>NW_026901417.1:1070155-2514230 GCF_033783945.1 Neopsephotus bourkii | reverse complement strand
TCCTTCTTTCATTTTGCTTAGCAAAACAGCCAACCTACAGTAGTCCATCTCCCTGCCCATATACAGTCAGTGAATCAAAGCGAAACTAGCACTAGCAAACAAATCTGTGCTAGTGCTTCCAGATGAGAGTGAATGCAATTAAAAAGAAATAATTGCTTAAATTACACAAAAGCATTCGTCGAAGTCCGTTTTCTCTTCAGTCTGTCCTAAGAAAGAAAGCAGAAGCAGTAAGAGACAGGAAAGTTGTTCAAGGTGCTAGGAACTGAGGAAGAAAGACTGTACACAAATGAGGTAAGATTTGAGAAGGCACTCCTTAGATCATATGCTGCAAAGGGAAAAACAAGGGGGTTTTAAGAACTTGGCTTTGGATTAGTCCAGGATTCATATATCATGTCAGACAGCAACTAAATTAGAAAATGTTATCTGGAATAAATTAAAAGTATATGTTGAGCCCCAACCAATAAAGAGATTTCTAATGAAAATAAAGACAAATTAGCAGAGAATTGGAACTAAGCTACTCTAATTTTTTTTATTTCTCTTCTCTTCTGTTTTCCAATGTGTTTTCCAGAGTGGATCACTAAAGGAGCCAGAGCCAAACAAAATCCCACCTCAGCGACCACCACCTCAAGGTTGTTTACAGTACATTCTCGACTGTAATGGCGTTGCAGTAGGACCAAAACAAGTCCAGGCTACTTAAATAATTGAGACTAAAAGCAAGGGTTAAAGCAAAAAAACAGAGTGAAAAAAGAATCAAACACCCAATCTTAAAAGCAAACGTACCAGTTTTGTTCAATTTTCGCATTGTTTCAGTGCTGACCTGGACTGTGTTTTTTCTATGCAGTGTCAACTATACCGTCTGGTTGTTTACTTGTTCATGTCTGTGCGTGTAATGCTTACCTACCTTTCTCTGTAAAATCTGTGATTTCAGGGCTGTTGTCAACAGTGTACAAAGAATGTGCCTCTTTAGAGCCCAGTGCAACTGACGTTATGGATGGTTAGACAGTATTTCTGAGTATTCTATATCGTTAAGTAAAATGCCACCAGGTTCGAATCGAAATCCTTTTGCTTACTCTGTGAGTGTGTGCACACTGTACTCATAGCCTTTATTTTTATGTGCGTGTGCATGACCTAATAGATAGGTGATCCAGAGATATTTTTAAAAGTCTAGAGTAGAATTTGCTGGTGAGGCTTTTTATTTATAATTTTATAAAGTTTATTAACATTTGAGTTAGGCACAACTGGAAGTCTAATATTTTAGTGACTCCATAAGATACAGTTCTTCCCAAGGAATATTTAAAATAGCTTCTATTTTACGTACCGGTATTCATATTTTTAGTATTCTACATTAAATTATTAGCTACAAAGCTATGTAAATGGGCCACCTATGTGCAATATCTCAGTGAAAGTGTGAGTATTTTATGTATCCTCTTTTGATTAAGTAGTACCTTTTGTTGTCATTCTGAATTAGTAATCAATGGAGATTTTTAATGAAAACTAATGCAAAGACTTTCAGAAATCTGATACTTACCTAAGTGTTAAATCCCAGATTATTTGGTGGGAAGTAGCTCAAGGACTGTTAAACTTCCTGTAAGAGCTCTTTTTGTTTCAAGCACTGAGATGTTAGGAGATGGTAGACCAACCAAGGTTCCTTTAACCAGCTGGGGATCTTGCCCTTTGGTTGGAATGCAAGACAAAAACATCAGTGGTTTCTTTATCAACTCAGGTCTATTACTTTAAACCTAGGAATATCCAGACAGCTAGAAAGAAAATTCAGTCTCAATGTTATCCACATAAACAGGGTTTATAGTAATTGCTTGACAAGAAACATGGCAAAAGACTCGAGATGCCTGACAACTGCTGGATTTTCTGTAGGTAAATGATTTCTGCTTTTTGCATAACAGATTTAAACTGTAGCATTATGAGAAATGCACAGGCAGGCAGTTGATCTGCTGTGAGAAGTCTGGCCTAGACTCACAAGCTGCACACTGCTAGCATACCAGAAAGCTTAGTTGCAAGTGAGCCACAAAACTATAATCTGAATCTTGAATATGTACAAAGATGAGTAGTGGCCATGAGTTTAGTGCAGACAATTTTGTTTAAAGGGAAAACAGCCTTATGTTCGACTTCTGTTTTCGCTACAAACACTGGAAAAAATTATCAGTGAGACTCATCATTCGTAGTGTTTCTTTCATTTGTACAAGCTGGCTGGTAAGATGAGAATTAATTATTAGCTATTTAAATGTTTGTGGTGAGTGCTACTGTTTACTACCTATCAGTAAATTACATGAATATTTTGCTTTAGTGATCAGCATTTGTCTGGGTCAGTGATCATTCCAATGATGGCATTGGCTATTTTGGTCTATATTAAGAAAAATCCACTTAGAATCAGGTTCACAAATCCTTACCTCCAGACACCGTAAGAAGGAATAAACCATACTGCCCTGGGGTGGAGAAATGAATCTGATGATTGATTTTCATTTAAAGCAGTTGGTATTTTTTGCATGTAGTAGTACAAGTATTCACAAGTGCTTTTCACACGACACTGGTGAGTTGTGTGTGCAAAGAAGAGATGTGTGTTTCAGATAGGATTTCAGCTTGTTGACTGTGAAGGATTTACAAGGGCACACACGATTACTACATACCACAGACAAGAAGCAAGCCAAAATGTCTCTCTGCATGTAAGCATGCTTAGGTGCAATATTGTGGGTAACAGGGAACAGATGTTTTACAGTGTAGGCTTAATGTTCAGTTTTGTTGAGTTATTTTTGGTAAAAGTTTCTTTCATGATTGTTGCCTTTTGTACAACCCAGCTGCAAGAAAGTGAGCAAATGCTGGAAATGTGACAGCAGTATATCTTTTATGTGAAATATCTTGTACAGCTTAATGTGCAATAAAAGAAAGTTATATCTGTCTTCAGTGTAAAGTTTCTGGCATTCAAGCCTGTATGTACAAGTGGGGGAAAGAAACCTTTCTGGGTTTCAATATTGAGTGAAAGGAGACTAATAAGAAAGTGATCTTTATTAAGATGTTGCAAGACCATGTTATCACCTTCAAATATTTCCTACAAAAGTGGTTCAAATTAATAAACAATGAAGGCACATTCCTTAACATACAGTACGTGCTATTTATCTTTCTACACCACAACACATTGCTACAACTGTATTAAAACTGATTGAAGCATTAGTACGTGCTGTTCTCAGACATACACACTGGAATCTCCTCTAGTAAGTGGAGAGCAAACTATAACAGCAATTTCCAAAAACCAAACCCTAATAATAATCATGTATTGCAGCAGGACTTTCAGAGATGAAGGGTTTCTTTTAGAGATGTCTTTTACTTGCACTAAATATCCGCGTAAGACTAAATATCCCCCCCTGTTCAGAACATCTAGATCAGTTGTCCTCTATAATATTTACTGTTCAGCAAAGCTCTTGCCCTGACTAAAAACTATGATTCTGTGAAAAGTTATCCAAACAAACTGCTCAGAATTTCACCTTGTCCTTTTTTCCCCTTGGCTCAGATGTCCTGTGTGCTTTGTCACATGCCAGAATATTCGGTTAGAACAGCTATCAGCCCCCAAAACCACATGCAGACATCTGATCTAAGAGCAACGTGCCCACTGATATCTGACACAGCACTATCTCAATCAGAAAGCAGCAAAAACCACCCTGTCTGATGATTTAGCATCTTTCAGCTGTGGGTTTCACAACCTAAGTCTCTACTACACGCTGTAGTTTCACACTTAATACAGTATTTTGCCAATATATGTCCTTCTCAGGGGCAAGATCTCCTTGGTAAAGAATTAGTAATGACTTTCTTGTAATGCTCTTAACGTATTTCACTAAGGGGTTAAATAAGTTGTCAAAAGACTTTAAATTAGCAGGAAAATGTCAGTATAAAGTTCTTTTACTGCTATAAGAGTGAACCTAAGGGGAACAAAACAAATAATTTTGAATCTTTGGAGGAACAAAACTGCAATAACTACACAGAAAATAGGAGCTGTATTGCTGAAATAGGTATTACCTAGTATATTCAATTATCTCATGGCTTCTCCTTGTACTGAGACAAAGTTATACTGGGTGTAACTCCATTGATTTTAAGTCAGTACCACCACTGCTGGGATAATTTGGTGCTTCTTAGTGATGTTAAGAGTGAATCATAGGGGCTCCAAACAAGTTACTAATGTACCAACTGTGATTAGCTGTATTGCCTACATGAAACTGCAGTCCATGTTAATAGAATTTAGAATAGAATCGAACTCAAAGGTAGAGTTAATCACATTGGAGGATTATTTTAAAGTGTTGGATATGAGATCTAATAAGGACTCTTTGATACTATAACATTATGAAGTTTTTCTTGTACTGAACCTAGGGGGCCCAGTGCAACCCCAAGGAATGCAATCACAAAGCCAGGAGCCATTGCAGCCCCAGCGCATGTACCCCCCTGGGCAGGCAGCAAAACCCTCGGCTTCCCAGCCCCAGCGTCCGCCCGGACCTACAACTCAGCAGCCACGTCCCCAGGCTCAAGGTCCTGCCAGCACCCGATTATCAAAGGAAGCAGAGCCACAGCCACAGCCAGCTCCACCTCCTGCTCCACAGCCTGCTCCACAGCCTGCTCCACAACAGAAGCCTCAGTCTCATCCCCAGCTGAAGTAAGATTCACTTTATCCATTTTCTTTTCTCATAGCACAGATTCTGTTGCCGTAACTGTAATTTGGGAGTTGGTCTTATATTCAGGATAAAATGTACATGTGTTCCCAAGTCAAAACTGAGGTTAAAACATTCCAGAAAGCTTATTCTCTGTGGTGATTAGTAAGACAGTATCATTAGTTATATCCTAAGCACCACACAAGATTTCATTTATTAGTAGTGCGGTTTCTGCCCCAACTAGGTCTCAAAACTCATCATCTTTCTCATATTTGTTGTCCTCTTTTCATGTCACTGACTCATGATCTGGGTGTGCTGTAAGCCTGCACAGAAAAAAGGAAGTCTTATCTATGTAAACTTTTAACCCTGCAGTCACTCAGACAACGGATTCCTGTTTCAAAGGCCTGTCTCAGAAACAATCCAAGTGAACACGCTAGACACTGGTTGCCAAATTGTGCTTGCTCATGGTCACACGTTTCTTGTGGCTGTACGCTGCCACTGAGCATCCAGCACAAGCAATTCACACCAGCCCTTTTCAGCCCTTCCACAGGAAGCTGCCTGTAGTTCTCTCACTTACTGGAAGAATCCTTAAAGCACAGCATCCTGTTGTTGCTGTATCTCACCAGTTGCATACTGCAGTAAAGAATATGGGAAGGATCTGTAGCTGTATCTCCTCTAACAGCCTAAACCCAGCCAACAGAAAACATGGGGAGGTGTTAGCAGTGATTTGTTGTTTTTTAATATAACAATCCTGACACACGCTATTGCTGGTAGAGTCACAGACACATTCTACCTCCCATGGGAAGTACACAGACTAGTGTGCAGTCTTTGTTTTAGCCAGGTAGCACAGATCCCCTTTTTCCACCCACTCATATGCTTATACTGGTGTGAACCACTTCTGAGTCCTCACCTGAGCACAATTCAGTGGAAAAGATGTATTAGGGATCAGTATGCAAAGATGATTCTGTTTTCCTTGCTTTCCCAGGACAGTGTATTTCCTTATTCTCTTTTATGATCATAAAACTCGAATTAATTCATCCATTATTTAAGTATAGGTAGAAAACAGGAAGGTCGGTTTTCTGAAGCAAGATGGAGGCTACTTTAGTTTGAGATTTAGCTTGTGAACTTTTGGCATTTAAGAAAACCAGTTAAGAATGAATTGTACCACAGACTGCTTCTCAGCTATGTCCCTTTAATTCCTAGCTCAAACCTGGATTCCTTTTTTCTCTTCTTCCAACAGGAGAGAATACTCTCTATTTTAAATGAAATAAAAAAGGAGAAATGAAAGTTTTTAAGATGCAAGCCATAATAGGAGTAGTTTTTCTAACTTTCAAGACTCAGATCTCCTGCCTGTAGGATTAACTCTATCTATTTGCATGTGTATGCTTTGTATTCACCCACATGCTGTTGCCTAACCTGTATGTACATGTTATTAATCTGTGAATAAATATTTAATTAGGCTACTTATTGTGTTACTAATCAAGTCAAGTGCTGCTTCCCACCCTCCCTCTTTCAGGGAGCACAAACAAACATTTATCAGTCTATTCTCATTAGCACAACTATAATTTATGAAAAACCTAAACCGCCTGCAGCACTGTTTGCTGTACATTATTAGTTTAGAGGCAGAGAAGCTGCAAACCATGAAGAGTGTAAGAATCTGAATAAATGTTTCGGTTTTACTATAGCCAAAACTCAAATCCTATTATAGAACTGAGATAAAACCAAAATCACATTAGTTTTACTAATGCATGGGTGCCTTGGTAAAAAGATTATAGCTCATTAATGTTTTCTATTTAAATTCAAGCCTACTTTTTAAATATTGTTTTATCTGACAAGTCAGGAGTTAAGGTTTTAAGCTTCAGGTATTTTCTTTCTTGTATCTTATTTGATTCACGTTTACAGAAACTTAGACCATCGTTACATGCTAGCACCAAAACACAAATAGCATTGCTAGACTAGCTGCTTATAGACAAGCAAAACTGTATCTGATTTGGGGTGTTTTTTTTAAGGTATAAAGTGTCATTAAGTCTCCATGAAGGTTCAGATATCAAACACATATATGGACAGAGCACATGACAACTTCAGGATTCATTTTTCAAACTCTTGCCAATATATATATGATTTTTCTTTGGATATAACTATTTGCAGCCTCAATGAACACAGGTATTAATCATCCTGTGTTGGGCGGTGATTTGGGTTTAGCAGGCAGGCCCACTTTTTTCTCAAGTACTAATCCACGTCATCCGATTTACTGGCATACAGTATCTCAGGTCTGTAAGAAAAGCAGTGTGTTCTCTAAAGGAAAGGTTATCCTGCCTCTCAACTCAAAGTGTGGAGGGAAGGTGCTGTGTGGCAGCAGCTCTGTATGCTATACTGCTAGTATGCTGCTAACTATACTGCTTGTGCTGGACATGCATTTTGTTCATAAGCACACTAATCTTACGGGCATTGCTCCTTTTCTCATCACTTACACAAGTTACATGTGGGTGGGCATAGACAATATGACCATGCAAAACTTGTTGCGTTTTTGTCTTGCAGCAAGTCGCAGTCTTTGACAAATGCCTTCAGTTTCACAGAATCATCCTTCTTCCGGTCGTCTGTGAATGAAGATGAAGCAAAAGCTGAAACTATTCGAAACTTGAGGAAATCCTTTGCTAGCCTTTTTTCTGATTAGCCAGCTCCAGCGGAACGCAGCCAGCATATAGTCTCAAAACTCTGTGGATGTTGCCTAGGTTTTGTTCTCCCTGTGGCAGTACCTTTCTCTACTGTGCTAACTGTTGTATTAAGCAATATGTTAAACTTACAGGAAAAAAAAGCTAAAAAAATAGAAGGACTGATGAGATACCATTCAGGAACATGTAGAAAGGTCTAGAAAGAAGGAAGGGTTCTATTGCTAACACAGAATGCTGAATTCTGAGGTCCTTATCCATTGTAATATTGTGGCCTTACTGTGACTATATAATCCTATTTGAGACTCCTTTGTAGAACTGTGTTAATAAAGCACTGAGTGATGGGGTTCTCCTTGCTTTAACCGTTCCCAATGCATTGCAATGCATGTGTATTTTGTGTGTAAATGTTTTGTACTGCTAAAGGATAGTCTTGACTTGTTCTTGCCTCCCAAATTTAGGAGGCAATTCACACTGACATTCTTGTCAAGCCACAGAAATAATGTGAGAAATTGAAGCAGTTTCTTCCTCCTTATACAATCTTTCCATCAGCTGGTTGTAGACTTCTGATGTATTGCTGAGAGTTACCAGTACACTAACTTAATGTCTTAAATAGAGTGTATATGTACTACTGTATCTCCATATGTCTATTTAAATTTATTTCCAAATTGTAACCATGACTGGGTTTAGTTGCAAAGAATATGCATGATGTTACCCTTATTTTTGTGAACACCTTCTAATAAATGTAAAGTCCCATGCCTGATTTAAAAATACGTCTTCTACAAAGCTTGTTTCAACACCACTGTATATTGTCTATTTTGACTGGTACCAAAGGGTAGATTTATGATTATAAAATATTTGGACACAAACCACCACTATAAGAGAATAAACTGTCACAAATAATTCCCTTTTTGAATCAGCACGAAATATATATATAAAAATTCCAGGAGTCACATTTACATTTTCTAATAAGTTATGTATTTTAAAAATGCTTCTCTCACTTGTTGAAACAGAATTGATCCCACACTTGAAAGTAATAGCAGCAAATCTTTAAAACTAATCTAAATCTAAGTGAAATTCATTACTAATCTCTAGATTATCCATTTCCAAACGATCATCATGTCATTCTGCCTATCATGAATTACATGCAGCAGTATTCACAGGGGAACCACAGTAAAATTACTGTAATGTTAGCATGTCTGAGGGAGAAAACAAGCAACACAATATGCACTTAAAACCCCTGTAGTATTTGTAATGGGTTTGTAGAGCCACATCTATTTGCCTCAGCAATTTTACCTCTGGTGGATGTGACAGTTTATGAAGTCTAGGTAAATCACAGTCACCACTTGATGACATAAGCCTTTCAGCAGCTTTAGTTTCATTGGGCAAAGAGCGTGGCTTGGGCCAAGAGGTTGGCAATGAAGGATGGAAACTTAGATCTCCAGTGATGTCAGAATTTAGTTTGTACATTAGCATCTGATAGCTCTCTGTTTGTCAACATAGACTAAGTTAATGATGTTAGCATCCATATTTCCTGAAAAGCAGGCATGTCCAAATCACTCTCCAGCTGACACCCTTTCTGGACTGGCAGTGAGGACTGAGTCAGTTGAACAACCATGCCTAGAACAATGCTGTCCTCCAGGTTAAGACTAAAATGAATATATGAGTAAGTTTGCACTGCAACATCACAAACGTTAAATACGTAGCCTTGCCCTCTAGAAGATGGAATCTCAGTCTCTCTGTTTGGCATGTAACCCTCATCTTTGTGGAACAGCCCTCAGAGAAGCCTTCTTAACAAATTAATGACCATTTTCTTCCAGGAGGAGTGTACTGTGTCCAGAAGCCTGTATTTCAGACAGTGAATTCTGTGGCAAAACAGAATGCATTAACTCTTAATAATTGTCCTTAGTTCATAAATACCAGCTATACTTTGATTTTTTTAAGTGTTGTTCCCCTCCTGCCCCCCGTCGGCTCGAAACACCCTTCACTGGGCTACAATAACAACCCTGTGCAGTTACAGAGCCTTTCATGTCTGAGAAGCGCTTTGCTTTTAGATTAGAAAGATTAATCAAAGTTGCTAACGCAAATTAATTACTGCCACAGAGAAAGCATGGTAATTATGCATAGTTTGGCATGGTTCAGGATTAGTACATGCCTAGTTTCAGCAATATTGAGTACAATATGAATTACAGGTAGTTCATTAGTGCAGGCCCCAGATTTCGACTTGAGGCAAAGTTTCTCGCTCCTATAAAATTCCCTCCCACCTCTTCCTGGGAGAGGATGGGTTTCACTACAGCCTTTGTTTTACCATCTGGAACAAAAAAAAGAAAGAAAGAGGAGAAAAAAAGAGAGCAAGATGATGCAACCAAATCTGCATGGTGTATCCTCCCACACAATGTACATAACACATTGCCTCTCCACAATGCCAAAACTTCTTTGTACCTCCAAGCGTGCTAAAGCGTGTCACACGCAAGCTGATGCATGCTTGTG
The DNA here is from genome assembly GCF_033783945.1 of Neopsephotus bourkii. NCBI lineage: Eukaryota > Metazoa > Chordata > Aves > Psittaciformes > Psittacidae > Neopsephotus > Neopsephotus bourkii. The sequence goes on along the minus strand of NW_026901417.1, from coordinate 2,504,428 downwards.
TTCCTTATGCAGTGTTTCATGGTGAAGACATTTCTAAGCAATCTATAACATATCTTCACAATACTAATCAGGAAAAATGAGGTTTTCTGAAGAGTCTATTCAGAAGTTTTATTGTCCGTTTTGTCTTACTTCGTTAGATAGATCATTGTCCTTGGAGTTCATGTGCAAACTAAATACCCAGTTATCCAATAGAGTGCTCTCTCAGGTTGCACAAATAGTAACTGAAATAATTGGAGTGTCTGTTCTTGTTCCTTTTCAGGAGCATAAGCCTAGGAACATCAGGTCTATATTCATGTGCACCTTTTCCTTGCGGATGCTTCTTAGGATGCCACAGGTTTCTATGCACAGCACTCCATTTCTTTTTTATCTTTCACTTAAAAATCAGGAAAATATGAAATCCTGTAAGTTCAGTCTTAAGACTGAGATGGAGCCATTTTCTGACCATTATTAGGCCTGAAGCCAATTCAAAACACCGAAGCAGATTTCAAGAGATTGTAATTACGGACAGAGTGACTAATCTAGCTTTGAAACAACCACTGACTCTCCAGTCAAAATTAGTCAAAATAGTACTAAGGTACTTTGTAAATATTGTGTGTACTTTGTATACTTCCTACTCCACAAGAACAAAGTCACTTCTCTGAGCCAATGTTGTCTCAGTGAGCAGATCACGTACAGAAAAGCTCCTATTTCCAAAAGGGAAAATGTCAGTGCATATTGTTGTGCATTGACTTGGTTCTTGCCAGTATTTGGATGAATGCTACAAATAAATTTCCCAGCAAGTTGTCCATCAACAGCAGCTTCCAGTGAGGCTGGGTAGGATGCAGGTGGCTGAGTAAGTCCTAACATTGCTGTCTAATGCCTTTTTAGATCTGGTATCATGATGCCTATCCTGGTAACCAAGATAGCCACACAAGGGTTGGCAGATATGATATGGGATCTGTGGGTGAGCTGGGCTATGCCAAAATGGCAGCTGGAAGCAAGGCAGGAAATATACAAAGGTGATCTACAGTGGCACCAGGTGCCAGGAGTTGGGACTGAGTTTCCTTTTATGTACCCGTTACAGCACGGACTAAGAGGCAACTTAGTTGAGCTCTGCTTTTCTTTTTTATTAGCCATACATTTACAAACAAGCAAATTTTTCCTTCTTTTCTTTTAAGGAGTTTTTGAAATCTCAGGAGTTTCAAAATAGGTACCTAAAGCTCAGAATTAGTTTTCCAACTGCATATTCAGCCATGTAAATAAGTGGCCAAATCTGCAAAATGTTGAGGTTTGTTTCCTCTAATTCATCCTCATTTTCTGTGGAAGAATATTCTGCCTCGAGATGCTAGTTTCCATTAAGTATCATGAAACCCTGATTTGCTCCTCTGTAGTTAGAGTCTTGCAGCTCAGAATTTACCTCAAGAAAGAATGCAAATAATGTCTGAAGTATCAAGTGAGTTCTTCACATATAAAATAAGACAACAGGGAGACTATCCCCCTCGTTCACTTGAAGATAGTCCAGGAGTAAAGGAAAAACTTTTTTCCCCACAGATCATGCTACAAAGAATTAGAAACAGGATCACTTGGGGGGGGAGGAAAGGGGAATCAACAGATCCTGTATTTTTTGCTGGGATTACTGGGGCTGGGTTTTTGAGTTCCATTAGCAGTGGCATTGCTCAGCACTTCCAAAGGTGGTTGCAGTGTTTAAAAAGCAATTCACTTCACATTACTTGACGTTTAAGTTTCCCACTACAGTATATGTATTATGGAGGAGAAGGTACCTGGCTTTATAACTAAATCATTGTTCTATAGGAGTGATGGATGGTAACAGAAACTGGGCAAAATGTAAGCTAACCTGGCAAGATGAGAAGGGATTAACTGGGAGCTTAACTCTTTGCACATGGTTTCTGTTAGCATTTTTGCTCTCCTCCTAACTATCTCTACTTTTCTCACATGTGCCTGTTTTCCTGGCGAATCCCAATCAGCTAAATGCTACTTTAAGGATTTGTAAGCTTGGAGGAGTAGCTGGGTTTTTGTTCGAAAGCAAGATTGTGAGTTGCCATGATTGCATTACACTGCTCTATACCGCCTAACACCATGAAGATAGTTACAGTAAGCAGCACAAAACTGAAGGTTGACTGTTCTTAACTAAGAATGAGCTTGTAAAAGATTGCATAGATTTTAAAAGCACCGAGACAGGTAAAAAGAGTTTGTGTCTATCCAGGTGAGAAATGAAAGCAAGAAGTAGTAGTGTGTGTGGGCTGGTACTTGACCACTTTGACAGCTGTGTGCTGTCTCAGAAGTCTGTTACAAGTGCTTGGTTTAAGAGGTGATCTAGTGTAGGGATTTACAGATAGGTCTGCTCCATCACTTACAGAATTACTGCAGTACTGATGAAGCTCTAGACAGTGCTTTAGATGCATGAGACTAAAACTGACAAGAGCTGTTCCTCATTAACATGCCGTGTGCCCTTTGGAGACTGGAGCTAAACCTAACGTGTGGGTTTGATTTTACTGTAACTCAGAACACTGAAGATGGTTACCTGCAGAATTACTATGAATGTTAGGCTTTTTCCTGCTGCTAAGGAAAACCAGGGGAAGGTGATGCTTCTTTTCCTCTACCCCTCAAGTTTTTCACTTACAATTCTGCCATTTACATTTCCTGGAATTTTGTTTGTGGAAACCAGAGCTGTTGAGCAAAACTTTTTCAGATAGTCAGAAAAAGGTGTTGGTGTGAGAGAAGGATATATGTATTTCACTGCCCCCCGCTGTAATAAGACGTGAGCATCTTGCAGCTTCACTCTTAAGATGCCTCCTCCCTTAAAGTTAGGGGGAATTTTTAACACAAAGAAAGAATATGGGGTGAAGCATCCTTTCACTAAGTGCAGAATGCCATAAGCTAATACTTCACTTGCCAAGTGTGCTCTGACTTGAGATCTAATGTACAGATCTCTCCAACTGATGATTATGTAAATCTTCCAGATGGGCCCTTTAAACAGTAGATTACTATCCTGACTATATCTATCATCACTGAATACTTCATAGTGTTGGCTGGTTCAAGCCAAACTGCTGGAGTCTCTGCTTTTTGCACATTTTTCTTTGCAACTCACACTAACAATAGTGTCATGAGCATGGATAGATCTCTAGGCATGTTTTCCCCACATACACTTATTTCCTGCAGTCATACTTAGCCTGAGACCACATACTCCACTGGTCTCATGCAGTAAGAAACATGGGGTGCTACTAAAGAGACTGACACGAGAATGTAGTGTGCAAACAAATTCTGCTGCCAAGCCACCGTATCAGCTTGCAGTCTATGTATATGGTTTGTCTCACACAATGGATCCACCAAACAGCTCTAAGTGCCAGATATTCTGTTCAAGAAAAAGGAAATGCTCCTCTCCTCTCCTTGTGAGGAAATGGAAATTAGCACTTCCTATCCACTTGCTGAGCCAGGCCTAATTACTCCATGGAAATGACAGTAAGTCAGAACTGTGCTGAGCTGCATTTGTTGAGTGTTTGCCTTGGTGACACTTTAGGTGTATTAGGTAGCAGTAAGTGCTCTATGCTTCAGCCTAAGACTCCTAGGAAACTGAGTAGTGTTTTCATATAGATGAACAGATTCTCCCTCTGATACTGTGACTACACAATCCAAACCAAACTATTATTCATCTTCTAACAACCCTGAAAATAGGTGTTGCTAGCCGCTTCTACTGCTGTTTACTGTGAAATGGCTTTTCTCATTGCTTGATGGAATTGTAACAAATTTGGGTATATAGAGGAGACCTGTAATTTAAAGGCCTATGCCCCACCTGTTAGGGGAATGTCTCTGAACTAGGATCAAGGAAGCATTCTTTTTCTTATTTAGATGTTTTTTTTGTCTGTTTGCAAGTCATGACTTAATCTATTAAAAGAGAAATGGTTGTTTTAAAAGTGCAATGTCTCAATCTCTTCAACTCAAGTTCACTTACAGGTGAGCACCACACTGGAATACATATTCGTTTACTCAGCTTTGTTCTATGGTACATTTTTGAAGACATTAGCATTTTTCACACCTTTTTTTTCTTTACTAGAAAGGGAAAGCATGTGCATTGACTCTGGGCCATAGAGAGCTGATGTAATTTCATGGCAAGAAGACTCCTGCTGCCCTTAAGAATGTTAGTACAAGTTCTGAACTGACTTACCCTCCTCTGGAATAATTATGCATTCCACTCTGGCACATTTTATCATGCAATTCTCCTGCTTTGTAGATTACATGTCTTGAGGAGGTACAAAAGGGAAGAGCAAAGACTGTTTTATTTCTATACATGCATCTAACAATTATATATACACACACACCTCAAATAGTACTTTTAAATGTAAAATTATGTGAGAATTTACTTTACAGACGTATTTAATATGCACATTAAATACAAGTATCCTTTCATGCATCAAGGAGGTGCAAGCATCTCCTGGGAGGAACACAGCGAGTATGGGGAAAATATATTGCTAAATTGCAATTGAGCAAGCTGGAACTTGTTCAGGTTAAACAGCCCACCCTCAAACTGCAAAAAGCCAAATTATGCCCTCAGCAACTTCTGAAAAGCAAACTGCCTTCAGTGGATTTCTGCAAATTTAGCTGTCTAGAGTCTGCAGCCACATCAGAATAAGTCTCCCTGATCTCAGAGATTAAGCAGTCCCCAGCCTAGTAAGTATCGAGATAAGAGCCCACTTGGCAGTTGCACATAGCAGCAATCAGTACAGGATGCGTTCGTGGTTGAGAGCTTGGATGCGAGGGTGGTGTTCAGAGTATCAGACTTACCAATAGAATAAATGCACCTTCCAAAGAGATATTAGGATGAGTTTATTATCTTACCTCTTTCTGTCTGCAGAAAAAGCCTAGAACAGGTTTAAAAAAACCACCCCAAAGGTGCCCTTCCTCTCCCTCGAGGAAAAAGAACCCCCCAAACTGAAGGCTTAAGTAGGCTGAGTTCTCTTTATGTATAGCAGATAATAAAAACTGAAAGAATGAAAAGACTTGAATTCAATCATCTGTTCTGGAAAATGGGGAGTAAATGATAAATCTGTCCACGAAAGACTACAGACCAGGTCACTTGGACTGAAAGCGTAAAAATGTATGTTACTAGAGTTGGAATGTTACTAGAGTCAGCAGAAGTATACTGGGAAATGGAGCTGCTGGATGAAGTTACCTGGTATTCAGGACAAAGCCAGGAGGAGGAATTTTACTATCCTTACAATAACTCTTTCAGACATGTTTTAGTACATCATCTTGAGGCACCAGCATTTCAGATCAACATTTATTTTTGACCTTCAGTAGATAATGTATAAAACTTGGAGGGGAGCAAATACCCTGACCAGCTATGACCTCTCCACAGTGACCCTTTAGGGACTTTGTGTTCCAGTCTGAACGCTCCCCAAAAATGAATTCAGTTGTTAGAAGTCTCTACCCTGTTCTACAACACAAACAGCATTCCATACTAAAAATTTCCATGGACTGCTCAAGTCATACCAAGTGGCAAAGTCTTTGGGTTTCCCTGGGATATAGGGGTGGGTGGTGTCCAGGGAAAATTGGTAACTGAAAGGTCACAAAAAGCCCCAGTGTTGTTTTCAATTCTCCTCAAATCCTGAACTTCAGATAAACAAGTCAGGAGAGTAGCAGGGTGGTGACTGGGCCTCCTGTACCCCTGTGTGTATCGGAACTGCTGTGTTTAAAACTACACTGCTTCCTACTGTCAACACACATCTTCCTTTTTAGTTGCTTGCTTCCTGTTCAAACCAAAAGTCAAAATTTCTACAAATGGGTCAGATTTATGATGGGGATTGGGAAGGAAGGAACGTGTAGGGGCAGCCCGTAGACCATATACACAAAATGCAGATCTTCATCATTTTTATGCTTATTCTCCCCACTAACACTGAAGCCCTCATAAGGATATTTTTTTCCATATTTTTAAAGAAAAGCCAAAATTCCCATTAAATGAAAAATAGTGTGTTAAGTTGCTGAGTAGCACTGATGGTTTTTGTGCTCCCTCACACATATGGCTAGCTGAGAATGCATAGCAAGTTCAAGCTTGAAGTGAGTTCGGTTTTTTTTAAGCAACCAGTATATAACACTAAACATGATTTAATAATGGAAAGACTGGCACAGCCTTAAAGGAATATCATCAAGTAGGCAAGGTATGCTTGTGACTTATTATAAAACAGTTAAATCAAGTCGGAAGCATAATCCAGATTCTTCACATAATTATGGCAGAAGGGTGTGGAAGAAGGAATATCAATTATTTCTTCAACTGGAGAGCTGCTAACAGTAAAAGAAGCAATACATTGATCTCTTCTTTTTCTCACTCTCCTGCAAGTGCCTGCAATTTTTCATTTAAATTAATATTATAGACAACTGAAATGCCAGCTGAACATATTGCTAACATTGGGCTTCTTCATTTGATGCAGAAGTTAGCAAAATTTGTGTTACAATTCTCACCAGGTCAAGCTTAAAATTCTTAGGACAGCATCACCTCTCCTTAATCAAGCTGGTGACAGAAAGTGAATGAAACAGCATTGCTGGTCCTTCCATTGGTAACAAAACATTATATTAGTCACCTACAGAAATCGCTTAGTTGTGATGATACAGTCTGGTATTATGTATGACATCAGAGAAGTGACTGAAAATGGAGAATTTGTTGGTTGTATTTCCACTCAGTTAAAGCTCAAACAATTTCTGCTACAATTAAAAACAGACCATTGTGTGAGCAGCACAAAAGTAAGACTTTTAACCAGTGTTAAGAATTAAATACACATTAAAATACTAGAATAGCGTTCCATGTTTTACATGTGCTTTTGCTCTGGATTTCTGTGCATAAGCCACCTTGCAATTCCATGGAGAAAGAATAAAGGTTTAAACCTTTATTCCTAGAGAATGGGGCTAGAAAACAGAACTGTGATTTGTACACGCCAGGTTAAGTCTGAGGAATCAGCAGTCCCTTACAGAAGCTATTGAAAGAAGAGGTGTGTCCGTGATTAGCAAAGAGATCTTCCGGTGATAAAAGATGAATTGCATCAGCTTTTGGCTCCGAGTGTCAGAGTGACTCAGCAATTCAGAAGAATGTGTTTCTATTTTCTTTCCGGTTGGAAGATGGGGAACCTTCACTAATATTTTCTCTTAAAATGCCATGAAAGACACAAAGTGGGGGTTAGATTTGTCAGAAATAGCTTAACAGCCTTTATTCAAGTATAGGAGCCATACAAAGTCTACTCATACCATTGTAACACATGCTTTCTGTGCAGCAGGAGCAGGAAATTTGTTCAGCAGCTCAGCAGCTGTTCCCCAGTGAGTTTCCAGCTCATTTCTGCAAGTTAGTACAACACACAGCACAGGAAATTTAAATTTGGAGCTAAGATTTAATGGTGAGAGCAAACATTTCTAGTGGGTCTGATGATTTGTCCTTTTTTCTGTGATTGTGGCCCCCTTGAACCAGACCTTTTACCCATTCTCTGGAATATCAGAGAGAAAAATAGAACATCTCAGGGAATTCTTATTACTCACTCAAAATTCACTCTATAAAACATCTTTTTCTTATTATCCTCTCATATTGCCATTACTCAGAGAGAGAATTATATTGACCCTTGGTTTAATCCAGCTGGACAGTTCTTGTGGTCTTTCTCTTCTTCCCTCTAAGCAATGAGTGCACCCATAACATGAAGCTAGCCAAGCTAAAGTGAATTTGGCAGCAACTGTGCAAGTTACCTGTGAAAATACACACTTACATTCTTTCCTCACAAGAAAGGCTTGTGAAAACTGAGGGAATCTACCCAGGTGTTTGATCTGGTCTGCACAGATCAGTCAGTTTGTGTGAGAGTAGAATCAGGAAATTGTGTCTCTGTTCCTGAGACTTTTGCTGTTTGTTTGGCCTGTCATTGAGTACAAGAGTCAACATCCAGCTGCAGGCACTTTGTATCTGGCCTCTTATCTACACTTCTGCCTCACCATTCAGCATCAGCTGAGCTTGGCACCTCTGCTCTCAAAACTACAGGACCCTTCACTACAGCTCAGGCCACCACATCTCCCTTTCCATTCTGGCGATGCTTTCTAATATATAAATCACTTCCTTGACCACTGCCAGGAAGCAATTACAATCTGTGCATACTTCGACAAGATATCACAAGACCTTCACTGACTAAATTTCATCATCAGGCAATCACAGACCAACCATTTCCTTTGAGCTATGCCACATTAAAAAACTGGTCTTCGAGAACTGGAAAAATCTAAAAGCTACATTTCCAGTAAGGCTTGTTCTTGATAAAGGACTCGGAAAAGATACCTAACAGTTACAAACATATGGGGATAGAACTGACACAGACAAGAAAAAAACATTCATTTCAATCAATCAATCAACCATTGTCAAATATACAACCGTGTTCCAGAAAGTCTGTTCATTCTCCTGAAATAAGAACTTGCATATTCCAGGTTTTATCCATGAAGTTCGAAAGGAACTCTAAAACCTATTTTTGAAGTCTGTCATTTCGTTTGAATCAAGTTCAATAAGTCTGAAATAGATGATGAAATAATGATGAAGTCAAGACTAACTTTTGTGCCCAACTTGCACAATACAGTTCTAAAACACAATCCATCATCTAATGCAGAAAAGTATTTTAATGCCAGCTCTGTTTTTCAGCAACATGCTATGTTGAATTAGCATCGAAAGTGATTTACCAGCACAACTGATCAGAACCCCAGTTACTCAGCTTCTGATGCACACAAAAAAGGCTAAATGACTTTCTGCTTATTTAGCTGATCTTGCTGCAACAGCTTGAAAGTTTGTTTACAATAAACTGATTTATTTCACTTTCTCACAACAGGCTGGGCTTCGAGGAGACTGGTTTTCTAGGTGAAATACTGGCACCTGATCTGCTGCTACAGTAAGCATACTCTATTCATGAAACCCACACCAAAAGGAGTCCAAGGCATTTACAAGGCAATTGCACTTACTTTAATATCAAGGAAGGCTAAAAATCAGGTGTGTACTATAAGGAGGATTTAAGCCAGTAAAGGCCATAATGTTGCAAACTTGTTTGCTAACCCAGCACAAGGTCCATTTACATTTTAAACAGCTGGAAGTGTGCATTAGCATACATGCCAGTATATTCTTAGTGGAGGAAATACTTGCTGCCCGAATACAAATACTGTGCTCCATCATTTTCAACATACCGATATAAATTTCAGGGCTAAAGAGGGCTAGAAAGATGCTGCTTAAAACAAACAGAAGTCTCCTTTCTGGCCAAAGCAGCAGCTATCTTCTCAAAGAGTTATTTTACCAAAAAATCCTGTAAAGCAGGTAACTGCCAGGTAAACATCACCAGTTATGCTGCCTTACAGGAAAAGTGGCAGTGAAAGAAACAGCATACCAGAACACTCATATACATGTTCCTTTGTGAAAGAGAAACCACAGGGACCTAACGCTCGTCCCTAACAGAGACGAAGAGGCTGTAGGACCCTTTCAAGAAACCCACTGAAGAGCAGTAGGTGAGATGTTCAATGGCAGAGCCCTGTTGCACTACAGGTTCTGTGGGGCCACCTGCAGTGGTAAAAGCCCAGAGAGGCATGTGAGTGTGCTTGCACTTGGTCCTTCTGTACCATCTTCTGTCTAGAAGAACAGAAGGGGCCCCAGGTCTCAGCACATCTTTCACGCCTCTGAACAATGGAATAGTTTTCAACCTTATGCATGTATTTATGGATGGTTACTGGCTCTGTGTATCTTACTCCAGATACTTGCTTTTCAATTACCAAGAGAAAAGACAGCTCACATCAGCCTCTTGCTTCACAAAGCAAATGATATCTGTAATTCATAAGTGATTGCACTCAGAGACCTGTATTATTTCTTACTCTGAGCACATCAGCTTTTGTAACAGTGTACAGAATCTGTATGCCAAAACCTCACTTCAGCATAAAAGGCCTATCCTCTCCCCTCTCTTCAGCAGATTTGGTTAGAATGGATTTTCAAGTCTAGTGACATCTTCTCACTAGAGATACTGTAGCTGTTCTTTGGCTGTTTTCTTCCTGATAGTAATGTAATTATCATATTTTGGAAGGAAAAAAAAAAAAACAAAACTTACAGTGAAAATTTTTGTAAAGATACTGAATCATTTACAATATTATAAAAAAAAGAAAAAAAATAATTATTAGGATACATTGAGTTGTCTGCTGTCTTATCCCTTATCCCTTCTACAATGCACAGAGATCCTGAAAGTAGTACTTCCTATGTGCTGAATTAATGATTTGCCATTCAATGCCTTTCAGTCATTCACTGTTGGCTGAGCTGCTGTTAATCCAGTGTTCACGTGTTTTAAGTTCCTTGCTTTTACATTAATCACTAAAAGCTAAGGCATTGCATCAGTTCAGCAACCACTACCACACCCAGTTGGACCAACATCAGACATCTGATACCATTTCTGTGTGATGCAAACACGCAGATCAATCTCATTGATTTTTTGAGATGGCTGCCAATTAATCTTAGTTCATTTGTAACTATTCATAACAGTTTTGCACCTTTACACCTGTGTTTTGAATTTGAACTCCTATGGCCTGATAGAGTGCTTATTATTATGCCAAAATGGAGAATTGTAAAGAAAAAGCCACATAAATGCTTTTTAGAAGATGACCACTGTGGATATATGAAACAAATCTCAGGCAGCTTCCAGTTCTCTTCTAGTTTTAAAATTAAGCTTCCTTTGTCTTAATACCACAGCATGTTTTGAGATACTGCCTTTGAATGTATTTACTAAGCGCAGTTTCAATCTTGGAAGCAGAAACGGCCCATCAATTTAGATGAAGAACTTGTCTACCACGACAGGAATTCCTGAGTAACCGCGAAAAAACATTGTCGCGGAGCGTGTTTTACCTAGAAATCAGTATTCCAGGCGCTTTCCAGCAGGGGGCAATGGCACATATAACTGCTTTATCCCACGCCATGAGCCCGGCACTTCGCAGCGGCAGAGGAGTCACTCCTCAGGGAGCACTGGCAGGGCACGCTTCTCCTTCAGACAAATTATACTGCCCATAGCCATAAGGAAATTCGAGGTTATAACTAAATGTGGTAGAGCAACAAGAGTCCCAATGCTATTAAAACTGAAAGCGTGATAAAATTCAAATACATGTAATCATTTCCTCATTTTTACTCTTTTGTGAAACTCAGCTTGGGCAGCACTAGCTTGGAAACTTCCGCCTTCAGACAATGAGAAGTCTTATGAAAAGGGTTGGTAAAAAAAGGAAATAATCTGAGTAATAGAGAGATAGTAGGCTACAAATAACTGAATGGCCTACAAAAATACATCCAAATCATGTCCTGTATTTTACTTACGATAGAAAAACCCTCTTAAAAATCAATGCAGGATTTTAAAAGCTTGCTGTAGAGGAAAAATCTTAGCTAGCACTCTAGAAAAGAAGAAAAAAGGTAAAAATACACCCCTACAATTAAAATGTTCATGTCAAGTTCTTTGGCTGAGTATATGCACACACTACATTTCACTTTCTTGTTTATTGCAGCTGCAGGAAGGAGGCTTTTGGGGTTGTTCCTCTGGCCCCAACCCAAGTGCACGCACATGCAGCCTCATTGCCAATTTCCCTCAGTTGACAATAGGGAGATGGGAGGGAAATAAGGGAACAGAGAAAGAAGAGAAACAGGGCTTCGTTTTTTCCACCCGTGGGCTCTGAAACAGATCTTGGCTACACTACCTATAGGAAAGATACAATTTCAGCTGAACTCATAACATTATAGCATCCCAGTTGAAAAAAACCAAAACACATTTTCATCACTTTTTTACCCTGTAGTTTTGTATGTAGATTCTGTAATCCCTAATTTAAAAGGGTAAACACCTTCCATGTTGAGCCTTGTGTTAGAAGAATAACTCACCCTCGGGACGCAAGACAATTCAGACAGCATATGCCAGATCAGTCCTGGGATTATCTTCTACACGCAAAAAGGTATTCCTGCCAACAGTGTCACATTGTGCTGATTTATTTTCTGCATGTTTTCATATGCCACTGCAGCACTGCGCATGAGGTATTGGGTTTAAAAAGAGGATACCACACTAAGGTGTATTTCTTGTTTTAACTGAAGATCCAGATTTGGGTTCTTTTGGATATATAGAGCTTAAATGTCATTCTATGCTTTCCTTTCAAAACTGAAACATAGCTGCATACATACAGCAATATAATATTTAATCTCCCATGTGTCTTAAAAGAACAGCATAATCCAGAAATCCCATCACTAATGTAGAAAGTGTTAAGAAAAAACTGTTTTGCTCTGTCCTGAGGAACTAAAACGCTTTTTTTTCCATATTTCAATGTGCACTGGGTTGTCAGAAAATTCATATTGAATTGCTAGCACAAAACAGCAACTGTGTTTAAAGCCACCAATTCTTACTACCATCTATTAATAAAGAATAAAATCGTAGGATCTATTTCTGACATTCTTTCCTAGAAGTTCATATAAAGAAATTAAGATATAAATTTCAAACTCTGGTATTGCTTTCCCTCCTCCTTCAAGCAGGAAGAAAAGGGATCAACAGAAGCTGCAAGGCAGTTTGATCTTTGTTACATTGGGACTACAGAATCTAAGCAACTATTTTACAAGGCATTGTAATTGTTTGTACTTGCAAAACTGGATTAAGAAATCACTGCTATTCTTAAAACACATTTATCACATACATACAAAAGTCAGCATATTCCAGTGCGAGGGGAGCTGCAGCCAACCAGCGCAAGCTGCAGTGCACCACCCACAGCAGCGCTCATCCTCCCCTTCCCCAGAGCAATCCTGCATCTGGCCAGGGGAACGGGGGGGAATTCCTAGTGTGTCTTACCAGGGTACACCTGCCCTGCGGATGACCCGTGGACATCCCAACTATGCTGTGTTGGTATTGTCACAGTTTACAGAACCCTCTGTGTGATTACTGAAACACAGACATTAAAAGCTCTGAATAAAGAAAGGGCAAACTATAGGAAGATTTAGTTGTGTTTAAGGCACAAGCTCTGTTTTATTTTAAAGGCACTGGGAATTAAAGCAAGGGCACTGAAGTCCTTCACTGGCTGAGATGAGGAAAGGATCAGGCAAGAGTACGGGAGGTTCATCAGACGTGTGGAATTTATAAGTTTGGGGCTTTCCTGAACTTCTCAAAGTTTTATGAAACGTTTTTTCCTGGTTTTAAATCCATTTGTTCTTTGGTCAAAGCTTAATTTAAACAACATGTCTTTTGAGTGGAAGTCTGACTAATTCTGTTATGAATGCTGCTGAAGATGAGCAAAACTGACACTGTGATTGAGGAAAAAAGGGAAGAAAGCCTCATGCATAAACAAGAGCCACAGTCAGGCTAGTGCATCAGTTATGAGTCTATAGCTCCCCTTTTTGTTAGGTGACCCAAAATCAGCACCCATACTGCTAAAATCTGTAACAGTCTGTAAGGAAATCATAATGACTAGGAATCCAGAAGCTGGAGTTTCTCTACTCATCTATTTGCTCTTCCTATTTCTTTCTTTATTCTGTGTCTGTCTCTTCTGTTTCCCCTTCCTGGTGAAGTATCCTCATTTAGATTTAATGCTTCCAGCTCCTTACTGGTACACTCTCCCTTATAGTATAAGAGCATTCCCAGTCCTTTAGCACCATTGCCTCTGCCACGTTGCTTCTGAAAGGACTTACGGTTGGTCCCCAGGCCCAGACTCCGTGGCAGGTACACTATTCCTTCTCCAGGAGGAGATGAGGAAAAAAATGCCAGATAGATATTCTCTTTCCTTCTTACCACAACCCTTCTGTCCTTCTCCCATACAAGAAAACAACTCCTGGGAAGCAGATCAAGCATCAGCCTGCCTGATGATGAACAGCAGTCCTGTGCATTTTGGTTACTTCTCTGTTCCTTCATTTCCAGAAACATCTCATGGGTACTCATTATATCAGTCTACTTTTCACATTAGAATGCCTCTTGATGACTTTAAGCAGTTGTTATTCACTGCCTATAATCAGGATGTCCTACTGTTTTTAACGGACACTCATGGTATCCCCTACTTTAAATTGCATTTCTTGCTACCTATGGCCTATAACAGGTTGAGAATTGAGATGTTCATAGTTTCCTTTCTCCTTCAATGTTTGAATTCCATCCTCCTTTCCCTTACCCTCCATATGCATTCTTCTTTCACAAGAAAAGCCATTGTAGACTCCCCTTGCCCAAAAAAATTGCATTTTTTTCAAAGGAACCTTCATTTGAGCTATTGGAGTCAAAATATATTGTTATGCCCTTCTTGCTGGCTAAGTATGCTGCTTAGCCTTACCTATATTCTACCACTGCCAAAGAAGGAAGTCTGTTTTTTTCCCCTCTTGGCAACTCTTCGGGAGGTACACTATTGTGTTCCCAGAGTACTCGTTCTCAAAGCCTATTGTGAAAACTGTAGTAAACAGAACTCTCAGCATCAGGATACAAGAAACAGGATCCAAGGCTGAAACTATTTGCCAAGAGTGGATGTGACCGCTGCCCCATTCAATCCTGGATGGTACAACAGTTCATCTTAGCTGCTAGATATAGCACATTCCATAATGAGGAGGACAAAGGTGGCAATTCCTGAGAAACCATGTTGCTGGAGAAAACAGTGTCAGGATGTAAAAAAAATTTCCTTTCCATCAGTATATGAAACAACGGATCTCAATCACAGATAGTGGGCTGTGGGCTCAATTTGTGTCGGCATATTTCCATGTACTGTTGCGGAGCTCCACAATTACGACAACTGAGTTGCTGACAACCGAGAATTTGGCCAACAGATTGCAACTGAAATACTCAGAGTATTTCAATTAGCTTCTCTGCTGCTTGGCAGAACATGTGATGTCAGACATGCCAAATGGTTCCCAGTTATATAAAACTAGAGAAGAACCAGAAAGTGGCAAATCTAAACATTTAGAAAGCTAAGATTAAATACAGAGTTTCACAGAATTAAACTATAAGGACAAAGTGTTGGTGTGAACAGCTCTGGAGGCATTGATGGTCTTTCATTTAGATTATGGAAGGAATGAAGGAAATGTACGGGGTGGGGGGGAAACCCCAAACCAACCCAGATGATAAAGGTGAAGTTAAGAGAAAGGTTACATGGATTTTACTATTCAATATACTATTTAACATAGTGGAAAGAATGCATCAAAGCAGCTCCAAAGTCAAATAATTGCTTGGTACTACCAATCTTCAAAATTCAGGCACATAAAGAAAGATATTGTGGATGTTAAAGACAGAAAACATTATTATCTGATTTGATCTCCCCAGGTATTGCTCTAGCAAGCCTTTAACTATTTCTTGATAATCAACCATATCTTCTAGATATCTATTAAAATTTGGTTTGTAGGCTCTGGGTAGTCATACATCACTTTCTAGATGACTGGTTCCCATTATATTCTTAATCTGAATTAAATATTATCTTTTTTACCTCTTTCTCCAGTTTCCAGTGCTAGAAGAACCCTCCCTGCATACATAGTCACTGAGTCAAGTGACCTTTGCTTTTTATAGGTTGGTCCAAGTCTCTCATATCTACAAATTGTAACAATGCTGTAAAGTGTAGCACAGCTCTCTTACTATCTTCTGACAGAGCTTCCTACATACCATTACACTTAAGCTGTATCAATAGTCCTCCAGTGGTCTTTGCAATGGAGGAACCCATTTAAATTGTTAAGTAATTTAGAAAACATCACTTTTTTTTTACTAGTACTCCGTCTTATGTCATTAGTAATTCTTTGGTGTTGTTGAAATCAAGCGTAAAGGTGCTCCTTTTATGTCTAAATGATCCTTTATGTCTATAAATCCACTCCAGCACATACAGCCAAAACAGAACCCTACCTCAACAAAATCTTTCTGACAATGCAAAGCTTCTGTGGAGAAAGATGCCAGGACCTTTTCTCAGCCTTAACACTTTATCATGAGCCACCAACAAAGAAAGCAGGCAAAAATACCTGGCATGCAGTTATCCAGGGGGAAAAGATAAAAGAGCACCCCAGTGTGCACAGAAAAGGAGAAGATTTTGAGAAAAAATTATCCATAAGAAGGACAAGTTGAGGGTCATTTTCAGGCACAAATTAACACATGAGCAAAGCAAGTGTATCAGAACTTAATATCTTTAGAGAAGCTACTTATCTCACTTCTTGAGTTTGCTGCTTCCTAGCATCTTCCCCTCCCTCACAGTTAGGAAGTGTGCGTTTAGAAGTCCAAGCAAACTTGTCACACACCACTGCCATTTTTGAAGGTGGGTTTTTTTCTGTGTAAGACGCATGTTTTAGGTTTCAGTTCTGTCTGCTTCCTAGCTTTCAGCCATGCAGCTATAGTTCCATAGGAGTCTGAAACAGCTTTTCAGAGTTGGGAAACAAAGTTGCAGACAAGAACTTATCTATTTTCCATAATGCACTGCAGACTACTAACTGAAACAGAGATGGGGCAAAGCACCTGTCAGAGGCTACCCATAGCTGTGAGAAAAGGAGCAAGAGATTATATTCTGCTCATCTCACTGTCAGACATTAACCTGAAGTCTTGATTCCTGCATTCATCGATACACACATACAAATAATGACGTTAATGGAAGTTGTTCCATGGTAGTGACATGTACAAACGTGTGGGGTTGTGGTCTAAGTGCCGGTACTACAGTGCCACTTTTAAAGTTGACAGAGAATACACAAGATCTTCGGTAACACAGAAAACTTCCTCAACTCTTGTATCATTCACAATACAGCTCTATCCTGTAAGGAAGTCCATAAGCAGGTCAAATCACCTCACTGGTTTAAGCAAAAAAAATAACATTAAAAAGTAATAATCTTTGGAAATATTTTTGTTCTCTTATATTCTAGGAATAACTAAAACCCCTTTATAAAAGGAATTTCCCAAATTCTACTTTGAGCAGAGAACATTCTGGAAACTATCACTATGGCAATGCTTTAGAAATTACTCACAGCCTAATTAACATCTGCTTGAAGAGTTGAAGTTATTACAGGGTCATTTATCTACTCAAAGAATCTTCTACACAATTGAGCAGATTTTTAATGTTTAACGTTCCTGCCCATAAACTACCAGGGAAAGACATTCACCTAAGGGAACACGAAAGGCAGGTCAGGTATGTTTGTCTTCAACAGGTCTCCCTAATGCCAGTTTTCCTAGCCACAGGACAGGTAACATCACATAGAAAAGAAATGCAGTCCTTGTTAGAAAGCTTAAAGCAGACTTAAAAATTTTAGCACCAAAAAAGAAAACTACACCACCAAAAAAAAACCAAAAACCTGCAAACGAAAAACTTTTAGAAAGAAACCAGAGATTCTATGGCTGGAAGAACCACTCACCAAAAGGTCTGATGTGAATGGTTTTAGATGCACAATATTAGGACATAAACCCAGGAACATGCTTATCTTGGGAAGGTCCTCCTCTCTCAAACAGTTTTCCCCACCTGCAGTCTGTCTTTGAATTGTCACTGGCTAGCAGGCAATTGATCAAGCTGTAGCTATCCTTCTTCCACTAACTGCTGTCCTCATTTTTTAGGGGAATTATTTCTCTGCATTTTGTTTCCCACTGTCAGATTGGCCAGTTTCTTCCTAGGACAAATGGGATGCTGGGGGTCGGGATGCTGGGGGTCAGTATGCATTTGTTCAGGCAGGGAAGAAAGTTCCAGGATTCCAGCAGATTCATTTCCCTCAGCTCAAGGCAAACTGCAGCCTGTGGTGTGTACCCAGGTGTCTTTCTGTTGTGTCTCTGGGATAGAAGCATAGGTTTGTCTAAGGGATGTGAAACTGAAGAGATCTCTGTTGAAAACAAGTGAATGCAGACCTAGGAAGTCAATGCTTCTTAAGTTGATTTTTTGTTATGCTTAATGTTTTCTATGATGTGAATCAATCTGAAGACTCCGGATAGACCTTTTAATCATTATTCTGACAGTTATTTTGCTTTTGGTTTGGTGTTTGGGATTTTTGGTGTTATTGTGGTGCCCTACACACATTTCTAGATCCAGAAAGCTTGTGTTAGTCTGAAACCCCTTTTAGTGGCATTTAGCAATGGTTGAGAACAGCAGAGGTGTCTAACTGAAACAATAGATAGAACCAGCAGGGGAAAGAGACAACTGGTTCTTGTTAATGCCCTTTTCTCCAAAAGATGTGTTTTGAAGCATACACCTGGAATCACTGCTCCGAAGTACCCAGGAGAGATCAAAAAGCCCTCCTAGTTCCTTGCTTCCCCAAGCACAGAAAGAAAATCAAGACAGTGTTTCAGTGAATGGAACAATGAGGTCAAGAGAATACAGAAAATCTGCTCCTTGTTAGAAGAAACCTTTTTTACTTTCAGCTCTGATCCCACCCCTAGCACACACACAATTTAACAGCCTCATTAGAAAGATTCCTCCTTTCCCTCTTCTCCCCTCGGGAAGAGCAGGGCTCCAGCTAGCCCCCGGGGCCCCTGCTCTGCACTTGCAGAGCACGATGTGCTCCTTCCTTTTCTGGACCTTGGGTGAAGCTTTTCACTACCCTACAGCACGAGGGGATGCTAATTCAGGCAGAGCACACGTCGGACCAAGCTCTGATCTCAGACACCCACACAATTCCTGTCGTAAGTCACATGTGTGCACATTTCTGACAGCAGGATATGCCCACTTGTGCTCTGTCTTAATGCATCAGCAAGAGTGGTGTGGCTGCCTTTTTAAGAGAAGCAAAAGTGGAAAGAAATGATTTTTCCAAAGCTTGGGGGCATAGGCAGACTGGTAATGCTGCTCCAACTGAAACCCAATGGTTAAAAGACACAGGTTAAGCAAACCAAAGATACTAAGATAATTTTAGTCCTTTCTCATTCAAAAGGGATTTTAAGACTGGCTCATGTCCAGGGAAACTCTCTATTTCTCATATGGTTGGAGGGGCATATTTCAATTTGAAATTACCTATGGGAAAAAAATAGCTCAATTGCTGTTATTTAATAAAGTTTTCTGAGCTAAGATTAGCAGTTTTAATAACTTAATTCTGAGGAGTAGGCTTCATTCTTACAGCCAAGAACGTCTGAGTACTCTTCTAGGCATTTATCTAGGGATGGTAGCCCTTTATCTATCTTTTTTTTTGGCGGATGTTATTTAAGGGTGATAAATAACTGACATGTGGAAAAGCAGTACAGTGTAAAAGTGTATAGTAGAAAAATGTAGAGTAAAAGTGTAGCTGGAAGTCAGCACTACTGAAAATGTTGAGAGAACTAACTATAAAATTGATTTTTGATGTGTGAAGGAATACACAAATACAGTCGTATGAATAACACTATCAGATCTTCTAGAAACACAAATATGAAATATTTTGATAATAATTCTTAAAAGACAGAAAGATAATGCAGTCAGAAAGAGGGGAATTTAACTTCTGGCTTTGCTGGCATTCCCTCAAATCCACGGCAGATTGGCTGGGTTTCTTTTCCACAGTCCTAATTTCACCTGGCTACTGGAAGTCACTATTTTCCCAGTTTAAGTGGTTTCAGAGTATTAGGGAAGCAAAAGAACATAACTGGGCAATAAGATCTACTGCTGTCTGTTTCAGAAACTATTGCCAGTAAGAGAAATGCATATATTTGATCAAGGACTGCTTCTCAGAAGTAGAAACATTAATTTAAAGCAAGGCTTGAGAACATTTAAAAAACTGAGCTTGTAAATGGGTTAGACCATAAGAGATCACACCATACAATTTAAAAAATGGGAACACTATACAACAAAAAAGCTGAGGTAAATCCCTGTACAAATGGAGCTGAGTTTTCCAACCCCCCAAAAAGGTACACTCACGAGTAAAGAACTCCTGACAGAAAGAGGCTGGAGCTGCATGATGAGTAAACAGGAAACTGGAGACAGAAAAGATAGAATGGAAGGAGTTTGCTGCCATATGTGAGAGCAGTTACCCTAAATCACTTCTTGGTTCTGAGCTAAGATTAGCAGTTTTAATAACTTAATTCTGAGGCATAGGCTACATTCTCACAAGCAAGAACACTACAGTGATCTTCTGGATATATATCTAGAGATAAAAGTAATTTTTCTATCTATTTTTTTCTCCCAATAATCACAACAAAAGATGAAACCATAAAACCCCCCACCTCTGCAGCTAGCATGACAATATAGAATATGAAATTTGAAGTTTTGCTTTTCACATCTTGAATATTTATTATTATGCTTTTTGCTTATATACACACACAATTTGGTAAGTAGCTCTATCCTGCCAGTGAAAAGGACAGAGCTGTCCAAGTCACAGTGTACAAACAAGCCATTTTTTCCCCAAAACCCTTTTTTGTTGCCAATTCCACACTCTGTCAGTGTCTCTGCATCTATTTCCAGGAGTGAAATTATCAGGGCTATTCCCCAGTGAGCTGACACTTTTGTGGCCTATCTGGAAGAAGTAGCTGTCAATTTTTTTCCCTCCCATTTCAAATGATGTTTGCTCACTCTGTGGTCATTTGAAGATGTGTAAATGATTATTGACAAAACAAATTATGGAAAACCAGCTGTTACTGAAAATGTGACTTTAATTATGACTCAGTTTGTACTGTTATACTCTGAGGAGAGGGGCTATGGTAAGAAAATTCTGCTTTCTGATACACTTTATTATCTGTTTAGAATAGATTTTTAGTGATTTATAATACAAGTTGAATTACCTATAATGTCTATTTAGAGAAAAAAACAGAAGAGCCTAGCTCCACGAAATTCCTTTTTATATGGTGTATGTTTTGTAACTAAGCATATCTGAAGTGGAATAAGTGAAACACAATATCAATTTAAATTATAGCTTTCCAATTTGATCAGATTTTCTATTGTACCATGTTTACCTCTATTTTCTGTACTTCGGTTCAACTGCTTTAGTTTACTGCTTCAGGTTCAGCTGCTGGATCAAATAACTGTACACAGCGCAATGAAAGGTCCACAGAAGCAAATACACAAAGGGGTGATCTGGCCCAAATGCCAGATATTTTCAACAGCAACTAGGAGAGTTCAGATTCAGTCCACTTTAGTTCACTGAAACAACAGCGAGTTGCCAGGCTGCAGTCCACAGTGTACTAAACTGCTACGTTTTATTATTTGATAGTATATATCAAACTCAAATACCAAAAATTGGCACAATGTCCTCTGCCTGTTCCCATTTTTTTTGCAAACACAACAATGAATAGGGTAAGAAAATACAAATAATTAAGTTTGCAGAGTAAAATCTTATGTAGAAAAATCAGCTTAATAGCACCTGATACATGTTCCATTGAAGGGATGCTTCTATAGTATTTTATAGTGACGCAAATGCAAGCATATCACAGCATGCAAATGTGCTATTAATGAAACATTACTATGTGTTACACACATACAACGTAGGACTCTGAAAAGCATACCCTTTCAGTTCTGCTCTGCTAATCCTGAGGACTCAAAGCCATGAGTAGGACCCACAAGTGCTATTACAAAACAAATAATACAGATTTCATTCTGAAGAACAGTTCACAAACTATGTCACTACTTATGATCTGAGTGAACACAAAGTCTCAGCACTGGAAATATTCTGAATTACTATTTGAAGCCTATTAAAGCCATCAATCAGCAGCACCACCAAAACCTGCCTTTTTTTAAAATCAATTCCATTTTGTAGCACAGATTTTTTTAGCGGTGAGTATTTATAACCTAAATTGCAAATACAAGGTTTCTGCCTGCTTTGTGTTTTGTTCCTGACCCAGCGTTATTTTTCCTCCAGTTCTGATCCAACCAGCTATTTAAATTCACCAGGATGTTTGCACGTTTCCTAATTCACTTTATATGTTAGCTAGTACATTCTTTTTCATTTTTTTTTTCTTTTGGCATTCAACACTTCATGTTAAAAAGCAAATTCTCGACTGTAAATGTTGAGTCATCAGTGCTCTGTAGAAGTCCTGTTGCTATTCTATAGAATGGCAAAGAATCTGCCCAGAAGAGATCACATGTCCTGTCATGAGAAGCTACAATGTGACAAAAGTGAGAGAGCTTCTGTATTGATAATGGAGGGTTTGGAGCACACAGTGGGCAGAAGTCCTAACATACTTGAAAAATATTTAACTGAACAATAATGGAGCAATGCCAAATACTAAAAGTTACCAAAGATAATTTTAATTGTTGTAGATATAATAGTGTTCAATGACAGCTGTTTTGGAACAAAAAGGTTATTTCCTGCAAATTATTGTAATATTTTTCTCCCAAAATAGCCCCTGATCCACTCCTAACATTACCTGGCATCCTCTAATGGCTAGCACAGACTAAAAGCCAGTTATTAACTTTATTTTTTAAGAGTTTTAAGATCATAGAGCAAAATAATGATTTACTTGAAAGACTAACAAGAGTCAGTTCAGAAGGGCAGCCCACAAACCAGTGGAATGAATGAAGCATGATGACTTTAAAATAACAGCTACTTCAAGCTGTACTGCCTGACCATATTTTATTTCCTTGTGCTTCTGCAAAACAAAATTCAACAGTCAGTAAGGATTAAAGCTACTGCTTCTCTGCCCAGCAAAATTCCATGCATGTTGGCAGAACATTTTTATGATGAAGATTTAATCACAGAGTAAGCAGATACTGTTTACGCAGTAGTAACTGTCATCTGAGGCCTCTGAGTTCAGCATCTGTGTACATTTACACAAAACTGCATTTGAAAAATATTATGCCCTAACACTACAAATATTTATGTGCTTTTTCACTGTGCTGCTGTCAGTACTCTCACACAGCTACCTGTGAATCCAGGTATAGAAGTCGAGTTTTGTGTGCATTTTATTGGGGTGTACCTCAGTGGTCACAACCTCCATGGAAAGGAAGCAATACAGTTTGTGAGATGTAAGGAAGGAATGCTTCCATGTCATTGTTACATCACTGCTCCTCGTGATTCTTTCAGAACATTACTCAAATGACATTAGTTTAGGATGTGTAGTATTATAATAATGTATGTTAATTATGTAGCGTTATAATAAAAAATATTTACAAAGATAAAAAAGGTTTTAGCAGTCCAACTGCTTTATTTAGTCTTAACTCATTATTGAAAGCCATGCAACCCATCTGCCGCAAAGACTAATGAAGGTATTTCAGTTATCATAATTAAATCTCTAGCAGAGTCTGAATGCCAGCTAACTCTCCTTCAGCCTGTAACAGCTATATCTGTCCTAAAGAATTACAAAATATTTAAAATGCTTGTAAGTATATGCAAGTAAAAAAAAAAAAGGTAGGCCTATAAGAAAAATGGGGCGATACTTTTCAGCAGGGCCTGTTGCAATCAAATGAGAGGTTATGGTTTTAAACTAAAAGAGGGAGATTCAGGCTGGCTGTGAGGCAAAAGTTGTTTACAATGAGGGTAGTAAAATCCTGGCGCAGATTGCCCAGAGAGGTGGTAGATGCACCATCCCTAGAGATGTCCAAGGCCAGGCTGGATGTGATTCTGGGCAACTTGCTCTAGGTGAAGATGTCCCTGCTCACTGCAGGTGGTTGGACTAGATGAGCTTTGAAGGTCCCATGCAACTCAAGTTATTCTATGACTCTAAATATATGAATCTAATTTACCAGATATTTGAAAGACACATCAATCTCCTTGGTTTTAAACCTTCCAGAGTTCCCCCTCTGCAATAGAAATAAAGTAGAAATAACATGAATTTGAGATCCACGCCACTGTGACTGAAATGCTGAGAAACTAATCCTTAGGGCTAGGAAGGATATCAGGAGATCCTGTGCCTTTCAATGGGGTTTAGTAGCTGCAGTGTATACTACTACTGCTTTTCTACAGAATTAGTTAATCAACACTATTTCCTACATCTATCTAGAGCACCCTGGAGATTAGGGTAAAATATGCAAAAAGCAGGGATTTTAAAAATAGTATTTCAAACTAATCCCATCACAACAATGTATAAGAACTATAAAGCAGGACAAAGGTTATAGGAAATGGAAGTAACAAGAGATCTTCACACAATCCTCCAAAAGAAACAATGGCATGGGGAGAGAATTAATTCTTTTTTAACAATTATGGGGGAGTAAACACCACAAAACTACCTTTCTCACACTCTTACAAAGATAACTCCATTTTCTTCATGAACAAATGTTTGATTGGAACCTGGAAGCAAAGTTCTCTAGATGCTCTAATCTAAAATTTGCACTTTTGAGTTTTTGGTCTTCACTGGAATCAATGAGTTGCTGTGTAAGAAAGACATAGCAAATTACATGAAAGGAATTACTTAGGAGTATAGGTTTTGATGTACTGATACAGTTATATACAAGTCCTTTTATGAGGATAAAATAATTGTATGAACACTAACAATTTCAGCCTCATGGTGCTTTGGCAATGTAAGCATTATTTCCATTTTATATACAAGTAAAAGAGACACAGCTAAGTGGCTTAGTGACCCATAGGAAGTCAGTGACACAACCAGGAATAGAACCTAGACCTCTCAGCAGCTAGTCCCATGCTTTAACCACAAAAGCAGCTACCTCCTTCCTATCTCATATTAGCACAACTCTAAGTCTCGGTTGCATCAGCTGCTAATTTAAGATGTCTAAGCATGTACTGTTGTAGAAATCTGACTTTATGAAGTTGAGTAAGTCACATTCATAAATCTGTTTGAACTTAATCACCCAAGAAATCAGGATAAGCTGTCTTTAAATGAGACTCAAAATGGTCATAAACTTTTGGTTGCTTTAAAGTTTTTCCTTCAGAAATACATTTCAGATGGATTAACAAATCTGATAGCAGTATATACTTGAGCTCTTCATTCCTATATATTCTTTTGCCTACTACCTGTGTGCGATATGCAATTTGGACCTGTTTGATCAGAATGGGACTAGAACATGAAGGTAATATCCAATCACAGAAGAACCAGACAATCCTAGAGAGTAATTTATTCTCTTCAGGACAGTATGAAATCTATGAATTAACAGAATTTGGGATATCCTTGAGCCCAAGTAGAAGGATAAAACACATTATAATTAGAGGTAGGCAGCCTGGTATGATCATGGCTTTACTGAATTTAAAGCAGGCATGATTGGATTTTGTACTCTTTTTATCTAAGCCTCAAAGTTGGGGGAAAAGAGGATTATGTTTTGTTGACAGGGTTCTTGTTTTGACCGGCTCTACAGTTGTCTATGAAAATTCTGTATTATGCTTAGCCCTGTAAGTTTTCCTGGATCCAAGGCACAGCATGCAAAATGCAGTATAACAATACCAGAGTGCAATCTCCAAAGAGTTTGGAATCATACCAAGGGATAGATCTCTGCCATCACTTCAAGAAATGCGGTTTATACTATAGGTTTTGCCGCATACATGTATAAAATGCCACCAATAGTTTAAACTTCTGATTTCCTTCAAGTAAAATTATGCGTATAGAGAATGTGAAAACTGAAGACAGAAGTATGGTGGAACATTAAAAAAATACCTTTTACAAACGTATCTTCCCAGAACGAACCTGCCAATAAAGACGAATAAGATATGCTAAGATAAAGCTCTTGTTACTAGTAAAAGACCACCAGATATATAAATCTTTTTAGATAACATAACCCAAGAGAAAATACACAATCTCTTTAAAAAAAGGCAGCAATGTAATAGCACTATAGCTTACTTAAAACTCCCTTTCTTTAAAGCAATGCAATTTCCACAATCAAAACTTGTTCTTCTGACTGCTAGATTTACAGTCACACTGTTAGTCTCATGCTAGTGCATGAGATTGCCCTCTAGATGTTAAGTTTGGCTAGATACTTTTTCTTTCCATCCAGAATACTGAGATGGGACATGCTGTGTGATTTGTGATTTTAAACCTCTGTAATGCACCTAGAGACTTGGAGCATAGACACAGTGGAAACATCGAAATAACTACACAACAGTTGGAACTAGCCTATTTTTGCAAAGCGAGGAGAAGGCATAAATCTTTCACCTCTATATGCTTTTACAATTTCTGTCCTTCTCAAGTCAGTCTTAAAAATCACAGTATCACAGACAGAGTCTCTGATATATTGATAGTTCTAACCTCAGATCAATCCATAAAACCCTACCTAACACACTTTAGAACCTGTTGCACAGAAATTTAAGGGAGATTATATGGTCCATACTAGTACCCTTATCCACCTTGAGATTCCACAATGTATCCTTTCTCATTTCAGTGAGACTGTTTTTGCCTTATGATTCAATATAACCTGCTTCAAATTTTCTGGATAATTGAAATTAATAATAAATAGTAATAAGTGTATGTAGAAAGAAGGGTGTTTTTTTTTCAGAGGCAACAAACTCTTCAAAAAGACTTACCATGAAAAACTGAATTATTAAAGTAATACAAAATGTGATTCTTCTACATGGAAAGAGACAACTAAGGAGTTTATAGTCAATAAAATGCCCCAAGTATAACTTATCTTCTGTGAAAGATAAGTTATCTTCTAATTTTAAAACTAGAACTTAAAGGTCCTTCTGCTTGTCTTTGAATTTAGGGAAGAATTGCTCATGCTCAGGAAGGCCTGACCCTGACATTTCATTATTGTTTCATAATGCTTAAAGATCCCAGTCAAATTTAGGAATTCTCTCAGATAAGTAGGTGAGAAATTCTGCATAATCCAAAACCAGGCATCGAAATAATGCAAACAAAAGCTGTATGAGAAATTATTAATTTCTTTATTATCACCATTTCAATACTGTGTAATGAAACTCTAGAATTAATTATAGAATAGAAAATATATTTGTAGCCTATTTTGTTACTTTACCAATATGAAATGATTGGCTTTCTGTATTACATGTATGAAAAAACCCACTCTCTGTTAATACAGAAAACCAGATTGATGCAAGCTATAATAAGGCACATGTTTACCTTCCGAAGAAAATTTATGGGTTCTTCATCCCATTGTGGAAAATTATGGATTCTTCAGATTAAGTTTAGCTGTCTTTCTAAAACAGACATTTAATGAGGTACCAAATACTACCTAAAAATCCATGTCAAGCAGGAAATCAACGTAATTTTTCCTTTTCTATCTCAATCTGTTAAAAAAATATATTTACAAAATCTAATTTGTACATATGTCAATATTACTGTTTCTGCTTTGTATTTTATGAGTTCTGTTCAATGGATGAACTTGCTAAGAGAACATAATGCTTAGAACAAATAAAATGATATGGTATATGCAATACTTCTCCGAAAGCTCTGTTTGGCTGATTTCTCTTCACTGAATGATATATCCCTATTTGCAATTTAATTAAAATCTAAACTATGCTTTGCATTTCTGTTTTACTTCTGAATTTATTTCAAGTCTAGGCTCAAAGTATGAGTTTATGGTCATAGTCAGATATTCATCAATATATGTTAGGGTTTGGAATGCTCCCAGTTCCATGGAGTTTTAAAAAATTTGCATGTTAAAGCCCAGAATTTTGGGAGGGCTTCTCTATTAGTCAGACACTGAAACTAAACGGGTATGTTCCCCAGCAGTTTGCACAGAGAACAGCGTTGTTTCTGTTCTCAGCAGAGCTAAATCCAGATTCTGTGGAGGTGTCCAGCTAAGATCCTTCTTCTTTTAATCTTGTATTGAAACTTCACCTGAGGCATTGCTGTAGAATGATTAGAAATAGTCATAATTTTGGTATTTAACCCTGCACTGTTGTTAGATTATTTCACCCACGTTTGCCTGTTAATTCATCCATAGCATCTCGTGCTACTTCTGAGGTTTTGTTTTACTTGTTTCTAGTACCTGGTTCCTAACTCTGAGCCAGGGTATTACTGAACAGGTATTACTGATGTATGCTAAACAAACAAACAGTTTACAAAGGATTTCCAGGCTAAAAATTTTGGATGGGGGGAAAAGCATGGATTAAAAAAAAACCCAACCCAGCCCTTGATATGTCAAGGCAGAAGTAACACTTCAAGCCTATACAAATAGACAGCTAATTCTCAACAAAATTAGCACGAGGCTTCAAGCCTCTACAGACAGAAAGACTGTTCTCATAAACAAAAAGCTGTAGGCGATGTTAGTATCTATAAGTAGAGCAGGTATTTTGACGTATTCAACTCTAATCTATAAATTGCCTTCAGTATACAAATAATGAAGCAAATGTAGGCTCTCTTTCAAAATGCTCGATGACTAAGAACAATAATGAGGCGAAGTTCAGATCCTCTGAATCTCCTAGTGATGTCCAAGAGATCAAGAGTTTTTAAAGATAAACTGTTGTATCCTGGGGCATCTCGGCTTACAATATGACTCCCTAAAGCCTGTTGATCTTATGACTTTTTTTTTTTTTTTCCACATCTAACTTCTTTTTAAGAGATTCAGAGGTGAAATAGAGGGAGGCTACATGCTTGTTGGAACTTGCTCTCCACTGAGCCTTACCGAGCTCTGCCTGTACCATTTCTCTCTGCATTCCTGGAGGGACGAGGGAAGGGGGGATAATGGTGGTGGTGGGGGAGATAATCTGTAGCTATAAGAAGGTGAAGGGGAAAATAAATGCCATTTACCTCTGTCACTGCTAAGAATCTTTTCAGAAAAGCCTTTACTCCTGCCATAGTGGGGTGCAAGCTGCCGTGAGGTGACCAAGCCAACTACAGGCAGCGCAGAGTTAGCTGGAGAATGGGAATGCGAAAGGAAAGCAGATAGCAGCCGGGAAAAAAAAAAAAAAAAAAAAAAAAAAAAAACAAAACCACAACCCTGTATTTTCAGTTAACAGGAGATTACAGAGAGCAGAGATCAAATTCCAGACCCGCTCAGCGGCCCGCGGGCTGCCCTCAGGTACACTCCTGCGGCGTCGCTCAGCGAGCACGGACCCGGAGGGAAGTGGCTCGGGAGAACGGTCGCGGTGTAAAGAGGAGAGGCAGGAGCAGCGCAGCCGCCTCGTCCTCCTCCTTCTCGTCCTCCTTCTCCTCACGGTCGCGCTCCGGGGCCAGCTTCGCCCTGTCCCTCTCGGTGCCATGCCCGGCGGCCGCCGCCCGTACCTCACCCCGGGTCCCTCAGCGCAGTTACCTCAGCCCCCGCCCCGCTCCCGCCGGCGGCTCGCCCCTCAGCGCCAGCCGTGTGGGACGGAGGAGGCGGTGCCGGCCGGCAGGGGCGGTGCCTGCCCGGTAGGACGGGCCGAGCGGGGGAGTTTATCCCACTAGAAGGGAACAGTTTCTCTCGCTGAGGCTTGACAGCGCCAGGTCAGTGCGGGCAGCGGGGGACCTTCCCCTGAGGTGAGGGGGCAGAGCTCCGCGCTGAGGGAGACATGGCTGCGGTGGGGGGGGGGGGGTGGAGACGGGGGACTTCGTGAGGGGCGCCTCCGCCTGGAGAGGGGTGGCGGAGTTCGGGGGTGCTGCCGGCGGTGAGGGGAAGCGTGCGCGGCCAGGAGCTGCGCCCCGGGCCGGGTAAGAGGTTGTGGTGCCGTGGATGCTCGGAGTGGCGGGAGGGAAGGGTGCAAGGTTAAGGCGCTTTTCCCGGAGCAGCGGGGATAACCGGGGCGTGCGGGGCACGGCCCTGAGGGGACACGGTTCTGCCGGCGTCCGTGTGGGCGGGGAGAGCGGCCGGGGCTGCCCCGCGGCGGGCGTCAAGGAGGCGGCGGGAGGACCCCGCGGCCCGGGCTCCTCCAGGTGCGCCCCGCGGCTCTGTCCGGCCCGGCCCGGCCCGGCCGCCTCCCCCGAGCGGCGGGAGCTGGGCGCTGTGTCCATGGTGCTGCACTGGAGCAGGGAGCGAGGCTCGGGAGGGGAGCGGGTGGATAACCTGCCGCCGAGGTGGAGGCGGCGGGGATGGAGGGAGGTACTCGGGGCACACAGCAGGGCGCCCGTTCCTGCTACGCTCCGGGGAAGGAGCGGAGAGGGAAGCGCTGGTGCTCACCTGGCTCACTCAATGAATGAACAGCCATGTTTTTGGTGTCGTTCGTCCCCCCCCCCCTTAAATTTCTCAACCACAGAAAGCCGGGGAGCCTTTCTGAGCCTGCAACAACTGAGATGCTGTGTTGAAATATATTATGTCTTGACGGCATGCCTCAGGTTCGCAGGAGCATTTTGTAATCGGTGTCATTTCTCTCCAGGGTATTCTACAACTGGAGAGTGCAAGTTCCTGTGGTGTTGTAACTTTGGGGCACTGTGTACACACGACAATGCAGCGCTGACTTAACAGTGATGTATTTATTAATATCGGTGATGTAAGACTTGTATTTGTTCTGATGAAAAGCCCAGGACATGACAATACAGCGCTGACTTAACAGTGATGTATTTATTAATATCGGTGATGTAAGACTCATATTTATTCTGATGAAAAACCCAGGAACTTATCAATTTCTTCATGCACTGTGGAGTCTAGATTTCTTTAAATCAGAAGGATCAATTATAATTATAATTATCCTTGAGATATCTAGTGTTGTGTGGCTAGCCTTGTATTTGTGACCTGCTGCCTCATCTCTGCCAAGCTTTTGCTCTGGAACATGATTGAAATGTGCCATTAAAAAATGAAAATAAATCTGGTACTAATTAGTCCATAATTTAATCAGTAATTTACCTTTTAACAGGTTACTGTGACTTGTTACTAGTTAACTAAAAATTCCCAGTGTACACCAAGTGACGGTGTCACGGTTTAAGCTGAACTCAGGACACTGACACATGATACTCGGTGCCCTCCTTTGGAAAGAAGTTTCCTATGTTGTGCTCCCATTAATATCAGAATTTGCTGCATAAAGTCGCATGTTTGACATCATTATTCTTTTTGGCTGTCACAGAAAAAACTTGCTGCAAAAATTGCTTAGAGATTTAATTATGAGATTATAAGAAATCACTCAGCGGTGTGTTCAGTCATGTGGTATAAGCATGGACTTGTCAAGGGGACACAGCTGAAAAAATAGTTGGCATGGACTTTGAATGATAACCAATCAGAAATACAATTTAAAGGTATATTTACACAGGTTGTTTTTGAATTTGAATATTCTTAGGCATCGGTCTCATAAAATAGCTATTAACTCTTAGTGGTTGAGAGATTATACATGTCTAAACAGCCTTAAGAGAGGATGTATTTCTTAGAAATTCCTCAAATGTAAAATTCCTGGATAATATAATTTGTTAAACACCAGCATTCAATGCAAATTCCATTATCACTAAGCATGAAGGTGGCAAAATGTTAGAATTTAATTGAAGAATATTGAAGCTGTGCTTTTTAACCTTCCTTATGGCACTGATAAAAACACCCACTCTCAACATTGCCTCTAAATCTGACTCTTCCGTGAGCTTTTTGAAGCAACCAGATGTCCAATTTAAAGTCAATAACATAAATTTAGGTTCAGCTTCATTACTCTCAGTACAATTTTTCTGCTTATACCAGTGGCTAATTAAATGAATTTCACAAAAAGTTATAGTGTAAAACCAAGGAAAAGTTTAAAAGTAGGACAAAAAAACTGTCTTTAACAAAGCTGGACTAAATAATGATAGTATACTTAATGATTTTTTTCCCCACCTTGATTGCTGAGGCTCTCTTTGGGGCTTATTTTTTAACATACAATCTGTTAAGATTGGTGGTGAATATATTTTCTAGCCAGTTTTTGATAGCCTAATTGTAAATCGCTTGTTGTGCACCTATGATATTAAAAATTTGAGTTTCTTTTACTAGCTTTTGTCACAAGGATTGTTGCTGGATTCTCCTCTGGCATGCAGTAAAACAGTTTCCAGTGCAATTACTCAAGCAAAATTAAAATGTAATTAGAAACTCCCCATGCTAGGTTCTTTTGAAGTTATAGATACAATCCTTCCCATTAGTTATTGCTATTAGTTTTATTTATTAATCACTTATAGGCTTATTGAATTTGGCATGATGTCCATGCTGTATTTCCATAATGCTGTGTATTTCTTTAACAGCAGGGATCTATTTTTTGTACCTAGTCTATACCTATATCTATTTCATACCAAATGCTCTTTTTATATTACTTAACTTTTTGTGAACTAACAAAAGAAAAAGTTAGAAAAAATCCAAAGCAAGAGAACATTGTTGTAAACTCAGGTCCTACATACCCATCCCACAAGAAAAAGTTGGGGTTTCCATTAACTGGTCTGGTCTTAAGGTTTTCATTTAACTCTTACAGATCACTTGAAAAAAACCTCCCCATCACCCCCCCCCCCCTTTTTTTTGGGGGGGGAGGCTTTTCCAAGGCAGAATGAGAAATCAAAGAGCCGTAAGATTTGGTTGTCAGATATTTAGATTCCCAGGACTGTGAAATGTAAATGGATTCCTACATTCAATGGTAAACTTCTTTTGTCTATTCCCACACACACATCTGCTTTTTTTTTTTTTTTAATTTTTAATAGGAAGTACAGTCCATCTTTTTTCAGTTGTGTTTTCTGTCAGGTTCCAGTGTCAAAGCGTGTAGAAAATGCAGTGCAAAGCAAATTGCAACCCTACTACTAGCACCTGTGGTGAGGGGGGCTTGGGATGCTTTCACATCTTGCAGGCATAAGGAGACATGAAGGAGAAAATACATGTGGCAACCATAGGAAAGACTACATTTCTACTTGAGCATCAGGTCTTCTACTGCAATACGGACTTCTCTTTTGCCTGTTACTACAAAGATGTCAGCTCTTCTCACACCACAAGGCAAATATTTGCTTTTATTTATTCTTTGTTATTAAAGTGGAGGGGAAAAAAGTCTGTCATGTTTCTGAATATACCACAGTGCCCAGCTCGTGTGAAGATATGTACAGTAACAGCTCTTCATGGTTACATGTGTGATCCTGCCCCTCTTCTGGCAAAGCTCATGTACTCAGGCAGGGATTGGCACTGGACTGGATCTGCAGGTGGAGCAGAGCCCACACCACCTGAGCTGCTGCAGAGGTTAAGCCAAGGCTTTCTTAAAGAGAAAACCTAGAAACATACTAGTGTGAGGTGCCCCTGCGCATGGCAGGGGGCTGGAACTAGTTGATCTTAAGGTCCCTTCCAACCCAGACCATTCTGTGATTCTGTGAAATATACAATTAAACCTATTGTAGGCTTTATTCTTTTAGTTTGGAGGTAGGGGGAAAAGCAGCAGCAAGGTCTATTCTGCAGTCTTCATATCTAAGAATTTTTGCAGACCTTAAGCCAATTTGATGAGGTTCACATTTTTCTCCCACTCCACCCACACCTTCCATTATATTTCTTGGCCTGTTTGTCCTCTCCTAAACCACTCTATAGAACTGAAAAATTACATCATTCTCTAATTAAAATTCATGATACGTGAACTATATAGATATTTTTAATTACCTGTGTTGCATTAGTACCTAGCAGCCTAGTCAAAACTGGGGCCGTCTTGTTACTCACTCAGATGAAAATGTTGTACCTATTCATAATACTACATGCATGAGAATGCATATAGTTACAGATTTACAAGAGAGACACACTGCAGTAGTGAGATTGATGCAAAACTTTTAATTTAACCTTTCAGTGTGTTGATTTATGCTTACAAAAGTAACAGATTCTTACAAAGTTAATAGATTCTCGTCTGTGTCATAACAAATATGAAAAGTTAGGTTCGTGTACGACAACAAATCCCCAAACTTATAGAAAAAAAACCCCTAAACTTTTAAGCAGCACCTACCCTATTCTCTAAATATAGGCTGGTTTTAGTTTGCAGTTTCACTAGATTTCACTACAAATAGGAAAACTATCCTGCTTACAAAGGGGAAGATAGGTAATTACCTCAAAAGGCAGGTTGTGAATTTCTGGAATCTCCACGCAGATGATGCTTCGTGGACTTGCATAAGCAACCCTCTTCCCTCATGACTAAGCAGATCACCTCCTTGCCATGCGGTCTGCACACTCAGGACAAAGTCTATGAATTCAAGTCTATGAATCCCAAAGTCTACTCTGCTGGTTGATAATTAGCAATTTAAAAAACACAAAGCTTACGTAGCTTTGTGGATGTATGTTCAGGCACAGGTACGCTTGATGGCTGCTGAGATGAGCATGTATGTATGGTTATGTATGTTGTCGTGGGGGATATGTGTGTGTAGGTAACATATTAACCCTATGTTATAGAATGGCTTATCACAGTAATGTTGAAAGGCTATATATAGCATCTGATAACAGTATAATAAATATTGGGTAATATTCCAACAGAAAAATACACAGAACATTCCACGGTATCAAAGAAAGATGATGATGGTTTATTGGACGATGCATAGAGTCTAGCAGTGCCAGTGCCAGCTTCATCCAGGTCAGTGGCAGTTCTGCTGTTTCAGTAGGGTTAGGTCTGCAAGCTATGTGCAGCTTAGAAATTCTGTCCTGTATACACTTGCTTCTCGTTCCTTACTACTTTGATTTTCTTACACTGAAAATACAGGGTCTGACTCTAAATAAATTGCTGTTTGCTCAGTGAGAATAAATGCCTGAAATTAAATAAACATGAATATATATTATAGCAAAAGTCCTACATATTATTCTGTAAAGTCTTTGAGAAATGCCAGTGTAACAGGAGTAGTATATTTATCTGCCTTTTGTTCTGGAATATATGTGATCGATTTCTTAACATATTTTAGCTCTAAATGAAATACTAACATTTTGATACAGAAACTGCAGTTGGCGTTAGTTTATTCCAGACCTTCAAATTAGATGAGTATTCTAGGTTTGGCTTTATAACAGCTATTACTGGAGGAAAATATTATACTTCATGCTGTTGTATGTGTTATTGGAATTTCATGGGGAAGTCCATGGGGACTCATGGCTTTCCTCTGTATCACAAGTCTGATTGTGAGGTATTTTAGATTCACTTTTGCAAGAATCCTATAGTACTTTTATAGGAGACCTCCAGCTATAGTTCCTCTGACTTACCAGTGTGTCTCTAAAATTCTAAACATGTTAGTTTCGTACGAACACTTTCAGCTGTCATAGAACAGGCATAGAGAATAAGTAAGAGTGATGGAAGTTTTCTCACTGTCCTGTGTTTTTCCTCTGAGTTTGAACAAATTACTTTTAAGAGAATTTTGTATTTGCACTAAGTAGCCCTGCCCAGAATTATGATCTTGTCTTAAACTTTTTACACAATATATGATTACACTGCATTGCATAAAATAGGATTTTATGTTATAATATTGCATTATAAGTCCATAGTACTTGTGTGTTTGTTTAGATTTATTGAACAGTGATGTTGTGTAACTGCTGTAACTATTCATGGTTGTGTAGTAGCAATTTTGAAGTTTGAGAGGCTTTGAACTTAGGTTGCAGTCTGTATATGAACAGAATGACGTACATTTTCAATATATAAGCTAGGAGTATATTTGACTACCTCTGTGAAATCAGTTCTCAACCATGGTGGTTTGAAACATATGTCAGACTACCAAAAGAGTCACTCTGCTACACCAAAAAAAGGAACTATGAAAAGAAAAATGTTAATTACAGGCTTTAACGCTCACACCAAGATCTTCTAGTAGGGGTGGTCAGAAAAACAGGTTTTACTACCTCGACCTGGTGCTTTGTGGTGCTATCTAATATGGGGGCTTGTGGAAAAATGCGGCCACTTCTATTTACTGCCTTTCATAATGTACATATTTCCTCCTGATAGGTTTAGGTACTGCCTTTTTATGTCTACAGTAAATGAAACTGAAGAGTTTATCGTTTCATCTTGAATATGTTTTACTTGGAGTTACTGTTCACTGTTCACTACAGTGGTATTTCAGCTACAAAATTTTATGCTGAATCTCCGTTTCTAAACTTAATAGAAGCATGTTATTATGTGGTATATTGCTAAACTCATTTTTAATCTTACCTAAGAATGTAAAGAAAAATATAAAGCCAAATTTTATTTTCACTTACACCCAGAGAAATCTACAGATAAGCAAGTACAGAAGTACATGAGGGCAAAAGGTTGCTTTATTTATACAGAATTTTATCTGTATTCTCTAACCTTATTCCAGACCATGTTTAATGGAATCATGAGGAATTTTAAAGAGGCCACAGGCTGAGGCTCTCATTCCCTCCCAGACCAGGAAAAAAATACTTCATTTAGTTGCGTTCTAGCTTGTAGTATGTCTGAAGCAGAGCTCTTGCACTCCCCTAGTTATTTAGCTCTTCCTCCGATCCTGCTGAAGTTAACCACTGAGGGTGGATTTGCTTCGCTGAGTCACTAAAGTTCTGTGGGGATTTTACTGTGCTACTTCTCTATCAGCATTCCTGGATGCCATCATTTACGCTTAAACTGCATGTCTGAGATGCCTCATTTGTACATCAAGTCATATCAGTGTACTTTATTTTAAAAATGATCAGAATTGTTAAGAAAAGCAGGGTAGTGTTAGATTTATTTTAAGTATCCCATAGGAACTGTCAACAGCAAAAGTGTTTGACAAATGGCTGCGTATTGCAGGGTGTAGGATTTTGACTTTTGCCTAGAGTATGGTTTAAAGAGTGTGGAAACAGAAGGTGTGCAAATATGCTTTCACTTTCAGAATTCCCAGCTGTTGCTGAAGATGCTTTGAGATGATAAACAAGATGAAGCTTCAGGCTTTATTTAGAACAAAAAGATTCCACGTTAAATCGCTTCTCTGAATAAAATAAGCATCATTAGAGAGCTTTATTTTCCTGGATTTCTTTCTTTTATTTTTACATTTACACTAGAGCTATTGCCAGAATTGCTAAACTGGCCTGGAAGAGATTATTTTAGTAAAGATCTCAGCTAAGTATGAGTTATTACAATTAACTAAGTTTCAAAACCACTAACCCAAAAGTTTAGTATGACAACTCCTGAATTTAAAATAGGAAATAAGCAAACAGTGAAGAATTACTTTGAAAGGTTCAGGTTTGTAACAGTGGTTTTAAAGTATTTATCAAGGCAATGCAAAATAATTTCCAAAAGTCCTGTGGAAGCTCAATTAGGAATTCCTAGCTTGCCTTTTTTTTTTAATTATTTGGATGTTCACACTTCAGAAATGCTATTGCAAGCAAATTCCACATTTTCTTTCTATGATTAGCTTGCCAATTGATCTTGGTTCTGTTTTGCAAGCTTCTTGGAGTGTTAACTATGATGTGAGCTTGCCAATTGTCTTGAACTG
The DNA here is from genome assembly GCF_033783945.1 of Neopsephotus bourkii. Lineage (NCBI taxonomy): Eukaryota > Metazoa > Chordata > Aves > Psittaciformes > Psittacidae > Neopsephotus > Neopsephotus bourkii. The sequence continues at coordinate 2,467,493 of NW_026901417.1, read as the reverse complement.
GTTAATTGTTTTTGTGATGCAGAAGAACATTATGGCATGATGAATAAGAGACCCAAGAGGGTTCTTTGCACAGTTTCCTTTGGGCACTGCCCAAAGACTTGTTCTTTGGGTCTGCCTCATGTGATCAGACTGGCTAACTTTACCCAGTTAAACTGGGTGTGGTGGATATTTATTATGTTCACAAGATTTTGTTTAGTTGGGGGGGGTTACGGTAATCAAATACCCCTATACCTCGTATAAAATACACACTCGAAATCATCACACTGCTTTAGGTTTTACTCAGCCTAGATGGGATAAAATGTCAGGTTATGCAAGTTACTTTCTGACATAGGTACTGACATTTGAGGAATTATTTTCTTAGATCTGGAATAATAATTAAGAAATAGTTACTTCAGCACAGTTGGCATAGGCAGGAATTTATGGTAGTGCTTGTAGTACTTCACCATTGAGACCTCATTTTTCCTCCAAGAAAGATATTTTCTTTTAGGCATGTCTTCTTGAAAATGCTTGGCAATGAAAAACTTAATCCAAAAATAGAATATTAAAGATATTTTTTTCCACAAACTTCATTTTTTAATTTATACAGAAAACCCCTTCGGATGCTAATGTCAGAGTTCACAGAGCTGAGCCCATTGTGAAATGGTGTGTCTAATGGTCTATCGTTGTTTTCACTGGTCTGTGCGTTGGAATATGGTATCTGTCAAATTTTTAATGAGTCACAGTTTTGCTAAGAAAGGCATATTTTATGCAATAGAAGAGTCACACACAGCCCAGTGGCCCTCTGAGCTGTACACAACATGCTGTTTCATCCTTCATGATGTAATACTGAGGATGGGGAAGTCATGTGCATTTCTTTCCATTCTTCTTCTGGGTCACCAGGGTGCCAATTCTGAGTAGGTGAGAGATCAAACGAAAACCCAGAAAACTGCTTTCAGTAGATTTTATCATTTCTGTTTTTAAAAAAGAAAACCATTATCAACAGTGTTTTGCTGCTTTACACACACAAAAATATCTATGCAACAAAATTTGTGCAGAATAGGTGGAGTAATGTGTGATATTAAGATAGGCTCTGGCTTTAAAATATTGGGAAATAACTAGAATATCTTTAATCTGAATAGAGGCTACTGGTGTTCAGTATGATTAGATTAAATGCAGTGGTGGATTAAGGCAGGGATCTAAGGTCAATGGAGGCCCAGTAGAGAAGAGAGCTGGGAAAAAGTAACAATGTTGTCTACAGTGAATATCAGGAAAGGCAATTAATTAATTGAAGGACATTTGTAAGCAAGGCAATGGGAAGATTTGCTGAGACTGTTGTTTTTATTTATTTATCCCTTTTTGTCTTTGCCAAAGAATGTATTAAAAAAACCTCAGGGAAATTCTTTAAAAACACAGATGCTTGAGTTTCTTTCTCAAAGTTTAACATTTATTGTTGGAACCTTCTTGATTTTGAATTCTTCTGCCTGGTCTCTTATGAGATTTTTCAGCTTTTCTTGGTTTAAGATATGCTGACAATGCCATAACGTGGTCTTTCACTGTATTTTGGTATTCCTACTCATTGTTCTTTCTCTGCCCAAGTTTGCTCTGTTTTTTAAATCTAGCTTTATTTATGACTCCTTTGAGAACAGGAACTGTCTGATATGCTAACAACAAGTGACAGCTTTCCTGTCACTAAGGACAGGAGAACAGACAGTGAATATTGCTGAAGTCTGAGGTAAGTTTAGAATAACAATAACTTGTACATACACTAACGTTGCTACTCTGTAGTGTGACTACATTCTCTGACGCAGGCTGTGCAGTGGATTCCTGTCTCCTCCCCCCTGCACTAACAGGAAGGCACAGCACAATGTTATGCAGCATGTGGCAATTTTAAATTTCTGCTGAAGCTTGACCCTTAGACAGGAGAGTAACTCTTGTTGTCACTGCTGAAATAACTCTACAATGAGGCTATGTCAAAATGAATGGATAAAAAAAACCCTAACCCCCACAAAAAACCCAAACCCACAACAAATTGGTAGGCATGAAAACAGTGAGAAACAGTAGGACAATCTCTCCCCCTCCTCCTCAAATCTGCATTTTGAAGGGAGGAATAAAGGGAGGAAAGAGTTTGAGGTGAATAAGGTGACAGACCCAGTGTAAAGGGGAGAAACAAGGAGAAACTCTTAATTGTCCTGGAAGTAAAGCAGATTAAAGAAGCAAGGAAGAAGAAGGAACTGATGCACTTTGGTTATGCTTTCCTGACAGTTACTTCAGGAAGGGCTAATGAATGTAGTAATTATACCTGGCAGTTACACTGTGGGAGAAAGGAATTCTTTGGAGTTCAAAATGGTGAGTGCTCACTTAGCTACGAATATGGAAATGAAAGGCGATGCAGGCTAAATACTGAATGATGATGTTTGCTAATTTGAGTGGCTCATATAAACTGTTGCAGAGCTCCTCAAAGAAAGCATCTTCTGACTTCCTGAAGAATTCCTGAAATTAAATTGGAGAGGAAAAAAAAAAGGAAATCTGCTGCAGAGATGAGTGATGTGTTGAGAAGAGATACTGCCACCCCACAGGATTTTCTTGCCTTCATCATCTATGAGCCATTATTCATAACATGTTCCTTTATGCACTTTGATGCTCTACAGTCTATCTGAGGAGTGGTCAGTTTTCTTCTACGAGCCTTCTATAAGATCGTTTTAGCCCCTTGAAGCCAGGGTGATTCTGAGATGCTAATTGTATTCAGTATGTGTTACCTATTCTCAGAGTAGATGATAAGATAAATAGGAAGCACTTTCCAGTCTGCTATAGTATTGCCATTTTTTTGTGGGCTTTTGAAGCAGCAAAATTTCTTCCATTTTCATGTGGTACAAAGATAAATAAGTAAATGTTACATGCCCATTGCTGGAATTTGATCATTTTGCTTGTTTGTCTGTCTGAGTATCAAAAACGTAACCTGTGTCTTAGAGTTTTCCATCTCTGCAGTTTCTCTTTGCGCAGATAATTCTGATATTTCATTTCACTGAAATGAAGCGCAAGTTTGGGCAAAATGGTTTAGTAGATTTTATATTAGTGTCAATAAAATGATGTACAAAGGAAAAGCATGTTCTCTGAGGCTTATGGGACTTCTAGAGCTTTACTCACATTCTCACTGATGCTGTCTTCAGAGTTGCATGCTTCACTTTCTGAAAGCTAAGAGTACCTGCTACAGGTATTGTCAGCTTGCAGGCAGAAAGTGGGACCAAAATTAGGAAGAAAAAAACCCAAAACTGATACAAAATTAAGTATCTTGTTGAATTTAAGGACAAACAAAACAAAACCCCAAAGCAATTCCCTAGTTTCAGAGAAGTCCAATTGAATTTAAAGGCTTGATCCATACTAGGAAATTAAAAAGTGCCATAATTTGAGCACAGGCTCAGGGACTGGGCTGGTAAGTGGTTAAATTCTTAGAATTGTCCCTGATTCAGTTTTAGCTCAGGCGACTAAGAGCCATGCAAACACTGTCCAGCAATACTCTGGGACTTAGCACGGGCCATGGACCGTTTCGAATGGGCCATTTAGGTATTGACACTCAGTTTTTATGACTACCAGAGTTTGGTAATGCAAGTAGAACAAAGATGCCCAGAGTGAGAGTCCTTGTAGGCTTTAGTTTCTTGGTGTAGCTGGAACTGAATTAGCTTCAATGCCTCTCAGATTTGTCATAATTTCCTTTATAAGTTTCTCCCTGCCTATGGACCCAGACAAGCTATGCTTGAGCCCATATGCTCAAAAAAATTAATGATTTATAACTTGGAGGTCTTTGTAAGTTTGGAAGCTTATGGCATGCAAGAAAATAATGGAAGTTGTGTGTCTGGCAAAGCAGAGGCTGTAGGTGGTTGGCATTTTACGAAAAGAAAAACATATGTACGTCATTTTAGTCCATATTGTCCATCCATTTGGCTGTCATATAAATAAATATAAGGGCATATACCACAAAGCCTAAAATCTTTAAAAATACTCCTGAAATTGTTTTGTAACCTCTGGTGACAGATCAAGTTGTTACCAGAGTTTGTGTTGCATGATGTCAAAACTCGCCCTTTATTTCTCCATGATCTGAGCAGACATTAGTAAAATACATATATATATAACATTGTCATTACTCAAAAAAATATGAAATATTGAAATTATTGGTGTCCTACTGTGTGATCCAAGAACTATAGATAACCAACATTGTATCTCACCTTTAAAGAATACATCACAACTTGTTTGCTCTGAAAATTCCTTTTGGCTCAAGTGAAAGTACACAGGGCAAACAAAGTTATGAAATGTGTACACAAGGTGTGAGAGGAGATGGTTATACTGGTGTATAATTTATGGTGCTGAGCCTTCAGGGTAGTTGGTGCAATATGACCTTTACGCTCACCATCTCATTGATTTTAATGGGACTACACAGGTATAGGAGGGCCAAAGCAGACTAAGTGATGTTCCCCAACTACTGTCAACGGAAAAAGTCATGGATATTTTATTTTTTTTAATTAGAAATCACAAAATTGTAAAATTTAAACAGATGGATGTGTATTTTAAGGCTTGAAGAGTTGAGAGCTAAAATATTTTACAATGTGGCTACTATTTTAAACTTCATTTCTGTTGTAAAAATTGATAAATATTTTGACTGTTAAAATCCTTTCATCTCTGTCACTACTGATTCAATTAAAGGAGCAGAAAATACCATGTTTTGTTAGACTTAAGAAAGATACGGCAAGAACCTATAGGTAACTAAATAGATTTAGACGTTCAAGAAGAAATATAAAGCAAGTTCTAACATTTTTCAAGGGGATGTGGCACTCCCTCACTAGTAGAAATGTAACAAACCAGAGACCCAAAGCACAATGTGAGACACAGATTTGCTATTTTAACTTCAAATAACTGACTGGCAGTCTGAGAAACAGCATCTAAAGAAGGAAGTTCTGTTTTCTTTTGCAGGAATGACATTGTCTTGAATATGGAAAACTAGAGATGGGGAAAAAGTGCCCCAGGGCTCCTCAATCCTTTCTGTTACTCTGAATTAAAGAGTCATTTTGAAAGTATTTTGTTAAAACTAAACCAGTGCCATTTGTAACCCACCACCCACTGGATTAGGTCAGCACGTTGTTCACGCAGCAGCACAGCAACAGCTAGTCTGAACTGGATCAGGAAGAGGAATCCAGAAACGCAAAGTTCCGTAAGATCATTTCCTGTTTTCTGAATCTTTTAAGGCATGTTTTTTTCAAACTGCTTCACCTTGGGAAGTCTTAACTAAACCAGGAATTAAACCATTAAACCATGGATTTCTGGTGTCCTTATGTCAAATCAAATCACATTTTTCTAACTTACCTGGTTTGTAATGAAGTGAAGAGTAGCACAAAAGGACCAGTACAGGAAACTGTGTGTATTATCCTGGCTGTTAAAAAGTGCTCTTCTGTCCTTACACAAATTGTTCTTTGAACAGTAGAACCAATGAAGTTAGTTTCCTATGGATGTATCTTTTAGGGATTTTTCTTTTGGATTTTCTGATATTTATTACAGGATGAGCTCAAACTGTTGCTTTTTTCAGTGGTGACACTAACAATTTAGACATCTTGTGTTAAAATTATTCTACACTGTAGTTTATTTTGGCTGAACCAAGCCAATATTTTCCAAAGCTACTGGGGATAAAGGGAAAGAGACCAACAAAGACACACAATAGGAACCAGTAAATATTGTAAGCCTTTTTCTTTAGGATTTATCAGCTGAAAAATCAGGCTATTAATGGTCATTATTTGAAACACCCTGATAAAAAATATTGATGATTTAATGATATGGTCCAAATTGCACTTGAGTTTAAAGTATTCTGCATACCTTTGGCATGTGTTGGCCATTTTTAGGACCCACTGAAATATGGAACTTCTTAAAAACACCTTTTAGAATGAGCCTGTACCTTAGTTAATATTACTACAAGGAACCGGAAACACCAGAAATCCCACAGGCAAATATGTCCCCTTTTGGTAACTTAATCAGGGCTTCTGGAGCAGAAGACACAGGAAAGCATCTAAACATTTTCAGTTTATTCATAATTACTTTGTCAATCTTTTGACATTTTGCTTGCTCTGTATTTGAACCAGCAGCTGTTATTCAAAATTGTTCAAAATCATAAATTCATATGGAAAGTTTTTCACGAGAATTTAAAAAGCAGTTTGTGGCCTCTGGGAGAGTAAATTCCAGGGTTAATTTATAACTAAAGCAAATGTATCTATAAAAAAGAAGAAAAGCTCCATAAGAAATATGTTAACAAATGACAAGAAAAAAGAGGCTTGATAAAAGATATCAGAACTTGTTTGGCACCAGTGATTTTATGACTGAGGAATTCAATTATAGGTGTGTTGGGAGTACCAAATCACAATTCTTTAAATTACTAATGGGAGACAAAGCTCTTTAGCTCTTTATCATGGTCTGAGTGAGTTCACATGCAATGTTCAGTCCTGCCCTCTGTAAATAAACTTTTAGTGCTTACACTATGCATCTGCAATGAGAGTCTGTGTCACCAGAGTAGACAAAGATACACATTTCTGTTGAATCACTTCTCAAATATGCCTGCTGATACACTCTTCCATCAGAATGATGTTAGTCAATAGACTTCTGCGTGTAAGTTTGTAGTATTCAGCTTGTAATTACTTCCTTCTGTATTATTAGCATTTTTCTGGAATCTTGGTAGATGTGTTTGCAGAAAAGTTAAGTATATATGACATCAGTGTACTCTACAGTGATATACAGCAAATGGTATCACTTTGGATTTGTTTACTCCTTTGTTAGATACAAAAGTGTCATAGAGGTCTTTAGCCGGTGATGTAGGTTACTTACCCAAGAGAGACAGATTAGCCTCAGATCAATTGCAAGCTAACTCCTACAGTCTGCCTATAATCTAAATTGGTTTTAACGCTGTCTGCCTCTTGTTTGTTAGAGTAGTAAACCTGTATCTCTTGTCAGTCGTTGAAAGAGGAATGGTTGTTTCTGGAAACACAGATGTAATGAAGTGGGGACATCCCCCTGTTAACAGCTGTTGCAGGAAAATTTAAAGGGCTTTTTTTATCATGACCAGATTACAGGAGAAAATGTGCATCACTCCTGTGAGAAGAGCTGCAGACCAATGAAACACAGAAAGTTGGCTCAAACTGGATTAGGAATCACCTGGAGTTGTTTTAGGAATCATTTGAACCTTTGTATGGTTTTGTTGGATGTGTCACTGCTGTGACATTCAAATATGATCACAATGGATTTATATCATACTGCAGTATTTTATATTACAATGTGGCATCATTATAAGGACCTTCTATGCAGGATGCCTACCCAGAGTCCCAAGTCAACAAACTACTTCTATGAAAAGTTAAAAACCAGAAGTAATTTATTTTAATTCGTTGTAAGTTCCTTTTTTTTCTTTTGGTATCTGTAGTTAAGCAAAAATGTTGTTTGCATAACAAAGGCTTAATGCATGAAGCCTTTACCCTGAATATCCAAAAAGCAACATACTTAATTCCTTGTAGGGGCTCTTTATTGAGCCACTGTTAGCGAGAAAGTTATTCTTTCTTGAATGAAACCTGAGTAACAGTTGTTAGCTCTTGCCATCTTGACCATTTGTGTATTTTCAAATATAAGCAGCATTATTCAGCTTCTAATTATTTAACTATCTCTGTGGGCTTCATCAAGATAAGGGCGGAGAAATATTGAATATACCTGTCTTAAGCTATTAAAAAATGTTTATTAGATATAAGTGTTTAAACACTGTTCTTGGTATTTTATAATCAGCCCATATCACAAGAAAGATCTCTCCTCTACAGGATAATTTAGAGCAAGAGACAGCTTTAGCTCTTCAGAATCCATCTCTAGAGGAACCTCTCTCACTGACCACCAAGGAAGCCACATTGGAAAACCTTGAGAGCTACTTTTCCAGCCTCCTGCTTTTAGATCAGCTTCACAAAAAAATATGCTAATATAATAAGGATGGAAATGCTGAAGTGTGTGAATTTGAGAGACAAGATCTGTATCATGAAGAAAAGAGTGCTGTAGAGGTAGTAATTGCACCTCCAAAGGAATATGAATGTGTTTCACAAACAAGCCATTATCTCAGGCAGTGCTACCCTGGTCGTCTGAATGCGGGGAGTACACAGGACTTAAAATTCCTCAAAGCTCAATCTCAAATCACAGTGAAAAAAAAAACCAACAAAACAAACCAGGAAAAGAGGAAAAAAAAAAAAAGAGGTGAAAGATCCAGGGAAATACCTTTGTTATGTTCCTGGTTTTTTTTTAGTTAAGATGCCGCGTGACTTTCCTCTCAATCTCTAGGAATGCTTTGGATATCTGTCAAGACCACAGAGTCATCCGTACTGTGGAAATGTATGAAAGTTGTCTCTATACGGAGTTGCCATTGCTCTTTTCCTTATCTGTGAAGGAAACACAGCAACTCCCACTGGGGAAATATCATGTTAACTTGCTCTTAAAATAAAAAATCAAGGGAAAGGTCATATCCTAATAAGCTGTGCGAATCGAAATTCCCAGGGAGCCTCAGAATGACATTGTATGACTAGGGCATTAACAATTTTCCAACAATGTATTTTTGAACTGCGTACAATAGTGGTTTTAACATCTGAGAGCAAATAGTAAAATAGAGATACAACTGGCAAGATACAAGATCCACTTGAGCTCTGTGATTCATAGAACACAACCCATTGATAAACTGGGGCCTTAGTATCTGACAAACAATGAAATCAGCAACTTTTTCTGCTTTCCCTGAGATGTAAATTGTGTGAGGAAGCTATTGATCAGTTTATGTATTATTGCAATCTCAGTATCAATAGTTTTTACTTTTCATAACCTAGGGTTATAGACCAATGCCTGAGGAAGGATGAGGTTCAGTTTGAGAGCCTGTTTAGTATGGTATGTGTGCTTGTGTTGGCAGCGATTTTGAAGATGTTATGTTCAAATATTGACCAAGAGGGGCAGAATTCCTTTTCAAAAACCCATGCAGTCATCGGCATCCCACAAAAGGTAAACTAAGTAAACTGAGAGAAATTTTACAGTCAATTTTAAGGGAGCCAGTATTTGACCCCACATTATCTTGCCTGACTTGGTGAGCAGATAGAGCTGGACAAAATATTCCATAGTTCCAAACAATGAACCAAGTCCAATATCACTTTACATCTGAAACAGTTTAGGAATTCTCGTGATGCAGGGGAGGCCATTGTGTAATTGTATTAATTTTCCACAGTATTCCCCACATATTTACAAGCCTGTCCTTACATTGGAAAGGTGTGCCTGTGTAAAGCTGTGAGGTGAACACTGTTTTCTTGTAACTCAATGAAAACCAGGTTCTGCTTTGCTACTAGTTTGGCGTTTAATGTATTTTGTGCTGATATATTGGCAGAAAAAAATGAAGGTGAGAAATCCAAACCAGGATCTAAATTCCCAAGTTCTCCCAGTTTAAATGGGTGTAATGGAATTAGATTATTGTTGTCCTTATTTTCATCCTAGTCATATTCCTCTAAACCAAGTCTATCATTGTTGGTGAAGGGTCAGCTAAGCTGCTGCAGAATAATTTCTTATTTTGTATAGAGTAGAGAAATAAGGTTTACAACAGATGTTCACACCTTGTTACACAAAGAACAGGAAGTAAAAGGTGTTGGAAGCAGTGTACTATTGAAGTCCACTTCTGGCCCCTTGTTTTAATGCTTCTTCCAAAGGTTTCAGTGGGAATTTTGCATGTAGCATGAAAGCAAGAAGTGTCATATCCTGATACTTAGCTCTGTATGACAGTACATTGCACTGGAGGTAATCCAGATGTCCCTTAAGAATTTATATTTTTGGTGATAATCCCAATAGTATTTTAATATGACTCTTTTTAAATACCACGGAATCTTTGACGAGATCAACCATCTGTATTGTGATCATGCTTCAAATTCAGCATATAGAAATTTGCAAATGATTGTTTTTTCTTTAGCAATTAAAAAGCATTAGAACAGTAAAAAGTCTCAGTAACTTATCCTCAGTGTGTATCAGAGCCACGTGGTATTTAGTTGTTCACAAGCCTGCTTTAGGGGTTACAAAGAGTCATGGCAATAACTTCTAGTTCCTCACACTAAACTCGCTTGCCTAGAAAACGAATCCCCTTAAAAGAATAATGGGGTATGACAATCTAATTTATTGCAAGGTTAAATACTGCTCCAAATTCTGTCGAAATTGCAGATGAATAGCTGAATTGAAAACAAACCCATCGAGTTATCAAGTATCCCAGAGCATGGGCAAAATTCCAGTGCATGATTTGTGGTTTGTGTGTGAAAATGACATGCACATTTAGATTAAAGAAATACAGTTGCATGCAATTATTCAAAATAACACTTTCCAGTATGTTGGGGAGGGGGCGTTCAGTATACTAACTTACTCCATAAATGTTTTAGAAAAATATGCAACAAGTTAGTGATAAATATAAGTATTTAAATACACATTGTCATCTTGAATTGGGGTGTATGCACTTACTTACCGTGACACAAGTCTGAAAGACTTGCTGCTAGCTGTCCTCTTAGAATACTTGCAGAAGAAATTCTTAAAGTATTTTAAATACAGAAAAACCAAGATGATGACAGGAACACATGACAGAGAGAGGAACTGAAATCCTCTCAGTCTTTCTTCCCCTCTTTTAAATGCTGTTAAAATTTAACATCTCTGCTTTGCTTGTAGCAGTATTGTTAATGTTGCATAACCCTATAATTATTAATCTTCCCGAAACAGTGTTAGAATTGATTATACACTTTTTGCTTTAGTTGAAACTAGCAGATGCTGTCAAAGCTACAAATGGAATAGCAGTTGATATCTTTAAAGAAAGCAAGCAAGTTTACATGAACTGGGATCTCTATATGCAATTCTCACTCTCTGATACAGAGCTTCCTAGAGTATGAAATCCAGATGAACATAGGTGAGTGGGACTCGCGGAGTTTTTCTAGCTTAGAGCTGATAGGCACTTCATGCTCTCCACAGTGTTTATATACAAAATAGAGTGCAATCAGAATCTTTACTGATAAAGTCAAGTACTGGTAGATTTTTTACAGCTGGAAACAAATCTACTAAAATGACTGTTCAGCAATAGTTATTTAAGTATTTGTTTAGCATTAGATGTTAAAAATAACAGAATTCTTAAACTAGAAATTAATAACTTCTTCCTAAGAGTGAACTGTTTTTAGCTGTGGATACTTTCTGTTTGGTGGCCTAAAATGATGACATTTGAACGCCTGAAAACTTTTTGTCAAAAATAGCAGCACCAGTTCCCATCTTCCTTTAATAGAATGATTTAGTCAGTCACTGTGCTAAACTCTGCTGACTCGCAGTGCCAAAGTGTGTGACAAGAGCGAGAGCTGCCGTGCGTGGGCTCTCTGGGTTAAAGATCCCCAACACTAAGAACTGAAGAATAACATCAAACACAGGTTTTAAAATGTTAGTTTATTGCAGAAGCAAAGAACAGTAGCAAAAGCCATGGAGCTACTAAACCAGTGCAGTTTATTGCCAGACGTACATGTTTGCTTAAATGTTAATATAAATATACCCTGCTTTGTGGGTGAGTGCCACTCCCAGGAAATGCAGGAGTGACATACAGTTCACATGAAGGGACAAGGGAGTTGTGTGAAATAATGTTCCATACCTTGCCAGGTAAAAACATTTATTCTTTCATGGGGAAAGCAAGACAATTTCAATGGACAAATTGGAAAAAAATTTACTTCCAAATAGAAAGCTTGACACAAGTAGGGCCCACTCACAGCAGACATATTCTTAGGTTATTAATAGCATAGAGGAAGAATGACCCAACAGAAAACAAGATCAAAGAAACTCCTTCCTTTAAATTTTCAATCACATTGTAAAATCCAAACCTTGCCAGATCTGTTATTAGAAAATCCAGTAAGTCTCTGCATCAGTAATGAAGTCAGGACCTTGTGGAATTTTGCATTAATGTATCATTATCCAGGTTATGTTTAAGTTCATTTTGATGTGCATTAATGATATTGAAATGAAAGATGAGATTGTGTTCTTTCACCACCAATATTTTGTCTACTTTTTCATATCAAAAGGCTGCAGGGGAATATTCATCTTTTTGCTCAGGTTCAAACAGCACTTACCCTTTGTGTTTTAATAAGTTATCTTTCTCTTAAGGATATAGAAGTATCTTGGGGTTGTTTCCCCCCTGAAAAGTGCATTTAAAAGTTAACTATCTGCATCAAATTCTGTGCCACTCCCAAAGACTCGTGTCACATTCTCAGAAATGTTTGTGACAGGGGCCTTTTCCCAGAAAACTCCTGAGGGGTGGGTAAATGGAAGGCTTCAATGACTTCGTCTCACAACTGTTTTGAATTAGCCTGTAATATTGTGCTGATAATCCATGACCTGATTGCATGTACTGTGAGATTTGCTTTCTGAGTGGCAAGGGGAGTTTGGTTTATTAGCATTAGATGGTAGGAACAGTAATGACATAATTTTAAGGAGTTTGATTTGTCCACACTGACATCCAGGACTACAGAGTTTGCTAGGGGAACTGTTAGCCAAGAAACTGGTATTTGGGACACATTATATTTAGCTTGGAACTCCAGATAATCCTATTCTGTTCTAGGTCTTCTCAGTATCATCTATATCCCAGTAACTCAAATCCTGGGCTGATTGCTTTTTGGGGTTGGTTTTTTTTTTGGTTCAGCGGTTACTATAGTTTTAAGTTCCAGTATACAAAACGTTTTTCTGAAGTGCCTCAAATGGACAATTCTTAACAAAATTCCTATAATTTCTGTGGAAAGTAAGAAACACCCTAACACAAAAGGAGGTAAGTTGGTGCTAACTTATGCCTGACATTTTAGAGATGGTACTTTGGTATTCTTTTTCTCAAATTGCTATTGTTTAGTCATATGCAGGTTTTAAAATTACTGTTTTATCTCTAGCTCTATGATAGTCTGTTTTCAGTGCTGAATTTCCTTCAGAAAGTTTCCACCTATTTTTCTTCTGGAATAAAATACAAGCTACAGTGTTTTATGAAGTTGTATTTTATACTGACGCCCCAAAAAACCAAGAATGGGGAAGGTTCTCTTGATGCCGTTGCCTTGTGGTCCAATAGAAGGTTCAGAAGTGGAACTATTCAAGGTAACTTAAATTTAGAACACAATTCATAGTTAATTTACTGGTGTTCATTAATACTTCTCCCAGTGTTGCCCAATGCTGCAATTTCAGTTACAAAAGCAAGCTTACCTACTTATAACCTGATTCTACACTCCTGGCGTAGGCAGCCTGAAGTCATCTTGATGGGATAGTTTTAAAGTCATTTGGAAAAGTGAATATTTAGAAAGATGGAGTACATGGGATGCAAAGAGCATCGATCCAAATATATGATAAGTATCCTACACTACTGAGAACAATAATTACTGAATCACATGTAAAAACATGTCAACATATTTCAGTTGGGAATATTTTGGAGGGTCAAAAGTACAGTAGTCAGATGACAAGAGATTGCTCTATTGCTGAAAAGTGGCTGAGCAGGTTATGTGCTGCTCAGTACAGTTGAGAAGGTTAATTTTTCTTTGCTAATTTAAAAGATGAAAGAGATATATTTGTGCAAGAGATGATAGATGCACAAAAGTTCATCTGTCCTTAGGAATGAATTATTTCAGTTGAGCACTGGCGCTGTAGGCTGGTACAAAGCCTGCTGTTACACCTAATCAAAGCGGGGTGCCCATTTTTCTTTTGCCTGGTGTTTATCTGCTCAAAGTAATGGCAGCAACTGAGATGGAGTAAAAAGTAGGGTCCTTCAGCGCTGTGTTGGGCAACACTACACTTTGAAGTGGTATGTGTATCCCTGGTGGTACTCTTCCACATTTAGAAATATCTGATAGAAGAGTTTCAGCAGCTAATGAAAATGCACTTCAGTAACATTGTGTAAAGAGGTGTATTCCACACAAGGTTTGAACATATTTCTGTGCTAGATTAATTCTGGGGGGCATCTAGAAGAGCAGAATGCTAAATGTTAAGCCTTCTTCAGTACTATATACTGCTTTCTCACGCTTTGAAGTGTTTGATCTAGCTTGACATCACTGAGTTTAGTGGCGGTACACACATGTATGCAGAGAGTATTATCTTATAGTTGGCATATGTCAGAAATTATATATAATTATATGTAAGAATAATTATACCTAGGGATGTGCGTTCCCTGTTATGCTATTTTCTGTATTTAATGCACAAATAATGTCAAGCTGCATTAATGAACCAGTTTTGCAGCATGGGGCTTTTTAACTTTTAGGACTTAGTGATTGTCCAATACTTAAAATATTTAAAGTGATATTATATAAAAACCAGGGAATTATATGGGCCCCATGTATAGCTTGACCATATTAAAATACATATTACAGTGTTAGTATTTTAGAGATGACAGCTTTGTGATGAAAATAGCTCGTCCCAATATGAGAGAAGCATTTTTATGGATAATTTGCAATGTCTTTGACTGCCAGGAAAAACTGTAGAAGTGGGATGTAATTCAAGGAATGAGTTTAAACTCACATGTTGCGTTTGTTTCTCCTCCTCTTCCTGTGGGAGTATTCAGTATTCTGCATGGCAGGGAACTGCACTGAGGATATTAATAAGTATACTTTACCCTGTTACAGTTGGATGCCTTATTAGCTCATCTGTTGGAACCAACACTTCAGTTTACTGTCTTGTGAACATTAAAAAGCACTGACATGGCAGGGGCTGAGGAAAGAAAAAAATCCCAAGCTCCTTACCAACAGTATTATGCCTCTGTGAAAAGATCCCACCAACTTCTCTAACACACCAAATCAATTGAGGAAGCTTTATGTGGTTATTCAAGTATTCATATTACAAAAGTTCTTCAGTCTTAGTATAATATTTATTGCACTGAAGATGTCTTAGAATAAAAAAATTAACTGTATATTGTGCACATATTAACTTTCATAGTGATTATTGTATATTAACACTTCAAAAGGGAATACAAACTTAGTATTCAGATTTGAATCCCAAAAGGAGTACTTATAGTCTAAAATTTCTTGCTAAATTAGTCCCTTAGTTAATAACTATTCGCTAAGCACCATTTATAAGGAACAAGGGCCATAATTAATATTAAAATACATGAAATGACCCAATGAACCCAACTAAACAGTGGAGCAGAAGATTGTCTTGTAAAGAATTGCAGCTCTTACACGTCTTCTTGCGCATTTTGCCATACTACATACTTCTTTGATAATCTGGGGAGGGCTTATGAAGCCACAGAGGAATTTGCAAGTTCTCATACAATGAGTGGTGTGTGAGCAGAGTACCAGTTTGCTAGATAGCTTTCCTGCTAGACTTGAGCACTCTGGGACAGCACTATTTTGTATTTAACCATGCAGCAGGCATCTGGCTGAGCATTGCGACCAGTGTTTCATGCTAGCTGTTGAGTTTATTTGATGAACTGTGAGCAGTTTTGTCGCTGCAGTTAGTGAGAAACAGTAATTTTATATAAAAATATGGCACTTTATGAAATCCTAATTTCTCGTAGATCTGTATTACAACATCTATTGATTTATTCGTGTGCACACATGTACGATACGTTATTTGACAACATATCCTGGCTAAAGAAGTCCTCCCTTAGCCAGGAACTGGGTTTTTAAAAGTGTTCACATTTTAAGGAGGTGTTTAATGCCATTAGCAATAACACAATATTCAAAATAAAACATATAAATGAGTGTTTTTGCTTAACTGTGGCCTAAACACTGCATTTATATTGAAGCTATAAAGCCTTCTATTGATATCAAAACAAGTTTGACACCTGAAAGCACACTCACAGCTTTTGCTCAAGTCTGTATATGAGACTTCTGAATGTGGAATTTCCCCTTAAAATCCTTTTAATGATATGCACTGAACTGAAAACTTCGAGAATGAAAAGGCTTCTTATCTCCTTGGTAATTTCTCTTTTTGTTGCTGTTAATAAAAAGAGCTTATATCCATTAGATGGCATTCTATTTTAAAATGAATTCAATTATATTATCATGCATCTTTGGGATATATGGAAAGGCTTCCGGAACGGTTAGTTCTTTAGCACAGCAAGAAATCAGTTTCATAGGATCTGGAAGTAGATTTTTCTCTCCTAATGAGTCAGTGGCGAAAAAAGCAGTGTAGTTTAAGCTGCACAAATGTACACTTTCTGAGCTGTCTGTGTTTCCTGTTGTTAGTAAAACTTTCACTAGCCCTGAGTAATGTGAAGACTGCCCACTATAAATCAATGCCACTTCTAAAAGGTACACTGAGTCTTGGAGCCAAGCGCAGGCTGAGAACGTTAACACTCTTGTTGTGGAATTATGTTGTGACTTTCACATTGATAAAGCTTTGCTATCTTGTATACAACACAGCATTTTTGGTCTGCTTTACTCTTACGAGGCCACTTCCATGACAAGAACAACCTCCTCCTCGGTAGCTTGGCACATTTAGTTGTTCTGCTTTGCCAAAAGGGGCAAAGGTCTCTCTTAAGAAGCCAGCTTTTTCTGATTACAAAATTGAATATGATTCATTGCCTATCTATCAGTATCCTTTTTAAATCACAATGATTCATAGAGAGTAACGCCTACATTTTATATCATGAGGTAGTTTTACAATACTGCCAGTGCAAGTTGGAGACATGTTGTGTGTTTCTGGTTTCCTCAAATCCCTCAAAACCAAAATGATCCAGATTTGAGCTCTCCTAAGGCAAGTAGGCGTATTGTACATACCAATATGTGATCTTTGCCCAACAGAATCTGCACACATTCTTTCTGATTTTTATATTAACAATCAGATGAGACCTTATTTTTCAGATTTTTGTGCTTCTGGGGGTGTTGGGTGTTTTTGTCCAACAGAATGAAAGGTGGGAGGTATTTTTAAGACATTTTGAACAAAAGGCCTGGGAAGATAAGCCTTTCATCAGGGTTCAGCCGAGTTTCAATGCACAGCACTGCACAAAGCATGGATTGCAGCTGCCTGTAACCACAAAACTGCAGTTTTGCTGCTCAGGTATTTGTAAGAACCATTTGAGGGTCCTTTCCCACAAACTCTGAACCTGAGTTAACAGGGCACAAATCACCTCTACAGCTCGGTGTTCTGTCAGCCTGGTGGCTGTAGTAGAACACTTTCATTTCTATTCCACTCCTTCTTTTACCACCTGGAGTCCAACACCGTGCCACTTCCAGAATCTTGTGCTTCTTTTTTCCATGGGTTTGAAGTGCTTAAATCTAAGCTACCTTTGTCCACAAAGTGTTTCAGGTATGTAAATCAGGACTTCCTATATAGCTATGATTTTCCAATATTCTCAATTTCTATTTAAGCTATTATTTGAGCACAGCCTTGCTATCAATTTCTTTTATATCCTGAAATAACTTAAAGTTTCATCAATATCTCTCCAGTGTCAGAATGCAGCAAACCCTACATTAAATAATGAAAATAGGATGGTAGAATTTGTAGCCTGAGTAGCCTGTCACATTTTTGAGCTTGCTTCTCACCTGCACTTATATTTACAATGATTTCTGACCCTGCAATGGTATAAAATGCTACTATTCCAAATAAGAACTCAGGTTAGCTACCATTTTGTGTGGCTTCCATAAGCACAGAATAGAAAACTTTATCATTTAAACAGCTCTGTTGTTCTCTGAACGGGCTGTTTCTATTAGCAGCTACCTCCTAAACATTGTAGTAAATTTTATGGACTCTGCTTTTAGTAATTACAGCTTGTAGCTGTAATTCAGTTACAGGCGTAAAATATATTTCCTACTGATTTATGAGTTGCTTGCTTCTGGCCTTTTCAAGTGTTTGGCTTTACACCATTTCTCAAGCTTCTTCTGATGTTTTACTGTGCAGCCTTGCTGAGAGGGTTGACCCCCCCCCTCACTTTGTATTTGGCTTCCTGAAGGATCTTGGTGTTGCTGTTCTCTGCAGCCCATGCACAGTGCCACTGCTTGGTTTTCTCAGCCTGGTTCTTAAGCCATGGAGCCTTCAGTGCTCCTCCATGGTTCACATTGTGGAGATGTCACAGACACTTGCATCTGCTGGCAGTGCTTCAAGATGTTCCTGGGAGTATCAGGTTGGCTGTCACACCTTTAACATTCCACTCAGCCCCAGCTCATTGCTTTCCTTCTTGCTATCAGAATTTTGGTCCCATGCTGGTTATGCAGGTTAGTACAGTAGACTGTACAGGGCTCATACCCCTCCCACTCCATGATTAACCCTTGAGGTGTGGCTGCACCCTGTGACAGGGGTGATACATCTCTCCTCCTCTCCTTGAAGATTCACAAACTCATTTTGGCTAGAACCACCAGGCTTGTTTCTTCCCATTCCTTCAATAGTACATTGGCCATGTTGCATCTTTTCGGTATTGTTGGGTATCTTTCCTAAAGCACATATTTGGTTTTGGCTTGAAGTTTGGATCCGTGGAACAGAGAAGAAAATGTTATCCATTGTCTTGAGCTTCTGCTTAGAGTCAGGGCTGATGTTAAAAGCAGTGCACCAAAAGCTCCATCAACTTACTTCTTCATTAAGTCACTTGTTTGATGCTCAACATTCGCTAGAGGCCACCAGTTATATTCTTTGGTTTTACAGGTAAACTGAGGGGGGCTTTAGAGCTCTCGAAACAGATCCATAGAAGTTTAGTTCCTCTGCAGTGAGCTCCATTCTCATTCCTGCACATACTTTGAATAGAATCATACTTTAAAAGAAAGCTGAAAGGCAATACTGAGTTGTCAGAAGGAGCTCATGGATGCAGGTGGTCGAGCAGTGGGGGGGATGACATCAACAACCAGTTAGCCCTGCTGTCCTGAAGGTTGCCCAAGGAAGCCTGGGTCTTTTTCTCACACTCATAGTGCTTTCTAGTTTGTCATTTGCTTGGAAAGACTGTTTTGGATAACTCCTACCAAGACATTGTTGCTCAGTGCATGTGTCATCACAGAAACGAAACAACTTCGGCCTGAATTATGCTAGTGTTTAGAATAGGTGGGTGAATAAAAAGAAAATATCCTCTTTATCTCTGTGTCTTGGTAATGCAAACACAACATACAAGATTCTGTACTGGAGTTTTTAAAGCAAGTCTTTATAGCTTGTTGCTGTTACTTGGGTTTTCTTGCTGCAATTAAAGCTTACTGATTTTGTCAAACACTGAAGGGGGGGGGGAATCAGTCAACATGGCTCTTTTTATGTGCTTTATTTGCTGCTTGTTTGTTTGTCGAAGAGCATCGCTGGTTGTGTCGGCAGGGTTCTTGGAAAGAAGGTTTGGTTTTTCAGTTATGTTGTGCTCCCTCTGCTGACTCTGCAGCAACAGAACACAAATACGCCACGTCCTCCGTTAGATTTAAGAACCTGAGACCATGCAGTAGTTGTTTTAATGCATTAAAAAGATTATGTCCAAGTGTTTTGAGTCATTAAAAGACAGCAAAAAAAGCACATACTTTGGTTTATCCAAAATAAAATTAGTTTATTTTATGCAAATGTTGTCTATCAGATAAAGTCCATTATAACAACAGATACTATGAATGAACAATATATCCTTTTTGAGATTGAAGCAGGTATCTCCTAGAGGCTTATGCTAAGCTTAAAGCTTCATTGTACTCAGACATAATGAGGAATATCAAAATTTTGTAGAGTGATACCATCCCTGCTGAAGAAGATGGCTGTTTTAATGGTAACACAGAGAATAGGAGGGGAAAGGTAATACTCTTTCTCTGCACAAACGGAGAGCTGAGGCAAAAGTCAGCAGCATCTCTTTTTCTCCAGGAAAAGGTAAATGCAGTAAAATGATGCAATTTTCTCTAAATAACCAGAAGAATAGGACAAAGTGATGCTGTTTTTCCAAGTCTCACTACAATTGGTGACTCTCTCCACCTTCCAGAGACAGCAGGTCATCACTTTCTGAACACAGTGTATCACCAGACCCTATGCCTCACATTGAGGACCTGAAAACAGCACTGATGAAAATGTTGGCTTGAGCTACTTGCCCATTGCCACATCGAATTTCTGTGTCAGAGGCAATGAAAGAACTGAGTTATTGAAAGGGAATGCAACAGTTTTGTCACGAGACTGTCCCTTCTCTTCTTAGAGCCCTTTTGCAGCATTCTCTCCTGAAAGACAAATGAAGGTTTGTGATTCAGTGGATTGAACTGTTTCCAAACTATTCCATGAAATATGTTTTAATTTAAAAGATAAAACCAGATTTACATGATGTATGTATCTGTCCATATTTATACCTGTCGGGGTAGTGTAGTTATACCATTGCTTTGATTTCAGTAATGTTTCAAAGCTTCAACTGGTTTTTTCCCTTCTGATTTTCTGCATCTCATCTGAGGTTAACATGTTCTGGTTGCTTCATTAAATACCTCTAGGGTCATATTTTGGTAGTTTTGTCTGGAAAGAGCGTGTCTAGAATGTAGTGCAACAGGCCCTTCAGGTTAACTGAGCACAGGCAGTGTTTATGGTAGAGAGGAGCTTGTGATCCAAGATGTTTTTCATACCATGATAATCTCTTATGTTATACTTCATGTTTTCCTAAGATGACAAATGCACCAAATAACTTTCTTAGGAACTGGAAATAATTTGCTCCTGCATGAAGCAGCTGAATGAGATGCTGCTTCTCACAGTCAGCACCATGTTAATCAAGTGTAAGCTGTTGCTGTGGCTGGCAGTCGATACAGACGGGTTGCATGAGTTCATGTATCTTCCTTTGCTTCCTTGTAGATAATAGTTAGCAGTTGGCTACCTGAGATTAAATGCAAGTCAAGGGAGTTATAAAGACTGGTTTCATATCTTGTGTAACATTATCTCAACAGATTCTCTCTTCCACTTCTGCTCTTTTTGATGATTTAAATACTAGAGCATATTCATTGACTTCATGCGAATAACATCTCTGCTGCCCATCTGCGTCGCCTTTGGCTAGCTGAGACTGATTTTTGCACATGAAAAACATTTTGATCAATATTGCTTATGTTTTTATTACCTGGATCTCACAGGAGAATGTGTGAGCGCTATGAAAGGATGCTGGAGTAGTCTGTGGGTTGGAGTTCTGCTTCAGGTGTTTTGGTGTTTGCCTGTTTGGGCCTTGGTTTTGTTTCCCAAAAAAGCCATGAGAAGACTACCATTATTTATGTTAACTGTTATGTTTTCCAGAGGGCAATGTTGGCATCCACACTGGGGGGATGGGGGGGCAGGGTAAGACAAAATCACAGCAGAAATCAAGTGAAGTTACACGCAAAATAGAAACATTTGTAAGCTATTAAACATGGATGCAGTTTTCACATTAGTTTTCAGTAGCACACGAATAAAATCAGCACTTTATTGTCGTATTCACAATGTAGGTTAGTCTGAATAGTAAAATCCGTTTTGTTTCCAGTGTAATAGAAGGTTTTAGTAAATTGAACAAGGTCTGCATAATCTGACTAAGACTTAGCAGTTACATGTGAGGATTTGAACTTTACAACTGCAATGAAACACCTGGATTTTCATACCCAACACAGCAAACCTGAAACTCTCATCATTCAGAAATCATTATGAATAGTATTTACCTGGAATCATTGTTTTATTGTCCAAAGAAATGCTATAATATGCATCTTGTTGTCCAGAAATGGAAACACAAAACAACCATCTTGTGCTTAGTTTGACCACAGATATGCTCACAGTACAGAATCTATTCCACCGGCAACTTCAGGATTCCTTTAGCAACTTTGGATTTACTGGTGTCTTTAAGAAACAGCCAGTGAGTGGTATATCTGTATGCCAGGTCACATTGCTGCTTTATACACTTCTTTTTCTTGAGTAAAACAAATCAGAAATATGTGCATAATAAAAGAAAGCCAAACATTTTAGTCTTTTTGTTGCATGAAATCTAGTAAGACAATACCTCTTTGCACACATATCATAGTAAGTAGTAGAGGTATCATCCCTGCCACTGGGTAGAGCACCGAATCTGCTTTATGTTATATAGCAGTGGGGAAGCCAAGACAAGGTAGAAGCCACACGTTCTCCACTTCTGCCCACATAGTCGTGCATGCCTATAAACACCCTATCGTCCTGTCTTGTGGTGCTGCTGCTGGAGAATGCTGTGGCCCCCGCAGGAGAGGTACTCCCCTGATCTGCAAGGCCTGAGAGGCAGAATGTTTCCCTGTGGTTAGATTAAAAGTTCTGTGTTTGTGAGCCTTCCCAGGCTGACAATGGACTGGGAGTGGGAATGAAATTCACTTAAACTGAGCAGAGCTCAGGCCTTGTCAAGTGGGATTTACAGTACAGCCAAAGGTAACTGTTTCCAGTGTAAGGAAAGAGCTCATGTACCAGCAAACCTTCTTTGTGTGGAGTCAATCCTATCTACTCAAGGCATTTTATCATGTACTTCAATGGGAGACTTCAGATATACACACTCCTGTGTACGCGCACGTGTACAGTATCATTGTTACCTATCTTTGAGGATACTGTAGACAGAATTATAGTATGGACAACATAATAATTTCAGGTTAGATCTTAGGCAGAAGCTCTTCCCTGTGAGGGTGCTGAGGTGCTGGCACAGGGTGCCCAGAGAAGCTGGGGCTTGGAGCAAGCTGCTCTAGTGGAAGGGGTCCCTGCCCGTGGGACTGGAGGAGCTTTAAGGTCCCTTCCAACCCAACCCAAACCAGGCTGGATTCTATGAACATAATGATTTTTAAAACCTGAAAGTAGACATTTCTTGGTATGGAACAATTTAGCAAATCTTTTTTAGTTGCCTGCAGATCAGAAGAGCTGCCATTACTGGTTGTGCATGGGATGTTCACCTCTGGAAGGGGTGGAGTTTATAGGCTTTTCCTTGAAGGGCTGTGAATAGCTGCTGAGTCCAGATTTTATGACCTTATATTGGAAATATGAGTAGCATAAAATGGAATTACTTTGTGCCCTGTGGCAGCTAATGGGTGCACCCAAATGTCCTGGTGTGCCCTTCAGTTTACTTTAGGCATTTGTATTTCCTCTGTCCCCAGCTCACAGAATGTGTGTGTGATGTGAACGGATGCACAGGAAAAACAAACAACAGTTAGTAGTGAAAAACTAGCATGCATGAAACACAACCCCTCATACTGAGTGAGTGTTAAAACAACAGGGTACTTGTTACATATTCTGTTTGCTTCTCCTAAAACAGTTAAACTCTAGAGTTCTGTGCTAGACGTACCTTTCCCATGAAAGTCCTCTGGTTATGGGTAGACTTTGCTGACAGAAGCAAGCTGTGCTGTGAAAGCAGAACATGCCAAGGAGTTACTGTCCCCTCTTGGCTTTCAGAGGCTGTGCCCTGCAAGCCAGACCTCTGGGCTTATACGCTTCTTGGAGTCTTTCCAACCTGTGGTGTGTCTATCTGTACATAGTGAATGTCAAGCACACATTGTCTTCTAATGGTTTGGGAGCTTCACAGAATTAATCATATTGTACGTAACCAGTTTCTCCAAAACATCCCAGTTGCTCCCTGTGTTATAAAGTGAAATATAGACCACATTTAACCTGCTGTTTAGCTGACAGTGGTTTGCAGGTTAAAGCCTTTTAAATTGAGAATACAAAGTGATAATGCCTCGGGCTGTGAGAATACCTTCACAGAGATTTTATGGATGATGCAGGAACACTAATTTTAACATCCACTTTATGTGTAATAGAACAATTGAGCTCAATGGCAGTCATTCAGTGTATCATTCAGTGGGTGACTTCAGCTTGCGCTTGCCTGCAGGCCCATACTGAAGCCTCCTCAGCTCCTTTAGTGCAGGGGAGGTGTCCATGCAAGGGCAGGTGTCAGCAGGAGTCCTCCTGCCTCTTGAGGTTGCCTGCACTTGTGTCTTGGCCTCACAGGAACCTCATGGGTGCACCTGGGTGTATTGAGTCCTGTGGGCTGCACAGGATGAACTGGGGCTGTAAGTGGGGCCAGGCCTGCAGGCATTCTTCTTCATCCACCCCTGAGGCAGCCCTCCACATACACAGTGGACATAGCTCTCAATCCTTAAAGGACAATAAGCCGATGCTAAAATATAGACGTCTGTTGATTTGATTTAATTGTTTTAAAGGTCTGGGTAATTCCGAAAATGGCCTCTTAGGAAGGAGTCTATTCTATTTTACTGCTTTATTTGGAAACGCCAGTGTTGATGGCCAGGGATTTGCACGTCATGCTTCCAGAACACTTGACTGTTTGGAACAGACCGTGTAACTCCAAGGTACTCTGACAACCTGTCACGTACTCTCACAGGGTAACTTTCCCTTGTGGCAGTTAGAAGTTCTGGTGTTTTCTTGTGGGCAGATCTTGCTTTCATTAGGGATGACATGAGCCTGCACTTCCCATCCGATGACTGATGCCTTTGGGAAGGCAAACAGCTGCTGAGAGTTGGGCTGACCTTGCCAATGGTGAACCCTCAATGCTATTTGCTCTACAGGACTACTTCATCAGTCACATAGTAGTAGGAGTGGCAGTATGGAGCTATAGGATCCCTGGGTCACCTGGATCACCTGGGTCAGAGCAATCCCAGGCACAGCTACAGGCTGGGCAGAGAAGAGATTCAGAGCAGTCCTGTGGAGAAGGACTTGGGGGTGCTGGTCGATGAGAAAATGAACATGAGCCGGCTTCAGTGTGTGCTTGCAGCCCAGAAAGCAACCGTATCCTGGGCTGCATCAAAAGGAGTGTGACCAGCAGGTCGAAGGAGGTGATCCTGCCCCTTTATTCTGCTCTCGTGAGACCTCACCTGGAGTATTGTGTGCAGTTCTGGTGTCCTCAACATAAAAAGGACATGGAACTGTTGGAACAAGTCCAGAGGAGGCCACGAGGATGATCAGGGGCTGGAGCACCTCCTGTATGAAGACAGGCTGAGAAAGTTGGGGCTGTTCAGCCTGGAGAAGAGAAGGCTGCGTGGAGACCTCATAGCAGCCTCCCAGTATCTGAAGGGGGCCTATAGGGATGCTGGGGAGGGACTCTTCATTAGGGACTGTAGTGATAGGACAAGGGGTAATGGGCTAAAACTTAAACAGGGGAAGTTTAGATTGGATATAAGGAGGAAATTCTTTCCTGTAAGGGTGGTGAGGCACTGGAATGGGTTGCCCAGGAGGTTGTGAATGCTCCATCCCTGGCAGTGTTCAAGACCAGGTTGGATGAGGCCTTGGGTGATATGGTTTACAGCGAGGTGTCCCTGCCTATGGCAGGGGGGTTGGAACTTGATGATCTTAAGGTCCTTTCCAACCCTAACTATTCTATGATTCTATGATTCTATGATTTTGTTCTCCTAGAGGCAACACGTATGTTGCACAGCGTGCGATAGAGTAGCATCCCTTTTGTTCCTACCGCAGTGAGAATTTCTAATCTGAAATATAAAAATAAGATATTTTACAACCTTTGTTGTGGCCAAGATAGAATGAAAAGGTTGTGCTGCTAGTCCTTAAGGTGGAAGAATGAGGGTGACTTCCCTGAGGAAAGATCAAGAGAACTGTAACCCTTTCGTGCCATTACTACCTTAGCACCTCAGTGCAGTTGATGGGGAGGACAGTTATGGATTTACTTACCTGCAGGCCTGTCAAAACAGAGGATGATCTCAGTGTTATAGAGCAGGTCTGTTCCGTGAGATTGATTTTACAACAGTTGTGGCGGTGTGACAAAGCAGTTTTGATTCAAAGTGGATCAAATCAAAGTTCCTGTTATCTAGAGGTTAAAGGCTATTTACCTGATTGGGTCTAAAGTCCAAATTAAACAGCCAAAGGGACCAAGTCAATGAAGTTCCTTCACATGAACTCTATTTTTAGATCAGAATGTTCTTTTTATAAATGATGGAAACTGAAAGACAAACCCTGGTTATAAAACAGTGGTTTACACTTGCTGTTACTTACAGCCTTTACAGTTGAAATACATCTGAATCAAGGGTTTTGGTCATCCAAGTGTCAAAAGAGGACTCAGAAAAACTCTTTAAATCTCAGTCTCATTGCACTTGATTTGCTGACCATTTTTGCAGATGGAAGATTTTGATTTGGTTACTGGTTTCAAGATGTGCACAAAGAGATCTAGAATGTGGGAAGTCAGAAATGGAAGTTCCTCGAGGCTTGGATTGCAGACTCTGGGATAAAGCTTTTGACACACTTGAATGAGGGAAGATTTCAAACTTTGCTGGTTATTTGGAGGAAAACCACTGACTTCTTTTTAATTTTTTCATAGTGTAGAAATCCCTCATGTTTTCAGGCACTTGGAGAGAGTGATCAGAATTTGCAAAGCTGCAAAACCAGCTGTGGAAGACTTCTGATTCTATTCATATACACACCATTGAGAGATGCAGTTAAAGTCAGTGACATCTGTCTTTGGGTTTGGTTTTGTTTTAAATGACTTGCATGTTTGCTAAAGCACATACATATTGTACAAAACAGCCAAGTAAAACTGTAATCCATCTGCCCATTCAGTTAGTGAGTTGGTTATTTTTCCCCTCTGTTTTTGTGAGTTACTCACCTAAGCACAGTTCTGTGAGCCCACTAACTGTCTGTGCTGCCCTCTGAAGAACACATCAGTCCAGTCCAGCCCAGCAGGATACTGAAGACAGCCATAGAATCACCCAGGTTGGAAAAGACCTTTAAGCTCCTCAAGTCCAACCATTGCCTCAGCACTTCCAAGGCCACCACTAACCCATGGCACGGAGGGCTTTGTCTACACAGTCTGTGAACACTTCCAAGGACCGTGACTCCAGCACTGCCCTGTGCCTGAGCACCCTCTGGGGCAGGAATTGTTCCTCAGCTCCATCTAAACCTGCCCTGGTGCAGCTTGAGGCTGTTTTCTCTTGTCCCATCCCTTGTTCCTTGGGAGCAGAGACCAGTCCCCTCCTGGCCCCGTTTCAGGTAGTTTTAGAGAGCAATAATGTTCCTCCTGAGCCTTCTCTTCTCTGGTTGTTCTGTTCTAAGGTTAGCGTGAGGCCGAGATGTCAGAACATCTCATTTGCTCTTATGACATGAGCTGGCAGAGCCTCCCTAAGAGCCACCTCAAAGCCAGGTTAACTACTCAGTGTTAGCCATGCAATGTTACTATAAGCCCTAGTACATTCTATGGTGCCAAACTCATGGCAAATGATAGATGGGGCCTAAACCTGCACCTGATTGAGAGTTTGCACTTCACCCCTTTGGACGTGAGACAATAGGACCTTAACTTGTCACAGAGGTAACTAGTCTCTTTCAAAATGTCTGTGTTTCTGTTTTCAGGGGTTACAATGGTTGACACAGAAATGCCGTTTTGGCCCATGAATTTTGGAATTAGCCCCGTGGATCTGTCTGCAATGGAAGATCACACACATTCCTTCGACATAAAGCCGTTTACCACCGTTGATTTCTCAAGCATTTCTTCACCACACTATGAAGATATTCCTCTCGCAAGAAGCGATCAGACAAGCATTGATTATAAATACGATATCAAGCTCCAAGATTGCCAAAGTATGCTTTTGGTTTTAAAACCTGTATTTCCTTCATGCTCATATCTGCTCCATTCTCTGGGAAGTGCCCTACCAGCCAAAAGGCTGTAGAAGTATTCAGGTGACTAACTGCTGTATCCTGTGTCACCATGCTTGCAGGGCAGATAGGAAAGAAAGAATACACACAGCAGCCCTTCACCCTTCCAGAGCAGCAGTTGGAGGTTGGGCAGGGTATCAGAAGGTAGCTAAAATGACATTAAATGTTTTTTACTAGACACATGAACCCCACCATTTTTTTCTGAAGCTTCCAGTTTCCTATTCATGTACCTTATGTGTAAATTGTCCTTTGAAGCTTGGTGCAGAATAAGTATCCTGGGTGTTAAAAAATGCCCCAGGCTACACAGCATATTACTAATTCATATGTGTAGCTTTGAAATGCCAAACAGCCTAAGAAAGTGATGGAGTAGAGATATTGGCTACGCCTGAGTCACGGCTTTGGTCTAACTTTTATCAGTGTCCCTAAAGCTTGAGGCTCCATAGGCTCGGACTCGTTATGCACTAGGAGCAGTGCTGCTCTTTGCCAGTAACAGTAAATAACTGAGAGGGAACGCTCCTTTTAAGAAGTGTATCGTTTTTAAGTGAGCTGTCCCTGCACATCCCTGCTCCGAGGAAGGACGTGAGGTTGCTGTGCCTGGAACTTTCTGAAAGATCCACTCATCCTACTTGGATTTGACACCGCTTTTGCTTATAGCAATCCGTCCAGGAATTCTTCAAGGGAATCCCTGCTGGGAATCCTGCGGTGTTTAATTCTGGCTGCACAGTGAAGTGGGTGCTGGGAACCTCTCGGTTGCATATGTAATACATTAAGACATTTTCCCAGCTAATAATGTCCTTTTGTTTAGTTAGAACTGTCCATAGCACTCCAATAACAAGGTAGGGTACAGTAGCGCTGAGGTAGGATAAATCCTCTTCATCTTTAACGATTTCCTCTTCTTTCTTCCTAGTTTTGGTATGAAAGAAAAGTATCTAGTTTGTACCACGCAGCCAGCCTGGAAGAGGAAAACTTTCATCCTTTTGTAATACTGTGGCACTTACATCACTTCTGAGGCTTCTATGACCAGTAACTGATTTAAGGACCTAATATTTGGTTGTTTGAGCTTGTTGATATTCAATTGCTCTCTCAATGAGAAGTGTTCAGAAGAGAAGATGTATCTCTAAACTGCATCCAAAGTGTTCCCCAGGAGAGCTCAATTTCTTTAAATATCCAATATTATCCAATTATCTATTATTCAATGTATAGGTACTTACATTATTTTTTTTTGACAAGATTAGAAACTCCAGCCCATCTCCCTGCAGTAGCTCTGAACACTTTGAAGTAATGTAACCAGGTTAGATACTGGAAGGCCTTTCAAGTATGAGGTCTCCATAGGTACATTTTTATATCCCTTTCTTCCAATCGTTCCACCCTCCAGAGCTGAAAACTGGATCTGTAATGCACTTTCTACATCAGAATCTGCCTCTTCCAGGTTTTACAGCCTATGTACTGCCCCTGAGACAGTGGCTTCCAGTTTACATCCCTTTACATCCTCTGTTTACTACTCATTTTGTATTATGAAGCAGAGCTATGACTCTGGCTATGTTTACTGTGATTGCTTGGGATTATTCCTTGTTTCTTCCTATATATATTGAATTGTACTTTGAGTTTCTCTCTTCTTTACACACAGGTGCAATCAAAATGGAGCCTCCTTCCCCACCCTATTTTTCAGAGAAGGTTCAGCTGTACAACAAGCCTCATGAGGAGACTTCCAACTCCCTGATGGCTATTGAATGCCGTGTGTGCGGGGACAAGGCCTCGGGGTTTCATTATGGTGTACATGCCTGCGAGGGTTGCAAGGTGAGTTGTCACAAAAGTGGCTCTTCTGAAGGAAGACTGGATACTGAATAATCCCTTGGTAAAATCAGAGGTCTGTGCTTTTATAAACAGCTTCAGTTCTTGAAGTACAGTCATAGCATCACAGAACAGTTCGGGTTGGAAAGGACTGTCTGTTCCTCACAGACTGCAGATACTTTATGACTTCATAGGAGGAGGGGTTTTAAATATAATTTGCCTTTTTTTATTAAGTTACTGATCTATTATAAATTTTTGTGCATTTCTTCTACTTTTGGCAATTGTGCAATTCTAGTTAATTCCTGCTGTCTTGGAGATCAATTGCAGAATCTCAATTCATAGCATGCAGCAAAAGCAGACTCGTGCCTAACTCCAAAGCTCAATCCTCTGAGCAATTTAAGCTTCAGACTCTGTTATTCCAATTGATTAGAGTTTCCTCACCCAATTCACACGTTCCTAGATGACTATGGAAAAGTCTAATGGAATGGAAGAATGTGGTTTTCTGCTTTAAAACTCCATCAGCTTTTTTTTATGTCAATGGTGTTTAGTGTTTGTAATACAAAAAGGACAAATGAATGGTGTAAAAATTGACCTTCCTCAAGAATGAGAGAAGAAATGCCAGAGAAAGAAATGAATAATAATTCATTCAGCTCAAAGAAAAATATTACAGTGTTTAACATCAGATTCTCATCTTCTCTGTTTTCAGTATCTAGAGGAAATGAACTAATAGGAAAGACCCAGTGCAGAGCTGAAATAAAACGTGTGGCTCTGAATTAGGAACACGTAAAGCAATAAGTACGTTGTTGACTAATTAAATTACAGTGACTTGTTGATATTGTGAGAAAGACCTTCATTGTTACAAGGGACAAATGCAGATAAATTTGGGTAAAACTTAATCGATTCTGAGTGATGTGGGAAAGCATCTTTAAGCTGTCAGGAGACAATACCCCATAATGTGACTGGTTCACTTGAGATCGAATTCCTGTTGGCAGAATTTCTGGTTGGCAGTGATTTATAAAACGTTTCCTCCCCCAGTAGTGAATCTAAAATTTCACTTCATAACAAGTTGTCCCATGAGCAGTGGAACAAATGGAGCTTGGCTTCCTTTGGTACAGGGTGCTTCATGCTCCCCATGTCTGTAGAGCTCCCAGCTTGTGTCCTTTAAACTCCGCCAATCCCCATGAGCTTTCCCAGTTCCCCTCCATCCAACTAGGTTGCAAATGGCTAATGAGATCCGAACAGGAGTACACGGAGGAGCAGACACAGATCACATGAG
This sequence comes from Neopsephotus bourkii, assembly GCF_033783945.1. Lineage (NCBI taxonomy): Eukaryota > Metazoa > Chordata > Aves > Psittaciformes > Psittacidae > Neopsephotus > Neopsephotus bourkii. The sequence goes on along the minus strand of NW_026901417.1, from coordinate 2,436,928 downwards.
CCTTGCTTCCTTTAGAAAGCTGCCCAAACCGAAGTTAGCTTCAGTGTGTGTCCTGAAAGGTGCTTTGGGTTTATCCTCACAGGGGAGGTGAGGTGATGACACTGCAGTGTCTGGTGTCCTCTTACGTGCTTCTGTGTTGATTCCAGGGCTTTTTTCGAAGAACCATCAGGTTAAAGCTGATCTATGACAGGTGTGACCTGAACTGCCGCATCCATAAGAAAAGCAGGAATAAATGCCAATACTGCAGGTTCCAGAAATGCCTTGCCGTTGGAATGTCACATAATGGTAAGTGCACGCAGCGTGCATTAATGATGGTTCAACTGAAAAATAACATGAAACATTAATACGGTCACTGAGTGTGCTGCTGCGACATCTGCAGGCTTCTACATCTTTACATGAGGCAGTTTAGAAATGCATATCACAGAGACTGCCTCTGAGTCCAGAACTGTAAGACTGAAGATTGCTTTCAGTATAGAAATCAGATGGGTAGAGATCTGCACTTCTCGATATAATACATAACACAACATATGAGCTGGTTTTACCCTGCACTATTCTTGCCCGTTACACTGTTGGTTGTTCTTCCTGACCATATTCCTAGTGTCACTGCTATTTTCCCGTCCATTGTCTTGTTTTCTGACGAGACTGTTTGGCATCCTGGAGCTCAATCTAAACATGAAAAATGGACTAGGGACTTTATTGGAACGTTGTGAATAACAACTTGAATTTGATGCATAGGACACTTACTGAGCACTGTCAGCATCACTAAGTTAACACTTCCTCATACTAGGACACAACGTACTTTAGGTGAATGGGCTGGACCCTGTACTGGTTTACAAACCCCTCTCCTCCTCCTTCCTAGGATACCCACATCTGGGCATATATTCCAATGTGTGGTAAGTAGGAGTGTAGTGTTTCTGAGCATGCCCATTCAGCTGTCAGCCTCCCATCGCATAGTGTGTCTGGCTGTGATTCCTGTGCCATACATGCTTTCTGCCCTCTACCACACCTGGAGGTGACCATCCCCCCCCCCCATCTGTGAACCGTGAGCAGCATTTCCATTCTGAATATGTCACAGTCTTACATAGCAAAGGTGTTTGCCATTGGGTATGGTCCTGTGATTGCCTTCTTTACAGTAGGTAAGCAAATAGCATGAAGTGTATCACGATCCTGCTCTGTTCCATAGAATTTAGAAGAAAGTCCCTCTGAACTTTAAAATTAACAAATCAGTTCATGTGGAAATAGTTATGAATGTTTGCAAAGGAACACATAATGAAGATTCTTTGCTGCCTTGCTTTGGCAAAGTGGAGTAAAAACAGGAATTAAATGTCATAACAGAGACTTATGTAATTCTAAGGGTAAAAAATTGCAAACATGACTGGGAAAATAACTTCTCTGTGGTTTTTTAGACCTTTCATTATTTTCAGTATAAAAAATGAATGTACTGTCCCCAAGAGGAAAGCTTAACTGTGGTTTGCAAAGTTAATACAGGCACTGAATGTAAACGCGTATGGGAAAAGTTTTGCTAATAGAAAATATGGCTTTCAAGTTCCTGGGATGCAACAGCAACACTTTAACATAAACCTAATTTTGAAATGCTACTGTGGGTATTCTTATAGCAATTCAGGAGAGTTTGTTATGATGTTTTTCAAGGTGCATGCCAAATTCACAAGCTAGCAACACAGCTCCCAGTTCTGTCAACGGGAACCATGTGCAGCCCTACCAAGGAGGGGAATGGGACTGTTCCCTCTGGCTTTGGAACATAAAGGCCCCAAGAAATACTTTTCAAACTAACACTTCCCCTCCCAGTTCTTCTCCCATTTCCCAGTCCTGCCAAGGCAGGAGCTGTGGCACCAGTGGGGTGTGGGTCTGGGAGTCAGGGAAGAGGCAAAGCCATGTGTCCCAGGGCTTAAAGGAGCACCGCTGTTTGCTCTCACCTAACAGGGAGTCAGGAGTGTTTGTAGTCAAGTATTGGCTTCTCCATTTGCCTTTTCTACCTGCTCTGGTTTCATGGCATAGCATAAAACACCCTCATTCCTCTGTCAGTTATAAACAATCAGACTTACAAAAAAGAACTGAATTTCACCTTTGAAGACCCAGTGCTGCATAAAGAGGCATCCAGAAACACAACACGGGGTGTTGCCGATGACACACAAACACATTTTATGTTACACTTCTTCACCCATTTGGGTAGTGAAATTAGCTGAATTTCAAATGAGAACGTGGATTACTTGTGCCTGAGGGTTCCAACCTATGCCTGTCTGTGCATAGATGCACTATTGCAACATGAAGAGGGACTTAGAGAAGCAGGGAATGCAGGGAGACCTTAGCAGCTACAGCCACATTTTTTCACGTAGGAACGCCACATACCACTTGGCTGAAGGTTAAAGAAGACAGTAGAGTTCTCATGCCTTGAATATTGTTTTCCTTTCCTTCTCTAGCCACAGTGCTGCTCTGTGTTTAACCCTTAGTTGCTTACATTGTGTGCTGAAGTACCACTAAGCAGAAGCTTGGGGCTTGTATGTTAGAAAAGTCATTCATTCATTTCTCTTCTCCTCAAAGCCGCTATTTATACAAAAGCAACTACTGTAAAGAAGAGCACTCATGGCAGTAGGGCTTTATCATCAGTGCTGGGAGCAGTGAACTGCTCAGTGTGGGCACATGCCTCCAGTGAACGCAGACACGCATGCACCCAGGCTTTACCTCGTGTTTCTAGTGCAGGAAGCTGTGTTTATAGTCTATTTGGGGACTTATTTGTGCTCAGAAGTAATTTTGTCAATCAGAGGAACCAAGTGCTCTACAAAATAGCCTGTGAGTAGGTACAGAGACTTCTCCAAGCTGTAAAATGTGTTGTAAAGGTAAATATTCCAGTAGCATGTAGCATCTTACTGTGTTCACTGTTGGCTTTATGGCACTGACATTTGGAGAATACTCTAAACACAAGTAAAGGAAATAACTGGCAAAGAGTGAGATCTCGTGTTCCAGCAAGTGCCTAAACTTTCAGGATCTGCTATTACTGTGAAAGCAATTGCCATCTGAAGCCCTTCCACCCCTGCAGTGTGAGCAGCAAGCCACAGTTCCAGGTCTCTTATACCAGCTTGCTGGCTTGTCCCTGCTCTTCTCCCTCCTACAGATCCTGCCTTGATGCACTTCCCAGGCTCCCTGGAGGTAAGGAACCTGGGCCTGCTGTGAGAGTAGATGGAGGAGAAGATAGAGTAGCAAGGAGGATGAGTGGTCCAGGAAATGGAAGATGAGACCACGGTCACAGGAGGGAGATTGGGAAAGAAGCAGAAAAGGATTCCACCCATCCTTGAAATCTTCCTCAGCCACCACAAATGCTGTGAATTCTTATCCAGCCTGTGAACTCTCCTCTTCCACCCTGACCTCTCTAAGTACAATCAGTGTGTCCTACCTCTCCTCTCGCCCAACATCCCACGTTCCAAATTCCTTCCATAACCCTCCTGGTGCCTGACCTGTCCCTGACTTTAGTCTCAGTCCCTGAAAATGAGAGTGACTTCTCCAACAGGAAGCTACCAGGCCAGTACCACAAACTGAATTTTGCCCCACGTTTTGCCTACAATGCTAGCAAACATTGAACAGTACCTGGTGCAACTAATAGCATCTTTATAAAATACATTCTAAACATTAAAACCCAATGAAAACTATCCTTTTGCCCATCAAATTATAGGATAAAAATGTTTGATTCATAACTAGTCACTAGTAAAGTTAATTATAAATCTAATAGTTTGACAACATAGACTTTTGGGTCTTGATCACATTTTTGTTTTAGGAAACTATTCTCAGAATTCCTGACCTACTTACAGCAGAAACCTTCCAGGGCACAGGTGTTCATGATATAAGGATGATGTTTAAACGTGGATCACCCATTTAGAAAGAAACAAGCACATGTAGAAAGAGACTGCTAATAGTCATACCATCCATACAGAGCCAGAGAGGTGGAACAAACCTTCCCCCAGGCACAGTTCTCACACACTAAACACTAGAAAGAATGCTGAGATTCCTGAGGGGCTCCAGTGTTGCTGAGTTACTTTATGTAGAAGTCTGATGGAACGATGGCAGGCAGCAAGGTGCACCCTAATGGTTCAGGTAGTGCTGAAAACGGCAAGAGCTCGTTTCCAGTCTTAGTGCAGTCAGTTCACATGTTTAGCAGAAGACTTGGTCCTATCTGCTGGACGCAAACTGCAGGATTGGTGTCTTGCTGAATGCCACCCCTGTGATCTGATAGCTGGCAATCCTTTGTGCTGACAAACCAGTGCTGGGTGGTTCAGGCCAGTAAGAGATAACCCCTTACGCTGATTTGATTAGCTATCAGCTAACTGCACGCAGTGATAGCAGCAGGTTGGCACTGCCCTGACAGTGCTGTGAGAGCTGTGTGTGCTGTGAGCAGTGTTTGCTGTATCTGACTGCACTCTGAGTGCAGCGCACAAGCATTCCAGAATGGAAGTTAGTGCTTAGAACCCAGTTTACTGTATAATGATACATGCGTGAATTTTCTTTCAGTGTAATCTCAGCATTTTAACACATCTGCTATAGAATTCAGGGTTCTCTTTGGCAGTTGTGCTGTTGTTTCCTTGTGGTTTCTTTTTGTTTCTTTTTCATTTGATACCATCTTCCTATGCAAGTTTGGGCTTTGAGTCCAATATAGGTTATAAATACGGGTGTTTGCACTCTCAGAATTTAGCACAGTGAAGGCAATGCTCTGATTTCACACTGATGTTCACAGGGGATTGACTGTATATGTAAGAGTTATGCAAATTCTTAAAGATACATAAACAAAAAAATCAATCTGATTCCAACAAGGCAGAGTTCTGAAGGAAACACCAAAGGCATAAATAGTATTTTGGGGTTATAGCATTCTTCATACAGTTCTCAAAGCCGTTTGCAGGAAAATAAGTGTCACCATCACAGCCAAACCAAAACTGAATGCTAAGAGGGCATTTACTCTAGGACTCTTCACAGTAAATGAACTACTAACAGTATGATGAACTCCAGTGCAGTCTCTAAATGTTAGAAGCACTAGGCCTTGTAAACCATGCCTACTGTGCAAAGGCAATTTGGTATCCTTTGGTCAGGATAGATCAGCGCACCAGAAACAGGATTCCCAAACACCTGTAATCCATATTATTTTCAATTAAAAAAAATAAAGACAGAGCAAGTTGCTATATGTCCTTTAGCAATACCAAATTTCTAGCACAAATACTGTCATTTACTTCCCAAGAGACTCTTGGACAGGAAATGAGACATTCAGGAACCAGGGTGTAGGAGCATAGTCAGAAAACATCGTGTACATGCAATGCTGTTGGTTTATACTCAGAACTAAGCTTATTTAATGCTGGGAGTATCAGTGCAACAGTAGATAGATACAGCTAGGGAAAAACTGCCTGAAGTTTTAAACCAGAAACTATCGCACTCAATCCTGGCAAACCTACTGGAGAGAGCAGGCACCAGCCTGTTCCCCCAGTGTGAGTTTCTAGCAAGGTGTCTGCCATCAGTCCAGTTTCTGTTCCATGAAGGAATACAATTGCACAGCTGAGTTACATTCTACTGACAGAACAATCTCTGGTTTGAGAATCCTTTATCTTCTCCATCACATCTCTCCATTCAACAGTTCTATTTCCTAAGCAGTGTCATAGCTGGTGTATGCACTCTGCTATATTGCTATGAATGTTTCAGTAGATATTTGACTAGGGGCAGATGTAGAGAAAAAAACAAATACATTCCTATTGTTTTTAATGCCTCGGGGAAATGCATGAATTATTTTAGAGCTAAATTAATATTAAAACATTAATATGGAAGGGGAAGCAATATACTGAATATACTGTGCTATATTTTTTTAATCCCCTTTGTAGAAATAACCTTGATGACAGGGGCTCTTGTGCCAGGGAGATTCCAGGTTATGAATTTGCTCCTGCAAAGCCCAGCTCTCCAGAATCATGTCTCACCCTGGTGTCCAGTCAATATCTCTTTCCGTAATACTTCTGATGTGCTTACAGACAGAGCGTATAGGGTTGACATCAGGCTGTTGAAAATGCATATTATAACATTATATAGAATATTTTTATAAATGCATTCCACCTACAATACCAAAATAGTTTACAAGTAGGATTTATCATAACAAAACATTTTTCTGGCCCAAAGTACCTCATTCCTGATCCTATTGTGAAATCTCTTCAAGGACTTACAGATCCTCAGAGCTCCTCAGGACTTCTTACTGTGTGTTAAGACTTCAGGTCATAATAAATTGCACTTCATAGGTTTCTGGAAGTGATCAACGTTTTAAACGTGGGCAACTCTGATTTTCCTTTTCTATGAAGTTCTTTACATGAGGCTAATACTTGTCTTGCTTTCTTTCAAGATTAAGAGTAACAGTGTGAGAAGTCTTGCTAACTTAGGTCTCCAGTTTGCCAATTCTTCCTCAAAACCAGATGTTGAGGAGCTGACTTTGTTGTCAAGATGCCAATCAGAATCATCAAAGTAGAACAGGATTTTTTTTACACTGATGAAGCTATTGCAAAATGCACACTTGAAAAGTGGATACACTGATCATAAAACATCCTCTTATGAATTCCACAAATGTAATATGAAATGAACGTTACATCTGAAACCAGGTTTGGGGAAGAACATAAGAGCTTTTAATGAAGATGTGAAGTTACGAATTGTTGGGCCACAGTCTGACCTGGACTTCTAATTTACCTTTAACACCTTTATTAGCCATATTGTTATCTTAACACCTTCCTGACCCCACATTTTATTTCTGCATGGTGTCCCTGTAACAACTTCTTACTATATTTATGTAATACTGTATTTTGGCTTTATTATGGTGATGCCAGTTTGCTTCTTTTTATTGACTCACTCCTTAAGTATCAGAAAAAAAGATCTGTAAATGCTATAAAATACTCTCGGTGAGTTTTCGTTCCATTTAATTCATAGAGCACTCAGACTTTGTTCATTTTACATCTTCAGGAACGTCTAAATGCAGAGATCACAGCAAGGTTCAATGCTGCCAACCTCCAGAGCATGGCTTTTAAAAACAAACTGAAAGGATCTGTGTTAACTACAAATAAGAATTGGTAATAGTGAGAGAATCCATTTGAACTGCAAAATGAAAGTACCGAAAGAGTGTTGAGCCACAGTGCCCATGGCAGCAGATGGAGCTGAATTAATTCCTTTGTAGCTATGCTGAATCTTTTCATTCTTTTATTTCAGTTACACTCAGGACAAATACAAACTCTCCTTTTGTTTGAGATCAGTTTTTTGTGCATCACTAATGTCACCATACACTCACCCATTCACACTGCTTCTTTTCAGAGTGGGGTCAGTCTGAGCCATTCTAGTACCTCATAGAAACTAAGCTGAAATTAATAACTTCTCTTTAAATATTTTGCTCTTGGAAATATCTGTAAAAACAGTATCTCAATTTCTACCCATTGAGCTTGGCTTCCTCTCAGGAAGCTTTTTATTCTGACATCTGAATGCTCACAGAATACTCGAGCAGATATGAAATATACAGCATGCAGCACTCAGAGACCGAGTCTGCTGACAGAGAACTGTAATGCAGTTGTCAAAACAACCCACCTTGTTTCTAGAGGTATGAAATAAGAGAAATGGTCAATAGTAAGTGACAAATAGGGTTTGGGGTTGTTTCTTAGCACAGCTAATTACTCTTGAAGTGTCTTTTTTGTCCATCAGCACACTGCAAGCAAACACATGAAAGGAAAGTGGCTGGTTGCTTCCAAAGTAAATGTCCCCTGTATGATCATCCCTACATATGATCTTAACAGCACTTTTGCTTTAGCCAAGGAAGACACCAATCACTGCAAAAATATTTAGAATATTTCTCTTTCTGTCTAAGGCCAAAATGCAAACCTTTATCTCTTCCTCCTGCTGTTTGTTTGGATGCTCTTTTGTTTTGTTTCTGTAAAATAAACCAAATTCTGTTTCCTGAACTATCATGCAATAAATCAGGCTTCATCTTGACAGCTCATGTGAAATGTTTTCCAAGTCAGTCCCCATATGAATGAAGAGTGTCTTGGAGAGGAGGCATATGGGTCACAGTGGGAGGTATACAGCCTGCCTTGGTCAGTATTGAGCAACTGTGAGACCATATGAGTAGGTAGAACCATTTCCTGTTCTCTCAATACTGCATGCATATAGAGTTACATGAAGAACTCAAGAACTCAGCTCTTTTCTGGCTTTTGTATTCCCTCTACAACTTCTTTCTCATTCCTTAATTCATTTAGTAACATTTCATAGCACTTGCCACGCTAAGTTGTGCTGAACTATTTAGGAATTTGTTCCTGCAAGGCATGGGAGTGTTTTGTTTCTAAACAAATGAAGAACCTGAGATCCATACAGTGATTTGCCCAAAATAATACAAGGCTGAAAAGTGGTCCCTACCCTCAGCCAACACGATTTTTATATCTTAAAGATTCTTTCTGGCTTATTTACATTGGAGGTAGAACCAGTGGTTTCCAGCAACTCTCTCAAGTTTGCATTTCCAAGCAAGATATTGTAACCTTACTGTTTGGGCACACAGACGATTTCCTCTTTGGGATGTGTTTGTTTGTATTTCTTTAAAGCACTTCCGCTGTTTTGCCTATATTACTGGGGAAAATAATCTTTTTCTTGCTTGCCTAAGTACTGTTTCAATAAAGACTTCAAGAGCTCATAACAAAAGGTGACATAAAAAGCAATCCAAGTGTGCTTTTTCAGGTGCAACTATAGCTGTAGTAATCACTTGTCATCTTCTTCAGCCATCAGGTTTGGGCGAATGCCACAAGCGGAGAAGGAGAAGCTCTTGGCAGAGATTTCCAGCGACATCGACCAGTTAAACCCTGAATCTGCTGATCTACGAGCACTTGCCAAGCATTTGTATGACTCATACATAAAGTCCTTCCCTCTGACCAAAGCCAAGGCGAGGGCGATCTTGACAGGAAAGACGACAGACAAATCAGTTAGTTCCCTCTGTTTTGTTTTGGGTTTTTTCTGCCTTTCTTTTGAGTAAATTATTTACTACGTAGACAGCACATCTTTGAAACCCTCCCCCCCCCTTTGCTGTTGGCAGTTCCATATTTCAAGCTGTGTCTGAAACACAGGAAATGTTTTTAGATAGGATAAGTAAACATTATTTGAAAAAACTCCAAGTTCACCTAATAAAATACTTGAAACCAGGACAAGAATGTGAAGGTCACCTTAACCTTTTTGTATTCTCTGAGCCTCTCTTCCCGTTTTCCTTCTCTTCCACCAAAGGTTATCTGCCACATCATCTGTTAAGGTGGCTATCTCGCTGTCAGGAATTGGCAGCTATGCTATTCAAACATCTGTATCACAGCATATTATCATAGCTTATTATCAGTACTACCTGTTCCCAAAGGAATACTCTTTTGAAGTGTCAAATGATTCCCAGTGCCAACAGCATTACTAGCCTTAAATATGATGCTTATTCTTATGAAGCTTTGATGACTTCCTGCATTTAAGGGGGTTATCTTGGATCAGATCAGCATCCTGTGCTGGTGCAATTTCACTTTGAGGAGAACGTACAGGAAAATCTTTGAAAAGTAAGGAATAGGGATATATATGTTTGGAAACTTCACCAGCAACATGTAACAATCTTTTCTAGCAGTGAGGAGGATAACTGATAATTATGGGAGGTTTCTATTCTTGTCACTGTTTTAATACTGAAAAAGAAAACCAGTTTTCCAAGTTTTATAACTCTTGCTTTGTTTTATCTTTAATTGTCAGTTTTATGACAGGCACTGGGGTTTATTTTCTTTAATAATTTCAAAGACAGGTAAGAATTTGGAGGTGGTTTAGGCTTTAAAGGGGGCTAAAATAGTAATTCAAATATTGTCTCTAATTTGGTTGCACTCCTCACATCAAAATCCAGATGTGGTGGACACTTACAATTCGAGTAGCCTTTCATCATGGAGTATATGAAGGTTTAACCAGCATAGTTTCTTTACTCTGCAGAAAGCTGCTGTGGTAGGTCCACTGAAGCGGCACTGCTTTTCCCAACTCTTTTCTCAGTTCCCTTTCTATATCAGAAACAGGGGAAAGAATCAACACAGCAGTTTAGGGGTTGTAAGTGTGATCCTAATAACTATGTACCTCTACTGGGAAACATTCTTTCTAAAGGACATGTTCATGCACAGTATTAATGACTTTGTTGTACTTGGTGCCCCAACTTAAGATTTCTAGAAAGAAAACAAAGGAATGACCTACTACTACTGAAACATGCTTTTTAAAAGCTTCCTCTCATCTTTTTATTCCACTATTTTACATATGTGTGCATACACATATATACAGATCTGTATGAAATGCTTTTCTGCAGCCAAAATAGCACTGCATCCTGAAAAACACCTCCTCCTCCTGGCTTTTCTCAGTGCTGTATGTTTATTTGTTCAGTTTCACACTGAAATCCTAGTGCAAGTAGGAAAAGTGTCACACCTTACCCTCTGTTTAACTGGATCTCAGGGGCTGGAGCTATGTTTGCCTGTCATCACTGGGGAAGTCACAGCACGACTTTCCTTGGGCCTGTAAGCAGTGGAGTACTGATTCCACCAACCTGTTTTGAAAGCTGAAATCCTCCTGTGCAGATGCTATTGGTGCCGTTCACAGCCAGAGCTCTGTTTTCCAGTCAGCTCTCCTGGTTAGGGAAGCACTGCCAGCTTCCAGCCCTCCCTCCTGCCCAGTGAAAGCAGTCAGAGCTTTCTGTTTGATTTAGCCTGAAGCAGATGAGCAAACACTTCCACAGTCTCCATTGGCAGAACTATGGGAGTAGTAACCTCAGCTGGCAAAAGGCACCCCCAGGCTCTAAAGAAAGTACTTCATGTCAGTTCTAAGAATCCCATAATAATCTAGCACTGAATAGACTTTAATACTGGTTTAACCCAATAGGAACAGAACTGTAGGAGTTTGCAGGAGGTGATGCTGTGGGAGAGGACTGCTGACTACAGTTGGGAAGGCTTGGGCTGGTTTGGAATCTTGTTCTTCAGTATATAGTGACTACAAAAGCAGGAGAGAGAGCACCCATGTGAATAAGGTGTTAGAATGAATTAGCTATGTAATCACAAGGGATCTTAAATTAAAAAATGCATTTCTCTAGCCCATTTGTTGAACAACTCATTGTGTTTAAATTAATTAATCAGCTATGTTAACAAAGCTATTGACATCAGTGAGAGTTCTGAGTGCAGCAGTGAGCTATTTAGTCATTTATCCTCCAAGGAAAAGATTCTTCAGATGAATTCAAGAATTCCCCACTTACCCATTCCTTTAAAACCAGGAGCTTCTTCTGCACATTCGGAAACAGATTGTTTCCAGATCCTAACAAAAGTTTTCCTGGCACTACTTTTCCTGGTCTGCTCTCAAGATTGATTTATTGCAGTTGAGTTTATTTCATAGTCAGACTCATTCCTGTGTTCTGAATTGTGCTCCTGTAGTTTGTATTGTGTTGGTTGTTTTTTTCCCATTGCCAGCTTGTTTGAGTTTAAATATATCCCAACTTTGTTCTTGTTAAAGGAGTTAACAGCAAAAGGTTAAATTTATCAGATAACCAATACCATGAAGTTGATATTAGTTGCAGCATTTTCTAGATGGATAGAACTTGCAAAGAACATGACAGTATAGGGTGTAATCAAAGAGTGAATATACTCTGTCTTTCTATAGAAAAAAAAGTTATATCATCTGAAGTGCAAACATGGCCCTGTTCTCTGGGTAGATTCTGGCTTATAGAAGCCATTAAAATTCAGGTAAAAGGAGAAACATTTTAACCTTTTCCAAACTCCAAATTCAGATGTTAGAGAACTTCTGTCGAACAAACACACAAACAAGAAAACCAATTAAAAGACAGGGTAAAGAAAACAGCTATTTTGAAACTGTGTCCTTTACTTCCCTCCCACAACTAGTGAGAAAGTACCAGCCAAAGCCCTGGGTTTAGAATGTGGATTCACGAGACACGTGAGAAGGCCCTAAGAACTATTTGGCCTGTCTGTGAATCACTGTGAGGATATTTGTTTGATAGGTTTATGAAGGTTTAACCCTTTGGGGTCAGCTACTCTTGCTATATTCCTCATAGACTTCCCAGTGTTTTTGGCTGAGGGGCACCTCTGTGTGCTGCTGCAGTTTCTCAGGAGGCAAATGCTCATAGAAAGGACATTTGAAAGTAAATTGTCTTTTCTTTTTATTTGTAGCCATTTGTTATTTATGACATGAACTCTTTAATGATGGGAGAAGACCAGATCAAGTGCAAGCACGCGTCCCCACTGCAGGAGGAGAACAAAGAGGTAGCAATTCGCATCTTCCAGCGATGCCAGTTCCGCTCAGTGGAGGCAGTGCAGGAGATCACGGAATTTGCCAAGAACATTCCAGGTTTTGTGAATCTTGACCTGAATGATCAAGTAACTCTCCTGAAATACGGGGTCCATGAGATCATATATACTCTCCTGGCATCTCTGATGAATAAAGATGGAGTTCTTGTATCTGACGGACAAGGATTCATGACACGGGAGTTTCTGAAGAGCCTGAGAAAACCTTTTTGTGACTTTATGGAACCCAAGTTTGAGTTTGCTGTGAAGTTCAATGCACTGGAATTAGATGACAGTGACCTGGCAATATTTATAGCTGTCATTATACTAAGTGGAGGTAAGTGCTGTCCTATTTGACATGATATTTTATATAACAGAATTGACACTTTTCGTCCCTGTGCAAACGGGAAAATGCTCAGTGCTGCAGGATGGGACTGGATTTGCATATAGGTTTTGATTCGTTTTCAGCTTTCATGATGTTGTTTGCCCTTTTTTCAGTTTCAGGTAGAACCTGAGAATGTAAATGACCTGCTATTAATGATGGAGCTAGAAATTCCTGCTGAGTCAGCAGCGCATTCACTTAGGAAACAAAATCAGGCCTGCCTCCCTGAAAACAGGAAGGGTGGAATTTCACTGGCAAGAGTTTCTGAAAGTTAAAAAGTTCTGCATGAGAGTTTTAACCTGCAATTAGCTTGTGTGGCTTGCTAATTGTACACAAATAGCTTTGACTCCATAACCATTGCAAAATAGATGTGGAATTTGGCTTCCAGGATTGTTACAGGGTTTTTGATGGTTGTTTTTTTCACTCATGCAAGGTTTGGTTTGCCTTTAAAAGAGGGGAAGAATGCATTCCTCAGGAAAACTATGCTCTCTTAATGGCTGAGAAAAGCAGGCGTCGTGTGTCTGCTCTGGTTATATTTCCTAAGATGCTCTGTTTGCATTAATCTTTATGCATTATGCTTTAGCAAACATGAACTTGCAGGCCCAGGTCTCAGACTACATGCATTCTAACACTTCATTAAACAAAACACTGAATTTTCAGCTTGTCTGAAGACAGTCAGTGTGTTCTATCTGATTCAAGGTGATGCAGCTATTATCTCTTGTGAATTACTGACTGCCAACTAATTTTAGTTCACTTATGAAACCTTTCCGTTAGGAATCTGAGGCACACAGTTCAGGTCGTACTGAAGTTCTCTTACTTCAGCCAATACCATCGAGTTAGTGATGTCTCACAAAGAACGTTTTACCTCACTGATTTGTGTGTATTTTGGCTTAGAATGATTCTGCAGCTATCAATGGGAGGAATGTGCTGAATGCTCTGAATTCAGATCCTCCACGGAGTAACGCAGAGTATGTTGTTACTACGTTATGATTAAGCAATCAAATACAACCACCACTTGCTATTGTTCTGAAACCAAACATGTTGAACATGCATTGTTACCTATACCTTCATGTAAAATCACACACAATTACTCCTGGCACTGTGTTTCACTCAGTAAAAATGTGGTATCACAATCTGGTTTATTAGACTAACTAAAATCCACTTCAAACAAGTGCGCTTCCCAGAAGCCATTCCCTTGTGCAAACCTTTGAACACGATGATCCCTGAGGACTCTGAATTAATTCAGGAATGGGAAAATATGCTATTGGTGTATTTTGGTTGGCTTTGATGGGGGAGGAGAAATTACCCAAACCTATTAGGGCATCCCCCAAAACATGCTGATATTTTGCATTTGCTAATAGAATGAAATCTAACAGATGAGGAACAGGCCTCTCAAAATCCACTCCTAAGTGAGAAAAGGGACCTTGCAGTCTGCAGAACTGCGTCTTTGGTGATGCCTGGTTGGCATTAAAGGAAACAGGTATCATGGAACTGATCTCACATGTTAGATCTCAGGAGGACAGTGATCTACAGGAAAAAATGACTCTGTCAAAGCAGATTTATCAACAAGTCTCTTTTTAAAGGATAACTTGCAAACAGAGGTCCATAAAGAACTACTCAATTTTAATAGTTCTTAAATAACCCTGAAGCAAAGCCAGATAAAAATATAAATCCATATAAAAATCAACCAGCCCTTTCTTGGAAAATCCCTTAATTTCTTGGTAGCAAAGTTCTTTCACTCACTGTCTTTATTCAGAACTTTTATTCCTCCCCCCCCCAAAAAAAAAACACACAACAACATGACAGTTATTTGCAAAAACTGAGCTTCTCTTCTGAAAACAATTAAGCTTTGCAGGCAATTAAAGAATGGCTTTTATCATGGAATTTACAGTCAAGTATGGTGTATATTGACCTGTATGCATTCTAGGGGACTATAATATGTGGTATGGAACTGAAATCCAGTTCCTCAGGGGGCTCAGATGCCCTTGTTTCTGCAAGAACTATAGGAATATTGAGCCAGGATGATTTCATTGAAAATTGGTTTTCAAAGCCATATGATATCACCTCCAGGCCTTTACTGGCTGCAGGAATACTCTCATTCGTAAGTCACTTCAAGAGATCCTGTGCACAAAGATCTTAAAAAGCAAAGCAGTTTGTGACACACAGATCCTCACCAAAAGCTGTGATTCGAAGTGAGTCTGTCATTGCCTTGTGAAATGATGTCCATTCTCCAGCTCCATGGCACGCTCTCTTATGCAGCTCTGAAGAGCGGAGGGAAGGAAAAGCGAAAGATAATGATTCCAGCTGGAACATGACATGTAGAAAGCTTTTCATTGTGAAGTGTGTTTGGAATTTGCCACAAATCCTATAAAACAGTTCAGCCTTTTGACAGCGAACCAGTTGTTTTGCCTTATATGTGAAGAGGCAAAATACTTCTCTGCCAATAATAGGCTGACAAATTAACTGTAACATCAACAGAATGAAAGTATTCCTGCTTCCAGTGTCAATCATTTGACTGCTCCTGAGCTGCTCAGTGATTCCAAATGTCACTCTGAACACATCATTACAAAGCTGAAGAGTTATTCTTAATGTTGGTTCACTGTGCTTTAAAACAACAGTGTAAATGGCCAACGAATTCTAGTATGATGAATTTAATGCTGATGAGATGAGACTCTGTGTGAGTGGTAGGGTATTACAGGATATTAGCTTGGTTTTACCCAAGAAATGCTTTATGCCATTAACAGCAATACCAAACTCTCATTACAATGTCCTTTTACTTATGGTAACTTTGATAAATACGTACATTTGGTAAAATGGGATTTGGAAAACTTCTGTCAAGGAGATACTCATCCTTCCTGTTGCATTCCACTGAGGCATATCCTCAGCCGGTAGTTAGTGCCATGGTATAAATGTTCAAGAACTTGAAGTATCTTTAAAAACGTGGTATACACCAGAGCTGAAAATGAAGTCTGTCATAAGAAGGTGTAAGGAGAACAAGCTGGATGTCTGTGTTTGGGCAGGAAAGAGGGTAGTCCAAGCTATTGGGATAATCCACATTTACAAGCATCAAACTCACTCAAGCAGGGGGTTGTTAAAGGAAAAGCTCAAAAGGTGATTTTGCAGCATGTCCACATAGAGTTGAACTTTTGTGTATGACCTGCTGCAGCGCTTGGGCTACAGTGGTGTTTGGGAACTGTAGTAGGGAATATCTGTGAAGACTCAGACTCCGTTACTCTGTTACCCAGAGGTGCAGACAGAATGGTACCTGAACTCACCGATGTTCATTCACTTCTGTTTCTGGGTGTGTTCTTCACAGCAGTCACTGCTCTTGTTTAAACATTGCATTCAGTCATTTTGCTACAATCCGAGATCAGCAAAATTGAAAGTTTTATCACTGAATAGTACCAAGGAATAGTTCATACCTGACTGCCACACAAATCCTGCTCTGGCAAAGCTGTTAAGAACAAAGAAGCATTTAATAATCACACCAAGAACTGCAGATAACCACTGCGGGCTTTGAACCACAGTCCTGGGGACTACAATACACAGTACAGTCCTGGAGAAAAACCTCGGACTGCTGAGTCATATCTGCCTCAGCAGAAGAAGTAGCACGGTTGTGCAGTCACCCATATCTTTGCCTGTTTTATTGTATTGAGTTCAGAATGTGTATTTGAATGCAAAATGCACTTGATCACAGGTACTAAACTATAAAGGCATGCAGATGGCAGTTTCAGATGTGAGGAACAGAAACCAAATTGTAATTGCTGTTAGGGACATGAAAGAAGCACCCAAATCTGTAAGGAAATAACATTATTTTTCCCTGAGCCAGTATAGAACATCAATTCATGCAGTCATACATTTGGCACTCAAAGCTAAGGGGCTAATGGTCACTTCTGTGACTATTTTCTTCCTTAGAACAGCTTCCTGCGGAATTTCCACACCAAATGAAGCAGCCATATGACAATGAATGAAACAAAATTCATAAAGACAAGTAGTAATGAAAAGAGAAATGTGGTACTCTCTTGGCATAGTCTGAATGGATAAAAGGCAGGTCACAAATAGCACATAAAAAGGTTAAACTTCCATCAGCAATCTTCTGTATTAGAGAGGTTTAGCGGTGGTGTTCAATTTGCTTTTAGCTGTCTCTCACCATCATCATTTCAACACTTTCCTTTGGCCTTCTGCAACCTAATGTCACTGTATAGTAAGAAAGTCCTGCTGTCACTCACTGGGGCTTGTCTTTCATTCCTGCCAGCGCTTCCCCTTGCAGACTTCTCTGTGAGCTGTCAAACAGCAATTCTGTCCTTCTTAGCATCTCCAAACGCCTCCACCACTGTCACATCTTGTTCACCCCCATTTCTGGTACATGTTTTGGTGCAGTAGCCCAATGAATCTAGAGCATATATAGTTAAGAGCATCTTAACAACATGAAATATACCATAATACTTGTATATTAAAGCTTTTGCTTCTTATTCCCTTCTTCCCTCCCCCCCAGTTTAGATAAGTTTCTTGGAAGAGAAACAATATTTTCCTCTGTAAGAAGTTTTTACTGAGAAAGTATAACAAACTGTCAACACCCAAAAAATAATGGCCATATCCCGAAGTTCTCATTCATGAAAAATCTCTCTTGCCTTCAATGGGAATTTTCCTTCCTCTCAAATTGGCTTATTTAAAAATAACATCTGATTATCTCCTAGGTTTTTGTCATAGTCATCTTTTCTGACCCTAGTTCCACTGGGTCATTATAAACCCATTAGACTGGGGTTTTCAAAGGAGCTTAGGGCTTTTAGTTGCTTAAGTCTCACTGAACTTCAACTGACTTGGGCACCCCAATCTGGGGGCTCCTTGGTGAGTCCCAGACTCAGTACTGATCTCCTGGGTTTGCCTCCTGGGCTGTGCTGGGGAGCACAATGCTTGAACTGGGTTTCACTGCTGCAAACCTCACACCCTAAAAATTCCCATCATAAAAGAAGCCGGGGGCAAAGGGAGATTAATCTCAGAGGAAATCAAGGCCACAGGCTTTGAGCTTTCTGATTTTTTCTGTCGCTGAGCACTGAGTCATACCCAGTTAGTTCAGAGTTCAGCTGCAGCACAGAAGGCAAATTTAAAGCTATCGCACCCCAAAGCCAAAATCATCAACAGCTTTGACGTCCTGGAAACTGGGAAGTTTCTGAAAGGTATAAAGAAGGCAGTGGTTTTCCAGCACATGCAGTCAATGTAGGTAACAGGAAACATCTCAGATTTACCCAAAATTCTCATAAGTTTCTGTAAAAATGACTCCATAATCTTGCCAAAGGGCATTAATAAAGTAGCTGTTTGTTTGGAGACAATTTTCTGCTTGCAGGATATTCACTCACAGACTTTCTGAGCCATGCTCTATGGTACTGGCCGTGGCATGGCACAAACAGGTGAACTCTGCAAGACAAACTACAGCTTACTAGCATGAAACACCAAATGGAGACAGTGAGCAAATGGGTCAGTGAGTCCCATCACCTACAATAAAATGCAGTCACTTCATGAACCCACCGTCAGATGTCAAGCTCCATATTTAAACTTGCAATTATTCCTACTTCTGAAAAACTGTCCCCAGCCTCACCTCTTTGAGGGTTAACTGTCCTTTCCTAATGGCTGACCCATGGGTGTTCATGGCTGGGATACTCATTTGGTTTCAGTTTTAGTTCACACTGCAGTTTTTGGCCTGTGGAGTAAAACCCCAATGTGTTTATAAAGCGCTTTGTTTTCTCTCAGCCTTGTTCCTAGTATACAGCACAAGCCAGGCCGAGTTACTAGAACTGGATGCACAGAAAGGTTACTGAGATCAAAGGAAATAACAGCCTGTTTTTCACTGTTTTAATATAGCTCAAATTTGGAAATACTGCCTTAGGGAAGTGATTTCAGGGACTGCTTTTTACTGATTATAAATTGATTATATAGCTTCACAGCAAATGTCATTGAAATCATCAACTGTTTTTCCATTCTGATGATCAGGATGCATTACCCAGTATGAAGTTACTTCAGCAGTAACACATTACTGGTGTTCATTGTCATATGTGAGGATTTAGTAATGTTAAGCACCTTTATCAACTTTCATGGGTGTAGAATCAAGTAATTCATTGCCTCAAGTTAGAAAACTAATGTTACAAATGATGTTAACTAACAATTGCAAGCACTTCAGAAGGCATTTGAGGACAGACAGAAATAACAGGATAGCTATTATGATGGAAGATACTAGTGGTTAAAAAGGAAAGATTTTGCTTGTTGCTGAAGAATAAAATACATCAAAGATAATCCTGGACCTCGCAGTTGTGGCAGTGCAAGTAGCTGACCCAGGCTGTAAACATCCCTATGGAGGAGAGAGAACTCCCTGTTGGCATGAGCCCAGAAAAGGCATTTTCTGTGCAAGCCACATCTCTCCGTCCTCCACTGCCATAAGCCTTCGGGGCTGAGCTGAGGAGCTGATGCTAAAAGCTACTGTGAGACTTCTTAATGGCACCTGGAACGTGGGTGTGAAGAAAAACTGAGCCTGTGGTTTTTAAATCCCCCAAGTTAGTGTGACTGCACAAGTTGAATTTATGTCCTTTTTAATTTGATAGGTTAGCATCCCCCTTAGCAGGAGACATTTTTACTGGTAGTAACTACATGCAAATCCACCTGAGGATACGTGATGTGTCAAGTAAGTGGATCACCTGACACAGACTGTTTATGCCCCAACTGTAAATCACTCTTCCTTTCCATTAACGCTTCCAGTTTGCTGTGGAATATGCATTGTCGTATGGTATGAACCTGCCTCTGGATCTGCACCGCACAAATGCTCAGATTGTTTCTAAGGTTACTTCTAAAATGTCTTTGAGCAAATTCTAGTAAAATCTTACAGATAAACCCATTTGTCAAACAGTTGTCAGGAAGTGCTGTGTGTAACTGCTCAATACACTAAGAAATCTCTAAGAAACCAAGAGATGAGATTGATGTTTCCACATTCTTCATAAACTTACAACTCCCTTTTCCCCCCTAGACCGCCCAGGTTTGTTAAATGTGAAGCCCATTGAAGATATACAAGACAATCTGTTGCAAGCTTTGGAGCTCCAGCTGAAGCTGAATCACCCTGAATCCTCCCAGCTCTTTGCAAAGTTGCTGCAGAAAATGACGGACCTCAGACAGATTGTAACGGAACACGTGCAGCTCTTGCAAATCATCAAGAAAACGGAGACAGACATGAGCCTTCATCCACTCCTACAAGAGATCTACAAAGACTTGTATTAATGACCATAGTAGTTCTGATCCGCTGACATAATGTATGTTCTTCAGATTGCACTATTTCTTGGAGGAAAAACTTTGCATACCTAAGAAATTACTGTGAAGCAGCATTTAAAAAGAGAGAGCTTAGTATAGTAGATCTATTTTATGCATATTGTTTATAAAGATACATTTACAATTTACTTTTAATATTAAAAATATCTATATCATAAAATTGTTGGCAGTATTTTCAGAAGTAATTTTTTAAATATCTTATTTCTTACAATTGCTTGTGCAGTATGATCGATGCTTCACGGGTTGGTTCAGCATGCAGTTCCATTTGCAACTGAGAAATAAACATCTCCTTAAACATTGCGAGGGAAACGTTTGAAGTAGTATGTTTGATTTTGTGCTCCCAAGGCAGCAGCAATGAAATGGAATCACAGATGAGTGTAACTGCCTAGGAGAGTTTCAGAGGCAAAAGTGCCTACCCTAATGTAATTTCTACACTGAGATTGCTCTGTGAAGAGGTCTGAGTGTAAGAACAGGCCCATCAGCTGTGGGCAAACCCCAAAACCAGATCCCATTTCAAGAACTCATTCATGTGCTCTGCTCATGGCTCTTGGGAAGCAGAGTTTTTCCCAAGGCCCGTGCCCCAGCAGGCAGTGCTAACGCAGCTTTCAGTCACTTGGTTGAGTCTGCAGTTGGTTTGTGCAAACCACTTGGCCTGAGACCTTCCCAGATTATTTGATGACCTATCATTAAACAACATATTCAGTCCCAAATTTCATGGAGAATTGGGATAGCATGACTCCTCCTAAACTAAAGAAAGGTTTAAATTCATTCTTTGAAACATACACCTGTAATGGAAACCCTACTATGTTAGTTTGTCTTGAGCCATCATTGCTTATCACTGGGAAGGAGAATGCTTTGAGGTGTCCACTGCTGTTAAGACTGTTAATTTCATTGTATATGTTGCCCTATAATGTCACCAAGGTTTCCACTGGCAGCAAAGCACAAGGAAATGAATAAATGGAGCAGAAGGTGGATTTACTTACACTATCTTCATTGGGTATTCTCAGCACTGGTGTGAGATTCCCTTAGATTCACATTTAGCATGCCCACATCTGCTGTTTGTGAATGTGACCCTGACAAAGTCACAGGTGTGATCCGCGCTGGGGGACCAGAAGAGGGAATGTTGGGGGGGGAAAGCCACTAATTGTAATAATTATATTGAAGTAAGGAGCCATCCTCAGTTTAATATCATTAGTTTCCTCCTCATGCCCACATTTTATTTATGTAGCAAAAAGTGTGCCTTAAACTTAGTGAGACATTTTCAGTGGTGAGACATAACTGGACCAAGAGGTAATGGAAGTGTATATGTGAGCAGACTGGATTTTCAGGGATGATAAATTGGCCTTAATCCTGATGTAGACCTTGAAGTTCTACGTTGGTGCAAACTGTGCAATAAATAGGCTGACAGAGGCAAACAGTAAAATAAATCCTTGAGCTCATGCCTTCTACACCTAGAAGTGTTTCCTCCTAATTTCAGATAACCTCCGGGCCCATGGTCAGTAGCAGGAGTTATGCCCACCAGGAAGTTTGGAGAATTGGATCATGCAGCCTCAAAGTTTAAAGCCCACAGGTGAAATTGCACTGAGATGAAGTCAGTGTAAGGCTGAAGTGAACAGCTTTGATCTTCACCAAGTGCACAATGAGATCATTCCAGGTAACTTAGAAAGGGTTGCCCTGAAGCAAATGGAATATTGCATGTTAATGCTCAAGACTGCATGTTTCCTGCACATTTCAAGCTAGACACGTGCTAGCAGAGCATCAGATTCTGAGGGGAACATATGTTCTCTCTTCTCGTTTTAAGCTGTTTTCCACTGGACATTTGAAACTCTGCCATCTATCCCTTAGTGGGAGAGCCTCTATTTAACTGCAGAGTTCATCCTCCCCTGTAGGAGGACATATCAACAATTAAGTGGCACTGAGATGGACCACAGCTCCGACACTGCATTCCTGTAATAGTAACACACACCAATAAAATCCAGTTTCACATTCATTGGCTTCACTAGAAATGAGACTTCAGAATTAGTTTTAAATAAAGAAGAACTCTGGGGCATGTTCTTGTGTAGGTAATATTAAAAACTTGTTTGCAAAGGACAGTGGAAGAGATGCACTGACAACGACATTAAGTCCATTACATTGTTACAGAAAGAAACTGTGCAACCAAGAAGCACATTAACTCAAAGAACTTAATTCTACTTTAGTGCAAGTGGTAGTATTTTTGACAGTAGCAGTTTGGCAGCGATAGGGTTTAAGCCATTCTGTCCAACATGGACATATGCAATCCATATATTCTGAGAGTGGCAGCATGATTGTATTCATAACGGTCTGAGGATAAAAGAGAAGAGGTTTGCTGGAAGAGGTGGTATCCTCTATTAGGATGAAGGCCCTGACTGCCCCAAAGCCTATACTTTTCTTTCAACTGTATAAGCGGCTCTAATAAACTATTGTTCTTCCTACATCATGTCTTCTCTTACATTTTGATAATTATGCATCATGTTTTCCTCAAGTGATGGAAAATGTTAATTTTCATGCGAATTACTAATCACAGAAATGTTCTGATTCAAAACGGTTACATCATGGTTAGGAAGTTTGGCCTAAAATACTTCTGTACAAGAATCGGTCTTAAGGGAAAAATGTTCATTTCATGGGCAATCACTATGTACTAATTTAGAACAAATGACTGTTATGAGGATACAAAAACATTTTCTCAAAAAATAGCATTTTCTCTTGTGAATTACATTCAGAATTTTGATCTAATTGTAAATACTTTCTGTTTCTATGGGACATTATTTATTAAAAACAAAAGAACTTGCTAATGGGAGTTTCTAAGTAGGCTGTAATATTTCCAGGCTCTCTGGAGTTTTGGTTAGAATGGGCTATGCCATAAATGAACAGTTTGTTTTTTGATCTCCAGTGCTACTAAAACCATTTCAGAACTCAAAAATAGAAACAGACAGCTGGTACATGCCTGCCTTTGAAGAACTTCATTCGCCTTGTGTTTTACTGTCCTTCCTTACTCATCTGCTCCCTACAGCGCAACATGTTCAGAGCTGATGTGCTCAGCTCAATACCGGTATGTTCCCACAGGCTTCAAAGCTGAGCTGTTATTCTGGCTTACGTTTTACACTCGTCTGCTTTTCAGCAGAAAAATGCTGGAAGTAAATCCTGTTCAGAGAATGGCATCTGGTATAGCTACACCTATCCGCAACTCTCTGCCCATTGCCCTTACCGTGCCCAGCATCAGCCAGTTATCAAACTGTTCCTTGTGGAAGCTCCAGGGTCTCTATGTAACAGGAAAAATTACCTTCTTCAGACAAAGTTCATTGGTGACCATTTCTATGTGAGTGGCCTAAAATGAAAACTTAAATGAGAGAAGAACATCATCATTATTATAGCAAAGGCAGCTGAGACCATTCTAATCACTGTTTCCATAACAGCGAAGAAAACCTGTTTATCCTACTCCTGCAGGTATCTCAGTGCCTTTCAGCACTGCATGACAGGAAGCAGTGGGGTTGTGTGTTCCTGCCATAACCCTTTCCCAACACAGACAGCCCTTCAGGACTCTGAAATAACGAAGCCTAGAAAATGGCCTTCCTGATAACTGTTGCCATGACTCGTGTTTCCAAGCTGTGGAAGTGCCACAGGCCTGCCCTGCCCCTTCACTTCAGCATACATGCTCCAAGCTGCAGCTCACCAGTGGTACAGTTAAGCCCTGGGGGATCAGGGCTTAATATTTGATCAGCAATTGTAAACTCTCTCTCTTGAAGCTGAGTACATCCTAATGGGGCTTCTTCCTTTTAAGTAAGAGGTAATATCTCTCCCTTAACATCAACTTTGTAAACACAAGCAACACAAAGCCGAACAAAAACGAGGGTCAAACCAACCCAGCTGGGTGAGCAGCTCAGCCATACACCTGCCAAATGCTTCAGGTTTTCTTTCAAGCACTGCAAAAATGATGTGCCTCATCTTAAATCCCATTCCAACTGCCTTGCCTATGGTGGTTAAAAATCAGCTGCATAGCTGTGTCTCTGGCTACATGAATGCAGCTGTATATATGAAGACTGTATATATGAATACTGTATGTTCACCTTTGTTAGCACAAAGTAGCCCTGAAAACGCTGATAACTGTAGGGAAAACAGTTTCTGAATTTCACTGTGTTATGCAGGGTATAGACAGGGAATTAGAGCAGCACATCTCAAGTACTGCTCACTGCCTTCAAGTAAACAAGCAGTAGCCAAAGACTGACCGAACAACAACAGGAAGTAAGGAAAGGCTTCCAAATGCAATACAGTACTATGATACATGTGTACGTGTGCACATAAGCAAGGACATACCCAACACTCATTTACAGTACAGCTCCCAGCCAGACACCCCTGCTAGTGTGGAAGAACTCCAGACAGTGAAAAATAACTGCAGCTTGTTACCTTTTTGCTCATACATTCTGAGAGCTGCCTCAAAATACAGCCCACTGTATCTCCAGGATAAAAAGAGTATTTAGGTAGAAGCATTTCTGCTTCTGATCCACCTGCGTTGCCACCTGGCCCTCTATTTCATCGGCCCTCTTTTGCTAAACCCCTACTTGGAAGACGTAACAATTCCTCCTTGGTATGTGAGCTGTTTGATGCACATATCCTCCAGTCTGGGTGTTGAGCTGGAGATGGGTATGAGCAACATCAGCTCCAGATATGGAGACAGTGCAGTTTCACTGTGTTTGCCCATCCATGAGACCTGGCACACTCTGTTTCAAGGACTGCACAGAGTATCCCTGTTTATGATACCCCAGTGTCTGGGTCTTCGTCTACTGGATAAAAGCTGCACGGTTGCATGTTGGGAATGTATCCTGTCCCATGTGTAATCTTGGGAATGTATACTAATCATACGTATTTGTATGCAAGGCACCTAAAGTTCCTAAACAAGATTAGGGAGTCCTGCTGTACTTGGCCTTACAGACACCAGCACTGCTCCAAGGAACACCAGACAAGGCAAGCAAAGGGAGGGAGCAGTAAGTGAATTTGATGTTGTCCTAACCAGAGATAAAGGAACAACACCCAGCTTAGCACCCAGCCTGACTGCTGGGGCTGCCTCTCATAGGTTTTCCCATTTTTTACTTTGCAACAGCCATTGTGTTTGC
Source organism: Neopsephotus bourkii (assembly GCF_033783945.1). NCBI lineage: Eukaryota > Metazoa > Chordata > Aves > Psittaciformes > Psittacidae > Neopsephotus > Neopsephotus bourkii. The sequence goes on along the minus strand of NW_026901417.1, from coordinate 2,411,789 downwards.
AAGAAATGTTAGTGCAACAAAGCCAGTAAACAGCATCTATGTATTAACATGCCCCCAGACTACGAATGGTCACTTCAATTCACAGTCTCCTTCGTGGCACAGGCCTCTGGCATTTGATGGATCAAATCCTGTGCTAAATACTGCAGGAACATAGTCTCTGTGCTGTAGCTTATCTATCCCATAGAGTGGGAATTCTCTGGGCAAGCCTTACTCAAAGTACTAACTCTCAGTTTTTCAGTGTTAAATTCGTCAGGACTTCTTTTAAACAAGAAATGGATTTACTTCAATGGATTTCTGCCGCCAGCTGAAATCAGTTCTCAGCTCTCAAATGGGACAAGTTTCTAATTAAGATTTTGCAAAGCGAATCTAACTTTCAGCCCTGCTTTAGAAAAGCGCACGAATGGTAAAGCAGAAGTAGAGCTTTAGCTGCAAACAAAAATAGCCCTTCCACTGAGACACAATACTGTTTAAGGACTTTCTTTTTAATTATGAAGCTTCCTTATTGTGCTGGAAATGGGTAGCATTTTCATAACGGCATTGGCCAAGAGGAATAGCCATTGCTCATTATATTATGTGCTGTTACCCAACAAGGTTTTTTTAGTTCAGTGGAAACAGCAAGGGAAAACTGTGGTCTCCAGAGGCAGGGGAGGGAAGGAGAAATACGGAGCACCATTGGTTCTCACACTGGGAAGAGCTGGCAGTGCAGGAGAAGATCTTGTCCTGCTTGCTGCAATGATGATTAAAGCATTCTGTTGTGTCAGCATATCCTCAGTTTGTTAGTGCTAACTCTCAGCTGGCCATATCCTGCCAGATTTGCAAGAAAAGCCTGCCAAGCCATCTCAACAAAAATGTAGCTTTAAATATTATAAATGATGCTGCATTTTGCTGTGGAAATGTTTCCTGAAAAGGCTGTTCCAAAACATCCTTTATTGTTGGGGGAGGGGAGCAAAAGGGGCCTGGGAGAGGGAGGAGGGAGGGAAAAGAACTACTTTTAATAGACTTTTTTTTTTTTCTTTTGAGGCCAGAGATTCATTTCACATCATTCTCTAAGACCAAATGGATATTTTTTTCCCAGTGACTATAAAACATTACAATAATAATTCTGTATGTAAGTTTTGGCAACTAAGCTTGGGGTGGGAGGAAGGACAGAGGGCATCTTATTTTATAAAGGATTGCAGGGAGGGATTTTGCAATTGATCAGTTAGCAAAATCTCTTTGGTGGACATCTGTTTGCTGGCAAAGGAGATCTCTCTTCTTCCTGTTGTACTCAACACACAATCCCGGTAGAGCAAAGGAGGTGGCTCTCAAAGGTTTGGGGTTTACATCAAACAGAAGGATTTGGGCCTTTATTTGATAACAGGACAATATCTCTCCAAATCAGATGCACTGGTGAAACTCTGGTTGCTAGGTTTCCTTCTTTATACGTGTATGACCCAGATCCAAAACCATGGGGGCAAATCTACATGCAGAGTTCCAAACATTTGTGCAGACACACAGAGAAGAAAACTCAAAGCTGCTCAAATCTGGAATTTCAATTGTGGCCCATTTGCATGGGGAGGTTCTTTCACAAAGAACATTGTCTCACAAAAGTCCTTCACAGTTCAGCCTCCAAACAGACCAAATCAAAAGGAAAGGAATGATTAGAGTCATGCAGTGTGGTGAATTCTGATGCGTTCCGATATTGCCCATTGCAACAGTCCACCCTAATGTGCAGGGAATCAAAGAATAGTTTTGCTTCAGTAGGTCTGAATCCAGATTGTATTTACTGTCTCTTAGCTGAACTTTAATCAAAAGATCTAGTAGCTATTTAGATGAACATCTCTTATACTGTCTTTTTCTTTAGGTGGCACATTCTTCCACATTTTACAATAGCTTTTGGTTTTGCTAGATTCATTCTAGGCAGAGGCCATCACACATGTAATAGCTGAGCTCTCACAAATGAGATCCAGTGCTACACAGGCTTTTCTGCAGCCAGACCCTGCACGTACACTTTCAGGCACAAACATGAGGTGTTTGTGCATTTTTACAATCAAATGGAAACCAGGGTAATAATAAAGTCAGCTTCAAGGAAAATTGGACTTTCAAGGTGCTTCCCTTTTTAAGATCAATTTATGGAATGAAATTCCCCAATTTTTTTTATTAAGCTTGAACTTGCAATCCAGTGGAAAAAAAGATAATTCAAATTACTATCAGAAACAGGGTTTTATTATTAAAATTGAAACATATTAAATGCTTAGTAGAAGAATATATTTTTTCATTTGCTATTGAGAAAAAATAAAGTGTAGAAGATAATGAAAATTGAAGTCACTGGGAGTTTTCACCTTCATTTCTGGGTGAACTCCAGAAGTGAAGAAGATCACAAGAAATGGTTGTTGCATTTACCACTGCAATGCAAAGGTGCAGAGCCTGCTTGCAAGTATAATTTAAATCTGGTATAATGATGTTAAAGGCAGTGGCATTATACCCAAATGAAATCCTACTAGAAAACAGGTTTTGAAAACACAGCAGTGTTGTGAAGGTGATATATAGGAGTTATTTGGGCAGCCCAGGTTCTGAACTTACCAATAAAAATCCTATATAAAAATCAAGTGGGTATTTTCTGGTGTAAGCTATTTTTGGACCTCCATAGCCTTTAATTTTCTTTTTGTAGAAGATTGTGAGGTTCTTACCTGCAAGGTACAATAGAAGTGCAGTGTATTTCTACCTTGTGCTACCATAATAAATAGTCATTAATGGAAGTTATACAGTTTAATACATATATTATGAGGGAGGAAACAATGGGCTGTAAAGCATCCACTTATGATGTTTATAGGCAATCTTTCACCAGTGCTCGCTCTACCCAACACTTTCGTTTGTACATAATAACACTGTATATGTTAACTAATACCAAGCCTGGAATGTTATATTTGACTAAAACCCTTCTGAATCCAAGGAAAAATCTCCAAATCTGGGATAAAGCCTAAAAGGAGGTACTATTTTGTTCAGAGAAAAATCACATTTGTATTAGACATGGCATGACCTGTGTGCTCATGGTTTGGATTCTGTCAGCTCTCAATCAGACAAGAGTCTGAGTTTAATGGGACAGACATGGGCTGTTCCATGCCAGTTGGCTTCAATGCCTAAGAGTTGGGCACATTCAGTTGACTAGTGTAATCACACCTCCAGTCTCATTTGGATGTTTCCTTATCTCACATCCATTTTGGATCTCCATGCAGATTAGCTCTGCTGAGTATTAGAAAGGGTCTGCTACCAAAGGAGAAGAGACAGTATAAAAGAACACCAGGTATAATACTTTTTAAATTATTCCTGCCTCTGCCCATTTCTACCATGCTTCTGCTCACAAAAGTGCTTCTGGCAGTGCACAGCCCTAATGAAATCACCTTAGAACCTGGACTACTTGCAGAATTAGCCTCCAGAGAATGGAATGCAGTAACAAGAATGAAATGTAGCACTCACTCTTCAGTCATGTATAAAGAAATACGTCCTGTGCAAGCAGGACAGAGTGGTTTGGAGAGCAAATCCCAACTCATGTCAGCAGCGTTCTTTAATGTCCGTGTTGCTTTTGCATACTGCGCAATGCCTCCCAAACTGCACCATAGCCCATCACAGACACTCTGATCACTCACAAACTGAACTCCTTGCTATATTCTCAGAGTAAGGACTGGGTACTGTCTGGGTAATGTTAGTGAGCCAGGTGAGCAGGATTCCATCCTAAATGGAAGACTGGGGACACCTGTCCCAAATCTGCAGAAAAGATGTTTGCAAAGAACAGTAAAGACAAAGTATTTTTTAAGAGGAAAATAGACATTAAGAATAGAGGAAAGGGATTGTCAGTGCCATTACCACCTGCTTAGGAGCAATATATCCATGCTCACTAACAAGCATCACATGAATCTCTTGCCAGCACTGTTATCTTTGCCCTGGGCTAAAGCCTGACTGAGAAATTTCCTTCTGTACCAGCAAGAATCCTCTAATTTCCACTTGCAGGAACATTAATACTCAGTTGTGGGCATTATTCAAACCAGAAGGAGAATTGTTGCACACAAAGCAGTGTGTCTGGCTTTCCTCATTCCCATCTTTCCATAAAGAGGTAGTAGCTGCACAAGGAGCTGACTCTCAGTGCAAAGCTCGTGGCTGCTGCTGCATCCCAGATTCTTCCCATTGTCCCCAGTTCCTGTTCCCTGCATCCTGCCTGTGCCCTTGCTGGGTGTGAGTGTCTGTCTTGCTCAGAGTTATGATGGTTTGGTTGGCAGCCAAGGGGCTGAGGATACAAATTAGAACAGCATTTCCTTCCCCAGAAACCATTGTGCCAGGGGATGGGAGCTATGCAGACCCAGCTGCTCCTGCCTTCTGCAGCTATCCCGAGGTCAATGGCAACCTTAAGGCATCTCGGGAAGCAACATCTCGCCAATTCCATGAGACAGCAAATCTCCTCCCCAGCAGCTCTGCTTGGGGGAGGACTAAATGAGAGCTTGCAGGCAGTTTTCCTGCTGAGTGTGAGTGCCTGATGAAGTTTTTAACAGTAGTGCAGTGGGGCTGAAAACAGGGCAGCACTTCTGCAAAAGCCAACACAAATGTAACCCACAAAATAAGTTTCTGGTCTGCACTGGGACAAAAATGAGACAGTTCAAAACTTCTAATGGGGCATCAAGGAAAGGCATTGTGAAAACCCAGCTTCAGACTCCTATTCTTGAGCCACAGTACTGGAATCTAGTTCTCAGCTCTGGCAGGTATCTTACCCATTGCTGTCGGTTTCTTCTCCAGTTTTTTTCTGATGGACCTCTTCTGCTTTGCAGAAATAAACAGGACAGTTGTTACACTTCAGGGACTTAAAACCTTTGCTCCTCACTTATAGGTGACTGCTTTAACTCACTGGCCTTTCCTTGTCCTTTGTCTGATCTTTCTCTGATCTGCATTTAGTCAAAGGAATACAAGGTCTGGTATTCAGATCCGCTGAGCAATAAGCAACTGGACTCTGAATACTTAAATATAGATTTAAGAGTCTAACTTTAGGCACTGGTTTTGAAATTCTTGTGCAATTCATATTGTGATATAGTTTACGGACAGTAGTGTGTCCAGGAGACACAACAAACATTCTCCTTTACATTACAAGCAGGCCTCAACTAAGTAGTAGATATGGCTATTACCCAATCTATTGTGGTATTTGGTGGTTTGGTTTGGGTTTTCGGTTTTTTTAAAAGAGATTCCAAAGTACCCTACAGATTTGGGGAGAAATGTCTTGTGCACACACTTTTTTTCTTTTCAGTAAAATTACAACAACAACAAAATGAATGAGTCCCATGTTACAGATCGGACAGTGTTTCTTAACAGGGTTTTAAAGCTTGTTGTTACACAAATGCAACTCCCACTGCCAAGAGTAAGCTAACATATTCTTGGCATGCCTGGTAAGTCTTAAATCACAGACAGTGGGTACATTCTGCTTGTCATCCAAAGGAACAGAAATTCACTTTGACAGCTGTGTGGTAAAGAACTTCTTATTCCAAACAAACCTATTCCACTATGCTCAGACACATGGGACTTCAAGCTCAGAAGGTGCTTTGCATATATGAGGACTGCAGGGCACAAGAATGTTGTCATATGATTATATCTTCTGATTTTCTTAGAAATTGCCCCAGCTGCGTTTTAATGCTGCTGCTATAATTTGAAATGAATAATTGCTCAACGGATTAAGAATCCAACATGTTTTATTGGGCATTTTAACGTGTCTTTCAAATGTGGTTTCAAAGATAAAAATCTCAGCCTCCACACTGCACCTTTACCAAAGAAAACATGTTGCTCTGCTCAGACCACTCTCAGCTCTCTGGTTTTACACCACCATGCATGACAAACACAATGGAGAAGGTTAGTTCAGGTGTGGTCCACCAGCCAATGGCTCAAAATGCTTTGCAGCAACCAGTAGCAGTTAGATTCAGTTTGCTAACAGGGAAGCTGGAGCGCTGGGGCTGCAGGTAAGTGATTAGCCTGATCTCCCCTAGAAAGCCACATTCTTAATCCCCTATTAGGTATCTTCTGAAGTGTTCCTAAAATTGTTTCTTTTTCTGAGGAAAAATCCACTGGCTGTCTATAAACCACCACCAGAAAGGTTTTAATTTACAAACGAGAAAGCTAAGTGCAGGCTGTTCCTTTAAAATTCCATTTCCCCAGTTGTGTGTTTGCTTGCAAGAGAGCAATTCTTTTCCCCTTTTTTCCCTCCTAAGGGTTCTGTGTGCTACTGTCTCACCTCTCACAGAAGAGCAGGGGTACCTGGCTAACCTGTGAAGCAGCACCACTCCACCTCAGGTCAGTATAGCTGCTGAATAAACAGTAAATCAAAATGAAGCCAGGTAATTATGTTCTCTGCCCACTGTAATGTATTCGCTTACTGGGCTAGAGCATACCACCAGGGCTGACTTCAATAGGACAGCTTTTTCCCTCCTATACACCAGCCCTAAAATCAAGTGTTTCTGTTTTGTTGGTACAGACTTATTAAAGCTACCCATGATGGGAAATGTCCATTGACGTTGTAATGTTAAAGCAGAAAACTACAGTTTGCAAAAGGCATTGGAGGAGATGAGAAAGGACTGTGTACATTAAAATAAAAATATCGAAAAGCTAGAAACTGCACTGCTACCAAGGGAAGATGAGGAAATAACAGAAGAATAAAGATTAATTGGTTAATATTTTCTTTGCTTAAGTTTTCACAGTAAAAGGTTAATTCCTACCAGATGGCTTAGAATAATTAAAATTAACCAAAGTGGAGTATAGAGAGTAGGGAAATAATAGGTTAAGTATGTTCAGCTGGGTTAGATACATTCAAATTAGTAAGCTGTAAGGAAATTTACCCTGGAGTATTTAGGGAAATAGCTGAAACGATCTGAACCATTAAATGTTTATCTTTAAGAACTCATGGATCATGGAAAAGTGAGGGCTCAAAGGACTTCAGAAGGACAAATTTCTTTTTTTCCTTCCTTTTCCCCACCCCTTTTCTTAAAGGAAACAGAAAGTACCAGGGGAATTCCCAGTTAGTGTAGCTTCAGATACGAGTCTGGTTATTGATTTGTTCAAGTAACTATCCAGCCAATAGCCAGATAATAAGCAGTCCGCATATTTCTGTCAAGAGTTAAAATGATGCCACAATAATCTAATTTCCTTTTTCTGACAGAATAATTGGCCTTATGAATAAGGGGAAAGCAGTAGATGCGCTATGACATGATTCTGCTCAGTTGAGTGTAACCCCCATATAAAGAAGCTAGTGCAGCATTGAAAGACAAAGCTATTAGAGGTGCAAAAATAGATGAAAAGGCATTTCTCAATAGTTTGCTCTCAGACCACCTGGGATGCACTAGAGCTTTTCTGAGTCTTATCTGCTTTGAAGTTCTGCTTCATGACAAAATACACAGTGCAGTTAGAACACCTCTAAATCACATCACAGTGACTTAAGCATTCTGGAGTAAAGGATTTTAATCCAACCTGGTCTTGAGCTATTGGGATAAGTGTCTGGAATCAATACAGTGAAGTTCAGCAAACATAGATGTGGAGCCTTACCTGTACAAAGAAAACTCCAATATGCCATTACAAACTGTATAATAATTGGCAATGTAACACTGTATCTGGATGAAGCAAATCATGATCCCAATGCACAACAGTATTCTGTTGCTAAAAAAAGGCAGGCGCTGTTTGGTAGCCAAAACATCTGCTTGGCTGACAACTGACTCTTACCACCGCCCATGATTGTTATGTCCTTGCCTTCAGTTTGATGGCACAGTCTTAAGATGCCTGAAAAGGAGACAGGGAAGGAGAACAGGGAAATACATAAACCCCAGCACCTTCTTTCATTTCTTATCTAGAATGTGAATTTACTTCCCTAGGAAGACCCTGTTTCTTGGTGAGGAAAACCATCCTCCCAAGTCAGTAGTAAACCAGCTCCTAGTACATTCACTCCAGTCTTTTCTTGATGGCATTTCAAATATATCTATGTCAACACTGGCTGACAATCCATGCTTCAAATCCAGGGTATACTTTAGAGACAGCAGACCTCTTTCGAAAGACATTTTGAAACCACACAGTTGTATTAATGTCTCCCCCTCTCTAACAGACTTACACTAACCAGTCTCTTGTGCATAGTCTACCGTTCCCACGAATTGCTGGAGAGTGAGGACTTGATGTTCCCCAGTTCAAGAAAAAGCCTCAGGAAATTGCAAAAAGTCCTAAAAAGCCGCAGTTTGTTTTCATAACATTCTTTTCCTTTTAGAGCAGTAATAGAATTTTTTTAACATTCTCTCTGATATTTCAGGAGTTAATGATTTTAAAACTGCAGAAAAAACCTATGGCACAAGGCAGTGGAAAGGTACCCTGGTTAATTACTGGGGCTTCGTTTCTGTAAGGAAAAAAGGACATTTAAGTTATACCAAAGAGTCTCAGATCTTTTTTGTCAGCAATGGATTTCTAGGTCCCCTCTAGGTCTTCTTCCCTAGCTATGCTATTATGTACAAGGCAATAATGTACATGTATATTATGGCTTCATTTCATATTACTTAAATTAAGACTGCTTAAAAGCGAAGCATCCAAGTAGTTTCTCTCTCCAAAGGGAGGAGTCTGGCATGGCATTAATCTCCTGCAAAGATGGATGTTTCAGGCTGTGATGTGACTTGCACGCTGCTCCTTCTACAGGCTATGGATGTAAATTTTCAATGACTAAATAAAAATGAGACAAATCAGAGTTTATAATACATTCCACAATGATGTGATACCCTTTATCTTCTTTCCAGTCTTATACAGAAGGCTTCTTTCTTTCATATAATATATAAAATTTTAAAGGAGGCTGCTACTATAGCTAAATAATATCATACGTCCATGGAACTGGCAAAGCTGGTGTCACTAGTTAACTCTTATCTCCCTCCTCCTCCTCTGGTATCCTCTTTTCCTTTTCATGTTCACATTTGTAAGACTTGTAAAATAGCCAGGATACAATCACTTTGTGTTGGGCAAAGGAAACCGAAGGCACAAGAAATTTTGGGTCTGACTGAAAAAATCTAAGATGATACTGTACTATAATTTCATGTGATCGTACAAACTTCTCCCCAGAGTGGAGATCATGTCCAAGTCTTCAGGGTGCCCAAGTCCTGCAGTGATTTCACAACACAGAAGTCAGTTGTCCCTGGCTTTTCTTAGGGACCTTGATGAAATAGTTGAGAGATTTGCTTTACGGAATGTATGTTCCATCCTGCGCAGTGCTGAGCTTCTCTGAGGGGGATCTGTGTCACTCATTTGCACTATATGCCAAAGAAGATGGTAAAAGGAATTCAGCAGTTTCAGAAAGCAAAACAATTAACTGCAGGGTCAAGTTCTCAAACACCCTCTTAAGTTTACATTTAGAACTCCCAATATGAATCCGTTCATCTGGAAATCATCGTAAGAGGATCAGATTGAGTTTGTAATACAGGTGTGATCTGATGGTAATATTTCTCCTAATATTCAAAGAAAGGGTTCAAATTTGCCTTCTCCAAAAAATAATCCAGTCTTGCTTGGGAGCTCATTTCAGAATGTATCGTGCATGTTACTGGAGCTTCTCCCAAAGTGTTGGCTGCTTAGAACTGCCTGTTCTGAGTGACAGTTCTCTTCATTTTCAGCTATTGCATTTTTTATTACAGGACAAGCAACAATACATTAAATGCTTTCTTAATTTCTGTTGCTATTAGGCAATTGTGTTTGCCATGGGGATAATATGCAATCAGGGCTGGAAAAAGCAGCAGTGTTGGCAAACCATGGATGGGTGAGGTGAAGATTTTTGATGGGTACATCCAAGAACAGGTGAAGAAGAGGCCACAAGGCAGACTTCTTGTTATGGTATGGTCCAAGTATTCAAATGTGGGAAATTGCTCCTTTAGCAGAAAATACAAAACACATTTAGCAGGTAGAAAAGAGCAACAGATGCTACAGGATCAGCTGCTGTTGCTAATGGAACTAGTGCTATTATACTTATCCTTTTAAATGAGCTAGTTATTACTTTCAAAGAGAAAAATACTTGTTCTATATATATCATAGAATCCTAGAACAGTTTGGGTTGGAAGGGACCTTAAAGCTCATTCAGTTCCAAACTCCTGCCATGGAAGGGCCTCCTTCCACTAGAGCAGGTTGCTCCAAGCCCTGTCCAACCTGGCCTTGAACACTGCCAGGGATGGGGCAGCCACAGCTTCTCTGGGCACCCTGTGCCAGTGCCTCAGCACCCTCACAGGGAAGAGCTTCTGCCTAAGAGCTCATCTCAGTCTCCCCTCAGGCAGGTTCAAGCCGTTCCCTTTGGCCTGTCCCTACAGGCCCTTGTCCCAAGCCCCTCTCCAGGTTCCCAGCCCCTTTAGGCACTGGAGCTGCTCTAAGGTCTCCCCTTCAGGAGCCTTCTCTTCTCCAGGCTGCCCCAGCCCAGCTCTCTCAGCCTGGCTCCAGAGCAGAGCTGCTCCAGCCCTCACAGCATCTCCATGGCCTCCTTTGGATTCGCTCAAGCAGGTCCAAGTTCCTCCTCTGTGTCCGTACTGTTCTCATTAGCAAAGGCTTATCCACTGAAAGAAACAGCTTACTATGTAAATGTCCTCACCTATGTCCTGTGATAACAGGAGCTGCAAGTTAATTGTGCTTCAGGAAAGTGTTTCCTTTCATTACCTTAAATGTGTTGGGTTTTTCCATTTCACTGGTAAAGCATTTCTAGATCAGGAGCTGCCAATAAAGTCTGCAAACCCCCCACATTTGGAAGAACAAACAGATTAACTGCATGCGTAACTACCTGCAGGAATGTGCAATTCACAGATTTGCTCATAGAAAGCAAGAGGTGATGCAGAAGCACAGGCTACTGCTGCTATCGTACAACAGCATCTTGTTACACAAAGTTTTGTACATCTAACCTCAAACAAGCCTAAGTCAAAAAAAAAGGAAACTCCAGAACATTCATCTACAGCAGCAACCCCTTCAAATACCTCTACCACCAACTTCTACCTGTTCCCTTCATTCTGTCAGGAGCAGTTCAAGACTCTCAGCTCCTGCCTTGGAACAGGAGAATGGATTAGAAGACCTTTCCACCCCTTCTAGCACTGTTGTTCTATTTCTCTGTTTCAAACTGGTCTTTCTCCAACCCCTCCAGGCCATTTTCCTTAAATGGCAACATCTAACCCTGACATTCCAAGTGCTCCTTACTGCTTCTTTGAATTCCAGTTCCTCAGAGCTTGATCATTCATTTTATATGAAGTAAAAATGGACACTACATTCTTGCCTCAAATCCTTTATTTTACTGAGTTTTCCATGTCTTTTCTGGTTTAGAGTAGCAGAAAATATGACAAAAACATACACTGGCCTAGTTTAGCAAGGCTAAAGGTTTCAGCCTATTAATCACCATAGGTTTTCTTTGATTTAGATGATAGATTTCAACACTTAAGAAAGAAAATACAACAATAAGAAAGAAATCATTCTTCTGACTCAATTGGAAATCATTCCTGAAGCAAATCAGAGAAATCACTGTTTGTTTATTTTCCAGCAGGGCTATTTTGCCTGTTAGCAGCTGTCTGAGAAATGTGTGCAATAACCTATAGCTGAAGTGAGCCTCCAGTCTTGCCAACATCTCTTGCAGTTGCTCCCAGAAAATATACTGGTGTTTCATTATTGCTCCCACATTGCCCTGAGGTCTGTTACGGAATGTACTAAGACTACACACTGCTGGCCAAGGTATGATAGAAAGAAGCAGGTGGAAAAATTAAATACAATTTTAATTTCCTGCCATACACTAACCTTTTACTAAACCCAATGCAAAGAAGGATTATAAAGAAGATCTTACTTTTTGTTTGTCACTTGATTGATGAACTGTTTAAGTAATTCTCACTAAATGCATTTAAAACACACTTTCCCCCCTCCCACAACGTGTTCTTGGATTTCTTCTCTGGGAACTTGTGCTTACAGAGCTTTGCAAAGCTTAAGTGCTGTAGCTGAGTTAGCAAAATTCCTTGGCTTGCTTGTGTAGGATTGGGCATATAGACAAAACACTGGGGTGACAATCTGTAAGCAGAATACCACCGCTTCGATTTCCGCTAAACTGATAGCAGTGCTCCACTGCCAGATGATAAAGCAATGACGACATTATCAGCAGGAGAACTTTGTGACTTACACACTGTACTGATGTCTGATTATGACTCCAGTTGGGGAATACAGAACTAGGTAAATGTGTAACTCCAGCAGAATCAAAGCAAACCCCTTGGCGCTGGCCTGGAGAAGCTGCCATCTAGGAGGAGTAGGTGACTGATTAACTGAAGAGCAAATGCTGTACTGAAGCAGATAGCACAGAGTGAACAGCATGGCCTCTGCCTATGCTTTTGACCACACTGTGCAGCTCTAGATTTACTAAGGTCAGTCATGGTCCCATGAGTATTCTGAAATAAGCAATGCAGAAATGGGTATCATACAAAAAAATACACAACAAAAACATCCCCCTCCCCCCCCCCCCAAACAAATCCTGAACAAAAACCTCCCCAACCTGATGGCTGTTTCCAAGAGCGGACTACTGTGTGCACACTCCTGCCGCCCACACATAACATACCTTCCCTCATCAGTAGTTCTACAGAAAATAAGGTGAACACTCAGAGCAAAACACTGCTTGGACCTTGTATTCACACAAAAGTATTTTATCTCTGGTTAACTGACGGACAATTAACTCAAAGTAGATAATCTCCTTACAAAACCGAGCTTGGACACTCCCGAGCATTTGTTCCAGAAGACAAGTGTGTAAATGTTTCTCCTTGTTCTGACCCTGTTTGACATTAGGATATCAACCCCATGTGTATCTACTGTAAAGAATCTCAATCCAATTGCTTTATTCCACTTTGCTCAGAAGTGCAAGGTGCAGCTTTTCCCAGCCTGAGAAAGAACATACATTGTGTTGCTTCACAGACTGCTTCCCTAAGCCAAACTCCTGAGGGAGAATTGCGCTCCATCCAAATATGATTGTTCTTAGGGTCAGAAAAAACTAGTGAAACAGAAGCACTCTAAAGAAAAATAAATGCTGCTTTTATTCCCTGGTAGCAAACGCTCTGCTCCTTGAAGGATGGAGTATTCCATGACAGATGTTCCTCTTACATTTTTAATCCAAAATCCGAGCTGTAATTGGCCTCAGGTCATGTGTTAATCGTTCTGCCTGAACATCTTCAGATGACAGCACAAGTCATCCTGAGTCACTCTCTGAGAATGAGAAGCTACACTGCTCATGTTCTAAGGCTAGTGAGTGTGAGAGGAATGCCCTCAAACACAGCCACACAGAACAATCCCCATCATGCTTTCTGTGTACAGAGAGGTGACTTGAGCACCTCCTTTCCCCACACATTAGGCAGAGAAGCTCAGTGGGGCAGTGCCCTTGCCTGTTTGTTCACACCAAGAAGAAAAGCTCCCCTGCTATCAGTGGGAGGGATGGCAGAGCCTGCGCTCGCACACAGGAGAGGCAGCATGCCAGCCATAGGGAAGAAAGGGATGGAAATCCCACAGGCTGGATTGGTTTAAGACAGATCTGTAAGGAGAACTGCAGTGTGAAATCTCAGCAGTATTCAGATAAATAGGCTTTAAAAATACTGAATAAGTGTTTGCACTCACATTTCTGACCAGCGCTGCAGCTACCTGTCCTGGTTTCTGACTGCTAAACTGCACTCTCAGCTTCAGCAAGCAGCTAGATGATATCTAAACATCTTACATGGGCTAACCTGCTCTGTTCCTGGGACTTCTATTCCTGCCTCCCTGTCTTGGAGGCCTGTCAGATTTTGGTGGCTGATCATTAAGTTTCACTTTGTTTTATGGTCTCCTCCAAACAGGAAAAGCCTCTCTAGATACTGAAAAGCGAGCACCGGTGAATTTATGGCTATATATAACTGTTCTGATCATGAAGACAAGAACAGTATTTACTTCATGGAGTATTTGCTATTTTTCCTAATTCAAAGAAAATTATGACTAATTTAAAACTTCTTATGTCATCCATACTGCCTCTGAGCTGGCACCCTTTCCTGCAATCAGTGCTCTAAGGTAGGAGACCACAGGGTCCTTCGTGTTAAAGAATGTGTCTTTTAGCCCTCAGTCTGAGCCTGCATTGATAAGCATCCTTTCTGAAATGAGAGACAGGGTGGATTTTCAGCCTAGCACTGGAAATGGCTACACATGCATCATAACAGTGTATATGCAGAGTTTTCTTGTTTTCCTGGCAGCCACATCTTTGACAGAGAGATTTTAGGTATCAAATATACCAGATTTAATACCTTGACTCTACCTCACAACCACCCAGTAGCTTGGGATATCAGATAGAAATAATTTTTACTCTATTTTTCTACGTAGTAGTAGCTCTATGAAATGTAATAGATCAACAGCTTGGATCCTCTGCTGCTTCTGTCACATTCCTCCAAGGTTTTGAAAAGAATGGCTGGATTTGTGGAATCCTACGAGGGCTTTGTGTTACCCACTTATTCCCTCCTCTGTTTATACATATGAGATAACTCAAAGTCCATTTACCTACAGAATGGTGTGATTCCAGTAACAAGACTCTTGAGTACCTGTTTGTGAAGTCATTCATGGCTACAGGCTATCCTGGAAAGCCACTGCTATGGGTGCACGTCAATGTAGCATCTGTAACCATTCACTCCTTATCTTTGCTAGATAATCCACAACAGGGGTTACTGATTGACTTGGTTCTTTTCTAGGTGAACAGGACTCAAACCAATTTGTTTCCCACAAAGTGCTATGCAACACACATATCCGCTGTCCATATTCCATCACCTTTGCACTATTCAGTGACTTTGTTGATGTCTGTGGAAGATCTTCTGGTTTGTGCTCAATAAAGAATATTCTTCAAGAAGCACAGCATTTGTATAAAGCAATCCAGGGGCTGATTCACGATGCGAGGTTCACCAGTGCCAGCATTAGCATATTTTCTAATATTAGGATTAAGCTCTGGAATTACTGTAATTTAACACAGTACTATTCTGAAATCTTTCTGTAAAAGAGCATAGCCACTATTGCATTTACTAGCTCACCACACTCCCAGGAAAACTATACACATTCTCACTAGCACTGAATTTGTACTCTGTAATGTTGTATATTAGAAGCTGCAGCTAATGCCATAGCTGAGATGCTGCTAATCAGAGATAATTATATATTGGCCAGATAACTTCTATAGCAATTTTTAAGCTTTCACAGGAGAAGAAATGGAATAATTTCTTCTCTGAGCAAATGATATCTATTTGTATGCAACTGTGTTAAGTGTAGCTTTGCATCCAAATTAGTAACTTGAATACAGACTGAATGATGAGGCAATGTGCAGGGATGGCAGGATGCTAACTGAGGGAGCAAAATGACAAATCTCTTTCCCTTACATGTTAGGCAGCAGTTTCAATACAGAGAATGGAAGTCATCTTATTCTTCTGAACAATACAGGCAAAGAAATTGCTGTATTCTGACTAGCCATAAAAAGGGACTGTCTCCTGCAACTGGTTCATGTCAAGCAGTGTACCTAGAAACTGAAATTAATCTTTCACAAGCACTTATGTAAGTTTACTAAAAATATGCTGTGTCACTATGTGGGTGACTCAGCATGGCCTCACCTCAGCATCAGTGTGATAAAAGAGGAAGCGGTGGGGGCAGAAAGATTTCAGATGACGTATTTCTGTGGAAGCATTTGCTTTTGGTCACACAAAACATGTAGCTCAGCACGTGCGTAAACATTTAATGACAAAAGAATGCTCCCGGTATGATCATTTTTCTCAGTGCTGTAACTGACTCTGAAATAGGATGCACAGTCTGTATTAATAGAGATCATCCTGGATGAAGCTGGAACGTTTGCACACGAAAAATTTCAAATATCCAATACTTTGTTTAAAAGATGACCAAGTTTCAAAAGAGATTGTACATGAAATCATAGCCAGGTTACATTTTACCTCCTTATGCCAAAGCGTAACAGAAGTTGTGGCACCATGGCTCATTCCTTTCTTTCTGTGCTCCTTTGGAAGAATGGGGCAAACACTGGTGGCAGGGTGCTCAGGGAAGGAGTAAAGCTGAGCAGGGAATCATGTGCTTCATTTGCCTCTGCTGTCAGAACAGCCAGAGGCACCTTACACACATTGAGATGTGTGCAAGCTCTTACTTCTCCTGCAGCCTTCCACTGAAATTCTTGGCGAATCCTGATATCTGTAGCCAAAAAACTCTAGAGACACTCTTGGAATATTCCTCAAGCTGTAGAAAACTAAAGGATAATTCTTGGCAGTATGCTATGGTATTTTAAGAGAGCCCTTCCAATACACATGGTTCATTAAGGGCAGTGAAATTCCTTACATACACCTCTTCCTTCAAAGAATATACCTCCACATCTCTTTATAACAACTCCTTTATTCCCAGAGTGATGAGGCTGTCATATAAATCACACACGTACAACAAGTAGGATCCAGAAATATGTTTGTCCGCATTCCCACCCCTCCACAGCCCACAAACCCCTGTGGCAATTAAAATATGTGGATTATAGATTGCTTCCCTAGGGTCACTGGAAAGCTAAGGACAGATGCTTGGAATCCTCTTGTGGTCAGTAATGCTGCTGCTCTCTTAGATATCAGTATCAAATACATAAATAACTTAGGGCCAAGTTGGTTTTACTATATTTTGAAACCCGATTTTGGTGCAACAGGACCTTGCAGCGCTGCAATAGACTGTGTTTGAAAAAGGCAACAAGAGTTTCACCTCATCTCAGCAGCAGAAAAAGCTACGTGAACTTCATGAGTAGCAGACGTCTGGCGCAACTCCGGAACAGGAAGAGCTGCTGTTGTCCGTTTGCCCTCGATGCCCTTCACATGCCTGCAAAGGGACAGCAATGAAGTATGGTGACCAATATGCTATGTTGATAGCAATCATTCCTATGGGGAGGGAGACAAGATAGTGTGTTTGCAAATGTAACTGGAAATAATGGAACACCATTAAGGAAAAGAACTTTGGCTAAAAAAATAAGGAAATCTTAAAGACCATAAATTAAGAATATTTTTCCATGCTAAGATCCATTTCTTGGGATCTTAAAAAGTGAATTTACCCTAGCAGTTATGGTGAACCTTAAAGTCACCATAATCTTCCTGAGACACCTCTTTCTCACTTTTATATGTGAGTTTCACAAAACTAGGGAAGACGCTACTGGAGGAGTAAGGATAATATCCTGTATTTATGTGGTAAAATGCAGAAATTCCTGATGTTTGCCTCTCTTCCTTCCTTCTTCTTTCTCTGCCCATTTTTCTTCCCCCTGAAAATTATCTCCATTCTGGCAGCCACGTAAGAGTCAATCAATGTCTCTGAGCCAGGAAAGGTGAAGGAGACCATAGGCTGCAAGCTTGGACAACACATAGTCATGACTGCCTGCCTGGGTCCTATTGTTACAAGAAAGAACTTCCTGTAACACTTCCACAGAACTTGAGAAACACTGAATTGTTGATTGTCTCCTGATGATGAGGAGGTCTTCTAGGATTTATTTTACAGACAATTGTTGTTGCTTTATGGGAAGTTCAGCAACTCATGCAGCCTTCTTAGCCTTGAAAGAAGCTTAAAAACATGGCATGAAGGCAGACTGGGAGATGATTCAGAGAGCGTCAGCCCTCAAACCCAAAGTTCTCTATGTTTTTCTCAATTCTAACAGAATGGAGGGATTTCCTTTAGGCTCATCAGAGAGTTTAGGCTGAGGACATACTAACTATTAAATGACCAGTACAGACCTAAAGACAAATTAATGAAATGCTAGCAATTCTACTGTAGAACTCTCTGTGGGCTAACAGTCCATTTCCCCCCTTTCACCTCTTTTTATGGTTGTAAATACTTATTTAATAAAATGAAGATTCTGACTGTTTGCATGAAAAAAAAACCCTCCTAGAATTAATGACAGTTTTAAAATACTCATAGTACTGTGTCTGCCTTTATTTTCCATTGCAGTCAATGCAGGGGAGCTCCCCTTCTTCCTGGAAGACTTGCTTTGTTTCACTGAGTGCTACTGGAAATTCTCCCCAAAGTGGCTGCAAACAGGTAGTAGACAATGAACTCACTTGGCTTCCACAGTGTTACATGCCCTGATAATATAACCAAAATATTGTATACCACAGTCTGTCCCAAGTGATGTTGGATCCTTGTGTCCAATGGCACTAGACAGATAGCAGTGGAGTATCTCTGAAGAAAGCTAGTACTTTGACACCTCTTTTATGTTTTGGCTACACAGTGATAAGATATAGAAGACTCCTGGTTGTCTTATGAAGTAAATTGCTATCCACTACCTCCTTTCTTCACCACTAAGTAGAATCTGCTTATTTTGAATACATACTGACTTACATAAATGTAATATAGATCACACCTCTTAACAGATCTTTTCAAACAGTTAGCAGCCTGAATTTAGGTACCCTGTGGTGCAAATAAAAGTTGTTATTTTGTAAAGTCCATATATTTGTTATTTATGTACATTGACGTTATTTAACTTTGCAGCAGTATGACAGACTAAACAGTTGAATTTGCCTTGAAGTCCTGATACGTGGAAGAAACACTGGTGCCATTATCTACAAGGACATTTTATGCAGAAGTTTAAATTACAATGATGAGCTCCAGAGCTTTTCTAATTCTGAACCTCTTAGTTAAAAGCTGAGAGAAGGTAATAGCCTCAATACCATTCAACCTTTCAGCACTTGTCACGCGTGTGGTTCTTTTGCACACCTCTGAGAAGACTGTGCAAGCAGCAGGGAAATAGGGCTGGCACTGGGTGCCTAGACCACAGGTCCAAACCCCATCCCAGCTGGTGCGACACTGTCTGAAGGCGAGACATTGCTCTGCTGCACCCATGGCCTCAGAACTGGAACCAACAGAAGGACTTCTTTCCTCTGAAACCTAATGTAGCATGGCTGTTCCAGTTGTGCACTGAGAAAGACATTACCTCCTGAGAAGGAGCTCAAACCCATGAAGTTTAGGTCTTTGCCCAGCATACCACATGTATTTTTTCCACAACCACACTTATCATTCCAGCAAAGGCAGTGGCTTTTGCAGAAATGCAACATTTTACATTCCTTTTTCACACCTTCTTCTGAAGCAGGAGGAAGGGTCACACTGGAATTCTCCCTGATTATAAAGACCTGGTACTGTTTAGCAATTCCTACATGTTTTCCTGGCATACTAGGGGACACTTATGCTTAAATTTGCCATCCATAAAAGTATGTATGGAGTCACATGGGAAGATTTTGATTAACAGAGCATGGGCTTATTTTATCTCCCTTCTGATTCCGTGTCACTTGGCTATGTAAAACGAGAAACAATAGAGAGTGGGCTTTTCTGCAGTTCAGAGTCTGCACTTCTGCTATTACTGCTGTTTAGGAGTTGTAGAGGTGCAGGAACAGTTAAATTCTGTCCTTAAGAGCAGTATTACTTTAATCCACATTTTGTAGGTTTTTTGAATTTGCTGCAACCTCATACAGCCCAGGAGTGTGCCTCAGAAAGCTGCCTCAAATCCCTGCTGCTTACCTATGAGACCAGAATATTCCTTATGGGGTAAGGAGGTTTATTGAGATTTTAAATATGCATTATAGATACTTAATAGGATGAAGGAGTACATTTGCATTTAGATAGATGCTACTACTTCAATGAATACATAATCATTTTGAAATGAATTTTTGTAAAATAATTACTTTTAAAGGGTTTTTAAAAACGAATTATAAGCAGTAATAGGTCTTAAATAAGTCCCATGCTCTATTAATAGCAAAGTAAGTGGCATGTAAGTGGCTTCATTCTGTTTTGCAAATAGGGTACTGAGTAACTGAGGTGTTATTTGCCAAGTGCATGTCAGAATGGGGAACATGACCCAGTATACATATTTGCAGTCTAGCATCCTGCCTGCCTAGACCATGGTGCCTCTAAATAGCCTGCTGGAAAGTGTCAGAAATGTGGCATTTTGTGAAAGTCTATGGGGAAAGTATATAGCCCTTGCATAACAGTCAATTGCTGGTTTATTTATTCCAAGTATTCAAATCCAACCACGAGTCATTTTTTAATCAGACAGTGCTCACTCAAGGGATTCATACACCCATTGCAGGAGTTGATGCAATCGTGTTACAGTCTTGCAATGAGTTGTGTTAATAGTTTGTAGTCCCAAGACATTCCTTCAATATATGTTACTGACATTAGGCTGTCACTGGATAACCATGCCATTAATATACACAGGATCCAGCACTCTCAAATCCCGATTTTTGCAAGAATCCCTTGGTATTTACTTGTATGAGTTCTGCAGCAAGCAACAACGACTGATCCATGTACATTGACATCATGTGTCTGAGGGCAAAAGGCACATAGATTTATGTGTATAAGAAGTTATACTGACTATAGACATTGCAGAAACAGTTTTTTGCCAACTACAAACCTGGCAAATTTAGCTTAGATTCTGGAACACAGGAGAAGAGCCTTTCAGATTCCTTGCATGTGTCCAAAAGTGTAAATTTCTAGAGATCAAGTTAGGCCTTAAATTCATCCATGCTGTGCCCCATATCAGCAAACTATGCCCTCAGTGACCCACCTGTCACTTACAATGACTTTGTATAGGTGTAATTGATTGAAGATCAGTAAACAATTCTGTTTGAAGTTTCAGAACATGAACTGTAATCTGCAGTTCACTCACTTGGAGCTGTATTAACTCTACAGTATGATGAGTGGAAAAAGTAAGTTTTTTAGCTGGTCAGCTGTTATGAAGAAAGTACAACTCTACTGAAGCAGCAGCACTGTGTGCAGGCTTATTCTCAGAGTAGAGTTGCACTTAATTTAAACCAAACAGCATATTTCCCACGGATTATGTATGGATCTCAAGGAGCTTTTCAAGCATAAACCGACTTAGTCTTTCAATACTTCTGAAAGCTAGGAGACATGATAGAGAATGTTCTAATGTAATGAAATATGCTGACTTTATGCTGATCAGAATTACTTTCTCTATTGATGTGTTGAATCAACACATGGGAACAGGAGGGAAAAGTAGTAACTCAGCATAAACTACAGTGTGGTAAACAGCACTGGTGGACATAGATGCCTTCAAGAGCAAAGGAAAAGCATTCATTTAAAAGCTGGATGCCTTGGATCTCTCAATTTAGAACAAGGTGGCAACCTGCTCAGAGAACCTGCACAAACAGACCAGCAGGCTTCTAAAACATCTGTCATTTTCCAGTGGGTTAGCAGGCTGTCATCTGGTTATGTTAAACATTTGGTGGGAGACTTGTTTTGAACTATTTATTATCACATACGGAGACTGAGATTTTGTTTTTAAAAGGCAGTGCTGTCATAGTGCCCACCAAAATTTCATAGACAAAACGATGAAATTCCAGCACCACCATGAGTCTCAAAGTACTGCAAAATTCAACCACAGTAAAACCAAAGGCATGGAGCTTAAATGCTGAAAGATAAGGAAAGGGACTCTGGCATAAGGCAGCTTTATGGCTGTAGCAGATGGCTGCTTCATAACAGAAAGTTAGGCTGAGCCACAGTGAGATGCATGAGTTGACACCAAGAGTAGCAGTTTGTTTACCATGCAAACATCTTGCTTTTCAGCCTCCTGTCTTGATCTATACTGGTTTTGTGACTAAAAATAAACCTCCACCCACAGTAAAGAAAGTAATTTACTGGCAGTTGGGCCTGACTTATAAATTAAAAAAGAAGGAAATATTAGCTGCATTTCTGTAGAAAGCACTTAATCAGCAAACCAGAGTTCCTTTAAAACCTCAGTATGTTTAATTCTCCTTCCTTTTAACTAAGCAGTCTTCCCCTTCAAGCCTCAATAATTTGTTTCCCAACAAAAGACAGAAATAGTTTTAGAACAGCTTTTACTGATGTTTACTGTGGCATATCATGCTTATAAAATCTTTTTAATATGTAACCATTTAACTTCTCTTGGCAAGATAAATGCATGGTGATACAGATATTTTGTAAATACCACTCTTACTTAGCATCTGAGTCAGAACAGATTATAAAAGGAAATTACATTTGAAATCAGACTCAGGTTTGCAGTGCAGTAAAGTATATTAAGCAAAAGTTTTAGGATGAACTGGAGTTGAGAGTTCAGTGTGTTCTTTATGGTACAGATGGCAACTATGCGCCCTGAACTTCTGTGAGGGTATTTCTGAGGTCACCAGCTATGGCGTGGGGGAAATGAGTCAGCAAAAGCATAAGTGATTTCAACACCTTTGTTAGAAATTCCGTAGATTAGCAATAGGAATTTTACAAAAGTTTTGCTCATTTTGCACACTTGAGACTCATTTGGACCCATGAGTAACTTTAGCTTTAAGGAATTACACACGCAGTGCCACAATACTTGCATTAAAGCAGTGTTATGGATTCAAGCAGGAACAAGGTTTTACTCTGTTGCTCTACAGCTACATTTGAAAACAGTCCCTGCCTTAGGAAAGGTTAAGGCAAGGCAGAAGTAGCTGTTACAAGGTGAGGCAATGAAGAACATTAGGAATGAGAATACCTGTATTGCAGAAAACATTTTTATAATGGTAGATATCTCTAAAAGGCCTGCATCAGTAAGCAATACCAATTGAAAAACAGATACCTTGAAGTGAAAAGAAAGATAAGCAGTTTTCAGGAGAAAGGTATCACAGACCATTGGGATCTGGTAAAAGAATAAGTAAAGCATGTATGGTTAAACTGTAACACTCTTTAGAAGTAAACACAGAAATTTATATCTGAAAGCTACAGGGAATTAAGCTTTCAGCCATCAGTAATGTAAGTAGTGAAGTTCAGATGTCATTGTATGGATGAGGTCTGTTAAATGTTGTAATGTCCCCATATCCAATAGCAGAATCAGGCTCCCAAACTGCAGCTGTAAAGGGGCACCTGACAGCAACCTGCATGTCATATGAATGTATGCAAAATGCAGATATGAAATCCATATGTCTTGCATACTGTCTGTTCACACCATTATTGTATTACCATTCCCCAGATAATTAAGTTCTAGGTACCAGCACACCATGATTCCCTGTTAAACCCAGATGGACAATGGTGTGATAAACCAGGAAGTTTTATCCCATCGTTCTAGGCAGCCTGTATATTGAACTGATGTCATTCTATCTAGAACATTGCATAAATCTAAGTTGTTCCAGACCTTAAACACTTTAAGTGCATACATGTGAGCCTTCACAGAGGTGTATTCATCAGGTTGCTCTCTGGTTACAGGCAATTTTCCTAATCCAAGATCCAAACACATAATCTAGTGCCCTAATGGCATCTTGCAGAACTGTGATTCTCCTATGGGACTTCATGGATCTAATGCAATGAATGGAAGATGTTCATCTATAGATAGACTCTTCCATCTGTGATGGGTTGAAGGCATTAAACAATTCAAATATTCCTAATTTTCTCTAATATTTCAGGACAGAACAGACTAGAAATCACTTATATGAAATATAATAAATGTTGAAAGCCAATACGTTTTAGATTAATAGATTACATGTGTGCTTTCCACCTGCTACAGTCAGGGACAGGATGCAAGAAATGGGGTGTTTATATGTAGTTTTGCTGGTATGTTCAATTATACATGTATGAGTTGAATGTTTTTATCTGTTGTTTTACAAACCTGAATACCAATATCTAGTAGTCATTTGACTGTTAATCAGTTTCTTCCCTTGCGATATGAAATCCAATCATGTCATACATTGCACAGTAGGTTTCATAACACGCTGTAATGCAATGACAGGATTCTTTGCATCCAAATACAGCCACTCATATTGCTTGGCCCCATGCCTCTGCTGTGGATTTGTGTAAGAAGCAAAAGAATTGTAGCTTGTAAATTGTATCACATATGAAAATAACCTTGCAGAAAGATACAGTAAGGGCTTGACTTAGCTGCTAAAAAAAAAAGCTGTGACTTTTGCTTTGTGGCAACTAATGTGTAGAAGCAGCCCTGAGGTCAAAGCACAGAAAAGACCAAACACTTCAGTTTAGCCTTGAGTTACACACACCGAGGTCAACTCCAGCTGTGGGTTTGGATAACAGCACACTTGCAACATGGTAATACTGAAGTGCTTAGTCTTCTCTTCATACTTCAGACCAGTCCCAACAGTTACTTATCCCAGGGTGTAAAAGCCAGCATTTTTTGAGCAATGAAAACAAAGCCTTCTGTGATATGATAGCTTCTGTATAGTTCATCCATTTCCAAGTCAAGTGCAACAGAAAATGCAGCTCTTTCAATGGGTTGCCAGAAGTAAGTTTCAACCTATAATGTATCCTTTGAGATTTGAACCATTTTTGACTGGTTCAGAAAAGTCCTGACCAACCAGTTCTCTTTAATTCGCTCATGTTGCTAATATGATCTTATAAGTACGTTCATACTAACACAGCCACCTTCTTTCAGTGACCATGCTCATGATCAGGGTTAATACGATTTTGTTTTTCATTTCTTAGCATAACAAAAAGAAGCCTTTAAAAAAGTCTATAAAAAGTCTTTCTGGACCATCTCCTTCTTTTTTGCCCGCAGATTTCTGAATCATGTCTTGCTTACAGAGCTCTCACAACAAATAATGTTTAAATTCCATTTGAAAGATCTAGTAACTTCCTATAAAGACTACATTAGCTGAAGCAGCATGCCCCTGCTAGCACACAGTTTTAGAAGGTTGTGCTTGACCTACCCATTTTAGCGATAACTGGTCACAGTCACCTAAGTAATGAGAGGTGTTCCCCAGATAAACTAACTACTGGGGAACTACCTCAATTCAATAGCACTGCTTTTTTATCCAATGGCTGAGAAACCAGACATTTTTAAAGGAGTAGTAATGATCCTAGTTTCCTGCTGAATCTCATTTTAATGACAATAATCAGGAAATAGATATGATCAACAAAGCCTGGGTCTCTCAGCCTGATGCTTATCACTGAAAACTTGGTCTCCGTGCCAAAGATCTCTTGTATAGCTAAGTCAGTGAAGATGCAGAACAACTGGGTGAAGATCATGCATCCTGCCCCAACTACTTCAAGTACGTAAGATGTACTAAAAGCCTGAACCCCAGTAGCCTCCACAATGCCAACCACTCTTTCCAGTACAACTGTCCTTTATACAGCTTGACAGATGGAAACAAGATTTCCCTACTGTTTGCACTTTCTTTTATTAGTTATTTGCCTTTTTTTTTTTTTTTATCTAAAGCCTGACTTTCAAACACTACTGTGCCCACAGTTATGATCCTGGGGAATCCAGTCACTGTTTGTACCTTACTCCCTGTTTAAACAAGCACACATCACATTACAGCTATGTGAAGAGAACTAGCCCATCAGATATAGCTTGGTCTATCCTGCAGTAGCAGAACTATCCTACTTTTTTAACATGATTAGTTTTCGGTGAAGTGGTTGTGGTTACTGCAGTTGCCACAATGGAACAAGCGAGGCCAAAACACGTTGAAGTACTTCTGTAAGAAGTCTATTGATCATTGAAAGGTGTTTGGCATACTTTCTGTCAGAGTCTAGTCTAAGAGCTATGTACTTAAAAAGAAGCCCTTCAGTTTTAGGATTCATGCTAGTGACAATCCCTTGACCCCACTGTAGTTGTGTTATAAACCTTTAGCCCAATGTTTGTTATGGCTGCAACACCAAAAGAAGCAGAGCCCAGCAGGTAAGGGGGAAATGAAAAAGGGGGAAAAAAAATAAGGATTTAATCTACACTCAAGTTCAGAAGGTACAGAGAGAGGTAACACACAGAACACAGGAAGGGCAGGGACAAATGAGCCAAGGAACTATATAAAGAAGTACAAATGAGACACCAAGCCATTATAAGTTGCTCCCTTGGTTTATGATAGGTAATTGTTTGTCTTTGTGTGCTCATAAATGCATTTAAAATAAACAGAACATTTCCTAGTATAGGCCATGGCACTGGGTTTTTTTTCCTGTTAATAGTTTTAAGAAGAATACCATAGGAATATTAAGATGCTGACAAGTAAAAATCAACAAAAGACCTACAAAGCTTTTCCTGTTATTAAACAAACGGAAAGTAAATATTCAAGATTGGGATATATTCCATAAGAGGATGTTCTGGGTTTTTTTTTGTGTTCAAAAATGTATATACTTTTGGCAGCAAACTGATTTATTTGGTTTATTTCCATTCTTAGAATGTGATGATTTAGGGGTTTATCTTAATTTGCTTGTTATTTTGTCCTTTTGTCAGTTATGACACATGAACCTAGGCAGCATTTAGGATGAGCTTTGAGACACGTTTCAGATAATAGCTGAATCCAGCAGGATTGTTTATGTGCTTAGAGACAGCTAAATGTGAAAGCTCATTCCTGGATCGGGCATGGTCTAGATTAAATGGAGTGACACTAGATTTTCATTTTGTTCTATAATAAAAGGAACCTATTCTGTTTCGTTAATATTGTAAATAAGGTAAAAGTGTCGGAGAAAGATTCAGTTTTAGAAGTTATACTCACATCTATGGGAGTTATAAATCACTAGTGCCTAGTTTGCATCTGGTCCTGGAAGCTGTCTGGTACATAGCATTCTCTAAAATCTATTCCATCCTTACATTTAATGAAACTGAAAATGCCTGGGAAACCAGAAGAAAAACAATGAAAAAAAGACTCTCTTCTGGGTTATTCCTAGAATGGAATTCAGTAATCTTAAATAAGGCCTTCATTTCAAGCCTTTGGAATTGCCTAACATTTAACCTCATTTCTGGTCTGTGACCTCTTGTTAATGAACTGGTACACCAATCACAAAAACATCACGGGTATATTAAGCATAAAGTAGCATCTCAGTTTGCAGTGTTACAGGTCATTAAGGAAAGCAGTCAGAACGGCACCGATTTGGCATGATAATGATGATGCTCTAGATTTGCTGAGCAGCATCTTCTGTAAATGAACAGCAGGGCCAAAAAGCTGTCTGCATCCAGTTTGTTTAAAATTGTGTGCTCAGTTACCGTATCTACACACACATGAGCGTAACTGTGCTCTCCAACACCCATTAGATACCCAGAAAAAGCAGGCAAATATTAGACATAAATATTTGGAGAGAAATATAATGAACAAAGAAATTATTTAATGATTAGGCAGGTGTATCTAAAAATCAGAGCCATTCTGCACACAACTGAATGCAAAAAGGAACTATGCAGTGAAAAACAGACAGCCAAACAGAAAACAAAACTAAAAAGCTTGAAAGCTTTTTCCAACTATTTATTCCTACAAGTTAATACAAAGCACATAATAATTTGAAAAGAGTAAGAAAAGCAAGGTTGCAAACAGCCAGAGAGACTGCGTCTGGAAAGTGTGCCAGCTGCCTTCTAAGAGTAGATGATGTACCACGTGAAAGGTGGGGTTTGAGTGTTTGGCACTAGGTTCAGTGCCTTTCTGGACAAAGAACCAGGTGCACAGCTTCTCTAGCATGAAAATCTATCGCGTAGTCGCATCTTCCAATGGAACACAGCAGTTCGTAGGCAGTTTGCACAGGGCTGTGTTGTAATTACACTGAAGTTGTAATGGAAAATTGATGAAATATGGACATCTAGTGGAGATCTCTCATTATTACAGTTTTCTTTTCCACTGAAATAAAAGAAATGGCCTTTTGCTGATTATCTTGCTGGAGTTTTGTCCTTGCTTTTCACTGCCTGGCCCATTGCTTAAGGTGAAGGTGACCGTGTCAGAATTTTGCAAAACAGAAGCTGTGCGTCATTGAACAATTTACCCGGGTGACTGATGAAGCATAAAAAGCTAATGACCCATGAAGGAACAAATGTTTCTTCAACAAAAGGTAAATAAATCTGATACTGGAGCTCAGGGGATGGGCAAAACCCAGAGGTTGTAAGTGCCCTTAATTTCCCCTGAAATTGCAAGCTCGGATCTTTTGCCTTCGTTTCCAAGGGTAGAACTGTGGGGATGCTGAAAGGCTGGATGCAGAGAAAATTAATGTTCACATAATTTTCAAGTACATATAGTCTGTAACAGACACTGAGTGCCAGTGATGAGGGCAGAAAAGGGATGCTGTGCACTGCGACGCCTGCAGAGTGCTCACTCACCTCGTGCAGAGGAGTGGTGAGATGTCACCTGGATCAGATGGCTCCCTAAGAATTCCTCATCAAAGTGTATTTAATCTCCAAAAACACAAAATCACTTTCCATGTCTCACTAGATACTCATTTTCAATGTTCTCTTTTCTCATGCTATTCAATTTGTTGCCATCCACCTTGGGATTTCAGCTCTTATGGGATTTCCTACTGGGTTGATACTTGGCCAGTATTTGTCTGACTTCTCTTTTTTTGTCTCCTGTGGAAACCATCTGAAACTAAGCAGAAACTAACCTTGATTTATTTCTTTAATAAACAAAATTAAGATACTGCATATTAATAAAAATGAAAAGTATTCCCTAGTTGTTTTTTTTTTTTAAAGTTTCCCCAAACAGTCCCATATCTCTGTCAAAGTTAATGGAAGAAGAATTTCCATGGGAATTTCTGTCAGTCTATGGAACCTGGAACTGGCTAATGTAAGTAACTATAGCTCATCCACCAGCAGCTGTGTGTCACATCACCTTGAGAGAAGGGAACAGGCTTCAGTTAAAAGAAAGTGTCACAATGTTCCTTTTTGTGGACTACCACCAGTTTGGGATAAGAACATTTTACAGGAAAATTCCATGGAAAACAGAGACAGAAAAACTTGTGAAGAGCCAGAACTTTTTTTTTTTTTTTTGGCATGCAATCCAAAATTACCTAAAGACATTACAAGAATAGGTCATTCTTTCATGATTTTATGACTAATTTCCTTGAGAGTGCTACACAGGCAAATAGTTTTACAGGCCGACATTTCTGTTTCTTTTAATAAGCTTAAGAATGTAAAATATGTACTTAAGGAGTACCTGGCCTGTATGGTTTGGCTGGGATAGGACTGGGAATTAACTTCCCAACTCCCTGTAGAAGTCCCCAAACATCCAGAAAACCACTACCTTGGATAACCAAACTTCCTGGCACTTTCCTACACATGGCAACTTAATTTTACTGGCAGCAGAATTTTCATAGCACGAAAATTAGTTATTATTTGATTTTAAATATTCATTAATATAATATTAAATGAGCTCTTTATAAACAGAATGTTTTATTGAAATGATTCCAGATGTACTCTGTAATGTAATAGCCATTGTGGAAGGACACAGTAAACCACAGAAAGGCTGAGGCTACATGACTGCAAATGCTTATGCAAATTTTAAAGGATATTACCAGTTATGTGGGCACAGAAAGAATTTAATAAGCCTGACAGTTTCCACTGTTACTATTTTTCAGTTCTACTCCTCCACCATGAACTGAGAAATACCGTAACAACACAGAGCAGAAGCTACTTTCCCCTGGCAAGGCATATTGCTGGTACATGCACTACTGGGCATGCAGCAGTGTTCCCAAGCAGAAGAGCACTATAGGGAATTCTGGGGGTGGCAGTGGAAACAACACGGCATGGAGGATCAGGCTACAGACAGCTGGAAACTGTGCAGCAAAGGCAACTGTGTCAAAGTTTAAGGCAATGCATTTCTGGAACTGAGGGGTTGCAACCAAGTCGTTCTCATGGTTTAGAAAATAGGGTCTTTTCAGGAAGCTGACATTGGTCTGACATTGGTGTATAAAAAAGCAGTGGAACAACCCCACTGAGTATCAAGAAATAGTGTGCAATCAAGTACTCTGCGCTCGAAGCAACGAATTAGGCAGAGAACATGAAGCAGTATATTCTCAAAGTTGCATTCATGAGCCGAAAGGCTGTTAACACAGAAATGGAAAGCTGAGAGATGAGTTAATGAAAGCCTCTCAAGGGCAGTACTACATTTTCTGCTGTGCTGCAGAGACCTGTAAACTTCCATGAAAGGGATCTTCAAGGCTTGCAATGCAGTCCTCACCTCACAGGCACAACATCACTTTTCAATACAGTGTGTGCCTCCCTCTTCACAATGTTCTGTTTCACCCATTTTACCTTTTCCAGACTGAGCTACTGCCGCCTTTCCTCACAGGTCACTCTTGTCACATCTCTTCTCAACTCTGGACAGCAGTATGACATTTCTGACTCATTCCGAGTTCGTGATTTACTGCAGCCTGGAGGGTTTGCTTTTCAGAGCTGTGGTTTAGTCATTTAGCTGCTGCCTGGCCGTTTGCTGTCTCATCACAAAAAGGGAAATGCAGGTATCTGTGAAAGTGTCTGTACAATGACTGATAGCCTAAAAACCACCTCATCATAGCGCAAGCTTGTCCTTCAGACAGCAACATTTCTGGCTGAAGCACAGACTGGGCTCACAGTTAAGCAATGGGAGCAGATATGGGGCTGAAGAAATCTGTGTGTGACTCAGAGCAGTGGCTGAGTGGCGTACACTGTGGTTTCCCCCTCAAGGCTGTATGAAGATAATGAGATGTGAAGGAAAGCAACTGACCTAAAGGTTTTGTGCATTTTGTCTACTGATCACTGTAACATTAAGCTTAATGGCAATGCGTCTGCACAATAACAAGATATATCTAGCACAAATAAACGCCATTTAAATTCCATTTAAATGGGACTTGACAAATTTAGAAGGAATTCTGAAACAGGGTGACACCTTTGATGCTGGTTTGTTTTTACATTGTGACCTGGAACACTTTAAGTATTTTAGCAGCAGAGCTCCATGAACCATCTCAGAGGATTTGCTGTGTGGTTTGGTGACAGGAGCAGGGTCCTCTGTGGTTTACCTTCAGCACTTTGTGTGCGAGTTATGTCCAAACTCAACTAATACTCATCAGATGGAATATGAAGTGACCTCTATAGGAAAGAACTGCAGGAACACCACCTCAGCACTCCCATGTGTTGTGCTACATTTCCTGGGTGGCCTTATAAGGCTTACTGATCCCCATGACTCATGTCTGCAAAATGGGAATAAGAGATAAAAAACCTCATAAAAATGATGTGTTCTTACAGGTTTTCACCAGTGAATTCACTGACCTCTGGATTAGACATGAGGAGATATGAGGGTGCTGAGGCGCTGGCACAGGGTGCCCAGAGAAGCTGTGGCTGCCCCATCCCTGGCAGTGTTCAAGGCCAGGTTGGACACAGGGGCTTGGAGCAAACTGCTCTAGTGGAAGGGGGTCGGAACTGTATGGGCTTTAAGGGCCCTGCCAACCCAAACCAGGCTGGGATTCTGCGAATTCTCTACTGAGTCAGCCTCTCTGAAGCCAAAACATCTCCATACCTCAACAGTATTACCTCAGAACAAAAGAGTAGTTGCATCTTATTTGCACGTGTGATTATAACTCCGACGTGCAACGCTCAAACGGGTAACAGGCTCACAGCGCATCAAACCAGAAGACGTGATGTTTGCTCTCATTTATCACGTTATTTGCGTACCTTTCCCTCAGCGCCCGCTCGGGTCCCGGTGAGGAGCCCCCATTACCCCCCGCTCTGCCCGAAGGCGGGCAGTAGGACCCAGCCCCTCACAGCGCTGCCGCCAGCGGGGCGGGGCCTGCACTGCGCATGCGCCACTGCCCACCGGGGGAGGAGTCTCGCGGCGCGGACGGGTGCGTGAGGTGTGGGGCGGGGGGTGCCGTGCGGTCGCTATGGTGACGGGTCCGGAGCGGGTACGGGGCCTGCGGGTCCCCGCTCCCCGTCTCCCTGCACCTCGCCGCGGGCGGGGCCGCTGGCCCCGGGCCGGGCCCTTTGTGGCCGTAAGGCGCCGCGCTGCCGACCCCGGGGTCCGGCCTCCTGAGGCGGGTGCGGTGGTGGTGGCGCTTGGAGCCGCGGCCTGCGGGAGGGGGGTTACCGGTGCCCCTGTCCCGGAGATCCCAGGCCTGGTTCGGCTGCCCTGTGAAAGGGGTTCCGTCTGGAAAGAAAAGAAAGTGCCAAGCCACGGCTCTTTCCTTGGGATTCGTTGCCGTAATTACTCAAAACATGTTATATTGAGGCACGCATGTGGTTTTTGCTCTTCTGCGCATTCGTCTGATTTTTGAAGCGGTTTCAGCAGTTTTAGGGCTCGTCTTTCACCTTCAGTGTGCTCTTGGCTGAGAACTGGGGTACTGCAGTACCCAGGAGGAAAAACAGATAGATAGATTTG
Organism: Neopsephotus bourkii; assembly: GCF_033783945.1. Classification (NCBI taxonomy): domain Eukaryota; kingdom Metazoa; phylum Chordata; class Aves; order Psittaciformes; family Psittacidae; genus Neopsephotus; species Neopsephotus bourkii. Next base: position 2,379,738 of record NW_026901417.1, on the reverse strand, counting down.
ATAGATATTGATGAACCATAGAAATGAGTGAATTTTAACTCCTCAACATTAACTGTTTTGTTTCCGCTTCATAGGAGGAAACATCCATATTAAGCAATGGCAGCAGCAGCAGCTTTTCATCCCCCAAGAAGGAAAAGAAGAGTTTTTGAGTCCTATGAATCTCCCTTTCCTGTGGAAGTAGGTGGGAAGGATTTCAGAATGTGCCAGGCTGAAATCCTTCATAACAATGTTATCGTGAGGAACCCTGAAGATATCAAACAGCTTTATAACAAGGTCCGTACCCTGTTTGCACAGTATTCTTGGTGGTTTAAACGTAGGTAAAGCGTAATGCTTGTTAAAATCTGCCTGCCTTTATGCCTTCAATCCCCTTCAGCCTCCGGTAACTGTCCATATCTCCCTTCTCTCCTGAAATCGCTATAAAATACATATTCTATATCAAATATGAAAGGTATTTCGTGCTTATCCCAGCAAATACATTTGGGAATGAAATGGCATTGTGAGCTGAAAAACACCTGCAGGACTTTGTGCTTGTTAATTCTCTTTTCCAACATTTTATTCAACCTTGCAAAAGCATTTTCTTGTTTTTAAAGCCCAAGAGATTGGAATATTAATGTTTTAGAAATGCTTGTAGGATTCTTTTAACTTCAGAGTGATTTCTTCCTGAGTAAGTCAAGCTAAATTAAGCCTTTTATGTTTTGAATACCCTTTTACCACTGTCCATCTCTGTTTTCTGTCATGCATTGTCATCATTTTGAATACATGGGTGTTTTCTTCTGCATCTGCTTTCAGAAGCCTCCTTGAAGGTGTTGATTGACAAATATTTAAGATGGAGGAGAAAGTCTCACCACCCTCCACTGGTTAAGTCTTTGAGTGCAGGTGTTTAATACTGAGCTAGGTACCAGATGCTAAGCAGCAAGTGTTACGCAAAGCTTAAATGCTGCAGAATTTCAGGGTTGGGTGTTTTTTTCAGCTGATCCTGGCAGGCAATGTTTTATAATTTGGAAGGAAGTTAGGTTTTGTGTCATGACATAATCAGGATTTTTCCTTTTCTTTGAAGGGCTACTTTGGAAAAGGCATTCTTTCAAGAAGCCGGCCAGTGTACAGCATTTCAGATCCTTCACTGGTTACCAAGTGGCAAGGTAAATTGTGTCCATTTGTACTTCCATCACTGTCCCAATAGTACTTTCCATTTTTCTCTACTCATTGAAGATATATGCTTAGGTTGCACATAGAAAAGTAATATCTCTGCTGGGTCAGATTAAGGATCTCTCTCCTCATACCTGATGATAGCCAGTACCAGATGTCTTCATTCATCTTTTCCATGGCAGTTACGCCTCAGTAGACATATCTGGATGTTATCATATCCCTCCATAATTGTCTTTTTATGGGCAGGAGAAAGATACTGCATTTAATTGTTCCTCTTGTGCAGGCTGCTACCTCTGTGCTTTTTCTGTTTCTACTGTGTCCTTCAGTACAAGTGGGACCAAAATGGCACCAAGGATTAAGAATGCAAGTAGTTATTAGCTACAAATTACCTCGGTGATAAAAAATCACATGCAAACCTTTTATATTGATGAAATAATGTATGTTTTTTCTTTCTACAGGTGCTAACATAAACATGCCTATAATTACAGCAAAAAAGTAAGTTAATTTACATTAATTTATTCTTGGTGGTTTGGGGTCGGTTGTTTTAGAAAAGATTATTCTAGTTTATATTTCATCTTACTGGCTTTCAGACTGTGGGATGTATAAATGATGATGACTTCTATTTCTTTTTATTTCATTTATAATCACATTATTAAAACCAGAAATAGAGTAGGTGATACTCAGCATGGCTTTTCGTGTGAGCCTGCAGATTAATTGCTGAATAAAAGCCAAGACTGGGTGCACATGTAGTAGTATGGGCAATTAATTCATAATAATATCAAGCATAATAAACTTGTTCCTCAGCTGAGGAGGCGAAGAGTTTCTGGGGCACGTTATTTAAACTAACTCTGATTTCCTTACTGAATTACTATAGTGTGAGCTGAAGTAGTTCTTGAACATTTGTGATACGTAAACAATTTACCTTGTTTTAAAAAGAAGTCTCTTTTAACACTTACCAAAGCACGTATTTATTTTATTCCACTTAAATAGCATATGAACTGTTAAGAGTGTGCAAGTCAGTTATTCTGCTTTAATCTTACGATAACTCTAAAAATTTTACTTTATTTAAATGTGAAAGTTATTCTTCTTCAGTCCTCAACTTTATGTAAGACAAAGAGTGGCAATATTACTGCTACTGCAGTTACTACTACTTGCAGAAACACTTGTCATTAGTCTACTGTGTGGCTGTTTTATGTGCCTGCAAAAGCAGCTGAGCATCAATGGCAGTGTAATTATATTGGTGCAGAAAATGCAACATGATCCGTCTTGGTAAAGATCTGTAAGTGAAAATTATACGGTAGTTAAATCACATGAGAAAGAGGAGTCTAACTACTTTTTGTAACGCGAAGTACACCACTGAATCATATAGCTTGCTTATGAGACTTCAGAGGGACTTACACTTTATATTGACACATGAAATTTGCATTTAATTGTCATTTGTAGTTCTTCATTACATGGTCTATAATTGCCATGTTAGGATTTTGTTTTGGGAAGTAAAGAGTATCATACTAAAGTTGTCCAGGTTTGGATAAGGACAGCTGCATTCATCTGCCTGCAGCTTTCACAGGATGAAGATTAATGCCTTCAGCTGGATATTGATGTTGACTTCCAAGGAGAAATAAAACAAAAAACTCTATCATAACTGAAAAATATTAGAAATATTTACAGCTTTCAGTCACTATCTCACCAGTAAGATTTTTGTTGTTTCTCAGGGATGGGAGGGGTTAGGGTTAGGGTCAGTAACAGTGTTTGTTACTTCAGGAACTTAAAAGGCAAAATAAAGCCAAAGATGTTCAGTAACACTGCAGCTTCCTGAAGACTGGATTCCTGTTCCAGTGTGCATGTCTGTATTTTGCATAGCAGTTACTGGGGTGTGCGTTTAGATTTTGTTTGTGAACAGTGCTGAATCTTGGGTGTTTTTTTAAGATGCTTGTTTTTAAGATGTTAATTAAAGGATGCAGTCCCCTAGACTGTCTCATTTATGTTACTTGTTTGCTAGGTACCAGTATCATGTTCAGTGGGCTAAAAGCGTTTTGCAAGAACAAGGACTTGATGGCTGCTCAGTTACCAAAATTCTTGAAAACTACACTAAGCCTCTTGAGCTGCCCCTGTTGGAAGAGAATGGAGCTAAACAAACCAGTGCTAGTTGCAACAGAATGGGCCCAAGTACAGAAAATACAGAACTCTCCAGGCAGCCTTCTGCAGATACTGGAAATGTAGTAGACCCAAGTCCTGAGGATGAGGACAAAGGCTGCAAGAAAGCGTGTTTGGAAGGAGATCTAGCATTTGATCCTGTACGTGGCCCTAAAGAACAGGAACGAAGTGACTTGAAAGAGAAAGCTGAAGTGTCTTGTCAGGAGGGTGGTTTTCTTGCACACTGTGGCTGCAAGGCAGAGGAGAGCACTAAGCAAAGGTCTTGTGCAATGATGAAGTCAAAAGAATGTGCTCCAGAATATGTATTGGTGCAAGAGGAAGAAGAATGCAGTGTATGTCCTGAAGATGAGACTTCTCATGGGCAAGAAAGTGTAAGGATAAAGAGTATCCTAATCCTTTAGAAGAGTGATATCAGCACCACTTTCAGAATTCAGTATTTTTTGCAGGTTCAAATAATACTGATTGTTTTTTTGGTTTTGTTTTGTTTTTATTTTCTTGTAGCTTGTCAAGAAGGAAAAACTAGTGTGCCGAAGAAATCCATTTAGGATTTTTGAATACTTACAGCTCAGCTTGGAAGAGGTATGTTTCAATGATTCAAGTACAGTACAACTTGTTTCCCTTTTAATCTGAAAATGAAACATTCATCTATGTTACAAGGTAATTTAATACCTGTTTCTAAGGTACAGGGTTCTTCTGTGTCTCCTAAGTATTTGGATTGCCTTGCTCATTAAACTTATTTTAAATAATGTGATAATTACATGATCTGGTTAAAAAAAAAAAAGAAAAGTTGGGTCCAATCCCATTTGCTTTACATGAATAATCCCACGTGTCAGACACCAGGGGTAGGACTTCAGTATAGGAACACCAGGAATATACCATTTTATGCATCATGTTTCAGTTGTGCTGTCTCTAAATACACCCATGTGTGTGCTAGTTTATACACTGTGCCTTCAGGAGCCTGCAGCCCATGCATCTGTTGAAACGTAAAGGTCACGGAGGCAAATCTCAGTCTTTTAGGCAATTTGTTTCTCTTGATGTCATTAGGATTCTTGTATAAAATTAATCTGAAACTTTGTTCTTGCATGGAACATAAGTTACCGGAAGAGTCTAGCTGTCAGCTAAACTTACTCTGTTTATTTTTTTCAGGCTTTTTTCTTGGTGTATGCTCTGGGATGTTTAAGCATTTATTATGGTGAGGTAAGAGATGGGGTTAATTTTGGGTTACCAGTGATACCATTAATCTGAGTATGTTTGAGTCTGAAATTTTTACCTACTGCGACAGTATTTTATACTGTTAATTCTGAAGGAGGAAATACCCAACAGAGTAATTAGGAACTTCCTATAATGATATTTCTGTTTATGAAATACTGGTCTGAAAGCTTTAAGTTTACCAGAACGACTTTAAGCACAGCTTTTATAGAGAAAGGGTTTGATTGTACCTTGGGCAGAAAATAAGGGGAAAGCAAGTTTGGGAGGAGTAATATGGTGAATAGTCTCTTTTTCTGAAACAAAAGGATTCCTTGGCATTTTAAGTATTATCTATATCAAGCTACTGTTAATGTAATGACAAACAATTGAAACCTATGCTTCTAGTTTAAGATTTATCAGATTTTCATTTAAACAAGGGCATTATGGAACTGCTAGTGAAATGCTAAAGGAACTCTAAACCACCCACTAAATGCAGCAACATGTTTCTGTCTTGTGTCTAGGGATTTCCATATTTTATTGCTTGAAGCTCATGCTCTCTGCAGTTGACCGTGATATTTGGTTATTTGGCTCTACTACACGCAGTATTCTCTATCTGATTAATATTAGTACATATAATCGGATTAATATTAATACATTAATGTATCTGATTAATATTAATACATATTAATATTAATGCATATTGATGCCTTTTAGGAGCCCCTCACTATTTTGAAGCTATGGGAAGTTTTCAGCGAAGTGAAGCCTGATTTTAAAACAACCTACATGGCCTATCACTACTTCCGCAGCAAGGGCTGGGTCCCCAAAGTCGGCCTCAAGTATGGAACTGATCTCTGTGAGTAGCTTCCTTAGAAAACATGGAATCATTTGGAGCTGACTCTTTTCAGGCAGTGCAAGACTCCAGTGCCAAAGCCGAATTCAACAATGAGGAGCTGGCTTTGCTACTTGCAGTTGTAAAAAGGCATTCTTGGCTGGACTGTGTTTCAGCAGGAGTTGGGATGTGAGTGGAAAATAACATCAGACATCCAGTAGCTGAAAAGATAGCTTGAAAGCTTGTTTTGCTTCATGAGGTTAATAATTAATAGAGGGTTATACTGGAATTCCCAAGTTTTTCTGTCCCCTTCTGAACACATCTGCATTTTTAACATACAGTCTTTGGAATAGCAGGTTTGCATCTAGATCCCAATTCATATCGAAGTCTGTGCATCTCAGTATTGATCCCATTTAATGGAAGCTGGACTTCTGCTTAACTTAGTGCTAAGGCTGCTTCTGTATGGTATGGTTGTTTTTTGCAGAGGAGGATGGGGGAAGGGACTTGCTTGTTTGTTAATGGTAGAGTTTTTAATCTTGCATAAATAGTAGTATATTTAATCCCTTGCTAAGTAATTCAAGAGCTGCATTAAGCTGACATCAAAAAAAACCACCCAGATACAGTAATGCCTGTTGTTACAGGAAAATGTGCATAAAGGGGGATAGTTTTTAATGTCTGCATGCAAACCAGTGGGTGTTTTAATACTGCTGACACAGTTCTGTCATTTGGGGGTTTGTGTATTTGAGAATGTCTAGGTTGCGCTGAGCTAGTCATTCAGATCAGTGTGTAGATTTGCCTGAATTCATCACCACTGTTCTTAGTACCATGGGTTGTAAATGGGATTTTGCTGTTGAATGATGAAATGATACTAGTTTGCTCACCATTCGTTTGTGTTATGGCATGAATTTGTTGTTTAGGATGCCACTGCCTTTCAGATTTGTGCAGGACAAAGGAATTGGACTAGTTTAAGGCTAACAGGAGTTCTGCCTTACCCCGAGCTCCGCTAACTTCTCGTGCTTAGAGTTGCTGTTACTGCAGTTGTTTATAATGGGTACTTTGCAAATCATGGTTGTCACTGGAGCGAAGAGCTGCTTATTCTCTTCCTGAGAGGTCTGTGCTAGCCAGCTGCGTAAGAAAAGCTGTGACAGTTAAAGAAAATCCTCTCTTATAAGCTCATGACAAAAGGAAGATGGAAAAAGGAACCATTTAGCTCAGTTACAGCAGTCCAGCTGCAGTGAGTCTTGTGTATCCGTAAGAAGGAACTTTTAGTGGTTCTGGGGTGCAGTCTGTAAGAACTTGTGCCCTGTGCCTCTCCTAAAACTTATGGAAAATGCTTGCTTGGAACAGAAATTCAGTGGCCTGTTGTGATACTTGTACTCTAGTGGCTCAATTTCTGTTGCAAATACAGTATTAAAAGTATGAATCTCTTGAAGAAAAAAAACATCCTAATTTTTTCCTATGGCAGTTGCTGACTGTCCTTTGGCTCTTCTACTTTATCTTTTGCCTGCTACTCCCCTGTGCTGCTCCCAGGGGATTTTTGTCTCCCCGGATTCAAGTGTTGAAGTTTGTGTGTGGTTAAAACTTGCAAAGCATTTGAAAATATTTATGGAGCATTAAACTCAGATGGGAACTCTGTGGTTATCTGACTAAGGTGTTTCTCTTTCCTTTCAGTGCTGTATCGAAAGGGCCCCCCCTTCTATCATGCAAGGTTTGAAGCTCATGTTTCTGTCTAATTTCTTAATTTCAAATTAATAAAAGTCTTTCACACAAACTTAGTGTCTTGCCTGGCTAAACACATATTCTTCACTCACAATACTTTGCCAGATGCATTCATAGTGGAAATGCAAAAGTTCTTTTAGCAAAGGTACTAAATAATGCAATTTCGTTGAATTCATGTAGCAGTAGCAAGACATTAAAAATGAAAAGTTGCAATGAGCATATTTAGCACTCATATGATGAACACACTCAGGAAAGTGATGTAGTAATACCTTTGGAAATATATGGCAGGTATAATTAATATAATTTGGAAGAAAAAACCTTTTAAGGGATGACATGTGTCTTTATTTGTTAGCTAGTCAGGTTGAACTATAGCTAGTGAACTGGTTATAAACCTCAGAATGGTGTTTGTAAGAGAATGCTACAAACATCAGCAGAAGGGTGGGAAGGGAAGTTTCCAGTGAGCGTATTCACAGCTTTATCCCTTCTCTTTTCCTAGTAGAAAGATAAGTTTCTTGCTTGCTAGCATATTGTTTAACACCAGTTTTTAGGCTTTAATTCTCAAGTTTCGTGATCTTCCTAAAATGGTAATTTTATTTCAGTGAATTTTCCTATCTGCCTTGTTTTCCAGTTATTCTGTCATTGCTGAATTAGTTGATGATAATTTTGAAGGCTCCCTTCGCAGACCACTCAGCTGGAAGACCTTGTCTGGGTTGAACAGAACAACTGCTAATGCTTCTAAGGTAAGTGTCAGATGCTAGCTTTCAAATAGCTTTAGAATGGTAAAAGTTCAGCTTAGTTCTGAAGAGCAAGGAGTTGGAGTGGGGCTGAATAGAGAAGCCTTCTGTTTCTGGTCTGCTGAAGAACATGTGGAGTTGCCAGTAGGCAAACAAGCATCCTTTTGACAATATCCAGATGAATTGTGGAGGAGGCTTATTAAAGTTCTGTCATCTGCAGGAAAGTTAAAAGCTGTGTGAGGAACAGGAGAAAGGTCAAGGGGCATTTGTTTCCTGTTTGCTACTGAAGTTTGTAAAACCTTCTCCATCTATAAGGACTTTCTTTTGAACAGTGATGCTGAAAGTCTCCAAAAGATTTTCTCTGATAGAACCTCAAATACAGTGCTTCCATACTTACAGCCATGGTGCTCAGGTGTTGTAATTCTAGTTTATGCTTTGCTAAGGAAAAGGAGAGACGATTATTATACAGGTCTTGCAGAAGACATAGGAAACTTGGAATCTGTGTTTCCAATTAACCTAAAACTGCATAGAATCCCAGACTGCTTTGGGTTGGAAGGGACCTTAAAACCCATCCAGCTCCAACCCCTGCCACAGGCAGGGACCCCTTCCACTGGAGCAGCTTGCTCCAAGCCCCTGTGTCCAACCTGGCCTTGAGCACTGCCAGGGATGGGGCAGCCACAGCTTCTCTGGGCACCCTGTGCCAGCACCTCAGCACCCTCACAGGGAAGAGCTTCTGCCTAAGAGCTCCCCTCTGGCAGGTTCAAGCCATTCCCCTTGGCCTGTCCCTACAGGCCCTTGTCCCAAGCCCCTCTCCAGGTTTCCTGCAGCCCCTTTAGGCACTGAGGCTGCTCTAAGGTCTCCCCCAAGTCCAACTCTCAGCCTGTGAAAACTTGTATAGAAATTTAATCAGTTGAAGCTTGTGTATTCATGTTTTCTGTTTACCAACAGGAACTGATGTTGTGCTATTTGATTAAACCTTCTGACATGACGGAAAAAGACATGTCAACACCAGAATGTATGAAAAGAATTAAGGTTCAGGTGAGAAATCACTTCTCTCCTTTGGCTGTGTAGCTTTGCTTGGGGGCAGCTGGACAGTCAGCTGTATGAGCCCCCTGGACCTGTTGCTTGCTTTTTACCATGCTTTGGTTTTTGCACACAGATGCAATGAAATAACTAAATTGGTTTGTGCCCCAAGGCATGAGAGTGCCTTGCAGGCTTTTAAGAGACTGAAGATGATCTCGTCTAAATTAGAATGTTGCTGCTTCTGTGAATGTAAGCATTTGCATGGACATACAGGGATATTTCTGGAGACTGTAAAGTTAATGCATGTTTAAAAATGGAGAAAAACGTGTGAGGGACCAGCTCACTTAGAAACAAATTAGTCATCTGCTGGAGTTGCTCAGGGCTCACATAATACACATCAGTTTGCTGAAGGCTTCATCCCCGTCCCTCACTGAAGAGCTGTAGCTCTTTCTTTTCTTTTTCCCCCCATAATAACTGCTGGGTTTTATTTCAGGAGCTGATTGTAACTCGTTGGGTTTCTTCCCGTGAGCGCTGTGAGAAAGAGGAACTTTAACTGACAGGATAGGAAAAACTTCTTTTCTTAAAGCCACTTCTTATTTTTTTACCTGATCTTCTCATGATGCACCATTGCCTCAGAAGAGTTTCTGTTGGTATGTATAAATGCTATTTAAAATGGGGTATATTCTGCTTACTGGAGAGGATGTTGTATTGAATAACTGAACGTATGAAGGGGAAAATATTAAAGCTGTGTCCCAACTCAAACAACTTGTTTCCTTCAAACTTCCAGAGTGTATGTTTGAGTGCTGGCTACGCTGCAGCAATTAGTAGTGGTATTCAAAATACTCTGACATTAATGCTGCACAGGCACTACAGCCTGCAGAGCCACTGAAGTCCAAAATCCAAATGCCTGCCTCAAAGCCTGAGCAATGAGGGATCAAACAGTTTTCTGGGAATACCTCACAGATTCGTCAAGAGTTCAACTTGGGAATTGCAAGGCTATCTTCATCTTGGAGCTCAGCACAGGCTCTGGCATGTCTTCAGAAAGGAGAGCTTCAGCTTGAGTCTCCAAGTTTAATGCTGGTGTTTAATAGGTAATTACAGTGAGCCACATAACCTTTTGGGATACCTCTGGTTCTCCAACCAGAACCTGACTTCACAGCCTTGATGAAGTTGCACAAACTTAGATGTGAGGAGAGGCACGGTTGTCACAGTAGTGAACATTGTCACAGTAGTGAACATTGTCACACGTTGCTCTTATATGCCTAGGTGCTGGGATTTAGTGGCTTCTTTTCACAGACACTGCCCAGAATTGAGGAGCTCTTTCCAGAATGTGCAAGGATTTAAACTAATTCTGGGGCAAAAGTTAGGTGTTAGGCACCTTTCCCCATGTGGCAAGGTATTTGTCTCCCCTTGGGATTTGCAGGGTAAGGTTCCTCCATGAAAGAAAGGACCTGACCTTGCCCATGACAGCAAGATGCCCCAACCACAAGTTCATGCCCTTTTCTTTTGGTGCTATGCAGAAACCAATGAAGGTTTTCAGAGTGAGTGAGAGGAAGTCAGTCTCTCTAGCTTGGCAGTTTCATCACTGCTTTTTTCCCTTTCATCCAGCAACTGCAGCCGTCTGTACGTTTATTTCCATAGTGCACTTGTAGCTCTTTGCTCCCTGGCTTCACCTGCTGTTAGGATTTTTCTCCCACACACATACACGCTGTGTTTTGAAAGACCACATTTGCTACAGCACTGAGGATAAATGATAGCTGCTCAGAATGACACAGTTCTGCATTCTGTGCTCTTTTCATTCACTCTAAAAGGGGGGTTGCCTCCTGGGTACAGGAAACTTTCCAGGGATGATGAAAGTTCTGTCAACTCGGGCTGTTTCTACCAAACCACAATGTCATTTACTTAGGCAGTATTAATTGCAAAGCCACGTTGTGAATTCAGGAAATGATGTACACCTTAAAGTGGAGGATCTTCTAGTCTTTGCTTTCATTTAATACTTTGACTGGAAGGACGTAAAGTGAAAATGTTAATTGCATAATAGCTTTTTCAAGCTGAACAGGTATGTATGTGTTGACTGTATGTGGCAAGGTGTTTTATTTCTAGCTGCAGATGATGGTACTTCGTATTTCAGTTCTGTTCTACCAAGTACCTTCTGTTAATCGTTGCACCATAGTACTTACCATTCTATTTGTATTCTGCCAATTCAAATGCAGTGCTTCAATGAAGTGGGGATTTGGAGTCGCTCAGAAATAGCACACCGTCATTTCCTTCTGTAAGCCAAATCCTAGCTGAAGAAATCTGATTTGCTCATGGAGTAAGTGAATGGGAGGTCTCTAACAGCAGAATTGCACATCTGGGCTGATTGTCCTGGCTGATAGTGTTGTGCTTTTTAAATATCCTTTTAAAGGAACTACCACTTAGAATTTAGCAAGAAGTGGAAGAACACAGAGGGGGGAAAGTGTGAAATGTGTGTGAAGCTAGAGAGTATTGGAGGGGCAGGTTAATGCAGCTGGTGTATAAAAAAGCACAAACTGGATGTGGAGAAAACCCCCATCATTTCTGACTACTCCATCTTTGAGAAAATAGGACTTGCACCTAGACTAACATCAGCTAGCTTTGCAGGTATTAGTAAAAGAAAAGATGGAATTATTTTTTTAAACTAGAATATAAGGAAACACAATAAAATTGTACAACCTCCCATATGAAGACGAGCTAAAACGCTTGGGGCTGCCTGGAGAAGAGAAGGCTGCACAGTAACTGCTCCATCCCTGGCACTGTTCAAGGCCACGTTAGGCAGAGCCTTGGGCGACCTGCTCTAGTGGGAGGTGTCCCTGCCCATGGCAGGGGTTGGAACTGGATGATCTTAGGTCCTTTCCAGCCCAAACCATTTTGTGATTCTGAACTGCACAATTTTGGCCTCAGCATACACTTGTGTGTAATGTACAATAGGTGGAAGTGTGTTGGAGGATCTTTAATTTCTTATGTTTCTTTTTGTTACGTTACAGAGTTTTAACTCTGAGCTAACTCCTGAGCAGTCTGTTGCTTGTTACAGACACTAACAGATGCAGGCACTAAATTATCTTTTATACTAAGCATCTGCCTTGGTTTGAGCAATAAATGTGCACAGTATAAAGAATTGGAAGAGAAATATATCTGGAAAAGAGGGTGGATTTATTTATTTGTTAGCGATTAAGGAAAAGTAACTTTGCAGGTAGTGAATCTGCATTAAATCATGGACTTTGGATTCCAGCAGCATGGAAGCATTAATTCCCTTGTTTTCACTCACCAGTAAAGAACTGTGACAGGAAAAAACCCAACATTTTGGTTTGCTACATCTTAAATTACTGCAGTTCATTTGTCAAACCCCTTGATTACACAGCAATTGTGAATTCTGGTATTAAGTGTCTTGGCCGAAGACAGCATATAGTGCCTGCAGGCAGGAAAATGTTTTTCCATATGTATAGTTCCTATAGGAATGTTCTGTAGCATTTACATTGCGTGTGTATTTCATTCAAATGCACCAGTTATTTCCCAGTCCTTCCATGATGTGCAGTTTACCATGTCAACACACTTAATCCACCATCTGTCTTTCACCCTGAGTTGTGGAGTTGTAAGACTTCTTTTGCTGTTGTGTGTTGCAAAGTTTGCAGAGAGCAGCTTGTCATTTTGAGCAGTGCTTTTCTTGCTCAGGAAGGGGTACGATGTAGAACTCCTTAGCTCTCAGCTCCTGATGCAGAGTGATGTATCTGGAAGCTCTCCTTGTGTGGGGGATCACAAATTTCTCCGTGAATTCACTCTTGCTCATTTGCTGTTTCCCAAGGGTGGTCAGGATGCTGTTAATGAATGCCAGTGCGTATGTGTAGCAGTTGTGGGCTTTCTCATCATACCTAGGGGGAAAAAACTCATTAGTAACTCAGCACTATCCGTTAATTGCTGGACGTGGAGGGATGCTTTACTGAGTGAAATAAGGAAGCACATGCTCTTCCAAGAACTGCTGCTGCTTTCCTTTAATGCGGGTGCTTCTGTTCTCTTCGTTGCAAGTTGTAGATTGTACTTTCCAGCCAGGGATACTGGAAACTGTAAGCATAAAAGAACCCTCTAATAGAGAGAGAGCTACTTACTAGAAACTACTGCTTACAAGAAAGCTACTGCTTACTAGAAACTTTAAGCATAAAAACCCCCTCTAGCAGAGAGCTACTGTAACAGAGTAATGAGTTGCTATATTTTATACTTCCTTGGCTTTTACCTTGTTAACCTTTGCTCTCCCATGTATTGTTACTGTTACCTTGAACACCTCTTCCTGCAGCAGTCACACTGTGTGCCACCATGTGTGCTTCCTTTAGCATGGCGTTAACTTGGAAACTTAAAATCAAGTGAATTCTGTCACTCATATGTTGATACAGTTGCTATACAATGTGCCAGTCACACAGGGACAGAAACACTAACTGAATAGGAGGAGTAGCCAGTTAAGATGTTCTTGCCTTGTTTTCCCTCCTGCTACCCTAACCTTGGAGCATATACCGTCCAGTAAATGAAAAGCAGTCCAGAACATCAGAATTAGGCTTGGCCTGAACCTAAAGGAATTACAGGATTAGTTTAGTGCAGTTCCTATGCATTGAAAACAAAGAGGAGAGAATTTAACATCAGTTTAGTGGTGGCTGGTCTGTTTGTGGGAGAAGTAGGTCACTTTGTCAGGAGGTGGCAGGCACACATCCATCCACCTTCTACCAGTGCTTTTTGGACAGCAAGGTAATTGTAGTAACGTCCCAGTGCTGGGATTGCACAGGGACCAGAGACAAGGTCTGTAAGCCTTTAAAATGTCTGTGTCAAATTCTTTCACCTGGTACTAAGGAGGTAATACATTAACTCTGAAATGTGATAGTCAAGCACATACTAAATTGCTAAAAAATGCTTTTAATTTGATGGGGGCTTTTTCATATGAGATGGCATCTCTGTTCATTCACTTGAACCCCTCACCGAGCCGTGCTCGGGTGGGCTGTGTGTTACGTGCACTGTTCCTGATGAAAGGGTCATGGGCTGGTGTTTCCCTGGGGAGCCCTTGGTGATGTGGCAGTGTGTGTGTGAGCAGGGCTGTGCAGCTGGGAACACTGTCACCAGGCATGAGCTTCAAGGAGAGCTGCAGAGTGACCGTTCTCATTGGAACTCTTGGTTCCATTCAGAAGATGGGGAAGTTCTGTATTTAACTCTCTCCAAGGCAATGTTAGGAACCAGCTGGAAGAGCTGGCAATGAGCCTGAGCACGGTTCCCAGTGCTGATCATCACTGACAACCATGAAGTCATCTGGATTTAAGAGCTGGGCAAGAATCCCATCAGTGTGGTCAGAAACGCAAATACACCCAATACTGTTGAAACCTAGAAGAAATACAGGGGTTTGGCTGGCCTTCTCTGCTTCCCTCCTCAAGGTAATGCCTCACTGAACTCCTTTCAGTCTGGTGGGGAGAGGGGTGTTCCTGAAAAATGCCTTTGTTGCTGAAGACAACTCTCCTGAAAGGATCTCTGATTTTAGAGTTCTGGAATTCCAGCAAATGAGTTGTTACTTACAGCTTAAAAATACTCCCCTTCTGCTGAATGCCAAGGCAGCATCACTGAGGCTGCTTTGTTAGCAGTGTGTCCCCTAAAGGAGCAAGGAACCACAAGCCTCCCAGGGCCCAAAACAGAACAGCCCAATTTAGCATCCCAGACTGAAACCCCCCATTGCATTGGCTTTACCATGGCACACCTGTGAGGAAGCCAGGCCTCTCGCACCGAAAATTCCTCTAGGAGCTTATCCCACTGCTCATGAAGCTCAAACATGTCTGGCTGTACCAGTGGGATACTGATGCACTGTTCCCATCCAGTTTCATCTCTGTGGATGCCCTCTTCATCATAATTATACACCACCCCTGAAAGTACAAAGCAGCACTGTCAGGAGAATCGGAGCCATCATCCCACCTCTTGTATTAAGTTATGGAACCTACTGCTATTTTCCATCTGGCCATTCTTTCCCAGAGTATTCCACAGCTTCCTACCAGTGGCATTCTGAGGCTAGAGAATAGAAAATGCAGTCCTTGCCCTCATCAAAACCTGTGCTCAGTATTACAATGTCTTTTTGGATGTCTTCTGATACTGAAAAGAACTTCAGGCCAACCAAGCTTCTTTCCTAAGCCGCCAGATCAGGCCATGTTTCTATGAAATAACCATCTGAAGTGAGGTTCTGCAGGGTGGGCCTGCGCTGGGAGAACCTGATCTGAGTTTTAATGGGGCTTGTTAAAGTCTAGGGGTGGGTAACTAGGGGGATGTTAAGAAAATAGCAAGAACTGTGTTTCCTGTAACAAGAGCAATGGGTTAGGGTTAGGGTTATGGCTCTGACATAACTGTCACACCGTGTGGATCACTCTGGGGGGAGCAGTTAAGGCTGAGCTGGGCACGTGGACTAAACACAAGGAATGGCCGAGGGCAGTCGGTTGTAAGGCAACCAGAGAGTACTTGTACCGTTACTGTTGGTTATTCCAACGTGAAGATCAGAGTTCCCGTCGTAGCCTCTGAAAGACAGACACAGGGATGCCAGTGATGGGTGTGAGCGCTGCCCGGCCCCGGGGCAGTCTGTTTCACAGAGCCGGCACCACTGCTTATGCTGCCAGGGCCAAGAATCAGAGAACTGTGGGATCCCAGACTGCTTTGGGTTGGAAGGGCACTTAAGGCTCGTTCAGCTCCAACCCCTGCCACAGGCAGGGACCCCTTCCACTGGAGCAGCTTGCTCCAAGCTCCTGTGTCCAACCTGGCCTTGAACACTGCCAGGGATGGGGCAGCCACAGCTTCTCTGGGCACCCTGTGCCAGCGCCTCAGCACCCTCACAGGGAAGAGCTTCTGCCTAAGAGCTCAGCTCAGTCTCCCCTCGGGCAGGTTCAAGCCATTCCCCTTGGCCTGTCCCTACAGGCCCTTGTCCCAGGCCCCTCTCCAGGTTTCCTGCAGCCCCTGTAGGCACTGGAGCTGCTCTCAGGTCTCCCCTCCCGGAGCCTTCCCTCCCCCAGCCCAGCTCCCTCCGCCGCGCTCCACACAGGGCAAGCCCCGCCCGGTACCGGAAGTCGTCGCTCGGCGCCGCGGGCCGCAGCAGGAAGCTCCGCGGTTGGCGGTGTCCGTGCCGGAAGGGGGCGGGCACGCGCAGGGGCGCTCCCCGCAGCCCGCCGGGCAGGGGGCGCCCGCAGGCGGGGCAGCGCGGCGGCGCGCACCGGCAGAAGATGGCGGAGCCGCAGTGTACCACCCGCAGAATGGCGGCCTCCGCCATGGCGCCGTTCCGCCCCGCCCGCCGCCCCTCTATGGTGTGGCCGAGCGGCGCTCTAGCCTGCCCAGCCCCACCGCGTCTCTGTGGTGTGGTGCGCCGCTGAACAGTGTCCGGGCTGGGGGGGGGCGGTGCAGCGACCTCTTAGCTCCGCCCTTCCGCCCCGGCGGAGCGGAACGCGTCGGGCGGCGCGGGCAGCGGGGCGGAGCGGGGCAGGATGAGCACGAAGCAGGTGACGTGCAGGTGAGCGCCGCCGCTCGGCCTGAGGCCTGCGCCCAGCAGCGCACTAGGCCGCAGAGGCCCTCCCCCCCCCCGGGCCCGTTCCCCCCGTGCGGGACCCGGCAGCGCAGCGGAGCGCGCTCTGCTCCATGCGGGTGGGAGAGCGGGGCCCGGGTGCGGGCCGGGGGTGTCACCGGGCCCTGGGGCCGCCCTCGGGGGCCGGAGCGTGCCCGGAATCGCTGACCCCGCGCTCCCCGCAGGTACTACGTGCAGGGGGTGTGCCGCGAGGGGAGCAAGTGCCTGTTCTCGCACGATCTGTCCAGCAGCAAGTCCTCCACCATCTGCAAGTACTACCAGAAGGGGCAGTGCGCCTATGGAGCCCGCTGCAGGTAGGAGCCGACGCCTTCCCAGCACCGGCACGGGGAGAACCGGGGGTAACAGCGGTGGGCAGTGAGGTTGGAGCTCCGGAAACCAGAGCCCGGGTCAGGATGGCAGAGGGCATGAAGCCGTGTATTGGATACAGTGCCAAACCCAGCTTGCGCATCCAGCGGTGCAGCGCAGGTTCCAATGCACAGTTCTGAGAACTGCCCCGTCTGTCTTAGAGCAAAGGGGGTTTCGTGCGCTCCCTGGGGAAAGCTGAAACTTCCCGAGCCCTGGTGGTTAAAACTTACCGGGAAAAGCTTTAGCAAGGACCCCCCGTTAGTTCATGTCGTTACAGCCTATCCTGGAGGGAAACGTGGGCCGCGGATGAGAAGCTGGTGCTGCTGGGGCAGTGCTGTCGCTGCGGCAGCCCCATTACAGCACTGCCCCAGGGATGTGTGGTCCTGCCCTGGTTAGAGTCGGGTGCAGACTGGACCCTAGCGATGGTGCCAAGTGGTCGCTGTTGTACTCGAGCTGCTTGGCTGGAGGTTGGGGCCCCCGGGTCACAGCGGTGGTTCATGCGCACGGCCCCACTGTGGGCGCAGGCAGGTCCTAGGTGCAGGGCTGTAGACAGACGTGGAGGGTGGTTTTGTGGCCATCAGTGCTCGGGTATGCCCCTGGCTTTGCTGAACCGGCCCCTTCATCGCCCCATGGCTCTGCTCTGCTGCAGGAGAGTGTTTCCTGAGCTGCTCTGAGCCCTTTCCTCGCAGCATCGCCTCCTCAGTGTGCTCCGCTGGCAGAGCATGAAGTCCCAGGGCTGCTACACGGGGTTCCGATGTGAGAGATGCCAGAAACCTGTGTGTGAGGGGTGACAACACTGAGCTAAATGTGCACATAAATAATGTTCTTCCAGCTGCGCTGGGTGTCTCTGGAGAGGGAAATAAAGTTGTGCTTTCGGAGGCATCTGCTTTTGGAGGCTGAGGAACCTTTCAGTGTGGCTTCCAAAGGGGCTGAGCAGTTCCGGAGGCTTGTCAGAACAGCCCTCTAAAAACAAAAGCAGCTTTTCAGGTCAATTCGGTTTGTCCTGACACCGGGTTCAGGCTGTGTCACACTGCTCTGTCTCTCCCTGGCAGGTACAGTCACACAGGTTCAGCTCTCTCACTGCTCTCTCTCAGGCAGGTACAGTCACACAGGTTCAGCTCTCTCACTGCTCTCTCTCAGGCAGGTACAGTCACACAGGTTCAGCTCTCATTGCTCTCTCTCTGTTAGGCAGGTACAGTCACACAGGTTCAGCTCTCTCTCTGTTAGGCAGGTAGTCACACAGGTTCAGCTCTGTCTCAGGCAGGTACAGTCACACAAGTTCAGCTCTCTCTCTGTTAGGCAGGTAGTCACACAGGTTCAGCTCTGTCTCAGGCAGGTGCAGTCACACAGGTTCAGCTCTGTCTCTGTTAGACAGGTACAGTCACACAGGTTCAGCTCTCTCTGCTCTGTCTCTGTTAGGCAGGTACAGTCACACAGGTTCAGCTCTGTCTCAGGCAGGTACAGTCACACAGGTTCAGCTCTCACTGCTCTGTCTCTGTTAGACAGGTACAGTCACACAGGTTCAGCTCTCACTGCTCTGTCTCTGTTAGGCAGGTACAGTCACACAGGTTCAGCTCTCACTGCTCTGTCTCTGTTAGGCAGGTACAGTCACACAGGTTCAGCTCTGTCTCAGGCAGGTACAGTCACACAGGTTCAGCTGTCACTGCTCTGTCTCTGTTAGACAGGTACACTCACACAGGTTCAGCTCTCACTGCTCTGTCTCTGTTAGACAGGTACAGTCACACAGGTTCAGCTCTCACTGCTCTCTCTGTTAGACAGGTACAGTCACACAGGTTCAGCTCTCACTGCTCTCTCTGTTAGACAGGTACAGTCACACAGGTTCAGCTCTCACTGCTCTCTCTGTTAGGCAGGTACAGTCACACAGGTTCAGCTCTCACTGCTCTCTCTGTTAGGCAGGTACAGTCACACAGGTTCAGCTCTCACTGCTCTCTCTCTGTTAGGCAGGTACAGTCACACAGGTTCAGCTTACTGCTCTCTCTCTGTTGCAGGTACAGTCACACAGGTTCAGCTCTCACTGCTCTGTCTCTGTTTGGCAGGTACAGTCACACAGGTTCAGCTCTCACTGCTCTCTCTGTTAGACAGGTACAGTCACACAGGTTCAGCTCTCAGGGTGTGGTTGTTCTGCTCTGTCTCTGTTAGGCAGGTACAGTCACACAGGTTCAGCTCTCACTGCTCTGTCTCTGTTAGACAGGTACAGTCACACAGGTTCAGCTCTCACTGCTCTGTCTCTGTTAGACAGGTACAGTCACACAGGTTCAGCTCTCACTGCTCTCTCTGTTAGACAGGTACAGTCACACAGGTTCAGCTCTCACTGCTCTGTCTCTGTTAGACAGGTACAGTCACACAGGTTCAGCTCTCACTGCTCTCTCTGTTAGGCAGGTACAGTCACACAGATTCAGCTCTCACTGCTCTCTCTCTGTTAGGCAGGTACAGTCACACAGGTTCAGCTCTGTCTCTCCCTGGCAGGTACAGTCACACAGGTTCAGCTCTCACTGCTCTGTTAGGCAGGTACAGTCACACAGGTTCAGCTCTCACTGCTCTGTCTCTCCCTGGCAGGTACAGTCACACAGGTTCAGCTCTCTCACTGCTCTGTCTCTGTTAGGCAGGTACAGTCACACAGGTTCAGCTCTCATTGCTCTCTCTCTGTTAGGCAGGTACAGTCACACAGGTTCAGCTCTCTCTGCTCTGTCTCTCCCTGGCAGGTACGATCACACCCGGCTCCCTCCGTCGGGGGGGGCAGCAGCCCCTGCACCCCCTCCCCCGCTGGCAGCCCCGCAGGGCCCCCGGCACCTGCCCGAGCCCAGCGCCCCGGTCACCAGGAGCAAACGGCACGAGGCTGGCAAGAGGGAGAAGAAGACGCTGGTGCTGAGGGACAGAAGTGAGTGGGAGCGGTGCTGGGCGCGCCCTCGCGCTGTGAGGGGTGCTGGGGTGTGCTGCTCCTGTTATTGCTTGAGGTTCGCTGGGGGGAGCAGCCGAACGTAATCCCAGATGAGTTCCTGGGAACACTTCTGCCTGTCAGTCTGTGATGGCTTTCTCCAGCTGCCTGGGTTTTGACCTGGTGGTCCTGAAGGGTTGCTTTTGTCTGGGGCCTGTCGCTGCCCCATCCCTGGCAGTGTTCGAGGCCAGGCTGGACACAGGGGCTTGGAGCAAGCTGCTCTAGAGGAAGGGGTCCCTGCCTGTGGCAGGGCTTGGGTCTGGAGGAGCTTTAAGGCCCTTCAACCCAAATCAGCCTGGGGTTTTGTTCCCAACAAACCACATTTTGCTGTCAGTGTGAGGGTATTTGGAATGCTGGGAAGCAGGGCCATGGTGCCTGGCTTGTGCTCGGTGGAGGTTGTGCCAGCCCTCAGGAACACAAGCACGGAAGCACCCATCATGGTGGCAGGGAGCCCCTGCCGCCTGCGTGCTGCTTCTGCCTCTTGTCACTGATGGAATCTTGCAGTCGACCTTTCCAGGAGGTACTTTGTGGCACTCTTGTGGTTTGTGAGTCAGAGGTGCACAGGGATGAGGCTTCCTTGAGAAGAAAAGGGTTAGCATTGGCAAGTACGTGCATGGAGCCTCTTGTGGAGTGTCTGGTGTGGCTCATACGTTTCTCTTCCTTAAGATCTGTGTGGTTTGCCTGAAGAGAAGCACAAACCCAGTGCCACAGCAGACGTGGTGGGCTGCAGTGACCCAGATGACAATGTGGAAGTGAAGCCCCATTCCTACCTGGAAGCTATTTGCAGCGGGCTGGAGGACCCAGTGGCTGCAGGCTCCTGTGCTGATGCAGAGCAGTTGTGTCCCTACGCTGCAGCGGGCGCCTGCCACTTTGGAGAGCGCTGCCTCTACATCCACGGGGACGTGTGTGAGATATGTGGGCTGCAAGTCCTGCACCCCTTCAACCAGGAGCAGAGGAAGGCTCACGAGATGGTAAGAGTGACGGGAGATCTGTGGGGGATTTGGTTTGCTCAAAGACCCAAAGGTGTGTTTTGTAGGAGCCTGTTGGTCCAAAGAGCTGTCTCGCTATAAAGTGATGCTAAGAGTGCTCTGTTCAAGCATCTGGGGCTCAATTGGTGATGCTGATGCAGACAGCCTCTTACAGCAACTTCTTTTCCCATTTCATCCTTATCGGACACTTGCCTGAGCACGGAAAAGCTCCCTCAGGACAATGTCTTCTGCAGCTCCCATGACATCTTCAAGGTGCTATGTGCAGTGGGGGAGAGGAACTGTGGGCTGCTGGTGTGTTCTGAGCTCACCACCTGAGTCAGCTCCTCGGGTGTCTCCTCCTGGCTGTGGCTGGTGTCAGGGCAGGGTCGAGCAGAGACAGACTGAACTGAGTGCAGAGGGGCCACATGAGGAACTGGTCAGGTAAAGGTGGGCTGAAGGAGCTGCTCTTTTCCCTGCCTGGCTTCCAGATTCAGGTCAGGAACAGTTCTCAAGGCTGAGGAGGAGCAAGACCGGCAGCGTCAGTGGTTACTGAATCATGGGTCTGCCCTGAGCCTGGGGCAGGACCTGAGGGGTTAAAGCTCTCTGGTGTTGGGTGGTTGGATGCCCCTGATGCTGCTGTGGAAAGCTTGCTCCTCCCCAGAGCTTGTTGGGACCTGGCAGTGTCCTGCCACCATGGCTCAGCTCTGGCAGCAGCGGGGTGCATGGGATGGAGAAGGTGCAGCAGCCACAATGCTGATGCCAAGGCAGAATTAGTCTGTGTCCTTGGTTAGTAGTATTGTGAGTTAAAGTCCTTTAGATTTACTTCACTTGTCAAGTTCTGGTCTCTTGTAAAGTAAGAGCTAAATGTACACAGGTGTAAGCACCAGCTCACCTTGTAGCGCTGTGCGAGTGGACTGGCAGTGACTGTCCCTGCTGGACACCCTGATGAGAGGGGCTGTAGGAAAGCCTGTAATAAGAGACGAATTCCTAGCTGGTGTGGAGCTTACTGTGGTGAAGGAGTGTGGTCTTCAGGATCAGCAGTGTAACACCTTGAGCGTGGCACCTGTGCTGGACCCTGGATGCAGTGGGTTTAGGGGGTGTGAAGCATCTCCTGGTGCAATGCCTGTGCCATGACGGAGATACAGAAAGGGGTAAAGGACAAGCTCTAGGGCCTGTTCCTTTTGATACTGCTGAAGCTGCAGAGGACATTGAAGGGCTGAGATGTGGGATTGAACGTCACGTTCTTCAAACTAAATTCTGCTGATGAAGGGTAGGAATGATGCTGTTAGCGAGCATGCTGTGTTCTCCCTGCAGCAGGTCCCTTCCATAGGCACCGTTGAGGAAGAGGCAGTGTGTGGACTGCAGTAACCAGTGATGTCTCTCCCGTGACAGATGTGCATGGCGACATTTGAGCACGACATGGAGAAGGCCTTTGCCTTTCAGGCAAGTCAGGACAAAGTGTGCAGTATCTGCATGGAAGTGGTGTATGAGAAGCCATCGGCCTCCGAGAGGAGGTTTGG
This sequence comes from Neopsephotus bourkii, assembly GCF_033783945.1. Classification (NCBI taxonomy): domain Eukaryota; kingdom Metazoa; phylum Chordata; class Aves; order Psittaciformes; family Psittacidae; genus Neopsephotus; species Neopsephotus bourkii. The sequence goes on along the minus strand of NW_026901417.1, from coordinate 2,357,562 downwards.
GATCCTTTCCAACTGCAACCACACGTACTGCTTGTCCTGCATCCGGCAGTGGAGGTGTGCCAAGCAGTTCGAGAATCCCATCATAAAGTAAGTGGATGTTAAGCAATTTCCTCTCTGGGGCTGGGTCAGTGAGATGGGCTCTCTGGTGTGCTTCGACTCGTATAGAAATATGACTGGTGACTAGGGAGTGTGTTGCTGTAAATGTTAACATAGCCATTAATAAGTTCTGAGCTCAGAAAATCCTGGTCCGAGTGCTGGCAAATTCCAGGACATGGGAGTGGGGCTGGGAGAGCAGTGTTCGAGACCAGCAGGACACATGGGGTGTCCCTTGGTGAGAGTTTCCTTTCTCACTGTATGGAAGAGCTTGGCCTTGGTGACAGCCCTGTCTTGTGTTGATGGTGGGCAAAGTGCAGGCACATGGACTGTTAGCAGCTGAGACCTGGTGAACCTGCGCCCTTCACAGTACCCCATGTGCAGGAGCAGTGCCTCCTTTTGGCTTTGCATCTGCTGAGTTACTGGGGTTTGTTCCATACTGTAACTTGCTCAAGGTAAATGTCCCACTAACCACGCATTTATCTGTGTCTCAGCAAACGCTTCATCCTCCAGCTTAAAAGCTGTATTCCAAACACGCTCCTCCTCAGAGGAGAGAACTGAAAACACTGAACTGGGGCTATTCCCTTTTTTGAGCATCTCTTGGAAACCTCTCCCAAGTCCCAGTCATGCGGAGGGAAAGGTGAGAACTCCCTTCAGTCTCCTGCCAGCACAGACGTTTCTGCACAACTTTATCCGTTTCATGGAAGTGAACGTTGGCTCCTTAGAACATGACATAACCTGTGCTAGAGCCCAGCTGTTCCCAGCCAGGTACCAGGGTGTTCTGAGAGGGTCTCACTGAAAAACTGCGGGTTTTCAGTGCCCTGAAGTCCATTTGGAGCAAGGATTAAATCCTGACACAGATCCTTCTGACATGGATTAAATCCTGACACAGATGTTTCTGACGTGAATTAAATCCCGACACAGATGCTTCTGACATGGATTAAATCCCAACACAGATGCTTCTGACATGGTTTTTCACCTTTCTCCACAACAGTGAATGTACTGGTGGTTGCACAGTTAAGCTGAAGGAGGGACTTGGCTCAGCCTGCAGAGACCCTGCGGTTGTGGGACAGGCAGGGTCATAAAGCCTTTCCTAGGCTTGTTGAGGGACCTGAGGTTGCATGTTTGATTCTTGATCTTACTGATTCCTCATGTAGAAATCCATCCTGTAAAGCCACTGAAGGGACAGGTCATTGCTGCTGCTGGATGTCAGGTGCCATCTCAAAGGCTTTGACCTTTTCCCAGCTGTTTTGGCTTTCTGCTGGGTGAGGGCTGCAGCACTCAGGTAACAGGGATGGTTCATCGCTGGGTGTTGGGGTTAGTGTGTGCTGATGTACTGAGGAGGTACCTGGGACGTTTGTCTGAGTCTAGAAACAAGCAGAAGGAAGCACAAGCTCTGCCTGCACCGAATCAGGTTATTTCAGTTGATGCTCATGACAGTGCTGCACGTGTGCCGGTAGTGAGGAGGTGCCTGCATCAGCTCCCTGCCCCTCGGGGTGTGGCTGTTCCTGGCACGTTTATTGAGGGGTGTCCCTTGGGAAATAACAGAGCGTTGGTGCTTTGCCTTCAGGTCTTGCCCCGAGTGCCGTGTGATCTCCGAGTTCGTCATTCCCAGCACGTACTGGGTGGAAGACCAGGAGAAGAAAAACGAGCTGATTGAAGCATTTAAGCAGGGAGTGGGGTAAGTCCAGGAGCAGCCACGCACTGTTTGCACTGTCCTTAAGTCAGCTGGGGTGCCTGTCCTGTTAACTTTCTGTAGGTCCATCCCTGCCCACAGCAAGCTCTTCATCTATGCTAACACTCTGATGTCACTTGGGGCCTGCCACAGAAGGGTTTGTCATATAATTGTAGCTCAGAAATCATTCAGACTCGTGGTGCTCTGAAGTGATCTCAGTTCACTTGCCAAAATCAGCCTCATGCTTTTTCAGTTGGTGCCTTAGAACTGCCTGGAAGGAAGCAGCTTTGGTAGTCTATGGACAGATCTCCTGGCAGTCAGTTTAACTTAAGGGTTAATATTACATGGAGTGAAAATATGGTAATAGGGCACTAATAAAGCTGAGCCTAATTTAAGAGCAGGGTCAGGCAAGCACAAATCCAGTGATGTGCCAGCAAGGGGGAAAAGTCAGCCCTAGCAACCTGTAAGTCACAGACAAACCCCTTCTGCTCCTAATGCGCTGCCTGGGGGTTGGCTTTTGTTACTGTTGGGCCTGTATATCCTGGGAATGTCCAGGACGTGTCCTCCTGCTTTCATCACTGCAGACCAGGTTTACAGGGTCAGCTGCATTTGCTTTGTAGTTTCCACTGCAGATGAGTGACAACGCTGGTGGGCACTTGAACTATGCCAGTGTTGCAGACCCTCCAGAGGAGGTGGTGAGGAGCTGGTTCAGTAAAAGCATCGTGGTAGAAAGCACAGGAGAGGAACGTTGCTAGGAAAGAAGAGTGGGTTTGTTGGGTGTGGTGAAAACACATGTGCAGGATCAGTGACAGGCTTGGAACATCCTTCACTTCCCATGTCCTAAGATGGTTTAATTCCTCTGAGTTCTGACGCTGTTCGTTTACCTACTGGTTTGCTTTTAATAATCCTTCCCCTCTACTTAAATGCTGTCAGCTGGGGAAGGAGCGCCAAACCTGTCGGTGCGTTCTCGCTTTGCCCCACTGAGGATGCAAGCAGCAGCCCTGAGGACTGAGCAGTCACTGCTTCCTTCCTACCTGCAGGCAGTAACACTCTCTTCCAATTACACCAGGAAAAAGCCCTGCAAGTACTTTGAGCAAGGGAAGGGAACGTGCCCGTTCGGAGGGAAGTGTCTTTACCTTCACGCTTACCCGGATGGGACACGAGCCGAGCCTGAAAAGCCAAGGAAGCAGCTCAGCTCCGAGGGCACTGTGCGGGTAAGAGAGGGTGCCCCTGGGGTGGTTAAACCCATGGCTTGTGTGTGCATTTACTGCATAAATGTGTGTGGGATGCCACAGGGCTGGGGGGAAGCGAGGACAGCAGCCCTGGGTTTTCCCTGAATTAAAGGCCTGTTAGTAGGGAAGGAGAAAACACCTGATTTAGCATTTATTATTGCAGTCCTTCTCATGGCAAACCTTTCTCCAAAGGAGTCCTGCCCTTTAAAGCTTTCCCCTGCAGTGTTAAAGGTCTTGCTTGCCTGCCTCAGGTGAAAGGCACCTGAGGAGCTCATGGTACAGGGTGGTGGTAGGACCATGCTCCAGCAGGTTTGCCTCACTGTGGCAGCTGTTGTGCTAGAGGGGTTATCACTGTATTTCACTGCCAGCGTTGCCAGGAGCCTTAGCACAGACTCAGCTCTTGAGGGTCAACTTTGGGCTTGTTTTAATGAAGAAGTAAGACTGAGAAGGGACAATGTTTTGGTGAAACTGTGACAAGAGCTTCTTCTGTTGCAGTTCTTCAACTCTGTTCGCCTGTGGGACTTCATTGAAGACAGAGAGAGCAGGAGTGTGCCCAGCACGGACACCGATGTCACTGAACTGGGAGAACTGTTCATGCACCTCTCAGGGGCCGATGAAGACTCCACTACTTCTTAATAATGAGGATGGGAGGTGCTTCTGCCTGTAGCGATCCAGCTATTGACTTAGTGCTGCTCTGACTTTATACAGCACAGTTAGGAGGAGTGTGCCCTGTGGTGGATTCGTGCAGTCCCAGTGAGGTTTTCAGATTGGTTTTGTGTGGCAACAGAAATACCAAAATACATTTGAAAAAGATGATTTGATTGCATGGGAAACAGAATCCCTTCAACCCAAGAGGGTTTTCTCTTTGGCTTAAGAGATGCAGTGTAAATACAGCTCCTCCCTTACCTTTTAAAGCTTAAGCTGTTAATAACTGTTGCTAAATCAATTTAGGGAGGGTTTAGCTTGTACTGGTTTTGGTTTTCACACTAAATCAACTGTGTATGTACAAAACCCCACTGGGAATAATGGTCAGCAAAGCTTTTTCTTCCTTAAAAAGGAGATTTAAGAACTAATACATTATACCTCAAAGTAGTACCCAGAGTTCAGAGTAAACTCAGAGCAGTGCCAGAGTCACAACAGACAGAGACATTGAGCCTGCAGCACAACCTGGATTCTGGAAACTCTGATGAGAGGAAGGAGTTAGGTGCAGTAACAGTGGCAGCAGCAATAGTGACACTGTTGCTCAGTCTACTTCCAATGTCTTTAACTGGGAACCCTTCATTCCCTTCACTGAAGTAGCCTGAGTTAAGTAACTACATTTTCAGTCATCCTATAGATACAAGTATACAGTGTAAGCTATTTCAGTTAGGAGCAGATAGTTTTAACTCCTGCCTTCAGGCATTGCCCTCAAGGGATGTGCCAAGGCTGGGTAAGGGCAGTGGTGTGAGGGATTAAAGCACATTTCTTCTGAGTTATGGAGCTGCTGCTGAATCCCATTTTTGTTCAGAATTAAATTGTGTTGCAAAGGCTCTGCGCACAAGCAATCTGATGGTGAAATTTGATATAGGAAGTTAATGCTGTGAAGCCATTTGTACTAACTTGGCAGTTCAGCTAAGAACTCAGTCTGAAATGGCTCCTGAGCAATACAGCAGGAAACCAGGGGAGTGCAAGCAGCGACCTCTTAAGCGCATGTAGCAGATGGTCTTAAAAGTCAGTAGAGGGCCAGTGTGGACAAAACCTCATACCCTTGAAGGGCTGCTGTTGGCTTAAAGAGTCAAGCATTTCTGACAGGTCAGTTGCTGAGACAACAGAAGTTCTGTATTGTGAGGCAAACTGTATTCAGAGACACGTGGGCAAAAGCCTCACATCAGCACAGGCAATCTATGTCCCTGTCACAAAGCAAAAAGCAGAGCCTTCAGCTGGAGTTAAGACATTTTAAATGGCATCAAATTAGTGACTCCAGCATTACCGGTTTCCACCATGGGTTGGCATTTCTGGGTCAGAGCTGAAACAGGAGCCTCCTGCGTGGAAATGGCTGCATTTCCCTGAGGGTTTCAACAGGAGAGGGAGAACTCATCCCATCTTCGCTGCCAGCAGCTCCCTCCCCTTGAAACGCACACATTGCTCTGGTTCTGACCCAGGAAATGGAACTTTTCCACAGTTATTTCCCCCCTAAGGTTAATTTTTCACAGTGCTTACTGCAGAGTCAGGCCTCGGCTTGGCACAGTCTGTGACTGCTTACTAGTCAGTGGCACATAAAGGTACAGAGAGGCATGTGAGCGTTGTTCTTCATCACCAATCACAAAGGTGAGGAAAAGAAAGTAATAAAATACACCCCAAAGAAGTCAACGGAGGGGGTGTGCTTTACGTTGAACAAGACATTCCTGGTTTCCCGTGTCCCACGAAGACATGAACCAGGTAGCAGCAGTCTGGGATTAAAAAGACAACTTGTTTTTCAAAGCTACACAGGAACAACATAAGAGTTTTAATTTAATGTAATCTGTTCTGAAAACTAGGGATTAATAATTTCTTTTAGACCTAAAGTAGCAGCAGCTTTATATGATTTATTCTTGTTCTTCAACTATTCTATATTATAATGAAGGTAATATGAGAGATAAATAACATTTAGAGAGGTGTGCACAGAGAAAGCCACAGATTCCCAAGCTTCCATGTCACGAATGGACGCTTGGCTTCCATTCTTTCCCTAGTAAATGTATTTAAACAGAATCCTATTTAAAAATGAGTTTCTTAGATTAACCCACCCCATTTTTTATCCCCTGTGGAGTTCAGCCATGACAAAACACTCACTTGGACCTAAGCGAACAACAGGGCCACAGAAGATAAAACACAGCGAAACTGGTGCCGTGTAACAGCTTCATCATCCAGCAGTGTAGTACCTGAATCAGCTGATGCTGTTGAGAGGCTGTTGCTGTAAAAACCATCCTGCAATGGAAGTGACTGTAAACCTGGAGATAGTCACCTCAAATGTTTTTACTTAAACTGCTTTTAAAACAATCATTCTGAATGTCATTTTTTGAGTTGTTCCAATCTAGCTGTACAAGTCAGAGCGATGGATTACTGCATTAAAGGATGACATTGAATCTTCAACCTAAAATTTAATTTATTTTATTAAAATAAGATAATCAGAGGAACCTTGGCTTACAATAAATGCATTTTCTCAGGAGCAATAAAAACAAAATTAAAACCCAAATCAGCAAGAAAAACTGTATATGCTCAGTTTCCTCTTGATAGTGCATCTCTTGGACGACAGCTTCAGATGGGATGAAGACTATGCTCATTTTGCAGAAGTATAAGGAGAGTGTTAATGAGCCTGTTCTCAGCCACAAAAGCCTGGCTTTCTGCACTTCCCACCTCGCTGGGCTGCAGGAAACAAGTCCATAGTACCAAAGTAAGCTGCTTAAGTTACTGAGGATGACCATAGCAAGACTGGCTAGCTTCCTTCTCTGAGCAGAACAATTCAGAATATATTCCATTCTTTTGCAAGAGTTTCTCTTCTATGTGCAAAACTATTGCAAAACTATTTAGTGTTGAATTAGCATTTTAACTTATTTCATTGGCTTGATGAAAGCTCTTAGGCAGGAGCTGATTTCCAGAAAGTTTTTTTCCTCTTCCCTCAGTCTTGTTTGCAGATACCCATGTCAGGAGGACTCCCCCAGCCTGCAGTGGCACACTGAAGAGCACCAGAACACATCTCTCTGAGGCAAGCCATCCTTGCTGTAAAGAATATCCATTTACCAACAGATTCAAATCAATCCAGAAACACTGCCAAAGAAACAGCCATCACTTCTGGGTATGGGAAAAATAAGGCTCAAGTGCATCTATTAAAAAAATAGTAATAGATCTCTTGATTTATAGTCTGTTAACTATCCCAGTAAAAGAAACTGTAGAAAAAGGCAAGGTGGAGCTGTGTCCCTGCAGGGTAAGAACTGCAGACATCCTTAGCAGCTTGTTCTTAAAACTGGGAGGCAGATGATCCTGCTGGCACTGATCCTGTACACTTGGGCGTTAAAAGCACAACTTCCGTTACTTCTGTTCCTTTCCCAGCACTGGAGAGGACGAGGGAAGGGGAGCATGATCCTAAAACACGGGCAGTCTCGTGGATGTTAATGTGCATGAGTTTATGTCCTCTGTATGGGCAGCACGGTGCAGAGATGGTTCAGAAGCACTCCGGTTGATTTTGGGTAAAGAATGTTGCAACAATTCAATGGACGACAGTATCTGAAGGAAACACATAACATTAAAACAAGGCTTGTGAGACAAGCAGCTCTTTATACTTAAGTCTTAATCATAGAATCCCAGACTGGTTTGGGTTGGAAGGGCCCTTAAAGCTCATCCAGTCCCAACCCCTGCCACGGGCAGGGACCCCTTCCACTGGAGCAGCTTGCTCCAAGCCCCTGTGTCCAACCTGGCCTTGAACACTGCCAGGGATGGGGCAGCCACAGCTTCTCTGGGCACCCTGTGCCAGCGCCTCAGCACCCTCACAGGGAAGAGCTTCTGCCTAAGAGCTCAGCTCAGTCTCCCCTCTGGCAGGTTCAAGCCATTCCCCTTTCTTACAGCTTTTCGTTTATCTTCTCAGAGCAACAGCATACAGTGTGGAAGCTCTGGAAACAACACTCTAGGAATACTCCAGTGTGAATAACCAAATTGTGCCACACAGTTTCATTGCCATATGCAGTCCTGAGTTTCAGATGGGAGGATACTTTATGTTAGTCCACAGACATTATGATCAATTAACTTGCATCTGTGCACTCCTCCACAAGTGACAGGGAGAGAATTGCATCCTCTGCCTAAGTCTGTTTAGAAAGCATTATAAAGAACACTTTAAACAACAAAAGCTGTAATTGATTGTAACAGCAAGTTACTGCTCCAAAATCTGCTGATATTTAATTGCAGCTACTTAAAGGTACCTTCATTATCTTCACAGCAGCGTGAAAAAGTAAAGTATGCTTGGTAAAAACACCTAAAATTGCTGTATGAATTTACATCCCTCAGTGGATTTTGTCTGCTTCTTCCCAGTTGTGGGAAAGGAAAAGGGAATGGTCTTGTTTCCCTCCAACCTACACTAAAATAAGATGTAAATACAGAGATTATGTTAGGGCTTTTTTTTTTTTTGCTTATCTCTAAAACAGGTCAGCTGTTGAAAGCAAACTGCTCCAGTGTAAGCCTAAGACTGCTTCAGTCTGCACGCGTAGTATTGTTTCAGTGACCCTGATGTACAGTCAGAATTACAAACTGCCTAAGGGAGCTAGGCTATGAGAAATACACATATGAGTAAAGACAAAAATAGGAAGCAGGTACACTTTATATAAACCAAAACCTCTAGAATGCTTTGTGTGCTAATGGCTATTCACAAAATACTCTGAAACTCGGATACAGGAAATCACTTACTTGCGGAAACAGAGGTCGTTCTTCCCTAACTTTCTTCAAACAATCTGCTACAAGCCTCTTCATTGCTTTGGGACAGTTCTTGTACAATTTACTGAGGTCTGGAGAAGCATACCCTCGGCCAACCATGAAAATAATCTGAAAGAGAAGCAGCAAGTGGCAGAAAACCAAAGCTGTAGGAGTTGTTTCACTGGATAGCATTAGTGTCCCAAAGCATTAAACACAAGTCTCAAAGGCACGCACACCAGCAGAGGCTTGTCAACCTGTCCCAGTTAGTTAACTGAAACAATGCTCCTGGGTTTGTGTAATGGAGGACATGGTTAAATCAGAGCAACACTGCTCCGTGATGCTCAACAAGGGAAGGAGCTATTGTATTCAGAACAGAACAGGGGACGCTACCTGACATGGACATAACATAGCAGTATCCTTCAACTGAAGGCTACAGTGAGAAGCAACTCTCAGCCTCAGTAGTCAGGAGCAGTCAGTCAGCCAATTTGGCACAACAGCACAATCCCTCAGTAAAGCTGTTATGTTCAGGTATCTCTATACAACATGTTGCAAAAGGAGGCGTACAGCTAGCAAGTGAGATCACTGTAACTAATACAGCACAAAAGGGGGGTTGTCTGGTTTCAAGACAAACAAAAAACGATCTTATTAGTGTTGGAAAATACATTTTCTGTTCTAGTTAATGTGGCCATTGTTTAGGATTTTCATGAGACTTCCAGTAACCTTAAGAGTTGGCTGTACAGTACTGCTAACACTATTACGTGGTAAAATGGTGGTAGGTTTGGTTGTTGGGGGGACTTTGACTGCTGAGGGTTTCACTGGGGAGAGGTAAACAGAACTAACTGTGCTATTGGGTCAACTGCTGTCATCTCAGGAAAAGAAAAAGCCAATATAATGTTGCTAAAACAAGGTCTCAGCATTGCTCTCCAGGAAACATCATACTCCTCCACAGAAACCTTACCTGAGGGTCAAGAGTCCCATCTTTTCCAGCAGTTGTGATTACTTAAGCTTGCACAGTTCTAATATTATGAATTAAAACACATTCTGATATCCCAATCTTAAAACTAAGACAAAACTTCCTTAACAGAACTGACCTCTTCACAAATCACAACTGAGGATAAGCAAAACAGATCAAAAAGATCCAGTTGTCTGAAGTTCATGCCCTGCAGAATGAGTAAGCGCTACACTTGCTGAGCCAGAAAAAGCATTTGCGTAAAGAGAACAGATGAGGTCTCTGTCCTTCATGTGCTTCTTCATAATTTTTGGTTAGTCGATTTGTAAGAACAGAATTTAGCCATGAGTAAATTATTCAATACTTAACAGGGACGACAACAGCCAGTATTGATTCTTCGCTTAGTAAAAAGCATGGAACCCAGTCTTGATAAAATAACAGCGTATTTAACATCAAAAGGGAAACTTCACATCTTTATTGACATAGCAAAAGCTTTAACCGTGAATAGATCCAACAGGCCACTTAAAATCCTATAAAAAAGAAATCTTTTTTCCTTTCAGTAGCTGTCACTGTCAATATTTAAACACTCTCCCACACAGATTTACTGCTGAAACAAATCATGTTGTCAACACCACTTCAGTTCCTGTTTTGTATTTGCCTTTATCTTACATTTCTTGAGGACAACAAAATGTACCCTTCCAGAAATAAAACACAGCATCCAAAGAGGCTTTCTCACCTGGTCTCGGTTGTTTATGTGGGAGTATGGCAACTCTCCTGTCATTAGTTCATATAATACTATTCCATAGGAGTAGACATCTGACTGAAAACTGAATGGGTTACTGTCCTGCATCCGTATCACTTCTGGTGCCTGCGGAAGGGGGAAATCAGAAATCAGTATGAAGAGAACTTAGGAATGGAAAGGATAAGCAAAGGGGAAAATATTTGGAAAACAGAGAGTGAGCTCAACCAAAAATGAGTGAATGAACAGGGGACAGCTCAGAACCTCTGATGTTCTACCTAAGGCTCTGGAGAAGTTCAGGCATGGCTACTCTCCTTTAAAAAAACATCAGTGCACTCGAGAGTAAACAAAGCAATGCTTTAATTCAGTGAGCATTTTACCATTAGAAAAACTATTATTATTCCAATTTGCAGTACTGACTTTTGCTACATCTTATATACAAGGGAGTCTGAGTCTCTCACCATCAGCTCTTAAACAGGTATCAATGTTAAAGAGTAAAAATACAAATTTCTAATACAGATTCATTCCCTTGTAAAACTGATCCTGAAACATTTACATGAATATGAAAGCAAAATATAAAACAGCACATATTGCGGATCAGGAAAGAAATGCATCTTTGCAAAACAAAGCAAAACGGTAAAGCTGAAGAACTTTAAATAAACAATGTTGAATGACTGAATAAAACAAGATCTAAACCATCCAAACACCTTTCCTGGGCACTAAGATTTTTTTCCCTGTGAAGTCCTTCAGCACTGCTGAGCAAAGTACTAGTTAAAATTCAACAGTTCCACAACTCAACCCAGTAAGAGATTACACTGTGGAAACAGAATCAACCTCTCCTGCTACTTAAAGATGACTCCGCAAAGATGAACGGTCTATGAATGATTAAAATAAACCCCCAAACCTGTAAAGAGCAACACTGCAGGGTTTTTTTTCCAGAAGATCTGTTTCCTGTATATAGGCATACCTATAGGGAAGTTAGTTTCAAATCCTAAGAAATTCTTGCATAATTTTAACGATTCTTTTTAACCTGGTGACAGGCACTGTTCCACGAGGTTAAACATAAAAGTTTCCTCCAGCCCTAACCACTCTATGATTCTATGGTAAGGGGAACTGTTGGGAATGTCCTCTCGAACAAGGGCTTCGCAGTACCACTTCCAAAAGAAACTCCATGAACTTTCCACTAGAATTTGAGAATTCTGTACCTAAATAGACATTTACCTGCTGTGGTTCTGAGCTGCCCCAAAACCTACTCAACTGGTGCAGGGCGAGGGCCAGTCCTGGGCCTAACAGCAGCAGCCTGATATATATGAAACGTCACCACCAAAGATGACTGTGCTCATTCCCATACTTGAAGTAGCACTTCCCCAGTCCCCTGCCAAAGCTGACAAATGCACGATCAGCAAGTGTGCTGCCAAGTCCCACGCAGGGAGGAGGGGAAGAAAAGGCCACAATGAAGAAGGTAGAGAAAGGATCCCACAAAGCCACCGTTACACAGATGAAAGCCTGCTCTCCTGTGAGACAAGCCCATTTGGGCAGGATTATGGCAGGAAAAAGGCTCCCCTGAATACTTAAAATGAAGGAGAACCCTTAGGTGAATGATGGCTACTTCGCACAATTAAGCACCCCAATACTTCATTCTTCAATTTTAACCTGCCCGACAACTGGAATAAAAGCCTACACAGCACCAGCAGCATATGTTGATTCATTTAGATTTATAGATTTAAAATAAGTGTTCAGTTGCCAAAACATACCTTACCAGAAGGAAAGCAACTATTTAACATGAGTGAAATGTTTTGCTCACCATCCACAAGATTGACCCAGTGGGCTGCTCCACCTGTTGAGATCCACTCCACCTGGATTTTACAGTTGCCAGACCAAAGTCTCCTATTTTCACTGTGAGGCCTTCATGAAGAAATATATCTGAACACTTGTTAAAGAAATCCCCTAGGAGACCTGAGCAAACACCTCGGAATTTTCTGACATGATTCTGAAGTACCTGCTCAGGTTTTACAAATGCAAGCCAACTCCCCACAAAAACTGATGGTTATTTATTAAAACCTGCCACAAGTTGTACTGTAAACAGAAAAAAAAGACATATTCTAGCATCCATATTACAGAATTAACATTTAAGACTAAACAAGACCAGATGTTTCAGCATTGTTTGTACTTCTATCTTTATGGTGAGCTAGGATAGGAACCTACTGTGTTAGTTAATACCAGTGACTGCAGGTAGTTAAACAACTGGTGTCAAGAGACACAGAGGAACAACAAAGAAGTCTTCACAGCTCAAAAAAGAAACTAAATAAAACCAAGAGGAATCAAATACAAAATCTCTTAACACAAAGCTCTCTAGCTGATCTCCTGAGATTTCACCATGATTTAACTATTTCAACTGGAAATACCCCCATCTGTACTATCTGCAGTCTATGCACTGAAAAGATTGTCTGTTAAGATTGACAGGTAGCGCTTTCTTTGTTGGGGTTATTCCAAGGAGATTCCATTTTACAACTTCATTTAAGAATGGTTTATATTCAAAAAGAAAATTCAGAATATAAACATGACTGACACCTCCTTCGCACTCCGACGTCAGGAAAAGAGTTAATATACTACACATAAATGGTCTTCACTATCCGGAATCACAAACTCCTGACCTCCCATATCCCAAAATGATTATTTTTCTAAATGAAGTGAAAATGGGAATCTCCTTAGAATCACAGAATAGTTAGGGCTGGAAAGGACCTTAAGATCATCAAGTTCCAACCCCCCTGCCATGGGCAGGGACACCTCACTCTAAACCATATTACCCAAGGCCTCGTCCAACCTAGCTTACATTATGGAATCACTTGGCATATTCTTTTACGCTAACATTTGCAAAACATTTTGTTTGCATTTTACAAAAGGAAGTTGTATTTTATTGCTGTTAGCTCTAGGGATGTTCTTGGCTATTTCCAAAGCTGGCATTTTGCAAGGCAAAGGACATCAGTTTACAACATTGTTACTCCATATGCATTACTGAAAGTATGTATTTGCAAGAAGTACAGTGGTAACAGTTTGCCTTTTCTTGAGTTTAAAGTAAAGAGATTAGGCTTCATTTCCCTCAGACATGTGAAGGTGCTTTAAGCTCTTGCTAAAAAGTAACTTCTTACTCATCTACAGGAATTTAAGAGCCCCAGACTGCTTTGGGTTGGAAGGGTCCTTAAAGCTCAATCCAGTTACAGCCCCCTGCCATGGGCAAGGACACCTTCCACCAGAGCAGCTTGCTCCAAGCCCCTGTGTCCAACCTGGCCTTGAACACTGCTAGGGATGGGGCAGCCACAGCTTCTCTGGGCACCCTGTGCCAGCGCCTCAGCACCCTCACAGGGAAGAGCTTCTGCCTAAGAGCTCAGCTCAATCTCTCCTCTGGCAGGTTAAAGCCACTGAATTACTCATTAGTAGTTACATACATCTGAAACAGCTATTTCAGACCACCACCACCCCCCAAAGCCCCATATTAACAACAGATCGCCCACATTAAAAGAAATACAACTAAGGTAGAAAAGGATACTATTGGACTTCATGTCTCTGTGGATGATATTCTTTGCATGTAAATAGCTGTGAAAGAAAAAATAGAAGTACCATTATGAAGGCTGTTCCCATAAACTTTATCTTTCAGTTTACTGACAGACATTATGACAATTTATTACACACTCAACCATTTCACGCACTCTTGATTTAGTTAAAGGATGTGTCTACTTTGGGAAAAGAGAAAGTTAGCAACTACTGGCTGATGACTACTGCTTTATGCATTACAGAAAGCAGAAGCAATGTAGTAAATAAACCTCAGAAAGCAAAAAGGGTGGCATCACTGTTACGTAGCTGTGTAATGCCCTAGAACTAGACGCTGTCCTCATGTGTGTGAAATTTGGATGCTATCTCAGGTTTACTTTTTACAAACTGCTTTAATCTGCAGTCACAATATATGTCCCTCGTTTTCTAGGTGCCTGACTGGAAACATGGGTCCTGAGCTGCAAAATGGATGAACAGGGACAGCATCAGGCAGTGTCAGCATCTTCTCTGCTCTGAACACTGCAACACATTCCAAGAGTATGGGGAAGGCTTCCAAAATGCATCTGTGTGCTTGTTCTGTAGCTGTAAAACAGGAACAGGCATCCCGTCATCTCAGACAAGTACTATGAGTATAAATTAGGATTTGCCAAACACTGTGATTTCTAGGAAGTAATACAAGGAGGGGAAAAAAGGTTAATTCTATGTTTAGAATAGGATCTCATCTAGTTGCCTGACAGTAAGACCTCAAGCTATGAAAGAAGATAAAATACAGAAAAGCTAACTGTTAAGTGACTAGTGGTCTAACACCAGCTAAGGCAAATCCAAGGGGGGGGGGGGGGGGGAATACTAAATCAAAGTAAGAATGCATACACCAGTGCTGAAATTAAGGCTGCACAAGCTCTCTACTGGGTGTACCACTCTGACCCCTTACTAACTTAGCAGAGTAACTCCACATATTAGATTTTGGGATAAGAAGGGAAACACCATTCCAAGAACAAAAATAGCCAGCAGTGCTGTTGATCCTACTCACTCCATTCCCTGTGCTGTCTGCCGAGCAATATCAATGAGCTGGAACATTTGGAACTTGGTCTCTTGAACATGCAGGTGTTTATACAGGCTGCTTCCTTCACACCACTGTGTTACAATGGCCAGATTATCTTTAGTCATGTAGCCCATGAACAGCAAAATATTAACATGCCGAGTCTTCCTAAAAGAAAGTAGGAAAGACAAATTAGTACCTTTACGAAAAGAGGTTTCAAATGCTTTTAAAAATCCCTGGCTCAAGGAACATGTTTCAGTTTTGAGTCCAAACATGAGTTTCCAGCAACATTTTTGCCAGGTGAATATGTGTGTCAAGTTTGGTTTTAAGCTATACAAAAATATGCTGATTTTCTGCTTTTTTGTTAGGATACTAAAACTCCTTTTAGTTGCAAGGAAGTTTTTAAAATCAAGCTTCAAGAAGTTGTCATGAAAATTCAAGGGTTTAGAAATTAGTGACCGACATTCATGCTTGCAAGTGGTATTAAAAAAGTTACTGGAATACTAGAAATTACCCTGAAAGCTGGGAGAAAAAGGGACAGATTTAGATAGAAGACTGAATCCCAACAGGAAAGTGAAGGGTCACTATAAACTGTGAAGGAATTAACAGATAGTTCTTACGTACTCTAAGGGGTTCCGTTTCAGGATTGACATTATGGCTAGTTAACTGGACACTACAAAAGCAGTATTTGCAAGCAGAAAAAGTTCTGTAGATCAGAGTATACATCAAAGTAAGTAGCTATGCTGCAACTGTGAAAGGTACAAAGTTCAAGTATTCTGTCCAGTGATGAAAATTCTGGCAGGATTTATTCATCCTCATCTTTTCCTGCATTCCAAATAGGACCTGAACAATTATGGGTGCTATTATTATTCATCTGAAAATACAACCTTCAGGAATAGTGAAAAACTACTGAAATACTCTGAATTAAGACAGCTGTCTCACAGCAAGTATCACTTAACTGTCTCCTTTACTCTTCTCTGCAGATCTGCTTTTTGTGTCCCTCAAACACAGAATACTGGGCAAGAAAGGAGGGGTAATAGTCAAGTGAGTGCCTTGGAATAAGAATTTAGCAGTGAAACTACCTACTCACCTTAACACAGCCACTTCATTTCTGAAAGCCTGGAACTGTTCTGGGGTTGGATCTACAACCTTTAGTATCTTCACTGCTACATCCCCTGAAAACACAGTTACCGAAGAAGTTACTAAAAACGCAGCTTTTTTTTGCCCTCCCACAGTAACATTAATACACAGTATTCTTAACACTCCCCATTTGTGCACAGTACAACTCCAGTAACTTGTAACAGGTCAAGAGTTTTCCCGCAGACATATAAACTTCCACCATATCAAGCAATTCATTTACTTGAACTTCAGTCTAATAGAAAAAGTCACTAATTGGTCACATGCTTCCCTTCTAGTTTTTAACTGTGGCTAGCATCACACAAATGCTTTGTGCAGGATATAAAGCTACTAACATCTGAAATAGCTGTTGAAAGGGCAGGCATTCTAATGTAGCTGCATTCTCAGCATCTTATTTCAAACACAGTCACATCAGAGTGTCTCGGCTTCCGAACAGCATCCAAAGATTCATCACTTTCCCATTTTCTATCCAGTTTTAGTGTACATATATATGCACCTTTGTATTTTTATGACAGGGGAGTTGGAACTATATGATCTTAAGGTCCTTTCTAACCCTAACTGTTCTATAATTCTGTATATTAAAGTTTATATATATAATCTATATATATGATGTATATACCCCAACTTTGCTAAATACTGCTAAATTCCAGCAACGGAGGGGTAAATCTTCTACTAAGAAATAGCAGAAAAATCACTGATCTTAGTATTTCAACAGCAAATCTGGGGACACCAGAAAGCAGAACCTCTTTATTGTTCTTTAAACTGACAGATTAGAAAGTTTTTCTTAAAAGCTACATTTGAATTGCTTTCGTTATCAGTGCTTGCTTTAAATGTCAGTGTCTGTTAAATGGCAATACAAAGGGAATAAATGATGATCCAGTGCTATCTGTTTAGAAGCTGTTTCTAGAGAATGAAGTTGTAAAAACCTTTACGGTGTACATCCAGAAAATAGTGGAAGAGATTGAAAAAGGGTGCAATAGTGGAGGCAACTAACAAAAGTAAAAGCACCACCAGCAAAACCCACTAATTCCTCTGGGAAAGAAGCAAGCATCACATTTCACTGTGGATGGACAGCATTTTAGAATTCAAGATAAACTTGCCTTAACCCTGTCACAGGAAGATAGAAGCAGTTCAGACAAACCAAAACTTCAATCTTAGTCCACGTGCAGTAAAAAGATTTGAGAGGTTCTATACTCCAATGCAGACTTATCCCACAGTTTAAAGGGTGCTGCCTCTTGGCATTACTGAATCATCACCTACATTTTAAAAAATCACTAGTGACAGACTCCACCACAATCACCAGTTTTCTTCTTCTTAATATGACCTCTTTTCAAAGATAGATGTGAAAAATGTTAGCATGTCTCTAGAACATAATGATCAACTGAAAACATTAGGAATACTTAACCACTAAATACTGAAGTATCTTTCACTGTAGTTACCAGCTGCTTAATTTGCTGTATAACTTAAGTCACAAAAGATGCACAACTACTGAACCTGTTATTGTACATTTCCATCTTCTTCCTTTCACTTCAGTAAATGCAATATCCTTCCTATTTCAGCCTCATAAAGAGAATTATCTCATATCTGTGGTATGCATAATGTTTGATAACTCACAGATCTCTGCTTAGAGAATATAACTGGTAGGAAGACAACACGCTCATATGAGCACCGACATCAGAGGCTTTGAAGCAGCCAGTTCCTACTGTGACTCCTACTGATGTACAATGCAAGACCAATAGATGGTCTACCAACACTTGGAAGTACACTGTTAAGATCTATGCCCAGACAAGGCAAGGATTCAGCACCCACTGATTACACGTCAAATGTTTTCAGATGATTTTCAGTTTATTTTCCATTATGATCCTTGCTGCACAGATGAAGAGATGTTCTTAACCTTATAGTGGTCTCACTGAATGAGGTACCACACTTCCTTTAAGCTTGATGGAATATCCCAAGCAGTTTCTTCTACAGAAACAAATACACAATAGCACTTGCTTTGTTTAGCAGCAATCTGAAGATAAATCAGCTTTCACCACCCCCCCCAACCACCAAAACCCTAGAGCTGATTACCAGGGTCAAAGGGGAAATGTGAGTGTTTATGATAGGTAGTCTTCCAACCCATTTAAACTGCCTTGGTTCTCTTTCCGCCTTTTAAATTTAGAAGCATGCTACAGGACACTACAGGATCCAAATGGGGTCTGTAACAGAAGTGGTGCAAATATGAGAATTAGTACTTAACCATCAGAACAAGCTGGAAAAATATGGAAGTTATTCCATATTGAGACACACGCTCCTCAGAGCAAGACTACCCTTGACACTTCAGTTTCAGTGTGGAAGACTAAATCAGGAAAGCTTATTGGAAACCTAATACAGTTTGCATTCAGTTGTACACAACCTCCCAAAGGTTCCCTGCAAATAGCCCTTTGTAACTGGGTGTTTCAGGAAACCCAACACCTCTAACTTCACCTGGCTCTTCTACTGAAGTTTGCAGTAATCTGCCCACTTCAGTTAATTTTATTTAGCTTCCCCATTTTTATTGCTGCATTTGTACTACTAGGTTATTACAAAAAAAATTTTGCAGTTTCACTAATAAGCACAGTGAACACCCTGTTTCTTCAATTCTAAACAGAAAAGACTCGTAAGAAACAGAACCCTGTAAGTTTCTTAAGACCACACCAAAAATGAGTTAAAAAAACCCAAAATAAACAAACCAGAAACAGTAATTTAGTTTTGACTTCCCTGAGAAACCAGAAGAATATAAAAAGTTACAACAAATATCAAACATTATCGATACTGAGTTAGGAGACAGCCATCCTGTGCACACAACTGAGTGTTCTTTTTACCTATGTAGCTCCATACATTTCCTGTTTAACACACCAAAGCTCTTATATATGAAGAGTTGCAAATGTTTTATTACAATAAATATTAATGAGAAACTCTCATTTCTTACCTTCTGTCCTGAGTAAACTCTTATTTAACCTATTTTTCCTCTTGTTTTGTGTTCCGTTTCACTTATATAATGAAAATCAGTTTAACTATTCATGAATATTACTTGTAGCATAAGGACAGTCCTTCTATTAAAGCCAAGATACTGTCAGCATCAAGACATGTGAGTATTTATTCTTTAAAAATAGAGGGTGGAAGGTAAACTTCCAGCTTATTTTATGACAATAATGCTATTTAAATTAGGGCCTGGACGGGTTTGTGTGTGTTTCTTTTTACATCACAAGCCCTGAATTTAGAAACCGGTTCTGTAGTTCCCAGTATGCCTCCTTTCAAAGTATTCCAGCTAACTTTATATCATAAACTCTCACACCAACCATTTTCTCCTCAGAAAGACTCCACAGCAAAAGCAATTTATGGTCATTTCCTTTCCCTGCCACCTTGAATATATTATGCTAACTCAACCACAGAGGTACTGAAAAACAGGTAAATATAATTCCACATCAGGCTGTGAAATTCCCCAGGTAATTCTGCCAATTCAATCTTGAGAATGGAAATAAAAATCTCCACAGAGAACAAGCTGTTGGAGAACGTGGTGATAAAGAAAACATTGTTGGCTCCAACACAGTACACATATAGATGGCAGTTGTGAGATTCTGTTGTTTGCCTTAATTTCCCCACTGCTAGTATTAGGAAATGAGTATTTCTCACCTAGTGCCTTTGGTGGCAGATAAGCACACAGCACCATTAAAACAATTTTACCTGTTTCTGGATTTACCTTTTCTCTTATCAACATTTTGGGAAAACTTTAACACTTGTCAAGAACTTACCATGCCATTTGCCTTTGTAAACTGTTCCAAAAGAACCTGACCCTATTCTGGTAGAAAGCATGACTTCACTTGCTTCTATTTCCCAGTAATAACTGGAATCTCTTTGTCCACGAGGCCTCTGGAACAAAAATTGACATGGTTTTTACTTTTAGTATTCAATCAAATATATTCTATACACACACCAAGAATGAAAGAACTCCCTTCATACACACTTAAGATGCACTGAGACCCCAAGGATTTTGTCAGGCAGTTTGGACTTTGATTTTCCCTTCTCAGTTTGTGAGGGGCAGTGAGTTTGTTTACAAATAAACAGAGAAACTCCAAACCCAAACCAAACAACTGAACAAAAAACAAAGCCAAAACCACACTGCTCCATACCAATGACATTTTCTTGGATGGCTTGACCTACTTAGGAAGCTATTGCTAAGTGCTGCACTAGAAATGTGAACTCCTACCTTAGGTCTTAAGAGGAACAAGTATTTCATAATCAACTACTGAAAATACATCTGAGATACTGACTTTTTCAAAACAACAATACTAAAATTCAGGAACTCCTTTACATATTTAAAAGGAATAAACCAAAAAGACGAGAGCAGAATTCTCCAGTGCCGCAGTGATTGACAACTGGGAGTCCCACTACACAACTGGATTTTCATTTCTAGTATTATAACCCTCAAAGAAATTTGAGATATTAATTCATTATTGTTGTAACTTTTCCCACCCAAAGTTTAAATCAAGCCTTCGAGGAAAAACTTGTATGTTGTTAAATCCCTGAGGCACTGTGACTAACTTCCCTATGAAAATGACAGCGCTATCCACAGCCACTTTCTATGGAAGCCATGGCAACGCAGTTCAAATAGTGATAAATAAGGCTAACTTTAAACATATTAAAAAAGAACTTAAGAAAAGATGCAGACCCTGAAGATTCAGAAAGGTAATCCTCAAATGTGTACTGGAAAATAACTTCACAATGCTGCCTGAGAGTTCTGTGTATTTACAATGTAATAGTGCTAGCCTTCCCAAGCTAGTTACTATTACATACACACAGTGCATGGCTCAAACTTAAACAGAGGCAGTTCAGGTTGGATATAATGAAGAAGCTCTTTACTATGAGGGTGGTGAGGCCCTGGCACAGGTTGCCCAAAGAAGTGGTAAATTCTCCACCCCAGCAGTGTTCAAGGCCAGGCTGGACAGAGCCTTGGGTGATAAGCTCTAGTGTGAGGCGTTCCTGCCCACTGGCAGGGGGCTAGAACTGGATGATCTTAAGGTCCTTTTCCAACCCAAACCATTTTATGATAGCCATCAAGCTTGTATTGCCTTTCAGTTACAGGAATGTATCCCAACACACCGCTACTCCCAGTGCACTTTACATAACTAAAAATTAATAAATCAGACATTGCCACACTTACAATTTTGTTCTTTTCTTGTGTATTAGATCCAGGGGCTCGCTCTCTTTGGGCTGGGACTGGGGTTTTAGGCTGAGACCAGCCAGTTGGGCTCATATTGTTAGGACTTCCAGACAGAGCAGAGGGTGAGGCTGAAATATTAAAACAGAAGAAAAACAATTTATGACCTAGAAAATAAACACAAAACAATATTCTAAATTATTTGAGGTTTTGAAAACATACCTGATTCACTATGGCTTCGAATTGCATCCTAGAACAGAGAAGGTAGGTAATAAAGTTAATAAACATAATGACAGCATACAAAAGAAGACGCAGGAATAGTGCTGAAATTGTTCCTGAGAGTTTTGGTCAAGTGCAAATGGTCTTGACCAACATCCTCCGCAAGATAACAGCTTGGTTTCTACGCTAAAACCCATGCAATTTGTGAATTCTTCCAAAACACTTAAAATATTCACAGCATATTCAGAGGTGTTACTGCCAAAAAAAGAAAGGAAAAAAAAAAAAGGAAAAGGAAAAGACACAGAACAAGAAAAACCACTGCAAATCCTGTCTGCATTCCCACCGTGGGATTTTTGCACATGCGTGTATTTCAGACCTGAGATGGTCCTGCACCCCTGGGGGTTCTCAAAAAGCCTTGGCATTACAAGGAGGAAAACTTTTAAAAGCTCCTCCAATATTCCAAGTCAATATACATGTTTCAGTATCTCTGCCAAACTATTTCCACCCAAAAAAAGGCTATATCTGGTGCCCTAATATAAAAAGCATCTTATTTTCAAGACATTTCCCCATAGATTAATGTGTGATGGTATTTGAAAAGCATGTTCTTACACAGTTCACTAGCTGGCACAGTGCGACAACTCTCACCTCATGCCACAGGCACTTTACAACACAATTCTACAGCCATGCACAAGATAACTAAGCTCTGACAAACAAGACTTTTTACAACTTTTCTCACCTGCTATGTATTATCCCAAAGTACATACAGGAAAGGTAAAATATCCAGGTACTGTATTAAGTACAAAGCAAGAACATGCACTACAGAAATGTTAAATACTGTCAAAGTTAAGAGAAGTCAAGTCAAACTTTCGCACTCATTAGTAGAATAATAAACGTAAGACATCACAGGAGGACAGAACAAGCCTACACTCCACCATACAGTTTTCAAATAAACGCAGGTTTCCCTTAGTAAAGATTCATTTATGAAATACATCAGTTTAGCTTGCTAGTTGTATTCTCCCAAGCTTGACTCTACACCAGTATTCTTGCATAGTACCTCTAACTCTACTTTTGTCCATTTTGAAGACAATAAAACTCTTTAAGAGCCTGAATCAATACCAGGTGATGGGTTTTGTACACCAGCCTGGGAATGGAACTGCTTTCAAGGGAGCTGGCAAAGGACAACTAAATAAACTGCTCTCCAACTGATGCATATGTAATCCTTATTTAAGAAAAAAGTAATTTTGAACTTCAACCCTGATGTATTTTTTTTTGCTTATGAATCCAACAGCAAATGAACAAACCCCAGCATTCTTTAGAGCTGTTCTTACAACACAAATCATACCATACACAGTGCTATAGTCTGGCAGCTTCACTTGGATATGAATAAAATAAATCATGCTCTTAATCTAAGGGCTTTGTACATTTATATTCAACAAAAGTTCTGAGAGAAAAGAAAAAGCTACAGAATAGATCTGCTTAAGGGCCTTGCTTTAAACACTGTGTGACCGAATGCATCTTTAATTCAAGCTTATTCAAACTCACACCAAATCTCATCGCAGTGTGGATTCGTACAGCTGAACTAAAAGTGAAGCACTTCCATCAATTTGCATCTTCCTATTAGTATCCTCAATATTTAAGTACAAACATGCTATAAACATGCGCACCAAATCAAGGCCAGATAAAACACTGAATGTGGACACTGCCATGGCTTACAAGTTACAGCAATCCTGTTAATCACAAAAAAACAAAAGGCACCAAGAAAATACCTACTCTTCCCCTCAAACAAAACCGTCTGCACCAGGAACTGGGAGAAGCATTCAGGCTGTTATTCTAGGCCAACACGGTAAGAGATAAGAGAAAAGAACAGAGGAAGTGTAAAAGAAAATTAAAAAATGGAAGAATTAAATGTTAGGATAAATGAAAGAAAGAGTAATCTGATGACAGATGATCATTAAGCGCAGTAAAGCTTTGAAGTATTCCCATTGAAACCCAAAAGTTCACTAGTATCTATCCTTTGGTAAACCACTTTATTAAGGTGGTCTTTCTCATGTCATATTAGAAGGTCTCCACTTCTGTGGTGTTTGGGGGGTTTTTAACATTTTCGGTATTTGAAGCCTTTTGGAAAAGCAGCTACTGCCTTTAAGACATGGCAGCGATTTTTATTCAGTCCCTCTGACATAATGAGGAGCCAGAATAGAAAGCAGTTCTGTCTTTACTGCTATGCATAAAGGATAAAGCAAGCAATGTCTATTTAAAGGCTCATCAGACTACAAAGTTCAGTAATTCATATTCTCTTTCCTGACTGCTTCATTATTTTCCATGCCATAAAAGCCGGTCATCCAGGCTTCTGAAGCTGTAGAAAAGACTGTAAGCCTAAGAAAACCAAACAGAAAGGAGAATACCTTTCCCCATAAAGCCCAGCTGGCACAAAGCTTCTCACCAAAACGACTTCACTGGGCTGCAGTAAACTTTCCAGAGGAGTTCTCCAGCACATTTCAGAGAAGCCTATAAACTACCAGCTGAAGATGCAAGTAAACTTGGCAGTCAAAGGGTTTTGCTTGGCCTAAACAGTTTTTAAACTGTTCCAGAGCAAAAAAACCCAACAAACCTCTCTGAAGTCTTGCAGTTCAGCACTTCTTTCTGCAAACCTTTCCAGCACACCACTCCCTTATTTTATCATCACAAAACAAACCCCAACCACTTTAGGCCTGACTTCAAAGAGCTGTCTCTCACTACTGCCAGGTTAAGGTACAGAAGAAAAAGGAAAGAGGTGCTTGAAAGCAAGTAACAGCAGAAAAACGTTTTGAGATACAGATGGCTTTAGCACACAAGCCCAGAATCACTGTTCATTCCATTCAGATATAACACAAAACATATTGCAAGAAAGTTTTGACTTGAGTATTCCAACTCTGAGAACTACATCCAGACTTACAGTACTTATAGTCTGACTGAAAATGAACACCAGCTCCCACAAATGAGATCTGTAAGTTTGGAAGAACATTTTTATATATGCCCAATAAGCATTTCTTCACCAAAACTGAGCTTATTTTCTTTTCTGCTCTGTGAAACTTTATTGTTAAGCTCCCCCACATGTTCACAGGCCCCAAAAATCTACCTAAAACTTCAGCAGAAGTATATAAAGACTAAGAGTGAACTATCAGCTTTCTATGCAAATGTGCCACATATCTTCTTCAGCCAACGCAACCAGTAATGACCAAAAGCAAAGAAGAAAACCCAACCAGTGACTATTACATGGCCAGTCACAATTCTAGTTTAAATTTCAGCTATTCCCTCCCCATCAGCATTACCTCTATTATCCTGCTGTCTACAGGCATTGTAGTGCTAACCATGTGGACATTTGGTGTGGACGTAGATCGCTGTCTTTGGGAAAGAGAACCCTCAGAGGAAGGATTTGTTGTGTTGAAGGTGAAGGCATGAGGTGTAGAATACCTGTGCTGGGAACTGAGAAGGAAAGAGAGAAAATGGGAAATTTGTGGTTATTTTTTCCCTTCTAACAACTGAATCATACTGTTCAATGTAACCTGTCCTAAAGCAACATACACAGAATTCCAAGCACAGAAAAAGCTGGGACTTGCACACCAACTACACTATCTGGTCAGCTGAATCATTCCCAGTTTAAGTTAGAAAATAAATGAGAAAACTTGAAGATCTTGTCAGCTCACACACTTATCTAGTGTGTTTAACATAAGTCTATCTCTGCTGTTATGAATTTTGCCACAGCACACCTCAATCCCCATCAAATCACATTCAACATACTGATAAAATACTGGCTCTGTTAGGTTAATTCAGGCTTGTGAAATCTAGACAAACTGCTCATTTCAAACCTGTTCAGTGCATAGCTTAAGAGCTGTTTTTACTGCTAAGCCCTGAATTTGCAAAGCTTTGCAAGACTGTTCAATGGTTTGCAGAGAACAGCCAGCAAGGAAGTCGTGAAACCCAATACCAGTTAAAAGGAGGCCAACACTAAAATCCAGTTCAACAAAGAGTTATAAATCACAGCTAAGGTCATTCATACTTTATTTATCCCAACTCATATAAGTATCCTAACTGAAATCAGCCAGCCTTCACAAAAAGCTTAAAAACCTATCAAGTTAACAGTCATTGTCCAGCAACACTGGGAAGAGAGTAGGATGGCAAAGAGAACATAAGAGCAATTCCTGATGTATTTGCTACTAAAAAAAAACAAATAAATGAAGATATAGAACCATTTGCAAGTCAGCTACATGCTTTGTGCGTCATTCCTGAATAAGCCAAGACTTTCAAAGGGATGCAGGGAAAACAAGAGATGGCCTGCCCTCTGCAGCCTCTAGAATTTCAAGGAAAAGAATACAGGCACAAATTAGGCTCAGAAGTCAGGCACCTCTGAAAGGAAAGCAGGTTTTAGTCTAGCATTTAAAACTACAGACACACTCTTTTTAGGCCTTAGATTTTTCTTTTAGAGGAGCATATTTTCAGTTTCCACTGTTCTCCCTTTAAACTCTTATCTGCCACCGTAACATTGGAACCTTATTCTAGTTGATGTATGCCAGCCGTGCAAAACGAGTCACATGCCTTTTACATGTGTACTACCTAATCAGATAAAATAAAATCGATGAAAATACCAGAGGGAGCCTTGAATTGCTTAGGAAGGAAAACAAAGGTCTCCAGAAAACCTTTAATACCCTCCCTTAAAGCCTTAAGATTCAAAATTAAAAAGATCAAATTCCAAATCAGTGTTTTGCTTGAATGTAAGAACAAGAAAGGACACTACATGTTATCTGTGATGAAGTGGTGTTGCCTTCTTGCACATTTATCCCAACTTTCTATGAGATGGTTCTAGTTTTGAGGAGTTGGGGGCATTTTGGTTTTTTGCTTTTAAAAAACTGTATTTCCCAAACCAGAAATGACAGGAAATACTAGCTTACCTAACAGGTATCCGGGAGACAGACTCCCGCATCCGTCTCATTGTCAAGGGAGGTAGTGCAGGGACACCACTGTCACTGATATTTGAATTTGGGAACAATCTGAAATATCAACAGAAACAATTACAATTTCAACTGCTACACTACCTCCTGTACAATGCTCTTTAAAGCTGACAATGTAAAGGGCTGTTTCTTCCCAGCACAATGAATTTGATGAACACATTCCTATCTTTACATAGTGTTTTTCTGCTGTGTATGGTATGATTAAAAACTAGGTCTTCAGACTCCCCAAGAAAATTTCCATGTGCTCTTTCTAAACTGAAGACACAAAACTTTTTACGTTCTATTAAACCTAGGTAGCACCAAGTGGCACAAGTCATCCTACAGTCTAACTCGTCAGCATCAGAAAATGCGTAACTGTATGACCAAGTTTAGTTGTAGTACAATCACTAAGACACATAAGGCCAATTATAGGTTTTAACACTTTCGCATAATAGGACTTCTAACATAATGATCTTCAACTTTTTCTAATCAACATTAGGGAAGTATTATCCTTTATGAGTTTTCTCACCATTCAAGCATTTTCAACAGGGCATCAAAAGTTGTGGTGGTTCTGAACACTCATACTTTCAACAGCTAAAGTCCAACTGAATTGTGCCTTTTTTCTTCTAACAAGGGTTACGCAGTATGAATCACTATTATTTTCTTGAAACAGAGGGAATCATAGCAACTGCCTGCTCATTCATGATCTTGTTTGCTTCTCCCAGAATATTAAAGATTACAGCAAGAGCAAAATGCATTTAATCTAAATGGCCTTCTTCACCTGGGAACAGACAATCATTGCTGGCTGTTTTATGAAATCAATACACAATCTAAGTTCTGTAGATTGATGAAAGTGACTCCACTTCCCAAAAATTCCAATTTAACTCTATAAAGGGAGATTAAAAAAACCCAATGCTTGTCTGTCACAGAGAACTGCTGTGGCTATGAAAAAGGAACAGTCCTTACAAGAGTTGCCTGATATTGCTCCAGTCGACACACATGGTTGGGACTTTAGTGCTGCAGTGTTCATGGAATTTATAGCCACATGTCTGACACCGAAATCCATTTAGCAGGAACTTCTGGCAGATGTCACAGAAAGCAAGCTTTAGAAAGGTCTTCCGAGCCTAGAGAAACACATTAAATGATTAACCAACTTCTCTTCTTTAGCCAAGATGAACATCTTCAGAGCTTGACATAAATAAACACCATGAGTAAAACGTTATCAGTGCCCCCACAGTGCTACTGAAGTCAAACCCATGCTTAAGAATTCTTGCATGTATTTCCAGTTTGACTGGAAACCTGGAAAAGTTACAAACACTTTGGGCTTTCTTTACATGGTTATTTAAAGGGGGAAAAGGTTCTGTCTAGTTCAAAAAGCACCAGTTTGTGCTGGGTAAGAAAACAAAGCTGGGTAGGCCAGGAACTGGGTCTCTTATTGGTTTTTAGTATCTCCAAGGAGGTGAAGGAGGATCAGACTGCAAGAAGCACCTCGTTGGTTTCTCCATTAGTCAAAATGCTTGTTGCGGGTCTATGACTAATCAACACCCCTTGCACAAGAAACAAAGTCCTTTGTAAATAAAATAGTTTAAGGAAATTCTACTTCTTTAAATGGCATTTAACATCTTGCTAAAGCTTCTGAAATGTGACAGAAAGATTAAAAAGAACCAATGGGTTTCATCCTCCAGAGCATACAATGCAGGAAGGCTTGAAGTTTGAGCTTATTCAAGCTCTGGAGAAAAATACCAGTTTTCTGATAAGCAACTGCAGACAGTTTTATTTGTAGTTTTCTGAAGATGTAAAATAGAAGCAAAGCTACTTTCAGGTTCTGTAAATCAATCTTGACCTTTCTGATGGATGTAAATTACAATCTTTATGGTTTTTTCACTTGGGACAATACATTTCTGGGATTAAACAACAAAAAGGCTAGAAAAAGGCTAGAAAGATGAATACAGTTGTTTCCCAGGGAGAACAACAAAATGCAAGATAAAACTGTTAAGAGTTAGGCATTATCGCTTTGTGAAAAATAACCAAACCCACCACCACCTCTATTCATTCGATCTATACTGAGCAAATAATCACTTTTTGAAAAGGAATTACAAATCTGAAGTCTTTCTTTAACAAAAAAACACTGCCAAATTACAAGGTAGCATTAGCTCACAAACCAGTGTCATGACCTTGCAGAACTATCAGCACCCCCATATATTCAGTGCCATTACAACAGCCAAACTCATCCAGCCTTCTTTGACTGCTGAGCAAGAGACTGAAAATGCAAGTTATCTCCCTGACTATAAAGACATGAGATCTTGATATGACAGTTACAAAAATATACATATCTAAAAGTAAAATGGCAATGGTTAGACTTTTGAAAAACATGCATAATGTGAGCTTTTAAGGTCTCTGACACCTGGGAATCACTAAATATGAACAGGATTCTGGCATTTCATTACAAACTCATATTTAACCAATCTAATCTGTGGGAGTAGGGGTGAATGAATCAAGCCATCACTTTCAAATTCCCTCCTGTGTTTAAGAGAGCCAAAAGGTACCTAAGGCCTAGCACGATCTTGACTGCATATGTGATTCAGTTGTTACAAACTACATCAACATATGGAAAAGGAGAAGCTTACAAAATTGTGTGTAGTGAGTGGAACATGATCAAGAAAGTCCACTTGCAGTTCCTCTCCAATCAAGGAGGCAGCATCTGTATTCCAATCCAAACGCAACTTTTTTCTGGAAGAGAGAGAAAATAGGGGCAACAAAATTACTGAGGAGTTAAGAAGTGTGGCCTAAGCCATGATCTGTGCTTGTGAGTTTTCTTGAGTAAACTAAAAACAAATACAGAAAAGCGTGGCTAACTTCTTATAGTGAGCTCTGTTTCAGTCTCTTTCACTTACAGATTAGAAGCAACTTCAAAAACATCGCAATTCACCTCTTTCTCCGTCTTTTTTAACTTGTAAGTCATTTAGCTATATAGATTATTTGAAGTAAGACACCTAGAAGCTGTAATAGTCACAGAAATACCCTTACAAACAAAACATAAGAAATTATGAATGACAGACTTAGTGACATGAAAGCCATATTATGTGCTTCAGCACTAAAGTTACTGGTGACCCCAGAATGGACTCTGTTACATAGAGATGTAAACCCACAAATGACTGCCTCATGACTGAGACTTAAAAGAGCATTAAGCCCAAGCCTTACGAGGTGTGAAGTTAAATGTATTAACTCCATGAGATACCTTCACTCCCTCAGCTTGTAAAAGAATCATTTGGTATTTAATAGCAGCATCCCCAGACCTACAAAAAATAAGGAATACCGGAAGTGAGATTTAAATCCAAACATTGAAAAGTTGTAGAGGAATGTAGAGCCTTAAAACTGAGCACACAGAGGAGACGTTCATTTAAGTTGGCTAAGAATCACTAGCACTGAAATTTGCCAACGACAAATGTAGGGGAGAAATATCCAAATACTTCAAAATATGAAGGGATATCACAATCATTTCATACAGAGTATGCCAAAAGCCTCTGTAAGACACTACAAGCACCTGAGTGCACCCCTCAATTTTAAACATTTCTAATATTTAGCTTTAAAGCGAAGGTAAGATTTTTAATACCCAGGAAGCTGAAGGAACTACCTTCGAGGAGGGGAAAGAAAGCAACATGACAGTGTTCACAACCAAACTGTGCTTTTAAAAGAAACTAGCATGAGAGAAGGAAGAAACCATTATTGCTGCTGTTCTAAACTCAAGGTTTTTACATTCTCTAACTGGAAGTTTCCCATATAACATTCCAGACTCTTACCCTTTTGGTTCAGTAAGAAGTCGAAAAACCGCGCAGCATTCTGGCTGTAGACCTCTGACTTTAAGTGCCTTCATAAGACAGTCATGTAAGGTCATCCCATTCCGCACATTCACCTGTGACCAAGGGAAAGAGAATGGGGTCAGTGACTGCAGAACTTGGTTAAAATTGGGGGGGGGGGGCAGAAAAGATAATCTTTTTCTTCTCCTTTGTGTCGAAGTTGCAGTAAAACTGCAGGGCTGTTCACTTCTGAAGTTAACAGAGAAATAAAAACTACTTGTAACCATGACGTAACAACAGACTGCTGTGCCTTCCAGTTGAACTCGCTGCACATTGAGCCAACCAGCCATGGCATGTTTTCCTGCCATATACCCACCTACTGCAAGGGAAGCTTTGAAGCCATTGTATAACTTTTCAATTTCTTACAATTATTAAATTTCTGGGATTTTATACAGCTCTCATACAAGCAGGTAGCCTATAAAAGCAATAGAAATCAAGGCAAATAGCTACCTTAAGCGCAGAAAAAGGCTTAATTTATATTTCAGGGAACTCTGGTGAGACTATTATTAGTACACTCAGCTCCAAGAAATCAAATAGAAGTGTGCCCTCAAGAAATTTCACTTCAGCTTTAACTACCATACTTCACTGTAGTCATCCAAGGGAAGAAAACGGTGACAGAAATGACTACATGTTTTACTTCATACAGGCTTAGGTCAGCCAACTACTGTCTTTTAATGTTAAATATGTAAGCAAAGTATCTTACTAAGGTATATAGGAAAAATACAGCACTAAGGTAGAGAAATACAAGTTCTCAAAATACATATACACTGCTTCCAAAATATGTCCTCTAGAATTAACAAACTGATGACAACACAATCAGAATAAAGACCTTTAGTGAAGCTTGGCATTTCTCTTGCCAGATACACACCACAGTGTTAGCAATGGGAACAGTACAATGTTTCTGATGTTAAGGTAATGCAGACTTACCACTGTGCGCTGCTTGTTGGGCAAGAAGACACGAATAGTATTACTAGTTTTGGAAGTATCTGATATTTTGCCATCATCAGATGCCCGGCGTTGATAACCGAACTGCTGGACGATAGTAGGTGAAATACAGTTTGGGCCATCAAAGACAGAATCCTTGAGTCCAAAACCGTTACTGATAGTCTTCCAAGCTCCCTGAATGTGCTCCATCGATGCGGTCTGAGAAACAGAAATTGAGAGTCAGGGAAAAGGACAATATTCTTCACTATAAAGTGGCACTGCCTCCTCCTGAGACAACAGACCTCACAGCCTCTTTTGAAAGCATCTGAAAACTGCACTGCCTTCTGCCTTGTGACATGATCAACCTACACATACACGGTACAGCTCACCCACAGCTGCACAGCCTGAGTCTTGAAAGCAATTGACTTTCTGAACACGAACAGATCACAGATTCATGTGCAGTTCCACTCCTGCCTGAGGGCCTTTCAGCCAGGTGGCTAGATGCTAGCTGCAGGCCAAAAAACAGTCCTGCAAGCCAGATATGGCACACAAGCATTAGCAGAGACAGCACTGTTAAGAAAGAGAAGCCAAACAGAAACTGGAATAAAAAGCATGCTTCCAGATCAGCACCCAGTACCAGTTTTGCACATTCGGGGATGAAAATAAAGGTATCAGTGCATTTTTTATCCCAGCTATCACAACTTCAATGCAGATGGAACTCCAGTTATACTCCAGATGCATCTTGCTCTGAACTAACCAAAAACAAAGTCTGAAACAGTTTTAAACAGTGAAATGTACTTCTTGCTAGATTTCCAAGTAGCCAGATTCATTGCCAAGCTTTAAAAAAAGGAAAAGAAAGAATAAGGAACACTGAAAATAAGATGATGGTTATTTCCTCCATAAAACCGCATCCTTCTATGAACCTCTGAGAAACCGATGCTCAAAACTACACACTTCAAGTGCACGTTTTTGCCAGGTTAGTAGATGGCTTCCAAATTAATCCTCAGTGGCTGTGCACATCACCTGTATTCATGATCACCTCTATGAAAGGTAAAGAAAGTCATACTAAAGCTGCAAAGTCAAAAAGCAAACCAGTCTGGAAATGCCAGAACAAGGGTCTTCTAAGCAATCCTAATTCTGTCCCCTTACGGTACAAAAAGGGCTTACACTAAAAGCCCTATGCTGTTCCCCTGAAATGACTAACGACTTCATCCAGTACGTAACACCAAACACTCCTTCACTGAACACCTATCAGTATCTATTAAACTCATTTCATGTGTGGTCCTGTACCTCCTTTGTTGTAAATTATTTGAATCCTCCAATTCACTTCCACATGCCCTTCTGTGTGATACCCATGCCAAGGAGGAAAAAGGAGCTCCTCTGCTTATGTCAGCAAAAAGACGGTGTTTGTTACAGCTGAAGAGCTAAAGTAATGGAATCCATGGAGGAAAAAAACTCCACTAGTGTGAAGTGCCCACTCTGGGTTGCTCAGCAGAAGGATAAACTTTCAATGTCAGTGTTTTTCACTCACAGCAGAACTCCAAAAGCCTTAGTTAGATTTTAAGTCCTTAACACTGCTACAGACCTAACCCTGATCTGAGTAGTTGCTATAAAGGAAACATGTACCAACAAGCTTCAAGAGAAAGGTCTGTTTTACATCAAACACCCACCATCACATGCAAACTGCAGCAGCAGGACTCTGGGCCTCTGACACTCTGCTACAATGGGATCTTTGGGTCCCTTCATCAACATTTCTTTCACTGACAACATATGCAATATGAACATGCCTATCCTCTCCCTCCCTCCTGCCAGTTGTTGTCATTTCCACATCAATGCCATCATTCATGCAGGTCCAGTTGTCCAAAGGGTCAAAATCCAATCTCAAAATCTAATAGGATTTAGATAATTGGAAATGATGGGTTTAAATCCACAGCATATGAATGATAATGGTCTTAACATTTGATACAAAAAGGGAGCAGAGAATGGGAAGACCCAGAGACATTCTGAAGAAAGGATAGAGGAGGGGAGAACAGATTTTGGGGTACAACTGAGCTCAGCATGCACAAGCAACTACAATCATCTCACAATTCATATGAATTGCCATCCTGTCAGCAGTCAGAAAGGTGACAAAGTTACATACAGCTGCAACAACTATATTCTGCATATGGACAGGTAAGTGTGTAACTACTTAGATGACAATGATAAAAGCAGAGTGGAGATAAACTGTTCGATAAGAGGGTAAGATAAAACCCAGACACTTGTTCTTTTTCCCCCTCTTAATGTATCCTCTATGGGGAACCCTACTTCATTTCACCATTCTAGATAATACATGAGAGAATCCAAGAGGAGCTCAATTGGATTTCTCTACTGAGCTATCTGAGATAAGGAGTAGCAGGGCAAGCACCAAAACCCTCCTTGCAGTCACTGCTGACCTAAGTTAACAACATGCTAACATTACAGCCATGCTGTCAACATCTCCATAAAAATTCAAGAGAAAACAGGGAACAACCAAAAAATGCAAAACTGCACCCTGGCAAAAGCAAAGTTTCATAGCAAAAAAGGTACTTCCCTGCTCTAAGGGTGTTTCCTCGTCCAAGTATGAAAAGCCTGCTGCACAATATAGAACAGCATGCTCCAGAAAATCACAGAAACACTGTCTGAGGTTGTGGTACACACAGTCAGACTCCTGACAGCCTTCTGTACAACTGTCAGTCGTATCTGGGATTATGCATTTCCATCCTTCTCTTTCCTAGGATCTTTGCCTCAAGGAGGTGCTGGATATTCTCAGGACTGTGTACATGTGGCTTTATCCTCTCTCTCAGCAACGCCCTGCTCTCTCTTGCCACCACACTTCATCAGTGCATTTTTGTCCTCTTTTTGGCTGGAGCTATCGACAGTGTCCCTGGCAGCTTGGGTTCACTCTCGGATGTTGAGAGCTCCCATTCTAGAAAATGAAAGCACCTCCTCAACTCAGCAAGCAAATGTAGCATGCACCACCCTTAGCTTTCCTTCCTGCCTAAACTGAAGGCTAATGGGTTTTGTTCATACACCTCAAGAAGGAGCTACACTGAAGGTAGAAGATGAACCAGATCTGGCCTGGAGTGGACAGAACCTGCAAGCAGCCTGACGTTGGAGAGGTAGGGGAAAATAAAGGGAAGGTTAAAAGATACTTGCAGTCTCCTGGGGAGAGCCAGGGAATCCATAATGAAAAGCTGCTAAACCTGCTCTTGGCATCCATGGAACAAGGACATGCAGTTGGCAAGGTGGAGCTTGTTGAAGAAACATCAGCGATCGACTGTCCTGCTGCTGACCTCTGCAGTTATTCAGAGGCAACCCTCATATGGAATGATAAGAGGCTCCAGGCCCTCAGCAATACCTCTTCACTCAGGCCAAGAGTCTACTCAAGACATGGGCAGCTACCGGCCATGCTCACTCCCCAGCCCTAGTCACTGTTCTTACTCCCAGGTTATTACCATGGAAGAACAGAGACAGTAGTAAAAACTTCTTAAGAAGTAATTTGTGACTGAATGACATCTTTCCCCTGCCCTCAAGTGTAAAGAAATCAAGCTTAAAAATTGTAATAATATATACAAAACCATCCCCTTTAGACTCAGCTCACTGCAGACATAGATCTGAGGTAAGAGAATCAGCATGGCAATTACCTGACCAGCTTCAAACTGACAAAAAATCCCTACCAAAACCTCACACAATGTAATATTGCACACACGCACACAATTTCTAGTTGGTACATTGAACAGGGAGCCAAGCACAACAGCACAAGGCAACAGACATCCTAGTTCCCAAGGCACAGGTTAGCATGGCCACCTTCTGGCCCTCCAAACAGGTAAGACACGTGCACAGCACAGCTTACCTCTCAGTGTGCTGTAACCTGTGCCCTAGGATTAATTCATTCATTCATTTGGGGTCTTTTGCTCTAGTCAGAAATTGATGAAAGCCATTTTTACTGAAACTAATTTTGTTTTCTACAGTTCTCCCAAGATCCACACCAATCCACTCCAGTAAAAATGTCTGATATGCTCTAAGGAGAAATTTCATTTAAAATAAAGATTTTACAATTATGCCTTCATAAAGACATAATTCTGCATTTGTCTCTTTCAGAAAAACTACCTTTTCTTCCCTTAAATAAGTTACAAGCACATTTTGGAAACATTACCAGATATCAGACTTAAGTTTAAGCCATGCTCAAATAATGCATAACCAGCTGAATGTTTTCAGGCATCTTCCTAAGTTTTTTTCTTTAAGATACATCTTCCAGCAACTCTCCACTTTCATGAAAATGCCTTCAAACAGCCTGTTACAACTGAGAATCAGCACAGCAGCATTCAAAGATTTCTTTAAGATATTAAAAGTATGAGTGTATCAGTCCTCTTGTGGATCCAGTAGGAAACTGATTTTGATTCATTCATGTTAAACAGTCAATGTGAGCAGAAAAGACATTTGATACTATTCCTCCACCTCACACAAGTACTTTGCCCATGGTGACCAAGACTGCGTTTTTCAGTAGAGCTTTTCTGCACAGATTACAGATTTTGATCATCAGTCATTTGAACAAGCGCTAAAACCAGAAGCAAAAATTAGTATACAACGCATCTGACAGTAACACATCCCTAGAGGTCATTCACTCAGATCATCCACTCACAGCATTCACTCACAGCCCAAAGATACTTTAACTTGTTCCATGACTAGCAAAAAGTGTTTAGGCTGAACTAGTAAAGATTTCAATCTGTCTCCCAAAGGAATGCTGAAACTGGGAATGAAGCAGCCTGGAAGTTCACAGGATACAAACCTAAACTCTCCATATAGAGTTTATATGCCTTGCCCTTTATTTCTGAAACAAACACCAAAAGGTTTTAAGGAAAATGTAAATTCAGTTCCCCTCCCAACACACACACAGCCATTTTTATCCATCCAAACTATTAGTAGTCACACTCATGTTTAATGAAATACACATACAAAGGCAAACCACCACAGAACAAAACCCAAGGTGCATTTCAAAATGAACACTTCTGGTAGAAAAAAAACAAGTTTTCAAAGTAGCTTACAAGAAAGCTTCATCTCTGGCACAAAAAGATGCAGAACTGTGTAAACAGAGTAAAACTTTGGTTAGTAAGCATAAACCAAGTCATACTACTTGGCTGGAGCAGACTGTACTTTGGGCTCTGGTTAGTAGGTATTTATTCGTCACCAAGCTACCTGCACCTTTGGCCACTCCATGCCTGCCCTCCTCTCTTGATTAGGATGGTGCCAAGCTACATTTCTCAACTAGTTTATGGGAAGATCTGTTTGGTTTGTCCTTTCCACACAGCCTGCTGCCATGTCACCCACTTCCTTTCACATGAAGTTCAAATGCTCAAACTCCGTAAGCGTCCCTACAAAACCCGAACTCCTTCATTAGAGAAACGGGAGCACTGTGAACATCATGCTTCTATCTAAAAGAGCTCAAAGGGATATAGAAGCTGAATCCTCCCCTTTCCCAATCTCAGGGAAACAGGAAAATGCAGCAGGTTTTTCCAAGCTTTTGTAGATTTTAGTCAGGCATAGCTGCTGAGTTTATCCAGATTCACAACAAAGTTAAGAAAACTGCCACTGAAATACCTATGAAAGGCCAAGGCAAGCAAGGAAAGCACACACATTCTGCACATCTATTTTGTCCAAGTTTTGCTAACAAAGCACCAGAACTCTATGGCATGGAGTAGAACCTTTTTAGTATTACCTACTCATAATTTTTATCTTCTAATCAAAATTGATAACCGTTGAGAGGTGGCCACTCAATGCTTTCTCTCAAAGTGTGTTCTCTCAGCATTATGAAGACTATTAAAGCTGAAGTTCTATTTAAGACATTCTCATTTTTTAATTGGACAAATTCAAATGCACTACTAGAAATAAAAACTGAATGCTGCTTTCTTACATCTGACTGGATCAGAATCCCATTATATGACATTCTTGTCACATTCAGACTTCTTGTTTCTTTACTATAATATTAAACTCTTCAGAGCAGAATCCTCCAATTTAGGGCTATCTTTAAATCAGACCTTGCACTGCGGAAGTGGGGCTGTGAGTTTACATGTGCATTGCCATTACACACACAGGACACTCTGGAGAAGCATTTTTTTTATCCCCAGTCTTTCAATCAAGTGCACAGACATTCTCAGACACGTGCCTATTTGCATTCTGAACTTGCTCATGCTTGAATTGTTTCAAGTCAGGATGAAAACCCCAAACTGTGTTTACATTGCCTGGAACTGATCCACTTTACAGCAAGGATGGAAAAGTTACTCAAATGTCAGCAATTCACCAAATGCCCTTCCCACACAACTTCTCAAGGATTAAACAAAAGTGACGGAGAATTTCAGCACAAAGAATTACTGGTTCTGTCCTCCCTCGGTTGCATGTAGTAAATTAAGTAACAGTGAGAACACGACCACTGAGAACATACCAGTCTTTAAACCAACCTCAGGTTTGCTGAAAAGGAGCTCAGCCTAAGATTAGGTTATTCAAGTAACTGCTGGGAGCTGCTAGTTAAGCTAACTGTAAGGTTCAACCATACCATGCTGGCTGTTAGAACTGCGAAACAGCAGGCAGTGCCAGATGATGCGTACAGTTAGACACAACAGAATCCAGCTCATTCCAGAGTTGGGTGTTCTCTGCATTTGCTCAGGGCAGCTTTAAACTAATAAATTCACTTTATTAACCATGGGCTCTGTGCCAGAACCAGCAGTGCCATAGGGAGGTCAATACTGCAAGTCAAAGAGCCTGGGCATGGAAACACTGTACAGATGAGGGGATCAGGGACAAGAGCACCAAGAAAGGTTTGGAAGGGACACTGAGATAACTATTCTGTGAGAAGACAGACCAAAAGATTCTCCCTTATATTTGCTAATATAGCACCTGGGAATAAATAAAAACCTGGGAATAACTGAGCATGTGAACTAAATCTAACGCGATACTACTTGAGTAGTTCAGTTACAGGCTGCCTGAACAGCTCTAACAACTTTATCTGACAGTGTCCTATGCACTAGTATTTGCAAAAAAAAAACTGCATAAAATGGCAAATAAAACCAGAATGTAATTAGAAGTTACAGACTGTATACAAGCAAAATTACGTTATGTCAAATATTTCCTGAGTGCCTCCAACAAGAAATGATGCTTCATTTTAACGCTATCTTACATTATTTTACTAAATAATCCATGAAATTACACTTCTGGTGTGGGTGGGGGGTTTCTTTATTTAATAAAGTGCCATAGTAGACTTCTTATTTCAGAGATACAATCTCAGAAAAAGGAGGGGATGAGGAGGGGGACACAACCACCAGTTGTAAGATAATGTCACAGATATGGTTTACATTAAGTCTGGATTATTCTCAACAGGCATGCAGTTGTGTGGCAAGGCAAATGCTATTTGCAGAAGACAGGCAAACATCAAGTCCTAAAGTCTAAACTGAAGAAGGGCTTTCCACCTGCAAAGTAAATACCCATTTTAGGGGAGACTGACTAAAGTAAGAGCTTCAGTTAAACATACACTTTGGATAAAGCAAGCACTGAACCAACTGGAGGCATCATACCAATCTTGCGCAATTCTTTCAAACAGAGAAAGGACATTCTAGCAGCAGTGAATGAAAAAAGGCACCAAGCTCAGCTGCAGAGTTTCCTGTCCCCCAGGAAAGATCCAGGGACCTCAGAAGAAAGAATGGGGCAGGGTAAGGAGGAAGGGAAAGATAACCATTGAAAGTTGTTTATACCTTTAGTTCTGCTTTCAGCAACTGAACTCCTATGACAAAAGGATGAAGTACATCATCTGTGGAAGGTAACACAGAAAAACAGAAGATATTTACCATTTTAAGACAAATTGGTACAGGTGTGCAACATACAAAATTCATAACCAAGAAATTACTTTGCAAATTACATCAGCAGTAGAGTTCACAGAAGTATCATCCTTTTATTCCTCGAGTTTTCAAGCCCTTCCAGCCTTTCACTATTTTATGCAACTTTTCAGTGCAATGCAACACCTATGTAAGGACAGACTGCACAACAAACAAATGCCAGCTCAGCCCAACATCATCTCATTCTTATTCAAGAACATCATCAAAGTCTTTCACAGCTAAAAACTCAACTGAAGTAAAATCAAGTATAAGTTGAGTATTTGCTTCTCAGACACTGAAAAACAGAAACATCGTGTTGACTCACAAATGTTATGACAAATCCTGGATCCAAAGCAAGAAAGGAATCAGAAGCTTGAAGGCTATCTGTATCTTCTATAAAGCGCTAACTGTAAGAGGCAGAATTCCTAGGGAAGCTGAAGAGAACTTGATTAAAAGATTGGAAGCTCAGATTAGTTCAAGAAAGAGGTGTAGGTCAAATATACAAAAAGATTCACTAGATAGTAAGTGGTAAAATGCTTTCTTACCCAAAATTCCCATCCTACTTAGCAATTCCTAAAACAATCCCATACAGAGATGATTAGAGAAGGAAAAGATGCAACACAGCCACAGTCACTGTGGCTACAAGAGACCTCTTAAGATCCTTTAGTTCCAATTCCCTGCTCAAGCAGGCTCGGATAAGCTGGGCTGCCCAGGACCACATCAGCTGGGTTTTGAGCATCCCTCCCCCCACAAATACACATTCTACAGCCTCTCTGTGCAACTTGTTTGAGTGTTTGATCACCCTCACAGCTAAACCAATTATTTTCTCCTGCTCAGATGGAGATTCATGTGTTTGCTTGTCCTCATTGCCCCTTCCACTGTCAGAGGGCACTAGTGAGAAGAGTCTGGTGTCCTCTTCATTCCCATCAGTGTATTTTTACACATTGACAGGATCACAGAATCATCAAACGGTTTAGGTTGGAAGGGCCCTTAAAAGTTCATCCAGTTCCAACCTCCTGCCACAGGCAGGGACACCTTCCCCTAGAGCAGCTTGCTCCAAGCCCCTGTGTCCAACCTGGCCTTGAGCACTGCCAGGGATGGGGCAGCCACAGCTTCTCTGGGCACCCTGTGCCAGCGCCTCAGCACCCTCATAGAAAGGCTTTCTCTTCTTCAGGTTAAACAGTCCCAGCTTCCTGTTGTCTTTCTTTACACTAAATACAAGGAAGTACACGTAAAAAAATAAGAGATCTGACATTGCTAGCTCACTTTTGGTTAGAAGCATCCTCTTCTCCTCAATAGTGTGTGGGGAACTGCAATGTTTTTACCCAAGACAGCAAAATCCCAATGACTAACAAACCAGAAGGCGGCTTTGGGATCTCCACCTTGAGCCACTTATTAACTGTAAAATCAAACCTACTTACAGTCTGAACTGTACATTTACCCCACTTACTAACTTGTGTACCTCTCAATGACAAACATTTAGGAACATGACATATAAATAAGGCAAATACTGTTTCCATCTTGGAAAAAGATAAGCAGGGAGACTGGGGAGAAAGGAGGATTCTGTGTTTTGCACCACAGGGAAGAGCTGGTTCTAACAGCAGACAAGCAGTCAGCAACAATGGCATATTTAGGAAATAATCCTCACTGAATCAAGACAGAGGAAGTGTTTATTTTTGACAGACTCCATTACTGAGGAATAAGGTGTGAAAAGTGACATGATCAGAAAACATGTGGGGGCCAGAAGCAGAGTAAAACAGGGAAGAATAAAACAATCATAAGAACCATTAGAATAAGCAGAAGATCAGAGAACCACATCCTCCTAGGGACTAAGAAAGGCATGGGAGGGTAGGGCGGAAGAGTTGGGATTTTGTCTGTTAAAAGTAGCCAGATTGACAATTCCTGATAAAAACAAGGATGTAGTTATGGTCCTTGCATTCAGCTATGAGGTCAAGAGATTTGTGAAGACCAGCTCCTACAGAAAACAAGAGCTAAAAACTGAGCTGAAAAGACTCTGGGACAAACTTTGGGAAAAGTCAGTATGATGTATAATGTTAGATGAGAAAAAGGACAGAAAACTGATGGGGAGGGGTAAAGGTTTTACAGACTGAAAACCTAAAGCATTTTAATTGTAAACTCAGAAGAAAAAAAAATCTCATATAAAACCAAAAAGAGAAGGCATAGCATAAAACTAACGTGATGGGTTAATGCAGCAGGTATGGTATTTCTCCCTCCAGCAAAAGTAAAAGCTGGAAGGGTGTAAAAATCACGTATTTTTCTTGACAGATAAGAGATGCATGAAACGCAGCAATGGGCAAGATCATTTACTAACTGAACTGGCAACAAGGAAGGTTTAGGAAGCAAGAGTTGACAAATATAACTAGCTGTTACTGCATATGTGAGATTCAATGAAACCTGAGAATTGTTCACCTAAGACAATGGCAAAGCCAAGGGAGAAGAAAATTACTCTGGCCTGGAGGAAGTCTGCCTACTTGCAGGATTTCCACCTGAGATACTCCAGAGTGCAGGAGAAGGAGCAAGGGAAGCAGGTGTTCTGCAAGGTGAACTCACAGAAGTGCATCACTGACCACACTCCAGTGTCAAACCACTGCTTTTGAAAACTGAAATATTCTGCTACAAATACACACCTGATTGCACAAACCAACAGAGCAAGAGTTTGAAACACACAGGGCTCCAAACTGCTACATTCGTGTTTCGGTGGTGACAAGTCACTCCCATACTAAGTGCTGATGGTTTCAGAAGATCCACCTGGACAATACTGTGTAAGATTAGGTCATCCCAAACATGAGACACTTCAGACAGTCAAACATCTGCATGGTTATATTCCAGATGTGCTATTTCTGTAACTGAAGCCCAGTGCTACACTATTACGGCATTCTTGCTGCATCCTCCAGTTTTCACTGCTATCAGTCTGGTAGATATAGCACTCCGTTACTGGCAGCGCTGGAAACCTATTCCCAGCAAGAAATACTGATTTTCTATGGTGTGAAAAGAGCTATCAACTTAAAATGTAATCAGAATCAACTAGACTTTTTAGAAGTTATGACAAAACCCTCCTACTACACTTAATCCTGGGCTACACTGTTAATTCCCTGTCTCTAAAATCAATCACATTGTCTATTTAAAGTCTCCATGTGAGAAACTGAGAAAGACAAAACACTCAATTTACAAAGGAAACCCAAATTAAAAGACATCCCCCCCCCCCCACCAGCCAGATACTATGCAAACAGAAGTGAAAGAACCTGTTGCAGTTACAGCAGCAGTATTATTTGTGGTGACAGGGTGACAGAAGAAAAAGTATTTTTAAATCCAAGACAATTTTTTTGTGTCAATCTGCCTGGCAATTTTATTGAAAGATCTTTTCAGAGTACAGGGCACTTCTATAAAACAAAATGATTCCAGGTACTGTCCTGTAA
Source organism: Neopsephotus bourkii (assembly GCF_033783945.1). NCBI lineage: Eukaryota > Metazoa > Chordata > Aves > Psittaciformes > Psittacidae > Neopsephotus > Neopsephotus bourkii. The sequence continues at coordinate 2,315,274 of NW_026901417.1, read as the reverse complement.
TTCAACATCACAAGGACAGATCTTACTGGAATGGGTAAAAATAGCACTAGTGGACATGCCAAAGGAGAGTCTTTCCACTATATGGCCAGTGCTTAGATTGCAACATCAGCTGGCTCTCTTTTTATAACCTCCTGATTGCCAGTGAACAAGTTACACAGTCAACTTAAAAGGTTTGAGAAATCTAAGAGTAAGCTCTGGAACTCACTTTCAGCTGAAATCAATCCAGTGTATCACTCCAACATGAACACTTTGTTTCAGCATGCCATTATTGCCTGGCTAAGCTTTATACTTGCTTCTAAAGCGTTTAACACAGATGAATGATGTAATTCAGAATATGGTTTATTTTTTGTTAAATGTCAGCATAAAATTAGAGGCTTGCACACTTTGTTGTTTCTTTTGGCTACCACATACTCTGGCAGCTACTTAACTTACTACAGCCTCTTGCAGCTGCAGATGTGCCATCCTCCAATGAACCTGGTTTAGCCCATTTCTGCAAATGCTCCCCCTCAACTCCAACAATTCCCTAGCACCAGAACTCTAGATAGGTTTTTATCCATGTTTCCACATAAAGACAACAACTGTCACAATATGAACCTTTCAAACTGCCAGAGCACTGGTCAAACTGAGACAGAAAGGTCCTGCTAGAAGAAATTCATGCTCCTTAGCCAGCAGCTTGATTTACAGACACTGCAATTGCTCAGCTTTCTAATTAGGTACAAGGGAAAGCAGTATCCTCCCATCTTCAACACCACAAACAGGTTTCTGCCTGCTCATGCTTACAGATTGGTATTGATTTGACACAGCTTTCAAAAGGTATTGGAGAGAGCAATAGTTAGGGAAAAGCAAGCTATAAAAAAAGAAGGACATCACTCAATTTGCACAGGTACTTTTCTCCTCTGAGAAAACCTGAATTACCATCAGCTTATTCAACTCTCTTGAAGTTTGAAAGTGCTAGCATAATCAAAATGTTTCTTATTTGCACAAGGTGGCCCCAGCACAGTGCCTACATAAAGGTCTCATGCAAATTCACCAATAGTGAGAGTTCAGACACATTTGCCATACTCAGTACATGACTTTTACAATACAGGTTCTAAAACAACACACAAAATTACAAGTGCAGAAATAAAGAATTGATAAAAGCTATTTTAATGGGCTTATGAAATAGGTGAGACCTGAAGGAATTAAAGAAATATATATCGGAAACTGTCAAAGTAAGGGAAATATTACCCTGATGGTAACCTTGGAATTAGCAACTGATTTCTAAAAATACTGTACTTTCTATGATACTAATTTGAGAACAACGTAACTAACAGGTCTGGGGGAGCATTAAGGCCTGAATTCCTAAAAACCACTGAAATACGATTAACAAGTGTATTTCCTTCCCAGCAACACTGCCATCACTGAAGTTTCCAGTCTAATGGTCCTCCCTACATTTGCTGTATTACTGTGCAGGACTCTTGGCCTGTGTTCCCAGGTAAATTCCATGGAAACACATGGGAAAATGCATATCTTCACCTGTTTCACTATGCTACCTTCAGTCTCACCAAGAAACCCTGATGTAAAATCTCACACCTAGTTTCTTCTACACAGGGGAAATTACAGGACAAAGAACGAAGACTGATAACTTACTTGTTTGTTCAACAAGCAGTCACAGTGGAGGACACACATTTGCACCTCTTTCACAGGTAGTAAAAGGGTAAAGAGAGAGCAGTGCCTTTTGTGGTACATGAACAGACTGAAGAGACCAGTCTGTTCTACCAGAAAACACTGAAACCATGACCAGATGGCTGAGCAAACACAGTTAAATGAGAACAGAATCAGAAAGTGGAACATGCAAAAACTAGCACGCATTTCTGATAGAGTTGACAGGGACATATGTTGGAAGCCAATGACCAGCAAAAGAAACTACATTACAGAAAAAGAAACTAAACTTCAATTACTCATATATTGGAGTTTCTCAATGTATAGCCAAACGTTAGCCCTATAAAAGTACATTAAAGACATCCTTCTCCTAGATGCATGCTACCTTGCCCCTCCCTCTTGCTAGTCTCTCCAGCCTGGTGTTCCTAAAACCCTCATTGTCAACACTCTAGCTTGTTCTGTAGTGAAAAGATGTCTGTAACAATACTATAGTGGGGGCTGTGAGCCATTTTTTCAAGTCTAAACCTCTGAGCCAGCTTTAATGAATATGGTTAACCCCACACCACACCCAGCTGCAAGTTAGTGAAGCAACCTCCCTTCAGCTTGCGAACTAAAAATATACAAGATGTCTCAACTGCTCTTAACCGATACTACGTGTTTCAATTGGAATGCAATATTAACAGTCCTTTTGTCAGCTGTTTGTCAGAAATGAGATATTTTAGGGTCAAACCAATAGCAAGTGTGCAAGGTAAGCTCAAATTCGAAACAAAGCAACACAACATAGTAGTAAGAGAAAACCCACAGCACTACCGTAATCGACTCAACATCTGCAAAGCCACAACACAGCAAGCGAAAAGATTCCACAGAGCAATGAAACTGAGAACAACAACAACATAAAAAGGGGCTTATATCAGAAAAGCTGGAGATACAGGTCCCATGTGCAGATTTTCAGATAGTGCAAAGAAAACAAGGCAGAGTTGCTTCCACACTCACCATACACACAGATAATTTGCAAGGCAATTCTAAAACTCTTTTGCCTGAAGTTAAAACCAATCAGCTTTAACTGTGCTATTGCTCTGCTTCATTTATGTGAGTGTGCAGGATACATCTGGAACACGCATGGGAGAAACAGCAGAAGCCAGACACACCTGCAACTGCAAACAAATCCAGTGCCCTGTGTTTGCCACCATGTTGTTCTACACAAATCCAGAGTTTTAATATGTTAAAATCTAGCTCTAAAAAGCTTGTCACACCCTATACACAAGCAAAACCCTCTGGAAAACACATATATCCATGACATTGGTTATGCCATTTAAAACCCCAATAAAAGAATACTCACGTAAGTAAACATATTTATTGTCAGTTATAATTCTTAACTCTGAAGTCTCCCATGAAAATGCTTTCCTCATCTACAAATGACTCAAGAACAGTGCCTTGTCTATCCTCACCTTCTATATGCACTGCAGCATTTCAGTACACAAGATGACCATATTTATTAAACTCTAAAAGGTCACTACACACTGCTGCCACAAAATCAACTTTGTGTGAAACAGATGACATTTCTAGTACAAACACAATATTCAAGTCACTACAGGGATAAACGTGTGCCAGCTGCTTTTCAAAGCAAACCCCTTGTTTACAAAAAAACAGCAGACACAGCAAGAGCCAACACAGCACTGAGAATTAGTCACAGAACCTCATCCAAAACAGACTTTCTTTTCAGAGGAACTAGGAATGTCACTAAATACATATCTGGATTACCCATAGAGAGTAACTTCTATCATGCTGTCTCAAAACTCATGAGCTCATGCATGCTTGTTGCTAAAATACCTTGTTTTGTCATAAAGCCGGCATTTTTACTTGATTTCCTAGTGTTGCAGCAACTCGTCTTTCCATTAATTTCTAGAGCTGGCAAAATGTTTCCAGAACCTTATTCAATACACAATGGATACAGTTTGGACCAGAAAATACTGAAGAGTTTTGCATAAGCAGTTACGCAAAAGCAATCAAAACTGGTACAAGGCAGACGTGAACACACCTGCTCCATTACAAATGGCATTTACATGAAGCTTACTGAAATCCTGCTGAAATTATTACTATGCTTGACGTTTTAGTTAAATCACAAGTTTTAATCTGCTTTAACTGTCTTGGCTACATCCCCAAATACGGAATATCTTTGACTCGCATAAGTTGATGTTTTTATGAGAAACAGAATGCTGATTTCTGTTTCTCTTCACACGGTTACACACTGTTTAGATTTCAACATTTTGAAGTTAGAAGATGGTCCAGGAACTTACTCCATACAAAACAATCATCCTTTTGAATTATTCGTTTGTTTCAAGCTGAATTTGCATGCAAGTTTTGGAAATTCAACTGCATCAAGGCATGCTTCCTTTGTTTGCAAGGCAACTGGCCTTATGTGATCATGCCATCTTGCTGCCTCTCCTACAGCTCTTGGATGTATGAGCTTATTTCAACTCAACAGCCAGGTACAGGCATCAAACCTTCCACAGGCTATGGAAGAATCCTTTGACCTCCCATCATCAGCTGGGTGCCACAGCACAAACCTTTGGTGTGCCAGCTGCAGCAGCACATCACCACGTGAGGAAACCAAGCCGAGATAAAACCCTCCCTCTTGCCTAGCTGGCAGCCCAGGAAGGTAAGCAGGCAACACAGGAATAGAGGGAAAGGAGGAGGAAGAGGAGGAGACAAAACCTGGAGGGTGTTAGGAAGGCAACAGCGAAGATGGGGAAGCAAGGGGTGCCACAAAGGTGTGGCAAGGGGAATGACCAAAGGGGTCATGGAAAACAGAGTATGTTTGCAGCAGACATGATCAGAGACCCAAATACACATTGAACTAGACTTTGTTAGCTCATCTGCTCTCATAACTTTATTAGGAACATAAGAGTAATTTACACATTCTGTATTCGTAACACAAAAGTGAATTTAACACAAGTCCTGCATTTGAAACCATCAGATTGAAGATTTACATAGAGTAATTTTTCAAGCTGCTTCTGGTCCCCATCTCTTACAGAAATTTTAGAACTAAGAGGTCTCATCATCCCAATTTAATTTGTTTTCAAAGACAGAAAACAAGGAAAACTTGTTTTTTTCCCCCAACTCCTGGTTTCCCAGCAGTGAATTAGCCAAATAAATAAGCTGGGGGGAGGAGTGGAGTATATGTCCCTGAAGAAACTAGTGCTGATTTAGCATACCAAGAAATGCTGACCAATGACTTCCATGGGTCATGTTTGTGGTTTATAAAATGTGAGTTATTTTAGTAAGTAGTAGTAAGTTCAGGCCCTGAGACAGCAGTAACTTCAGATGTAATTTGAACAGACTTTGTTGTTGTAACTGAATAAAATATGGAAAATTATACGTAAACACAAAAGGCATTCAACTGAAAAAACCCAAAGTTTTATCTCTTCTTTGGAAATGTTTTCTCTGCTACTTCCAGATTCTCTTTCAAAGCAGGTTAGTCAGCAGTGTTGCACAATAAGTTGTCCAGTGCTGATGATATTAAGTATGGCAACAAACCATATGAAAAACACATTCCAGATTTCTGAAAGCACCACTGCTCCAACCCAAGTCAGCTAGTCCACTCCTCATTTAATAACCCCAGATTAAACTGCTTATCATATTAACCAGTCAGCCATTTCATGAACACAGACACAGATCTATAGCTTTTTAATGATTACTTGTAGTCTTAGGGTTTACTGATAGAAAATTTTCATTAAGACAAACCAAATTAATGCCACTTCCATTCTGAATGGGTGGCCACAGAATGGATTCAACCAAACTGCCTCAAATTAACTCTCACACTCACGAACCCAATCTTTTCTTCTGCACCACCACTGTAGGCATGTCCATTCAAATTATATCCTAGCGTTTTGTTTTTTTTACACAATGCACTGATCCTTTAGGCAATATTTGGAGCTGAGTTTTTCAGAAGCATTAAAATAAAAGACATTTCAAAAGTCTGCTGTACAAATCTATTTTCGGATATTTTAAGTTGGCTTCGGTTTTGGAAGAATCATAGTTTTACTCCATTAAAGGCCCTTCTTGTTTTGCATACCTACAATAACCTACAACTGCATCTGGAACGCACACTGTGCTGTTTAGCAATTCCACTACAACTGGTTTTGAGCTCTCATTGTCCCAGGTAAGGTCCCTGTATTTATGGATGTCACTGGAAGCCTAAGAAGGAAAAGTAATCCCACACAGGTTATTTAGCCGGAGATGAACAATGAACAATGGACAAGAGCCGTGCTGCTGTTAGCACAGCCAGGTTACTTGTGTGTACACTTAAGACTGTAGATAAAATGTGTCCAGAAACAGCACAATCCTGGCTCTGCAGTAACACCATTTCTGCATAGCAAAGTTGTAACAGCTTGGAAGAAATGAGGTAACTAAAGATTCTTACTCCAGTTTTCAAACGCCTGTTTTTAAACTGAACCGAAGTCGAAAAGAAAGACCCGAGCAAGGCGTTCAAACCCGAGAACGCCCCAGCAGAACGCGTCCAGTTATGCTAATACACAGTACACGCATTTTCCGCTCTCGGCTCAGAAGATCAAAGTAACAGAGAGGATCGGGAGGCCCCGCTGGAAGCACGGCAGGGACAGCGCTGCCAGCAGCGACGCGGAGCCCCAAGGAGGCCGGGCCAGCGGAGCCGCCGCCGGCAACCCCCCGCCGCGGCCAGGGCTCCGCGCCAGTGCCGCTGGGTGCCCGTTGCTCATCCCGCCCACCGGCTGCCACGGCGCTGACCCCAGCCGCGGGGCACACCCGCCCGGGCCTCGCATCACCCCCGGAGTACGGCCCCTGCCCCGGGCTCGGCCCTGGGGCTGACAGGCGGCGGCCACGACACACCTCCCCTCGCACCCGGCCCGCCGTGGCGAGCCGCAGACACCCCCAACCCACCTGCGGCCCGCTCCCTGCCTCTCCTCTCCCGTCACGGCGGCAGCCCCCGCCCGGGCGATCCAACCGCGCAGGGCTCCGCAGTGAGCTGCAGCCCGCAGGTACGAGGTGGCCGGTTCCTTCCCCCTTCCTTCTGGGCCCTGTCAGGGGGCGAGCGGCCGCCATCCCCCGCGCTGCTTTCCCTCACGGCCCGGTCGGCGCGCCCGGAGCGGAGCCGCCGCCGCGAGCAGCCGGCGCCGATCCAGGCGCCTTGCACCGAGGAAGGGAGAGCCGGAAGGGACAGCCGCTCTGTCCCGCGTTCCCAGCCACGTCCCCTGTGGCTCGCCAGCCCAGCGCCGCTCGTACCTGTGTCAGTCCCTCCCGCCGGCTCACCCCAAGCTCTTGCCCCGCTCGGCGCCTTTCGTTTCGTTCCTCATCTAAAATGGCGGCCTCACACTCAGCGAGACATTTATCCTCCGCCTATCGACCTCTCGGCGCTCAGCTCCTTCCCTTTCGCTTGTCTCTCCTTCTCTTCCCGTCCTCCTCCTATTCCTCCTCCTCCCCCCCGCCTCCAGGCCTGACCGCAGAGCACCGAGCTGCCGATTGAACCCGCTCCTCACAGTCCCGCCGCGGGCAGCCATTTGGGAGCGGCTGAGGCGCTGCGGCTGCCCCCGCCCGGCAGCGGAGGGAGGCGAGGGGAGGCGCTCCCGCCGCCTCTCCTCCTCCATCCCCTCCGGGGGTGAGGGGTGAGATCTGCGCTGGGGAAGCTGGAGCGGGCCCCGCCGCCTCCCCTGAGCCCCGCGCCCCACGCTCAGCCCTGCCCAGGGTAAGCGTCGAGGTTGTGTGAGGATTAATGAAGCGGGGGCCTCGTCCGCTTCCAGAGCAGCGCTTGTGAGTCTTACCTGTGCCAAAGCAAAGCCTGGTTGTGCAGGGAGCAGGCAGAAATTGCCAAGGGGCGGTACGTGCCGGGAGGGGAGGGGTGTGAGCTGCTGGGGAGACAGAAAACACACAGCGTGCAAGCTCTGTGCCTGCAGGAGACGGGGAGCCGCTGTGGGACAGCAATCCTCTGTGTACAGCCTGGCCAGGCTCCACCTGGGAGGCAGGTGCGGAAGAGCCCTGCTGTCCGTACCGCAAACCGGGCTCCGGGAGCTCAGGCTTAACGCACAGCACTGCATATTCACTGCTAAACAGGTAATACATCACCCCAAAACGGAGCTTCCAAGGGCAGCCGTTGCAGAGTAAAACATCTCCCCTAGAACTGCTTTTTTAAAGCGCATACATGCTTGCGTTTACAGTCATGTAAGTTATATTAATTGTTAATTAAATAAGCACTTCTCTGAAAAGAGCCTCAAACAAAATTCTCACAGCCTTATTTGGGATTTTTCTACAGAAGAAGTTTTATTCTGCTATAAACCAAGGCTTGAGTTCAGCTTAAGTCACATGAACCTCACAGAGGCAAGGAGAAAGAGCAGTGCTGTCTCTCCTAAGCACCAAATAGGAGAAAACACAACCCATGTAAAGTATGTAGCTCCTGGTGCCCTCCAGGAAGAGGTGTGGTTGCCAAGTAATAGCAGATTGGATTGGGGATGGCAAGCAGGAGCTCCAGAAGGCTGAAACAGAAATTTCCATGTCTCTATAGGGTTGAGTACACCATTCCCATATGTTCTAGAAGTTATTCCGATGTAATAATGCTCCCAATTTAGAGGATAATTGCTAAAAGACAAATTTAACTATAATTTTTGTAGCACTTTGTTTACAAGACAAAGCACATGGAGATTTCAACCTTTCTAGTAGGAAAATCACTCTTTTTCTCATCCTCATTGCCATGGGCTCATATCTACCAGAAAAGCAAATCCAAACCAAGGACAACATTTTAAAGTGTGAATCATTCTTTTCACATTCTTACAGAGCAGCTTTTCTCTTAAATGGTCACATTTAAAATGAAGGAGTCCTCTGATGCACAGGCACAGTTTACATGACATTAACAGCAGTCGTATCTCTGTATCCGACTGCAAGAGTTGGCCTTGGAGAAACAAACTCAAAGCACTGTGTACAATAAATATTAACACAGATTAAGACTAAGCATATCCATGTAGCATGGTAGACAAATAGAGATTTGCAAAATATGCAAAAAGAGTTTAAAATATTTTAATATAAAATACAAATAAGAATATGCCATGAGACACTTAAAAGGGAAAGAAGAGAGGGATAACCACTACAAGAAGAGGTGATTTTGACAGAAGACCTTTCATAAAGTTTTAAACTTCTTCTTTAAAAGAGTAGAAAGATGAAGGATTGTAATGGAGCAAATGAAGAGGGATTCAGAGGAAAGCAAGCCATGTAACACATGCAAAAGGAATATAATCGTTACAAGAAAGAAAAAGCAAACAAGAAAACATTCTTCCCAAGGTTTATCTGTTTATGTTTAGTGGTTAGGTTTGCATGTTTAACATGTGAGTGTCCAGGTATAAGACTTTAATTGGCGTGGGCATATAATAAAATCTTACATTTTCATAATCTGAAGTGGTTTCAACCTCTATAAAAAGCAGCCAGAGGAGTGATTTGAAGAATGAGAGCTAGGGTTCAGGGTGGGCTGAGTTAGTGACAGTAGCTATTAACTTGAGACACTAGGCAAATCTGTGGAGTGGTTGTAGACTCAGGAAATCCCTTTCATGCAGCGGGTATGTCAGAGGCAAAGCTATCTCAGCTTCACAGACTTGAGTTTCCTCACAGTTAAGAGTGGGGTGGATAATTCTGAGTGACTGTCTTTGAGAACAGTTTTAATGCTGACTGCTGGAAAGCAGCACGTAGACCATAACCTGTTACTAATTTGTTGTGGTTCAGTTTACTATGTGCAATATTCACGTACTCCCAATCTACTTCACTGTGATTACTTGGGGAGTCTCAAAAAATATAAAATGTTTTAAGTGACATTGTGTAACCTTCATTGTAGCTTTAGCACATGAAATACCTATAAGCCTCAGAAGGAGTAGCAAGCATTAGTGTAATGCTGACGGGGAAAAGGAAGAAATATATATACACACACTTTACTACAGAATTTGGGGTCTCAAATCTTACTCCCTTACTCTTCAAGCCAAGGATTTCTATAAGACAAACTTTGCCATTTCATCCAAGGTTATTCAGTCCGAGCCACACTGTACTGCTGCAAGTTTTTTTATACATATATATATGCTGTAAAGTATTCTCTTGTTACCCCATTAGAGTTTTTTGTTTGCTGGTTTTCAATAAAACTTTGCTTAGGAAAAGCTGAAGTCACATTAGACACAAAAGAGTTGCAGCATGCAGAGACCAGGAAGAAAGTGGCCTTGAGCAAATCAAGCAGTAGCAACCTGAAAAAGAAGCACTCCAAATAAGGAGCAACTTATTTGTGTGATGATGCATAAACTATTTATATTGTGTAGTTCAGCTGAAAGACTTTATTATTTCCCCATGTCACTGAAGTGATCAAAGAAGAGGGGTGGGAATGTAATTTATAGTTTGTTTGGATTTTTTCATGCATTCTCAAATTCAAATTGCATACATTACTTTACAACAATAGGATATCTTACATATGAAGCTCTTAAAGCAGCAAACTTGTTTGGTGGAATGGAAACCATAGCACAGTCTGTTCACATTAATTACTTTTGTTGTTTTATCCTGAACAAACTCTTAACTCTTTATTTTATCCATATCCAACTAAATGTGGGTGGTATTGGGCTGGCTACAGTGTGTACCTTTCTCCACTCTCTTCAGCCAAATAGTGAAGCTAAACCTTGGGAGTCTCTCTCTTCCTTATGAAAATAACACCCAATTTCCTGTAGGTACAATGCAAAAGACACCTCCTTCCAACAGCTTCAGTCATTATCATCAGTGCTAGATTAAGCACGTAGTGACTTCATTACTTCCCTGGAAAGGCTGGCTTCTGGAAGCAGATCCATTTAAGCAATTCCTGCACTCAGAAAACTCGGGGGAAGGCAGTCAGGCTGAAACAGGGCTGCGTGAGCTTGAGTATCTGAAGGTTTTAACCCCCAAGGATTTCCTTCTTTGTCTCAGTACGATACAGAACAGACTGCCTGGTACAAACCTCAGAGATGCTGAAGCATAATGGAAGAACAGCATATATTTTTAAGTACACTTTGGTTTATTTACTGCCAGGGTCAAGCTAACTTAAGTGCTTTAATACAGTTACAATAGCTGTTATGCAAAGTGTCTTTTGTCATGTTTTACACATGCACACACCTCGTGAGACACACTGCCTGAGGTAAATATATTTTGCCATAGGTGCCTCCACAGTACTGCAACAAGTTTTGCCTTATTGTTGACCATTCAATTCTGTATATAAATCTAAATTAGTATCTTTCATTTTTCCTTTCTTTTGTCTTTTTTTACCGCTTTAACGCTTTCATTTAAGAAACACATGTAAAAAACCATACACAATTCCTTGTAATGTCAAGGACATTATCCTATGCAGGTCTGTGCATCCTTCCAAAATCAAGCCCATCTCTAATACTATAATCCATCTGTTAGGCAGTCATACTTACATGGTTCTTGGGTTGTCCTTATACAAACTTAACAATAAAAATATTTAATAAAAACATCAATTGCAATAGATTTTGAAAACAAGTTTCTGTGGGAACACTTCAGAGTAAAATTGAAACAGATTTTCATTAAGCCTTGCAGTAATAAATAAATTATTCTGAGAGCAGTACATGATAATCTTTTACTGAAAAAATTGAAGTTATGTTTGCCTTAATTCACTGATACTCGCATATGAAGCATTCTTAAAATTGTCAACAAACTCTGTACCAGTTTTCAGTCCTCCATATGCTCCTGCTGTAATTTATGGTATTATAGATATCCAGTGTCTCTGGGCTTGTTATATGAAGTGCAGCAGAGAATTTCTGGTTCTCCAATTTCGCTGCAATGCAGTTTGCTTCTAGGAAAATTCAGAGGCACTGCACTCCCCCATCCAGTTCTCTCAGACTCATCTCCAGCCGGGGGGGGGGTTCAGTTGCTTTCCTGAATTTTAGATCTTCATTTGCAGTACTTATTACCAAGATCTCATTTGTGACACATAAGAACGCTGGTCCTAACTTTAAAACCCAAAATGAAAGCAGAGGTCCTGCTAACAGACAGTTGTCCCTGCTCAGCCCATGTTCACTGACTCATTTACTTCTATACACCTTGGCTGCCAAAAAATACAATGAAACAAAGTATCACCAAAGCCATGTGGTTTCCAAAGGATCTCAGTTAAATGGTTAAAAGGGATGCCAGTTAATGGTGACACATATAGTTGTATTTTATTAGGTGACCATAGCTGTGCTTTTCCCCTGTAGATGGAAATATATTGTAGGGATAGCAATTAGATTCCCCATGCAAAGGTCAAGAATCAGAGTAACATTCCTTTCATCACAGACACAACTTGGGAAGCCTCAAAGAGGAGCATAAGACAAATATAGTAAGTTAGTGTACCACCATATACTGTGAATATCAAAGCATTAAAATCATTTTAGAATAACAATTTATAGATTTAAAGTGATCTGAGATTTGCTGCCTGCACAGTGAATAAATTCACAGTCTGAATAAACATTATTTGAGCTCAAACAAGGCAAAAAAAATAACAAAATCTAGGCTTTCATGTGTGGGTATTTGAACAGTCATTCCTCCTTCATAGACAATAAATGCAGCACTTTGATTTACACATGTATTCTATTTTTGAAACCCAACCAAACTGGTTTATTTGGTTTATTTTGACTTTCTGAAAAAGTCTAACCACAATAAAATCTATTCAGAGCTAGGTACTAGAGTTTAAAAGTAACAATGCATAAACAGCTCTTTCCTGACAAACATTCTTAGAACCAGCCGGAATGTATAATTGCTCAGCTGCAGAAGGGTTATTACAGCTGATACAGAGCTACATAAAGAGGCTGATCATCTGATCTGGCATGACCTCAAGCTGTGCATCGGTTTTCCTGGGCATGGACAATTTCTAGGGTGTAGAACTGCACTGCATTCGATGCTGGGTTTCTCTAGAAGTTACTAATTGTAATAATGCACATTAGGATGACAGCAAAATTCCATTTTTCAATGAAGAATCACAAGTATTGATAGAGTGAAAGAGAAAGAGGGGTGGATGTGCACGTATGCATCTGATTATATCAGAGTGCGTGTGTATGTTCAAAACACATGGAAGGATGATAGGCAACAAAAGGTAAAATTATGAACTTTATCTTTTTATAAATCCCATTTGTTGTGATTCCTCATACAAAAGCCAGACTTTCTGATGAGAACCTATTCTTGTCATATGTATCATGTGCAGAGACACTCCCTTGTGCTCTTTTTGACTCCACTCCTAGCTTTTATCAAAGGTAGATCCTAAGAGACAAGGGAATCAAAAGCAGTCTAGCCAGCATATCTATCCAAGCTGCTCTCCAGCACTGCCATTCCCAGGTAAAGCCAGACTAATCAGAATATAGGTACAAGGGTATAAATACCTGGCATCATTCTAAATACCTGGCATCGTTCAAAGGTTCAGTGTATCTAGCAAGAAGACGAAAGTCCATTTTAACCATGTGCATACATTCGTGTACTAACAGAACTCTTACTTACTGGATTCTGTTATAAAAAGCTCTGCAAAGGAAAAAAAAAAAAAAAAGGATTTGGCTTAGCACAAGCCTATTTATCCATTGTCTTTCAAGTTCATCTCAAACAGATAAACAAAGATAGGTGATCAAAGGCATACATTACCTTTGGCAATAGACCCCTGGTTTAGCTAGCCTTTGATACTTTGTACCTCGGTGTCACATACAGCAAGCTGTGCTTGGAAGGGTATGACAAGGGTATTACAACATTATGTTGTAAGCAGGTAAGTTCAGAAACGGTCACGAAAATAGGACAACAATGACAAGAGTTTTGTTATTAAGCTGATGAAGCTCAGTAGCTGTACAAGTATAAGTTCATATCAGAACTGTCTAAAGCGTGCAGGGTTTCAGAGCTACACTAAGGGCACTGGTGAAAATGTCAGTGTATGCTAATATGCCCCATCTCTGTTCCAGGTACCAGCATTATTGTTGTCAGCAGCAAAACACAGCAGTAGGTTTCTCCATGTGGAGCTCTGGAAGATGATGCACCAGTGGAGGTTTGTGATTAAATAAATTGCATATGTATATGGCTAATTTAGTCTGCAATTATAAAAGGGGGGGGTGCTTTTGTCAGATGTTTCATGTCATTTGTTGAGGCTTTTGTGTTGTTGTTACAAATTCATTTCTCTTAGATTAGACAGTGGTGAGATTGATTCTATCCATCAGGATATCATTTTTCTCCAATGGAAATGTCAGCTTTATTCTGTTTAAAACTTCGAATACAAAATGATGTTCATTTTGGTCTTGTTTTCGTAAGTGCTTTTTTATTTTCTTTTTTTAAAATTTCTTTCTGCAAGATAATAAAACCCCAAAACAATGCTATGAGCAAAACAACTCAATTATTTCAACAGTAATTAGCAAAGACATCAGGTCAAAGGAATGCAAACATACAAGTCTCTTGCTATGCCTCACTGCAAAACTGTGGTGTGCTGCGTTAGGAGATTTGTTAAATCTTTCAGCAATTGCAGGGAAATAAGTATCAACATGTCTGCTTGTACCCAAGTATTTTTAATACTTTCAAGATGTATATCTAATATTCAGATGTATTCAGATTAATTTATTCAGACATTCCTTAAGTTCAACCTTATTTCTGGTGGAGACAGAAGCTTTCTATTAGCAACAGATTATGTAAGCCTTCCTTTTGCATTTCACCTACATGGAACAGTGACATAAGGAATTAGGTAACTGCTAAAACATTATTGCTGAGACATCACTTTTAGTTGATAGGCAGGCCAAAATTTAAAAAAGTATCTTTTGGGGGGCACTAAAGGCCTGTTTTTCATGAAGTAAGCGTTGCTGACATCTTTGTGAGTTACAGAAAGCTGATTCTATGTTCACACACTAACATTCAGACAGGCAAAGAAAAAGAAAAAGGAAAAGGAAAAGGAAAAGGAAAAAAAAAAAGGTTGTTTTTTTTTTTCCCCTAACACACATAAAGTTGAATGGAGGGCAAGGAATAGCAAATGCTTGTTACTGGTATATAATATGCATTGACTTAGAATTCCAACTTGGGGGTTGATGACTTCAGCATACGACTATTTTAATTCTTTTATATAAGCCATGCTATTACCTTAATTCTAAGCGAAGTATTACTTGCAGTATTATAGTGTCAGTGGTGCTTTTTGATGGTTCTATAACTGAAGTAAAGTTAAATCCTCCCTGAGGCAGGTTGGGTCAGAGTCCAAAGCATTATTGCTATCTGAGGAGGATCAATTGCTGAGACATCTCCCCAGGACATACTTGACAGATACACCTCTTTTAAGACTGTCTCTTGAAAATAAGTTTAGGTGGATTCTTTTCCTCCTCCTATAAAGGCCATATGGTGAGTAAGAAAGAGTATGACCTTATGTTTAGAGCAAGGTGTCCCTGCCCATGGCAGGGGGGTTGGAACTTGATGATCTTAAGGTCCTTTCCAACCCTAACTATTTTATGATTCTGTGATTCTATGATTCTATGTTGGCACATGCAGTCTTCAGATACTTCCATCAAGCGCTCTGGGTAAATTATCTGACTTTTTGTAGTTTTCAGGATCACAGGCTTCAGAATTAGCTATTTCAAGTAAATATTTGGGTGAAACATTCAGCACAGAGCAACCAAATTATTTCCCCAAGAAATGGATTTTGATTTATTGAGTTTTCAAGTAGGGTCATGCTCTTAGCTGACAAGAATGCAGGCAAGATGCTTTGCGTTTCCCCCACCCCAGCCTTCAGCTAGCATTTGATAACATACAGTCAACTATGCTTATTCTTAAGAATGTACTGGTGCTTATAGACAGGGGTTTTTTTTTGCAGATTTTTATAAGCAACTTCCCAGAATACCTGAAATACAGGATATCCTATATATTATTATAAATTAAATCTATTCTAGATTAATATTTCACACCTGCTTTGTTTATATCTAGGAGAGTTCAGAATTTCCATTGAAACCAAAGGTCTAACCTCAGATTTTAGTGCTATCATAGCAAAGCATATGACTGAGGGTGGTTACTGTAACAACTTCATGTATAATGACTACACTTTGCCCTTTAACTTCTACAATTGTGTTTTTCTGCCCATCTTCATATGCCTCAGAGAGATGGTCAGAAGGCAAGATTTAGCACTGAATTTTGAGATGGTGGAGGGAAAAACCCAAAACCATGAAACAAAAGACTAGAGGCAAGCTAAACAGAACCAGGAACACATGAGGGTTAAAATAGTAATAAGAAAATCATTAGCTTTCAGTATCAGTGGACAGGATTTACTAAATTTAGTAAGCTCCTTATTAGTAAGTTGATTATGAGAAAGAAAAATCAGCTCTTCCAGATGCACCTGGCATTCCACTTTGCTTCCAGGTTCTCTCCAAGGTGGGCCATTACTTTTAAATGCACAAATATGTAAAATCATGTGCCAAGCCTTAGCGCAATTAAGTTTTCATTTGAACACACCCTGGAGCAGTCTACAGTATTTAAGCGTTATCAATGCAAAGCTTTAGCATCATGCACCACCATCAGTGTAACAGTTTGTCCTGAAGTATTCAAAGTGGTAAAATCTTATATTACAGTATAGCTCAGCTCCTCTGGTACTTGGAGGGGAGTGAGTGTTACCACAGGAAAATCTAAGTTAAAGACTTATTGTATGTATGTGTTAGCCAATATTTTATATTTAAACCACGAGATTTAAGAAGCTTCCATCTATCAAAAGGAGTGAGGGCAGCTAGCTCATGTATTTGAAAACCACAATGAAATCTCCCATTTAAGTGACCAAAAGATACAACAGGCCTGTTCAGGAAGAATTTCCACTTCTGTAGCAATCCTAGGAAGTCTTTTGAGTATGAGTAAGAACAAGGATCTCTTCTCATATTTGACACAATACAGTTCATATAAAATAATAGTTCATGTATTTATTTAATACAGGTTATGTAATTCACTTGAGTATTTAACTTAAACATGTGTAAAATCCTAGTTTCTCTTTAGGATAGGAAATAGACTCAAGTTATTAGAAATCTGCTGGTTACTTTTCCTAGTAGCTTTTTGTTGCTTGTTTTTGTAGGAAGTTAAGAATTCTCTGAGGAAAGCTCCAAGATATTTGTGTAGCTTTGTGAGCAATGGAAAGAATTTACAACAAAATATGCTACTGCTGTACAGTGATATAGAACAAGAAATAGTCAGGTAAGGATCTCTGAGACTCCCTTTTATAGAATAGCTTTAACTAAAGGAAAGTGGAACTGCTGTAGAACAACTTCGGTTTGAGGTGATGCTTGCCAAGGAAGCCTACCTTGGAATTTGGCAAAAAGCCATATGTTCTAATTACCTTTACTTTGCAATTTGAGTTCTTGGGAAGAAAGTGCTGCTTGGAAGCAGCTAATAGCATAGAATTCAGTAATCCTGAGTAAACTCAATTGTTCTGCTGGGCCAGAAACTAAGCAGTCCTTCAAAAAATTAGAACATAAATAATGTTCTACAAAAGAAGACTTGCCAAGGATCTAAACTGCTGGTAGCCGAAGTTGAGCAGTATTACAAATAATCTTTTATGTAGATTATCAAACAATATTTTCCTTATGAAAATAGGTCATTTTCACATTGAATACGTCATTCCTCAGTCAAGGTAAGGAAAGAACAGCAGTTTCAAGAAAACTTTTATCATACAAGAGAATATAGAATTATTCTTTCACAATAACAATGCAGTAGAAAACTTTCAAAGGAAGAATGGTATTTATATGGTTATTAACAGGGTTATTTACTACAAGGCATAAGACTTCATTAGCATTTTAGAATAGATTAATGTCATTATGAGTATCAGTGTGTCATACTGAAGCAGCTGTTGATATGCTATACAGTTGTTTTCAGTTACATGAGCATCTATCTTCAGTCTAAACTGCTTTATTTTTAAGGTTAACCTGTACTTTTAGTCTGATTTCCCATTGATACTACAAGAGTAAACAACCAGCAAAAAGGCTCCTGTTATCAGGCAGCCTCAATCACTCTCTGCTTTCAGACATTGCTCTCTTCCCCCGCCTTCACTGCTGCCAAAGTTGTTGCATCACCTGCACTGCATTAGGTATATGCCACCCAGGATGCTTTCCCACTGATAATGCCAGCTGTATTTAGCTGTTGATATTGAAGAGAGCTTTTCAATTCAGAGAAGCTTTAGAATTAGACTAAAAAGTTTTTAAAGGTTATTCTTACCAGAATTGGATACTATCAGACAGATTGAACTGAGTCAGCCTTTATATTTCATTAGAGAGCTTTTCATTTTTTAGCTTAATTTCCTGCCATAAGCTCTCACTTCCAGCAGAAGTAGTATGAGTACCAACCTGCATAACTATCACAGATGATGTGCTCAAAGCAAGTCACAGGGCTGGTACCATGGACAAGCAGTTCATGGTTTTTGTCTACAGTTAAAGCTTCACAGTGCATCAGAGCATTTGTCACGTGGAGAAAAACTGTGGATTTAGTTAAGTTCTTAAACCTCAGGTTTTTCCTTTGTGAAGAAAAAGTAGGAGCAGTGCTATGCTTCAGGGCTTAAGTGCCATTGCAGAATACATGTAACAGTCTAATTACATACTGCTGACAAAAGGACAGTCCCTTTTTCCCCTCTCAGACCCAGCTGCACGCTTCTTCCCTTCTCTCACACTGGATCTAGCAGTCATGACCCTGCATAGTGAGTCAGATTTTGTGTTCTCATGACTAATTTCCCAATCCCAGCACTTTTTGTTTAACACAAGAG
This sequence comes from Neopsephotus bourkii, assembly GCF_033783945.1. Classification (NCBI taxonomy): domain Eukaryota; kingdom Metazoa; phylum Chordata; class Aves; order Psittaciformes; family Psittacidae; genus Neopsephotus; species Neopsephotus bourkii. Next base: position 2,296,895 of record NW_026901417.1, on the reverse strand, counting down.
ACGGAGCAGGAAGACCCAACTGGTGGATGAGATGTGCAGAGAATGGAATAACAGCCTGCAGATCAGTTACTTGGTTTGTGAACGTGCAGCCTGGCTCTGTGACCTGACTCACAAACTCTGCGATCCCAGAAAGAGTATTTTTTGCCATATGCAAAGAGTATCTCAAAAGCTATACCTTCTTACTCATCTGTTCGTCACACTGACAGAAGCAGCAATATCATTATATACAATCACAGCTTAAGTTGCTAAATTAGGGGGTTTTGTCTATTATTCATAAATTCCACCTATGTTACAATTAACTCACCTCTTACACTATAGGTATTGTCTGATTTGAAAAAAGCCCATTTGACTTCTTCAGAAGGGGTATTAAAAAACAATAGGAGTAAACAGGAAGGGTCCAAAGTTTGCTGATAAACACAGGCTTACAAGATGCAAGAGACTTAAAACATACACAGTGAAAAAGTGCAGTATTAGATTGTGAAATAGTAGATTAAATATTATGCAAACGAATGCAAAGCAACAGTCTAGGAAAAGAAAAGACAGCCTCCATCACAGGTAAACAAGGGTTCAGGTTTAGCTTTTGTCACGCAGACAGAGAGATGTGAGATTTATTGTAACTCCCTAAAAATGCCAGCCCAGTGCTCAGGAGTGGTTAAGACAAGAAACAGTGTGAGGAATTTAGGATGAGAGCTGAGAACAAAACAGAGGAAAGTACTTAGTGCTTTGTGTAAGTTCAGGATGTCCCCACATTTTGCATACAGCATGCAGATCTGTTCCAGTGCCAGAACATATGGTTAATAAAATTAAGAGGAACAGAAAAGGGCAGCAGGGATTTTAAGAGATAGAAACCAGATTCTCCATAAGTGACTAACTAGATTAGGACTCTTCAGCTTTGAAAATAAAAGGATGACAGAGAAAAGTTATTTTTAAGGCAAGTACCTCTCATAAGCCTATGGAGTTCTGTTGTAGGGACTAAACAGATAGATTTGAATGAGAATTAAGCAAACTCAGAGAGTGGGTACTTGGGTGTGTATTTACAGGCATTTCCTATGCCAGGTTCTCACAGCACTTCACAAACCACAGCAAATCCAGTGACAGATGATTAGGAAGAGTGCTGTGAACAAGCAAGTGTTTTGCCCTGCTATGACCTCCCATGCTATAGCGGTCAGTGACAGGTCTTCCTGAATTAGAGGCCCAGTTTCTCTGTACATTTGAAAGTCTTCTGTAGTTTTATGCTTCTGTAAGTTGCCTTTTGTGCTTTGTGCTCACCTTGCTATGATTTTATATTGAAAATGCCAGAGCCAGGGGCTTTTAAGTTCTCATTTATCAGCAATTGCTCTGACAAATGACTTCTTTCAGTTCATAGTGCTCTTTGTTCTGCAGTTCAGCCTTCTAAGGGCCCTTTCAGTTTGCTTTGTTTGGTATTGGGGGGGGGCATTGTTTGATTTGAGTGGGAGTTGTTTGTTTTTAAGCCAGTAGATGATGCTGAGTCTGTAGTAGAGCATCTTTAAACTCTGAGGCACCTGCAAGCATTTTATCCTTTCAGCTGTTATTGGAAATGAAGACAGATTGATTTGCCTAAGGGCACATGGTGAATGAATGAGGGGGATGGGAGACAAAGTTGAGGAGCAAAGGCTGGCAGTCTGATGTTTCAATATCCAGCCATACAAGTTCCTCGCCATAATTCTTACTGTATAACAGCAGTTATCCTGCAGGTTCACTATACTGCCAGACACAGCTACATGAGATATGCTAGAGCTGAACATGATTGATACATACATACACATGAAGATACTGATTTTGTATGATCTCAGTACAGACCACAGTTAAAGCAGAGCATGTACCTATTGACAGGGTGCAACTGGAGAGTTTTAGGACTAATGTACAAAGCAGATGACTTCCATTTGTGTAATGGGATTTCTCACACAATTTGACTACCGCATTTAGAGACATCTGTGAACTGAATTGACAGGCTGAGAGAGCTGGGCTGGTTCAGCCCGGAGAAGGCTCCTTAAGGGGGGATCTGAGAACAGCATCAGTGCCTACAGGAACTACAAGAAACCTGGAGAGGGGCTTTGGACAAGGGCTTGTAGAGCAGGCCAAGGGAAATGGCTTGAACCTGCCAGGGGGGAGAATGAGCTGAGCTCTTAGGCAGAAGCTCTTCCCTGTGAGGGTGCTGAGGCGCTGGCACAGGGTGCCCAGAGAAGCTGTGGCTGCCCCATCCCTGGCAGTGTTCAAGGCCAGGTTGGACACAGGGGCTTGGAGCAAGCTGCTCCAGTGGAAGGGGTCCCTGCTCGTGGCAGGGGTTTGGAGCTGGATGAGCTTTAAGGTCCCTTCCTGCACAAACCAGGCTGGGATGCAGTACTATGAATTACCAGATTTTGATTTACATGCATCTCTGAAGTATTACAATACAGATCTTAATGTTTTACTGTATGTAGCAAGTACGTGAAGTATAACAGAACTACACAGCATATTCCCACCAAAAAGGTGTGTATATACAGTGTTTTGAAATTAATTTCTACTTTTACTAAATGCAGCCAATATTATCAGTTTGTCACTTTCAAGTGACAGCATCTCAGTTCAGTCATTGCAAGATATTTTCATCCCTTTCCTACTTCTGCTCCGTGCTGATCTGATTTTGCTTGATTTCCATCCTGAATGGTTCATCAGTTACTCTCCTCTTAGTCCAATTACTGTAATACAAATGGACAGATTTTCTGCCTTCAAAATGTGCCTTAAGTCCAAGGTTCTGACTAAGCCCAGTTTGACCAAGAATAATCACTAATCTATCTAGTGATACGCATTACTTAGCATTTAAGTCATGTGCACCTCCTAACTTGAAAAGGATTTAGGACAGAACTTTTAGATACAGCTCTATTCTCCAAATGCTCCCTAGTTCTCAGGATCTTGAGCTGGTAATTGAGGGCTGCCTGGGCTTTTTAGGAAAATCATGGCTGAGATTTAGCAATGCTCTTGTTCCTTCACAAAACCCTCACAGAATTCTGAGGAGTGCATGTTTTGCCTTGCTTGACCTTTGTTTAAGTAAGTAGGACAAACACAGTTGTCTTCCGTACCCAGAAACTGGAGTTAAAAAAATAGCAATATGACATAAAACTTTGAAACATTTTACAGTGAAGCAGAAATCCAGTCTGCTTTAACTTAAGGGTTAAAAAGCAGTTCTATATTTGCAAAAAGGTTGCAAAAAACCCTGAAAATCCTCCCCAGGTATATTCTAAAGAAACATCCGGGTGTTAACTGCAGGAACGAAGGTACACAGAGTTTATAAAAAGATGGTGGTTTCAGAGGTTTTGTTTATACATAGCACTTTCCTTGGCAACCCAAAGTAGCATTAACATGGGCGACATGGGTTTTAAAAGAGCAAGTTTAAAGCACACAGGATTGTCAGCCCAGACTGCTCTGAAAAAAAAGGGAAGTCAAAAAGCGGGGTGGGCAGAAGAAGAAGAGACATCGTTTTCCCATGCAGGTATTCTGGAAAGTATAGCAGACTCCACCCAGCGTAGTGAACAGCTTACAGAGAAGCCAGGCTCCAAGGAGAAGTACAATGAGGAACTCTGCAGTCGGAAAACACAGAAGTTTCCTAACCAAGTGTTCAGTGTTAACATTTATCATCCTGATTCTAGGAGCAATGCGATGATTCTAGGAGTGATATGACCACAGGCTACAGAAATAGCCACAGATGGAGTCACATGGAGTGATGTAATGTGAGCATGGAATAAATCCGTGCTTTTTTCAAATGGAAAAAATTCTATTCAGCAAAACTCTAGGAAAAACACAACCCAACCCAACAAAAAGGTTAGCCCCAGTGAACCCAGTCAGGTCATGGGCAATATTCATCCATATGGATCCTGAGAGAGCTGGGTTGTTCAGCCTAGGGAGGAGAAGGCTCCTTAAAGGGAGACCTGAGAGCAGCTCCAGTGCCTAAAGGGGCTACAGGAAACCTGGAGAAGGGCTTTGAACAAGGGCCTGTAGGGACAGGCCAAGGGGAATGGCTTGAACCTGCCCGAGGGGAGACTGAGCTGAGCTCTTAGGCAGAAGCTCTTCCCTGTGAGGGTGCTGAGGCGCTGGCACAGGGTGCCCAGAGAAGCTGTGGCTGCCCCATCCCTGGCAGTGTTCAAGGCCATGTTGGACACAGGGGCTTGGAGCAAGATGCTCTAGTGGAAGGTGTCCCTGCCCATGGCAGGGGTTGGAGCTGGAGGAGCTTTAAGGGCCCTTCCAACACAAACTATTCTAGGATTCTGTGATGCTTACATCAGTATCCCACAGTAGAAAAATCTTATACTAACATTAGCATAACAGTGCCAAGTGCACAGAAGTAATGGATAAGACCTTAATTTCTGGAAAAGCTAATCTACATTTACTGTGTTTCAGTTTTGCACCCCACTCCTGTAGTTACATGCTCCAGGATAAGGTTTTCCAGAGTCTAAAGTATTTTGAAGAGATGTTACTAAAAACATACTCCTAAAACTTTTCTAAGAAAGCCAGATAGAAAATAAACCATTAGAATATGTTGAAAACACACAGCACAGTGCTGAGCTGTGAATGGTTAAAGAAAATTAATAGCTGTATGCATTGTGCTAATGCACCAATGCAAGCAGAGAGCATCATTCTGTATGCCCTGGTGCATGAGATCATTGGCCAAGTGGCTGAATATTTCAAACCGCATTAGAAAGCATCACCCCTTCCAGTATGGAATATAGCCAGAAAAGAGAAAAAAGGGTTAGAATCTCCTTTAAGAGAGAGTCCTGCTTGCTATGAGCTGCACATGACTTGCCAGGTCCATCTTATAGAACTGGTCCTGAATTTAAATTAGCCCATAAATAGGTTCTCCATTATGTCATCTTTCTATCACATTGTAACACCATTAACAAGGTCAGCAACAGGCTCATTTGACTTTGGAACCTATCATAGCTCCTGGTTGTTGAAGTTACTTTTTCCAGATTCATGAATTGCAGTTTTCTTTTATTCCAGAGTACTTGAATATGCAGGTGTGATGCTTTATGCCACTTAATTCTCTTCATAAAGCCAGGTGTTAATAAGGAAATAATGTGGTTTTAATAAAAAATGCACAAGAAATATATATACAACAATATTATAGCAAATTTCAGATTATAATGAGCAACTACAAAGGCATTGGATTTAAAACTGTACAGGGCTCCAGCTGTGGCTCTACCAGAAACTACTTAGTCAAGTCACTTAGGTGAGTAATTGGAATATACATAAGCAGTGTTAATGGCTTTACTGTCTCTGAGACCAAGTTAAACACAAGAGAGAGGTTTCCAAGAATGCCAGAATTACTGTGTTAGGGGAAGAGCAGCAGTTGGGAAGAATGGTGCAGTAGCAAAGCAGTAACAGAGAATATCCATTGCTAGCCACACCTGTAGCTTCAAAAGCATTGCCTCAAAACCATGAGATTACAGCAAAATAATAATAATCCTGTTTAAGGATTAGCTCTGTCCCTTGGGGAGGGTTGGTTGTTTCTACTCCCCTATCTATCCCCAAAGGATAAGGGGATAATTCATGTCATTACCACCACCATTCTTGTGTATATTTGACCTCAAATAAGAGCTCTTTCATCCCTCCACACTTCACCCTTCTCTCTGACAGGGGGCTGATTATTTCTGCTCCCTGTCCTGGCCTTACTGCTGCTGCTTCTAGTGGTACACAAGGAAGAAAGCAGCTTTTCAGAAGAGTTCTGTCCTGTGGAGGGCTAAAACCCACAGTGGGGCTGGAACCTCTCATATTCTCACAAGTCTGATACCAGTTCTCACATAGTCCAAGGAAGTCACAGGACTCGGTGACACTGAATTAGAAAGACTAAGGTGAAATCATCAGCTCTGCCATGAATTTTCCATGTCATGTACGTGGGCTACATCTAAAGTGTGCTGAAAGAGCCATCTCCAGAGCAGCCATGGGTACACCACACCTGAACACCCATAGTTACTGCCCTTCTGCAGGCTGATAACCCACCACATACTTACCTGAATATGCTCCAGCTATGACCAAAGCAGCACCAAGAGGTTCAAGGCCTCTGCCTTTGCATCATGACCTGCCTTCCAATCTCAAAGGTTGTCTCTGTGAGACATTACAGTGATGTCTCCAGATTTCAGTCTTGCTTTCTGTTCTTTCTTCAGACTATCATAGTTCAGTGAGGAAGGATGAAGCAAAGAAATCTGAACATCACAAGACTCTGGGTGTGACTGTTAGGAGGACTCAATTCTCATATTTTGGAAAATGTTTTGTTCAGTAGGGGTCCATAGCCTCTTGATGCCTCTATTTCCTATCCTTGAAGTGGGAACAGGCATGTTTCCTTTGTTCTTACAATACTTTTACCTGTTTAAAGGCATCAGCATTGGTTATATGAGGGACATACTCATTTCTAATCCAGGATTCCTGCTAGAATTGGCTATGACTGTAATACTGACAGGAAAAAATTCTCTAATGCTTACTAACACTGGAAAGCTACCAGAAAGACCCCAAACACCACACCACACTGAATGAACAAACTGTATTGGAAACCAACAAAAAGCCCCCTTACTACTTAGAACAAGAAGGATTAAAGAGCATACTAGAATAGAAAACAGAACTATTTCCTACATAAATTCCTACTTTAGCCATGAATCAGCTGTAGGTGTTAGTCCACTTCTGGTGGACGAGAGGCAGAGTGTGCTGTGGAAGTCAGGAGGGAACCTCACTGACATTCCTGGGCCAAGCAGGTGCTTGTGTCCATGCACAACAAACTTCACACTGTAGGAGAAAGTCCCACCGGCTTAGCATGGTTCTCCTCCATTCAAGGCATCTGCCTCCTTTCTTGGCTATGGGGCATGAAAAGGCAAAAAGAGGCAAAGAGACTCCCAGTAGAGAAATTCATCATAGAAGGGCATGTTCTCCAAAAGCACATGTTTGTATATCCTTTTCCACTAGGAAAAAATGGTTCTGATTTAGTGGGTTTTCTTCTTTGAATTCTTATCACTCAAAGCATTTGCACATTTGTTCCCAACATCTGTAATAGCTCCTATGCCTACCCAGGAAGGGTTTCACTTGCAGCATAAACAAGCTGGTTTTGTTGTTCAGAGTATAAACAGAATCAAATTCAGAGTTTTCAGCATGCTGAGATGACACTGCAATGTTATGAACATTGTACTGTTCTGGGTAGAACCCCTATTTGCCCTGTGGCCTGTAAAAGAACATCATTAGTGCTCAGCTCCTGTTGCAGTAGTCACAGGGATCCTTGATTTTATAGAGGCTGTTTGATCCAAAATTGTGTCTGAGGAGTGTCAAATGCCATCATAAATCAGCAAGTTCCCTAAAGAATAAAAGTGATGACTGCTTAGTTTCCAAGCTGGGAAGGACAGTTAAACCCTGTTGAGATATAACATTCCAGGAGTTCTGGAGAACAGCATTTGTATTGCTTACAAGTCTTTCTGGAAAATGTATAAAGACTTCCAGTGGGAAGTTTAAAATAAAAAGTTGTACGGCAACAACTTTTCTTGAACTTATAAATTCTTGTTTGCATAAAGCTCTGATCTCCCAAAGCCAGTTGTGTAGCAACAACTCAGTGTTTAATCCTGCAAAGGGAAGTTCTTCCATGTATTGTTAGTGGTATGGCTCATCCATGATACGATCTTGGTCTGGCTTGAGGAACAGACTATAGTCCCTGACCAATTCCTTTGAACTTTGACAGTACAGTGTTGTTAATGCTTATGATTCTCCCAAGAGTGGGATGATCCTGGCCTGTGATCCAGCCGGCCTTTTGGAACTCCAGCAGTTGCAGCTCTCACATCATTTTAGCACAACATGTGGGAACCTCCTCTGACTATCTGCTATTCCCATCTCCTGGGGTAGAACACCTAGGCCATTACTTCACAAGGCACATGGACCTTTCTTTCCCTCCTTCATTACCTGATACGACTTTTGTCAGCAGAGGTTTAATAGGAAACAGAATCGTTAATGCAGCCCTCATAGGAAGAAAAGAAGCAGAAAGTGCCCACGAGTCCAGGCCCACCCTCATCCCTTCTCCTTGCTGTTCTGCAGACGAGGGGTCAGCTGGGCTTTGCTCTCCCTCTCAGCGTGGAGGTTTTCTCTATCCGAGTGGAGGACTCCAGGCTAGAAGCCATCTCAAGCCTGTGGTAAAAGCAGGTGCACAAGGAACAGAAATGTAAATAAGTACCACGACGCAATGAAAGCTGGCTGCCCTGGGTATTGATGAGGGATGTTGTCATCAGGTGGGTCACTAACTGATGGCAGCAGATAGGATGGTGGAACAGAATGTGAGGTGTTACTGGAAGCTGCTATCAGGCACTTTCAGAAGCTCTGTACCCCAAGGGCAAATTGTATTCTATACACTTGGGAGAACTGGCAACCTCACCAACTTCAGTGCAGAGTGCTTGGGATAATCAAATAAACAGATGTATACACTGCCACATGCTTTCTTGTTCCTGTTTTGCAAGTTTTCTTCCTAGGGATATTTTGGAATCCAGACTGAACTCCTTGAGGTTAATTCTGCACTACCAGCATCAAATTCAGAATGGAAGATATTTTCCAGCTGTTCAACACTGAGGGCTTATGCACAGCTAGTATCAAGAGTGGTAGCTGAAGATAAAGCAATTGGAGTACAGAAAGTGGCATGAAGTCACAGACATGGAACTCAAGTCAGTGAGATACAGGAAAAGAACTGAGAAAACAATATGCATGTTGGGATGGTCCTGAAGGAGCTGGCAAATGAAGTTGCTGGCAAACGAAGTTGCTAAGCCACTGCCCATCATATTTGAAAAATCATGGCAGTCAGGTGAAGTTCCCGATGACTGGAAAAAGGGAAATATAACCCCCATTTTCAAGAAGGGGAAAATGAATGACCCAGGGAATTACAGACCAGTCAGTCTCACCTCTGTGCCTGGCAAAATCTTGGAGCAGATTCTCCTGGAAGGCATGCTAAGGCACATGGAAAACAACAAGGTGCTTGGTGACAGCCAGCATGGCTTCACTAAGGGGAAATCCTGCCTGACCAATTTGGTGGCCTTCTATGATGGGGCTACAGAACTGATGGACAGGGGTAGAGCAGTTGATGTCATCTACCTGGACTTGTGCAAAGCGTTCAACACTGTCCCACACGACATCCTTGTCTCTAAAGTGGAGAGACATCAATTTGATGGATGGACCACTCGGTGGATAAAGAACTGGCTGCATGGCTGCACACAAAGAGCCGGAGTCAAGTAGGATGCTTCTGCTTTAAAGAAAGTTTTACTTCTTTTGCTGCTTTTATCTGAGGGGAGGAATCCAGGCCTGTTTGAGCTGTGATTGCACATCTGTTTCCTAACTTGGATGCTGTAACAGTGCAATTGTTTTTGGAATCTGCAAATCAGTTCTTCCTGGATTAGAAGTTACTTCACCATGGAGTGGAAGAGTCCCTTAAGAAGCTTTAGAGGATAAAGCTAAGACCATTTTTGAAGCTTGTCAATGGAACAAAACAAAACCATTAGGGGTAAAGTCTCCTACCTACACACTAGGTCCTCATGTTCTGCCACAGGCAAGTTGGCTACAGAAACCCAGCTCTAGTGGCTGGTTTTCAGTAGGCTTTCCACTCTCTCCTGATAGAGCTGGTTTGTTTGGGGTAAATACACATGAATAAGAGCAAAATCCTGGAACTTATTTTGTCCCAAGGAACTGGTCTACATTATTTGATAATTTGGAATGAAGGGATGTCTCATCTAAACCAGAAGCCTTGTCTTGGAGCTCTGACACCTTCCCTGACAAAAGCTTCACTAAAATCAGTTCATTTCCATGCAAACCCTTTGACTTTGTATCTTATTTTCCAATGAGAAAGCTTCTGTTTGGAAGATTCCAGAAGAGTTCTCCTGCTGAACAGATGACTTTAAAATAATCACTGTGTAGGACAAGGAACTCTTTGAAAATCATGAGCTTCAGCAGTGTCACCCAACAGATGCGTTCCGCATAAGGAATTAACTTGAAAGAAATATGCATAAGCATTCTCTACCGCTCTGCAGTAATTTTCAGAGTACAGTGAGTAATCTAACACTGCATCTGAAAGCAGCTGCAATTTATAGATCATCATCTTTGCATATGAATAATTTTGATTTGTGAATAACTGATTTCTGCTTCTTCTGAAAGAGATTAAACATCTCTTGCTTCCTGTTAAAAAGCAATTACAATTTATGTGGACAGTTCGGTATTGAACACTGCAGTGAGGTTGGAAGTTGTATTTCATCCTTAACTTGTTCAGTTGCTTTTGCTATTACCCAACAAATACCACTGAAGCAGAAGCTTAAGGCCCATGAAGTGATAATTGATGGGACTCTAAGCAGTTAAATTATATGAACACAAGAGAATCTGAATGTTTTGAATTATCTTTGTGCTTACTTCAAACCAGACACACAAATCTTTCTTTATTCGAGTACTTACAACATATTGCAAGAGAAGATGTGATCACAGAATATCCATGCCAGTTCTAGTATAGGTAGAACAAGCAGTTATTATAGGCTTCAACCTGGAAAGCAGTTTTAATATACACATTCCCTGGGGGCTACTACAAGTATTTATGCTCAGGAGGACTCCAGTCAGTTTTATTGACAATATTAAAGATGTGCCTGCCAGTCCTCTAATACAACCTTCACTGGGGGTGTTGATACAACCCTCTGCAGCATTTGAGGAGGTTTCATATTTATGGTACAGGAACCGTTCAGGAAGTTCCTGCTAACAGAATTTATTGAACATTTCAACCTCTGGGCACAGTTCCTGGCACTGAGATTTCTGAAATACCTCTTTCTTGCATAGTCTCTGGTCACCATTTACACAAGAGTTACTGGAAAAAAAGTATCACTGTAAATATCCGCTTTCTCAAGTTTTTCCTCCCCTCACAGAGGACTTGAATATTATATGTCTTATTACTGGAGTAGAGAAGAGGAACCACCAAAGCTCTGTTAACATGGCCAGGATGGTTTTGTTTCCCATCTGGCCTCTTTAAAAAGCAGCACAACATGGATGTAAAAGCTACCCATATTGCATTCAGATTTGCACCGCTGTGGTGCAAAGAGCTGTGAAATACTGCATTTTGCTTGTTGGAGAAGAACAATCATCTAAATCCGCTGGTACTTGGAGACACTTAAACGATGAGATCATATCATTTTATGATCTCAGAGTTCAGTGTGTAATTGAAACCAGGAGAATAACCCACTGCCTTTTGGAAGGCAAAATGTCCCTATTGCGTGTGCATCGACCCACATTTGGAGAGGCAGGATACAGAAAGGTGGGGGTTGGTGCAGTTTGCTACAATCAGAGGAGCAAGGTACAATAGCATCAAAGTGATATTTTTCATACAAATTGATAGTCAACAACGTAAAGGTGTGGTGGGTGTGGAAAATAGGAAGAAAAGCAAACACTGGATAAGAAGTATTAGTGTGAAGGCTACACGGGTACTTCAGGCAAGAAATACTCATTTCACCAATTCAAGTATCAAAGAATAATGATCCTGCTGACTCCATGGTTCACCTCCTGTATCTTTGTCCTTAAATGAAAGAGATTTCTGACTACATGTTTATTTGCAGCGATTCTGGCCAGAAAACGAGTGCTTACTTTGGCATCTATTTAATCTGAAGTGGTACGACAACCAAATTTGAATCTGGACAGTTATATAAACAGTATTGCACAAGTTTCTGATTAAGAACTAAATGTGTAAAACTTGGCTCTGGTTTATGTAACAGTTCCTCTTCATTAGCCTGCACTCAAGAATTTGGGTAATTCCTCAGTGAAATAATTACATTTTCCACAAGCCCTTGTTAGCACATAAACTTGGACTGAAGTAGCATATGCTTATGTGAGTTAGAAACTCTCAGATTCATCAGCTCTTTAAGCAATATTAATTGCTTGCATGCTGCTGAAGGAAATCATGGCATCCCTTCAGCTTTGTGTCTGCCTGTAAAGAGAGCTGGGTCAAAGGAAGAACCAGAAAAAAAGTTAGGCAAAGCATTTATTCTGGGCTTCAAGACCTTGAGGAAAGCACTGTGAGCATCTAACTGTGTGTGAAGGAATCAAATGCAAAGCCTGTGAAAGAAACCAGATCCAGAAAGGTGCTGGAGAGCACACTGTGGGAGGCACTCTCACAAGGTCAGAGGCAGACAGATGACATGCAGGAAGCTGGCAGGCAGGTTGAGGTGGGTGGGTGAGGGGGGATTGGATGAGGTTTGGGGCTGTTTCTCACAGCAGTACACTAGTTCTTACAGCTTAATTTTGGCAATGTCATTAATCAGCAAGACAGGATACTGTGAACTGGATTTTGAAATTGAGGGCTGCCTATCTGCAGAAAGGGAGGGATTATCATCCCTCATTTTTGTAGCCAGAGGAAACAGTTCCTAGATGTTGCAGCCACTTTCTACGATAGATGCTCAAGTCATATCTGGTTCAGCTGCACTCTTACATCCCATGGCTACTGCTTCCTTCTGTACAGTGGAAAGTAGCACCAATGTGAAAAACAATTACCTAAATATGATCTCAGAGATCTGTGTATTAAGAGTGTGCTCATATAGAATAGAGAAGGGGTAGGGAGGTGAGAGGGAAGCCATTCCCCATGCATTCACTCATATACGCAAACTATCTGGGTTCTGAACAGACTTGAACTCCTTTTAAAGAACTGAATCTTGTGTAAATCTAAAAACAGTAACATATCATTAATTTGAGCATTCTTACTAGTCTTTCAGATACAGGTTCCTTCAATTACTTTAGGATAAAGGAATGATTATCACATTTCCTTTGTTTTTCAGTCTCAGTAGATCAGCTCATTGACTTCTGCAATGAAATCCAGTAGTGTTTTCTCAGGAATAAGGTTGCTACAAGAATTCCCTTTTCTATACGGCCATGCTCTCCCAAAGCATCACCTACCATTCACAGTACAGGGGTGGAAACGTTGATGGGAAAGTGTGAAGCTGAGCAGAGGAAGGTAAAACAGCCAGTTAGACTGCACATCCACTAACTCAAGGGACTGTGTCAGTTCCCAAGTTCCGGGTGCTGGACCGAGTGTTGCCACACAGGCTTTGAGATGTGCATGCTTAAAAAGGATTTCTAAACAGTACTTATTTAATGTAGGAGTTTAATACATTCAAACAGGGCACAAAACTTTCTTAAGGGTGTCTTATGTACCCTGTGGAAACAGAGAATAGAAGCTGTCTCCAGTCCACGAGTAAAATTAGTTATGGTATTTAAATGCTTTTCACAACTACCATAATATCACTTGATCGGACATTAAATGTTTAGTTCTCTCAGGAGAGTAGCCATATACTTTTGTATTTAGTGAGCAATATATAATACACTGTTCAAAGTAAAACCATATACACAATTTGAAACCCTTGCTCATGACAAAACAAGATGTATAAATGTATAGCCAACTTTAATATATAATTTGAAGAAGACCAGAGCTGCTTCTGCACCTTGAAAACATTATCCTTGATTAAATAGTGATTACAATCTTCCCTCAGATAAAAAAAAAATATATGTGTATATATATTTATGTATATAATTTCAAAATCAAAGCCTTGCACTTACTGCATCTTCTTCTGCATGTCATCTGATGGCATTGGAACCAGTCCCAACATCCCAGAATGCAGCTTGGCAGGTATTAGTCTTCTGCTTATAATGGGCTCTCTAATTGCAATGCATTTTTTTCCCTTTTGAACTAGCTAACTAACCTGTAATTTTTCTTGGTATCTGCCCAAAGGTAAATGAAGTATCTGATACACCCAAGGAATTCCTCATCTGCTACAGGTGACTTCAGATTGGGAGTTGCCATCATCAAATAAGAATGAATCTGCATGTAACCAGGTTTCAGTAATATCCTCAGGCCAAGACAGATCGCTCCTGCTTCCATTTTTATACTGTTTGTTAGTTCTTATAAGAGTAATGGTGAAGCCTGCATGCAAGTCTCCTCCCCTGAGCTCCAGCACAAGATTGAAGCTGAGAGAGATTCTGATCATTGAGCAAGTATTGACTTGATTTAGTAAGGTGGGAAGAACCTCAACGAGCAATTGCAGCTGCTGCTACCCACTAACCTCAGGTGCTTGGCAATTCAGCAGATCAGCAGTGAGCACGCTTATGCCTGACCCACTTTTTGTTCCCCATTTTGCAAAATCAGGGTTATTCTTGTTATTTTGCATTTGGCACTTCGCATTTAGGTAAATGCATGATGATAAAGCATCTTCCACTGTCACAATTTGAAAAGATTCTGCCATTAGCATGTCTAGCTGTTGAAAGTCTATGAATATGTAGAAGTGAGGAGGAGGCTGCCGTATTAAATGCAAAGTAGCATGCTGTGATAATGGGCCTAAAAAGAAAAAGGGGTCGAGCTTGAACTAAAATACTAACACTTCTTCCGTTTTCCTCCTTTTGTGCAATGCTGAATTTATGCTGCTTTATGTTCCTCCAGCTGTTCCTATAGCCTCTTCTTCCTGCTGGCATCTCAAGCAGCAGAGCAGGGTATTCACTGTCCTCACCAGCTGTCTCCTCTCTTCACATTAACACCGTGGTTGCTGGCTGGCCTGCTTGTGTGTCAGGGCACAAAAGTCTGCCCTCTCACACAGAGGGTAAATTGCAGCTTCTCTAAGAGTGGAACCACTGTGAGCAGTATCATACTTTTTCTTCATCCCTTTCCTCTGATAAAGACCTATGTTCTGCAGTGCAACAGCTTCACGGACTTCTCCTTTCTGCAAGAGCACAGAGGGGAGGCAAAGAGGTTGCTGTCTTTCTTTTCTTTATTATCATGCCCGTGCATTATCATTGTGGCCTTTGCCTTGTTCCACATGTGGGAAAGTAGGCAAGGATCCTGAGAACAGTGTAAAACAAAGACAAACCAGCCTTTTCACTCAATATATATGGGCTTTGGGTAGAAAGAAAATCAATTCTCTTGTGGGGGGATGAAATGTTTCCCTGAAATGTTACCCATCTGGGCAAGATAGTATTGCACTAGAAACACACAGCCTTTCATCAGTAAAGTGCTTCTTTAATGTGCAGTCAGTCATTAGATAGGTCCTGTGTGTGCCATGGTATAGCACTGTTCTGCTTCTGGACAGTACTTCTTTTTGTACTACTAGCAAGTGTCCACTCAGGTGTATTCCCATGCAGATTCAAATTAAAACTAACAAAGTGCATGCCAGCCAAAATAGTAAACCCTGCAGTGGAGAAACTGCATTCAGAAATCACACACACAGTCTAGAGAGTGCAGAGAGAATACTGCAACTCATGCTAAGGCCATGGCTGCAAGTACCATTGCCTCGTGCGAAGCACAAAGCCAATGCAACACATAGGTGTGGGGCTTAATGAAAGCTTGCTTTGATATTTCTGGTGAAACATTCACCTTCCTGACTATGATTCTCATCAAGAAATCAACAACTTCTGTCTTTAAGTACCGATTTTTATTGAAAGTCTCACCTAGATGTTACCAGAAAGTCAATCCCAAGCACTTGAAGTTTGGCTTTTGGAAGACACAGAAAATACAGGATTTATAGTGTTAATTCTGGGATAGCCTTTACTCTAGATAGCAGCACAGCTGTCTGTGCCTGACATTTCAAGCTTCTGAATCCAAACCTGTTTCATGTAATTTATGTCTCCTAATTACAAAATTAGTTTCAAATCCATTACAGGTTTCCTAACAGGAAAGGTTCCATAATCTTCCATATAAAAGTTGGGAAAAGAAACTCAGTTTTAGAAGCTTTTTTAGGTACCAGTGAATTGGTAGGCAAACAGATAAAATTCTAGTTTCCTAATAAAAATAGTAATATTATTCCTATCATAAGTAATAATAATACACAGTAAGAAGTAAAGTAACAAAAGTAAAAGTGAGAAAAAGATAAGCTGGGGGACTTAAGTTGGGAAGACTTAATTTCAGTTCAGCTTAAGAAAATATTATCCCAGTATCTGTAAATTCATGGATTAAGTTCAAGCAATTTCTCTCCATTTCAGTTCACACTTGGATGCTAAAGGATACACCACATGTGAACAGTGGGGAGCAGCCTGTGGTTCAGTAACGGTCTCTAACATAACACACCAGGAAGGAAGAGCTTTCGACACTATTTGACACGTCTGGTACTTCTGCTTAGGAACAACGTTAGGTCCTGCATTGTCTACCTGCAGGTCCCCTGTTTTCAAAAGGAGAAAAGGACACTGTAAATCTTAGAATCAAAGAATCACAGAATGCTTAGGGTTGGAAAGGACCTTAAGATCATCCAGTTCCAACCCCCCTGCCATGGGCAGGGACACCTCACACAAGACCATGTCACCCAAGGCTCTGTGCAACCTCGCCTTGAACACTGCCAGGGGTGGAGCATTTACCACTTCTCTGGACACCCTGTGCCAGTGCCTCACCACTCTCACAGTAAAGAACTTCTTTATCTCCACCTTGAACTTCCCCTGTTTCAGTTTGAACCCATAACCCCTTTTCCTATTGCTACAGTCCCTGATGAAGAGTCCCGCCCTCTCCAGCATCCTTGTAGCCCCCTTCAGACACTGGAAGGCTGTCCTGAGGTCTCCACGCAGCTTCTCTTCTCCAGGCTGAACAGCCCCAACTTTCTCAGGCTGTCTTCATACCCCTGATCAACCTCATGGCCTCTGGCCTTGCTCCAACAGCTCCATGTCCTTCTTATTTTGAGGACACCAGAATTGCACACAGTGCTGCAAGTGAGGTCTCATGAGAGCAGAGTAGAGTGGAAGGATCACCTCCTTTGACCAACCTTGTGGCTAAAGCAGAATCATCTTTTTCAGATAGCTTATTGACAAGGATCCCTTGGATCAGCATGTGGGTACAGTGGTGTAAAAGACTGTAGGTATGTGTGTAGACAATTTTCTAAAAGCAAAACCAACCTACAAGTGCAGTAAAAATAGCTCTTCATAAAATTCAGTCAGCTATTAAAAATGCTGGTTAAGTCTCAGTGTCAGAGGGTGTGAATGTCATCATTTATCAAACCCATTGATTCTGCTTTCTTCCTTTAGCACAGTTACTTTAATTGTTATTTCAACAATGACATACTGTATAAGATGGAAGGCTGGGGCTTGGCTTCTATAGTGTGGTTCAGCTTTTAGATTTGTGCTCCAGACTTCTGTGCATGCCTTTTATTTGTATGCAAACAGTATTTGTGCAGGTGTCTGCCTGGTGTTTGGGGCATGCAAAACCACGGCTTGCCAAAACTTGGTTTGGGCACCAGAGGGACGTGTTCTTCCGTTTCAATAGAAGTCCACATTCTTTATGGAAGACCTTATGCTTTCTTCCTTTATTGCAAGAGTACAAGATGGAGTAGAATAAAACCTCGTGACAGAATTCTGGACTCTGATGCCTCCAAACTAAGGTTTCTGTCTTAACCCCCTGATACTTACTGATAACTGAGACGTTCCAGGGTGACAAAAGCTGATTCTCCCCAAATCCGAGGCAGGGGAAAAGAGTGATCCCTGGTTGGAAATACTGCAAAAAGGGAACAAGCTAAGGAACCTCAGCCATGAGGTCTTTAAGCAGGGACTTCTGTACAACTTCTGGACTCAGAATCAGCAACTATCAAATTGGAGTATCAAACTGAATCTGCTTTTATTCAATTGATTGTAAAACTTAATATAATTCTGAGTATCAAAATAAACAGGTTTTCAATTAAATTTCCAGTGCAGTATGATTAGAAGTGAAATAAAGCCAACAACTCTTTTGGAGGAGAACTGCATAGGTATAATAGGGTTTTGTGTGAGGATTGGTTCAGTGGAAAGGGAACTCAGTCCATTTTCTGGCAAATGCTGGTGCATCCTTTAGCTCTGCATGCAGCTACTGCTCTTGTTTACAGGTATGGCACCACTATCCTCTTTGGCATTCCCAGTAGGAGTGATACAGTGCAGCTTGCTTAGGAGGAGAAGTACAGTCCATATTCTCATGTTCCCCCAAGTACCTAGAGAAAGGTACTGGAAGGAGCATAGAGCATTTCAGCACACAGCACAAATTCACGCTATAGGAGCAGGCAAAAACCAGACAAAAGATAGCATTCGGCCTTCAGAAATGAAGTAAGTAGCAACCACATTAACTACAACAGAATCCAGACTAGCTAGCAGATGAGGGAGTGCTGACTTACTGAGGTATGCAGAGTAGGTAGCCAACAATATTAGTCTAGCATACTGTGAATGCCCACAGTACTTATCCCAGTTTTTTTGCTTCAGGTTTTGAAGAAGTGTGGGATATCTGCCAATGAACTGAAACACAGTATAGCTTTGGAGCTTAGAGGGAAAACCTATGGTAAGCTGGCATTCTGGGGGAAAAGCTCACTACATTCCCATTTTGTTGCTCTGTCTTCCAGGCCAGGTTGGACAGGGCTTGGAGCAAGCTGCTCTAATGGACGGTGTCCCTGCCTGTGGCAGGGAGTTGGAGCTGGATGAGCTTTAAGGTCCCTTCCAACACAAAGCATTCTAGGACTCTGTGATTCTCCTACATCTTGATCAGTGGTAATCTATTAATAATCTGGATTCAGCTGAAGTTGGGAATATAACTTGACATTACTCTCCACTTGTCATCTCTTTCTTCAAAGCAGATGACAAAAGATTTGTGCTTCATTGTCAAACATAAGCATGTATCACTGCCAAGAGAAAGGATGCTGGGCAAAGGGGTTCTGATGGCCATTGCCTGGCATGGGTCTATGTTTGGAAAAAAAAATGCACTTTCAGTCATTTGGGTGTGGGGCTTTTCATGGAGCAGTCTTGATTCACATGCTTTCCTAAGAAGCCTTAGGTAATGGCTCGGCCTATCTCTTGCTCCAAATTTCAAGCAGATTTGACACATGAGCCAAGATCTCAGAAACAATTAAATTCCCAACATTTCTTGGAAGACAGGAACCAAAGGCAGGGAAAAAAAGAGTCGATTTTGAGTTTTTTCCTTCAAGGAAACCATTGCCCACTGTGCTGTTGACTACAGCAGGCTGGCCAGTCACCATTTACCTAAAACTGGATTTGCCACCCTCTGTGAGGATTTTTGCCCTGTGGGGTTGACCCTGAAATGAGACACAGAGCTAAGATATCCCTATTTATTATAGTGGGGAGCAAAGGTGCTTTATGGATGAGACCATATCAAACTAGTAAAGCTGCTTCGGTTTTGCTGCTCATAGAGCAATGGTTTGTCTTTCTTGAAATGTACCCAGCTAACACTGAATAAAGAGTGAGCAGTTTTCCTGTCCTCAAAGAAGCATACACTCAACAAATTGTACCATAGCTGAGGCACCAAATAAAATCTGGGCTGGAACTATATACAGCATTTTGGTCCTTGGCTAGAGGACCATAGTTTACCTCATGTATGAATGGGCAAGGTTGGGTAATAACTTTTAATCTCTCTCTAAGGTCATTTTGATATAGCCAGGGTGCGAGAGAATGAGAACCTGAATGTAGCTGTTGAAATGGCAATATGTTGGATCAGGTTTTTCTGAGGACTGAAAGTAACACGGTGATAAAGCTGTGCAGGAAACTTTGTCCAAAATCATAAAATGCTTCACTTCTTTTTTCCTTAGAGCACAGCCCTATCTGTGTCATTCCTTTTCCATTTGTTGTTCTCAGCCTGAATTCCTTAGATAACTTTGCTAGAGACTTGAGTTTTATTGTAGATATGGAAAACTGCCTAGAAGTTTTGCTCTTTGGTTTTTCTGGCTGCTTTCCAGCCTCAGGAACACTCAAGACACAGCACATTTAACATGCTCCAGCAATCTGGCCTTTAAAATAAGGCCAAAACTAAAGCACACCATACAAAATTATGCCTGCTGCTTCCCAAGTAATGCCTTCAGAAACCAGGCAAAAGAAGTTGTTACCCAGACCTTCAGAGGGCGAGTTCTAACTCTGCTCTACTTGTTATGTGAGCCTAAAACACAGCAACAAGTAAAGGTGGCAGCGTTAGTATAGAGGTCAGTGAGCACTACTCAGTGCCAGAGATCCTGAATTACTATGTTTCTGGGACGATCCAATAACCAAAGACACACTGTGGGCTGTGCACACATGTAAGTTGTTCTCATGCTGGTCTGGCTAGTACCTGCTGCTGACAACAGTGAAGATGTACGTGGAGAGACCTGGGTTCTGCTAGACAACTGTTAACAAAAACTTAGCTGACTTCTGTGAAACATTTATAGCTACATACAACCATCAGAAAACATGCAGAATAACAGATGGAGTTACATGAAGCCTATAAAGACAGTAAGCTAGATCTGAAGGTGTCTGAGAGCACGACACAGAATATACACTATACATCCAGGTGGTACAGATAACCATGCCCACTTGACAATTCCAAACAGAAAGTCCTGATTTCTGTTGCTTATTAGTTTGTCAGTAGATTATTTGGACTGTAAATCTGCATGCTCAGTCTCTGCCTTAAGGTGACAGTATGCTTGTGTGTGCCCCCAGATAGATAAGACAACAACAATCAATTGCTGAAGAAGGAAAAATAGTAAAATTAATAAGCATTTCCAACTATTTCTTTGAAGCTGTAGTGTGCCCAGCCTTTCAAGCAAGTGCTTCAAATATGGTGAGTCGGTTACTTTGGTTAAGGATGTGTCTACTGACATCTTGTGAACTGGTATAGTTGCCCTTGCTGGACATCCAGTGATTTACAGGCTGAACTGGCTGTTGAGTCGCAGTGCCTAGCAAGCTGAAAGCATGAACAGCATGGGCTTCTACACAGGCTGCCAGGGGCAAGGCTGCACCCGTCATCCTTTCTCATGGTGGAGAGAGAGTTTAAATGCTTAAGCCCTGAACTTAAGACATCTGCATCAAAACTCCCAAGAAGCTTGTGCGTGTTCCCCAGAACATGTCCCATAATCACTCTGTGCTGTCAGAGACCTTTAATGAAGGCAGAACACAGCACCCAGACTTTGCACAAGGCTTTTAACATGTTTACTCTTTACTCAGAAGGTACATCAGAAAGAAGATGAAGAAAGAAGACAACTGACATTCCTGTCACTTGGTTTCCTCACTGCACTGAAGCAGAGCTGGGACTGTGCTGAGCATCTTCCAGGTTTCTACAATTCCTTTAATCTCAGCCTTCCTTCAGAAGTTTCTCTTTCTGCCACTCCTAAACACCACTTCATTTTGATATAATTCTGTCCTACAGTTACACTGGACCTTTCTGCTACAAAGCCTGCTTGTCTCCTTCCCTTCCTGTGAGCTTCAGTGAGCCTGTTCGGGTTCCCTCACCACCAGTGGAAACTGCGTGTCCCTTTAGCAACTCACCGAGCCTCTGCCTCTGTTCCCCATTCTGGAAAAGGGGAATTGGTATTCATGTCCCCCACCTTTGGTCTTGACGTCTGTTTCAGTTATAAGAAAAGGTAGGCTTTCATACAACACATGTAGTAACTCTTTTTTACTGAGCGGTGAGAGGAAGGACTTCACAAGAGCATGGGCACACAGGACAGAGCCTGGACACACACAGAACTGGGGCAGTTAAGGGAAGTTATGATCCCGAGGCAGCCGAAGAGTTTAAGAGTCAGGCAACAACTCCAGACCTTCCTGTGTGCTGAATGTCCTGGCTGACACAGGCTTTGATAAAGGAGGATATTATTGCTTTTCTTGCAGCTTCTGACCTGCTGCCAGATATTGTCCAACTGTGGACAGTCCTCAAAAAGCTTGGTTGTGTTTTTTCTATCAGAGGATATGAATGACTGATATTTCCTTCAAAAGAATTCCAAATAAATAGGTGAAATGTACTAAATCTCAGACTATCTGGGGAAAAAAACGTAAAACCTAGCTCTTGGGGGGGGTGGGGGTGTGAGTTTGACAGTTTTCTATTGTAAAGAGAAATTCAACCTATTCGCTCGCCTTCATTACCCAGAGGCTTCAAAGGATTTGTCTATAGCTGAACAAGAGTTAGATGAGGCCGCAGAGGAGCCCAGCAGGCCTGACAGCAAGGAGCTGAACCTCTGTCATGGATACAGCACCTGGCTCAGCAGGTTTAGATCCTGCCCCAGCCTTCTGGCTATTTCATAACGGCTCTGAGTCCTCACACAACTGTGCCTCGAGTTACGCTCCCTCAGCTCACCCACTGCGAGTGGTGTAGGATCACAGAGCGATGCCTTCAGGTCCTTTGTACCTCAGAGGCTCTCACTGTACAGTGCACTTAACCAGCTGGCAAGTGGCAAACCTGACGTGCTGCAAAACTACCATCTGCCATGTTCATATATACACAAGTAACAGGCATTCTGCATATTTATTTTTAGGTGTTTTTTGTTTAGAAGACATGCAGCCTGATACACAGTGAAACGGCTTCAAACACTCACTTGATGACTCCATTAGCTTTTTGTCTGCTGTGAATTAAAATATATAGGTCCAAATTTCTTCTACAAAGTTAATGGGGGAAGGGAAGAAGTGTAAATTAGCAGCATCATTCTTAAAATATTTGGATTGTGCCTTTCAAATTGTTCCATGTGATTATAACATTTCAGCTATACTGGTACAAAACTGTTCACTTGCATAAAATGGGTCATGTGGAGTACTTTCAAGGTCACCCAGCTGAGGCAAAAGAGGTTTAGTCTGTAAGTATTAGAAGGAATCCAAACAAAGATACCCATGCAGTTTTAAACACCCACCTAATACTCACAAGAGATGGTTTGTAGGCTTCTTTAGAAAGCACAATGTGAGCTACTGCACTTAAGATCAAGGACGAAAGCAAATCTAAAAACTGCATCATACACAAGGCCAAGGAAGTAAGGTGCTGAGTGCTATTGCTTCATCCTGTGCAAGAGACTCCATTGCAGCAACATGTTAAGAAGCTGAAGTAAGAGGTAGGCTGAGACACTGCAATATGTGAGCAACACAGAACAGGGCTGGTTCAGGTACTCAGAGCTGAACTGTCAGGTTAGTTTGGAGGAGCAGAACTTCACTGCTCTCACGAGTGCTAATGAGTCCCATGACTGAACTGTGGCACACGTAGAAAATGCAATCCATAATACATATAATCTCAGTCATCACTTGGAAACTTCTGACCTATATGCAAACTTCCAAGGAGCTACCACTGCAGATACACTATCACTGCAATTATGGGTAGCCATGGAGCTCCAGTTTTGTGTATATATA
Source organism: Neopsephotus bourkii (assembly GCF_033783945.1). Classification (NCBI taxonomy): domain Eukaryota; kingdom Metazoa; phylum Chordata; class Aves; order Psittaciformes; family Psittacidae; genus Neopsephotus; species Neopsephotus bourkii. The sequence continues at coordinate 2,273,813 of NW_026901417.1, read as the reverse complement.
ATACATTGTTATGCAAACACACGTCTACTTTTAAACCTCAGTTTCACGGTCATCATGGGTTTAATTTCAAAGCATCAAAAAGAAGGCAGGAATAAAGTCTTCTGCAAATAGGCCTCAGTTACATCTAGAAAGACTTTTTACAAACAGTTCAAACACAGGCAGCCTGAAACCCTGAAATGGAACCGTGCTGGGCAGGAAAGGACAGTCACAACAAATGGTGCACTTAAAAATGCAGCTTGTACTTAGTACAATTTCATTCTTGTGCTGGTTTAATATTTAAAGAGAAAAAGACAAAGATTATTAGATTTTCTCATCCAAAAATGATGAGATTCCCACCAAATTCTTTATATGAGATTCACAAACTGCCCCTTAGCAATAGCACTTGGGCTCTTCCATCTGCTCTCAGATTCATTAATGTAACCTTGTGTAGCAGGTCCAGCACATGTTTAATCCTGACTCTTTAGCCTGGGTTCACAGGTTCACTAATTCTCCACGTCACTGTACAATTAAAAGCACTGCAAAAGCTGTGAAAATCATATTCCCTCCCTCCATCCATCCATCCATCCATCCATCCATCCATCCATCCATCCATCCCCTGAGACTCACCAGAGCCTGACACCCCTTCCCACACCTGGCTCGCCAACTTGCACCATCAGGAGAGGTCTCAGTCTGAAGGAGAACTCCAAAGGCTTGAGGCGGACCCGGCTGGGAGCAGAAACCAAGTGCACTGGGGTTAACAGTTCCTGGGGAGAGCACAGGCAGGAGCTGAGCCAGTCCCAGCGATTCCCCTTTCCAAAGGCTCCAAATGCATTCTTTGTGTTAGCAGAAATACCTGGACCCACAGGCTGGACTCAAGTGTCACATGAGGGACAGAGCTAAAAAAGGCAAACCCATCGGCTCAGTTCAAACTCCCCCAGTGTGTCAGTGTTTTCCCCCAGGCTGTTTATGTGCCTCTTCCAAACTTTTATACATTTTCCCTGGAATTTTAATATCCAGCTCCTTTGGTTTCGTCCTTTTTCACTCTTTTATTTTTAGATGCAGTATTTCACAGTGGTCTGCAGAGCCTGCTTGACGCCAGCAAATGTAACTGGATCCCGAGTCCCTGCGAGCCAGGAATTGCAGCCATGATCAGCATGCTGCCGAGAGCGAGAGCACAAACCTTGGCACTGATCACAATCACATAGCCTGAATCCTCCATTTATCTCATGGCAGGGCTTGGGAAAGGAGGCAAGAAGAGTTCATCAGAATGTAAGGAATAGCTGGGAAAGGTTAGGGGTAAGCAAATAGAAATCAGCAATGCAAATAAGTCTGTCCTACAACAGATTTGTGTGACCAGACTGCCAAAAGCAAGAGCAGGGATTTACAGAGAATGGACAGGGATGTTTCATTCTCCAGTAAGCTAGTAACAGGCCAGGCATGCACAAAGCAGACTGCCTTTAGAAAAGGCTTCTGTCAGCAAGGTTGACTTCGGTGCAGTAAATAAGAATAGGCTGCTTGGCAGCAGGTCACTGCTGACAGTGATCTCACAGGTCAGATTTTCCAAGTTATGATGGCTCGCTTGATACACACAGAACTGCAGCAACCAGTTCTGTCCGGGATTCATGTGGACTATCCCATCTTCCACCCAGCCTTTGGTAGGAAGGTGTCAGGTTGTTACCTTGCTCTTTCACAGCATGCAGCTGGAATACATCTGGTCTCTGATACTAAGGAGCTGAATTACCAAAAGAAGTTTGAACTTCTGTTTCATTTTCTATTACTTCTGTCCCTTTCTTCCTGTAGCAGAGAGCAAAACGAAGGACTGCCAGTGCTTCTGATTGAGAAATTATTCATCCTAACTATTCTAGGATCTGTAACTATGGTATCCAGTGTCTACAATGCAGTGGGACCGCTTCACAGGAGAAAAAACAAGAGTATGGAGGCAGTTATTTCCCAAAGGTGACATGATGAGTCAGCAGCAGAGCCCAGATTAGAATGGGGTGTTCAGACTGCCCATCCCACGTGCAGCTCACTAAACCACGGCTCCTCCTGCAGCCTCCAGGGAATAAAGTTCATTTACCTCAGTGGTAAATGCACGACTCCTGCCCTCGCACATCACCTGGTTATTGATTGAACTTTTGGCAGGCTTAGTCGTTGCCATGAAAGAGTGCAATTCATAGAATCACAGAATCCCAGCCTAGTTTGTGTTGGAAGGGCCCTTAAAGCTTCTCCAGCTCCAGCCCCTGCCACGGGCAGGGACACCTTCCACTGGAGCAGCTTGCTCCAAGCCCCTGTGTCCAACCTGGCCTTGAGCACTGCCAGGGATGGGGCAGCCACAGCTTCTCTGGGCACCCTGTGCCAGCGCCTCAGCACCCTCACAGGGAAGAGCTTCTGCCTAAGAGCTCAGCAGGTCCCCTCTGGCAGGTTCAAGCCATTCATTCCCCTTGGCCTGTCCCTACAGGCCCTTGTCTTATAAAAAGTCCCTCTCCAGGTTTCCTGTCGCCCCTTTAGGTATTGGAAGGCTGAAATCAAGAAAAATCAAGAGAAACATTTCAAGGTAAAAAAAACCCAAGAAAATCAGGGAACCCACTGGTTTTACCATGGACCAAAGGACACTGCAACAGCAAAACTCCTCGTGGAAGGAACAAGAACACTGGTCTGCCAGTACACTGCATAGGTAGATTGTAACACTGAAATTGCTTGAAAATTAATCTTTTACAAGGCAGCTTCTCTGTCTTTGCACAAGTACCAAACACAGAGTAAAAGAACTGTAAAGCTGAGCTCTTGAACAGAGCGATGTTATCGGTCACTTTTCTCCACTGCATAAAGAAGGCTCCATCTCCCCTTTTTTTATTCCTGGCATATTGAAAGCTGGTTTGGGGAAATCCTGCAATGTGACCATGTCTCCTTGGCATAGGTGCTATTCAGTAGGCATATTTGCTCAACTACACGTGATGCCACCTCACACACAGGCAGGAAATGCTCTGCCTTCACCGCGTTGCTGTGGCATGGACTGGGAAGCCATTGTAGAAGTGTGCCTATGTCGTCTCCTGCTGTATTCTTGTCCCCTGCTTTTTCAGTTGCTCTTTTTAGCATATCTGTACCACAGATCTTCTTGGTTTTCCTTGAGCCTTCTCATTCATGGTGGTTCACTCTTCATTCTCGTTGTCTCGTTTAGCAAACACAAGAAAACCGGTATTATTGACCTCCAACGCTGAATATCACAGTTTAGGAACTGCTGTTACCACTCTGAGGCCTCAATGTCTTGTCACGTCAAGCAGAGCTAAAGTGGAAAGCTCACTGGTCTCCCACAGTGATGCAACTTTTCCATAGCGTTGCTCTCCTCCTCAGGATTTTCCCTGAAATTACCCAGTTCTTTAGCTTTCTCTTCCTGTTGCTGGCGAGCAGCCTTATACACCTACTTGAAAATGCTTCAGACCATGGCTTGACGGGGAGCCAAGGATTCTCACAATGTCCCATTGGCAATTTACCCAATGACTTCCTCCTCTTAAAAACACTAATGTTGATTTGTGAGGTTCTGACCTGCTCTTTGGTTTTTTTCTGTTTCCTAGCATTCAGGGGACACACAGATTATATCAGAGAGCATGAGCTGACGCAGCAGCTGCCAGAGAGCTCAGAAGTATTAAGCCTGTCTCAGAAAGCTCTCTACTTGGTCCACAGGGCTTGGAGAAGGCACTCAAGGCAGAAAGTCCAGGGAATGCTGAGAGTGGGCTGGCCTCTGGGGAGCTGGAAGCAGCTATGGACTATCTACCACCAAGGAACCTCAGGTTAGCACAACCCAAGGTGTAATGAGCATCGTAAAGCAGGTGTGACCACCAGGACAGAACATGTGTGACACCACTGCGGGCTTCGTCAGCAGGGCTCTTCTTGCCAGGGAAGGAGCCTCTGTGGGAAAGCAGGGATGGCCACAATACAAGCCCTTATAGTACTGAGGCCCAGAGTATGATTTGGGGATATATGTTACATCCTGTTTAATCAGTTACCTTGCTAAAAGTGATTTTAAGTGTGGCATGTGTTTATATACAGCTTTGAATGTACATGGCAGTGCATTTTCTATGCCGGGCAGGAAATGCAGCCAGATATTCTAGGAAGCCTACATGGTAGCCTTAGTTATAAGATATAAAAAGAAAATAGAGTGCTGCTCAGATGACTTACCAGTAAGAAGTTACCACGAATGGTCATGATTCATTGACTTGTGCGTGTCTGTCACCAAGAAATGTAGAGAAGCAAGTCCATGAGAGCAGGACACACAAGAAGCCTTAAGCTTCTAGCATGTAAATATTTGTAAAGCAGACAGTGAGTCCTATGCATTAGGGTAAACATGAACTCTTCTGGCTTATTCTCACATGCAAGTGTATTTTATCCAAACCCTAAGCTGTGTGCTGTGTAGCTGCCACTAATGAACAGTTTCTTCACAAGTACTCTGTAAAGAAAGATTGCTTCCTACCTACCCTGGCATGTTGCTTTCAGGCACGTTGCTCTTTACTTCACTGGCTTGTTCTTTCTTTCTTTGGACATGGTAAAAACTGATAAGCTGGGAATCTGTATTGTGGAGAGGGCAGGTTTTCAAACCAATGATGGGAAGAGAATCGTGGAAGGCGTAGACAATTTAAGTGAAATCCAAAGGTTTTATTCAGTCCATCAACCTTAATTATGATTTTGAGAGGGGATGAGCATATCCATGCAGTCTAACTTGCAGTACATAAACTTGGGGTCGCTATGGAAAGAAGTGAACTCTCATTTCTTAGAGTTACTTTCTCAAGCCTTGTCTCTCCCTGAGCACAGAGTGTGCCAGGATGAGCAGAGCCAAACCATTTTACATTAATTCCTTCAATGTGAGGGTTTTGCTTTAGCCTGAGAAGGATGTGATCTGCTCTCACTCTTGTTTCACTGGGAATGAGAAATTACACGTCTGTCAACTGTTAACCAGATTCACATTTCTGAGCTGGGGTGCTCATGGTTTTCATTGACACATCTTTTAGATGCAGTTCCAAATAATAAGTGGCAATGTGTCCATCATTCATGCCGTGAGCCAAAAAGTCTACACATCTTCTTCCATGAGTGTTTCCTTCATATAGGGAAATAGGTGTACCCCTGTTTCTTATGTATTGTGACCTGAACCTATCAATAGATTCAACATTCATTTATAACACTTTACACTTCCTTTGTCCTCATTGTTCATGTGCAAGGAAATTACCTGAATTAGCTGTAATTTGGTGTTGATGAAAAGACATTATATATGTAAAGAATATTTTTAAGGAGCTCAGTTCCCTAAAAACCATTCTGTCATTGACTTGGACTTGCTGCTTGAATGTCCTTACAGTGTTTTCACTTGGTTCCTTTCTCACTGTTTTCAGGGATGATTTTATGGTGGCTTATTCAGATCAGAAACACAAGCCTGAAGGAGGCAAGTGCAGGTATACAGGCTTGGGCAGGACAGGCAAGCAGACACCTGGATGTCTGTAGCAAATAAGAATCCTTATTATTAATACATCTAATACATTCTAAATATATCACTACTAAAATAATCAAATATCTGATTCCAAATGAAATAATTTTTAGAAGATACAATTTATTACAGTCCTTAAAGATTATTTTGTTCCAGAATCAAAGTAGGCTGCCCTATGTGCTTTCTTTTTACATCACTCTTATCTTCTGATAGACTTAACTGAATTCTACCTATTGACTAAAATATGCCTTATGCTCTCGTTCTTGTGGGTTAATACTCAACAAAAGCAAAAGCAAAATAACATTAACAGAATCCTGGAATTCTTAGAGAAATTATTCTTCTGGCCACTTTGATATTCTGGGATGATGGAATAAGTTAACATTTTGTTTGCTTTTCTTACATGGGCTCTCAACAGCCTGGATATCTCCCTGTAATGTATACTGCTTTATAGATGGAGACACTGAAAACCATGAACCAAGTCTGAGCAGGGGAGTGAACTCCCATATGACTATTACATCATGTAGAAGTATCACCAGCTTCTCCCTCTTGCAGCAGAGAGCAGTCACACGTTATTACTAAATAGCAAACTAGAGGTTTTGTACAGCTGGGACAGGGCTGAGTGTAAAATTACAGCCCAAGACAATGATGAAGTAGTATCATTCTGGAGAAAAAGAACTCTTCCATTTTGTTTACCTCATAAAACTGATGACAGAATAATTCTGATGATTCTGATACTTGTGGGTGAGCCAGGGTGTCACAAGTTCAGTTGTGAGTGCAGCAGTATTGTTGGGCTTCAGAAACTACCCCAATTCAGCATCTCAGTAGAGGCACAGCCAGGGAGAGGACGGCAGAGTCCTCCAAGTCAACAGTTACAATCGAGTTAGTTACAATAAGGAGTTGTGGAAGAGAATTCTGGGTTACAGTCTCAGACCTCCACCATCATGTAACCATGGATTAATTCTCTGTGATGCCATTAATAACATAATCAAATAATATACTATCAGATGTTATACTATCAACAAGGTCAACACTAGCCCAACTGCATGGAGCAGCAGTAAAGATACATAGATGATTTGAGAATTGCGTACTTGCTGTGTATGTATGGCAGATGTAAAGTATTACCAGAATAGGTCCTTCTAAGGAAGCAGAAGTTTCATTAAAGACAATGAAGTAGTGGCATACATACTTAGATCAGGCCAGGAGTTCAACTGATTTGTTGGAAACCAGTCTTTAGACTTTCATTGCTGTTCATTCTTGCTTGTCCTGTGCAATAGATATACACAGGAAAAGCAACCATAAAGCATATTTACCTTCATGGTCCAGGTCAGGAGCCAGGATGAGAACAAAGACACTCCTTGGTGCTGATAAGGACTGCTTTGTGGTTGAAACTGGATCCTTGATGTGCAGTGCCTTGTTTTATGTGGTGGGGTGGGAAGAGTCCCTGGCCTCCATTCTTCTCTTATCAGCTGGGAGCAACTGCTTGAGTCTGCTAGTGGAGACTGACTCCTGATGGGACTCCCTCTGGTTTGTACAGAAGGCTTAAAAGGCTTCTTGAGGCAGTTTGCTTTGTGAGGGAGATTGGGGGCAGTGTCCTAATTTTAGGAAGAATGAAAACTAATACAAATCAAGTCAATAAAACTAACTTTTTATTTCTTTAGATATATATTTATATAGATATATGTATGTGTGTGTATATATATATATGTCCTATGTTATTTGCAAACCAAACACGTTTGCAAAGGTATTATTAAGTGAAACTCAGCAGACTATGAGTTCTATTAATCAGTCTAACTTCCGTCTCTGGAAAGAACTTGAGATTATGGAGACTCCAGTCCAAGTTCAACCAGCAGTTACAGTTCAGATCTCACCATTCAGCTACTTAGTGACAATAAGAACTTCATTTTTTGGAATCGCAAGTTACTTAGGTTTTATATATATATATTGGAATCATATATTACATATATCACTAACTATACAACCATAGACAGACCCTCATTTGCATAACAGGACAGTCAGGGCCACCACCAATATCCTAGCATGGGGCTCCTTGCACAGATCCATTTGATTCATCACAGAGAATCTGATCCAAAGCCACAGAGCCTTTACTTTTCTCGCCTGAGTTTCCTGAGGCTCTGTGTGTTGGCCAGGACTTTCCTTACAGACACCAGAAAGGGGGAAGTGAAGCCTTTTGGTGATTAAAAACTGTGGGACAGGTTAAGTTGTACAACTGCTGCAAGAGCAGAGTACAGGTGAGAAAAGGAACCCTCTGCAGCTTTTGAGGTCAGATGAGCAGCAACCTGAACTGGTTTTGGTCATTCCTTGCTATTTACCATACAAAAAGTTGAAAATCCTGGAAAATAACGAAAGCAATACTAGTTAGAGTGAGCTTTCCTCTGCTCATTTCCCATGTTGAGATTATTTCATGCTAGTGACAGCTTGGTATGTCTACCAGTGACAGTAATTGTAAGACATGCTCCTGGTCTAATGCGACACTTTGAACCTCTCCACAGGATTTCAGTGCAGTCACCTCAGACCATTCCTGAGGTTCTTCACAGGACACAGCTGCTGAGTGTTCAGATGCATGGAAAGCACCACTCAGCGGAGAGTTTCCGTCCTGGGGAGGGTTAAATGAGTTTCACTTACACATGTTCAACTGCTGTCTATGAAGCATGAGTCAGGAGGAACCCTGCTTGACTTCAGTCTCTCTGGGGAACAGGCAGAATTGGCAGCTCAAGAAAAAGCTTGTTTAAGGAATGAACAAAAGACAGGCAGATTGAAGCAGTCCTCCCACACTGTCACTTCTAAAGTCACTTTTAAGATTAGAAATGCACTTTAGCAGAGCCTGTCACCTGCCCTCCCGTCTGTTTACTGTACACATTACAAAGTGCAGTTATTACTGCTTGCTCTCTTTCTCAGACCTGGGTGTACCTTTTCAAAAGACCTTATGGAAAATGCCTAATGTAAACCAAGCTCCCTCCTCTGAAAGCCTGTCAGCTTTCTATCTATTGTTCAGCAGAGCAGTGGTTATCTGACACTGCATACCAGGGAGGTGAAGTGAATGTCAGCTCCTTTAAAGGCACAGCTACCTGGAGCATTGGAGATTGAGTCTGCCCTTCATATGTAGTTACATGAGATCTTTTTCAAAGTCGTTACTCATTATATTGCCTAAACGGTTTTGGCTCTTTCACACTGGGTCTAAATTCCACATAACACCTACCCCTGAGGCTTTTTATATAAAGGTAACTGGGCTCTTGCATGTATGATAAAACATGCTGGTCTGCTTTGCATATTTGACTGCTCTTCAGCCAGTCTGCCTCACAAGGCCAAAGGCATGCTCCTGACTCAGGCCCAGCATCTCTTACACTTTGCAGGAGTTCTGTCTTTAGCCAAGTATCCAGAAGGGACTCGAGGTAACTCAGTGGCAAAAGAGGCTCTGCAAGGTACTGAGGGCAACTACCAAGCCAGAAGTGAAATTTTAACTTCAGTTCAGTATTAAATCAGACAACTCTTTAACTTAGAGGTATTCCTGCATCTCTGGAGCTTCCATGTTTTGTGTCCTGTCTATTTTATGGCATATGCAAAGAGCAAACAGCAACAGCTGAGGTTTACCTTGCAAAGGGAAACGCACTGCCAGAGCCAAGCTAGCATGAGAGCAACCTGACCTTCAGAAATGCAGTTTTTACATGCTCAATAAGTTTGGTTTAGGGGTCGTTCATCTTCCTTCTTCTTCACAGCTGTAGAGACCCTCAGATGGGAGAGCTTTTGCACCATCTGGAGGAAGGAGCTGCTTGCTTTGTGTCTCCAGATTCTCCTCTGTGCAGGAGGGCTGACTGTGTGAAGTCTGACTGCCTGTGCTTTGTGGCACCAGCTCCAGTAATGCTGGGAGAATCGCTGAGAAAATGCCTCCAAAGCACCCTGAACCAGTCCAGCCACATCCAGTCCCAGGGAACTGGTCCTCCTGAGACCGAAAACACTCCTGGAGAGATGGCTGAAGTCCATTAGGAACTTTCAGTAACCAGAGGGCAACATTTTTATCACAGCATTAAAGTCTGTTTCCTTCCTGCTCCCACTTTTGAATAATTTGCAGCTAAAAACTCATTTCACTTGGTCTTTCCAACATGAAAGTTGGCCTTTGATCTAGAACTAAGCATGGAGAGCTCTGACCCAAGAGGAATGTACTTATTAAAGCTAGAAACAATAGAAGCAAGGGTGTTAAACTGACTACCAACACCCTGTTTTTAAACTACTGCCTGGGTTTGCTGAGGTTGTGTATAAAGCCTCAAGTTACAGATAAATATAAAATCTTTTCTTTATTGGAGCTGTTTCTTTTGTGCAGCTCTTCCCAAAATCAAGAGGTAGGTATTCTAATAGTTTTAATTTATTAACAGCTTTTGAGCCCCTTTGCTCCCCTTGCCAATGGGAATTCTGTAACTGGCTAAGAAGTGTCCTAGGACACAGGTAGCTAAAGAATGAAACTGCTTCCAGCCCCTGCATTGCCTCAGTCACCTTTGAACTCGTTCCCAGAAGGCAGGGGTTCCTATATGGAGGGAGATGCTGAAAAGCTTCGAGGGAACAGTTTGAGTACAAATGCTCAGATCACTCCTACCTCATTGAACTCCACTGAGGATTCAGTGATGTGGATGTACAAATTCATTGTGCTCAACTGCTATTTCATCCTAGAGCCCCAGGCAAGTTAATTTACTATTGGGTTTCCTTCTAGCATTGAAAGGAAACTAGGGGGCATGTTCAACCTTGAGAGATGGACATGAACTGTACCCAGTTTCTTCTAACGCTGCTCTAGTAGTTCTTATACCTTCAGATGCCCGAAGGCAGATGATCTGTACTTCTGGTGTCAGCCCATAGAGACACAACTGTGGCAGGCTGCAACACAGCCCACTGTTATTTCATCCATTTCCAGCTGAGAAAAGAAACGAAAGAGCAATCACAATGATCTGGAGACAGCCACACAGGGCCCAGGGCTATGCAGTGCAGACTTGAGGCAGTCTGCAGCAGCTGGCCAAGGAACTTGGATTCTTTTCCCCGTATGGTACATAAAGGCAGGATCTCTACCAGCTGGAAGCAGTCTGGCACAGTGTGTCACAGCCATTCCCGTTTTCCTGCTGGGAATGTGGAACAGCACAGTACACAGTGCAGTCCTCGGAGGAATGAGGTTCAGAGAGGTTTTGTGCTTCTCAGTTTTACAGTCTCATGTGAAACTGCTGTCTTGGTGTTAAGTTGGGGGGGGGAGGGTGTTGGTCTAACGGGGTTTATGTCCTTCACCCATGCTGAAAGCACAGAGAGCCAGGAAAATCAGAAACAGATTCCCTGGAACAGCAGGCTCCCTGAAGCTGCAGTCTCTATTCTCCAAATCACATCTGCTGCCCCCCTTATTCCTAAGAGTCATGTAGGGCATCCTGAATAGTGACCAAGCGTAGGGCAGTGCTGCACAGAAGGAGATAAAATCAAGCTGTCTGACTTGTAAAGTTGCACTGGTTTAGCCTTAGAATTTCAGTGGGAATCGTTTTTGCCTGAGTTTTTTGGTTTTCTATCTGGTCTTGAGAGAGCTTCCAGTTCCCTGGCTGTGAAGCCTGAACTGTGCCCAAACTCAGAGCCCCAGATACTCAGCTTCTGAAGCTTTTACGTTGAAGACTCATTCTCTGTGTGCATCACTGTGACAAAGCAGTACAATGAAGAACATTGAAAGGAGGAGATGATTGCTTGTGGAGAGGCCAGAACACCGAGGAAAGAATCCCATCCTGCTTGGCTCAGCTGTGCCCTTCCAAACCAGCACCAAGTGACTCTGGGCACATGATGGCAGCTCTGCTAAGCGTACTTTCCCTAAGGAAGCAGGATGAGTGACGTGAGCCCACAAACATAGCACATGGGGCGTGAGAACACTGCGCAGCCAGCTGTGACTCATGGGCTACCCCAAGGAAAGAGGAGCCGCTCTCAAACAGGTTGTGGGGCGTACACTCAGTGACAGCAATGCTCTCTTCAGTTTCATTCTCACCCTGCCTCTTAGCTGTAATAAAGCAATTAAATGTCTTTAACAGATGAATTATGCATTTGGGGACACTGGCCTACTTGCATTTGCATAGAATTGGGGGTGACAGCTTTGTATTATTCTTTGTCGTTTCGTAAAGGTTTGAAGCCCACCTATGGTAAAGTGCTTAGCAGTGACTGGGTGTTTTCAATATGCAGAATAAGCATTAGATACCAGAAACAGTAACTGAAAAAAGACCTTCCAGTCACAAGGATCCAATAGGGATAAACTTGGAATCTTTTTAGAGAGTCATTGCTGAGACAGAGAAACATACATCTGTGTCAGTGCAGATGACTTTAATAAGGCTGTACAGCTAATAATAGATTCTACTAGTTGCCAGGCTGTAATACAGCTGAAGTACAAAGGTTCCTACTTTCTTGTCCAACTGAAGATGCTGTGCTGATGCACCAGCACCACCCAGTAACACTCCAATTCCTTCCACGATTATTTTTATAGATGTTCCTCTGGTGAACAGTCTCTTCAAGTGTTTCACCCTTGAGAAATCTGGACAAGGCTTTGTGTTGAAGACTGAACAAGCCAGCCTGAGGTCTTGCATCATCTTCTCATTGTTGCCATATTTTCTTTCCTATGCACATCAGTAGCGATTTCAAATACTAGTTCAAGTGTCCCAGCTCGCATGGGGAAAGCTGCATTGCATATACAGACTTGGAGGAGTTGGACTGGACACTGATCCCTTAAGGCAGTCTACTACAGTAAGAATGTGATCTGATGAACCCACTCCCAGCACCTCGGATCTGGGATGCAGCAGAGGCTGATGACTGAATGAATGGGGACTGAATGCTGTCCTGAGCACATGCTGGATCATTTTAGAGACTCTATTCGCTGTCTGACTTAAAGCACCCATTCTGCACGGACTTGCCTTTTTTCCAGTGGCATAGTTACAGACTTGAGCTCAACAAGAGGACCAGCGAGGGTAAATCCTGCTCTCTGTCCTCATGACTCAAAGCAGGCGGTGACTTCCCACGTATTCTTACACTGAACAGTCGGAACGCCAAGAGCCTTGTTTGATGCCATAGGCCAGCAATGTGATTTTGGTTGTCAGGAGCCCCTAAACAAAACACTGACATTCCTGCGCTGATCCAAGGTTTCTAGCTCACTTTTTGATTACAGACTGGGCTGGAAAGAATTAACAACAATTTCCCTGCTGCCCTGCACCAAATTCTCCTACAAAATATCTGCAGGTAGCTAGAAACAAATATCTCCCAAGGTATAGGAGCATGGGGAAAACCTCTTCTGCAGCTAGCAGACAAGCAGGAACAAATACCTCTGCTGGTGGCTGTATGTAAAGTTAGCAACGGTTATGCAGTGTCAGGTGAAGGAAAGGGGTTAGCTGAAGGGTTGAATATCTGAAGCCACCCTTTGAGATTACTGTATTCAAATCCTGGATCACAAAGGGTCTTTCTCAGAACATTTAAAAACAACAGGAAAAGCAAACTAATACTAGAGTTCCAGTGCTGCATTCACTGGTAGTATGGGAGTGCTGGAGCTGGCACGTCACAGCTCTAGACTAAAAAATTCCAGCTACAAGGATATAAAGAACATGTGAAAGCTTCTGCAGCCAAGTGCTTGCAATCCATAAACCACAAACTGTATCTGGCCTTGTGCAGCTGAAAAGCACTGTGATTCATTATTGAGTGCAGCAGCACATGTACATAGAGCACTCTATTCAGAGATGGGTTTGGAGCCTGTGTAACTGCATCACACATGAGCCATTGCCACGGTACAACTGGCTGACCTGTTCTGAGGGACTTTGTCATAGTTGTGGTATTGAACTGCAGAGTCCAGGACCCAAAGCACTGTATACCTGTAACAAACTGTGAGATGAGGCCTGGGAAGCAAGCCCAAAGATTTAGACCTTTAAACCTATACCTCAGCTGTAAGAGCTGAAAGGAAAAAAGTCACTATGAAAAACGTGGGAAATGGAGCTGCATTTCACATCTTGCTTCTCAGCTGCAGGGACTCGAGCCTAACAAAGCAGATGGCTCCAGACAAAACAAATACCTGGTCAGAACAAAAGTACTGCCAGTAAGCAGTTACCATCGGACTCTAAATCACAGTTTCACTTCTTGGAAGTCATCTGCGAGCTGTCCCCTCAACAGAAGGTTACAGTGGGTCTGTGTATGACGGAACAGTTCTGGCACCAACAACCTGCTGTGAGCTAGCTCTGCTGGGATTGTTTCATTTACAGTGTCTGAGCCTATCTATAGCATTGTCCAAACGAGGACACAGAACTAGAACGAAATTCTTTGGACCTCAGGTTCAGTCCTCCTATCATAAAAAAGATTGCTTGTTATCACTTAGGTGATGACCTCCCAGCTCAGATCCAGTCTGGTTTGAACCCTGCCTGCCTCTGTAGGGCAGCCTGAAGGATAACCTAGGACCAGCTGCATGGACAAGGCTATCACCATTTTCACTGGGATTGTTCATGAATATCACCCAGTTGGTAATACAAAATTTGACTTATTCTTTTGCTTTTTAGGCTCTCCCCTTTAATACTCAGATGCTCATTCAGCTGCTTATGTGTAAAAACAGAAGATAGCAAATATGCAGAGTACAACCAAGTTGTAGTGACTTGACTTTGAGTTGCACAAGTAGTGGTAAGTAGCTGAAACCAAACTTTGAACCTATTTTTGTAATGGAAGCCCATGAAGTATATGCTGATGGAATAATTCTAATGCCTAAATCTCTCAGTTTCATCATTCTGTCACTTGGTCTGTTCCCATGAGTCACACAGCACAATTAGAATTATAATGAGTTTGAAAAGCCAGCAATCATGAGCACTTGGTATTTATAGAATGGAGAAGTGATTACTAGTACTTTCAATGTAACAATTTCAGCTTGCTGGAACTTTTCCATCCAGGACAGTTTTCCATCAGAAAACGTTGATTCAGTGGAAACTTACTGGGCTATTTCTGGTTGATCCTTAATCTCAGCATCTCTCTTCATGCAGATGTTGAAACGTATCCCACTTAATTGATACTGTGGGTGACTTCTTCCTGCTCATTTTCTCCTTCAGCTCAGACCCAGTAAATTGTAGGTCCTTCTCTGGCACTCCAGTGCTGAGCTGGAAACATTGCAGGTACAACTTGCTTTTGTAACAGTAGTCCAAGTACCGAAGTTCTGCTTTTACTCCAAAGAAGCTCACAGATGTGAGCACGTGGTTGTTGCTGCTACATCCCTTCTCAGTTTTCTCCATTTACTGTCAGCTGACATACATAAATTGGATTATCACCACTTACATCACTAGAATATCCCCTCCCACCATTGAGAGGCTCCTCTGCGTTCTGGGAATGCCATTATCCATCCTTCCACTTCCAGGGCAACTTCTGTCTGTATTCTGTGTTGCAAAGAGCAGCTCCTAAACACGATGAATACTGCTGACTTCTTGTGGATCTGAGCAAGGTCACATCACTCTTCAGACTTCGCTAGCTTCTGTGTCTGCTTAATATCGTAGACAAAACTTCCCTTTTTACTTGTAAAATTACTCATCCTTAATCTTGCTTCAGACAGTCTCAGGCTTTACTTTGTCCTGCTGCTTACTTCTGCTGCAGTGCTAGCTGCTTTTGTCTCTTTATAATCACATCGTATTGGATGCAATAGCTGCCTCCTGTGCAGCTTCCCTGGGCCTCATTAACTCATGCTGAAGTTTCATATTTCAGTTGCCAGTTTTAGGCTTTGGTCATAATCTTCAAAGTAGTTAATGGATCAAGCCTTAGCTACATTAAAGGCTGAATTTTGATCTGTGAACCATCATGACAGCTGCAGTTCCTTGGGGCAATGTAGATTACAAAGCCTAGAAGGAAGTGTGTGGAAGGGAGGAACAAGGCAATCTTCACTGAGAGCAGCAAGTGATGGAAAAAACACTCAGAAGATATTGTACAGACCCAGACCTTTCAAAACTGAATCACTCCAAGCACCGATTCCCCCTCTGTCCTAGCACGCAAACCAACCAGCAACACCTCAGCACCAGCAGGAAAACAAATGCTGAGTGATTTTGTTTTCTGGAGAGCTACCAGAAAATCTGCTCGAAGCTGTGCTTTAAATACAAAGTTCCTCAAGGAGCCAAGTGCTGGAACGTCTCTTCTGCCTTGTCTTCAGTTCTGGTGCTGACTTAGGGAATGCCCCAGCGCTCAGGTTGTTCACATGAAGCAGAATGAACAACAATATTCTAACAGAAACAACCACAGATGAGTGGTATCTTCTTCAAGAGAGACTTTCTGTGAAGCTAGTAAGTACAATACAGAGTTTACTTTTGAAGATAAACCAGACCTTTTCATTCCTATTCTAAGCTAAATTAGTGTAGTTCAGGCTTAGTGTTCATCCAAACACAGAAGTCCCACGGGTTAATCTTCCATGGAGGCTTCAATCAACTCAGTTAAACTGGTATAAACACTTCTGTGAAGACTCTTGGTTTAGTTTATGTCAATTCGGAATCTGTTGATGGCAACCCAAAACAAGCTATTCTTATGCTTGACTACAAATGTCAGCCAGCTTCTTGCACCGATTTTGACGAAACTGATTTAAAATAGAATCTCAGTGTAAACTCGGGTAACCTTCCTGTAAAGCGGGCCCTTCCCCAGCGAAGGGGCTCCTCCAGTACACTGCATGTCGCGTCCTCCCTCTTGTGGCCGACGTGGAGATTCGCAGCGGTGGGAACGCGCATGGAAGCCCTGAAAGGGATTAGGCTGCCCTTAGTCGTGACCTGGCAACAGGGTCAGAAACTGGCTGTTGGTTTGGTATTCAAAGGTACAGAAACACGGCTTTACAAAAGAAAATAACAAAATACTTGAAGGTTTTCATTTGAAAAACAGAATGGATAATTATTTTAGAATAAAGCAACTGCTACGTTATCAGTAAACATTCCTGTTAATGTATTAGTAGTAATGTACTACCGGTATAGTATCCTAATATAGTATATTAATATCTGTATACTACTACTGCTAGTATAGCTTGTGCTCTGGGTGAGAATTAAAAGCGAAAGTTGGCAAGGATGGAGAAGAGAAGGCTCCTTAAGGGGACACCTGAGAGCAGCTCCAGTGGCTTTAGGGGGACTGCAGGAAACCTGGAGAGGGGCTTGGGACAAGGGCCTGTAGGGACAGGCCAAGGGGAATGGCTTGAACCTGCCCGAGGGGAGACTGAGCTGAGCTCTTAGGCAGAAGCTCTTCCCTGTGAGGGTGCTGAGGCGCTGGCACAGGGTGCCCAGAGAAGCTGTGGCTGCCCCATCCCTGGCAGTGTTCAAGGCCAGGTTGGACACAGGGGCTTGGAGCAAGCTGCTCCAGTGGAAGGGGTCCATGTCCGTGGCAGGGGTTGGAGCTGGAGGAGCTTTATGGTGCCAGATGAGTCTTCTGGTCTCTTGCTCCACCCTGTCCAGGTAAAGCCGTCTCTCACACTCAGGCACAGTGCTTTCCTATTGCACATTATATTCATTTTGAAGCACAAGCTGAAGGCTGGCATCTCTCCTTTTATTCTCACTACAGATGCAGCAATCCTATCTTGTTAGGATCCATCTTTTCTGTGACAGCCCCAGGACAGAGGGATGTAATAAAGTTCATCTAGAGGCACAGAGGCTCAGCACACAGCAAGGGAAGAAGGAAGCACCATGTAACACTTGGGCAGCAGGGAGGAAGTCCTCCTGTGCCCCTAAGTCTGGACTTAGCATCTCAGGTCATCCACAGGAAAGTATGTGGGGAGAAGACAAAGGTGATGGCACAGGAAGCAGTTCTCAAGGAGAGGATGGAACTAACCTATAAAACTCCCCATTTTGGTATGCTGTGGGACACACCAGCAACCCATGTACCCTGCCTTACATTCAGTAGTGAGGCAGCTGGTAGCACAGGCAGAAGCTGTGTGACCATGAGGGCACCTGGGGCAGCTGGGAGCTCCTGTGCCACACAGGAGATATCCCTTGGGAAAACATGGGACAACACAGGCATGAATGAGAAGGGCTACAGTATGAGCTATGCCAAAAGGTCAGCAGTTAGCCTTAGTTTATTTCTTGTGTTGCTAAACTCTAATGTAAATTAGAAGCGAACACTCAGTGACAGTCGCTTCTCCAGTTGCTTGGTTCTCGAAGTGCTGACCAACGAGAGCTGGCCAGTATTAAGGACTTTCAAGGTCATGGATGGTCTTTCAAGGCATCACCAGATGGAGTTGAACAGTGTGCTGCACAGGTCAGGAGCAGAGCACAGTCATTCCCCAGCATCCCGAGCAGTCAGAGAATTCACTGTACCAAGCAACCGGACATTGCATGGGTTAATGCACAGCATAAATTGCTTCTGATTTGCTGCAGGGTTGCTGGGATAGCCAGTGCTGAAATCTTTATTCTTCAAGATTCCTTCCAATCTATTTTCAGTTATGTTGGCCCCAGATCTGGGACGTTCTGAACTTTGGGGGGATCTGCAAACTACTTCAGTCTAACAGGGCTGTGCCCATTGTCACGGAGTGCCAGTGCCAGCGTCCACATCACCCCACAAGCTCACAGGGATGGGACAGGGCCAACAGCTCACTGCACATGACAGGCCCAGCTCTCCTGAGGGTGTTGTGGACTGACTGCTGTCAGGTCCACAGGTAAGAGACAGATCTAAAGTGAAGCTGGGAGGCCAGGACCAACGGGGTGCATGGCCAAGCCCAGCTGTACTCATCAGTACCCCTGTAGCTTAGCTCGGGCCAGGGCTGGGCTCAAGTGGAGCTCCTGGGCACACATGCAGGGACCATGCAAGGCTGGTCAAGGCCAACAAGGCCTCTTTAGTGTCCTCAGGGCCCCAAGACCCAGTATGAGGAGTGCAGGTGACTTCTGGCAATGCCCTCAGAGAAAGTGCATGGAGAAGAAGGAAGAACATGGGGCAGATAACTGCCTGGGACCCCAGGAGTCTGGGAAGATGAAGTGGCAAACTTCCCATAGCACGTTTTTTATAGAGGCATGGTCAGGAGAGATTGAGTTTGTGCTTGTTACGTAGGTAAGGAGTCGGTTGGGCTGCATTGCACAGAGTCAGTATTTGCCTTGTCACCCAGTGGTGATTCAGCCCTGAGGGGAGGAGAGAGAGAGGGACACTGAATTCAAACTAACCCTGAGCTCCCTTTGACACAGTTATTCCCATTGCTTGTTAAATTGAAAGGTAGGGTGGGAAAGCACATCAAGAGAACAGCTAGGCAAAGGATGAAGCATCTCCTCATACCGAAGGCCACGTAGGTCTTTGATGACCAGTAGTAACTAATTCTTGCAGTCATTCAGGAACAAGATGGAAAAAAGTCATGTTGTAATTCAGCTTTATGCTGGAATCGTTCATCTGGCTTCATAGTTGGGGCTCCTCCTCTCTCATCTTGGTTATTCCTCTGTGTTCAGGAACAGTGAAGTGACAAGTGCCAGGCAAGGAAAGGTAACTGCATGGACATGACCCTGCTGAACAGCAGTGGGATAAGATATTCACTGACTGGACATAATGAAAACTGGTCAAAACTATTGCAAAGTTCATCGGTTTGCATGTATTAATTCAAGCCACTGACACACACATTTTGGACATCCTGCTCACATGGTTTGCATTAAGGCATTATGAAATCCCAAATTCTAGTGCCAGATGGTTTTGGGTTACTTTGCTTGTGTAAAGGGGTTTAATTTGGGTGCATGGAAAATGTAAAATATTCTGCTAATAGCTTTAGCAGGACTATACAGTCTGCATTTGCTTTATCCATCAACAGTGGTGTCTGCCTTCTGCACATTATATTCCAAGTCATGATAAAACTTCAAAACATGAATTCATTCCTGTCTTCCCAGGACAGACTATGCTCTGTGAAGTGCTTAAAGGGGTTGACATGAAAGGAAATATTCCTAAAGACCCACAATGCTGAGAAACCACACGGTGAATAAAAATAGCCCTCTCTTTCCAAGTACATGCCTCCTAAGAATGCGTTGAGCCTGGTCCTGAATGTGAAGTGAGAAAGGAGGGAATGGGTAAAGGTCAAGCATACAGCTGTTGCTCCTGCCAGGAGGCATTTTGCTTGCTTTACTTGGTGAGCTGAAAGAGCCTTTTAGCTCCTGTTAACAGGGATGACATATTTCAGATGATCTTTTCTTGGTGCAACAGATGAGCACCATTATAAATATGGAGCTGAAATAAGATCTGCTGGAATTCACACATCCTGTTCTGCGTGGCATGGGCACGGCGAAGCAGCCCTTGCATTGAGTGTCACCCCACTGGACCACTGTCACAGCACGTACAGCAGGGCTCCTGCCCTCCCATTAGGCAAATATAGAACAACTTCTCTGAGCCAGTCACACTCCCAAGTGCAAAACATTGGCCTGGTTAAACCAGCAGCTTTCTAGGGTCCAGGCCTAAAATAAGATGGATTGTGTTTTAGGAGAAACCTTTAAAGTTACTTGTTTAAGTGGTGTGATTTTAGTTTGTTTGAACCCCCTGTAGGTGGGGATGCCAGTGGCTCACTGGGGACAGCCTTGCTTTCAGTATCCTCTTTGCTTATTTTCAGGAGCAGCACAAGTAAGGCCATGACACATGTACAGTGATCTCGCTCTCAGAGACAGAAAGGGAGAGGCTGGTTTGTGCAGAGGGATTCCCCTGGCTCTGCTCAACACTCCCTGCAGTTTCACTCTCACATTTTCCACAAGTGTTGTTTTCCTGCAATGTAAAGAGAGGTGTTAAACAGGAAAAAAAAACCCAAACCCAAACCAGGAAATTCAGGTTTCATTTTGACAAGTGCAGTATTGCCAAGGAGTCGATGTGTTTGCAGCTGGACAACCACTGACTTGCATTACATTTGATCAGCCCCCACGTTCTCCAGAACAATGACTTGGGACTCATTTTTCTATCAAGGTACCCTTTAAAAAGGAAGTGAAACAAAGCCAAACAGGAGTTTTGCAAGCTGCCATCGAGACCTGTGAGCTCCATGGGAGGTCTACGCACACCAGTGGTCAGTTACATCAATCTAGAGGCACCATGGCTCTGGGAGCACGGATCCCTGTTACGTGGTCTCAGGTGAGCTTCCTCAGCTGTGTCGCTTAGCAGTGCAAACGAGAGTAGATGCTGACATCAGCTCAGCCTGGACTCAGACAGGTGAGGTGGGGAGGAGTAGGAATACTATCAACAAGTGTGTCAGGCACCAAGGAGGTGCTGCAATCCTGCTGAGCTCAGCATCACACCCAGCGCTCAGAAAGGCTGACTGCGATGGATTGAGTCATACCCTTGGAGCTGAGTGTGTGCTGCCTGGTTTACACAACTCCTCTCCAAGCTATGTGGTGGGGTAAACTGCAGGGAGGGCTTCTCAGACTTAAAGAGTCAGCAGACTTTAGATGTAACGGTTAGATGGAGAAGCACATGAAGCAAATATAAAGCTTAACATTGCCTTTAGATACTGGCAATGCACCTAAATGGAGCTGTATTAGTGGGTCACACTTGTCAGAGCTGTTTGTTATACTCTTTAAAACCTTGTTCTTCAGCCTGTGCTGTATCGATGATACACTTCCTGTACAGACAGAAAATTCCTTGTCTTCCTCTGTCTTCTCCCACTGGCTCCCCTATCTATCTCGAGGCTGTCCGAAGAGGGACAGAGCACCATGTATTACTTACCAGTGTTTTCCTCTGGAAGACTCTGTGGTGGCTTGCTTGTGACTCTACCAAATTCTCACCATTTCACACGTTCATTTCAAGATGAATGTCTTCTGCACCTGGTTAGACTCATACTCAGTTTACACTGGGACAACTGAATAAAACCAAATCAATTCCCAAGGACGAGAACAAGTTGCTTAGAAGAAGTTCCTGTGACCTCTTTTCTGACAACCCCAGTGGGCTTCAGGGTTAGGACGTGCCTACAGCTATTGTCATTCCTCACTTCTGAGTGTCTCAAAGATAGAATCCTTAAAAATGAAGCATATGCACTTAGTCACCCTCTGTGAAAAGTTTAGTTTACGTGCCCTTCCTGGTATCACACAAGCACGGACAGGATTCAGTTACCCAGGACAATGCTCAGTTCTCTGAGCCATGAAGTTGTCCTCTCCCTCTCCTGCAGTCTCCTGTCTCCTTGTGTATCTCCCAGCTCTTCCAACAAGGTAAACGTTCCATTAGCACACAACACAGATTCACTCCGAGGAGGCTGGGAATCTTGCTAAAGGCTATTGTAATACTGCCCACAAGATTCCTACGTTAAGGTTGTATAAGTAAGTCTAACCCCAGCATGTCCCAGTGCCTGGTCTGCAACCTTTTACATGTATTCTAGTAACTGCATTTGTCTTCTGGATTACTTTTGTCTAGAAATTCACATGCACCATCAGCATTCTGCAGTTACTGTTTCTAGCTCAGGTATATGGGCCTAAGTAATCAACAATTATACTCACTAATAACTAAGGGACTGGCACTTTCCTGTCTTAGCAAAAGAAGGTTTCATTTCATTAAGTGAAAATTTCATGAAAGAGCTCACTCAGAACTTCTCTTTATACATGAACAGGGGGAAGAGATCTGTGTGTCCACCAGCTGAGGAATGATGAGCTGTGTGATGAACATGCCTCCTGGTTCTTCCTTTAAACTGAAAACCTGTCCAGGCTTGCTGGAATCACCTCCTTTAGGGAGCAGAGATTCTCAACACCACATAGGAACAGTCTGGCTACCAGTGTGGTATTGTTAAGAGACTGCGGCCATCACGACCATCTCCAGCACAACTTGCAGATGTAAGTTACAGTAAGCAACACACTGGAGGTCCTGCATTTCAGGTCTCTGTTTCAACCCAAGTGCACGGAGTTTTTAATTACTCCTGTAGGCTGGCAGGAGTTTCAGGGCCACAAACCTGTTTGTCAAGTTGACTGATTAAGACATTTGTTTCTGAATGTTCCAGTGTCGATGTTAGTCACTGTGTGAAGAGTTTGTAATAATGGAAGGATCAGGCAACACCCAAGGTCATTCCCAACTCAAAATATGAAACACATTCTTGATGCACTTTCCATTTGATATCACTTCCCCACTTTGAAACTGACTGAGAGCTGCTTCCAGGAGACGCTCATGACCCCAGTAGATGATGTGCTTCATCCTGGTGAACACCGAAGGCAAAAACGTGGTCATTTCTGGAAACTAATGTCTTCCTTCTTCAAAGGCAGAAATCAATTAATTCTATTTATTCCTTGGTTTTCAGGGGTATCTCACTTCCCTCTTAATTTCACATACAAGTTCCTTTTTCCTGTCTTCTGCTAAGTACCCAGTATTGTGCCATTGTCAAGCTCACATGGATGAAACATCCTTTTAGATGACTTGTTTCATTAGTAAGACCAACCTTGGAGATGGATGTTTATGATATAATTATGACTAGGCATTCAGTTGCTTGAATCTTAAAGGAAGAATTCTTTAAAGAAGACTTTAACATGAAGTGTGCCTATTAAAACTGGTGATGCTACTAATAATCTGAGGCTGAGTTCTTGCACATTTAATTACCATAAAATGATATTATCAAGTAGGACGCCAGTGAGGAAAACCAAACCATACTTTTGAGCAAACTCGGGCCTTTACTCCATTTTCTTGAATCATGAATGCTGTAAACAAATACCATTTCTGCATCATTCTCTTCGATGATTCTATCTACTTTAATAGGGTTTATATAAATTATGAAAGAGTCGTCTGTTGTGTATGTTGTACCACCAACCAGCAATTGAAGATGACTGCAGTTCTGGAGTCCATATGCACAGTTTGATCTAATATGCCAAATATACCAGTGATGCTTAAATCACTCACATAGCTGACTGTGAATCTCCTTTTGGAGTATAAATAAACACTTTATTCCACCCCTCTGTATCTGACACTGAAGCTTAGCTGACAGCTCTCTTAAAAATGACATTATAGGTGATGTGTTCCTGCTTTTTGCTGTTCTTGTGAAGTCCTCTTAGAAGAGCTAAGAGCAAAATACCAGACAAATCAAATTCCCAGGGTTTTCTACCCAAGAAACTATATTTCAGCAGTGATCCTGCTGTGATCTTCTTCTGTAGATGTGTTTGGGACATGGTTTAGTGGTAGACTTGGCAGCGCTGGGTTAGTGGTTGGAGTTGATCTTTTCCACTCTTAGTTCTTTTCCAATAAAAACAGAATATTTTCATTGGAATTCCGACATAATTCCATTCCCAAGGTGATGTAAAGTTGGGCTAATAATTGTGAACCACTGGGATAAAAAAAAGCCTCAGAAGTGTAAACCCCTGTTGCTCATGTAGTGGGGTACGAAATTCAAACAGCATTTCCACGTGTTCTGAAAGGCTTGGATGTATTCTGTCTCCTCCGTCAGTCTTCATTTAAGACTAAGATCTTCAAAATACCACTATTTTGTATTAAGAAGACATTGAGTACTTAAGCCCTCCTGCAGGCAGACTTGTTCCTGGCTGTCTTCCAAATGGGTGTCCCTTGTTACTGGGCACTATTTTCTTTCCCTTGCCATCAGTGAGCTCTCCTTGAGCAGTAGACCAGATGGTGACTCCTTATTTCTGTTCCTTATAATGCAGCTTCATCAAGCTACAGGACATGCAAGGAGGAACATCTTTCCTTTTACTTGTTTGTTTCTGCCAGTTTGGAATATAACAGTGCTTAATCCTGTTATTTTAGTAACAGTATTTTTCCATTACAAGCCGTGTAAGCCACTTTTCTGAAGGGAAGGACAAGTGCTACTGTGCTGTCATGGCACTGACAAAAGCGAAACAGGAGTTTTGTTATGGATCACAACTTCTCTGTGCTACCTGGAACAAGACTCCTTGCCTTTTGTGTCATTCTGGAGTCATACAAAACGCGTAAGTGGTTTTCCAGCCGCACCAGAGAGACCACATGGGAACAAAAAGCATCAGGGAAACAAAATCTCACTGCATACAATATTACAGTTCCAGTGTTGGGTGTGCATACAATGGAAGCTGGTGAGATAAGCCTGTGAGAATCCAGGACTGTCCTTCTCACTGGGGTACGCTAACACTGCCCCTGTCTAAATAAGTATGTATTAAGGTAAACCATATGTTCTAGAAAGAGCTATTCCCAGATTCCCTAAGACAAGATTTTATGAATAATCAATTACAAAGGCTGGAAAACAGAAGAAACTTATTTAATTATACAAAGCGGATCACACCTATTGTGAAGGCTCAACTATGAATTTCTATATAACCATATGTGCTCACAAATAAATCCCTTTCTGAAACTTAGGGAGGTATCTACAAGATACAGATTTGACACATTAGTGAGAAGAAGGCGGGGATAGCTCCTTCCTAAGTAAACACCTGGCTTAAACCAGTGAACTGCCCTCACAGGAAATGAAAGCAGCACTGACCACAGTGCAGAAGTAGTGCAGAGCACATGCTGAGCTGAGCCTTTGTGAGCGGGCTCCACAGGGCCTGGCTTACAAAGGTGGGTTTAAGTCAGCATTGCATCAGAATGGAGGGTCCAGGGGCACTTGCCTGTGCTTTAACAGCCAGCAAACCCCAGGACCTCTGTATGGCTTTGCAACGACTGTTTGTATTTCCAGGACTGAAAGCCTTACAAGAACTTGGGAATATCCCAACAGGAGAAGAGCAGAACCCGACTGTATGCATTGAGAAGAAGTGAAAGATGCTTCATGGCTTTGGAATGATGTCACTTACTAAAAGCTTGCATTGAAGCTGGTGATTGTTTCTATTTGGTTGATGCAAACAATTAGATCTGTAAATTTAGCTTCATTGTTACAAACAGCTGGAAGATGCTATTTTTATACCATCCTGAGGGGAATATGGTTTCATTTCTATCTACTTCATATGGAATTCCCATGAAAAAGAGTGGAAGTCAGGACAGCTTACAGGAATTTTTATCTATAAATCTTCTCCTTTACAACTGCAAACACACGATGTTTGATCCCCACAGGATCTGGGCTTTTTTTGACCTTTAACATTACCTCATCTGTGTTATTGCTCTAATTTATGACATAATTAAAGCAAGTCTATTCACTCAGCCCTCTAGAACATCTAAAATACACATCACAGCTCTTCATTCTGATACTTCTGCTGTGATGCTTTTTACTACCTTCAAGCCAAGCACCTTTTAATGACCTTTTACTCATCCTCAGCTTGTAGTTCCTCACGCAGTTAAAGTGACACATGCCTTTTTTTAGCACATAAAAACATTCTAGGAGCTACAGGAGTGTTTGTGGCCTCTGTTGGTCTGATTGTTTGCATCTGTTCCTTGGTTGAAATTACCATAGAATTCCATTATCCTACGGCTGCTGATAAAGTTTATATTTCTTAGCTAATCTTGGCCTTGACTGTGAGTTATTCCCACTTCTCCTTCCTGACAATCACACTCCTCAGCTTTGCTTTGCACAGCTTGAAGGGAACATCCTTTTTAATAATCTTTTGTTTCTCAAAAGACTACTTGTGATAAATGTGTTTGCTTCTACTAAATATTTAATGAAGCTGAAAGGATGCTGTCATTTTACATCCACATTTCAATAAGAGGTGGGATAACTTCACTTAGTGCTCTCTCTTACATGCTCTGCACTATTTCAGGTAAAACACACTGGAAAAAACCCAGTAAAGCAGATAAATCTCTGTAACAGTAACACAATTCTTTCCGCTATGTCTATCCACATAGAATTTATGTCTGAAAGGAATGTGACTATAATATTTTCCATTAAATTATCATGCTGCTAAATCATTCTTGGCAGAGATTGTGATAAGGTGAAAGCACTCAATTGCTTGTTTGACAGATTATTACAGTAATAATGGAAAGGTGGGGAAATTGTACTCATTAGTTTAGTACCGGGATATGGGGGGGGGGGGGGGGGGAGTTTTAATGCCTTTTGCTTTGGCAGGTTGCAAACAGGACACCAGATGGATATATTTAATAAATAAACACTGTAGTCTCTGATCTACCTACAGCCAAGTCCTTACTCAGCCTCCTCTTACTGAAATCACTTGGAGTCCAGTCAAATGCAAAGAGCTTGTTTCATTTTTGGATTCAAGCTGAGTATTGCTGCATCCAAACCAGGTTAGGAACCCGATACTGGGGTGAGGTGGGAGCGTGAAAGCACCACAAAGCCTTGCTTTTGTACTTCTCCTCCAGGCTCCATCTGTCTTGCAGTCAAGCCAAGCTACAACAGTTTGTCAACAGTCTGTTATCTCTGCTTACACTTGCCTTTTGAAAACTCAGAGAAGCTGTTCCAGCACCTGGGTACCTCTGGGCTGCTGCTGTACTCTTGACATGCTGGTTTCCCCCTAAGAATCTCTTTCTTTCCCAGAGCTGCTTGGAATAGCCGTGTGGGGATGCCCTCTGAACAAGGTAAAATCTCTGGTGCTAGAGATGCTTGACAGCAAACATATGCTGATAGAAGATGGGTTGGTTATGGATCTCAGATGTATGCTTCCTAATCCATTCAACACAGTCCAGTACAACTGCCCAGCTAAGAACAGTTGTAGCTGTTGGATCCGATCCTCCTCTGAAGTCACAGAGCAGGAGGCACCTTGTTGAAGTAAACAGAATTGCACAAGCATTCAGCCGACACAGACATCACTCAGACTTGGTCTCCCATAGTCCAATCATGTGGAATTAATAATGAATATTGTGTTTGGAATCAAACACTCCAGAGAGATCTTCTGGCACAGGTTCCTGGTCAGCAAAACCTGAGTTCTGGAATCACTCCTGTAAATCCCTGGGAGAAGTGAGCAAAGCATGATGTGAAAGAAAGTAAGCACCACCCAGGGCTGCAGATTGACTGCAGCAGATGAGGGAGGATCAGACAGCTGATAATACACCCTGGTGTGCTTCAGTGCCTTCACTGCTACAGCCAAGGGTACCACACAAAAATAGAAGCAGCAGCACTACAAAATCTCAGTTGAATATCCCATTTTAGAGGGATACCAAGAGTTACTGTGTACACATAAACATCTATTACTGTTATCATGGCATAGTGCCTAAGCTACTTTACACTTCACGTTATACAGTTTATTCTTCACTATTTTTTCTGTGTGTGGTCTTACAGACATCCTTCAGCAAGGACTGCTCCGTCATGTACTACATCCCTTGAAGTGGCATACAGACCACCAAATATTAGTGTCATTTCAACACTGTCAGCTTAACAGACGTAACAATTGGCTCAATGGTGCAGCTGCTGGTGTGATAAAAGGAAATGACAGCTTGAAGATGGATGTAGCACAAAATATTGAAGTACCCTGAGCAGCTGGGACCAACAGGGTGTTCCATAGGTTGGTCTAAAAATAACAACAAAAAGAGGTTTTGTGGGGTGTTTTTTTCATGTCAGAGAACATGCTTAAGGGAATACTTTATTGAGACATGTTCTCACTGCATCTCAGTCCAGTACACTGGCCACTGGTTATGCTGGGCCTCATGGTGCTTCTGTACACAGGTTGTATCCTCCCATTTCATGTGACACCAATCTGCTGCTTCAGGCATTTGCCCTAATTGAGTCCCTGAGACTTCTACCCTCCTTCATACCATAAAAGCTCCAGCTTTTTATTCCACACAACACTCTGAGTGACCAATTTCCTGTAATGCAGAACCTTCATTGCACACTTAAAAAACCTGTCTGGCTAATGAAGCCACCTGTCTGATCACTGGCAATCAAGGAGTAACTTGCTTAAAAACACATTAGATCTTAAAGACAGCAGTCTCTGAGCACATTTAATGCTGTCAGCTCTATGAGCACTAATAGACTTTTAATTACTTTGACCAGCTTTTCCATGCACACACCTGCCCATGTGCCCATTGCAGCGCTAGAACCCCAGCCCCTGCCTCAGCTATGCCATGGGGGTGCTGGTCTCCAGCTGTGTTACAGCTGTGTCTGTGCATGGCCATGGTTGCCTGCCTGGCTATGCTCTTCGATCTGAGCCCAGCCCTGCCACCATCGCCTTGCCTGGCAATCACCAGACTGCATCTGGACCTGATGCAGGTGAACCCTGGCGCAGGTTGGCTTCACCCTGACCTGCAGGTTGGCTGCCTGGCCTCACCTCAGACCTGCCTGCACACCAGGAGCTTGGCCTGCCTGATGACCCAGGCTCCAGGCTGACCCCAGCTGCCACCCTGGGCTTGCCCTGCCTGCGCGCTGTACAGCATGGCAGGGACCAGCAAAGACACCAAGGAGGCAGGGCCCAGCTCCACAGCACGCAGGAAGTGGTTTTTGCCAGACCCTAAATGTGGCTATCTGTGCAACAGCCACAAGCAAACTAATCGTTCTTGTTATATACATTAAATAAGTAATTATTTCCAATCTAATCAGCTAATTATACTAAATCAAAATGAACTAAGCACCTGGAATCAGTGAGTACTTTTACTTCTCTTCAGCCAGAACTCTGTAAGACTATGTAGCTAACTTAGCACAGACATCCTTTCAAATACAATGGCTATATAAGCCTATGAAATAATTCAGCCATAAGCTTGATTATAAATAGGAATACTTCAACAAAGAAGAGGCAGATCTTTCCTGTTACCTGTTGCATCATCCAGGGGATTATGCCTTCTACATTTCAGAAGTCTCTTCAGATCACCACTGAAGCTTCCTGAACTCGTCATGTCTATGGACAAGTAGTAACCAGCAGGCAGTCTTCCCTTCCGCAATACACCAACTGATTCACTGAGTGTTCTATCAAGCCTCTTCCACAGCTAGCTGACTAGGACTTTATCTTAGGGATAAATATACAGAGCTGACTAGAGACTCACTCCGTTTCTTTCAGCAACAGATGATTACCTTTCTGCAGAAGTGATCTTGCTGGACACTGGTGACCCACTGGGCTTACACCAGGTGAAATAGTCTCTTGGGTGACACTGTAATACAGAATGTCACACGCTGAGAAAGTTGGGGCTGTTCAGCCTGGAAAAGAGAAGGCTGCGTGGAGACCTCATAGCAGCCTTCCATCCCATAGGGATGCTGGGGAGGGACTCCTCATTAGGGGCTGTAGTGACAGGACAAGGGGTGATGGGTTAAAACTTAAACAGGGGAAGTTTAGATTGGATATAAGGAGGAAATTCTTCCCTGTGAGGGTGGTGAGGCACAGGAATGGGTTGCCCAGGGAGGTTGTGAATGCTCCATCCCTGGCAGTGTTCAAGGCCAGGTTGGACAGAGCCTTGGGTGCCATGGTTTAGTGTGAGGTGTCCCTGCCCATGGCAGGGGGACTGGAACTGGATGATCTTAAGGACCTTTCCAGCCCTAATTATTCTGTGATTCTAAGCAATCCATTGACCTTAGATGCATAAAGTCACTTGCCAATCTTTACCAACAAATACTTTCCTCCTTTGTTCTACCACTGGAATTAAACTTACTGCAGAGGCTGATGCAAAGCATGCAGGGGCAGAACAGTGCAAAGCTGGTTGTGTGTTCCTGCTTTGCCCCAGCTTCCTGTCGAATGGTGGGGCTGGAGGAAGGAATGGGCACTGGTTCTGAAACTGCTACTGGCAAGCTGTTACCAGCTAACCCATACTCCAAAAGCAGATTCTCTTTTGACTACTTAACCCCCACAGTGACTACCGTAGGTCTCCTTGGTTAGAAAAACCCTACATGCAAAATGAAGTAAGAGTTACTTTAGCAATACATGCATGTGGCTGAGAAGCAACGACAATTGCCCAGCAACTGAAACAGTTCTCTACCCACGTGTCCAACCACTCAGAGGAAAACAAGGCAAGAACACTGGTTGCAAAATGTGATTTGTAGTTTTATTTGGTCTTAAAATGGTTTGGCTCTTCATCCAGCATTTCTATGAACTGCCCGCATTAGGAAAGATAAATTGCTGAGATGGATTACCTTCAACTAGTGCTGTACTTGAGCTCCTTTAGACCTATAAGCTCCTATGAGCAGTTGAGGCTTGGGATTTTGGGGGCAGAGCTAACACAACAGAGTAGTCTGGGGCTGACATAAATTTGTCTTTTACTTGCACATAAGGAATGTAAAGACTTTGAACTTCTACCTTGTTCTCTTCTTTGTTTTCTATAGGAAATACTGACTGAGCCAGGAAGATGTCATGCCTCTTGCTTTTGTTCTTTAAGGGCAAGACTATCCTCTGCCTAAATATTAAAGAGAAACCTGCAAAACAAGAATTGCAAGCTTCATTAAGACACAACGAGCCAAAATAGTTCTTGAGGTAAGTACACAAACGAACTGCTGTTATAAGATGATGTTATTATCTGCTGGTGGGGGAAAAATCATCCATTGTAATGAAAACAGGCTAAAAATATCCTGTAAGAACAGTGGGACTGCATTTGAGGCGGCACACTCAGGATGAGGAATTGATTTGTCACCAGCAGTAACCCTCCTTGAGCAATGCATTTTCACTCACGGTTGCACTCCGCTTCCATTGCAACCAAGGCAGAGCCCAGGATAAGGTTTGAAGTTCTGACTGCCGTGGTTTAAACCCACCTCAACTCAGCATCACACAGCCGCTCCTCGCTCCCCCCTTCTCCCAGAGGGACAGGGAGGAGAACTGAACGGATTCCTGCAAACAGATTCAACAGGTGTGATTTGCTCAGGGTGATTTATTGGCTGTATCAGTCACAAAGCTCCGTAAGTCTACAGATTGCCACCAAGATTAGGCCTGCAGTTTCCTAGCCACAAGGCCAGTACAATCAGCAGAACACGAGGAGGGGTCAGAAAAGCTGTATTGCAGTTGTTCTGTCAGTCTGAAATCCCCAAGTCCTGTTACAAGGACTCATGCAGAAGCAGGTTCGAAAGATATGATGAAAAAATTGAGATGATTTTCTCTCTGCAGTCTGCCTTACTGACATGGATCTGTTGTTTGGCTGGGGTTTTTTAATGCAGGGTAGGCACACTCGTGATTTAGAAGCTAGCCACACACATTATTTCTCTTCCTTTATCACCTGAATAAGAGAGCAGTAATTAAAACTAAAACCATGACTACTTGTGAACAGGATTGTTAACGTATCCAAGGCAACCAAAAGCCATGAAAACTGTGCTGAACTATGACAGCAGAGATGAGTAATTAAGGCAAAGAAATGTTATGATGAGTTCAAAGCTTGTTGGCAATGTTGATGTTTTCACACCACTGTTAAACAAAGAGCAGAATGAGAGCTGGCAAGAGATGTCACGGGAGGCTGTAGTCTGACCCTCAGGCCCTTCAGGCTCGTCCCTGTTCCAGACCCTGGTGCTGATACAACACAGCTGGTTGAGTTGTGTAGGAAACAGAGCGTGTTGTGAAACGCAACAGCACCCGAATACAACCGACTCCAGTCCAGCTTAAACAAACTGCACTGAGCACGCAGGAAAAGACATCCGTTGTTACTCATATGCTAATAAAAGAAAGCTAATGACAGCGCTATAACGTTAGGTTTACAGCTTGAGGAAAGGTCAACCCAGCGTCTCCACGCTGACGTTCCTCCCAGTCCCAGCGCCTGGTAGGGGCTCTTTTTCTCTCGGGAGGGACATTCCAACAGTGTTTAAACGGGGAGGGGGGGGAGGTTTAAGCCAATCCGTAGGGACCAAATGAACAGTGACCGCAAGGATTGCCCATGCATTGCACTGCCCAGGCCTTGTCGCACAGGAGAGGGCTTGTGCAACACTTGGTCCCTCATTCATTTACTGAGTTCCTAGGCAAAAGGGACAGGGCTTATGTAGGAATCCTCATGGCTGCGTGAGCCATTTACCTCACTCCACAAAGCGGCAGCATTGTTTATAACTTTTATGTAAGACATTCGAAGAGTAAAGTTTGTGCAGAAACTCGACTGAGTAAAACTCAAAACACCACGAAAAACGTTTACTTCCTGGTGTCTTTTGGCTGCAGCACGTGACGTGCCAGGAGCCCTGTTCAGAGGCGCCCGCACTCACAGCGCTCCGGTCACAACCGGTCGCTGTGTCGCGACAGCCCCCGCTGTCCACCATTTCCTGCGATGCGGCCGCGGGAGCCCGGCCCGTCTGTCAAGATGGCCGCCGCGGGCGGGGCGCAGCCGGCGGCCCCAGGGCCCGGGCCATGCCGGCGGCAGAGGAACCTCACGCCGTGTCCGCGGCGGGTGCGGGCCAGCGGCTGCTCGGGGGCTCGCCACTACCGCCGGGGCGTGCAGAGACGAGCGGGTTACCGACAGGCAAAGCGGGAGCCCGCGCTGGCGGGAGCGGGCGGTGCAGCGCAGGCCGGGACGCCGGGCAGCCTCTGTTCAGTGTGGGCCCCCGAGGGACTCCGGCCCGGGCTGCGGAGTGGGGGCCCAGCCAGGAAGAGCGCGGCTCCGCGGGGCAGCCTGAGTTCCCCTCCCGCGTGAGACAGCGGGCGGGCTGGCGCGGGGAGGAAGCCGGAGCTGCCTGCGCAGTGAGTCACGGTGCGGAGCACACGCAGGTCCCTGCACAGACACCGGCCCAGCCCGCCGCAACGAGCGCGGATGGGCACGCAGAGGCCGCCGGTAGGCGGGCCCCTCCCACCTTTGGACTGCGATGGTTGGGCTCCCCCGTCCCTAGCTGCGATTGGCCACCCGGAAAAGCGGCTTGCTCCCATTGGCTGAGAGGTGGGCTCAGTGAGCCGTGCGCAGAGTAGTAGGGAGGGGCGGGGTGATCCTGGAGGGAGAGTGCTTGGGGCCGTGTGCAAACCGCGTGTGGCGCAGCCAGAAGGGACGCGGAGCGGGCGGGCAGCGCCGGGTGAGCGGAGCCGACTGTCGTCCGGGGGGGGGCGACTGCCGCAGCGGGGCGAGGGGCCGCAGGTAACTGCCCGGGGGCTGCTGGGGCCGCGGGCGGGCAGCGAGGGCGCTAACGCGGAGGGATGATGGCGCTGGCGCACTCCGGCCTAGTGCGCGGGAAAGTGGCGCCGACTGGGCCCGGGCGCGATTCCCTGGTCCGGAGCGTGTGGGGAGGCGGCGGCGTTGGACGGGGAGCACTGGAGAGGGAGCGGGGCGGGTGAGTCAGGCTCCGGAGCGTTCTGGGAGACGGTGGTGAGGAGCCTGCGCTGCACAGAGAGGGGAGGCCGAGGCGGGGTTGGGCGCCCCTGGACCTCTCGGCCAGGCCGGACGCTCCCCAGGAGCAGCCTCCTGCGGGCCTGTGGCTGCGCTCGGCCGCTGGCTGGGGTCCGGTGGAGGCGCTGGGTAGGCCGGTGGCGGGCGGGGGTAGCGCACTGCGGCCGAGCCGGGCCGGGCCGGCGGCGTGGGAAGGGGAAACCGCCCGGCTCGGCCGCGGCCTGGGGCGTGTGAGCAACTTCGGTGTGGGTGAGCGCTGCAGCGACCCCGGGAGGAGGCGGCGGTGTGGGGCAGGGGCCTGGAATTAAATTGTTTGTTCTTCTCTCTCCTTTTTTCTGTGTTTTGTGATGGTTTCTGTTACTTTTGGCCCGCCGCTGGACTCGGCTCCGCGGGGCCGGCGGCGCTGCACCACGTGGCTCGCTCCCCACGTGTGAGGTTCCGCCGGAGACAAGGGGGTCGAGGTGTTTCAAGTGTTTGTCTCCGACCACAGGCGCGGACGGTGGCCTGCTCCAAATCCAAGTGTGACCTATAAATGGATAGGAAAAATAGCCTGTGACATCTACAGAGTGCGGGCTAGTGCAGCAGCCTTTTATTTAAGTTCCTGTCAGGCATAGTTCTCAAGTAACTGCTGTTACTCATTTAGTATCCAGAATTGTCAGAAAGGAATTATTAAACTTACTAGTAGGGTTTAGTTTTCATTTCAGCACTTAATAAGGCCCCCTTGCCAGGCACAGGTAGGGTTGCCTAGTCCCTAGGTTTTTTTTCCACAGAGTTGCCTAGACAGTCCTGTGTGTGTCTTCAGAGGGAAGAGGTTGAGTAAGTTCACTGGGGCTGCAGAACAACCTTGTGAGTTACAGGCTTAACCTGCCATGCTTTAAAACTCGCTTTGTTACTGTCCAGACTGAATTTTGTGTTAGGAAGTTCACACGTTGCTGATGCTTACTTGTCTTTAAAAGTTTAAAGCTCTATATACAGATAGCAACAAAAATAAAACGGTAAAGTGACAGAATGTAGGTATTTGGTAGATAATCTGTAAGTCTCACTCTATATTAACTGGTATCGATAGACAGAAGGTGCTACAGAGTCACTTTGAACTTTTACTGTCCTGGTTTATGTCTGCAAAGCTGTGCAAGCTTTACTAGGCTAATCAAAGTCATTATGTCTTTTTGACATGGTTTCTGGCACCTAAACAGGGGTACAAGTTCTTGAAGTTACAGTTAACATTCGCATGATGATACTCAGAGCTTGGCTGTGGAACATATCAAGGGGACCCAAATGGAGTGTAGATGCTTGGCTTTCCACTTCTGCAGGCTTTCCTTGATGTTTCAAACTACTTCCCCTCAGAATCGGGGTGTTGTTACCTGGTGGTCAGAATACCTAATCTTCTATCTTTTCCAGTAAGGACAAAAGCCAGAGACAGGAGCATCACTAACTTGCTGTAGCATATTTTCGGGTTACAGATGAGGCAGTTCAACCAGCTGAATGCTGAGTCGCTTTGGTGATGGTTGTGTGTCCTGTACTGAAGAATCCTCAAAACATGCTTCTTGGGGAAATATGAACACAGGAGTAGCATTTCTCTTTAAATGAATACTTTGACTTCTCTTTTGAAATGCTGCAAGTGCTTTCTGCCTTTCCATTTCTTTATCTCGTAGGAAAGCAAAGCTGTATTTCCTGTTCCTGAGGGGTTTTGCCATGTTCAGGCTGGATTCTCATTTTAAGGTGTGGTGTAAGTTGGCCACCAACAGCCTGGAAAGAAACTGCTGATTTCTCAACATTTGCCTCTTTGAGTCAGCTGACTTGCTAAAGAGCTCTTAAGTACACTGGCTGTAGCAGTGGGTTTTTATCTAGTCTGTCCTTTGACTGAAAGTGTGAAGTCATACTGATGTTGAATGGAAGCAATACTTGTAGATCAAAAGAAGCAGGTGGTGAGTACAGTGAAGAAAACTGCTTCTACTACAGCAGGCTGTTGAATTCTAAAGAATTGCTAGTATCCAGAAGAATTGAGTAATCTTGGAGGCAAAGTTCAGCTTCAAGTTAGTTTTACTCTTGTTTGTTGAAACAACCTTTCTCAGGGGATATCTAGGCTAAAAGACATAAAATAAGTATTTCAATGGAGCTCAAGTGACAGCCCATGGAGGGGCTACTAAGGTGTATGGATATTCAATTTTGTGTGTGAAGACTGGAGATTAACAGCACTCCTCCTATTTTAAAAGTGTTGAATATGTATAAATTATAAAGCCACAGAAAAGCGTAATCTTCCACTTCAAGTTTGATACAAGAAACTTGACATTTCTGTTATCACTGTAAGAATCACAAAGAAACTTTGTCACTTAAAAGTTTGATGCTAAAGTTGCACTCCAAAGCTTCAGATCGGACCTAGGAACAACTGTGGTGGTACCTCTTGCATGGATCTTTGAGCTGCTCTCAGCCCCTGATCTTTAGCAGTAGGAATTGTACAGAACAAAGTCTAAAATTCAATCTTAGTATTTGCTGAATGGCTGCAAGGTTATTTATTTCAGCTTCACATTACAGCTGGGGAGCTCTGTAGAAGGAGTTCAGGTAAATTACTGCTTTCTATAGTGGAAAGGTAACTAGAGGCAACTCGTGTTACTTCACAGGTTTTAGAACCTATTCTGCAGGACAGTGGCTAGGTGTATATTGCAGGATTTTACCTGGCTCAGAAATGCCAGATGGGGCTGTAGTTGGAATTTGTTTTCCATTATTATTTTTGCTGTTCTGGAGAGGTAGAATTCCAGTTCTGGGACGTAAGGAGGGAGAGGGAGCTGCTTTGAATAACACATTTGAGCTGCAGAAAACACTGATAGATGTAATCGAGTGAGAACTTTCCAAGAAGACTTAAACAAATACTTCAGGTGTCCTTGATGATGAAAGGAACTGCTGGAAGCTTGCCTGTGATGGCAGAATGGAGGAGTATTGACTAATAGAGAAGAACGTGAACTTGGGTGGGTTTTACTGTCCTAATTGTGTTTTTCCTGCAAGTAACTAAGAAATGCAGTGGTGTTCAAACTGCTTAAAGGCTGTCCATTTAAGGACTTGCCTTCTGAACCAGCCAGGGCTGGATTTTGCTCTTTAAAGGTGGCTGTTGGTTTTATCTGAAAGCTAAATCTTGACATTGGTTTTTAAAACAGTTTATGCCAGTGGGGAATCTTGTTCTGTTTAAGGCTGCTTAAAGTAAAACTGGTGTCAGCTGCATACTCCTAGCTGCTGAACTGGTGTTCAGTTTCAGATGTTTCACAGGAAGAATGGAGAAGTTGAACACTGAAACACTGGTGACAAAGAAATGCCAGGCAAACTGTTTAGTACTTTCATATACTTAAGGTCTTAGAAGGTAGAGCAGCACGATTTGTAATCATGCTTTGTTGAAGCTGCTGTTGCAACTGTGATGTTCAAATATCTCTGAATTCAAGGGAAAAAGGGGCCTCTGAAGATAAGGGGGTTTACATTAATAGTCTTGACTGTGCAGAGACTGATGCTTGACTTCAGATTTGTTACTCAGTTTAATCTTACTTTGCCAACTTGCTATGTACCAAGGAAAAGGATCTTCATGTTTTCCTCTTGAAGAGCAGTTAAAAAGGAAGGAACTTTGAATCAGATGTAAAACTTCTCTTTTCCACATTCCTTAGAGGCAGTGAGTAGTAAGCTTTCATCCATCATGCAGGTCCTGACTGACACACTGACAGGCTAGGTACAGGCTGACGAATTAATCTTAGCATAAAAACTTTGCACTGTGTATCTGCAGAAGGTCTAACTCACCTCTTAAACCTTTGTCTTCTACCGTACGTTAACATAACTGGTTTTGTTGGGTTCTTTGTGGGGTAACTGCTGGCAGTATTCGATCCTGTCGTGACATGCTGTAGTCCAAAGTTGGTCATTAGGAATGAGAGTCTGGTAGTTGTTGCTATCTGTTACTATAATGGCAGTGATAAACTGCTATTCTGTTACAGCTGTTCACATACTATTTTGTTCTTTTTAACAGGTTTTATGTTGCTGTTCTGTAATGTTTTCATGTGTGAACACTCTAGAGAAGAGTTGCAAGATGAGTGAAGAGTATTTCTTGGTGTATAAATTCAGAGACCCCCATCTGGTCCCTCTTGAAATGAAAAGCAGCATCAGCTCTTGTGACTGAGGCCAGCTCCTGCAGTTGGCTTTGCCTGTGTTTTTCCTGTTCTGCAGTGTCAACAGGGTTGCTACGAAAACAGGCATAAACAATAGCACACTGAGTGCCAGCTGCTGCCACCACAGTCACAGCTCTTCACCCTTGGGTGTCTGATGAGGTGCTCGGAAATCCTGAACACCAAGATGAAGCAGAGAAGACTGGGCTGTGTAAAATCCAAGTTATAGTGCTTTCAGTGCTCAGATAGTCAGTTGCTTGGGTGTTTTTATTCTTGCTGAGATCTGTTTAAGATCTCCTTTCCTCCTTTCATTGCAGAACTCTTAAGAGCAAAAAAATCTGGTCCAGCTGGGAGGTAGATGTGGATTGTGGAGGTTGCATACTAAAGTTTGTATCTCTTGTACTTTAAATTCTCAGGCTTCTGCTCAGGTTGGGGGGACGGATGGTGGCTTGCGATCAGAGAGAGAGGAACTGTTTTGAGGGAGGAGTGGCTGGAAAAGCCACACTAAATTTGTTCAACATCGGAGTGCTTTAAAAATAACTAAATAAAAATTCCTGTTCAGATACACACTCTCCATTTAAGAGCTGAATGTTAGGGTACTAATTCTGGTTCCTTCTTGAGGTCATGTGCTGTTCTTACTGCTTCTGTAGTGGCTTTCTTTAAGATGCATTCATGAATGTTCCTGGTAATCTGGCATGCTGGCTGGCTTGGGGGGAGGGAAGCATTCTGTAACGTGATGTAAGTTGTAGGGCTACAGGAGGATTATCTTGATGGGGATCAGGTAAACCACCAAACATACCAGATAATGATTCTACTTCTCTTGGGTTAAGCATAATGAAGTAGGAGAGAGCATCTGAAGTATTTAAACTTAAGGAGACTTGTTCAAAACAAAGCTTGACGTGCATATTTTTAGACCAGTGTACTTTAAACTTGTCTTCAAGAACGCTTTAAAAAAAGCCTCCAATTTGAATGTTTAACTTCCTTGTTCTTTGCTTTCTAATCCTAGAAGTCTTGTGTAACTGCTTTACAGCTTAGGCAGTTACAGTGCTATGACTGCAGTCTCTGCAACCTGCCCCATCCTGACCACCACATCTGTGAGTGTGGCACATGGGGTTCCTGCTCACCGCAGTGCTTACCTCCATTCCCCAATAAGGGCAGAAGTGGTGCTTTATGCTGCCTGGGGCAGGCACGCCTCTGATACTGCCCTAGCATTCTAAGAATGTTTTCCAAGTTAGCCTTCTAGATATCTGGCAAATGTCTGGTTTCCTTTAGGGAAGTCAAACCTCTTTAAGACATTTTCTTGCATGTAAACCTGGGAGTAAATTGTACATCCTGAGCTATAGGCTGATATATTGAAGTTGCGATTCGTGTTTGTCAGAGTTTAACTGCTGTTTAGGCTGTAAATGAACTTTAGTCTCCATATTTGTACTAATCTAATGTGCTCTTTGAGGCTTTAGGCTTAATACTGCCTATTCTAGAGCGAAACTTGATTAGTCAGTAAATGTTGTAGCTTAACAACTGCCAGGAAAATAATCATTTGAGAAACTGGGTTTTGAGTTTAACTCTGAGGAGTAAGACAGAAGTTGCGTTACTGAAAGAGAGCAACAGGAGGCTGGTAAGGCAAGAGCTGAAGGGGTCCCCTTTATTCCCCCACCCTTAAGCATTTTGTAAGCTTTGAAAACAAAATCTGGCTACAAAAAACTAGAGGAAAAATTCTCTAGTGTCCTGTCTGACTGTTCAAAGCTGCCTTTCTCCAAGCAAAGCAGAGACAAACTTTCATCCTCTGCAGTGGTTTTACTGCCCTTTGGCAGTATGGTGGGATACCTCTATGTATCTTACTGTAATGTAGCCCTGGTGTGGGTGAGAACTTTTTCCAACAATGTATGTCTTCCTCCACAGGTGACCTGCAGCCATGAGCAGCAATGAGTGCTTCAAGTGTGGACGTACCGGCCACTGGGCTCGGGAGTGCCCCACTGGAATTGGCCGTGGTCGTGGGATGAGAAGCCGTGGCAGAGGTGATTGATTGCTGTGGTTTTCATTGTGTGTGTAGTAAGGTCTGTAGCTGACTGTTGTGTGTAGTGTGTAAATTCAGCTCTCTTAGTCTGCAGTGAAGCAGTCAGGACACAAATGGGTAATAAATTTTGCTGGTTCTTACTTCTGCATAAGAATTTTGTCAGGGGCATCAGAGAGTGGAGCTGACTTGTCAGTTCAGGGGGCAGTGTCCTTCATTAACTCTGAGGAACATTCTGAACTTACGGATTAAGCCTTTTTTTTTCTCCTGTTGCCCTTTTCAAGCAGGCTTCCAGTTCATGTCCTCATCTCTGCCGGACATCTGCTACCGCTGTGGTGAGTCTGGCCACCTTGCCAAGGACTGTGATCTTCAGGAGGATGGTAAGTATCACTAAATATTCTATCTCCTCAATCACACGGACAGAGACCTGTGGTTGAAGAGGAGGGTTCAGTACACTGACGGTGATTTACTGGGAACAAGCTGTATGTGTCCTTCCTTGGAAGCATGCTACAGCTCACTCTACCAAGGTTTTATAGTCTTGTTTGGTGTGTTTTTCTTATTGTGGAAGCCTGCTATAACTGCGGTAGAGGTGGCCACATTGCGAAGGACTGCAAGGAGCCCAAGAGGGAGAGAGAGCAGTGCTGCTACAACTGTGGCAAACCTGGCCACCTGGCTCGTGACTGTGACCACGCAGATGAGCAGAAGTGCTATTCCTGTGGAGAGTTTGGACACATTCAGAAAGACTGCACCAAAGTGAAATGCTATCGGTAAGGACTGGGAAGGGGCAACTGCAAAAGCCACCTTAAGGGATGGGTGTTGTCGTGGTTTAAGCCCAGGCTGTAAATCAGAGCCATGCAGCCCTCTCACTCACTCCTCCCCTTTCTTCCCCCTCCTAGTGGGATGGGAAGGAGAATCAAAAGAATGTAACTCCCACGGGTTGAGATAAGAACAGCCCACTAACTAAGGTGTAACACAAGACCGCTGCTGCTACCACCGATAATAATAATGATAAGGGAAATAACAAGGTGAGAGAATACAATACCACCTGTGGATACGCAGCCTGATCGAGCAGTGAGCCAGCCCTTCTGGGTAACTCCCAGTTACATCCTGGGCGTGATGTGCTGTGGTATGGAATACCTCTTTGGTCAGTTTGGGTCAGGTGTCCTGTCTCTGCTTCCTCCTGGCTTCCCCTCCT
Organism: Neopsephotus bourkii; assembly: GCF_033783945.1. NCBI lineage: Eukaryota > Metazoa > Chordata > Aves > Psittaciformes > Psittacidae > Neopsephotus > Neopsephotus bourkii. The sequence continues at coordinate 2,233,089 of NW_026901417.1, read as the reverse complement.
CCCTGGCAGAGCATGAGGCTTGCAGAGTCCTTGGCCAGACCAAACATTTGAGCAGTGACTAAGAACGTCTGTGTTATCAGCACTGTTCCCAGGCCGAAAGTCAAAACCACAGCACTGCACAAGTTACTAAGGAGAAAAAGTGGCTGCTACTGCTGAACCCAGGACAGCTGTGCTCTTTATCCAGTTTTGATTAAGGAGTGAAGCTTAAACTTGGACCAGATAGCTTGTTTCTTGAAACAGTTGTTTAAGACTTAAATGCCTGTTAGCAAAGTCAAATGGTGGACTTGATGCACGTTTCTGGATGGCCAGAACCATGCAGGCTTGGGCCAGAAGCAGCACGTTCCTGAGTGCACTGTTCTTACCGCCACCGAGGTTCCCTCCTGTGGAGGAAGGAATGAGAACATGGTGCCTTTGAGTTAAAACTGACTGCTCTCAAAACAAGGCTAAATTGCAGGCAGAAGCATTGGAGCAAGCAAACCCCAGCACACACCCCCTCCCCCCCAAACCTGCAAACTTCTGTATTCATTGTACAGTGGTTTTGGCATACACAGTGATGAATGAGAGCTGAACAGTTGGGGAACGGTTCCTGGCTGTGGTGAAGACAGAGGCATGCCTCATGTCAAAGACTTCTGGAACACTGAAACCGATGTCTTGAATGGGGAGCTAGAATTGCGTGAGCAGATAATGCACTTGCCAGCATAGGATTGCTTTTGCGAGTGCCTGTTGTGGATGGTTCTGATAAAAGCCTTTGCCTTTCCCAGGTGTGGTGAAACTGGCCATGTAGCCATCAACTGCAGCAAGACCAGCGAAGTCAACTGCTACCGCTGCGGCGAGTCAGGGCACCTTGCACGGGAATGCACAATTGAAGCTACAGCCTAACTATTTTCCTTTGTCGCCCCTCCTTTTTCTGATTGATGGTTGTATTATTTTTCTCTGAATCCTCTTCACTGGCCAAAGGTTGGCAGATAGAGGCTACTCCCAGGCCAGTGAGCTTTACTTGCCGTGTAAAAGGAGGAAAGGGGTGGAAAAAAATCAACTTTCTGCATTTAACTACAAAAATGTTTATGTTTAGTTTGGTAGAGGTGTTATGTATAATGCTTTGTTAAAGAACCCCCTTTCCGTGCCACTGGTGATAGGGATTGATGAGTGGGAAGAGTGGAGTCAGACCAGCAAAAACCCTCTTTGGGTTACATGGAAGTGATCCTATGCAGGAGGAAAGAAAATTCTGGAAGTGTCTAAACTTCCTCATAACTTTTACTACAATGGCCTTGGATTGTCTGACCTCAGTAGCTGTTAACACCAAGTAATACCTGTATCGGGCCCTACCTAGAGCATATAGCTGAGTGGGAGTAAACAAACAAGATGCACATGCCTGTTAATGGCCATGAGAGAGAGAGAGAGAAATCAGGAATAAACTTAAAAGTAACAGTAATTCAGTCAATGAATGTTCTTGTTGGAGTTACAGAACGTTATAGGGAGCTTTTGAATAAATACTTCAATCTGGAACCCAGACATCAGTGCTCATAGCATATACAATTTGGAGCTATTCAGGAGTTGCAAATAAATGCATTTTCACAGAAATCAAGATGTTATTTTTGTATACTATATCACTTAGACAACTGAGTTTCATTTGCTTGTAATCAGTTTTTAAAGTAAGATGGTAAAAGCAATTGAAGTCCTAGAACATAGAAAATGTAATTTTAAACTATCAATAAAGCTGGAGGAGGAAGGGGAGTTTGGCTAAAGTTCCTTTTGTTTATTTTTGGTTTCATGTACACAGTGCAAAATAACATTAAAAAGGGGTACGTGGAGGTGTAAAAAGCTTAGTTTGGACTTTTCTTTTGTGCTGTCTTCAGTTCCCGTGGGGTAGGGTTACTGTGGCTGTGTTGTGTGTGCAGCCTGCTGCCAGAGGGTGTGTGAGTTCCGGTGCGGAGCAGGTTAATGGGCTGTTAGCAGAGCTGCAGCCTCCGCAGCTCCCATTACATCAGACACCCGGTGTTCCAGGCACTGCCCCTTCCCATGCCTCAGCCCACGGTGTTGCTTCACTATGGGATGTTCAATAGGTAGGCTCCACTGCGAGCACGTAAAGCCTTGGGTGGTGAGGAAGAGGGGGAGATGTCCTGTGCTGACCAGGGTTGTGCCATGTGTGTAGTGGCAGAGGGTCTGTTGAAGGCAGTGGGCAGGAGCTCTGGAGCTCCAGCAGGTTCTAGGGAGGGCTCTGTCCCATCACCATAAAGGCTGTGTGCTCTGGTCCCCTTCTGTGCTGTCACAGCCAGCTTCAAGTAGTTTCAGAGCTCCGAGTATTACAATTTCATGGCCCACGTGTGAAAATGGCCTGGGATAGCAGCGGGGTGGCTGTGGGCCTCCCTTTGCAGATGAGCTGCACCAGGGTGCTGCGGTGCCCCCATGCCTGAGTACAGTGGAGCTGGTGCTAGTCCATGACCTTCAGATGGGTGTTTGAAGGAACCAGCCTAGTTACTGTGTTAGTGCTTCCAGTCCTGCAGGCCAAGCTGTTCCGTGGGGCGCTCATGCCCATGGAGGCTGCGGTCATCCAGGAGCAGCAGAACCTCATGATCCGATGGATTCTATGGATCGGGAAGGCACAGCCATGAGTCATTGATTATTTCCTACAAACGGGGTTCCCTACAGACAGAGTTCCTACAAATGAGGTTCCCTACAGATGGGGTTCCTACAAACAAGGTTCGCTACAGACAGGGTTCCTACAAACAAGGGTTCCTACAAACGGGGTTCCTACAAAAAAGGTTCCTACAGACGGGGTTCCTACAAACAGGGTTCCTACAGACAAGTTCCTACAAACAGGGTTGCTAAAATGGGGCTCCTACAAACGGGTTTCCTATAGACGGGGTTCCTACAAATGAGGTTCCCTACAAACGGGGTTCCTACAAACAGGGTTCCTACAGATGGGGTTCCTACAAAAAAGGTTCCTACAGACGGGGTTCCTACAGACAAGTTCCTACAAACAGAGTTGCTAAAATGGGGTTCCTACAAACGGGGTTCCTACAGACGCCGGGCTCCAGGTGCCGGTTCCCGCGCTCTGCACAGTGGGACCGGAACCTCCCGTCCGCTGGGTGGTGACCCGCAGCGCCGAGCCGCGCATGCGCGGGTCCGGGTACGCCACTTCCGGCGTCCCTGCGCGTCTGTTTCCGGCGGTGCTGAGGGGACCGGTTGCCACCATGGTGAGTGCAGGGCCGGGGCCATGGGTCCGGTACCGGCGCTCAGGGCCGCTGCTGCGGCGGGGGCGGCCGGCGCGGGCGCCCTCAGTAACAGCCCGTCTGTTCTCTCTTGCAGGCTCGGAACGCGGAAAAGGCCATGTGAGTGCGACCGCCGCTGCCCCTTGCCATAGCTCTGCGCGGGCGCTCCGGTGCCGGCCCCGCTCGCCTCGGCCTTAGCATCGACAGCACCTGGGGCCTGGAGATCAGCCTGTGCTCCCCTGTGTTCCCCGCGCTGGGTCCGGTGTCAGAGATCTGAGCCCGCTGTGCCGTGGCTCATGGCCGCGCTCGCTCTCCGGCTGTTTTACAGCACTGGGAGTTTAGCGATGCGTTTCGGCACTTGGTTGTGTTGTGCTCATCTACGGGGGTGGGAGTTGGGGGTTATGAAGCATCTGTGTGCTGCAGGGCCGAACGCTGGGTCACTCACCAGTGCTGGAGAGAAGCTGCAGCAGGGGCTGGGTGATGGGTGTGGGGAAACACTCCAATGGCCCTGGCAGTGTTCAAGGCCAGGTTGGACACAGGGGCTTGGAGCAAGCTGCTCCAGTGGAAGGGGTCCAGGCCTGTGGCAGGGGTTGGAGCTGGATGAGCTTTAAGTGTCCTTTAACGCAAAGCACTCTGTGATTCTAAATATAAATCTTCTTGCTTGGCAGTTGCTGGGGCTAAATTTACAGGTTTTAACCTATTTATTTTTCTGTTGACTTTGTTGTGTACTTCTCCAAAAGGTTTGCAGGGCACGTGTTTAGAACAGCTGAATTAGAGACTGTAATGTATTTGTCTCATGTTTGTTCTTTGACCTAAACCACTTTCTGAGCTTGTAACTCAGGGAGAGGCTGCAGAGGTCCTCCCACAGCTGTGTGGCACATCGGAATCACAGAATCACAGTGGTCAGGGTTGCAAGTTTTGTTTGCTTTTTGATGTATCCCCTGCTGCAATATGTAAACTTAATGCTCGTGCTTGCAACTTGTTGATGCCCTTCTGCTGCTCATAATCTAACATGCTGGCATATGCTAACCATGGAAAAATGCTTAGGTGCTTACCAAGATCTATATTTGTCTAAGACATGAACCACTGAGGATTTCCAGTGTAGAAGAGGCCACTGGCCAGAAGTGTGGCCAGTCAATGAGTGTGTTCAAGCCTTTGTTTTCTACAGACTGTAATTAAGGCCATCCTAAGCATCCAGAGCAAAACTTGCTCCTGTTGGAATGTGGATCTGTAGAAGTAAATCCGTTTCCTTTCTTTCCTTTAGGACTGCCTTGGCAAGGTTTCGCCAGGCTCAGCTGGAGGAAGGAAAAGTTAAGGTATGATGTAAAGCTCTGGTAGTTCTGGTGGGGAGGGGAGCGTGAGCCATGTACCGAGCTGTGCGGCTGCGGTCAGGTCAGACCCCAGGCAGGAAGGGGAATCCTACAGGAGCACCCAAAGCAGGGACTGTATTTCACAGTGACACAAACCAGAAATGGTAAATAGGATTTTCTGAGCTAAGTAACCAGGTTAAGAGTTTCTGCATGTGAAAGGAAAGCGCGAAGTGAACAGCACTTGCTCTTCGTTGTCTTCATGAAATACAGATAGAATCTGCAATGGTTTGAAGAAACCCCCAAACTGCAGTAGTGCTTCCAACATCTGCAGAGTGCTGGGCAGAAAGTGAAAATGAAGTCTGAGACTCAAGTTACCTCCTTTTACAACTCCTTGTGCAAACTGATGTGTGTGCAGTTAGTTTTACTAGCAGTAATCCCAGGGTTTGCTTGGATTTTATTCCAGGAGAGGCAGAGGAATCCCTCTCAGGATGTTGTTCATTGGTAACATTCTGACAACAGGAACCACAGAGCAAAGGCCCTTCAGGGTCACTGTGAACCGGGGGTGTACATGAGACATAACATTGGCGTGTGTTAACCCAACATGTGATAGCTGTGTGTTGGAGCTGGCCTCACACGCTGTGCCATGTTCATGTGGCTTTTTTGGTTGGTGTAAGGCTGCCAAAAAAATGGGCTTAGCAACTTTGTCATTTAAAACCCCCACCAATACAGTGAAAAAATAGCGCCCCTAAATCCACACAGACCCTTAGAGGTGGATTCTCAACCATCTTGGGGCATTCGTTTGTGGTTTTCACTGAGTCATATGCAAGAATATTGCTGCAGGGATCAGAGTGTTCTCAGTTGGGCAGAGTTCCAGTGGAACTCTGGAAGCTGACTGAGGTGTCCTCACACACAAGTGTGAACAAGATGAGACAGGAAAGTGGAAAGGAACAGTTTGGGGAAACTATAGTGCAGAAGACTCCATGAGCAACAGCTAAAGAAAGATGGAACAGAGTTTCTGGTACATTGTGTGAGGGAAGGCTTTTTGTTACATAAGGGGTAGAGCTGTGAAAGTACAGTAGGGAAAGTGTCAAAAGAACTGCTCACAGAATCCTAGAGGTAGGATGAAGTATTAGTTTGTGTGTCCTAAATGGAGCGTTGTTTGTCTTGGCAAGGATTACGTGGTGGTTTGAGAAGCAAGTGACAGATTTTGTTTTGGATAAAGTGGTTTTAAGTCATTTGTGTATTCTGTGGTCGTTCAGTTTGCTAGGGCTGCGAATGGCCATTGTTTTCCACTTGGTACGAATGGGTGGGAGCAGAAGCACCGGTAGCACACTTTGGGATTAACAAGCAATAACATTAGCATGAGAAGCTGTAAGTGTGTTGATGCTGGGTTAAAACTTCCTGGTGTGTGGATTTCTGTCAAACAGGAGCGAAGACCTTTCCTTGCTTCAGAGTGTAATGAACTGCCTAAAGCCGAGAAGTGGAGGCGACAGGTAACGTCAAGCTGTGGGTTTTTCTAATTCTGTAACAGGTAGAACTTCAGCACTTCCCAGTTTGCTGGATTTGTTCAGGCTTCTTCAGTGTGCTCGCACTTAAATCGCAGTCATTTAGACTGGAAGATCAGGCAGTTCACCAATGTTCAGAGCAGGTTGTACCACTGTCCTCCAGCTGAGGTTTGAGTATCACCAGGATTTACATCCCACAGCTTTCTGGGGCCCTGTTCCGGTGTTTGATTGCCGCCTTAATGATCTTTTTTCCCCTTGAATTTAATCAATTTCTCTGGTTTCAACTTACGTTTGTTGCTGTTTGTCCTGTGTTGTGCATCTCTCAGCCTGATTCAGTCCTTTCTATACCCTCTGTTAGGTTGTTGAAGACAGCAACAAGTTGTTCCCTTTTTGCTTTCTCTTAAGGCAGATCAAACCCAGTCCTCTCAGCCTTTCTCTGTACATCACAGGCTCCTGCCCTCCCATGTACAGCTGTAAAAATGTAAAAAGCTTCTGAGATACTGTATTTGTGTCTGAATGAAATCTGTGTTGGTGTTTGAAATCAATAAGCTTGGGTCCATTTCCTAGATCAGAGACACCGTACAAGTTGGATCTTTCTAGGGTTTTGTTTAGCTTTTTCTGCTTCTTTGTCTGGGAAGTTCACTTCTGTGTTCTTGTCTACCCAGATCATTGGGGAGATTTCCAAGAAGGTGGCACAGATTCAAAATGGTAAGGCTTGTCTAATTACATTTCATTTGTTTGAATCCTCAATCCTAGTCAGTTACAGTAAAAATCCCATTTCATGTGAACTACTCCATTCCCATTGTGTAAATCCTGGAATGGCTCTGGTACTTCTGGAAAGCTGCCTAATTCGTTGCTGTTCCCCCTCTAACAGCTGGCTTGGGGGAATTCAGAATCCGGGACCTGAATGATGAAATAAACAAACTTCTGAGGGAGAAAGGGCACTGGGAATTCAGAATCAAGGAGCTGGGAGGCCCTGACTATGCTGTAAGTGTACACCGGTTTCTGTTTTAAATGGGGCAGTTGTAGTAAAAGTAGAGAACGTGGATAAAAACGAGCCATGGGGGTGTTTTACTTGTGGGGTAGTTTGAACTGGTACAACAGATCTCCTTCCTCATCCTTTTATCTATCGAGATGCCTGGGAAAACAGGAAATACAAGATGCAAGAGCAATAAGACTTTAAACCATGAACTTTCTTTATTTCCCAGCGGATTGGGCCGAAAATGTTGGATCATGAGGGGAAAGAAGTTCCAGGAAACAGAGGTTACAAATACTTCGGAGCTGCAAAGGATTTACCAGGAGTTAGAGAACTTTTTGAAAAGGAACGTAAGTAAATAGCGACTGTTCCCAGATGTGAGCCTACACAGTAGTGTGTATTGAGTAAGATGTCTGTGTAGTTATGTGGGGAGTGCTAGTAGCAGTGTATTCTGGCCCATAAATAGACGCAAGTGGGTAAAACTTTATATGTAGGTTTGTCATAGAAGGAGTGAGAATTCCATGGACCTGAAGAGAGGCAGGCCTGCTGAATCAGCTCTTCCTTACTTGCCATCTGCAGAGAAAAACTGTGGGAAGTGCTCCATGATCAGGGGGAGCTTGGGATAAGTTTTTATTTCCTTTCATATAGTCTTGCTCAGTGCTGGGACTCCAGTTCAGGGAGAAACAGCAATTTAGAACTGCCACAGGATGGGAACTGCACAGAAAAATGCCAGTACCCCTGGCACTGACAGCAGTTTGGTCACACACTGGTCATTAACTTGGGCGAGGTAGCTTGAGTTGCTGTGAGGCTGATGGGGAATGTACAGCAAGCTGTCAGGATGGGCCTGCACAAATGACAACTGTTCTTCCAGCCGTCCCTCCGCCTCGGAAAACTCGAGCTGAGCTTATGAAATCCATTGATGCAGAATACTATGGCTACAGGGATGAAGAGGATGGTATTCTGGAGCCGCTGGAACAAGAACATGAAAAGAAAGGTATGCGAGATACAAAACCTGCGTAAATCAGCCCAAGAAGGAGTCATGGTGGGCTCGAAAGTTAAGATACCTTTTCTTTCCATGTTGGTGTTGTCCTGTTCTTAGCTGTCACACAGGTATCCACATCATTGTTCTGTAAGGCGTTTCAGGATTGAGGCAGTGTGCTGTATAGTTGGCTTCAGAGTCATCATTACTACTGTTAATGATTTAATACTATCAGCAAGTGATTTGCTATGAAGCAAAATCTTTTTTCCCCACATTTTTCATGCTTAAGAATGTAAAAGAGTAGGTTGCAACAGGGAGGTCTGTGGAACGCAAGGGTTATCTCCTCCCTCCTTTGTGAAAACTGGCCATACCATCTGTTTCCTGTCTCACCTCATTATTTATCCATAAGCGCAGTTGTCTAGCTCTCTTGGAGATTAGAGGGGGCCTTCTGGAAACCCTGAAGCCCCGGTGGCCTATGTTAATTTAGCCACATGAATGCATTTGTGGATGTTTTTTCCTTTGAAACCCGTACTTCAACAGTTAGTATTTATCCGTGTCTCTGCTCATTCAGTTCTCTGGCTTTGTTTCTACTGACTTGCCCAGTAATGACAACAGGATTATGAGTCTAATACCTGAAACCCTCTTTAAAATTCAGCGCTGTGTGACATCTGCCTGCTGTTTGTGTAGCTGTAAGCAAGAAGCTGTGCACCACCTTAAAGGGCATGGCCTGTTCCTGGCGATTGGTTGCTGTTTGCATTGTGTATTTGTTTTATGATCACTTCCTCTGAAGCAGATCTTCAGTGCTCTGTTGGACGTGTCCTGGTGTAGGAACCGCTGGAAGGCTCCTCACAGAACGTGGCAGATAAAACAGTCAGGTTTTGTTCAAATGGTGCTTCGTTTTGTAGACAATTACCTGGTGGGAAGTAGAGAGAAAAACTTGAAACATCACTGCAGGAAGTCCTTGTTTGAATGATTACAAATTGCTGGGGTTGTAACTGTTATCAGTACTTAGTACTGTCATCCGCTTCTTACATTTATGCTTTCTCCATGTGTGAGATCTTCATAGTGTTGTGTGTTAGAGATCGTGCCTTGTCAGTTAGGCTGTAAGACAGGAAGGAATAGGGGTAATAAAGAAAGTATTGCAGGACCCTTATCTGTGACCTGCAGCATAGCCTAGAGCCTTAAACCAAGTGAGTGGCAGCTGGCTGGCCGACAGGTGATGGGTAAGAAAGGAAGTTGTGTGGTGCAGCACACCCAGAGCAGCCCTCACTCAGTGTTCTTGCACATCTTGCTGACTGGAGGCAGGAGAAGTGACTCCTCTGGATTCGTGTGGTCACTTAAGAAAATGAACATCCTTGGTGATTGTGAGACTTGAAATAACCAGGCTAGAGGTGCTACAGAGCCAGTGTGTACTAGTAATGTACACAACAGCACACAGTAATGCTGGGATGCTCTTAGGGTCACCTGCTGTCTGGTTCTTGTGTTTTATACCTTGTTGTCAGAAGAGTTAAATTTTTGTGAAACAGGGTATTGAGGTCCCTTTTCTGTTACAAACCCGCCCAAAACACAGGATTTGCCACTGGTCAGTTCAATCTTGCTTTCTCAGGAAGAGCATTTCAGTGTTTAATCTTTGAGAGCTAGGGGAATGCCCGCTGAGTGTTAACTGTTGCAGGCATTTCATACTGCCCACTTGCATTAATCTTGCACCTCCCCAGGGTATTTACACGCTGGTGTGGTCACTCATTAAGCTGCTTAAAACTTTAGTGCTCCTACTAGGACTCTGCTGTGTAGTAGAGATATAGCAGCTTAATAGCTCTGAGCTAGCAGCAAGTTACAGAAGTGGGATTGTGCTGCAGAATAAAAGAAATACACTGTGAGATGAAAAGAAAGAGAATTCTGTGGGTGGTCACTGTAAGGAGTATAATCATGTCTAATTACGCAGTGATCAGTTTTCCTATAGCTGTTGACATGTGAAGCACCACTTAGCCTCAGTTCAGAAAGTAGGTTGATATTTATCCATGACATTTAGAGGCCTAAAATGTACCCAAATTAAGGCATTAGCAGGTACCACACTTCCACAATGCCAGCATTGGGTTTTGCTCAGACTGTGTTGATGTATTTTATCAGATACTGCATCGAGGTTCTATAGTAAGTGTGCGTTGCCAATGTAGAGGACTTGAGCAAGAAGTTAAGTCTGATGTCAAAGCTTTGGCATTAGGACCATGTTGCTTTAACTTGCTCTCAGATACACTTGCTATTTTCCTTTGCTAACCAGTTATAGCAGAAGCAGTGGAAAAATGGAAAATGGAGAGAGAAGCACGACTTGCAAGAGGTGAGGAAGAGGAGGAAGAAGATATCTATGCTGTCAATGACGATGAGGTATGTGATGGCTAAGGCAGTGTGACGTTTCAACTCTTCTACACTGCGTTCTTGAACATTGAGTTGTTTCTCTGAGAACCCCTCTGTTGCTGTGTTCTGCCCTTCACTCTGCCTACATTACCCTACGGTTGTCTCTGTTTAGTGAAAATCAGTAGCAGATGAGCACACTTGGTCTATGTTTAGAGAGCTGGCAGCTAGGGAAGACTTTTTACTTGAGTGAGAAACATCTGAGAGTTGAGAGCTCGTGAGATTTAACTGTCACTGTCAGGAATGTGGTATTTGCAAGGCAGTGTTTAGTTAACACTGATCAGTCTTACTTCCGAGTACTGTTGTCGTGGTTTAAGCTACTGCTGCTGCTGAGTGCAGGACAACCATCTACATCAGTAACAGCATGACTAGTTTTGTATGCAGTAGAATTTCACCCTGGCCTTGCCAGGGTCTTGTTTCTAGTTGAATCGTGATACAGCAAGGCTTTGCTGGTGCTGCAGTCACTGCTGTGACATAGCTCTTGTTTCTCTATTTTCCCTGCTCCCAACACCAGCAGGGAGAAGTAAGGGATGTTGATGCTGTCCGCCAAGATCCACAAAAGGGGTACTGGAAACTAGTTCTTATTTTACAGTCCATACCTAAGTGGGTTTATCACAAGAATAAAAAGGAGATAGTCCATCAGGTGAGACTGGTGGTTCCTTCAGTATCCTTCAGTTTTATTTGTAGTATCTTGTGATTCGTAAGTCCAGCACTCGGGTGTGAGAGCAAAGCAGTACAGAGCTATACAGGGAAGTGGTACATAGCTTTATTTAAAGCATTTGCTTTCTTCTTAGTTAGCTGGTTGCTCTTTTGTTGATAGCTTTGCTATGACAGCCAGGAAGGGATAGAAGAGAAGGGAATATAGCTGTACATTCCTGGCCTTGCCACAGCGGAGCAAAATCCATATATGAAGAATGAAAGCAGTACCTCTGAAAATGTTAAGGAGCAGGATCTGACCATGCTGGTTATCGTGTTCCTTTGTTGTTCAGTCCTGTTCACCTGCTTGTTGTGTTTGTGGTGTTGATTGTGCTCTGTCTGGTTCCTTCTGGCAAAGCAAGTGAAAAAGGCTTTTTTTGATGACCCCTTCAGAAAGTAAACTTGATGTGGCTTAATTTCTTTCATTGGATTTTGTCAGTCTGATGAGGAAGGTGGCAAGGAGCAAGGTGAAGAAGGCCAACAGAAATTCATCGCACATGTTCCAGTGCCATCTCAACAGGAGGTAAGATGTTACAAAACTAACTTGCAGAGATGCGCTCTGGCTCCTGCAAGACAGAGATCTTGCCTTGCAGCAGATCACCTGTAAAAGTGTCCTTGAATTGTTACACTCTTGCAAATGCTGTGGACCTAGTCAGAATTACGGTACCATTGCTGTTACCTTTCCAGCTGAGCATTTCCAAAACCTCCATAAGTATTACATAGATTGGGAAGCGATGTAGTGGTGTGATCAAGAAAACCCTGACTGCCCACTCTGTCATTACTGTCCTTTTCCACTGATGGTCTGACTTTTCCCATTAACTTCATGGGACAATGTCTGAATTGCAGGGCTTGCTCTCCTGAGTTTTCTAAAGTTATTTGGGTGACATGACCTTGAAAATTTGGCACTGCTCTAGGGTATACATCACCTTAACAGGGGCAGGATGCTTGAAATATAACTTGGGCAAGAAGCTATCTGTTGGTAAGAATGACTGTACATCACACACATAGCATGTGGGGCTTATCCCCAGCTTCTGTCTTGTCAGACAAACATCCTGTATTCTCCTTTGAAGTCATGATCCTGCACATTCAACAAAATACACATTCAATGGTTTGTTAGAACTGCAGGAGGCATGGAATGATTAAAACCATTGCTCTCTGGCTGATGGTATTCTCTTAATGAAGAGAGCATAACTGACTGTCAGAACTGACAGATTCATGACCACTGCTTTACACAGCAGTCTTTTCTAATCAGGCAGTACTCAGTGTAACCTTGTTAGTGGCAAATCCTTCCATACCTTATGCCTATCGGATGCCTTCTCGATTCTCAGTTATAGAAAAGCTTTCTGAGAGATGCTGTGCAGCACTGGTACAGTGCTCTCTTGCTTTTGAGAGATGCTGTGTGCAGCACTGGTACAGGTTGCCCAGAGAAGCTGTGGCTGCCCCATCCCTGGCAGTGCTCAAGGCCAGGTTGGACACAGAGGCCTGGAGCAAGCTGCTCTAGTGGAAGGGGTCCATGCCCTCTTTAAAGTACGTGCTTGTTAATGAATTGTATATTGCTGGCACTTCCAGACAAACTTTAGGTCAGAGGTTTGTAGCTGTTGCTGCTGTGAAAGGCACTCACTGAACTGTTATTTCAGGGGTGCAGACTAGTGTGGTGTGACTCCACGTGTTCTGCACTTGTTAAAGCTGTGTCTGAGACAGTTCTTTGAAAGTAAGCTCAAGTGACTGTACTGAGTAAAATGAAATGGAGCTATCTTCCTAATTAAAAAGAGTAGAAGCATAGAGCTGAGATGGAGGTGTTGATTTTACTGTGTCTTTCAACTTCCATGAGCTTTAGTTGAGGAGCGGAAAGGATACTCCTGACTCATCTTAATTCAACTGCTTTTACACTAGAATTACACTAGAATTAAAGCTTTTGTGGTCTGTTTCCTGTGGTTTTCTTCCTCCTGTCTTAATAGCTAAGCGTGCTAGGTTTTGGCACCTCAGTTAAACGGAATGTCTTCCTGTTCTTGTATTTGCAGATTGAGGAAGCTCTTGTACGGAGAAAGAAGATGGAGCTTCTTCAGAAGTATGCCAGTGAAACCCTCATGGCACAGAGTCAGGAGGCAAAGACACTTCTAGGATTGTAACATTGCACCAGTGTGTCCTGGGTTTTGTACAAGCCAGCTAAAAGCAGGAGGTTCACATATTCTGGTGGCAGTCACTATTATCTCCCGAAGTCCCTTTGGATGTTACGAGTAAACTGATGAAGTTACAGGGTGTTCTGCAGGAGAGCTATCATTTTGGTTTATCCACTAGGAATGGCTTGCACTTCAGTGCTGAAAAAGATCAAACCTAGGTTCACTTGTCTCTGCATCGTCAGCAGCTGTCGCCTCTTACAGACAGGAGCACAACCCAAGTGACTCCTTAAATCCCAAGGGAAAGCTGAGTGCCGTTACTGCCTTTCTGTCCGCTGTATCCTGACCGTAAGCGTGCACATCTTTCCCATGTTGGCTTTAGCTGAGCTGAGACCAGAAGTAACTTCCTCTCTTATGCCCAGTTGATTTACCAGCGTAGCCTGTTCTGATGGCATCTCTTAGGAGTGACGATGAGGTGGGTTTGGTTCTTTGTGTAACTCATGCAGGATGTCTAAAAGCTGTTCCCCTTGCTGTGGTTTGTAACCGTGCCTGGGTGGATTGCTCAGTGCTGGATATTTCAGCAGCTGTTGTAAATATGTCCAACTTTGCAGTACCTGGTTCAAACATTTTTAGTAAAACTGATTTGCAACCCGATGTCTTGTTTCATTCCAGCTCAAAGGATAGTGGTGTTTCCCTGATTGTAGCCAAAGAATGGGATCAGAACTGCCCATCCTTATGGGGAGTTGGAGCTCTGCATTCCCTGCTGCTCTTGGCTCGGGTATCCTGTGGCAAGGGGCAGATTACAGCAGAGCTGTGCAGTCTCATGGGTGACTAACATTGTACAGGTTATACAGAATGAATGAAATCCTGAATTGGGCATCTGCAGCCATGGAGTAGAAGTGCTCTCGAAGGAACATAGTATTTAACAACCACCTAGCCATGTCTGGGACTGCTTCGAGTTTCTAGATGCTCTGAGTATTCAGCACTACCTATTGTAAATAATCCACTCCAAAGCAATCAAAGCTCTAACTTACAGAGAAAAACTTTTTGATGTAAATGATCAAATAATAGAAGCCTTGAAAGAGTGGAAAGCATAGCTGCCAAATGGGAATCCTAACAAAGATCAGATAGATAGCAAGCAGACAACTAACCTCACACACACATTCCTCTCTCCTCCTGTTAGCAGTGTAGCTTTCTCTGCTTTGTAATAAAGCAGCAAATGAGTACATGTATGATTTGTAGCGGTTTGTGTGCTCTGAGCTGTGAACGTCTTTCCAAAGTTGTTTTCAGTTTTTGCTCTGGCCCTTGAGTGTTTTCTGCTCTTGGGTATAGAGGAGGTGATGTGCTTTTATCCGCACACTATCTGCTTTCCTGTAAAAGGCACTGCTGTTTCCCAGAGTTCCTTCCCTGAAACCCCTGCCTGCCCGGAGTGGAGAAACAGGCTCCTTCCATGTGGGATGCGCCAACAGGTTTATGGTTTGGCAGTACTGGATCAGAGCAATGTGCTTTGCCTGTGGAAAAGGTTAGTAGATGAAGGGTAAAGGCTTTGTCGCCTGGTACTGAGGCACTGACGGAGTTCCTTGAGCTGAGTGCATTGGCAGGCAGGTTGTAAGGCTTGATCACACTGCAGGAGTGTTGGTGGTCACAACACGTGATGATACCCATAGCATGACCAGGGCAGGGGAGACATGACACCAACAACCAACCTGAGCAGCCAGAGGGGTTTGCCAAAAAGGCACTTGGAGCTGGAGCTGGGTTGTAAACAGCCCCCTGCCTACCATGCTCCTGCTGCATTGCACTTGGTCAGTGCTGCACTTGGTCAGTTCAACAGTGTTTCTTCCAGGGGAAGAGAAATGCCAGTCCTGCTGTACATCTGCTAACCTCTGTGCTGGAGATAACCAAACCGGATTTAGGGGGGGAAACCTGACTAGTTTTCATGGCCTGGCACAGTCTGGGAGTTTAATAATACCACTGGTTGATCCCTTCTGTCACAGTAGGAATATGTAACATAGAAGACACAAAACAGAAGGGTGAAGGTAGGTCAGGGACACAGTGATAATGACAGAAAGCATAAAAAAAAAGAGTAAACTGATAGAGGGAAGTCCAAGACAGGATAGGAACTGCATTCGTGTTCAAAGAAGCAGCTCCAGCCCTTGGCAAGACCAATATAATGGTGTAAAAAGAGGGGTTTAGGGTGATGCTGGTCGCTGCTCAGCAGCGCAGAAATGGGACCAATGCACAGAAACAGCGTGCAGCTGCAGTGCAGGCTGTATGGGGCCTGGAACCAGGCTCTAGCTCCAAGTGCTGGCTTTTTAAACTGGATGCTCTTTTCTGGCTGCATCTGAGCCAACAAATTGCAGAGTAAGTGTTGGCAGCAGCGGCCCGGGCAAACTGCCTCTGCTCTGCTGGCTGTACGGGCTGTTAGATCATTGCTGGGGTTGGGGCAGAGGAGCTTCTGGAGGCAGAACTGAGAGAGTGAGCTTGTAGCTTGTCCTGAAGCATGGAACAGCACATAGGCTCTGTGTTAATGCTTCCTTGAGGGTGCAGCTGTACTTAGAGCTGTGTGCTGTGTCAGGCTTATAGTTTGTGCCATCGGTAGTGCCTCAGCTGTGAGCATGTCAAGGTTATCAAATGTCATTTTTTACATGGAAGTGTGTAGCTCCCTGTGTGCTTCAGGGCTCTGTGCTGTGTGTGATCCTGGCTTGAGCTGTGAGGGGATAACCTCTGGGTTAGGCTGTTCACTGTTACCGGTCTTGGCTGCTTTTGTGTGCTAAAAGCATTCAATTCCGTTTCATTTAGTGCCAACCACCACGGTGGTGCCCACCAAAGCACACCCTCCTTGCTGCTTTCTTGGTGAGTGCAGTGCCACCATGGGATCACCTCCTGATGTCCAAGAGGGTGGTGGGGAATATGTGTTGGCACTACGAGGAGATAAGTGGATTTTCCTGATCAGTGTTAAGAGATGGGTGCGATCCCCAGTGACAGCCCTGCAGACTGTCCCCGTGCTGTGTGTATTCCGTGTTTTGCCCACTCTCAGCCTGGTTGCAATCAGTGCCTTTGCAGCGCACGCTCCAGCTCCCGTGTCCGTGCGTGACCGTGATGTGATTTCTCCCCGGCAGCCTCGGTTCCTGAACACCAGCAGAGCGGGGCGTTTGTTCCTGAAGCAGAGCCGAGCTCTTCGCGTGGTGGAAGCTCCCTCTCGGGCCGGGTCCAGATGAGGTCTCTCCTGGTGGTGGCGCTGGCGGGTGCCACAGCCCGGCTGAGCCCCAGCGCTGCCGGCTCCGGAAGGGGTTCGCAGGGGCCCTCCTGCAGCCGCACCTCTGCGCGCTCCCGGCCTTGCCCGTGCATGGCCGAGAGGTTCCGCTGCCGTTACCGCCGGAACGCGCCTCGGTGAGCAGACCCTGAGGGGGCGTGGCCTCTGGCATAGGGGGCGTGGCCTCTGTCCCGTGAGGGCGTTTCCCTGCGTTTACGGTCCCCGGTTCGAGGCCCGGCGGGCGCTGTCCCGGCCGCTCCCTGTCACCGCCATGCGCCGGGCGCTGCCGCCTCTCCGCGCTCTCCTCAGGCCCGGCCCCGCGGGGCTGCCGGCGCTCAGCGGGCTCTGCGGCGCTCCGGGCGGGCTCCCGGCGGCCGGGCAGAGCAGCGGCAGCAAGGCAAGGCAAGCGGGGGGTCCGCGGGGCGGGGCCAGGCCGGGCACCGCGGGGCGAAAGCGAAACGGCCTCAGGCGGCCGCGGTCAGGTCCCTCCCGGGTGTGGCGGGCACGGGGGCAGCGTCTCCGCTGGGACCTGGGGCTCTTCACTGGGGGTCTGCGAGGCCCTGCCCCAGGGCTGAGCGCTGCCGGCTCCCGGGCGGCGGGAGAGCGGCCTTCTATGGCCTGAAGGGGAAAATGAGGTGTTAATGTCACTGTTCCCTGCGGGACGAGCTGAAACCCTCCCGTAGTGTTTTTAATGTATATGCTCAGCACCAGACTGCTCTTTCGCTAGTGCTGTTCACTGCAGGATTCACACCCATGGCCACGCTTTAAAAGAGGTAAAACTACCGGGAAGAGCTGCCTTTACCTCAGAACTGTTGCGGTGTAGTGCCGGGAACCTCCCGCGGCGGTTCCAGACCCCGAGGAGGCTGCTCTGTGTCCATCGTGCCCGGGGCGGGTGGGTTCCTTCCGCTGTGGCATTCCCGAGACTGCTGCAGGCAGCTTGGAGGCACCGGCTCAGGGCTGGGGCTCTGCTGAGCACGGACGGACAAGGACACTGGACAAAGCCCAAGTGCCTCACTTCAGCAGTGCCAGTGCAGTACATGGCATTTACTGAATTGGGCTGCAGGGAATGTGCTCACTCCCGGGTTTTCAACAGCCAGTTCCATGCCAGCGGCAGCAGCGGGAGCCGGCCTGCCCGGGGATGTGCCGGCAGCTCCATCCCCTTCAGCGCAGCGGTGGCAGCGCCCATGTCCGTGCCGTGCCCAGCTGCAGGAGGAATGCAGCAGGTGAATAATTGATGAGGAGCAGAGTGCTGCTTCAGTAGGCAGTGTCCTTGTCCCTGCATAGCAGCAGCAGCGGGCTGGGTCGCTGTCAGCCGGTGCCCGAACAGCTGAACCCACCACCACTGGCCGGGGTCGTTTGGTGCCTGTTCTCCCCATCACACTGGATCTGTCACCCCTGTTTCATCAAACGGTGAACGAGGGACTTAGGAATCCATTTTAAGCTTGGGAGGGAACTGAAGTTTACATTACAAATCCTTTTTGGTCCATCCTTTTCCAACTCGATTAACGGTTTCATTGCTTGACAGCCGTCTCTGTTGCCACTCCTTAGGCTTATTATACCCAGCTCTTCTCTTACCCCCAGTTAGCCTTGCTCTCCTTTCCTGGTCCCACAAAGCTCTTCACTTCTTCAAAGTCAGGCAACGAGGTAAACTCTAGGGACTCAGCATCTGTGTTGAAGGAGGAGCTGACTTTCCCAACAGGCGTTAGTCTGCCATGTGTAAAACTCACCATCAACTCCCTGCTGCTCTGCTTTTACTGTGTTAGTAGTTTATTTGGTTAGTGTTCTGGGCATTGACATTGCCTGTGAAATAGATAGGGGTTAAATCAATGAGAAATGTGACTCGCTGGCACAGCAGTGTGTATTTTGTACCTTTTTTATCAGTTTACCTCAGTTTGTCCCTGTCTCCTGAAGCATTCGAGGAATACTCATAAGGCATAAGGGGAGTTGTAGGGTTTCTTTTTTCACAGTATGTATTTTAGCACATGAATATGTCTGTAAGGCACATTGAAATGTGCAAAGTTAAGGATCCATCCTTCTCTGGGGAGTGCCTGTTTCACTGGGCTGAGCTATTGTGGGCTTTATCAAACAGACGTAAGTATGGGAATAACTAATGTACTCTTCTCTTTCTAATTCTTTCTTACAGCTCAGCGTGCTGCCATCCTTTGGGTTTCTTTTTGACATTGATGGTGTACTGGTGCGAGGGAAGACTCCAATTCCTGCTGCAAAAACAGCCTTCCAGAAGCTAGTGAACTCTCAGGGACAGTTCATGGTGCCTGTGGTGTTTGTCACCAATGCAGGGAATTGCCTTCGCCAGGAAAAAGCTGATCAGTTGTCACAGCTACTGGGAGTTCCAGTGAGTACCATCAATCCTATTCATTTAGATAGTTACTTATGGTGAATGTGTCAAATGTATTATGATCCATTAAATCCTGCTCAGTTAAGCAGTTTTGGTTTTCCCTTAAGCCCCCTGATATGTGTTGCTGGAGGTGTTATAAAAGTAAAACATGCTGTCCAAAGCCAGTGGCATTGCCACTGGTGAAGGCACTGCTTTTTCCAGTGGTAATGGTATTTCTTTGCAATGTTATTATTGTGGGAATAAATCTTGCTTTCTCCTCCTGAAGAAAATCCTGCATGGGCCACTACCATGAACCACTGCTCTGGCCGGTGAGTGTCTTCTGTGGTGATGTGTGAGGGAGGAGCTTCCTGCCTGGCTTTGTTACAGATTCACAGGATAAACCTTAAAGATCATTCTAACTGCCAAGTTTGTGAATAGTAAAACTTCATTCCCCCCAATCTGTGAGCACTGCAGGCAATAGGACTTTCCCGTCCATGGAGACTGCTTGAGCTTTGCTAAGAGAAAGCCATGAAGTGAGTCCTACAGTGCCTATGGTTTTGGGAAGGGCCACGAGACATGGGCATGTCTGTACCAGTCAAACTCTGTGTCATGGGTAAAACAACATCTCAATGATTTGGGGGTTTTTAGATCTGTAAAAGTGATAAGGAGTGATTCATAACAGTGTCCTTCCATGATAGTACTTACACTGGTTTTATACCTATTGAAGGAATGGGGATATGGAAACAAAGACAAGGAGGTCTGATACAATGAAATCAGTGCTGCAGCCTAGCAAAGGGACCACAGCTGGAACTAGGCCAGTTCTGATTCTTCCTCCCTGTTTGTTTTCTAGAGTGCATTTGGCATTCCATTAAAACTAGGAGAGAAAACCTTGTGTTCTTGTTGAACGGAGTGATTCTGGCACCTGAAAAGGGGCTATATGACAATTTGTTAGTGATGACTTTTTTTTCCTGGTGTATTATAAACACATTGTGCAATTGAGGAGGTATGGTATGGTTGGGCTTTACGTAGGTCTGCTTGGTATTTTGTAACTCATAGGCTTTGTGAGAGCTGTTGATTACATCCACACATAAACAGCTGATCTGGAAAACAACAAACTCCTCTTGTTTTGAAATCCCACACAGATTTCCCAGGACCAGGTGGTGATGTCACACAGTCCTCTGCGGATGTTCAAGAGGTACCATGACAAATGTGTTCTTGTATCAGGACAAGGACCTCTTCTTGATATTGCTCAGGAGTATCTTTATAAACCAAACCACAAAACCAACCCAACAACTTTCTGTTTAGGTGTTTTCCCTAATCAAGGTCAGGGGATCCTGTGGATTAAGTGAAGACTAAATATTTCAGCACTACGAATGCAGTCATCGGCAGTGGTAGTCCTTACTGTGGTGTCAACTTGATGTTTTGAAAGTGGTTGTGTGTTGATGTTTGCTGCTTTTAGTGAGGAAAGAAAAAAGAGAAATAATTTGTTTGGACTTGTGTAAATGACACTTCAGCTCTAGGGTCTGTGTTCTGGAGTGGGTGAGAGTGTGGCATTCTTATAGCATCATCACATCTGACTTGTAGTTCAGTGGCTCAGCATCTGCAGGTGAGCATGCAGCCAGGCCAGGTCACAGTGGGTTTGTAACCAGCACCTAGAGCAGAACTACACTGGGAAGTGTTTTGCCACATCTACACTAACGGCCAAAAAGAACTTGAATTATGTTGATGTAATGGTGGTATCAAAGCTTCAAACTGTAATTTAACAACCTTAACTGTTGCGCAATTTTCACTCATGCTTCCAGTAGCACTCTCCTGCACTTCTTCTTTATTGGGCTTTTAGTTAAAGTTAGTGCAGTCATAAGCTGTAAAAAAAACATGAGTGCAGCTTATAACTGTTATTTCAAGTACAAAGATGAGAAAAAGTCACTGAAGGAACATTCCAGTTTAATCAAAATTAGTTGAGCACAGCTAAGAGAAAAGTCTCTTACAAACTTAACACAAAAGCTGTATTTCTGTTAGATAGCATTTTCATGCGAGCTAATCTGATCTGAAAATAACTTCACAAATGGCCCATGGTGTTAATTCAGGGGCTTACTTTGTATAACTGATACACTTCAATTGCTCTTCCTTTCATTTGCATTGTAAGATGATGTCGTTGTATTGAGACTAAATTCACAACTGCTTTTTACATAAATGAGTAGGTATAGTTTGGTTTCCTCTTGTTAACTAAGTTTACATTAATGGGATATATCAGTATTTAAGAATACTACTATGCAAATCAGGAGGTTGTTGTTCCCCTTCTGGTCCTTTCCTTTCCTGACGTGTTTCAGTATTTATCTTCACTCCCTGTAGAGCACAATTAAACCCAGTTGTTCAAGCCACCATTTAGCAAGAGGCTGAGCTTTATGGTGTTTGCTTACCTAGGGACATGCTTTCAGCTCTAATGGCCTGAGGAAAGCACAGGTTGTGGGGACAGTAATTGTAACTCAAGTAGCTCATATTTCTTTCCTGTAATAATTGCACAAGATGCTGTCTTGCTGCCTCATAAACTTCTGCTTATGTGAAGATGATCTTGGAGTACTGCAGGTGGAGAGTGGCTTCTTGCTTTTCATCTCATATTCTGAGAAAGATTTATGTATAGTTTCTGTCATAGGATTCCAGGCACACAGGTCTCCCATTTATCAATAATGGGATGATCATCTTTTTATCTCAGTGAAGAAAACGTCAGTCTTTATGTTGCTTTCATTCCTAAATAATTTTCTTTACCAGATAAGCTGCATATGTTAAAATTGTTAAAATGGAATTGCTATTTTTTAAACTCTTTTAATACAAGCAGTTCTGTATCCTTAACTGGCATTTCCCAGCCTTGGTTTCTGTCAACCTATTACCATTGAAACACTGCGGGAGAAACACCCTTTGCTAGATGTAGTTGACCATGACAGAAGACCTAACGCTCTGGTGAGTGTGTATCTTTGTTTTCAAGTTCTTCGTTTGCTCATCAGATCACATTCAATAGCAGGGGTCAATATTTAAACTACAGAGCTAATGCTGTTCTTACGTTGTATTCTGACTTTGCTTTTCTCCTCCTTTATTTGTTTTATTGCATCATTTCCAAGAACAATTCTATAGGCTTGTTTTCTTGGTAGTTCTTTAACATAACCTTTGATTTTGTAACTTACTGTTGTGGAGAAACTTAACCATTTATAGAGATACCTAATTCAGATTCTGTCATGGAAAGCTTATTAGCTTCCTCAGGTGTGTGTAAGATAAAGTAAGCTTTTTCCTTCAGTACAGGATTGTCTTTGTAGCATTTCTAGGCTGTGAGGTTGCTTTGATTGTAAGTCAGTGCTTTGCAGATAACTGATTTTTCTGCAATGTCTTCCCTTTCTTGTTTGTATCATTATTCAAATATATTTAAATAGTAACAGTACAAACAGTGTGGCTTCAACTGAACTGTGCTGACTTCAAGAAGTGAATGTACCCTCAGTAAATACGCATGTGGTACTACACATGTTCAGGCTTGGTTTGCAGAGTGGGGTTTTCCCACATGAAGTCAGGAGGTCCTTTGTGGTTCATAGAATCCCTAACTCAGTTGTATCACCTTCTGCCTTACTTCTCAGCCATGTGGGTGTCAAAGCTCAAGAAACTGTTACATATTTGTCACTGTAGGAAGTTGCTCATGAAGTGCAAGCTCTTCTTTGTTTAGCACATGTGTTATGTGTTACAGATCATGTTTTTTTTCCTTAGCAGCATTAAAGAAATACATTTCAAAAGCTAATTTTCAAATGCCTCGACAACACTGGAGGCCTCTTCCTCCTGTGGCAAAACAAACATCCATACTTTGATACAGAAGTACATTAAACAACTGTAGCTTGCCAGAGGCAGTTAAATGGATGCAGGAAGCTAGACATGAACTTGTCTGCTGTCCCCTTGCCATGAGTTTTCACTTCAGAGTGAGATAACAAGTTTCTATGTATATACTAAAAGAGAGGGTGCATTTCCTGTGAGTGTTGCAGAAGGCAGCGGTGGGGGCTATACTTGAATTTATTCTGTTAAAAATAGTCGGAGGTGTTTAATCTTGTAGAAAACTTTCACTTTTTTCTTATTGCAGTCCCCCTCTGCTGTGGAACTTCCCAAGATTGAGGGTCAGTTGTCTTTATTTAACTTGCAACTATCCATTAATAGATGAAATATCTTTGTCATACTTTATAATTGGGATTTATCTTTAGATTGCTGGGAACTTCAGAAAGTTTTCTGAGACAATTCTGGTGTCCTCGGTAATGGCATCTGGCACTGACTGCACTGTATCACGTGTGACAGCCTGTGTTTTAATGCGTGCAGGTTTGAGCCATGTGGTTTTAACGTTTCAGAGGTCTGCTGTCCTCTTCATCTTCCTTTAGCTGCCTGCTGTTGTCTTCCTGTCATGAATGGGGAATGGATGTCTGTGTTCAGAAATAATGGGTCTTGTTCTTACAAGCGGTTGGGATGGTCACTTCCAAGCTGTAGTATGAGACTCACCTTGTTTCAGCACACTGCATTCACTCTCCTCTGAAGTACAGGAAAGTAGAAACTGGACTTCAGGACTTAATAAAATCTGCGTCAGATGATGCTGGAGACCAGAAAAAAGGTCTAAAAACAACAATCAAATTTTGGTTTAAGATGAGCAAAATAGCATCTCTGATCTGTGTAAACACTGGGTGTAAACACAGAATTCACAAGGGTGTGAAGTACCATTTAGAAGTTAATATTTTGTGGTGCTGTGGAGAAATTTAGCCGATTAAAAAAAGGAATCCTTAAACTGGTAGATTTTGCAGAGGAGGGTTGTTACTTCTGAGATTTGCTGGGCAAGAATGGGTATGTAATATAGTAAAACCTGAAGTTAAATGTGACTATTTCAGTTCATGGTTAAATCAGATTACTTGTTCAGTCTCTTTAGACCAAGTTTTAGTGTCAGAGATCTGGTGCCCCGTTAGCTAATTCCATAACTCTGCTCTGTAATTCTTGTTCTCGTAGCTGTTGTTTTGTTTGGGGAACCAGTCAGATGGGAGACCAACCTTCAGCTGATAATAGATGTTTTGCTGACAAGTGGCTACCCTGGAAATCCCTATCACCATGAAAATTACCCTCACATTCCTGTGCTTGCCTGTAACATGGATCTGATGTGGGTAGCTGAAGCACAGTCTCCAAGGTAAGCACATGTTGTAACGTGTGTATATCATGATGTGTTTGGTGTTTCCTCATATCTTCAGTGAAAATCAGGTAACTCTTTTATACCAAATGCTTGCTTACAGCCTCACAGTTGGTCTCAGCATTGAAGACAGCATCTCTAAAGCCATACGTTTTCAGCAAGTGCTGCCTTATTGCTGTCTACATCATTGCACTCAGGAAATCAGTTTCGCATGGTAAAAGCTGCCTCTGCGCACTAAGCCCCTTTGTTTCCCCACTCCCAGAAGACAGGTTTTTGCCTGAGGGCCTCAGTGTCTCAGTTCAAAGGAAAACATAAATATCAAGGCCATTGTCTCATTTCATTAGTTCCTTCTTTGGTATTTCTCCTTTCCACCCCACTTTTTTCTAATAGGGTAAAGAACTGAACTTGCTAGTTGAAAGCAGTGAGTGTTTTTGAGTGGAGGACAATACAGTGAGCTGTTTAAGGAACACAGAATGAAACAAGTAGAACACACAGAACTAGGTGGCATGATCTCTGACAGTAGTTTTGTTTGATTTTGTTTTCAGTCGTGTGTTCTTTCAAGGAACAGTAGTTCCTTCAGTAGTTCTGTTCTCCCCCAGTCAAAATCTGAATATACACTGAAATAGTCATTGTTAGTGTGACTTGATTGCTGCTTTGATCTTGGGTTGAGGATCTTGTCAGCTGTCCTTACTGGATACAAAGATCATCTCTAGTTAGCATGCTGGTAAAAGACAGATGTGTGATGTTTTCAGGCTAGAGTAAGGCAACCATTATATCTACAGTGAACCAGATTCATGGTTTTGGTTATGCCCTTTGGGAAAGATCCAGTATAAAGCTGGGGTTCTTTTTTCCCTTTCAGTTTGACAGTGTGACAAGGTTGTACCTGTCAGAGCTGCTACCTTCAGTACTGGAATATAATGCCATGACGAAGTTGGTAGAAGCTTTTGCTAATAATTACTGGAAATAATTTTATGGTCATTTATTGGTATTTCACAACAGAAAGCAACAAACAGGGTGGAGAGGGGGAATGAAGGGTTAATACAGAAAAGCAAATTATGTACCACCTATGAAAGTACTACAGTTGCTTCCTCCTTCATAGCTTTTTTCCTTAAAAGACTATTTCGATTTCTAGGCCACTAGAGACTTAATTTCTAACATCTCTACTTGCTTCTGATGCTCCTTATATTGGTGGGTTTGGGTATTTTTTACGCTGTTGATCTTGATTTGAGCAGATATACCAATCTATGTGTATCAGAAGTTACCTAGCAGCTCTTCTGAAGCAGTATGTGTCATTTATTGTGCATAGAATTGTTGTATAGCAACTTCCTGTTCTTCTTGGGATGCTTCTGGTAATTTGGTATTCTCAAGTGATGCGTATTAGTTCACCCCTAATTCCACACCCTGAACTAGTGTTTCACTAGTAGTGAAGTAAAACTGGTTTTTTTTAATCATCAGATTACATCTTCTAACTTGCTGATTTACTGGCTTGGATGATGACCCATCATCACTGTCTGCCCCTTGATCAGAATAACAATTATCCAAAGCATGCTGTAAAATCATAGTTTGTTCCTTGATCCTCCTTTGCATCTGTTTTAGAGAAACCCAGGAAGTTGGGGTTTTTTTGTCTCCATATTACAGGAAGGTTTTGGTATACTCTCCTTTTTTAAGGAGAGATCAGTTTTCCTTCTGTCTGATTCTGTCCTTTCTTTTCTGTTTCTCCTCTTTGTTGATTTCGGTGATTGTGCTCTGTCACTGCAGAGTAGATCACAGGCCAGGCATTCTTTCAGGAAGGTCACTTCTGTAACTATTTAAGTGCAAGTAATACTAACACAAGCCACTACCACATTTTAAGAACAGATAAAGTAGATAAAGTCTGTTGTGCTGCCCCTATAACCTGTTTTTGTTGTGATGTTTATTTTTCAGCTAATCAGCACTCAATTTTCAGTGAAGCAGCTGCGGAAATGTTTCATTGGAACATGTGGAAACTGAGGGAGGCTCCATAGTTACAGGATGTGATTTATTCCTAAAAGATGATGAAATAAAAAAGGCATTTTTTATACAAACGTGTTTTTTTAATTTGCACTTAATATAATTTGATTTGTCTTTCTATGTGGGCAGGTTTGGGCACGGAACATTCATGGTTTGTCTGGAAAACATTTACAAGAAGATCACAGGCAAAGATCTGAAATATGAGGCCCTCATGGGCAAACCCAGTAAAGTGACCTACCAGTACGCAGAATACCTCATCAGGGCCCAGGCAGCAGAGAGGCAGTGGCAGCACCCCATTCACACCCTGTATGCTGTCGGGTAAGGCACCTCGAGTCCAACCAGTACAGCAGCAAATCACCCACAACAGGAATACCAGCAAAGATCCACAGCTTGTACTAGCTTACTTCTCATACTGTTGGGGCCACTAACATTCTTGGCACTACAGTGTACTTCTTACAGTGTGTTTGAGCCTCGGTGTTTCTAATCTTGAAAATGAGTAATACTTTGCTCTTTCTATGTGTTATTTCTGTAGAAGCACAGAAAGTGGTTTAGATGCCACTAAGGTTTCTCCTGATTCCCTTACCCCCACCAAGAGGCTGGGTAAATCTAGCAGAAGGATTTGCATGGGTGGTTTTTATTAGGTTTACTGGTAAATGACAGTTGTTAGAGAATGTAGAGCTAGACTTTATTTGTGAGGTCATTAAGCTTAGTCATACGCTACTGTGTGTGCTGTCCCATCATAGAATCCTTTTCATAGAGATAAAGCTGTATTGTATCAATGACTGTTCCAGAACCCCCAACATGACTGGAAATATAATGAACTCATTCATGGCCTGCAAATACCTATCCTTGATTTCCAAACTGAAATTTCACTAGGGAGTAAACAACTCTTATCATATGTCATGCTTAATGAAAGTTGTGTAATAAAATAACTACAGAATTGGATTTCTTCCAGTTTACGTATTCCCACATAAAGTCATGTAAAGTATAAATTAAACTGTTAAACCAAAACTGCATAAATGTCCTTCAGACTTCGCAATTTGACAACTCAAATCGCCCTGCTGACTAAACTGTTTCTTCTGTTTCCAGAGATAATCTCATGACTGATGTCTATGGTGCTAACCTTTACAATCGCTATCTTGAAGAGAACTCCAGACAAGGTTCAAAATCCTGGGTTCAGGCCAAAGCTGCTGGTGGCAGGGGACCCACCGCGCTCTCTCAGGATGAGGAGATAGACAACAGTTGGGAGAATGAGTTAGCATCCGCAGCTGCTGCCCACTGTAGGTCTGTTCTTGTTTGTACTGGTGTTTACAACCCACACACCGAGGTGCCCTTGGATACCAGGGTGAGCATAGCTGAAATGGTGTTCCATGGCCACAGAGATTTTAGATTTGAGCCTGGGTTAGTAGAACCAGATCATATTGTACCAGACATTGATGCTGCCGTAGACCTGGTCTTCCAGCTGGAGAACTTTGCACCTTACTGAAATGACATGATTTCTTAAGGACTACTCAGTGCTATGCTTTTCTTCCCACAGACCAAACTGTGCTTTAAAATCATGCCACAAACTGCTGCTTTCTAAAATTTTTAAGTTTTACATGAATACAATCTTATATTAAGTAAACTTAGGTATATTAATTTGCTTAATATAAGTATATTAAATATCTACAGTGCTTTTTAAAGTACTTGGAAATATGTCATTTGTTGCTTTAGTTGCCCTTTATTCTCCTCCTTTTAATTATGTTAGGTATTTTAATAGCAATTTCTCATAGTAGCTTATGCATGTTACTGGTATCTCAATTCCCATGTGACAGTACCTTCTGTTTATGGAAGATTCAGCTTCCAGGAACTGGGATCTTGAGAGAATCGGCCCATGGGGCTGGGGTTGTTCACACGCTTACAAACTGGCAGGTACAGAGCATATGTTTTGCCACTTGGGATTCTGCAGCTAGTGAGTACTTTTTCTAATTAGAGCAAAGTCAACTCTGTTCTGCTTTGTACTTGCTCACATACAACCCTGCAGCCTTTCTCTTTACCTGTCTTCTCATGTGTCTGGAGCTGCTACAGCTTCTCCCCACTCTGACATGTAAAGCCTTAATGGAAATGCGCTTTTAAGATGGAGAAGGCAGACTTGTGAACACCAGTTTTGAAACTCCAACTAAGCTGAACACAGTCATGTAAGGAAAGCAGCTAACGTTGGGTGCCTTGTGTGGCAGAATACCTGGCCTTTTGTCTTTGCCTTTTTATCTTCACGTTTTGGAGGAATTTAGGATTTTAGAAAGCTTCAGCAATTATGTTTCAGGCATTTCTGTCAGTTGGACTTCTCCATGGAATGAGTGACTACTGTTTGGGTAAAAAGTGCCTAGTAATTTACTTGAAGCTTCATACCACTGTGGTAATTACCTGGCCTTTAGTGTAATATATTTCATCTTGTGTCTGTTACATGTTTGTTGGTTCATGAATTTTATACCTGTTCATTTAAAAAAAAATAATTTATGTTATTTTTGTAAAATACTTTTAAGCATTTTAATCCAAAATATGTCTTTGAAGATGTATTTGTGTTAATTTGTTACAGCAGTGTGTATGGTGTACTTGTGACATAAAGTAGGAAAATGAAGCCAGTGAAGTGTGGTTTAAAAACAAGGTCAACTTACACAGAAGTGTCTCTCACCATAACTTTGGGGTGTGTCAGGATTTTATGGTTGGATTTATTTGGTTTTCTTGTCTGTTTATCTTTTCCCAAATCAGAAATGGCACAAACAAAAATCTGGGGGGCTTCATTTTTCCCAAGTTCTTGCAGAACTAGCAATTGGCAGCCAGATGGTGGCATAAAGTGATGTGACTTCCTGGCCAACTTCTTCACTGCTTACTGTCCTGCTATGAAAGAGAATGAAAACTCACATCATGAAGAGAACACTGCTGCTAAGGAGTCCGATTTCTTTGTTGTGTTTTCTCCATTTGTAAACTACCATAATCCCTCTCTCTACCATCAGGATTGTCCATTCGTTCACTCAATGTTTCACAAGTAGCTTTTAATGTATCTTGCTGGATCCAGTTTCAGGCCACTGCTTTAAACAGTGTTTTTCCCGTTCCCTCACTGGGAAGGTATTATGATACGTGGATAGACTCCACAACTTGTTAGAGTTGTAAAGTAGGTATGCTTTTATTCAGTGCTGAGGCGCATGGGGGATCGCTCCTCCAAAAGCATGTGCACCTTTCCTTTGCCACTCTGTTTATGTTACATATAATGATTGCCTAAACATGGGATTGCTTCACGCCTAATACATATGCAAAACCTATTCCCATCTAGTATTATAATTAGTTTTCTGGTGTTCGTCCCATTGATGCACTTGTGAAGTGCCTCCTGTGGTGGTCGTTAGGGGGTCATAGGGATGAAGGCCTGTAGTTCATCACCACAAGTAACCTCTTGCCTTCACGCAGACTCAATGGGGTTTCGGCTCCTGTTCAAACCTCAGGTTCAGTACAAGCCGGTTTTATGGATCTTAAAGCAGAAACTTGTCAAGTTTGCAAATTTTGTTACTCTGGGTATCTTTTGTTCCTTTTCTTTCTATGGATACTATTTAAACAAGAATGTCTTAAATGTCATGAATCTCATCTACTGCGGTTGTGCCTAGCAGCTGTAACTCCTACAATTCTGCTTCACCATTGTAGCAACTTTGACTCCTATGGTTCTGCTTCACCAAGCACAGCGACTGCTTAAGCAAGCAGGCACAATGTTAACCCTTTATGTCCCGGTATCAATTACAGCAGCACATTCTTGCCTTTTTTATTGGTACAGTAAACTGGTACATTGCTATCTGTGCAACACTCTCCTATAAGATGCCAGCTGCTTGTGAGGTGT
The DNA here is from genome assembly GCF_033783945.1 of Neopsephotus bourkii. Lineage (NCBI taxonomy): Eukaryota > Metazoa > Chordata > Aves > Psittaciformes > Psittacidae > Neopsephotus > Neopsephotus bourkii. The sequence goes on along the minus strand of NW_026901417.1, from coordinate 2,203,261 downwards.
GCCAGATCCTCCTGAGCGAAGGCTGTGGTTCTGTAGCATGCCAGGGTGCCGTGCTGCGTTGGTTCCGTGCTGGCGCACGTTGCAGGGCTCTAACTATTGCCGGAAGTGGTTTCAGGCTGTCAGTGATGGAAGGAATAAAAACGTGGAAGTTGATGAACAGAAAATGTTCAGTTTCTTTCTTCTCCCCCCCTCCCCCCGTCATAGAATCACAGAATAGTTAGGGTTGGAAAGGACCTTACGATCATCCAGTTCCAACCCCCCTGCTGTGGGTGGGGACACCTCACATTAAACCATGTCACCAAGGCTCTGTCCAACCTGGCCTTGACCACTGCCAGGGATGGAGCATTCACAACCTCCCTGGGCAACCCATTCCAGTGCCTCACCACCCTCACAGGGAAGAACTCCAACAGCTCCGTGTCCTTCTTACGCTGAGGACACCAGAAGTGTGTGCAGTGCTGCAGGTGGGGTCTCACGAGAGCGGAGGGGCAGGATCACCTCCTTCGACCTGCAGATGTGCATGAACACTTTAAAAGGTCCATGGAGGAGCTGTGTATGCACTGTTTAAACTTCGTCCCTCATGGGACCACTATAATGCCTACATAGAAAATCCACTGTTTGTCTGGTGGTCAGGCTGCTGCTGTTTGTTAACTGCAGAACACAATTTTTAGCCTCTATTCCCCTTGGACCTTTCAGGCTGTTCCTGCAGGGCAGGGTGTAAATGGTGCCCAGTGAGTCTGCTTGAGCTATCATCAATGGGATGCTTTGTGTGATGTACGGCCGAGTCCCAGCGGGCCGCTGGAGTTGGAGCTGCATCAGCACGGTACCAAATACAGGCGGTTGTTGCCGCAGATGATGGACAAAGACGAGTAACGGATGTGGGTTTTACTGTAAAACACAAGGGAGACACGCTGGTGTAGCAGACACGTGTGGTAGGTACAGCAGTCAGCGAGGGACAAAGCCATGGTGGGGTCCCCTCAGCTCGGACGGGCTTCCGCGGTGGGCGCCCTCCGCCATCTTGGCTTCACCTCAGCGCGGCTGCTCGAGGCGACCCTCTCCTCGTCTGCCCCCCCCCCCCGGCATCCCTTTTATCAATTTATCTATCTATTTATCTGTTTTTTATATATTTATTTGTCTGTTTATTTTTAAATTTTCCATAGCACAGCAGTAGGAACATGCAAAACCATCACCACCCCACAGGTCTCTAAGGCTCAGGGTGTTTCAAGCTCCCCAGCTGGGTGGACTGAACTCCAGCTTGGTAAGTGGTACTATGGGCTTGGCAGCCACTCAAAAAAGCCAAAATGCTTATCAGAAATAGCAGCTGAGAGCGTTCATTCACAGTTTCAGCTTCCCCTCGTTCAGGTTTCAAACAGGTGCTTGGTGTTTCCTGTCAGTAACAGAGCTTGTGCCCCAGGGTTCAGAGACGGGCACAGTTTGGTGCTCTTGAAACCCAGCTGCTGGGAAGGATGTGTTTACCCCCGAGTTTTGCTGCAGATGGTGAAACCATGAATCAGAAATGTACATTTTAGTAAGAGCTGTGGTTTATGTTTGGGATTGGAGGCTCTCTTCAGTAGGAAAATAAGCAAATGTGGTGTGAAAGCCTCACAGTCGTTTCTGTGAGGAGTTTCTGTAACGCGGAAGGGACACAGAGCTGAAGGGCCCTGGAGCAGCTGGGGTTTGTTCTGCCATGGATGGCTGACTCGCAGAGACAGGCCCTGTACCATGGACATTGCTTCCTTTCCGAGCTGCCGGCTGGCTCTTTGTCAGCTGTTTGTTGTTCAGGTGGTGGCCCTGATGGATGGAAAGGAGCAGTACTGACAAAACAGGTCCCAGAAACACTGTGCTAAACTTTGACACTTCCAGTGTAAGTTATTGCTCCCAACAGCTCAGTGGAGCCTGTTAGTTGAGAGTGCAGCTTCAAGCACAGTGCATGTACATAGTCCCACCAAGGCATCCATGTTTGTAATGATTTGATATAGTTTTGTATGAGGTGCAAACACATTTGAAAGGAATGTATATATTGCTTTAAATGACAGGAATTGCACAGGCAGCTGAAAGCTGGCCCAGACCTTCGGTTGACTTAGTTTCCACATTGCCTCTCCTGTGTGCTGGTTAAAAGCAAGAATACCCTGTTGTTAGGGCAAGTGCAGTGTAGCTATTTTGTGCCCCCCACTTAGTCTCACCAGGCTTGACGGAGGATAGAAATAGTGACCTTAATAACATTGCACACAGAAGACTGTTGCTCAGAGAGATGGAAATCTCTTTCCTGCAGTGTCACAGGCAACCATTACAGGAGTTTCTTTAAAACTCAATGGTGTGCTTGTATGTTCTGCAACTTGAACAGAAATGGGTACTAACAGTCTTTATTATATGGTATTGCTGCGTACATGGTCTGTATGAAAACCTTTTGTCTATACAAGGATGAATCCTTGGGTGATGAAATACATCCTTGTCTCAATGTTGACTAAACCAGCCCCAGTTTCAGTGTGTTTCGGTGGTCACTAATGTGAACACGATAAATCAGTACATAGCCAAACTAGCACAGATGGGTTTCCTTTGTTTAATTAAGGCCACCTGAGACTCAGCTGCTCTTGATTAAAAGTTCTTCTCCTTCCATTTTGTTGGTCTTGTATGCCAAGCTGAGAATGCAGTATAGAAGCTAAGGTCATGCTAAATGTGTCTTACATTGGAATGCCCAGCAAGCTTTATCTGTTGACCTCTTTCTAAAGCAGAAGCAGCACCCATTGTATAGGTAAGAGTGTTTCTCAGAATAAGAAATGAATTTTCAGCAGGACTTGGATCTCGTTTTGTTGAGGTGTATCTCTGAATATTCTTTCTGCTAGTTTAAAAGCTGAGATCATCACCATAGGTAGGGAGAAGAAATATTCAGTGAATCTAGACTATAAAAACTCAGGTTGGTTGTTGTGGGTGCCAGCTACATAATGGAGGCCAATTTACTTCACTAACAAGGAAAAACAGTGGTTGTGGTGTGTGAGATTTCGTTGTGCAGCCACACTATTCCACATTCCTTGGGAATTCAAGGAAGGGTTCCTAGAAATGCAGCTAAGAAGTCCCTTTGAAGTGTCTGTCACATGCACTAACAATAAGCCAAGTAAACAGTTGTCATGGCTGTTTTCCACAATAAAGTCAAGTTACCAAAAGAGGCCTGTTCATGAGATGTGTTTAATTTGCCACAGACACTTACAAATGACCAGGCAGTGGAGATCAGAGCGGTTTTGGTTTGGTCTCAGTGTGTGGGGCTTTTTCCTTCTGGATAACCCTTTATAACTGGTTTAGCCCATTTGCATTTTCAGGGATACACAAGGGTGTCCTGAGGGGATTCTGGCCATCATTCTTGCTCCCTCATCAGTCAGAGTTGTGCTGTTTGTGTGTCATACAGTGCTTTTGAAGATGACCTGAGAAGCTGCTATGAAACTGCAGTTAACACATGTCTGTGTCCTTTCTGTGAGAGCTCACTAGCAGCCAGACAGGCAGGTTCCAAGGTTCCTGCAAAGTGACATAGGTGTGTGCTGTGAAAGCACAGGCTTGCTTTGGAAGGCCACGTGCTTTACAGGGTTTAGAGAGACCTGCTTTCCATTTTTATTCTGGGTCTTTGTTATAGTAATGGTGGTATTTATATAAATTATACCATCTTTGTACATGAACTGTTCCATTTTGTATCGTATCACAGACTTGTAATTCACAACTTGCTTTTCCTTTCATATTTTTGGGGTCAGTTGTTTTATTTTTCCCACAGATTTTAAATTATACTCTAGATATGCAGAACACATGTAAAATACAAGAAAAATCTACAAAAAGTAGATGCATGTTAATCAAGGCACTAGCACTATTTATCTTTCAAACTGATGCTCTATAGCACTGTGCACACTAGTGATCTGTGCAGTTAAATCCAGAATGTTTCAGTAGGAAAGAATGTGTCAAGGTAAGGGAATTAACCAATGAATTCAGCTATAACCCAGTGCTCCAAGGAGCCAGCTTTGGAGCACAGCCATCTCATTGAAAACTGCTGACTGCTCTTTTGCTACCTGAGGCTGTTACTGAAGTAGTAGCCTGAATATAGAACCAAGTAACTCAGTATTTGGCTCATGTGGATGGAAAATGCTTAGCTACTGATGTTAGAATTAAAGACCCAAGTAAAAAGAAATTGCTTTGTGTAGTTTATAGCAATTAAAATCCGGGATGTGTGCTCCCTTAGGAAGGTACAGTTGGAAATATAGTTTAACTGTAATCACTGAAAAAGTTGTTTGTACTTTGCAACACTAGGGGCTCCAGTTTTCATTCTTGATCTAGTGGCCAGTTATGTTGGAGAGCTTACTACTTTGAAACTATTTAATGTGTAGGCATTTATGTGAGTGATGGGCAGTTGCAAGGATAAGTTAAGCACTGTTTAATAGAGTGCATTAGATGATGTCTTGTGTAGAAGACCATAGATCACCGTAGACTAGTTTGTGTGTCATAGAGTGTTTTTGAAGATGACCTGGGAAGCTGCTATGAAACTACAGTTACACAGGTGTGTCCTCTATTCTTAAAATGTGATTTTGTTTCTGATAATAAACCACGCGATGTACATGCACAAAATAACAACAGAAGGTATTAATTGCCAAATGTTTACTTTAATTAAACCTTTTTAATGATACACAGTACAATGCATCCACTACTTTGCTAAAATTCACAACAAAAAGTAGGATTCATATGTTTAAAAATATTTTTCATAATAAATTCATAAATAGATGAAGATAAAGTATAAAAAATTACTGTAATATGCAAGCGTGCTCCCTTGTCTCCTCATACTTGAAATGATCTAAGTATTGTGATAAAGTTTAAAAGCAAAGTAGTTACTCCTGATTAGAAATGTACAACCTGCATTTCTTGAAGAAACCTTGAAGAACAGCAACAGATTCATCCTAGAAAATGCAGAATAATTTTAACACTGTTATCATCCAAACCCCCCATCTGATTTTGGAATGCAGAGAATTCAATATGAATTAGAGATTTGTATTTTCTCCCCAGCAGGTGTCTCAGCCAGACTCACTTGAATGCTACCTGGTCTCTGGAGTTATGGGGTTTATACCTGTCAGGTATCAGTGAGTGAGGCACAGCAGTGGGAAAAGCAGGTTGGCAGCACTGAGCATATCTAACTATCAAAAATCTCAGCATTTCTCCTTACAGATTTAGAAAACAGAATCTTTGAAAACAGTTACAAATAACTAAATTCACCTTCTGCTCAGTCTGTGGCTACTTTCTGTCTGGCAAGGACAGTGTCTGATCCCATCTGTTGACTTCCCTGGCTTTGAAATGGTGTGTGTGTGTGTGTGCAGCACCATTCCAAGCCTTAACTACCTGGTGAATCTCTTGCATCACACCATCAGACTCTGTCAGCAAAGTCATAAATATTATCACTCTCTTAAGAAAATGTACATAGCATTTTATTTGGTCAAGTATCAAACTACTTTTCACGCTTAGGATTATCTATTTAAATACCATTTATAAAGGGAAAAATGCTCACTGATGCAGAGCACTGAAGTAGGGAATGAACATGAAAATGCAGAATAATCACGATGCTCTTCTTTTCACATGACTGTGGTTTTTTTTCCCCTGATAACTATTTCCTTTTAGTGCAAAACCAGTTCCATCCAGGTCTTGTGCTTTTTTGCACTGGTAACTGGGTGCTTTTGAAGACCTTGGCAGGCATCTGTCTGCAGCTTTAATGCCTCTGAAAATTCAGCTCTTAACACAGTTTTTAAAAGTACCTTCAAATTGTCAAGACAAGTTTGCATGCCATGTTCAGAGGGCAATCTTCCATACTTGTTTTCACATACAGTAGTTTGGATACCCAAAATCACTCCCTCACATCTTCGCATGAGTCTATATTGCTCACAGCATTTACTGCAGAGGAAATGGGTGTTGATCATCACAAGTTCTGCAGCACAGTACAGTGTAATAGGCTGTTACTTAGTGGTTACTGAGCGGAGACTGGCTTTTGAAACTACAGATTGGGTTGGGCACGAGCCTTAAAAGACTATTTCTAAGAAAATACACTCTTCTATTTCATGTTTTCCTCTGCTTTTATCTGGAAAAGATAATCTTTTTGTCTAAGGATCTTTTTGTATTGATTGAACCATTAGAAATCTGTGCTAGCTTGCCACAATTTTGGTCCTATGTAAGTTACTTTATGCCCAAACTTACAGAAACTTGGATTCTTTTAGCTAGCTATTATATCTGAATATATAATGTGTAATTTAAGATGTCTGAGTGAATTTATAGGGGAATTAAGGTTTAAATTCCCACAGGGTAGTCAGTGATATATGTTCTTATGAAAGCTTAAAATAGGTGACTGCTGTTCTTAGTTTCCCAGTTTAGGCTTCAAAATGAAAAGATATAAATGTAGGATTTTTTTTTAATGTTACGCTTATGACTAAAGAAAAATAGTTCACTTAGAGGACTCCTGCTATAATAACAAATTTTGAATGGGGTAGGTAAGCCTTAGACAGAAATGACTTTAAACAGAAGCACCTTTGTGTATTTATCTAATATATACCTAATACCTGCCATATCTTCCCTTGACCCACACTGCCTACTCGGACTTGATCGATTTCAGAGAAGACACTAGAGGGATTAAATAGCTTTCCCAGGAGCAGGAGGTTGATAACATGCAAGAACTTGCCAGTTACAGTATCTGGTGGATCTTCAGTGCTTTGTGATAGGAATGTTAATACTCATATATAATCATGAATGTTAATTTTCTGTTAAATCTGAAGTTGAAAGAAAGGTATAAATCAGTGGCAGCAGTCCAGTTGCATAATCAAATTGCCAGTACCTTAATTGAAGTCTAAAAAAATCAAGTGCCATTGGATTTTTCAAATGGTTTCCTGGGGGAGAGAGACATACTTTTAACCTCATAATGAGGGAATATGTTCTAAATACAGCTTTATGCCAACTTCACAGCTGTCCAAATGTTAAACTGTGCTGTTGCCATCCAGTTCACTAAGTTTAGCAGTCCACTCATCATCAGTATAGACAGCAGTTTTCTGTTGTACAAGAAGTGAACAGGAAAGCACCAAAAACTACTTCTGTAGTGCATGATTTTACCTCTGGGAAGGAAAGTGTAAGCAAGCATTGATTACACCCAGACTCTTACTCAGGCTTCTCTTTACTCATTCTTGTGAAGTTACTCTGTTTTCTGCTGCCTGCTGACTCGTATGGAAAACCAAGACTATTGTTGACATAATCTATCTTCAGTGACACCTAAAGTTACTTATGTACTACGGGTAACTGCCTGTATCAGTATTCAAGTAATAGAAACCCTTGTTAAAAAAGGGAAGAAAAAATGGCAACCCTTTTGTGCTTCGAAGCATTCTTTTTAAAGTGAATGTTTTCCAGTCACATTAAAAAAATGGTATCTAAGGTCAGGTGAGTGCGCTGGCTATTTGTGTCTAACCTCTGGCACCAATTCTATGGACAGCAAATACACACTTGGGTTGGTTTGTTTACTTTGCTCTTTTCCAAGTAAACTACAATGAAATGATAAAGATGCCAAGGGCTAAACTTGTTCTGGAAATTACAACATCTCCTCATGGAATAGTTGTGAGCTTTTTCCTAAAGTAAGCAGTGGAGATTGCAATTAAATGCTTCCATCTGAGATTTTTTTGCTGCTTTGAATAGCTCTATAACCTAATTCAATAGGATTAAAACAAATCTAACGTTACCTGGCCAGTAAAAACTAAGATACCCAGAAGGCTGGTTCTCAACTCAAATCTCAGTGGAATCTTCAGCACCAAAAAATACTACAAAAATAAAACGGAGGCAGTATTTACTCACAGCATGGAAAAGAGCCACCAGATCTGAGAACAGCCTGATTAGAATGGACTCTGCTTTGTGACTCTGAAGTCACTATACTTCAAACAACTGTAACCATTGATCTACAGTAACAATGTGACATCTTTTATGGCCCAGTTTGTAAATCTAGAATGCCTTTTAGTTGATAAACATTTTAGTATCATTTGAGAAAGATTGATCATCCTTACCACTTAATTACCCTAAACTTGGGCTTCAGTTCCTTTCAGTTTTACCAAGAACTATACATGCATGCCCTTGGATCTGTTGCTCTTCAACACTTCTTGTAGCACAAGGGCAGGAATACAGCTACGTGGTCATCATCAGCTGCTGGCATGAAGTGAGTCACTTGGGAACTACCTCTCCACAAAAGAGCTCCTATTTCTTTGGATTTTCCCTGTTCACTGGTTGCACACTCTACCTGTAACCTGGTTCGCTTCTGGGAAGTCTCCACAGAAAATGAAGGACAGGGGTTAAACTGAGCACCCTCCAAGGCTGGAAGATACCAAAAGAGAGTAACTTTATTTTTCAGTTTCACAAAGCAGTTACTGTTCTCACTTCATTTTCCTCCAGTACACTGTTTACCCAAAATAATGCAAGAGGGTAAAATTCAGTGCTCTGTTAACATATAAATGTTTTGGAAGCAGGACAGGTAAAGATAAAACCATTTCTATCAATGAAGTAACACACAAATTAATATTGATTTAAAGAGACTTTCATTATTTGAGTAAAACAATCCCATGAAGAGAAACTAATAATGCTACCTCCCAGATCCCTCAGGATTGGCATGAGATGGCAAAAGACATTCAAATGGTCAACTGGCTGGGGCTCTCCAATTCAATAACACAGGTGTAAATCTTAATGGGACAGGGTATACTGGGGCAGATGACAGAAAGGCTTTAATGTTATTTAAGGGTGTTACTGCGTGTGTATGCATACTGTCAAGTACTACTGCAGCAACACAGGTATAGTGCATGTAATGGTCAGCTCTATTCTTCAAATAAATATGATCTTTAAAGGCAAAGAAAAGACTGAGCAAGAGCTCTCATCTTCATTAAGTTCTTAGAAATCTATGGGCATTATCTGGGCTTAATTTAGTTTTGTAATTCTACCCCCTGTAAAAGGGACCTGCTTTCCACTGCTGAGAAAGTAACAAAATCATTAGGACCTAGGTTCTGTTCATCTTGTTTTGCAAAGTAAATGTTAGCAGGTTTCTGGGCTGAGGTTTCTTTGGTGTTATATTCACATAACTCTAAATATGTGTGCAAGTTCCATCCTTGGTGATGGACTGGATGAGTAACTGCAGATAAAATGAGTTTAAATCAAAATCAGTCCAGAGGATAACAATGCAGAATGCTCCTGGGAACCACATTCTGCTGATTATTTCAGTTCAATATTTGCCTCTGCATTCCACTCCTAAGAGTTACAAGGCAGGGATTAACGTCCCCTTCTGTGTCTTTGTAATATTTTGCACACTTTGGGCATTGCCAAAAATAAATGATAAATACTAATTCAAATACATGGTCAGCCAAGGAGATCTGCTTAAAAGCAATTACTGCAACCTAGTCTTGTTAATGTTCAACTGCCACTAACCAGGTTTCTTGGCAAATGTTGATGCTGTGAACTCTGCTCATGCACTACTGAATTATTCACTCGCTGTACGGCAGTGTGCACTTGTACCCTAAGGTTTCAAACAGAGGTTTTTACCCCTAAATCCCAGGTTTATTGCTACCCTCTCTCCTCACCCAGGTATGCTTTTGGTTTCAAGAGGATTAATGGAATTAAACCAACAGGACTATCTTCCTAACACTTGAATTACACATTTAATAGAAGTCTTCAGAAGGAGAGTGAAAAGCTCCAAGTTACATTTACTAATTTATTTCTGGCCAAGAAGCTATCAGCCTAGTGAGTATTGTAAGGCTTTGGTAATTGAAATAAGCCTTTTACTACTGAAAGCCAAAGCACTGTCATTCATAACTGCTGCTAACCTGAAAAAATAAACCAAGTCTTCAGGCTATTTCTTTGTTCCCTTGTGTTCCATTAGGTAGGGCATGCAAACTTGTATTGCACTTGTCACAACACAGAAGAGCCAAGAGTTAGAAGACAAAGCTGACTTAAAGCCATAGTCGTTGTTTTCTACAACAAAATGAAACCTGATCTGTATTGGTGCATTCACTCAGAAATACAGCAAACAAATCACTGATGCTCTATCTTATGTTTTCTGACTGGAATAGACTAATATGTAGACAGCGTCTCAGCCTTCAAGACTAGCTTAAGGAATACATGGGGGCAAATGGTAAGGACAATTACAGCGCTTGTTCTAATTCTACTTGTCTACTAAACAAACCTGAAAACTAAGGAAATGGATCAACAGTTCCTCAGTTCTCCATCTACTATAAAAGCACAATCATTCACTGACTGCACTGCAAGTAGGATTTATGTTCATTTTGTATCTTGTTCCAGTTGTAAAATGAGTTACTATGTAAACTACTGATTTCAATCTGAGTAGTAGCAGTACCGTTCTTCAATGCATGCAAATCTTTATCAGCATGGCTTAAATAATTTGGCACTAATCCTGCAAATAGTGGGAGGCTGAGCTTATCTGAGGGTCTATGTTCAAGCATGTTGACCTCCAGGACTGTTACGTACAGATGTAAACTAGAATATGGCATGATAAAGTCAAATGCTTACTAGTATTCTGGATTTTCAGGACCAACTAACCAGGAAGAAAAGCATTCATCAGGACTGAGTTTTAGCTTGGACTGACTTCAGGAGCAGAATACAGGGTTTGCTAATGACTAACAAATCCAGAGTATGGGTAATCCCCATTTTCAGTGTCTAGCTACTGCTGAACACTTCCTGCCTGTGGTCTTTGGATATAGGAGAGCTTGGAATGTCCTGGAAAACTATCAAAAATACTCCTAAGTACTGCAGCTCAACCTGCCCTTCTGTATAAAACATTACAATTGTAAAAACTATACTAATTGAAAAATTTAAGGCCCTTTCAATCTCACAACTATAAAACTTGAAAACTAATGCTTTAGATTAGAAGCAAGAAGGCTATAAAGCATACGTTATGCCTCAATTGGCTACCTCAGAGTTTAAAAACCCAAAAAGACCAAAGAATGGTTTCGTATTTTCTGTTGCAGGATGAACAGTATTGAAATTAGCCTGTTGATCCATTAGCCCTTTCTTAAAACTTCCTGATTTTCATGATACTGGATATGTTAAATGGCTAAAAACTAGTGTAGCTCTAGTAGCAAACCAATCCAGGTCTGCTTTGATCAAGACTTTCAGACAGGACGTGACTTCACTGTACGTGTGTGCTTTCTGAAAACGAGCTCCTTTAAAGCATCAGGACTGCAAAAATCACTTGTCACTCTGAACGCCTTTGCTTTAACCACAGAGTTAAAATAATCCTGCTTCTGCTCTCTTGCAAGTCCATTTTTGTAAGGTGCTGGAGGGTGTAAGTCCAGAGAGGACTGCTGCCATCAGTACTTCACCTGCACCTACAACGTGTAATACAGAGCTGAATCCTGAAAGACAACTATATGGAGTTGTATTACTAAATCTATTTAACTTAACAGTGTAGACCTTTGATCAACAGTGAAAGATTCTTCCTGATGAGTGTTTTCAAGGAATGAAAAGCAATTGGTAATTTCTGATAGGGAGAGGGAAGCAGCTGAGTGCAAAGCTGGGAGGGAATTACTTCAAAAGGTGCTGGTTTCTTAAACCCAAGAAGTTGCAATGCATGCAGTTTTCAGCTCTTCAGAGGTTTTCTTTCTCATTATTTGCCAAGATTGTTTTTAAAGAGATGGTTTAAAAACACCCGAAAAGCAAAACCCAAATCCAAAGCAAAAATCAAATCCACCTCTACCACTTAAGCAATAAACACTCTGGTAAAATTATGTCAAATATATGACCAGAATGAACCCTGTTAATGACCATTAGGCACATGGCAGGAGATCATGGCTACCAGTCAGTTCAAGGTTTCTCCAGTTCCTCTTTCCAGTGGCGCAGGTCTTGAGTTGTGGAATGAAATTAAGAAACCTGAGGGAAAAAACTCAATGATACCCACTTGGAAAAGGGAGCTATCACTGTGCAAACAAGAACAAATGAAATGCATCTACCCTCTTCTCAAGGCTGTATTTAAAATAACTACACTGGTTCAATCCTGTTTGACCACAAGTTCTGTGATACTGCTCAGGCTGATCTTGCTTTTTCTTAACTTGGTAACTTAAAATTCTAACAAAACCTGAGAAAAGACTTCCCCACCTGGGCCTATCCCAATGTGAATCAGCAATTCACATGCCCTAGGGCATGGTGACTGCTTTCTGGTCCTCTAATCAAAATGCTGGGGATTCTAGCACTTGAAATACCTTTATCAAAGACACTGGCACTTTCTGGTCATTGGTGGAGTGCTGAGGATTTACAGTCACTGTTAAAGATTGCCTATTCCAAAACTGACCTCCTTTGCCAACAGTTCTGTGCTAAATGCTTCAGAACTCTGGTTTTGCGTCAGCCTCTTCCCCAACCATCTGCCTCCCTACCCCGCATCACCAGTTCCAAGTTGTTTCTTCCACTTTTGTAACTCAGGTGAAGGTTACAGAAAAGGAGATGGTGGAGATGTAACGTTTTTCAGAGGGTTTGACTTTTAGGACTACCTCTCAAGAGTTGCCTTTTAAAACTAAGAAACCAAAGCAAACAGGATTGTGTCTAACTTCTACAAAACTGCTGGTTTCACAGGAGGAGGAGGATATGGCTACCATGCTACTCAGCATTAGGGTGAAGCACCATCTAAATTCCAGTAAAGTTAGGGACATCACCTGGCTCGTATCAGCAACCACACCCCCAGCCTTCTGCAACGTCTTTGCTGTCAAGCTTGATGCTATCAGTATTCTTCTCACTGAACATAGGGCCTCCATGCCTCATCATGAGCTCTGTAGCCATCTTCACAAAAGCCTCCTCCACATTGCTGGAGTCTTTCGCAGAGGTCTCTATGGCACAGATGATGTTATCATAGTGTTCAGCCAGACTCTGAGCTTCCTCCAGCTGAACCTCTCGAAGGTCACTTAGGTCAGACTTGTTTCCTGGAAGAAACAACAGAGTCACTTACAATGTTTCTGTCAGAGTCAGTATTTAGCAGGAGGTTCTCAGGTTTCCAGAGCTGCAGAATTGCCATGCTTGGAGATTTTCAAAGTTTGAATGAACATGCCCTCTCCAACCTGATATCAGCCCTGCTGTCAGCAGGAGCTGGGCTGGATAACCTCCTCAGCCCCCCTCCTGTAGGGCTCGGACAGAGAACAGAAAAAGTCAGCAGCTGAAGAGTGGTGGCTGTACCTCTTAAGAGAAGAAAAATGAACTAGAAATGGAAGTTAAAAGCATTTTGTGAAAACAGCAGCAGCCTGCTGGTACCTAGGGAAATCTGGGATAGTGCTGATGTTGTATTAGCAGATTTCCAGGCCACAAGAGTTGCATCTGAGTCAGAAACATTAGGTCTGGGAAGCAAAGTACTGACAAACCCTGATTGCCCCAGAGTCCTTCCGAAATTTCCCATTTGCTGAAGTTGGTGGGTGCTCCAATTTGCCAAAACACTTTGGCTTGCTATGATGGAGCTTCTCTGGTCCCTGGAAACCTCATGATCCTTACCATGAGGATAGCTCCCAGCAGCTGTGCCTCAGAACCTGCAAATCTTGCATGCCCAGTTTGCCATTAAGTGAGAAGCACAGGGTTCAAAGCTGGCTTCTGATAGAGAGCTGCCTACTTCTTAACAGAAGTTAATAGAAGGAAAACATTTCTGGTTTGATGAATCAGAACTTTCTAATGAAAAAACCCAGGAAAAATTTCCAATGGGATCTATTACATACATCTTAATCCAAAAATAAAACTTCTAACCATCTTAAACAGGTATTGAAACATTGCATGGTAACCTGTAGCACTTGGTACTAATACTTTTCACTCACCGATCAGCAGCTGTACTATGTTGGAACCAGCATACTTCCTCACATCCTCGATCCAGCGAGGAATGGACAGGAAGGAACCTCTCTTGCTGATGTCATAGGCCAGGATTGCTCCATTGGCGCTGCGGTAGTAACTCTGTGTGATGGTGCGGAATCTCTCCTGGCCAGCTGTGTCCCAGATCTGCAACTGAATAAAGTGAAGCACACAGTGAGATGCGGGCCAGCAAGCTTTCCACAGCAAAAGATAGGATTTGATTCAATAACCTTGTTATAAAGCTCCCTTATATGTAATATATTCTGGCATCACATCCTTCTACTCCTTTGTTCATGATTCAAGGACAATAATATATACCAGAGAGTGTTTTTGCACTCGGCTGCTCAGAGTTTGGATCAATTGAGACACTCTGGGATCCTGCAGGTGAGCTCTGATGCATCCTTCTGTGGCAGATTATGGAAACTATCACTTGTGTGTCCAGCCTACCCCTCTATAACCTTCTCTAGCAGAGTTATCAAAACAAGACATGAGCCCATAGCCAAGCCATCCCAGTTCCTCATCAGGTGTGTCACTGAAACTACAGAAGGTTTTTCACTAGCATCGTGTCTGTGGTACTGATACAGGCTTGCCAGTTCTGCTACTGGGGCTGTAACAACTGGAGCAGGATGTGGTGGTATCACCCAAGAGCCCTGATGCTGTTTGGTAAGTAGATATGAGATAATTGAAAGCATATATATAGAATACATAAAACATATAAAAGAAATACCGGCAATTCCTGGTTTCAATACAATCAGACAAAGATGTAGTCAGGCTAGGCAGCTGTCCTTTTTTAGGTGGTAAAACAGACATTACATCTGGGCAGGGAGAAGAAATGCTTGTCTTGCATACTTTTGCCTAAATCCAGCAGCATAAAAACTATGAGGTTAGTACCAGGGTTTGAGTTCCCAGTACTAGCTGTTCCAGAAGAAGCAGCCAAATAACTCAGTGGACAAATACAATATCCTGCTTACAGGGAAAATGTCTTTCTAAGTCCTCTTGTTTTACAGGTTGTGTAATGTCCTGGAACATGACAGTTCATATTCCAGGAGCTTCTAATCTAAAGTAACTGTGGATGTTCTCATCCTCCATATAAGTCTCTAATCCTTTTTGAATCTTTCAAAGCTCTTGTCTTCAGTATAATGGCAATTAAACCAAAGAATCTCCTTTTAGAAATCTTATATCTTCTGTCCCTCTGTTGCACTTTCACTTCTCTATCCCCAAATGACAAGTGACTGCTTGCCTTTTTGTGCCATTCTTTATATTCTGCACCTCCTCTTAATTGAGGCAGGACAGAGCAAATACTCCTGGGGTTTCCAATCTTCCCATATTGTGGACCTGTTACTTAGTTTTTCTCTTCTCTCTGAACCTTGTCATCTTAAACAGCTGATTACTTCACACAATGTGGCAGTGATATTTTGTACTCCATAATATGGAATAATTTTTCCATTTCTTTCTTTTGCACATTAGTATTTTTATCTTCTGACTGCTGCATGTTTGAGCAGCAGCTTTTACTTTGGAAAAGGCTGTACTGATCAAATCAGTTTCCTGTGCTAAGCTAACCAATGGTAAGGCATTTAGATCCCAAACTGCATATATACAGCTTAAAAGGAATCAACCCAATGAGAAAGTACTTCTCAGTCCTAATAAGAGTTTCCTCAGAGGAGGGGAAGGGACTGTAATGGCCTCAGAAAACCGAAAACCACAAAGCAGTGATTATTAACAGGGCAGATAATGGCTTAGAACAGTCAACACACTAATACCAGGGACAAGGAAGTTCATGGCAGGTTTATGTATGATGTTCTCTGTGCTCAAGCCTCCCACCAGACCTTTGTGTTCATTACGTAGTTTTAAATCTCAATCCTTGATTAGGTCAAGTGCAAAATAAGGCTAATGATGATTATCCAACACTTGGGAGAGGTCTGAGAGATTCTTCGCAGACAGAAGGATCATAAACATTTTAAATTAAAAAAAGAAAAAATTGTCACAGCTTACACTTTTCACATGGTGTAAATAAAAGTGATTTACTTGCACAGTGACTGAGCAGGCCAGGCTTGGGCTGTACACTGCATTTTGAAACCTCTATAGAAGTATATTCCATAGAATCTCAGAATCATTGAGGTTGGGACAGATTTTGCGAGCAGACAAAGGCAACTGCTTGCCTCGAGTGGTTTCAAAGCTTAAATCTTCCTGAGTCTACGATTTTCACAGGGAGCAACATAACTCTGATTAGCCTGTAGTTCCCAGGGTTTCTTGCCCTTTCTGAAGATGAGTATGGTATTTCCCTTTCTGAGATCCTCCACAGTTTCCACAGCCTTTCAGTGGCGACAGAACAACCTCAAAATGTCACCAACAAGATCTCACAGCACCTGCCCCCCATTTTTTACTCAAGCATTTACTCAAGCATCTGTCAAGTGTGGACAGACTCAAGCATGTCTGTCCACAGGACTGCATGTACAAAGTTGCTGAAGCTCTCTGAGCTACTGGGAACCCCACAGACTCCAGGTTTGACCTTCTCAGGAGCTCCAACAGCAGTCTTCCTCAAGCCCTCATCCTTCAGGTAAGTTCTTTTTCTCAGGCATCTGAAGTTCCTCACTCCTCTTTTGAATCATTTAACTTTTGACATGATCTTCAGTATGTTGTGGTTTTGCTGTCATTGCTAAGACTACTCTATGTATTAGACCTGTAAGACATTTTCTTTGCAAACGTACATATGAATGAAGACCTTGTGTCCACTGTAGGAAAGGATGTGGTGCGAGACCATCTTACGAACCTGAACATGCACAAGTCCATGGGTCCTGATGAAATCCATCCGCAGGTCCTGAAGGAGTTGGCGAATGAAGTTGCTAAGCCGCTGGCCATCATATTTGAAAAAATCATGGCAGTCAGGTGAAGTTCCAGATGACTGGAAAAAGGGAAATATAACCCCCATTTTCAAGAAGGGGAAAATGGATGACCTGGGGAATTACAGACCACTTAGTCTCACCTCTGTGCCTGGCAAAATCGTGGAGCAGATTCTCCTGGAAGGCATGCTAAGGGGCATGAAAAACAACAAGGTGCTTGGTGACAGCCAGCATGGCTTCACTAAGGGGAAATCCTGCCCGACCAATTTGGTGGCCTTCTATGATGGGGCTACAGAACTGATGGACAGGGGCAGAGCAGTTGATGTCATCTACCTGGACTTGTGCAAAGCGTTCGACACTGTCCCACACAACATCCTTATCTCTAAATTGGAGAGACGTCAATTTGATGAATGGACCCCTCGGTGGATAAAGAACTGGCTGGATGGCCTCACACAAAGAGTTGTGGTCAATGGCTCAGTGTCCAGCTGGAGACCAGTAACGAGTGGTGTCCCTCAGGGATCAGTGTTGGGACCGGTCTTGTTTAACATCTTTGTCGCTGCCATGGACAGTGGGATTGAGTGCGCCCTCAGCAAGTTTGCCGATGACACCAAGCTGTGTGGTTCAGTTGATCCACTGGAGGGAAGGAATGCCATCCAGAGGGACCCTTACACGCTTGTGAGGTGGGCTGATGCCAACCTCATGAAGTTTAACCATGGCAAGTGCAAGGTCCTACACCTGGGTCAGAGCAATCCCAGGCACAGCTACAGGCTGGGCAGAGAAGAGATTCAGAGCAGCCCAAGGAGAAGGACTTGGGGGTGCTGGTTGATGAGAAAATGAACATGAGCCGGCTTCAGTGTGCACTTGCAGCCCAGAAAGCAACCGTATCCTGGGCTGCATCAAAAGGAGCGTGACCAGCAGGTCAAAGGAGGTGATCCTGCCCCTCTACTCTGCTCTCGTGAGACCTCACTTGGAGTATTGTGTGCAGTTCTGGTGTCCTCAATGTAAAAAGGACATGGAACTGTTGGAACAAGTCCAGAGGAGGCCATGAGGATGATCAGGGGACTGGAGCACCTCTGTATGAAGATAGGCTGAGAAAGTTGGGGCTGTTCAGCCTGGAGAAGAGAAGGCTGCGTGGAGACCTCATAGCAGCCTCCCAGTATCTGAAGGGGGGCTATAGGGATGCTGGGGAGGGACTCTTCATTAGGGACTGTAGAGATAGGACAAGGGGTAATGGGTTAAAACTGAAACAGGGGAAGTTTAGACTGGACATAAGGAAGAAGTTCTTTACTGTAAGGGTGATGAGGTGCTGGAATGGGTTGCCCAAGGAAACTGTGAATGCTCCATCCCTGGCAGTGTTCAAGACCAGGATGGACAGAGCCTTGAGTGATACAGTTTAGTGTGAGGTGTCCCTGCCCATGGCAGGGGGGTTGGAACTGGATGATCTTTAGGTCCTTTCCACACCTAACTATTCTATGATTCTGTATCAACTGACACACCTGCTTGTCACTGTTCCCACCACTTCTGCTGGCAGAAGGAGCCAGGCAAGGGCTCGCTCTTTGTTTCTGGGGAAGTCAGTCAAATATAGGCATGGTTTAATGCCTTGCTTAAGCCAAACTAAGACAACACTGTCATCAAGGACTTGCCATCCCAGCTGTACATCCTTGCCATCTCCCTGTACTGAAACTAACACTTGTACTTTTTGGGGGGCTAGTAACAGCTCATTCCTTACAATTTGAAAGCTTAGAAGCTTGTCCTGTCGTGGTGGTTGAAGTTTTAATAACTGCCTTATTTTATATCATTAAGAACAGAAACACACAGAGTATGCAAGTCTTAGGAACCAGATTACCTAAAAAAAAATGTATACAGTCTCTGTGTTGAACTTACGCGGTGTAATTTGTTGGACAAGAAATAACAATTGTAAATTCTTTGGAAAACAATTTAGTCTTAGTATTTCTCATTTAAAAGCCCCTCAATGTAAGTTAGACGTTAAATTCAAAATCCCAAATGAACTGTACTAGCCACAGATTACAACAAGAGATAGGATTCTTCCATGTTGTGTTTCATCCACATTGTATATCATCATGCAGTATATGACATGAAGTTCTTAATTTATTTCCTTTGTTTAAGTGCTCTGGCTTTGTAAACGATGTGATGAAAGCAATGTCTGTCACTCAGTAACCTTCTGAAGCCAATCCTGAGTTTGTGATTACTTTAGCAACAATTTTGGTGTAAGAAAGACAGATGTTGGGATTGCTGGAGAATTGTCTAAGCCTTATCTGAAGGTACTAAGAAAAACCACCTATGAAATAAAGAGATGGGGGCACTCCTCTAGTAACAAATGAGGACAGAATAAAGAACAGAGAATAAACAGCCATTGTTCAGAAGGAATATGACAGAATACCCTAAGTGAACAAAGACAAGGAGCCACCTTTCTTGTGCTAATTGTTTCACTCTTGAATGCCCATTTACTTACTAAAGCTGGTTAGTTTGATCCGATTTTATCTTTGCATTTTTTGGACAGCATAGCCCTTAGCGCTGACTGGCACTACAGAGCAAAATCCTAAACCAGCTATTAACTCCTGTAAGACTTTTCATGACTCCATTTAATCACCATAGAATTGGAGCTTTCTGTAAGTACATCAGACAAAGTCTGGAACATCTTTTCACATGTGCCTTTTCATCTTTTCCTGTTGGGAAGGAGTACATGTCATTCACCCCTTGCAAGGATGCAGGCTAGGGTCTGTGGGGCTGGGAAGCAGCTGTGCTGAAAAAGCCCTGGGGGTCTCTGTGGACAGCAAGCTGAAGAGAAGCCAGCAGTGTGCCCTGGCAGCATGCTGAGCTGTACTGACAGGACTGAAGCTAGCAGATCGAGGGAGGTGATTATTCCCCTTTATTCAGCACTTACGAGGTTCTGGCTAAAAGACAGTGTCCAATTTTGCTCCCTCCCCAGCTACAAGAAAGACGTTGCAGAACTGAAGCAAGCTCAGTGGAGCACCATCAAGATGGTCAGGTAACCAGAGTACACACCCCATGAGAAGAGCCTGAGGGAAACAGGCTTATTCAGCATGGGATGCTGAGTACCTGTGAGGAACTTAATCAAGAAGACTGAGCCAGGCTTTTCACAGTGGCTTAAAGAAAACAGTTTCAATTACAGAAATAGACAAAGCATTGAAAATGGCTAGTGGCAGGCTGGCCAAAGAGCACAGTAAACAAGTATTATCAAATGGTTTGACATGGATTCTTCTTGCATTGATAAACATGTTGTTTATCAAAGGTTAATGCTTAACAAATGGCCTCAAGACATGTTAAATGATTTCTCTCTCCCTTACTTCCTATGTAATTTAAGTACTTTTCTGATTCTTCTGAAGTATCAAGGGAGTTCAGTTGTACTTTTATTTGTGAAGCAGCATTAATAACAACTAAGTACATCCTATAGCTGATACTTTACAAAGACAGAAATGTCACTTCTGTGCTAGGAATTCTTCAAAATACAGCAACTTCCATAACATTTCCCAGCAGTGAAATGGAGTATGCAGAGACCATGCTAAATGATTCTTAACCAACTGACCAAATGTGTCTAAATCCTGTCACCAGGATGGCAAACAACAATACACATTTCTGTACCCTGGCAAATCACAATACTTGCTCCTATAAAAAGACTTACTGAAACTATCTTGTAACTGAAGCCATATATATAGTTTTTGCCAAAAGCAACAAACCTAACACCTTTATGGCAACACATTTCAATTTAAAGTGATATACACAGGATAGTTAGGACAAACTGCTCCACTCAACTGTTTCCTTACAAAATTGTCCAAGAACGAGGAATCCCCTCTTTGCTGGGAATGCAGCATTCCTGTTTGCTCTAGCATTATGAGTGTCAAAGTAGTTGACAGAGAAGAGAGCTACGCTTTCCTCTGGATCTCAAAGAATACTGCTTTCATGGAATAACCAACAGCTTCACTTGTATTTGTTTAGAACATTATTAAATGCAACAGTCAGGAGACATGACAGTTAACAAATCATGGGGTTATATTACCTGCAATTTGGCCAGATAATGACACATTATGTTTTGGGCTAGTCTGAAAGGAATATAGTTAAAGCCACGAGGCCTGAATAAAAGCCAAGAATCTTGCTATCATATGGGCTGAAAAGCCTGTAAGTTAAAAACTGCAATGATACATAAAGAAGTATTTGTTATAAAAGGAATGTGCTTGTTTTCAACTGTTCTTCCCTTCTGCTGCTTTCTGAAAGACATAGTAAGACAGAGAAAAAACTGGCATAAAGATAAAAGTACTCAGTATATGTAAAACCACTATAAAATGACAGTATAAAGTAGAAATTAAAGATATTCCATTAATTTCTCAGTTCACAGGAGGTAATTCAGGAAAAGAAAAGGAATTTTGTTATTGCTAACAACGATCTATGGACTTAGGAATGTTCTTGCCTAGCATTATGTAAAATCTTAGTTCCACCATTTTATAAATATCTTTTCTTCCAGTGACATAACAGTTACAACACATTTTTGTTCTGTCTGCCAGATTCTTTCTATCACTCATAGAACAAGTAATTCTTTTATCAATAGCACATTAGTCATTATGCATTAAGTCAACAACCACAACTTCTGGGAACTAGAGCCTGCACCCAAGGATTTAAGCTAGCTGAGAAGGACATATTTGATAGAGCAGCACACCATAATTCCAACCTGTTGAACAGCATACACTAGAGCTTTTTTAAAACTAGTATAGACTGCAGACACTGCATAAAGCTGAGGGGGGAAATTCTGCATATATGCTGGTCAGAATTTGCCCTTGGGATATAAATCAAGGTGGTCATCACAGGTAGCCTTGCTGTGAAGTTCCATTAGAACCCAGTGTCTTAGATCTGCCAAATCCCTGCCTGGCTCCTGTTAGCTCCAATGCCTCCGACAGTCCACAGCTCACAACAGCCAGTCCCAGAGGCAACTGGCTTGTATAATCCCACTGGACAATACCTCAGATTCCAACTGGAGATCTTAGAGAAAGAAGAAGAATAGAAACAAGACTGGATGGCACTGACAAGCTTACTCTCTGGAAGTGGTAAATCTCTGCAAGTCAGGATCTACTGGGGAGGTTATGGTACCAGCGCCTCACTGGTTTGTTTCCAAAGAGAAAGATTCAGTTACCAGCACTGTCCATCAATAGCTCCTTTCTCAAGCACTTAAAGTCTCTATAGATAAAGTTTAGTCAACTTCAGCAGCGGATGAAGCAGTAGCGTATGAAATACTGTTTGAGACACTTGAATACAGCTTTTAGATGCAAGCAAAGCCTTGAGTTAAAAAAGAAAGCTATTTGCAGAACCTTAACTTTTAGGACCCCAACATTCTTCTTATCCAGCAAAAAGGCATCAAAGGAATTGAGACTTCAAATCCTTGGGCCCCAAAATGTTGCAGCACCATTATGCAAATATAATGACAACATCTGAAGTTTTAAATGAAAAGGGACACTAACACAAATGTTACAAGGTTCCCATCTCTTAAGTACATGTCCAGTTCACAGGCAGTTGGGTTGTAATACTCTACCTAGCCTGACTGAAAACGAAGCTCAGATCATTAGGGATGTGGAGCAAGTGGTGATCAGAAGTTCCTTGGGACTTCTTCTGTACACCACTATTAACCTGCTTTATGAGGAAGCTCACAAAAGTCTGACGAAATGCCTCTTTATTTTCCATTTCTGATAGCATGCTGAACAAGCCTACCCAGAGTAGCTGCACTGCTCCAAGTCTCAACCCAAGCAGAAAAGCCTGGCTGGAATTTAAACTTCACATACAACCCACACCTCTAAGAGACCAAAGAAAACCCTCCAAGCAAACGTTTTCATGTTTTAGCTGCATCCCTGACTCAACAGCTAACAAAAATATCTGTAAGGTAAATCAGCAACACGGATTAATTTGCCTAAAGTAATGCTTAAAATACTCTTCTGCAATCTGTGCAGCCCCAGGGTTTTCTGAAGTAGAGAACAACACAAAGAATGCCTCGAGAGCTTGCATTTTCTTACTTGTTTTCACTAAACTACTACTAAGTCCCCAGGTTTTGTTGGGGGCCGATCAAAGCTGTACATGGAGGAAGTGGTAATACCACGAAGGAAATCAACACCTTGCTAGGCTGGAGCTTCTGATCCCCCTCCTTTCCTAAAACATGTGAGCCTTCATTTCTTCCATTTTCTGTGCTTAATATTCTGCTCACGAAAGTTAATCTGTAAGAAAAAGATAACAGAGGACTTTGACACCTACTTGGGAAAACGCAGGCCAAAATTCAACTGCCATTACCATATTTCTGTGCCACCAAAAGCTTTACAATCGCCTGATCTTTCCCAGGCAGTGACTGCCTCAAGTTCTTTCCAGTCCCGCTGGGATAACGACGAGTAGTTGTATGAGTCCTCTCTGGAGGGGGCTGATCCCTGCCGCCCCTTACGAACCGCGGGTGCCTTAAGCCTTGCCTGGCTGTTGGAGCACACTGCTCTGGAGCCTGCGCTGCTGAGGGTCTGAGTGCACTGGGCACGCGTCCTTATCCTCTTTCCAACCCTAACGATTAGCAGATTTTCTCTACCCTGAGAAAAGCATTAGTCAAATTTAGGGTTATTTATTCTGGCTGGAGAAGAACTATGTAAATGACACTTTCGGGGACACCCTGTAAACAGGTCTTTAAGGTAACTTTTAAATACGCCTCATCTAATAGCCGCTTCCCCAGCTTCTCCCGCCCTGCCAGTTCCACGTCCCTTCCTGGAAACATCACAATCCAGCGGAGGTTCCTCCCGGCTCGTAAACACACCATGGCCACAAGCCTCGCTGGAAACGGGTGCTGCGTTACGGCACACCGGAGGCAGTGCGGGATCGCAGCGGGGCTGAGGAGGGCCCGCAGCCACGCCGCTGCCCCCGCCGCAGCAGGACGCGGTTACGGATGCGCTTGGTCCCTCCTCGCCCGTAGCAGCAGCTCGGGAAGGCGGCCCCGGGACCGAGCAGCCCGTCCCCAAGGCGGGCCGGGGCCCAGGGTCCCCACCGGCACGGAGCTCCGCGGCGGCGGGCCGGGAGGCGAGCCGCAACCCCCTGCCCGCCTCGGGACTGGCGCTCACCTTCACCCGTTTGCCCTGGATCTCCAGGCTCTTCATGGTGAAGTCCACGCCAATGGTGCTGCCCTGGCGCTCGGCGAAGGCCCCGGTCTTGAAGCGCTGCACAAGGCAGGTCTTGCCCACGCTGGCGTCCCCGATGAGCACCAGCTTGAAGAGGAAATCGTAGCTCTCCTCCGGGTCGGGGCCGGGCCCCGGCGCTGCCGGGCCGGGCATGGCGCTGCCGCCCTCCGGCCTTCCGCCCGTCGCAGCGGGGAGCCGCGCTCTGCGCAGCGCCCGCCGCCCCCCGCCGTGCCAGGCCCGCCTCCCGCCCGCTCCACGCCCCGGCCCCGGCCGCGGTGGCCGCCCCCCGGGCAGGCATGACCGCCCCCGGCCGGGGAGGGCGCGGCTCCCGGCTCCCCGCCGCCTCCCGGCGGACTGCGCGACAGCCGTAGGCCGGTGCCCGAGGGGCCTGCGCGGGCCGCGGTCCGACCGACATCAGCGATGGTGTGTGGGCAAGCGAGTGCGTGAGAGTCAGCTGAGTGGCACTGAGGAGCCGCTGGCCACGACCGGTGTCCCGGTCCAGAGCAGAGCACATGCGGGCATCCGTCCGCTTGGTTGCCGGAGTGGCGTGTTTGTGCGGTGTATTCCTCCGGGTGCCTTTTACCGTTCCTGAGCCATAGGAGCAAACAGGTGCAGTCACCGTGCAGTCAGCCAGGAAGTACAGCTGGTTTGCCTTGTTGGCTGCTCACTTTTAGGTCCTGACTGGGGTGTGGTTTGTTTCCAGAGTCACAGTCCAAGGCTCAGGGCTATGTTTATTCACTCTTGCAAGGTGCTGCGCTGCCAGAGACAGCTTTAAAACTGCTGACAGCGTGCTACCTGTCTTACATAGACACGTGTGTGTGTGTGTGTGTGTGTGTGATTGTATAGTGCATCACAGGCTGGTTATGTGTATTGGGATAAGCAATCTGGAATTGTGTTTTAACTGCAACCTGGGTTATCTGCAAACCAAACTGCTCTTTATTAGACCCTCTCCTTCAAATTATGTGGTGAGCCAAGATGCTAATAAAAATCTGCTTTACTAATAAAATACTTTGACACAGCACATTTTGTTATTCTGATATTTGCAACAAAGATGTGCTAAATTCCATCCTCCTAGTTTCAAATGATAAATTGTGAAGCAAAACTGCTTAATGGCAGAGTTCAGTCTTCCCAGAGGCAGTTGTGCAGGAGAACACCCTGAGTTATGAGCGAGCCAGGACAGACCAACCAGGCCAGTTTGGACTGAATTGCACTGTATCGATGTATTTCAGTGGTTCATGATTATTCCTTTTCAGGTCTGGATATATGTTTTTGGTAGGCCATGGTAACCTCCCAGCAAGAGCAGAGGTATGAGTATGCCTTCAGGCTGGAATAAAGGCTTTCTGTTCCTGGTAGCTGTAACTGAATTAAGCCGGCAGTAGTTCTAGGGTATTGCACAACCAGAACAGAGAAAGCGTTACGGAGGAAGTAACACATCACCGTATATGTGCTGTCATGCTAATAAGCACTATTTCTGTTTTCAATGTTTGAGCAAAGCACTTCAGGGAATTCAGATTACTTAGGAAGAAGCACTGCTAGAGACTAGAGTCTTTAATACTTAGAATTAACTTTGTGACTTCATTTTACTGGAAGAATAAAGGTACTACTTTAATGGAGATAATTCTAAACTAGGTATTACATTATCTGTGCTACAGATCGTCACAAACCTTTTTTATCTGTTAACTGTCATTGTTGCTGCTTGTCAGCAGGAGCCTTTAATTGCTTCCAAAACAGAACTCCCCAAACAAAACCCATGATTCCTCATTTCATGTTGTTACACTCACGTGAAGGATCTTTCATTAGTTCTCTCAAGTTGTGAGAGCTGTACATAGTGCTTTGAATGTTAAAATGCTTGCCTGGCTGTAGTTAATCCCCAGGCTCCGTTGGTGTTAACACCTGGTTCATGCAAAGATTAGGGAAAATCAAATGGGTTTGAGTCAATTCCAGTTTGTATCTGGCTGTAGTTCACAGTTGTTCTTAAGAGAAGAGAATGCTAAAAAGCACGCTCTACCAGTGTCTCTACTAGCACTACTCTAGTAGTTACTGGAGAACAGCAGCACAAGATGGGAGAAGACCCCCTGTACTGCCCTTAGGCACAGTGTCCTTTTCACTTGGCTCAATTCAACAAGAGAAGGTAATTCTAATAAATGGGAGGAACTGCAGAGCCTTTACTGCAGGTGCAAGGTTGCTTGCCATTTCCACACGTGACAGTGGAAACTGCTATGGATGAGGAGATTGTATTCTGTTTCAGAGCAGCTGCTCCAGCTTTGGAGTTACAAAGCACATTAATTAAGGCCTGACCTAAGAAAACATACACAGTGAGCGCATGTGAAACACTGGCAAAGCACAAAGAGGAGGCCTGTAATACAGTGCTTGGTTTTCCGCAGTGCTGTTTGAAGGAGATGAGGTTCAAAGTAAGTGTTGTAACTATGCAATGACTTGCTAAGTTTGTAGGTTGCTGTAATTCTGAGCAGCAGCAAGCATTCACTCTTCACCGCTTCCAGTATGGTTACAGAACTATTGCCAATCTAGTCCATGGAGGTTGAGATGACTTGGATTATAGCTTGCTTGGTACATGGTTCAGACTGTGTTCCAAGAGAAGTTTTCCAGCAAAGTTAACAGTTCCTCCTTTGATTTCTAATACAGGCAGATTAGTTGATGTGTTAATGCTGCTTATGTGGTACAGCCTTTCTCTGGTTAGATTCTGGGTGAAAGAACGTTGAATCATCTATATTTTTGCTTGCTTTTATATAGCCTGCCAGTTTTACAGCTGAGTCAGCTCGAAGGGGTTGATTTCTTTAAGACAACAAAAGTAGTAATATATTGTACTTCCTTTTTAAAAATAGGTATCTGCTAAATAGTCTAATGCTCAGTTTTTATGATAAATGTACTATACACAAAGTATATTGGACGGTTTTGCTTGGTTTTTTTTTAAAGTCATCAAGGCATGTTCCCATACTCACCATTACCTGACGTGGCCCCATATAGCTGATGCATAAATCCTTCGTTGTGCATCTTAAGTCACATGTATTCGGTGACTCTTGAGTTTATGAGAGAAACCTGCTCTTCTTCCCATCTTGTAATATTTTGGATATGTTTTGATATTAGATGCTTTTTCTCCTTAAGAATGCATCAATGTTCGTAATCCTGTGGGCTCTGGCTTTATACTGCCAGACAGGGTGAGGTTATCTTGAAGAAGTCTCTGATTTCAGCTTAGCACAGGTAAGCTGAGCCTGCTGAGCAATGCAGCCTGCAGCATTATGGGGCCCATCTTTTACAAAAACTGGTTATTCTGTATTTTAACCAAAAGGATTTTGTAATAATACTGTTTAATAATTCAGTCTGAAATGGATTACTAAATGAAATTAATGTTGTGTTGCTTTAAGCATATTTGTGTCTGGAACTTTAAAATTTAGCAGTGTCTGATGGTTGTCAGTTAAAATGTCAGTAGTTTGATTTTCAATTTGTTAGTGTCCTAAAACATTTTTAAGCAAAAAGAGGATGAGGAGCATTACCCAAGTGTTTGATTGTTACAGGAGAGACAAAATTTTGCCCTCTCTGTGGATGGGGCATAGACCTTTGAACTTATCTGCAAGAATTGAGTCAAATGGATGGGTATATTGAGGACTGGCAGTAGTCAACAGATATTCTTGCTGTATGTGACAGGCTGTCTTTTCCCTATCTGTATGGCTTCACTAAGGGGAAACCCTGCCTGACCAATCTGGTGGCCTTCTATGATGGGGCTACAGAACTGATGGACAGGGGCAGAGCAGTTGATGTCATCTACCTGGATTTGTGTAAGGTGTTTGACACTGTCCCACACAACATCCTTGTCTCTAAATTGGAGAGACATCAATTTGCTGGATGGACCACTCAGTGGATAAAGAACTGGCTGGATGGCTGCACACCAAGAGTTGTGGTCAATGGCTCAATGTTCGGCTGGAGACCAGTAACGAGTGGTGTCCCTCAGGGATCGGTGTCAGGACCGGTCTTGTTCAACATCTTCGTCGCTGCCATGGACAGTGGGATTGAGTGCGCCCTCAGCAAGTTTGCCGATGACACCAAGCTGTGTGGTTCGGTTGGTACACTGGAGGGAAGGAATGCCATCCAGAGGGACCTTGACACGCTTGTGAGGTGGGCTGATGCCAACCTCATGAAGTTTAACCATGCCAAGTGCAAGGTCCTACACCTGGGTCGGAGCAATCCCAGGCACAGCTACAGGCTGGGCAGAGAAGAGATTCAGAGCAGCCTGCAGAGAAGGACTTGGGGGTGCTGGTCAATGAGAAAATGAACATGAGCCGGCTTCAGTGTGCGCTTGCAGCCCAGAAAGCAACCGTATCCTGGGCTGCATCAAAAGGAGCGTGACCAGCAGGTCGAAGGAGGTGATCCTGCCCCTTTATTCTGCTCTCATGAGACCTCACCTGGAGTATTGTGTGCAGTTCTGGTGTCCTCAACATAAAAAGGACATGGAACTGTTGGAACAAGTCCAGAGGAGGCCATGAGGATGATCAGGGGACTGGAGCACCTCCTGTATGAAGATAGGCTGAGAAAGTTGGGGCTGTTCAGCCTGGAGAAGAGAAGGCTGAGTGGAGACCTCATAGCAGCCTTCCAGTATCTGAAGGGGGCCTATAGGGATGCTGGGGAGGGACTCTTCATTAGGGACTGTAGTGATAGGACAAGGGGTAATGGGTTAAAACTTAAACAGGGGAAGTTTAGATTGGATATAAGGAGGAAATTCTTTCCTGTGAGGGTGGTGAGGCACTGGAATGGGTTGCCCAGGGAGGTTGTGAATGCTCCATCCCTGGCAGTGTTCAAGGCCAGGTTAGATGAATCCTTGGGGTGATATGGTTTAGTGTGAGGTGTCCCTGCCCATGGCAGGGGTGTTGGAACTGGATGATCTTAAGGTCCTTTCCAACCCTGACTATTCTGTGATTCTATGTTTCTGTGTGAGAAGTAACTGAGGAGCAGTGGACAGATAGAGATGCTCTTTAGTACCAGTAAGAATCATGACGAATAGCAAAGCTTCTCTGTTTTACAGTGGGTTTTTCCTGGAGAACCTTATGTGCTCTTTTATCCCATACTCAACCCTTTGGGCCTCGCAGCTGCAGTAGTTGCAGCACTTGGAAGACTCCTGGTGTCTTCAAAATTGAGGCCACTTGAACCTTGTATCCCTTGTGAACTGTTCTAGCAGAAGTCCTGCTCTTGCCTGGTGTTCTGGTACTGTACCAGCACAAGTGGCAGGAAAACTGTGGAGTTATAAAGAAGTTGCTGATGAGCAAACAGGGATGAATTTGGGGTTAGAAACTTCTCCAACCAAAGGGTTTTCTTGAGTACTTCTGCTTGCTCTGAGAAAATTCTTAGTGTTTCCTTCATGGATGATTCCTAGCAATGAAATATCTTCTGTTATGCAGTTGTTCAGCAGAGTGTATAACTGTCATGTGTAATGTGTGTGTTAGTCAATGCGAGGGTTGAATTTGTTACCAGCCAAGTTTCAGAAGAAGCTGAAATAAAAATGTAATTACATTCATGAAGTTCTCCAACTTATGCATTTTGAATATTAGGAGCCAGAAGCTCTTTCCAGTTCCTTTCAGATGGCTCAGTTCTGGATACTGCCTTCATTGTCGTGTGAAATACTATATACATAGCTTAATCATCCTCTGGATGAATGCAATGCACATTCTCCTCTGCTTTGTTTCTAAAGGCTTTTATCAGTCTTAGTCACCCATCCGTTTTGCTTGTCTGTATCTATAGAGAATGAAAGCCAGTCATTGCGTGGGTTTTATCTCAAAGGCTGTGAGAGGAGACATGCCACTTTAGAAACTAATTAATAGAACAGATTGCTTAAACCACAGCTGTTAATCACAGTTACAAACACTAAAGACTTGCTGATGAAACTAAAACCCTTGGTTCCTTGCAGGGAGGTTTATTTGGCAAATTGTCGCAGACCAGTTCTGAGTAACTGTGTGGTTCCTTCAGTTCCTTGTTGACCTGTGTCCTCTTCAGACTGTGGACTTTAGCTGGACCTTCAGGAATGTAGATGAGTGAGGAGTGAGGGAAATGCCTATAAACAGTGTGCATGCTCAGTAGTATTCTGTTGTGCATTTCCAGTGCAGCCAGAGTCCCATAGAGCTGCAGTGTACCCGCCCCCTGATGGGTTCCCCGCCATCAACGAGTTCCTGCCCCCCAGAGGGGTTGACATTGACGGGTACCTGCCCCCAGATGGGTTCTAGACTATTGACAGGTTCCAGACCATCGACCAGTACCCATCTCCCAACATGTTCCAGACCATTGATGGGTTCCCACCCATTGACAGTTCCTGCCCCCTGATGGGTTCTAGACCATTTATGGGTACCCACACCCTGTCGGGTTCTAGACCATGGATGGCTTCTAGACCATTGATGGGATCCCACTCCCAGTGAGTTCCCACCACCCGACAGGTTCCTGCCCATCGATGGGTACTTGCCCATTGAATGGGTTCCCTCACCCTGACAGCTACCTGCCCCCCTGCGCATGGATGGGTTCCCACCCATCAATGGGTACACGCCTCCAGAAGGGTTCCCGCCTCCCAATGGGTAACTGCCCCCCGATGGCTTCTAAACCAGGCTCATTGTGCTCAACTGGTCTCAGGTTCTGTGTTTCCCGGTATTTACTTCTACTGTTTTCAAAGGTTTTGATCTGGAAAGTCAATGGAATGAATTTGTATGTTTGAAGTGAAGATGTAGTCAAATACATGGCTAAATTGGGCCCCAAAAGCTAGTGAATCCTTTTCTGTGTTTCCCTAGGATACATTATTAAATCTGAATGTGAGCAGTGCTGTTACATTACTGTCATGCTTCAAAGGTACTGAAGTATAATATTGTAGATTTTGCCAAATTCTGTATACAGATTTTTGTTAAACCAAATCTGCACTTGGTATTTGATGACCTCTGATGCATGGAGATGTCTTGTACTTCCTCTGACTTTTTACATGTAGTATCTCTGTGTTGAGATATAGAAGTGTAAGTAATTTGCCAAAAATCCTCATGGAAAAGCAATAATATACGTATTAATGAAGGTTAATAACTGCTCCTCAATTACTTTCATTGTTGTGATAGGTACAGCCGGTAGGAAAGCTTGGTTCTCATGTCAGCCCTGCCATTCTTTTGTGTTACAGTTGTATTGTCACTAGCAGAAGTGATGGTGTGGTCTTTGGAGTTTTACTGCTACCTGTGTAGGCTCAGATCCATGTATGATACAGTGTCAGACCTGGGAAGATATGTGTATACAGGAATATAGCTACGTCACACCCTTCAGTTTAATTTAAGTCAGACTGGCAAGCTCTCAGGTCTTGTGTAAAGCATGGAAAGGAATAAACCTTGTTCCTCTGCTGAAAGAATTGAGGGTTTGTTCACTGTTTTGTAGTAATTTGTTTTATTTCTTATACATTTGAGCTTTCTCTCAAATGAGAGAGATTGGTTCTTGGATATTTGTTTTTTTAATATGTATTTTATTGTAAATATACACAACTGTTAAATACTGAGACCCACTTGGCTGTGCTGAATAGTGCTGCAAAAAATCCCAGAAAAAAACAAACCAAACCAGTTTCTGTTTCAATGTGGTAACCAGGACAAAGTGGAGTACCTGTATCTGTCTTGTGAAGATGTATTTGCTGCCTATGAATAAGTAGTGACAAGCAGAAAGAGAGAAAATAAACCCAAAGGAAGAGAAAACAAAATAATGTTGCATTTGCAGCAATTTCTACTTCACAGGTTGTGAACCTTTTAAAAATGATGGAGAGCTGTATCCTTTGGAGGAGATGAGGGAGGTGAAGCACTGCCATGCTGCAGGGAAGGGGGCTCTGCAGGGCTACAGCACTCCTACTGCTGCCACTGCCATGTAAACTAGGCCCTGCTCTTGAAACTGGAGTTAAGCACCTCAGAAAATCATGGCATTTACTGAAGAAGTCTTTCCTGGATTAGCCTAAAATTCGCTCGGGTTATACGAAAAAGGTGAGCCTTCCACCCATTATCATAACAACCGAAATAAACCAACTGTTTTGAACACAAGCAGGAAAATGGTGATCAGCTCTCACTTCTTTTCCTCAGGTTTGGTGTTGGTTTGCCTAAGATCCTGTCCTTGGATTCCCACTGGTAGCTCCTTGCCTATCCTGCCAGGCTGGTGGGACGGACTTGGCTGTAGGGATGTTGGTCAGGAGGCAAGCTGGGAGCTCAGGATTGGGGTGTCCTGACCATGCTTCCGCAGCAAGCATGCGCTCAGCCAGCACTGCCATAGAACTTCCTTGGCTGAAAGGTGCTGGGAATGTGACCCTGCCATCTGTAACATGAAGATAATGTTCTTACCCCCCAGGGTCTAGAGCACTGACCCAAAGCTGGCTAACTGCTTGAGTGGAAGATGTAAAGAATCTCTGCTCTGAGGAGCTGCTTGAGAAGAATCATAGTGTATTTTAATGCAAAGTAGAACAACAGGTCATCATTTCTACTTTTGAAATGCAGCTAAAAACTTTTCTCTTTATTGGAGGTAGCTACTGAATTGTCACATTTTGGTTTAAGTTGTGGTTTCTTTTTGGCTTGATTTCATTAAGATTTCATTCTTTTTTGAAGCTATCTCAGAAAGGGCTGTCTCAGACTTTCAGGGACAGGGGCAGAATGGTAGGAGACCTCCCTCTCCGCCCCCCCACCTCCCCAAAGTGCTCTTTGTTTTCATTATTTTGTTTTCATTACTTAATGCACACTTTGATTCTGCTTTGTTTTCTTGTCCTTTGCTCAGCTGAAGCTGCAGCACCAAAGCAGTCACTCAGATTTTAACTTACATTAGAGTTTGCCATGCCTTGAGAAGAGAAGAGAAGAGAAGAGAAGAGAAGAGAAGAGAAGAGAAGAGAAGAGAAGAGAAGAGAAGAGAAGAGAAGAGAAGAGAAGAGAAGAGAAGAGAAGAGGAGAAAAACCTGTGTCAAGTCTGAAGCTAGCAATTGAGCTGTGTCTGTGGGAGCTGTAGTAGCAGAAAACGTAAGGCAGGTCTAAAAATGATTAATCACAGTGAAGAAAATAAATGGAGATTGGATTGCCCAGCATCCAAAAGCGCAGTAACTTCAGGTTTCTGTCAATAGAAAAGCATTTATGCCTTGCAGCATCTGACACTTCCCTGACAGACGACCTGTATTAAGACTCTAAAAAAGAGCTAACAGTAATTGGTAGCTTGGTTGGAAAATCACTCTGTCACATCCCGTTTCCAAGGCCTTGCTATGAAAGGGTGACAAGCTCCAAGGAATTTTTCTCCCTGGCAGTGTTCGGCAGCCACTAGGTGACAATGTTGATCCTGTTTCAGAGCTGCCTGCCAAAGCCATCGCTGGGGTTCAGGGTGTCACTGCAGGGGTTCTGAGGTTCTGCCACGTGCAGTTTGTGTCCTCTGATGGACCCCGGCTGCTCTTTTCCTTCCGGTTGTAATGACTGCTGTTTGAGTTTTAGCTTTTCCAATAATTCAACTTTTGGGAGGTGTATCTGAGAATGAAGGAACCGGTCTGCAGGAGTCAAGCATACACTTGCTTCTCAGTGCTCCACTGTCCCAAAGGCAAACTTTTATCAGGTGGTGGCTGCCACGTTCTTCCACTGCCTTGTACAGCTACTGATGCGAATGGGATGCAAAGGCGGATTTTGTATGGGAGTGTCAGGCTCCATAGTCCTTCTCTGAGGTCGTAAGAGGCAATATATGAATCCTAGCAAAAAAATAAGTTATTAACTTGGAGGCAAAAACCTGCCGACCCTGAAAGGAGGAGACGAGAAAAACTGATTCGAGGAGGAAAAGGGAGCCTGTAATCCATCCTTGCTGACACTTCCTTTCCTGTAGATCAAGGCCATTTTAGGCAGGTGATTTTTCACCTTTCACTTGCTTTGTGTGTTTGGTTTGGGTTGTTTTCTCCCCTGACTAAGATGAATGCTCTGTATTTCTTCGTACTTTTCAAGAGTCTCAATCCACTCTTTGCACAAAATGTACTGGTATAAAAGAGTGCCATTCAACAGATATTAACTGTAGGTTGTTGCAGGCCTGGATGCTTGATGGTCAAACAAGAAAGTCCTAAGTAAAGCCAAATGAACTTTGTCAGGTACCTCAGGTTTATTTTGCCCTGTCAGTCAGTAGCTGTGTGCTGCTGATGTGACATCAGGGCTGCTGCCTGGGGTCTGAAAGGAGAATGTGAAGGCTGAGGGGTTACATCAGGGAGGAACTTTAACTACCAGCCATGTGGCTGTTATGCAACTGAAGCACTTTGTGGTCACACACGTTCCTGAGTGTAATCTGAATTTAACTGGAGTCAGTGTAATAGCAAAATACTTGTGTGGGTTCTAGCAACAGACTCGAGGCACTTTTGGAGATGGTTTTTGTGCAGTGCTTTGAAGAGAAGTGTTAAGATGAACAGGGTCACCAAGATGAACTTAGCACTGCTGAGCACTATGATCAACTCAAAGGAGTCCTTAGATGGGAATTGTGAATTTTGCATTTCACCTGTTAGAAGGCAAAAGTAAAACTGGGTATAAATCATAACATCCAAGTGTGTGGCCCTTGAGTCCAGGAAGACCAGCAGTTCTGTGAAGCCTCAGATTCCAGTTTAATGATTCCCCAAGCAGTGCATTTATACATAAAACCAACATGAGACTGTGGGCTGATTGCTTTACCTTAAAAGAATACACGTGTGGTGGGTTTAGACCAGTTAATAAGCTTGTCCCACTACCACTCTACATGTACTCTGTACGTTCAGTTAGTATATGATTACTAGTTCCATGGTAAAAGAAATTCCCTATTCACCTGAGGGAATTCCTGCTCATTACAATCCTGCTAGGCTGTGAGTATTCTAGCTTTCACTGGCTGTGTTAGTCTGGTAGCTGTTAATGCAGTTCCACACCTGGTCAGTGCAAGCAGTAGCTATGCACTAAGGTGGAAAATTACTGTCCTTATGTGACATATATCTTATGAAATAGCTGGGTTTATCTTGACAGGAAAAAACTTTGTCTTACTTCTTCTCTCCATACTTAAATACCTGAATTAGGGCTGAGAGCTGGACACTAAATCTCAATCTTCTGTAAATACAACAGAAGCTCCTTAACTCGGCAAGGTATTTTACTGCTAAGAACAAAGCTGTACTTAGTCTGTAGTATGAATTCAGTGTGAACTAACTTTAGGTAGGTTGCCAAACATTAGGGTAGGCAAAGTTTACAATCAGAATACTCTCAGGTTAGATATGAATGTGAGGCCATGGAGATAAGTTACTGCAAATTCAGAACTCCTTCTAACAATTACTTATGTGTCAGAGAAGACTCAGAACAGACAATGCCATGTAGCCATCTCCTGGAGCTCCCCAGTGCTCCTGGAAAGCTCAGGAGTGATACTCAAACCATGTTACTCTAGTGTGAATGAGAAGACTTTCCTGGACAACACCTGACAGTGCTTGTGATGGGTGCATGATGCCAAAGCGCCAAGTTTGGGGGACTGGGAAACTTGGAAGTCGAATTTGGCATGTTGAGTGCTGAATTAAAATGTCTGCAGGTTCAGCTGTGGATGGCCATTACACATTCCACACCCAGGAGGAGCCTGCCCCTGCTTGGAGCAGCGTTTCAATGGTAAAATCACAACAAAGCACTGTTTTGAAGCCTCCCTTGGTTCACATAGCATTGGTAGCTGTTATCTAAATAAATGCTGGGCATTTATTAGTGTCAAATGGGGGAAAAAAGAAAAAAAAGCAGTGAGCTTCTCTGCTGCATGCACTCAAACAATGGGTCTGGATAAACTGACTGTAGATCCTAGGCAGAAAGCAAGCATGAAGCCAAGCAGCAGTTGTTCTGATTGAGTGATGGTTTTTGCAACAGTGCTAAGAAAACCTTGAGCACTTCAAGTAAACAGGTGATCTGTCTTAACGTGCTATTTTACATGACTTCAGTTGCAGTTTACAGTGAGAGCCTTGGGTGACATGGTCTAGGGTGAGGTGTCCCTGCCCATGGCAGGGGCTTGGAACTGGATGATCTTAAGGTCCTTTCCAACCCGAACTATCCTGTGATTCTATGAATTGCACCTCGTACAAATATACTGTGTATTACAGTGAACTGTTTTAAAACATTTGTTCTTGCTCAGTAATTGAGTCTGGTTAATTCTCTTGCTAAAGATGGAACCAGTATTTATACTATGTAGTTATACCTTTGTTACTAAAGAATGTGAAAATAGATATATTCCTCAGTTTGCACTCTTGCAGGCAACCTATAGTAATGCTTTCTGGGACCTTTACAGACTCCTTTGGGAATGCTGCCCATCTGTTTCATTTAGATAGCTGATGTGTTTTCCTGTCTTTGCACATTATTAGCAACCCCAGCAGTATTTCTGCATGTGAATGGAGTGTGTGGCTTAAGTACAACATAGTGGCCTTGCCAGATAAGCAGCTGAATGCTGCCCTGAAGCCTTCAGTTAGCAGCTCCAGCTTCCCCCTTCCTGGAGGTTTGGTTTCAGCTAAAAGCCAAGTGGATCAGAAGTGAGAAATACAATGATGCTTTAGTGGCACTGAGTACTGCCATGGAAGGGGTTCCTTCTTTTTTCTTCTTACAAGGTCAGAAAACATGTTCTCTCGAATCTGTGGACCTTCACCCCTCCTTCCTGCCCCCACTGTATTCTGTGCATCTTATTTAATGTGTTGGTTGGTCTAAGCAGAAATGTTTGCTAATTGCTCATTTTTACCTGTTTGAACAATTAAAGCTATACATAGAAACATAGAATGGTTTGTGTTGGAAAGGAACTTAAGCTCATCCAGTTCCAACCCCTTATCACAGGCAGGGACCCCTTCCACTGGAGCAGCTTGCTCCAAGCCCCTGTGTCCAACCTGGCCTTGAACACTGCCAGGGATGGGGCAGCCACAGCTTCTCTGGGCACCCTGTGCCAGCGCCTCAGCACCCTCACAGGGAAGAGCTTCTGCCTAAGATCTAACCTGAGCTGCCCTTGTTCCAGTTGCAATCCACCATCCCTCGTCCCATCTCTACAGTCCCTGATGAAGAGTTCCTCTCCAGGATCCTTGTAGGAACACTACAGCAGTTTACTGCTTTATGCATATCTAGCTTTATACCACAAAAGAGTGATAAGCTTTTAGTCTTAATGGTTTCTTTTATTTTGGGGAAGCAAGAAATAACCTTTAGGAAACTCTCCATGAGGGAATCGAGTGTATTTCTGTCATATTCTGCATTAATACAAAATGATGGTTGCCTTCTAAAACATTGAAAGGCTCAGTGCAGAGAAAGTATTCTAGAAGGACCTAAGTGCACACACCACTGTGTGTGTTTGAAATCTTCTCCTGCAGAGGTTACTTATGCAGAATACCATTTAATAAAGCTGGAGGAATTCTGAATGTTCAAATGCACGCCTACTTGTGAAGACACCCTGTTACTCTGGCCTGCACCGGAAGGAGGTACAGCCTTACTGAGACAGTTCTTTGTTGCACCGAGTCCTCGGGGTGAGGAGTGCACTTGGAGAAGGCAGAGTTGAATGCTGCTGTTGCTGTGGGGTTGGGAAGGCTGAGCTCCTCGCAGTGGTGCAGTGCTCACTGCGGCTGCCCCTGCGGTGCACTGCTGTTGTGGGCTCTCTTCTTGTGGCCGGTCCCACCATAGCTTTTGCAGGTGACCAAAGCCATGAGAAGACTGCAGTGTTTTGGGTGTCTTATACAATTCTGTTAGAATTCTCCTTTCAGGAAGTTCCTATCAGTTTGAAAGAAAGCCCAGTATTGGTTCACGTGGGGTTCATGACCTGTCACTGTGCCAGTTGGTGAGCTGGGTCAGTGTTTCATTGTCTTCACTGTTAGGTCCTGAGCCCTGTTTCAAGTCTGATGTAACAAGTCCTACTCCCCACCCTTTGTTAACAAATTTCTCTCTATGTAGACTCACACAAGATGTGATCTTGTAATTTCCTAAATTCCTCTGTATTAAATGAAATTCATGAAGTTCCTTTTAAGATACATTTTCCAATCCTTTATTTGCATTGCAGTTGTTTTTTGGATTCTTCTGCAGCTGATTCTCCTGGATTTGTAGGCATTGCTACTGAATTGTTGTAGCTTATCTAGACCTGGAAGTAAATGAACCTTTCTATCCCTAAATGATATTCCCTATTTCAACAAGAAAAGATCCCATTAGCCCTTTGCTGCAGTGTCGTACATGGGAGGTCATGATGACCAGATTATTGGCCTTCTCTGTATTGATTCCTCAACCCATCTTTTGTTTCCAGATGTATGATCTTGCTTTTAAATGCTTGGCACACCAAGTCACCCACTGCTCTTTGCATCTACAACTTCTGTCTTCCTGTTCTCCACGGGGTATCATG
This sequence comes from Neopsephotus bourkii, assembly GCF_033783945.1. Classification (NCBI taxonomy): domain Eukaryota; kingdom Metazoa; phylum Chordata; class Aves; order Psittaciformes; family Psittacidae; genus Neopsephotus; species Neopsephotus bourkii. Next base: position 2,165,079 of record NW_026901417.1, on the reverse strand, counting down.
TGCAGACCTTAGCGTTGCAGTGGGGATGCTGTCTCCCAGATCATCACTTGTTTTATGGGGAGAGCATTTGACTCTGTTCCTTTCCTTTTCTCAATCTAAAGCTCATGCCCAGCTTTGCTAGGGATACTATGGGTGTTACCAGGAACCCCACTCCTGTGACTAGGTAAAGAGCCAAGCGGTCTTTAGTGTCTTCAGCAGATAACCTTGAATGCCTGGCTCAGGTTTGGGGCTAGGAGGAGCACTTGCTAAATGTGTCTTAAACTGAACTGACATCAGTAGCATTGATTTTAGAAGACCTTCAGAGGTCTCCCATAAGTAGCCTAACTTCACCAAACCAGATGGAGTCCCAGCTGGAATGGCTGTCCTTGGAGCCTCATGAATCAGATTAGGGAAAAAACCAATCTGCCTGAGTTGCTGCAGTGTTTTTAATGTGAGGACCAGGGGGCAGGAGGAGAGAAGGGAAGAGCTTCAAAGCTGTTGTGTCAAACCCAGTGCATGGAATGTCAGTAGGAAAACCGGAAGACAAGCTCTGGAACTTTCTCAGGAATTTGATCAGCAATGTGTAGAGCTGTGCAGGAGATCAATCTTGGGTGAGTATGAATGTTCACTAAACACATAGAAAATACTTTTTTATTGTCAACTCTCTAGGAAATTCAGTGATATTTCACATTATTTCTATGGATTATATTCTCATTAAGAGGCCATCTTTAAACATCCTCAGTAAGGGGTATATTCAGTGACTGACCTATAGAACCATAGAGGTTTTGCTGGCAGGAAACTGAACCTGAAGAAGATAAGGAATTTACACACAAGAAGGGTCTTCCCAAGCCCACCGGGACACTGTGAGGGGTAACGGGTTGTGAACTCACACAGCTTCTGAGTCAGAAAAGAATCACTAACTAGTACATTTGTGTTCATCTCCATCTATTACAAAGCGCAGGATTTGGGGATGTAAATCTTCCCCCTGAGAATTCAGTGGGAAAATGCTAAGTTAAGTGATTTAAAAAAATTAGAAACTGCTTTTCATGTGAGTAGATGGCAGCAGAATGAAACTTGCCTATAGTACATCACCAAGCTCAGTCTGGAAGGAAATGAAACCAAACTTGCCTAGCTGGGGACCCACTCTTTGACCCCTGGGATCTGTTTGTAGCATCTTCCCCCTTGAAACTGGTGTTGCCAGTGCATGTGCTGCTTGGTGGTGGCAGAGTTGGGTGTTTCTGTTAAACCTAGTGGCAGCAACCAGCCTGAGGGGGAGGCTGGCATAGGTTTAGTTGGCAGACCAGCTTTTTGGAGAATTTCAGAGCCCATGCTGCTAAAATAAGCGTGATTATTGCTCCAGCAATTAAAATGAGGTCTCGCCAAAAGAACTCCAGGCACTTGATGGGGAGAAGCCTCTTGCAACTCCCCAGCTCATTCCCAGTCAGCTGCCTCAAGGGCTTCATCCTCACGGGAGCTGGGGTTGCACATATGGCTTTTGCAAGAGAGGGTGCAGAGACGTCTTCTAACCAGAGTTTGAGGTACAGGATGTGACAGTCACAGTTCCAAGGGTTGTCAGAGGTTTTCACCTCCTCCAGGCTGTGCAGGCTGTCCAGGGTGCCGGGAGGAACCGAGCTCAGGCTGTTGTTCTGGAGATAAAGCCTCTTGGTGTCAGCGGGCAAGGCAGGCACTGCTGTCAGCTTCCTTGAGCTGCAGTCGATCTGCAAACCCTTTGTGTCTCCCAGCGACTTGCAGTCACAGGAGGCAGGACAGGCTTCAGCCCTGGTCATGTGGAACAGCAGTGATACAGCAAAGCCTGCAGCAGTGATGAGCTCCGTCTTGTTCATGCTTCAGCTACCCGGGGAATAAGAAGAATATTAATCTGATAAGTGGGATACATTAGCATGTTTCTGAATTCAGAACTACAACACAGCTATCTCTCTGGATTACTCGGGAGGTTTAGGTTTTGGAAGCCAATCTTTAGCTTTCTATATTTCCCACAGAGCCATTCTTTCTGACATTAAGTAGCATAAAAGCAGCGGGGAGAGTGCACAGTGTTCCCATTCTGTCTCCAGTTCACTGCTTTATTGTATGAAATAGATTGTTGTTCAAAGATCTGGAGCAGAATGTCACCAGGAGGTGATGAGAAAAACTAGTCAGGTTTAGGCCAAGATTTTGACTCTGTTGCTATACTTCACAGGCCTAGTGTTAAAATGGGGTATTGAAGTCAGTTTTCAAAATTGAGTTCAAGAGATTGAGTAATTGTAGATCTCTAGAAGTCTTCTTCTGAGACGATGAAAGTTCTAACCGGGGATCATACATAACACATAACCAGGAACCACAGAAGAACCTGCAGGAAGTATCTATTTTGATGTGGCAAAAGGCTTCTTTTTGCTGCCCGCTGGCTTCACATCTCCAAGAACATACAGTTTAAGACACAGGTGGATGGAGAGCTGGGCATGTTCCACATCTGGTACTGCTTGTCTTTTGGGGATTAAATAACCATGCTTCGCAATAGCAGGTATTTATCCCTTTTGCTGTGTCATTCCCACTTCTGTAGAGTAGATCCCACTGGACTTCAGTCTTAGTCCCTGTGTTCAACAGTTTAAAACCTGAAAAGCTATTCTCTTTCTCTGTTCCCTACTACTTCTCTGCATTTAAAACGACACAGCTAGCCTTGGGACTGGAATTTGAAATACAAAGTCCCTTGCACAGGTCAGGGAATTTCCAATCTTGAAACCATCTTTCTTTATGAATTTAAAACAAGTGAAGACTATCTTATTTTTCTGTAGGAAGCTTCTTTTAATAAAGTCTAAAATAGTAGGGAAAATGGATGGATTTTGGTTTAAATCAATTTGCTTCCATTTACTTCCAAGGATTGTGTAAATAGCTTTTCAGAATTAAGTTAGACAGCTTTAGATTCCTGAGCTAAATACTTCATTCCTATGTTTTAAATTGGATCAATGCTGCATAAAAGTTAAGCTTTGTTACAGAGAAGCTGAAATGTGAATCCCACCCATCTCCTGTGTCTTTGCTAGCAAGGAGTTAGTGGGAATATCTTGGGTCTGAATACTCATCTGTTCCTTCAGGAGAAATCTACTAGAGCTGGTGTTTCCAAAGCAGACATCTTAAAAGGACAGACTCTGTCATCTGACTAAAAAAGTCAGGCAATATCTATAGAAAAGATGATCTCATCTGATTTAATATAAAGCCAGCAAGAAAATAAGGCAGAAACGCAGAGAGGCAGAGCTGGGGAGATGCCTGACTGACACTTACCCTTATTTATTCCCTCTTGATTCCTTTCCCTCTGCTTGGTGAAGTGCTGCAGTGCACACAACAACTGGAGCTGACATTTAAGAGTCACTGAGGAAACGTGATAGAGAAGATGGGCCTTTTCCTGTGCGTAACAGGAAACCTTCCCGCTGGAAGATGCTGTGTGTGGTTGACATGTGTCATGGCACAGAGTGCTCAGGGCTTCTTGTGTTTTCTGCAGACAGGAGGGAATGCTTTTGAATTTCTCTTAGTGCTGATGTATTTTTCCTACTAAACCTGACAATGTCTGGAAAACCTGAAATGACTCGTGGCAGTCTACTGGGTTTTCCTCAGCTGTAATAATCCACAGGTATAAAAGCTGGCTTGAGCTTCAGTAGCTGGCACATGCAAGGCCAGGCAGGAGACAAGGCAGCTAAAGCATGCCCATGAAACAGAGCTCCTGGTTCAGTCCAAGCCCACGTGTGTTTGATAGCTGCCCTCCCAGTGGTTAAGGAAAATGTGTAAAACCACCATAGCATCAACATAACAGATCAGTCAGATGAGATCAACTGGAGCAGCTCTGCTCTGGAGCCAGGCTGAGAGAGCGGGGCTGGGTCAGCCTGGAGAAGAGAAGGCTCCTTAAAGGGAGACCTTAGAGCAGCTCCAGTGCCTAAAGGGGACCTATGATATGTCCAAAACAGGGTTAAGCCGACAAGTGAAAGGAATGTTGCTGTGATGATCAGGGATGTGGGGAACCTCTTGACTGTGAGGAAGCTGAGTGTGACCTGCACCCTGCAGCTCTGAGCTGGAATGCCAGACACAGGTTGTTGCCCCTGACCGAACCATGGGTGTGATGGATACGTGTGTATGGGTCAACTGGTCAGTTCTGTTTTGGTTCTTGTGATATTTTGTGGAACGTGATTGCTTTGTAATGTCCGAGTTTACAGTTTAGCAGTGGATTCCCATGTAGTAAGGGTAGGCGCACTGGAAAGGCCCACTGTCCCCTTCCTCAGCACAGCCCCAGGGGCAGGAATGGTCTTGGGCACATACAAACCATGCCCCCAAGGCTGTGTTTGGCTCACCAGAGGACTGTGATCCTCCCAGTTCCTTCACACTTCAGTTGCTGAAGAGCATAACTGCTGAATAATAACAGTGCAGTGTCTTAGAACGTAACATGCTCTGCGTATATTTGGCTGGAAAGCCAGCAATTCAGCATGATGCAAGTTTATAATATACATGTATCTGGCCATCTAAGTAAAGAATGCCATGTTTGTGTAGAAGAACATCAAAAATAAGATTTCCTTTTCTCTTTTTAATGTGAAATTTTGGAGTAGAATTGAAGGAAGCTTTTCTTTGGTTTAGTGACCAAACACGAACCCTCTAGACTGAAGACAGCAGCTGACATTTGGAAACGCGGTGTGTTGTGGATCTGATGTTTAAATCAGGCAGTTCTTGTTCAGCGTGTTGTTCCAGGGTCAGGCTTTGGGCTGTGGGCTGCATTTGGAAGGAAAGCCAGGTGAGTTTCAGACATTGAAGGTGTGCAGTAGAGCCCTGCTTCTGAGCTGTTGTTTCTTTATAACACACTCCTCTTGGGGAAGGGAAATTACTCTGATAGCAAGTCCTGTGATTTAATTCTTGCTTCTATTTAAAGTACTTTTCTTCATCAAGTCTAATTGAATACCAGAAGCCTGAAGTTTGTTAGGAACTTCCTTCAGAAAACAACTTACTGCATAGCTCTGCTCGTCAGTGTTTCAGAAGGTAATTTAGACAGTGCTGGAGGGAGAGGATGAAAATACTTCAAACCCTGTTTGAATTTTGATCTCTTCTGTGAGATGAGGAAAGTGATTCTCCCTTGTCAAAATGAGGAGCTCACCTGCCTGTCAGGTGTTCAGCAGCTGCACCCATGGCTGGACTGCTGATAATGGGAAGAGCCTTCCATCTGTTTTGGAAGTACGTCGCTAGACCATAGATGTGATAGATGCTTCCTGTATCACAGTCTATGCCATGTGCCTCAAGGAATGCTGCCACTAAGAGTAAAAATTTTCCTCTTAACATGGGGAAATTGAATGCTGCATCTTTTTGCAATGAATCATGCAAAATACTGGGAATCCTCTGGAATCCATCCTCAAATTCTGCGCAGTGGGTAATCCTCACAGAGGCTGTCCTGCACTCCTCTGGCTGCTGTGCTACACGTGGTTGGTCATGCTGGATCCCTGACTCTGTTGCTCACTATGAGGACCATGGGCTAGCTTCTTCAGCTCCATGCGGAGGTGAACGTGTGCAGGGTGTATCTGGCAGAAGCAAAGCTTAGAATCCAAGACATTTGCATTTATGGCTTCAGGGCTATAGCTTTTTGTAGGACAAATGAGGATTCTTCATTTAAGAGGATTTATTAGGAGCCAGTTGGGGGGAAAAAGTTATAATCTGCTATAATGTTGTTATAGTCTGAAAATATCCTTTCCATGGAGTGAATCCATCTGAAGGTTTTGTGAATGAGAAGGGCTGTGTCCTCTCAGCGGACACGTACTTCTGACACTCTTGTTTCCCCTCTCACTTCCTTGCTCCCTGGAAGCTCACTTCTCTGTGTTAGTTTTTGTGTGAGGCCTTGACTGTTCCAGTCAGCTCTGTGGGTACTGTGTCTGACTGCTTAGAGAGGGAGACGAAGGAGGTGAAGGGAGAAGCAGGTAAGAATAAAAGCTGCAAGTGCCAGATCAATGTGCAGCTCAAACGCATGACCTGCTAAGAGGAAACTGGGGCAGAATATGCTGTTATTCTTTATAGACAGTTTCAAGGAGTTATAGTCACTTCTTGCTGTTAGTGACCTGTTCTTGACCTAGAATGAACTCCTTCTCCAGCACTCTTGCCGCTCCAGTGCTGAACAACCTTGCTGCATCACACTGTCGATAGATGGCAAAGTGCTTCTCTCTCAAGTTCTTGCATCTTGATTAACTGTGTTCTTTCATATTTGCAAGTAGATTGCTGAGAGCAGACGAACCAAAATAGTTCTTTAGAATTGGATGTGAGTCACTGGTAATTCATGAATTATACAAATAAGTGAATAAGCAAAAAGAAGGGAAAAAGATCAATCACGAAATTCATTCCCACATCAAGGAATATTGCTTGCAGAAATGAATTATAGAAAATCTGTGATTTCTCTCGCATTAAGAGTTACTGTTGCCCCAGGGCCACACGATTCCTGTTATCTGCTGTACCATACACAACTAGCCTGCTAGAGCTAGTGTGTGTATGTAGGAGGACTCTGAATTTCCTCCCGTTCATATATTGTGTTTCCCATTTCACATTTACTGTGGAAAATCTGCCTCTGTCAAACCGAATATCCTGTTTCCTTGGGAGATTATTACCCAGACACATAAGCTCTTGCCATTGAGGAAATTCTCCTCCTAAATTGTACTCCACCCGTTTCATCAAATACTTCTTTCTCCTCCCACCCATTCTCATAAAGAAACTCCCTTCTTGCTGTTGTCACTACTCAAACTGCACGTTGCCCTGCAAACATCAGCTATGGCTTACCTTTCCACTAGGTGTCCTTCCAGTTGTGTTTTTGTTAAATGTTGAGCGTACACTGCCTGAATCAACCCTTAAATATCATTTATCAATTCGAAATCATTGTCTGAAAGGCTGAAATATTATATTCTTTTAGGATATTGCATTTTCCATAGTTTCCAAGTTAAAAATGTAATAGATGTACGAAACGAGCGTATTAAGGGACGTGCCTATGCCAGACAGCCAACCTCCTGTTTGTGTTCTGTGGAGCTCTGGGGGTCTTGAGCCCGGTAATGAAAGCAAATACTTACAGACAGTTTGGATCCAAGCTGTCCTCAGGAAAACATTCACAACATTTATGCTAAGTTGTGACAATGATTTAGCACACGTGGGGAAGATTCTAGAGTGTCTCTAAAATCACCATTAAGAGCCCACCATCAAGGGAGTATTTCCCTCCACACGGTAGTGCCTCGGTCATGCCCTGCATTCCCGGTTCAGTTCCCAGCTCTGACCATGAACGCAGACAGCCATCCCTCAGCAGCCTCCACAGCCAGTGTTTGCCAGTGCTTCAGGAGCTGAGTGTGGTGTTGGCACCATGCTGGGAAGTGCTCGGCTTGGTAAATGCAGTCACCTGTGCCCCTCTCTGCCTTGCTTGCTTTGCTGAATTAAAAGTAACCAGTTTTCCAGCTCTTTATGCGCAGCCACCGTTACTCAAAACACACCACCAGGTTTCAGTCAGCTACAACACAACGCTGCATTTATGTGAATGTTTTATTTAGGATCAGGATTGAGCTTTCAGAGCAAATCATAGAATCCCAGCCTGGTTTGTACTGAAGGGACCTTAAAGCTCATCCAGCCCCAACCCCTGCCACGAGCAGGGACACCTTCCACTGGAGCAGCTTGCTCCAAGCCCCTGTGTCCAACCTGGCCTTGAACACTGCCAGGGATGGGGCAGCCACAGCTTCTCTGGGCACCCTGTGCCAGCGCCTCAGCACCCTCACAGGGAAGAGCTTCTGCCCAATGTCTCATCTAAATCTCCCCTCTTTCATCTTATCTCATGATCTTTTCCATTTTCCATGCATTCCTTCTAGAGGAAGCTATTTTAGAGGGAACTAAACTGCAATATTCACTCTGTAAAGATGTCCAGTTTGTTCCAGGTGCTCATGGAGGTTCAGTACCTGGGACCAGATTAAAGATAGTCCAAAACAGCACCACCTCTCCTAGTATGTGTGGTGGGATGTGGTGTCCTCAGTTCCAGATTGCTTTACTGCCCGATTTATTTGGGCCATTCTTTTCACATTGCCGGTTTGGCAACCAAGGAACCAGCCACAAGTGAGCCCTGTTTGAAGGCCCTTTAGCTGTGCAGTCAAGCCTGCTAGAGATCTTTAACCAGGTTACTGCATAATAGCAGTAGGAGGACTGTAAAATGCCTGAGATTAAGCAGCACTCTGAGTGCTGTGGTGTTTAAGGAGTTTGGTGCTCAGCAAAATCAGTCTTCATCCCCATGAACTAAAGTCCTGCTCTTTTCTGCTTGCAGGGTTGGAATGTTGAAGGCAGGACATTGAGCTTTACGGTCTTGCTGAGCAGTTGCTCTTGGAAAGATCAATTAGAAATTAATGAGTGTCTGATGTAAAAGCGTGTGTTGGAAAAGCCCAAGTTTACCATGATAATTCATTGCAGTGTTTAACTCCCTATTCATATCTGATAAGATGGTTAGGTTTGTATAACCCTTTATGAAGCTGTGACTTCCTGGGGTGTTGAAATAGAGCTCTGCAGATGTTTTAATGATTAATTTTTCCAGATGCAATCAGCTACATGCAGGTTACTCCTTCCATCCTAACGCCCTATTTACACTCTGATGGTGTTGCTGGAGCTTGCAGATGGGCCTGGTTGTGCTCTTTGTGCCGCAGGGAACTGCAGAAGGTCTCTGATCCCACAGGGAGAGTCCCAGGAGGTCAGTGCAGACAGATCTGGTCTGCGGCTGCTGAAGTACTGCAGAGCAGATGGGCTGTCAGGTGCACCCACCCCAGCTCACTCCTTTAACCCACTTTGAAGATGCTGTCAAACCTGCAGAGCTTTCATGGATACAGGAGAGGGACTGCATCAGGGACTGAAGTGACAGGACAAGGGGTAACAGGTTAAAACTGAAACAGGGGAAGTTTAGATTGGATATAAGGAGGAAATTCTTTCCTGTTAGGGTGGTGAGGCACTGGAATGGGTTGCCCAGGGAGGTTGTGAATGCTCCATCCCTGGCAGTGTTCAAGGCCAGGTTGGACGAGGCCTTGGGTGATATGGTTTAGTGTGAAGTGTCCCTGCCCATGGCAGGGGGGTTGGAACTCGATGATCTTAAGGTCCTTTCCAACCCAAACCATTCTATGATTCTATTTGGTTGGGAGGACATGAATGGTGCTGTCAAACTGTGTAATCACACAGTATTTGCTTTAATATGTGAGATAACACTATTGCCAACCCCAGTTTTCCAGTTCTTGCATTGCATCCCCCAAAACATATTTGCATTTTAAAGCAAGATAATATGTTGCTCTTTTCTGTTAACTTTGTTTTAGTAGGCTTGGTGTTTTGAGCCATCGAAGTTCCCTTTGTTCAAGTTCTCCTCATCGGCATTGAGATACTGCTAATGGATGCTGAGCACGTGCCTCCACCTGCTGGGTTCTGAAGGAAATCTTTCATATAGTGTGATCCATGATAAAAATCACAAAAGCTGCAATGCTGCTGTGCTAATCCCATTATTTCCTATCACTGAATCCTCATATATGACAGTTCGGAGAGTCGTTTGATCAAGCTGGCAGATGAATTAATCATGGAGCCATGTATATGGGGGGTAAACAAGCAGTGTTCTCTGTAAATTCATTAGGTGATGCTGCATGTCTCTTCCCACATAATCCAAGTCTCCCCCTGCCCTCATTTGCTCTCTCTAGCTCAGACCTGGGCTTAATGCTGTACTTCAGTGAAACTTCCTCCCTTGACTGGAGCCGGTTGGAGGGTATTGCTCTGATGGACCTTGGTGGTTTGATGTTGTCCTGCAGTGACCCTCATGGGGTCATTGTTGCCATGTCGACAGGCACAGAACACCGGCAGTGTCCCAGCCTCCAACAGGGCAAACCAGAGCCAGGAACGAGAGGGAAGCTCTGTGTCCTCTAGGCAGCAGCTCACCCTGAGGATGCAGTTGAAATCGATCGGCCTTTGCCTCATAGTTCTGCGGGTCTGGCTGCAGCACCTTTATTGGAACAAGCTAAAGAACGTTGCTCAGGTTTGATGACTACAGAAAATCTGCCTCCTTTACTTGTTTTGGCAATGAAGAGTCCTTGTGCAACACAGCCTGCAGTGTGGGGTTCTTTCAGGTAAAAGGATGAGCAAAGGAAAATCCATGAGATTCCTGTTTCCCTTAAGTCTTTGCTATGGGCTCCCTTCAGCAGTATTTGATACTTTTCACTGTTTTAAGGGAGGGATCTAAGCGTGGTAGTGAGATCCCAGTATTTTGCCCCAGATTTTGCTTTGTTGTTAGCCTTTACTCATCTTCTCCATTCTTTTGGATGTTTCCGTTTGTTTCCTAGTAAACCCAATTACTTTTCCTTTTCTTATTCTCCAAACTCTGTGGCATTGCTGATAAATCTCTATCAATAAGACAGTTTCAGTAGAGAGGACCCCTTTCCAGAATATGCAGCAAGTTAAAAGCTACCTCCAGCTTAATCTCCATTGCTAGACTACTGCATCTGAGCAGAGCTTTATGACAGCTCCTAGTTTTGGCTCAGTTTGCATGTCTGACAGTTGAGAAAAAAGGATCAAAATTCTATTAAATCTTTCTTAATCTTGCTCTGGAAGTCAATGGGGTGAAAAAGAGTGTTTTGCTTCTGTGAATAAAGCTGTGCCTGCAGGCTTCACCTGGGGCACTTGCAGATACTACTTCATAGAATCACAGCACCATGGAATGGTTTGGGTTGGAAAGGACCTTAAAGCTCCTCCAGCTCCAACCCCTGCCATGGGCAGGGACCCCTTCCACTGGAGCAGCTTGCTCCAAGCCCCTGTGTCCAACCTGGCCTTGAACACTGCCAGCGATGGGGCAGCCACAGCTTCCCTGGGCACCCTGTGCCAGCGCCTCAGCACCCTCACAGGGAAGAGCTTCTGCCTAAGAGCTCAGCTCAGCCTCCCCTCGGGCAGGTTCAAGCCATTCCCCTTGGCCTGTCCCTACAGGCCCGTGTCCAAATTTGGGATAAGCTGATGAAAGGTGGAGAGGAGGTTGTGCCACCCCTGTGCAGGGGGTGAACAGCTCCTGAATCAGGAGCATGATTTAACACAGAAGCAGAAACCATAAAAAGAGCTGCTGAGGCTGGTGAGCTGACACCCCATGGGTTGTTACAGGACCCAGTGCCCAGGAGAGCTGTCACCTAAGCACTTTGTTGAGCTTAACTTCATGTGCCAAGCTCTGGCATTGCTAGTGCTTGGATCTGGGGCTTGAGGGGCCAGGAGTTTGCTGAATCACCTCTCTATCTCTAGTCAGTAAACAGGCATATTATTTTTAGGGAATGAGTGGAAAAAAGTACATATTTCCTGTGGGTCGAGCAAAATGTGAGTCCATTAATTTCCAGAGTTGCACAATGACGTTTGCTTTCCTGACATGTCAAGCAGGGCTATCAAACCCTTCTGTCTGAAAACACTTGCTCAAGAAGCTTCTCATTTTGACTGTGATTAATAGTGGAATAAAAGAACATCCAGAGCAGTCAGCAGTTTCCTCAGGGCAGAGGTCCTGCGGGTATAAATTGAACATCTGAGGAAAGAAGCACAGATGCTAATTCTCAATTCAGTGAGGACTGAGATTTTCTCACCCTTCCGGATATTGGATCCAACTAATAAATAGTGCAGATGTCACCTTATTTTTAGGCTTTTATAGTTTCTAAGCAAGTTTGTAAACTGAAATTCAGTACTTGCCTTTTTTGCTGAGTCAGCTCGTAGTGTTGCAGAGGGTGAAGATGGCTGTGACTGAACAAATGTGCTTTGTTTTCCAATGCATCTTTGAAAGGTTTCAAAGGTCTTACTGGGAGCTGGTCTGAGGTGGGTCTCGTGAGTACAGGGTTGCTAACAGCATTATTCATTTACATGAAAAAGCCCCAAGGGCAGAATGCTTAAAATACAATGAAAAGTCTCGGGCTGCTTCATACAGTATGAAAATAACATCAGTGCCATTGCACAACCACTGCGGAACATCAGAGGAGTGTGTGAAACTGCTGGCATGGTCTGACCGTGGCAAAGGCTGGAGTAATCATCTTGGCCATGGGGAAACGAAGGCCTGTGCGCAGCGAGCTTCATGTTCTTCCTGGCTTTGAAAGACAGCCACCCTGTTCATCACCCACCAGAAGCCAAGGAGACATCACTCCAGCTCCATCCGGAGCTGTGAGGGTATTGCAGATCCATTGCTCGTAAACATTATTTTATTTTCTTTGGAAAAGCAGGAGGGACAGGGAATAGGCAGCTCTTGTTTGAACTTGAACCTGACAAATTCCATGTGAGGACACATGCTGCCATAAGGGTCTGTTTCTTTAAAGCCTTTCTTCCTGGCTACTGCAGGTCTTCCTTTCAGCACTTTGCTGCTACTAGATGTGTGGATGCATGCTCTTCACCCCTTGGTTTTCTTCTTTCTCCCTGCCATCTGCCATCTGTCTCACCCATTACAAGCCCGTTTCCAACGCACACGTATGCAGCATCCCACTGTGTCCTGCAGTGTTGTCCTGCTGTGTCCTGCAGTGTTGTCCTGCTGGGGGGAGGAAGCACAGTTCATACTGATGAATAACCAGGGTCAGTCTTTCTGCAGTTCCGTTCTTTTCAGTGTTCACTTCTTAGGAGAGTGTGTATAAAAGCTGCCCAGAGAACTCAGCCATGCGTCAGAGCCCTGTTAAAGCCCATTGCTAGGGGTGTATTCCACAAAGACCGACTAAAGATCTTGGCTCTTCTATGAAAGTCAGTGAAAAAATCCTCAGGTTGATGTTAAATTACAGCTTGTCTGCTACGCTCTTGTTTTTTATTTTTACTGTATGTTAGCATGTAACATACGGGCTGGAGCAGCTCTGCTCTGGAGCCAGGCTGAGAGAGCTGGGCTGGGGCAGCCTGGAGAAGAGAAGGCTCCTGAAGGGGAGACCTTAGAGCAGCTCCAGTGCCTAAAGGGGCTGCAGGAAACCTGGAGAGGGGCTTGGGACAAGGGCCTGTAGGGACAGGCCAAAGGGAACGGCTTGAACCTGCCAGGGTGGAGACTGAGCTGAGCTCTTAGGCAGAAGCTCTTCCCTGTGAGGGTGCTGAGGCGCTGGCACAGGGTGCCCAGAGAAGCTGTGGCTGCCCCATCCCTGGCAGTGCTCAAGGCCAGGTTGGACACAGGGGCTTGGAGCAAGCTGCTCCAGTGGAAGGGGTCCCTGCCCGTGGCAGGGGTTGGAGCTGGATGGGCTTTAAGTGCCCTTCCAACACAAACTGTTCTAGGATTCTATGATATAAAATGATGTGCAACTTTCTTGGATTGTAAGGACTGGAATTCTATACCTATTAAATGAGGTGATGGTGAATGTTCTGACAGGGAGACTGCATTTAAATTACTATGATTTTCAAAACGAAAATACTAAAACTTAGAAGCTTTTAAAAAGGATTTTAGCACTTCTTGTGTTTCTGTAAGGTTCTTGATAAGAAGGAAAATGCCACCTAAATAAGTTACATTTCTATGTGGCTAGCTATTTTTATGAATGTTACTGTGGTTAAACCCTGAAGCACATCATATTAGAGGAAGTGTAAACCAGACTGACATTAACCGAGTGACAGGGAAAAGTATTTAAGACCTTTTAAACAATGAAAAGAGAATTCTGACTACCTGAAAGAAGAATCACCAGGCAAATGGGGAAATGTGTGGTTGGAAACAATACACCTTCTTGCAGAAATTATGCTTGAGATCTGCAGTGATTTTTAGAGATTTGAAGAGCCGTAGTCTGCAAAATGTGATGCACAATGTAGTTTTGGTAGATTCCATTTTGAACGACTTCTTTTTGGTATGTTATTAAAATGGTTACTACAAATCAAATACCCTTCAGAACTGAGGTATGGCAGGAAATGCCTTCCCCTTCAACTTTCCCAGTTCTTTGATCTGATTTAGATAACCTATGCTTTGTTCAGAAAGCAGATTTAAACTGGTTCAACCCAAGAGATGTATGTCAGTTGAATGGATGCCCCATTGCTCAGGGCTTTCATTTAGGATATGGGAGAGCTGGGTTTAATTCCTTCCTCTGCATAGCATGCAATTATTTATGCAAAGTGGAGCAGCTCCATCAGGAAAGATTAAGAGAGAACCCAGTGGATCAGTAGTGCACAGGGTAGAGAATTGGTGATGATGTGGGAGACCAATGCTAAGTCCCTACTCGATTATATTCAGTCTCCCAGCTCCTGGGTGAGTTCCATATCCCTCGACTGCTGGTTATACTGACGAGCTCCTAATGCAATTTATATCAACTAAATCAAATCCAGTTTAATGAATCGAACTTTTTCTGGCCAATGTATCTAAGTGGAAAATTCCTGGTCTGTTCTGCTTGCTAAGCTTATACTTCCTCCAGCTGTGTGAAGGGACTGGTATATCACCTCTTCTTCCCTCTGTCACCCTGAGGACTTGGCTTACTGGGTCCTCATCACTCTTTAGAAGGAAGAGCCATTAACATGGATGTGCTGACCAAATTCATCAGTGGTATTCTTTTTATCTCAACATGTGTTTTCCATAGGATGGGGTAGTCTCCAGCAGCTACCTATTTCACCTTAAATGTGGGTAAAGAATCCTTTCGACACTGCTCCCATCCCACAGGGCCCAGTTCTTGGGGCGGTCCCACTGCTGCTCCTCTGCTCACAGTCCGTGCCCTTGCTTAAAGGTCTCTGCTGGACTCATTCCTCACCACAGCACACAGTGCATTGATTTTCCACGTTTCTCAGAGTGACTGTGCCTGCTGTGAGCTCTCCGTTTCCATAGTGATGAGCTGAGCACTCGTCACCACGTTCAGGACTGATTTCCCATTCTAGGTAGGACACATCCCTTGCCAGGCTGGGTTTTCATCGTGTCAGGTCTGCTGAAATATCACATTATTTTCTCATCTGCTGTCTGGTAACTTTGCTTTTTTCCTTCTTCTGTTTTGTTGGAACTTTCTGAGCAGAAATGGAATTTTCCCCTTCCCATTATTCAAGCCAAGAGTGCTTTAAAACTGCAAACAGATGTTATCCTTCCACTGAAGCTGAGAGGGACAGCTCTTGGGGTGTCCTGCCTTTCTGCTGCCCCGGCGGGGGGATGCCCACAGAGCCCCTGTTCCACGGGGATACACATGCACTCACAACCCCTGTGCACTGAGGAGACCGCTTAGATCAGGTAGGAACTGGTAATTCTCAAGTTCTCTCCCATTTTCCCTTGGGATATTTAGGGGGATAAGCAAGCTCTCCAGCACCTCAGCCAAAAGAAGTCGTGGAGGATTACTGTGGCCTAAAAGACTCCCTGCAGCAGCCTCTCCCCCAGGGTTTTTTACTAGCACTGTGCCCACCTGTAACACGGATGGGACTTCTCAGGGCATTGGCCAGTGCTCAGGATAAGCCAAAGCAGGAGTTTTGCTCTCTGCAGAGTAAAAACATGCTCTGGATGAGCTGCATAAAGAATAGGTTTTGATTTCAAAAAGCCTTTTTAGGATAAGAACAGCACCAGTTCACTTCGTACCTCTCACCAGGGTTCTTAAAACTCCAAGACTCTTGGCATAACGTGACTGATCTGATGACAGAGTTGTGGTAACTTCAAATGCACATAGCAGTGGCACCAGCTCACCAAGAAAAGGCAGGTACTTTGTGCCTTTGTCTTGCATCAACTCTTTGAATGCAGGTGTCTTTGCTGTTACTCTTATCAAATGCTGTTTCTGCACATCGTATGAAACATTCTCTTGTTCTTGCATATCCAATGGTTACTTTATTCAGAGGAATAAATGCACATGGATTGGTAAAACACAATTAACCAGGCAGATTTCACTCCTGAGGAGCTCATTCCCCGTGTAACTTACTGTGAAGAGGTGGGACTTCTATGGGCTGGTTCATAATGCTGTATGCACTTCAGAGCACAAAGACAAAGGAGAGTTACTGGAAGCAAGTGGGGAATGTAAAGCACTGACCCACGTAGGTGCCCTTGATCAGGCAATGTAGAAGCTGTTCATTGGAAATATCCCTTATCTGCCTTCTGCCAGGCAGACAACCATTTATTCTCCCAATGCAAAAGCTAAGGTCAAAGGAAATGGTGAGTACTGGAGGACCTGGGGCAGAGCAAGGGTAGAGTCAAGTGACTGACTAAGTCCTCTAGATATAGCTGAGGAACTTATCATTACATTGGCACTGGTGGCTGAACAGAACAAATATGCTCAAATAGTTTGAGTAGCAAAATCACCTTGTGTTTAATTATGAGGTGTGGGGTGTGTGTGAACACAACTCAGGCATTGCTGAGGATATTTTCTGAGGCATTATCCATTCATCACTATGAAAATTAAACTCGAATCTGAATGATTATGGTTCACTTTTTCTTCTCATAATGGTGTAAATGCTTCCAAAGCCCTTTCTGGGGTCTGTTTAGCACTCCTGCACTGTAACACGGTTGTAGTTGGGCTGCGTCAGCATTCCGGTTTCCATACCTGCTATCACTTGTATGGAAATGTTCATGTGGCGTTGGCTGGACAAGGAGTGTTAGGGAGGAAAGAATGGAAAATGGGGCTTCCATTTGCTGTTTGCTTGTGTGGCAGTTTATGAGCCAGCCAAAGGCTCATCTTCAATTCCACTGTCCTTCAAATACCTCCAGCTGTTTCTTTCCAGCAGAAGTTATGAGCAGGTCTCCATAACACCATCATTCAACAGCAGATGCAGCTTTAAAATGATTTACAGCATTTATTTGTCTGTTCAGGAATGAAGTGAATCTGGAATCTGCAGCAAGGAATTTCCAAAGTCTCTTGCAAATGGCTGCAGTTAGTTCTGTCTGGTTTTAGTAGCAGTAGTTTATGACCTTTATGTGCCATTTCTGTTACGAAGTCTGTTTCTGTCTATAAGGCAATGTAAAACGTCTCGTAGGATTAGAATTGGCTGTAAGAAATCTTACTACTTTTTAGTTCTAAGCTCCATTTTCCTTTAAACCCACACACAGAGTAGTAAGCTCTGTTTTCTTGCTGAACAAAAGAATAAAGAAAACCAAGCTTTTAGTATTGCCAATTCTGTAAGTTTTAAAAGCCTCTAAATTCTACAAGAGGTTGGGATTCCTCATGGCGTTGGGCTTTTTTCCATCACAAAGAGAGTTGGGTTGATGTGGAACATGAACACGGGATTTTGTCAAGGACAGACTTTCTGGTTAAGTGAGGGATATCTCATGTTGGGGTAGTCATGGGCTCTGCTGTCACTTTGTTTTCTTGCTGTATATTTTCTGTAGCACTCTCCCTGTTCATCATGTTAGTGATGAAAAACACCAGCTGTATGGCTTGACGCTGCATGTCTATATGTAAAAAGCTCCAAGAACCACAGAATAGGTGAGGCTGAAGGGACCTCTGGAGCTCTTCTATGCTCAAAGCAGGGTCAGCTGGAGCAGGTTTCTCCCATGTCCGGTTGTGGTATGAGTATCTCCAAGGCTGGAGACGCCACAGCCTGCTGCAGTGTTTGACCAACCTCACAGTAAAAAGAACCTCCAAATTAAGAAAGTATCTTCTTATGTTTAAATAGGATTACTTGTATTCCAATTTGTGCCTATTGCCTTTTGCCACCACCTTCATCTCAGTGGAAAGTGATCAAGACTCAAGTGCCTCTGGATTCAAAGCACAGACCTGAGTTTCAGCTCCACCTTTCCCAGGTGAGTACCCAACCACTGGATTCTCCACACTGACTGTGTGAGGGTGGGTCTCTTCCCATCGCAGTGCTGCGCTCTGAATGCAAACCCCTGGCTCTTTGGATTCCCCTCTCGTCCTCTCTGATGATGAGTCAATCTCTTAATGGCCTACTGAATATTTAATTGTTTATCATTAAATGGATAGCTCAAGTATTTGATCTTGTAACTCTAGATGACTTTACAGCACAGATAAGCATGCTCTTTAGTTGTTCCGCATATGATTTATCAGTCAGTAATCTCTATTGAAATTCAATTATACTGACGTATATTCTCCTTAATGAATTTTCACCACCATTTTCCAATGCTGTTCCAAGTTCCAGTAAAGTACCTTCAGAAACGGTCCTGTTATGAAACCCTTCATGTTCGAGACGTTGAAAGCAGTAGCAATACTCATACCGTGCCACGTTTGTTTGCTGGGACTTGCTCTGAAAAACTGTCCTTCAGCTTTCCTCACCTCCATCTCATTGACATGGTCTCAGTTCCACAGCTGCTGACATCTTTGTCCATAGAGCATATAGAATACAACCAAGGAAATTTCACTCTCTCCTTCTACATGTTCTAGAGTGAGTTTTCTGCACAGTTCTTGTCAGCAGAGCATCCTCTGCCATAGTCTCACTACTGTCAGGTATGTTCTGTTTCACTCTCAGCTGTACTTTTTTCCCTCTGTTCTTGTACTTTTTAATTGCTCATGATCTCTCATGCTCTAACTCTCCAGAGTTTGGGAATGACTTGGACAATCAATGAAATACTGGTATCGTTTGAGGTCAGCCTACCATGACTTGCAACTATTTCCTGTCATAAAATGGTCAATACACTCTTCTGCTTCTCTGTAGGGAAAAAGCCCAACAAGAAATGCAGGAGTTTGCAAAGAAGAAAACAAATGATAGTTATTACCATCTTTCTTGAGGGTGTGTGGATGCTGGGATGGAGGACTCTGCCCTGCAGGTAAGCTGGAATTCCTGCAGTACAAGTTCAAACTTCAGTTCCTGAGAGCAATGCATTGCTGTTAAAATGATCACCACAGAAGTAAGATACCCAGATTTATCAATGCCATATGAAAAATCCATTTCTCTTTCTCCCTCATTTCACTTTCTGGGTTCTCTCTTGTTAAAGATGCTTCCTTCACGTCTGAGGAAGTGTCATCTACCTGAACATCCTGGTTGAAATACTGAGGTTAAAGTGGTCCCGAACAGCTGCTCTAAAAGCAGTTTCTTCCTGCATCTTCCTGATGTTCCCTGACCAGAAAAGAATCAGTTTTGTCGTTATTCCTTACTGTTTATGTCCTGAAATAGCTCTGTATTTCAGGATTTGAAATGCTTCCTATCTCTTACCTCTCTCTACTCGATATATTGTTCAGTTCAATAGCTCCTAAGATGGTTTTGTGACTCAAATCATTGGTCCTCTCAGTTTTCTTTATATATAGCTTTAGCCAGAGAGGTTAAAGCAGTTCCAGCTGTGTTTTCCCTCTTGGTAGGCTCTCTCCAGGGTTAAGGATGTTCTCTACAGATCCAGTTTAACCCAAGCTGTTGTACAGCTTGAGTTACAAAATGGATGCAGAGGATCAGGCAATCGTTTTGCTTCCCTCACTAGAAGAGTACAGT
The DNA here is from genome assembly GCF_033783945.1 of Neopsephotus bourkii. Lineage (NCBI taxonomy): Eukaryota > Metazoa > Chordata > Aves > Psittaciformes > Psittacidae > Neopsephotus > Neopsephotus bourkii. The sequence continues at coordinate 2,145,834 of NW_026901417.1, read as the reverse complement.
AGAAGTGTGACAGCAGAGCCTGAGACAAGCCTTTCTGCATGGTACCTCTCTTCATGCTGGAGAGAGCATGTCTTTTTGTTTGCGGTGTATTATGTGTAATCACAGGAAATGTTATGTTGGTTCTTGCAGTCCCTATTAAAAAGGAGTGTGCTTTAACGGTGGAGCTGGTGGTAAAAGGTTTTCTCTGCACTGGTGGTAGAGGTGACCTAGAAATGGTTTCCATGGCAGTGGATGTGCTACGTGCTGCTGATGCCGGGCTCAGAGGAGGCCCCAGGAGGCTGTTGGGTTTGAAGTGTAAGCCCATTCAAAGTGACTCTCAAACAACTCTCAAAGCTGGTGACATCCTGGGGTGCCCCTCAGTGCTTTGGCAGAGGAGTCGGTGGGGTCTCAGCCCTGGGCAGGATGGATGCTTGTTCATAGCAATTAACGGCCGTGCTGGCTTCCTCTGGCCTCCCCAGCACTGGTCTCCACTGGTAGGTGCTTGTCCTGGGTTTAGGACTGTTTAGCACTGTTCCCAGGCTGAAAGTCAAAACACAACGCTGCACCAGCTACCAAGGAGAAAAATGGACTGCTACTGCTGAACCCAGGCCAGGGCTGCAGTGCTGCTGCAGGGGCTGCACGAGTGTTGTTACCAAGGTTAGTTCAAAACCAAAAAGGATCCTCCCAGTGGTATTGTATATTTTTTATTTTAAAATCCCATTGTTTATGTAAAGAGTGTGCTTGGGTTGGGTTGTTTTACCCTCCACAGAGTTTCTTTTGTTTTCTTTCCTGTCTTTTGACCCCCTTCACAGATAGAAAATCCCTCGCAAAACACAGGACCTCCTCCCCTTTGCTGGAGAACTTCTTTTCTTCTTCTAGTTGTGAAAAAAAAATTATGAAATCAGTAGGAAATAATTAGCAAAGCCAGAACTACCAAATAGGAAAACCTTCAAGCACAGAAATGATCCTTACCTATCACAGCACGATGCTAACTGGAAGAAGGTGAACAGGACAAAAGGAAGTTGAGCTGCTCTGGCATGCAGAGGCAATGGCAGAGAAGTGCCTCTCCATTGCCCCAGGGTTTCCACAGCAGCTGAGCAGGCTGGCTGGAGCACTGAGTTAGCTGCCCATGGAGCTCCACTGAGGATATACACGTGTTGCTGAAATGGGCAGTGCCTGGTGGAGGTGAAGGTGGGGAGTGCTCATTCTGTCTTCCTGCTTTCCATGGGGAAGGCTGGCCTCAGAAAGGTCTGGTAGTGTCCCAAAACCATGCATATTCAGTCAGCCCAGGTGCCTGCCACAGCCACAACTGAGGGCCACCAACCTGCTCTAACAGACAGTGCCACGGGGAATGGGCATGGATGTTTCCGCTGGTGTGGTACAGAAGAGCCAGAAGAACCACAGAATAGTTCGGGTTGGAAAGGACCTTAAGATCATCCAGTTCCAATCCCCCTGCCATGGGCAGGGACACCTCACACTAAACCATGGCACCCAAGGCCTCGTCCAACCTGGCCTTGAACACTGCCAGGGATGGAGCATTCACAACCTCCCTGGGCAACCCATTCCCGTGCCTCACCACCCTAACAGGAAAGAATTTCCTCCTTATATCCAATCTAAACTTCCCCTGTTTAAGTTTTAACCCATTACCCCTTGTCCTATCACTGCAGTCCCTAATGAAGAGTCCGTCCCCAGCATCCCTATAGGCCCCCTTCCAAACGGACTGAAATTCCGGCCTCTTGAATGTGAAGTGTAATTCAGGAAATAGTGATGACTTTCAATTGGATTTCACACTAAGGAACACACTCTATTGCTTTTGTATTTTGTGGAGTTACACATAAAATTATGAGGTAAATAAGATAATGTAAATATTAAAGGATTCAGTGTCTTAAACTCCATGAAATCATAAATCTACGAGAAGCCCTTGGCCTTTTAATGCAATGTGTTGCACACATGCTGTGAGAGTTTATTGCCATTCTCTCATACCAAGCAATTCTATTTTTCACAGCACTGTTGGAAAGTGTTCCCTTCTTCTTCTTAACAGTAAGGTGGAAACAAAGGCAGGAATCTAGACAGCCTTTCATCACTGTGGTGCACCGTGTGCAGGGGGTTGGAAGTGGATGAGCTTTAAGGTCCTTTCAGCCCAAACCAGCCTGGGATTCATCTGTGGTGTGTGGTTGTACTCTTTAAATGGAAGGCTTTTGAACGTGCTTTGTCGCCTTTCAGTTTTTGTTCAGGTTGTTGTCTCAGTTTTTGTTCAGCTTAGACTTACTGCACGTTCCCTGTCATGTGAAATAACTGTGCACGTCCAGACCTGGGTCTGTGCTACATGTGCAATTGCAGAGCACGCTACTGTGAGGACAGCTCCAGCTGTTCAGAGGAGCAGTTCGTTACAGAGCCAACAATGTGGGTGATGACTGCTCCTATATTATTGTTTGACATCTGGTGAAGCTGCTAACGGTACTGATCAGATATTTCAGTTTGCTGCTTGTTTGCACACAATTCCAATACTCCGAGAGGCAACAAAATAAAATAAATAAGAATAAAAGGCAGCTGAAACATGCAGTAGTCACTGAACATGTTCCACATCGCAAACCAAACTGTGGAAGCCTACCTGCTTGGGAGGCAGAGCTAGACATTTCCCCATTGCACTGATTCAAAATCACGTCTTTATGGAGCTCCACACGAAATACATGGCAGCTTCAGCAGCACCACTGACAGGCTCGGGAGAAAACAGTATGGCAAAAGGGTAGAAGGAAAAAGTCACCAAGGAAGGTCTTTCACAGTACAGTGTTCTGCTTTGCCTCTGGTTTCCAGCAAGGGTTTGACTTTCTTGATGCATCCTGAATAACAGGTTCTTCTTATAGAAATACTTCAAGTCTGATTTGTTTCATAGTAATTACTCTTTGGAGTTAAAATAATAATCTTTTATTGATAAAAGGTTAATCAGCACATGCTGATGTATCAAAAATGATTCTGATCTAGGCATTTCTTAGGGAAATAAACATGTTACAGGATTGGAAGCTAACTCAGGAAGATGGGATTTTGCTGCTTCTTACATCAGTTAAATGCTGCTGCTTTATTCATGAAAGCTTCCTTTTATCTCAACTGTTTGCATCTTCCTTAACACCCGTTAGGTCTCCAGGGACATTTTCCAGTTCGCAGTTCCAGTTCATGCTGCTCAGATAAGCTGTGCAGTGCTCACTCAGATGATGTTGCTCCTGCCCCATAGAAATGTATTAGAAAGGGAAGTGGAAACTTTGTGATGAAAAAGGTACTAAAGTATATAATTAGCACAGGAATTTTAGCATATGTATCATCTGAATACACATGCACCTGTGTATGTATACATAGAGTGGGTACAGGAAATAACACCAATTGAAATGATGAAAAAATCCTGCAGCACACGGGACTATCCATTGTGTACTGATCATAATCCTGTTCCTCAAGCATCTCTTCTGCTGACTCCACACCCAGGCCATGCTTATTTCATGATGTGCCTGCATTTTCTCTCCCTATGGATGCAGTATTCCTGGGAAGGCAAGAGCGAGCTGCCCAGAATATAAGCTGATACCTGAGTTTTATTAGAGAATGAACAGAAGCAGGGAACTAACTTCTGCTCCTTTTAATTTGTATCTGTTCCACATTTAATGTATAGTTTTCATATCATATTACCATGTAGTTTAGTGTATACTAAGTAATAATATATTATTCTTAGTATTATGTTAGTAATATATTTAGTATTAGTATAGTTTTCTTTCTGACAGGGTGAATATTGCACTATGTATGTATGTCCCGTGTAATTTATCTTTATAAAAAAATCTATATTAAAAATAGAGATCTATTTGTACAATCTTCTTCTGTCAAAGCAGAAACCCCAGGTAAAACACCACTGAAGAGGTCTGGGTCTGTTGTTTGCAAAACACCTTTTCTTCTCTCTAAAATGAAATGAAAATACCTGCTGCCAGTTTTTGTTACCACCATGGCTCTAAATGCCAAGCAGTGTAGCACAGCTTTGGATGGAGGTGTGTGCAAGCAATCCAGTGCATTCTCAATTCAAAGGAACAGATACGTTCTTACTCCGCAGAGTGCATTGTCGTTATTCCTGTACAAAAACTATTTTCATGGGAAAAACTCATACGTGCACAGTTCTGAGCTGAATGGTCTTATTTCACTGCTGGTGTTATCTCACGCAATTCATTTCACATCCTTAAGAGACATACAAAGCATCTTTTTAATACCATAACTTCAGCTGAGTCATTTAGGAGCTCTGCTGCTTCCGTTTCTGTGACTGGAACAGCAAAAGCACCTCGGAAGCAACTTTTGCTTTCACTTCTGCCCCCAGGAAAGATCTTATTGCTGATTAAAAGGTAGCATGGCACCATGATCAGGGGCAGTGTTTCACATTAACCGCGCTGCAAGTGGGACCCTGCTTTGCGTGCCTGCAGCTGCACCGAGGGAAGTGAAGTGGGAGCACAAGGGTGGGTGTACTGCACACGGCGTCTGCTAATGCAACAGCAGCTGTTGCAAAGGGCTTTGTTCAACCCTTCCTTCCCCTGAGAGCCTGGGAACAAGGTTGTTTTGCACCTCTGTCGAGCAGGTAGATTTAGCTTTCCATACCAAATCTAAGACCGGTGTCACGAAAGACTGCTGAGGATTTCTAAGGCAGCTCTATAACTGCAAATACAGAATTCAGCAGAGCAGTAACCAATCTAACTTCAGAGTTCAATAAGGTGAACAGCTGAATCACCGATAGAGACACACAAACACGTTACACGTGAGCCCTTAAAATCCCGTCATGTCAGTGTTTGCAATGCAGCCATGTTGTCACGTTTCTGTTAAGGAAGTGGTTCACTTGCCAGTGATAACATGGGCTGCCTTTTCCTTTGGAAATGAGCTACAAACTGTGCCCAGCCAGTGTGCAGCCAGGCCTGCACATGCGAACAGGCTTGGTCCGTGTGTTTGGAATGGTTTTTATTTGGCTAAGTGGCACAGTTACAGGCCATCACACAAGGATGTGTGACAGACAGACATTGCTACGTGACCCTCACGGCGTGGGACCACTCTGGATGTGAGGGAGGGCTTTGACGCTGGCTGAGGCACTGGTGCTCTTCCCAGAAGCAGTCTGCCTCCGGTTTCATGGCTGGATTATTCTGTTGCTTTGGTCCATCACTGAGCTCCTCTTCACTCACGTGCCTTTGAAGGGACAAGGACCCTTGTTCTGGGAGTACTTGGCATGCCGCTCAGCAGGAGATGACCAGCGGGTTAGACAAGGCCTGACGACTCCGTGCCTTCTCCAGAGGCTGGCTTTGTAGGAGTTCACAGCCTGCCAGCTCGTGGTGAAGAGTGTCTAGGACTTCAAATAGGTGGGCTTTTCCTTCCAAGAGAAAATTGCAAACGTTATAATTTGGACAAAGGCAGGACGTTGCAGTTTAACAATTGTAACACACGCTCTGTTCTTCACAGGTGCCATTTCTTGTCATTAACATAAAATGTCTAAATTTTGAAAGCAAACAATGAATTCCTGTCCCTATAAAAATGCAGTGGAACTGGGTTCAAGGACTGTTTTCTCTACTGGTTCTCTCACTTCATTCACTGAGTTCTCACATGTGTGAACAAAGACTATTTCATGGCACACTAAAGAGCTGCCAATCCAAGCATCCACCTAGTCCTGTCAAAGAGGAAGATGATATTTGAATGCAAAGACTTAGGAAAGTTGCTAACATCATACCAAGTGCACAGCCAGCAAATGGAAAGCAGAGAGGATGAGCTGTTTCTGGCAATGGGGATGCAGAAGGGACAGGGAGCTATGAAGGTCACTTCACTGTTGGTGTCACGTTAGGAAGCTGAGCTGTGCTGCTGCAGTTACAGAGAGAGGTGCTTTATTTCAGCAGCAGCACTTGGAGCCAAGTGCTTCTGTGCAGGGTAAGTGATAGCAGCTTCTGGACACTTGTGCTGGGGGTATTAACAGTCCCCTCTCCTCCTCACCAGGAGCAATCTGACCTATGGCTCAGCCAGCAAAGGGCTCTGTCCTTGCCTCCTTTGCTCTCCTTCCTCTGCAGCCATGCCAGGTCAGCCCAGCTTAGCTCTGGGCTGCCCATGCCCTGGATTGCTGGACACTAGCAACAAGGCCTTGAAACTGCAAACCCAGAAAGGCTTGTGTGTGTTATCCTCCCTAAACCACTGTCAATAATGTTCTCCAAAATTAAACCCTTAGGTCACATCTAGTCTTTTATAAGCTTGTCTTAGACTACTGTGTGCCTAATAAAGGCACCTCCACGCCATGTTCTTAGGACTGGTACAGGATGTTCATTTCTTGAAGGTAAGTACAGTGCTCTGCTGATAGGAGCAAAGTAATCAAATATAAATCTCCAGGCCGGGAGCCCTGTGTGGTTCCTCTAAAGCAGCTCTGGCACACCAGAGCATTGCCAAGGGAGAGGAGTTTGTGAGGTTAATTTTCATCTGAGGAACATACAAGGCTATTATTAGAGGAGTGCAGGTTTCATCCATTTTCTTGACAGAAATATTCTGGTTTGTGTATCTTGTTTGTTGCAGCAGAGGGGTTCAACACACAGTGGGACAGCAAACCTGATAAATAAGTGCCCTACATACCTGGTCATGTTTTCCACTTTCTCATGTCAAGAAATCCACACAGACATTAGTGGGATACTGGGTTGTGCTCCAAAGGCCAAATTCTAATTAAAATGTGGCTAAAATAAGCCCTAGATATGTTGCTGTTTCTCATGTCACAGACTCCAGTCATCACTTCCTATAGGTAACCTTCTTACACAGTACTTCTTTCTCCCTAGCCTGTCCTCCAGTATTTGACACGTATTTATTCCTACTCATCTGTTCATTATCTATCCAGTGTTTTCCCCCAAGGACACTTTCCATGCCTCTTGGTCTTTCCAGGTGAGTTGTTTTCTTACCAGGTTGGGGGTCACGGCAGGATTCCAGAGTGCTCAGCAAGATTTTCCCCAGGGCTCGCTTAGATATGTTCTTTAAAATACAAGACAGCATTATGGTACAAATATGTCCTTCAACACCTTAATGTAGGCAACAAAATCTATGTGCAGTGTATACGTGCATTTGAAAATGAAACCAAAATGGAACTGAATCCTGGTAACACAAGACCTGCTGTTGGCTTCATTATCAAGCATTTTATCTTAGATACTGGTCAAATAACAGCAGTTTGTGGAGGGGCCCAGTTCCTTAATATGGCTGTAGAAGGAGAAATAACAGGGATTCAGTGGAGAATACAGAATTGTCCCCAGGCTGTGCCTGAACAAACCTGGATGGTAAGGAGCGCAAGCAGGGCATGCCCAGCACTCAGTGAGAGGAGCACACAGGCACTGGGGTGTCCTCCCAGAAGGAGCCTTCTCAGCCCCAGCTGTGCCAGGAGTCACTGGGAACCATTCAGGGTGTAAGTCAGGCCCACTGACACAGGCTAGAGATACAGTGAGATGGCAAAGGGAGAGGATTGTGAAAGCCACTCAGGATTTGGATGGTCTTTTTCAGAGGTAGTTTTACATTAGCGATCTGTTGGGACACTACCTCATGTGTCTGGAAAACAAAGTCTCTTCATTTGTGATGCAGACACTAATGCATGCTCAAGCTGGCACACACTTTAGTTAGTACTAGAACACCCCCATCTGCAGGGGCAGGTTGTTCTTGTTACAGCTTCAGGAACTGAAAATAGATGGAAGCTATTCTGGAAGAAAGATGATGACCTCCCAGCAGCTGGGCAGTACCAACCTCCCTCACTAACACTGGTCCTCACCTTCTGCTTGTGGACCCCAGGGACTGAGGCATAGTGGAAAGCGGCAGGCTGGGGTTACACATTACCTCTGAACACAGAGCACAGGTTTAACAGTCATACAATCCCAGCCTGGTTTGTGTTGGAAGGGACCTTAAATCTCATCCAGTTCCAACCCCCTGCTGTGAGCAGGGACACCTTCCACTAGAGCAGCTTGCTCCAAGCCCCTGTGTCCAACCTGGCCTTAATTCCCGACAGGATGGGCATTTGCCTTGGGACAATCACTGCTTTGAGGTGGATTCTGTTGCAAATGAGATGCGTGGGATATTTAAAACATGAAGGTGAATATACTGGGGAAATGACACCTAAACCCACAATTTCTAATGAATAAGCATTCTTTTACCTGAAGTATTTCCCATCAGGGGTTTAAGGGATCCTTGCTAAACTCTAGTGGGGATGCTATAAATTTTCTTGTTCATTGACAGCATTGTTGCCTGGGCTAGTTCTATGGGAGCTGGCAGCATGTGGTGGTGTGATTCCAGCAAGGATCACCATGAGGTGCTGTTATCACAGGGAACATTGTGTGATGGATTGTCTCCTAACGGAAATGACTTGCAATAATACAGCTGACCAGTGAATGACATGTTGAAGGCTTGACACAAAAGGTTATTATGCTTGTTGTCAGTCATGGTCTTTACTAGCTTAATCTGTCACTGGATTGGTACTGATGCATGTGTCAGACCTGCAATAGGAAAGTAAAGTTTCCATGTGACGTGCTAAAATAAGTTACCAAATGATGAGATATTGCACTTGTTCCCTAGAGCCATCAGTGGAACATGAGCGTACTCCAAACAACAGAAATGATCATAGGAAACATTCTCATCTCACACAGGCTGGGCAGTGCTGTGCTGGAAACTGAGGAGAGCCCCCAGTCATTATGACACAACCAGTTCCTAGCAGTCCAGTGTGGCTCCCCGTGCGCTCCTTCTCCTGCAGATTATCTGGTTTGCCCATCTTTTGGCCAGCACTTACCAATATCATTCCCAACCAGGAGATCTCAAGTTATATTCTAAAGGACTGGCCATATACTTCTGGATATTATTGCATCAGCTTTGTTAAATCCGTGTTTGGATTATTCATTAGATAAGAAACTTCTTATTAAAAACCCATTATTGACCCATAGGGAGGAGTTTTATCCCTTTAATACTGACTCAGTGTCACATTAGGATGCAGTTAAACAAAGGTCCTTTGCTAGAAGCAAGAATAATCTCATATAACCTTTCACATTACTAGCATTTTCCTTTTCCTCGTTTCCTCCCATTTTTTGTTTAGAAGATAATGAGAGCTTGGAGATCTGGAGCCACGGAGATCTCTAGGCTTCTTTTGGGAAGTCAGCCATAGGGGTCTAAAAGTGTTGTGCAATCACGAGGCAGTTCCCAGGGCAAACACAGGTAAAACGTGCCCTGATGCACAGGGCTTTGTAGTTAACAGAAGGTAGGAAAACCCTTTCTGGTTTGGGAAGGACACCATCAAACCCAGTTTTAAGTCTCTGCACTGCTTTCTTGCCATACCAAGTCTCGAAGTTGCTGAAGCAGCTGTAAAACATCCATGAGCTTTTCCTCCACCAGGGACAGCCTAACTCTCTCCGTCTCCAACATCTGCAGCTCCATCTTCAGCCCTTCGGTCTCCTCCACCTTTTGCTGCAGCTCACCTAGCAATGGGCCTTTCATCTGGACAATGACACAGGAAAATAAAAGCACTGGAGCTTTTCCCTTTCTTTCCCACTAACTGCAAAGCGGAGTTTTCCCCCTTAGCTGGTAAATACCAGTTCACACCAGGTTTTCCTGAAGGGAAGTGTGTTTCTTTAACATAATACATGAAGTGAAGAGTCAGTGGCTCCAGGGATGCATGTTTTGCTCTCGTGTGTAATGGCCATTCATCCAACACTGGATGCAAGCAGATCATTCAGAAATCTCAAATACTAGCATTGCTATTTCAGTTTTCTGATCTTGTGCATTCCTGTCATCCTCTAGAAAGCATAAGTGATTTGTGTGCCCTCACCAATGCAACCAAATCTTTGTCTTGCTACTCCTACCATGTCAGTCTTGCCATACCAAGTATGTATATTCATACCAAGTATATATATTCAGTGAAATAAGAAGGTAAGTAGCAGACTCCTCAGACCTGGAGCTCCCAACGCTGCCCTGTCAGTGCAGGCCTCCTAGGATTCAAAAGGTTGCTTTTGTTTCAGTGCAAAATCCAAGCTGCCACACCACTTACAGACCTCCATCTCTTTGTCACAAACCCAGGCCTGTGGCAGGTATGTGACCAAGCCACTAAAAAGAGCCAGATTTCCCTGGAAAATATGGCACTTAAATGTTAATTCTGGACCTTTGGGAGCACTGACAGTTTTCAGGTTTATGACTAAAAGGACCCCATTTCTCAGTCACACTGTGCCCATCATTCTGAAGTGTTACTATGCCTTGCAGTTTGTGGTGGCAAACACAATCTACATAGATCTATTAACATTACACCAAGTAACAAAATCACGCAGGGTGCATGCCAAGTTTGCTGGCTCTGTTATCCCTTTTTGTTGTCCTGTTTTATCTTCGCTGCAGCTTTAGAAAGGACTAAGGAGAGAGTTGAACTCAAAAAGCCCTAATACGCACACTATGTAATAGGGTTTTTTTCCCGTGGAAACTTCTATCCTAATGAATGGTGGGAAGGAACTTTAATTCCCTAAAACACAGGTGTCAGAGTGAAAACAGAGAACAGTCCCTGATCCACAGCGAGGTCAGTTTAGGTCCTGTCAGTGCTAATAGGGAATTGGGCTGTTCAGTCAGCACTGTGAGCTGTTCCCTGTGAGGCACTCCTGCTCCCTGTGCTGCACAACAGCTCCACAAGTTTGGATCACTGCGTCTGGTCCGTCTGCCAAGCAGTGATTTCAGCTGCCCTGCCTGAACCCTGCTTCTGGAGGAACAGAGGAACATTTTCCTGCGTGGAGAGCCAGCTTTGTTACAGTGCTGTGGCAGCGCTCCCACTGACACACAGCAAATACTCCAGAGGCTGGGGGAGGCTTGCAATGAATGAGATGTGCTTTCCTTTATTACACTGCAGATTGCCTCTGCGCTGTTAATACCACCTGACATAGGCAGGCACTACACGCGTGGAGCTCTGTCCCCCACACAGCTGAAGCAGTGTCTGATAAATAACAGAGAAATAAAAAGGACATGATTTTTAAGTGTGAAACAGACTTTCCCGCTATGCAATAAGACAGATGCTCATGGAAATTCCTATGAGTGTCCATCTGTCCTAGGCCTGCACCTTGCCAGCCCTCATCTGCCGCTGTTAGCTGCTGCTTTGCCCATGTCAGCAGAGCCACATTCCTGGAATGAGGCATACGGAGTCCCTGCTCTTGCTGGAAGACTGTGGTCCCTGTCCTTGCCCAGGGGCTGTTCCTGCACACCCGGTCTCTATTCACACATACAGCTGTGAATGGAAGCACCACTGCCCCCGTTCAGTGCCTGCTCTGGAGCTCTCCCAGCTCCCTGCTGCCATGGCCCGCTGCTCAGTCTGTACAGACAGCACAGGCACTGTGCTCAGCCACAGTGGGGCTTGGACCCATTTGTTGCTGCTGCTGTCTCTTCTTCTGCTTGAGTTTGACTGCTCCTACAAAGCCCTTTTGGCCTGTATTTCCTGTGCTATAGTGAGTAAAGTGCTTTCCACAGCAGTTACACCTTGACAGCCACCTTGTTACCAGTAAGGATGCTAGTTTCCCAATGCCTTCTTTTCATTTATACACATGGGTATGCATCTCCTGTCATCTTATTGTGCTTGAAGACAGCAGCTCGGTGTGCCATTAAATCAGTCTCCCAAATTGATTTCCCTAGCTAGGTTACATCTAGCACCTCTGGTTACCTTGACACTGGCAATAAGATAATGATGCAGGGGAAGCATAAGCTGTTTTTAAAAGTGAAAGACTGAGGAGGGACATCAGTGGCTAAGTCATAGGACTCAGAGGAGTGGGATTTGTTCTTAGCTCTGTCAAGGCGCTTCATCAAAACCAGGGTTTGGATCCATGCCTTGTTTGTAAGATGGAAACACCACCTTGCCAAACACCAGTTTCGAGAAGGCAGCAGCTGCTATCCAGCCCTCCTATAAAAGGGGCAGAGTGCCATGGGGAAAACCTGAGCTCTGGAGCAGTGTGTCCAAATACATTCAGGACACTGAAAAATGAATATCCTTAAGGCATGTAAGAGAAAATTATCCTGTTGTGTTTTCCACATAAAACACATATTAGGAGCCACTTTAACAAGCAATGAACCTGAAAAACACTCTCAAAATGGGAAAAAAAGGGTAACAGAAGGGTGAACTGTGTTGGGCTTTTAACTAGTTTCACCCTCAAAGGCCTGGAGGATGGCAAACAGAGCACCAGTTTTCAAGAGAGGCTGCAGAGATGATCTGAGGAACAGCAAATCCCTGAGAGTCTCAGTAATTCTGCCAGGCACATTGGTAGGAACCGTAATGGTGGAGGGGCTTGGTGAACACAGAGATGAGCATCGTGAAGAATCCTTGAAAGGATCTATCAATCAATGTGAATAGTGTTAATTTCGTTGATTGATAGAATGTATTTTGAATCTGCAGGAAGCTTTTCACAGGATTCATCACCAGAGACTCAAAAAACCCTAACACTGATCCCACCAGGGTCTCAGAATCACAGAATAGTGAGGGATGGAAAGGACCTTAAGATGATCCAGTTCCAACCCCCCTGCCATGGGCAGGGACACCTCACACTAAACCATGGCACCCAAGGCTTTGTCCAACCTGGCCTTGAACACTGCCAGGGATGGAGCATTCACAACCTCCCTGGGCAACCCATTCCAGTGCCTCACCACCCTAACAGGAAAGAATTTCCTCCTTATATCCAATCTAAACTTCCCCTGTTTAAGTTTTAACCCATTACCCCTTGTCCTGTCACTGCAGTCCCTAATGAAGAGTCCCTCTCCAGCATCCCTATAGGCCCCCTTCAGATACTGGAAGGCTGCTATGAGGTCTCCCAGCAGGTCACAAGCTGGGGCAGAGCACAGCATGACAGACCAGGACTGAAGGGTGCACAGGGCAGGCAGACAGTCCTGGGGGTCTCACAGGGAGCTCCCCTGAGCTTTCAGCCCACTCAGAAATGATCTTTAAAGAGTGAATGTTGAAGGTTTTAAGTTTGCTCTCAGTACAGTTTTTGGGGGTAATCAAAACTAAATCTGCCTGAGAGGAATGACAGCAGGAGCTCATGATATTGCATAGCAATGGACAGTAAATGATCAGGTGAAATTCAGCATCAATAATGCAAAGTCATGCATGCAGGAAGGGTCCACAAAGTTGTATTCATGCAGCAATGATGACTGCCACTCAGAGGGCGATGTGGAAGAGCTGTCACCTCCTGAACGTAGCTCAGCGGTCAGCAGAGGTCAGAACATACCTGCTAGGAGCGGTGGGGGAAGGAACTAGGCACAAAACAGAGACTATGCTTATTGCCATGGAGGGCTTGCATTTCAATACTAAGCATCTTTCAGTTCTTCTAGTTCAACAAGGGTAATAGAGCTTGAAAAGTACATGGAACAATAAAGCAGAATAATAGCAATACGGAATGGTTTCTGTACTAAGAGAGCTGAGGAAGGCTAGGAAGGGTTGTAACTAAGACAGCATTTCTCACAATTAAAGTCTATAAAATGAGGAGGGAAAGGTAATTTGCTGATTGCCAAGTACAAAACTGAGGTGACAGTGGATGATCAGGCAGCAGATTTAAAGCTAACAAAATCAAATCCTCAAAACCTGTTCCTTTTTAGCTAGTGTGTGGGAGTCCTTGCCCCAAGATACTAAACGCATTGCTAGCTTTGGAGAAAAGAAAGGTAAATTCATGGTGAGTAGCTCCAAGACCGGCCATTAACCATGATGCTCCAGGCATGATCCAGTTCAAGATGCATCTGTCCCTAGTATTGGGAACCAGGTGCACAATACCAAGAAGAAAACCATCTGTACCGTTTCTCACTGCTTTTCTCTAAACAACTGCTGCTTGCGGGTCAGTGTGTGATATTTGACTCTGGATGGCAGGTCATAAACTACCTGTGTTTGTAATGAAGCTGGCAGTTTGCATGCAGGCTGTCATAGAAAGTAATTGGCATGTCATTTCAGCACTGCACTTGGCAGCGGGTCGCTCCTGTTTGCTCCATCCGTTATCCCCAGGTCCTGACACCTTCAGCACTTGCCTTCAGTGAGAACCATTTTTAACTGCTCTGGTACTGGAAAGCAGAGCTCTGCTGACATGGCAGATCTTGGAACTCTTTCAGCCCTGATTTTACAGTTCTTAGACTGAAGCAGGTATTATTTAGTATTTGAGAGTGTTGCCCTTCACTTGCCTGCTGGGGCTGGTACTTGTTAGGTTTGTTGTCATTTGCCCAACTGTCAACATTGAACAGTTCCAAACAGAAACACACAGAGCAATGGATAAGGTAGTTTGTCAGGTCATCAGGGGAAGGGTTCTTGGTGGCTATTTATTAAGCCAATGTATTTACTTGCAAGTTAGATGAGAGAGAGCATTTCTCAGTCTTCCAGTTTGCTCTGTGTTGGTTACAGGCACATTCACCTTTTGGAAAGGATTTACTTACTGCTTCTCTGCCTGTTTTCTAGTATCACGAATCCCAAACTATAACTGCACACAAGATACAAATAAGAAGGTTTAAGAATCAATTTCTAACAACAGGCTCAAAATGATTCATCCTACTGCTTTTACCTTCATGTGGCAGTGAGTTGACACTGTGGCTTATTCACCTCCCTGCCTGTCTTCAGAGCAAGAGCAACAGATCCCTGGAGTTTTGTATTAATCTATTGATAATGGTACTTCTCTGAACAAGGTGCATGAAGCTAATATCCATCAGCAGAGATTAAAAAGCAGGCAATGGGATACTGCAGAAGGGATGGAGAAAAAAGGGAGAGAAGAAAACTGGCACTACCTACAGGAAAGTGGTTAGGAAGAATAACCGTAAGTTGTTATGTGGGGTGATGTTAAGCAGTGCAGAAGGAAGCTTTGTGTCGCTCCAAGGAGTATTGCAGGAATAAACTGTCATCGAATGCTGCACATTGTGTAAGACACAAGTGTGATCTTATTCTGGTTTTAATTCTTTTTGCTCACAAGTAATTTCATTTGATTTAGTCATGGGGACAAACGATACGAGATCCTGGTAAGAGCCAAAGGATGGCAACAAGTAACAAAGCTGAATATTTTACTGTTACTTTAAACAGTTTAGTGATTAACACAGTCCTTCTGAAACTACTGAAATCCTCATGCTCCTTTCAAAGGGGCATGGGATACTGAACAAGTGCTGACTGAGCCTTAAGACAAAGCAGGCCATAGCAGTGCAGATGATGCCCTATTTTTGTTTCACAGAAGGACTGCCAGCATTTAAATCTGTGCTCAGCAGTGGCTGTGGTGTACAACACTTAAACACTAAGATCACATAGGACTAGTAGGGTATCTTGGCTATTTTATCGGAACAGCCTGTGTCTGACAGTGGCTGGTGTACTTCTCATCCTCCAAACAAATGGAGTTCCAGGTAGGAACCAGACATGAAACACGGGTGTTACAGGGGAGTGTGAGATGTTTGAGCTGACGAGCTAAAGGCCCGGTGAGGAACATCAGCAACAGAACACAATGGCCACAATATAAATGCACATGTATACAAATGCAGCTACTTAGAGATACATAAGTAACTCTTCCACACTCCGCTTGGCACCTATTACCTCTTCCATGTTTGTTTCCAGTTGCTGCACTTCCTGCCCTTTCAGCTGGAGCTGTTCAGTGAGCTGTGTGATCCTCTCTGTGAGCTCCACAGGCACCGCTTCACAGCCATCACTGCTGGTGGTCTCCAAGTAAGACATTAGCTTTTTCCACATCTTTTCATCACACCTGTACAGACATTTTAAAAACAAACCAATAGGTTAGGGGAACCTCTCAAGGAAGGTCTATGTTTGTAAAAGCCAGGTTTCCTGCAAAACTCTTCGCAGCCCGGATCACAGTTTTGAGCCTGGCTGGTGCTGCCTTGGATTAGGTTGGGATTGGCAAGGGGGCCTGCTTCGTATTGAAGCCACGTACCTTCAGGTCATGAAACAGTCTTTGCAAAGGGCTCAGGAAGCGTTAACCTACCCACTGGCACAGCAGGGGAGCTTGGCCAGTATCTTCCTCATGTGGTCCACCTGGGCAGGCTGGTCTCCTGCCCACTTCTCCTCCTCCTCCTCATCAGAGGCAGCCTGACCCTCCACAGCGCGGAACAGCTGATCCTCTGCATAAGAAACCAGTAACACGCATCAATCCCAATGGGCCACAGCTATGGCACTTTAACTCCAGACACAGAGAGACAAAAAGAAATGAGAGGTTAGAAACCCCAGTGAAGCACAGCTCAGGGCCCTCCAGCATCTGTGGTAAGGGGCAGGGAAGTCTCTGTAAGGGGCATTGCTTTAAAACCCTGGAATAATTTAGCACTTTCTTGCAGGTAACTTGTAGCTATTTTGCTTCATATCTCTTCTTTAAGCAGTTATAAGATAAATGTGAACGATCAGTGTGCTGTAAGGGATGGCAATTACTGTTCATGTGGACCATGGAATATATGCTTTCAAGAGGAATGAGAAAGCACTGTACTGTGTGATGTTATTTTTACCTAGTCACTGTACCAGCTGAGCACCTATTCAGAGTGCAGGAATTTGGTATAAATATTCTGTAAGTCATTCACAATCTTAAGGTCCTTTCCAGCCCTAACCATTCTGTGATTCCCTCACTGTTCTGTAGGGTCAGTGGTTTTAGTATATAAATGCAATATTAGACCTATAGCTAACTAATGTTAGTTATATCTTTTTCTATCTCACATGCTAAGTAAGTTATAAACAAGCCATCTGCAATGCATGTAACTATACAGGTACTATTACAGTAGTATTTCAGTACTGGTTTAGCTGTAATTTACAAAAGCTATTGCATTTAACTCCTTTTTTCACAAGAAGAGATTTACTGGGACTCAGAGGATTATTATGATGCTTAATTTACTGGGAGTCTTCTGAAACCTTGAGCACATGAAAAACACCGGTCACACCTTTGTTCTGAATATTCATTTTGAGCTGACATCAGGTTAAGCCACTGTCAACAGGATTTTTCATTTTAGACTTATTTACACTTAATCACTGTCAGTTAATTCAACAGGATTAATGAATTCTAACAATTATCAAGTCAAATGCTGTTGTTTCTTCACATATCAAACCACATTTGACCTCAGGTAGCGTTCCGAGTGCTGTGTGTACATAGTTCTTTCTGCATGGGAACAGTGGGCTCAAGGGGATGAGTGCCCAGCAGAGACTCTCGGGTCCGTGTTTTTCTGTCTCATTCAAGGGCACAGCACCTGCAGCCCAAGCTAAAACACCATTGGCAAGCTGTTGCTGTGGGAAGTGGTACGTGAGCTGCAGGTCTCTGTGCCAGGAGGCAGTGAATGGTTGCTGCTCTGCAGAAGCCCTTTGCTGCCCATTGCCAGCCCATGGCCTGCTTCAGCCTCCCCAGCTCTATTTCCAGCACCAAAGGAAAAATGTTGTTTCCCCCCTTTGGTTAACATTGTACCTATGTTTGTTAATGCAACTGTCATTCCAGTGGCATCTGATGTGCCTACTCTATAGGTTATAGAGTTCTCTATAGGTTCACTAATGTATTGCCTAAGCAGGAACAAAGCTCAATTGCATGCTTTGTTGCTCTTTTAATTACAGAATGAATGGCTGTATTCACATGGCAATCCTCACACTGTATAAACTAACTTATTACAAGTGCTTGCTTGCCATAAGGCTGTGCACAGCCAAACCACCAACAAAAAGAGACCTTCTACGTTCAGTCTTTGATACATTAGCAATGAGCTTTTTCTACCATCACTTATTTTCTTGCTGTAGGATTTCAAAGGGACAACAATCACAGTTTACAACCGTTGTGGGTGCTGTGAGAACTGATCACGCAGTACTATGGATTCCTTGAAGAGCTTCAACTGGTATGTTTAATCCAGTGAATGAATTGCAGCATCTGGCATAGCAGACACTCAGATTAGGCTTTTAGAAACAGAAGAAAAGGCCTGTGAATCTCAAGCGTTCTTCATGCTAAGATATCAAAGACTCTTGTAATGCTTTCACCTCCATAGGAATGTCCTCTGCTCTGACTGTGTAGGGAAAAGAGACTTCTGTGAAAGAGATCTTAGGTTATGATTAGCAGGGCTGGAAAGCAGAAAGGAAAAGCAAAACCTCTTATTCATCTCCTTTAACATAAAACCAGTATTTCATTAAAATTCTTCTACTATGCTAGTATTTTACACTTTATTATTGTGATATTCAGGCATTAATTTGTAAACTAGCTAATGCAGAATAACTTGGCCTATTCCACTGATGCAATTGCTTTTCTGCTCTAAGGCATAAATATTTACTCAAATGTATATAAAAGCCCATAACTAATTCTGCACCTGGATGTATTTGCCTGGAGTATTGGGGTTTATCCCAGATGTTTGTGCATCCTTTTATTTGTTCACCTTTCTGAGTTATTTTCCTTTTCTGCCCAACTAATCCTTTTTTATCCGATGGAGCAGTTTTTCATGGTTTTAAATCTATAAACCCACAATTTATTTCTTTGAAAAGCTTTTGCTAAAAAGCTGTTTGTACTTGAAATATGGGTAAGTGTAGACATGGCAACTGCCTTTGAGCTGGCAAAGTGTCTGATTTGATAAAAGCCTTAGTGAAAGCAGGTTTACTTTACAAATCAAACCATATGGAGAACATGCTGCAGTGTTAATTGTATTGAAATGTCATCATTTTTCACATTCCCAAGCAGCTGCTTGCCAGGTCCAGGCAATACCTAACATTTAAGTTTCTGTCACTGCAGTCTGCAGTAAAGATACCCTGTTACTTACAGCTGATCTCAGATAAGTGCTTTTGTCTTCTTTGAACTAGACATACTCAAAAACCCCCCAAAATAATCACTGAAGGTAAGGCAGACTTAGCACACTTGGCATTTGCTGTCTACTGGGCATGGGAGGCAGAAGATGTTTACCTTCTATGATGGCTGTCATAAATGTGTCTCAGTGTTACAGCAGTAAAATGAGCCCCCCCAGATTGCTGTCTCTTTGAGAGCCCTTGTAACTGGCTGCTCTGCAAAGGCCTGGCTGAGGTCATCGATGGTGAGAGCCCTTGGCAACCCCAGTGACTTCAGAAGGCCTTCAAAGGATGCCTCATGCAGTCCCATGAGACAGCACAAGTGTCAGTTTTATGGCAGCAGTTAGTGCTGCATGTGCTAAACAGGTTGTACCTTTTCAGAGTCACTGAAGCAGCCAGCATGTTTCCAAAGAGTGACTGTACAGTATTAACTGCACATGGCTCTGCTGGAAGTTGTTTTGCTGCAGCTCTGAGTCTTTATTTACAAAGAAATGAAAATTTCATACTTTTAAGTCCAGAAAAAGGTGTTGGTGAGGTGAATCATATGAAAAAATCAGTTTTTGAAATCGTAGGCCTAAGCGATACCTTCAATCTTTCATTGAACATAAAATTATGTAGGGACTGAGAGTTAGAAAGTTGTGATATTGCCGTTTATTTAGGTCTAGGATTTCAAGATTCATTAGGGCTGGTTTGTGGCTTTGCTGGGTTTAGTATCTATATTAGTTTTTCTGCTGAGGGTCCTACAGATCAGTGAGGGGCTACAGTGCTTGGGTACTGGGTTTGGTACCGTTCTCAGAAGCCCCAGCCCCGCCGGTGGGCGAGCGCCGGTCCTGTGGTTCAACAGCCGGGCAGCATCTCCCATCTGGTAAGGCTGCTCCCTCCTCCTGCTCGGGGCTGCTGCTTGAGGGAAGCTGGAATCTCACCATTTCTGACCTGCAAAGGAAGGGTGAAGTCAAGTGGACTTGTAGGAAGTAATAGAAAGCAAGATAAACACACAGAGCGTAGCACACGAATGACTGACTGCACTTGTGCAGGCTTGCCATTGGAAAACAGCGGTATCTGTGCCTGCAGAATTAAACCCCTGAGGGCTGCATTTGGTTGCTTCACAGAGAATCAAAGGAAGGTGGCCTTCAGCTGTTCTTTGGGTAATAAGAACTAAATGCTAGTTATAGCCTCTAGTTCAGGTCAAAGACATCTAGAAACTACATATGAGAACACTGCACTCTTGTCATGAACTCTTCCTTTCCCACTGGCAGTTTATGGCAGTGCATGCCTAATCTCTACTGTGAGCACCATAGCACCATGGCTAGGGTAGCAAGTCTTGCATCTGGTCACTTGGACTGGTACTGACTCCAAAATGTCAGGCAGTTTTGACCTGAATCTTTCCAGTACTGGAGACAAAGCAGTGTCAGCCCCTGAAAAGTGAAAAGGAATGAATCAGAAACAGAGAGATGTCTGAAAATCAGTGAGTTAATGGTTAGAAGCATCTCAGCAATGTGCTTCTGCATTGCTATCTCATTGGAAACAGTGTGATTTTCTGAGTGGAATGCGGAGGGTATTACACCTGTGTGTTTTAAACTGCTTTCAAGTGGTGATACACAGGTCAAGTAATGTACCTGATGAGTACGAGCCCTTAAACTTGCCAACAAAATGTAATTTGAGAAAAGAAATGAAGTTCAATGAAGGACGGTGACTGTTCAGACTGAGGAGTTTATAGTTCCCTAAATGGGCAGGACTAGGGTAAGACCTTCAAGGAAATTCAGGGTAGCACATGTTAGAGAAAAAATCCAGAACATATTTACATGTAGTTGAGTTGAAAATGTTCTAATCCAGTCAGGAAAGGGACCCGTCTGTCAATAAAGAAATGAGCCAGGTCACTGTAAGTCATTGGGTGTAGTACAATGGAAACATCTACTGCACACAAACCAAAATCTAACAACATGGGTTTATTTCCTTAACAATTCAGCCTTTCAATACCTAAAAGGGGCTGCAGGAAACCTGGAGAGGGGCTTTGGGCAAGGGCCTGTAGGGACAGGCCAAGGGGAATGGCTTGAACCTGCCAGAGGGGAGACTGAGCTGAGCTCTTAGGCAGAAGCTCTTCCCTGTGAGGGTGCTGAGGCGCTGGCACAGGGTGCCCAGAGAAGCTGTGGCTGCCCCATCCCTGGCAGTGTTCAAGGCCAGGTTGGACACAGGGGCTTGGAGCAACCTGCTCCAGGGGAAGGGGTCCCTGCCTGTGGCAGGGGTTGGAGCTGGATGAGCTTTAAGGGCCCTTCCAACACAAACCAGGCTGGGAATCTAATAAAATACTACAATTTGGAAAGAATGGGAATGAAATGTGAAATGCCAGAAATGATGAGTCCACTGGAGGTACTGCTCTCTTACTGGAATACATTTGGTTTGGTTCAGTTTTACTCTCATACCTACTGTTTCATAGGGATGTACTGAATGACAGTATCACTTATTCAGAGGAAATACCATGGAAGTATGAGACGTAGTTGACGTAATCAATTCAGACACTCCTGTTTACATGCAGAGTAGTAAATAGTGTCTATGACATGGAAAGGCAACACCTAATACTGAATTTACTTTCGGAGTCTCGTTTTTCCCCACAATGTACATAAGTAACTTAATGCCACAAAATGTTACTGAAATCAAAGCTATGAAGAATTTAAGAAATTAGACTGTTAGAATGTAGTAAGAAACTCATAATTACACTGGATAAATGGAAATGTGGTGGATGAGTACACACATATAAGTTTGATATCAAGCATTTTCCAAGGCAGGTATAAGTTACCCCTCAGGTATGGAGTGAATTGAACACCAAGTCCAATCCATAGCAAGCTTGTGTGCGCTGTGTAATGTAATATTCTACATTTCCTATAGAGTGTGTTTCTATTGCTTCCTTTTTTACTATTTGGCAAGCATTTTTCTTCCAATAGTTACATCAGGATATTTTCCTGTTTAGACCATATAATAGTCCTACTTTTCCCAGTAGGAGCTGTCAGATAGATGACAAGGATTCTATATGTGGAAGAAAGCAAACTGAATTCAGGAGTTTTTTTAAGTCAATTAAGTTTCCTCCAAATTCCTCCTCAGTTTAGTTTTGGGCTAGTGAATGTTGAGTATTTCTCGTGCTGAACACATTCAATAGTCATCAACCAGAAGTGAGAGTTAAAGCCCTGAGCAATTGGTCCTGCTGAAACAAGTTGTAGAACATCATCTTTTTGTACAAATCTACATACCTCCTGCCTGTGAATTCGACTACTGCTGGAAACAGGACTTGGGATGTAGCAATAGAAAAGCTGATGCCAAGTTGGAGGTAAGTATTGCAGAGAGCTTTTGTATAATCTAACGCAGCTACTGCCAGTTCCTCCAGAACCACACCAATAGCAGTGCCCTTGTTCCTTGTCCAAGTATCTGAAGTAAGATCAGCAATTTAACAGCAACAACCACCAAAGTCAGTGTGTCAGGACTTGTGTACAGACAGAAGCTGAGGGAAACCATTTATTTACCCCCTCGAGCAGAGCTGATTGCATAAAACCCAATGCCGAGTTTTATTTATGACTTCTGGCATGATTTGGCTTAGCAGCAATTGGATTTCCTGTAAGCCAAGGGAAACGGCAGTCTCCAGAATGGAGCCTGCCTAGTCAGTTAGCTCCATTAGTGCTGGAAAAAGGAATGATAAAGCAGTGCACAGATAAGAAGCACTGTTAAGCTTGGGCATTCAAAATGGGGCTTCCGGAAGCATTGCAGAGCTTCGGTGTTCTGGACAGTTGCTGTGCAATATAGTAGTGTCCCCCTGCCCAAGGGGGACATATATATATATGTAAAAATGTTTTATTTTTTTCTTAAGTGTGTTGATTTCCTTCATTTAAGACACAAATATCTTGGGCTCTGGTGTGCAATAAGAATCCTTGACAGCTCCTTGAGGACTGGACCTGGTTTTGTGCAGATTGTTCTTTTAGGTTTGGGCTGCAGCATCACTTTGGAGGCCTCTACAGCCAATTCACATCGTGCAGACATGTTGACTTTTCAGTGAATACTCACTGTAGCCTCAGAGCGGCTTAAGATTTTAACCCATAAAACACTGAGAATATTCAAGTATCATGGAAGCCTTTTCTAGCAGAAGTGGGTGACTGCTGTGATGTTCAATGGGAGATCTGCTGTTACATCTGGCAGCCTGGCTTCTATTGAGCTTGGAGTCCAAGGAGAAGTTTGGAAAAAACCCCAATCCTTCCCATAGAGTTCAGGATGTTGAGTAGCAGACTCCCTCTTCCCAGATGGGACTCAAGCCAGACCTAAGTAATAGCTCCATCTTCTGTATAGTTCTTGTGAGGGAACTTATAATTAGTTCATGAAATCTGGTAATTCTATATATATATAATATATATATAATTCATCTTTCTTGAGAGGACCTCATCAGCTATCTCCTAATGCAGAGAAATGAAGGGAGCCATGCAGACAGCACACGCACTATTGACTAAAGACAGTCCTGTCTGTCTTCTCTGGAGATGCTCATCTGGGAAAATGGAAAGAAATGGAAGTTTTCAGCAAGGGTTTTTGCACCCAGGTGCTTCAGAATTTAAACCTTGGTTCTGGCACAGGGTCTATCATTTATACCAAATCACACCGTGCCTTAGTTTCCCTATCACAGGAAATACAGCAAGTTAGTGAACCTCAATAAGAGGCAGCCCTGATTCAGACGCAGCCCTGTTTTCTAGAACCACACATGGAAATTACTTCAAGGTGTTCAGCAAAGGGGCAGATCTTTAAATGTGTTTCAAGGAATGTGTGTCCAGGCAAGCTGAATTTTCAGAGCTCATCCTGCCAGATAAAAATGAAAGGAAAAAACAAGCAGCAGCAGGAGTACATACAGAAATGTTACACCCCCCCCCAGGAGAGCAGCTAATAGATAATGACAAGGATCCACTGGAAATAACAGAACTGGAAATGTGTTGTTTTGGCCCATCTTGCCTGGAGCCCAGTGTTGAGGTGCTGGGTACAGGTTTATCCCCAGCTGTGACTGTGGAAGGCGAGAGGAAAGGACAGGACCAACAGCCTGACGACAGAGGTAAAGGGAGGGGAGTGTCCTGTGCAGGGGAGTTCCCAAGGAGGGATGTATGAACACAGCTGGCTTTCATTCATGTCACCTGCCAGGTTTGGTGCCAGAAATCAGGAGGCACAGCTAGAGAGCTTTTTGGCTATACAGAAACTTCTAACACTGCTCACATAGCTGCAAGGGCAAACTTGCCATTCCTTAACTATAATCAGAACCCAAATATGAGATGGATTGAAGAGGTGCTAGACAGCAGTGTTGCACAGAACCAGAATAGCCTTAAGGATACTAATGAATCTTTGCTGCCTGTTGGAAGAAAGGGGTTGTTTCCTTCTTTTAATTTTGCCATCAATATAGCATCCTACATTCGCTTTTTGTTTGTGTCAGTGCCAAAGCTGCACCTTTAATTTCCAAGTGGCAGAGTTTTCAGGATGTAAAGAGCAGCCTGACAAAAGAGGCCAACTGTTACGCTTTTGCTGTCATGGTAAATGCTCGAAGGAGGAATCTTCACTCATTCTTAAGCATAGGTTTAATTCTTTTCTCATTAGTATTCATACAGCATCAAATGGGTCTCCATAAATGAGAAGAAGAGTGAATAAACAGCACATTTGTTTAGGGCAAAGATCAGAGGGGAAAGCAGGGCTGAGGCTGCCTGGGAAGCGTTTGGGTATGGAGCAGCGTGGCCAGGCTCCCATGGAGACAGGCAGGCAGTCCACATTCACGTCAGTGTCTTTGTGCTGCAGATAATGAATGGGCAGCTCTGGAGAAGGAAAGCTGGGGAAGGGAGAGTTTGCAAAGTGCTGGACCTTGAAGCAATGACCATGACTAACTGGCTTTTAATTGCCTCTCCCCTTATTGTTGTGGGAACTGCATAACCCCCCCTGCTTCTGGTGCTAAACACATCTTAAACCTCAGTCATTCCTAACTAAGCATAAAGTAACTGAGGAATTATTTAGCTTCACGTTCATAGACCTTTAACCAGGTGAACTGTATGGAGCAGATCAAACAGCTGTCTGAACGTGGACATTGCCCTCACTACACTTACACAACCTCAACTGCGCTTTGAGAAGCATATGAGGTGTTTGTAACCAGGAGGTGTGATCTTTATTTTTGTGCTGTTTTACCCAAACTGTCCCAGTTCAGGGAACCTGGAATGGTTTCAGTTTTGAATTGTTCCCCTACAGGGAGTCACAGAGTTCAGAAGGTGTGCACATCTCTGATTTATTTACGACTTTTCATGTAACATTAGATCGAATAAGTGTTCAGGCTGGAGCTTAGTGTCTGTGTGGGGTTTTGACTGCATCTGTCTTTGGTTGGTGCTGTGAGCCCCTCTCCAACAGGAATCAGGTGAATGAACTTCCTCGGAGCAATCTGGATTTTAGATTTCTTAATGTCAGGTTCTAAACAGTTTGATCTGTAAAGTATTAAATGTGAGGTTTTAGTAGCTATCATAAAGATGTAGTTAAAGAGCCTTCATAATACTGGCTACTGACTGACTTCCACTTTCTTGCCAAAATCACCATCTTCTAGAACAAAAACAACGTTGCTGATTGCAATGTTTTCTTGCAGAATCTTTTCCTCCATATCTTCTATGGACAGGCACATCTTGGCACTGTCACGAGTAGCAGACTTCTCCCTTGCTGCCATGCAAATTTCCATGCATAGCTTTTCCATTGCACATTGCTTTCCTGTGCCGTTTGGGTTAAATTTCTCACCATACATTAATTCCGTAGGATGATCTTTTAGATTTCAGGCAAGCAAAAATAAGAGAAGTCAATGAATTCCTAAAAGGCCTTGTATCTCCTTTGTCTGCAGCACAGACTGTTTCGAAGAGGTCTGAAGTACTGGACATGCTTCACTCCATGGCCAAGAAGAAACACATCTCTCCTTTAAACCTTGCCTCCACTCTGCACCTTCTCATACGTGATCGCTGTGCAAGCTGTGCACGTGCTTGTGCTGCTATAACGCTAGATTTGTGACATGAGGTGTGTTTGGAACACTCCTCTTATTTCTGGAGAGGAGTCTGCAGCTTGGGTCAGTGCTTGGCCTGAGAGTCAGGGGATGGCAAAGCACAGGGCTGGGATGGGGCAGGCAGATGGAGACCTTTTGGTTGGGTATTATTGCCGATGGAAACACACCATTGAATTACAACCTGAACAGGTACAGTGGTTGCAGTGAGAATGAGAATTACAGCAGCAGCAGCCGTGAACATGGAGAAAGGAAACAGGGCTGGGGTAAAGGGACAAGGGATGAAATATGCAGCAGAAAGTGCTTAAGGGTCAAACACACTCCCTGATTATAATGTGGGATGTTATCCAAGTCCTTGAAGTCTTGCCACTGCTCTCCTATCAGTACCTGTTTGGACAAACCATCTACAAATGAGTTTCTCCTCCCTCCGTCTCTGCAGTTCCCCATGGAGCATGGGAATTTACTGTGCTGTCAGTCGCTCAGTTAACCAGGAGCAGAAATCTATGCAGAGAATGTAGAGAATCTGACCCTGTTCATGGAGATCACAGATGTCATCAGGATGCTGCCTCCTACGAGTTCTTGTGCGTTAAGTGTATTTGGTTTGGGTTTTTTTTAAGGTTATTTGGGAAACTGCGGTCTCTTTTTCCTATGTGACCTTTGCCTCATTCAAGGCAGGGGATGAATGAAATCTGTGGATGGGCAACAACTTTAAAGAGAGGAAACTTCTGCAGTTCATTCTTCATCTACTGTGAAAGCTACAAGTAGCAAGTCAGGTGAGACACAGGGACAGAATGGGTACTGTCCTTGTTAAAGCAACTGAATGCTCCTTTGAGGAGGTAGATCCTACTCTCATCTCCACCAGTGACCCTGCATAATGCTGGGCAAATCAGGCTTTCTACACATAACGCCCTGCCCTGTTCTATGTGTGCAGTAAGTGGGTCCTGATAGTTCAGGGCTTTTTTTTTTGGCATGGAATTTGAGACTATGGGGCTGCAGCTCCACAGTCTCATAGGAGAGCTGCAGCCAAAGCATGGGACCATGGAGATAATGCTGTGGGTGGGTTGCCCTGAAACACCAGGTACTGTGAGCATTGAGAGAAGGCAGAGCGGGCACCTAAAATGAGCAGAAAGTTCTGAATGCAGTCTTTAGTCTGGTAGATGATGCTGTGGTGAAGAGAATAACAAAAACCTCCTCATTCCTTTTCAACCTACCCGTTAAGGCCATATTTACAGTTAAGATAAATGTTTTAAATGTTTTAAATTTACAGTTTAAGATAAATTAAGCCTAAGTACAAATTAGGTGCCCTAATACATGGATATACACCACCTCCCCACCCCCCCACCCCCCCTTCTTGCAAATAAATGGCTAAGGAAGCTGAATTCAAATGCACGGATCTGTTTCATTCTGGGATTTACAGAGCGCGTTCCTTTCAGCTCTGAGACACAGCTCAAGATGCAAGTTTCACTGTTTGTGTTTTCCTTAACCTTTGGTTAGTTTACCATTATTAATAAACTATGAGTCATTTGGGCTGCTCTGTGGAAGACAACATTTGGTAACTAGGCTAAACAGATGAGGTAACTACAGTGCTTTCATAAACCCTGCACCTAGCAAGGGATTACGTTACATGGCAGTAGCTCTTGAGTATATCCTTGATGAACCAGGCTGCTTTTTGCTCCGTGAGGGGTATTTTAAGGTCAGTAGCCACTGTACTATCCAGGAGCAATGTACATCACTTTGGAATTATGTCATTCAGATATTGCTGCCCCTTGATGAATTCTTTTGCCACAAGCTAACGGAAATAATTCCCAGATGTTGTTCCACTGGAATCAGGAGCTCTATTACCACACCCTGCAGCTAGCAATTCTCATACTTGCACTGAGATCTGGAGTTCAGATGCACACAATTCAGACCTAACTAAAACGAGGTAAATTGAAGTGACACTTGTTCTTGATGGGGCTAATAGTTCAAAAGCTATTTGCTAAAGCTTGCACAAAGCTTGGTGGCACTCTGAATTAAAAGCCTGGATGCACCTTTCCTCCTAGTCATGGAAACAGAAGTCATAGATCCAGTACTCTCTCTTCTTATCTGTTACACAGCTCTGCTCTGGGGCTTCCCTTGCATATTGGAACAATTGTTTTAATTTAGTATAGCTGAAGCTGGCAATGTCAGAATCATTCCAAAAGCCCCCAAGACTCAACAGATTGGAGCTGGAACTGGTGCTAGACCCCGCAATAATGTGAAGTAGCCCAACAGTCTGTATCTGAAGAGACAATGCTGAGGGACCAGAAGGGCTTTCTTTAGTATCGCACTGACCACTAACCACTGGTTAAAAACAGCATCTCCCTGTTACACCAGTATGTTAAATCTTTTCAGCACAGAAAGCCTAATCCCCTTGGTGGACATCCCTCATAGGCTCTGTGAGTGCAGCAGTAATTCAGGGCAGCTGGCTTTGTGCAGATGCATTAAGAAGACTTCTGCTGTTGGTTTGCACACCATGCCATACCAGCCAAGTCAGCTGTGTTCCACAACAGCAGAAGAGAATGTGGATGGTATTGGCAGTGGCCTGGATCCAGGCTGCCACTTCAGCACTGGGGGCTGCGCCAGGCTGCTTTCCATGAGATACTTCACATCCTGTGAGTGCCCTTCCTTAGGTTTACATCCTCCAGCCCTGCTCTAGGCAGGATATAGATCCTGCCACCTGGTGTTAGCTGGAGACTCTATTAGCAATAAGTTATGGGACCACTTCAGACAAGCAGTGCAAACAATTTACTTCTCCTGTGTGTGTCTGAAGTGAGCCTGAAGCTCATGTGAGAACAAGTTCTCTCTCGAGCCCATGCTTTGGCCAAGAAAGGTTGGACCAGATGATCCCTGAGGTCCCTTCCAAGCAGGAATTCTATGATTTCCAGCCCTCTTTGCTTCCAGTCAGGTGGACTGTCCCATTGGCAGAACTTCTCTGGACATTTTTTGATACCTCCTTTTAGCCCATAAGGAATAGCAACAGAGGCATGTGAACAAACACCACCATGGCCCCCCCTAATTACATCAGCATGAGGTGCGTGTATGCATTCTCCAAAGCCTTCTTCCTGACCTCCAAAGCTTTATTTTTGGAATTCTCTCCTGGAACCCTGACTTGTATTTTACAGAGAGGTGCTTGAAAGCCTACAATGAAAAACTAATAAATCAAATACCATGAAATTGTAAACCACTGACAGCTATAACCCAGACACTTGATGTAAGGCATAGAAGCCAGATAAAGAAGTGCAACAGAGCTGCAGCCCTGGAGATAATTTCCTTCTGCCATTGCTTGTATAACAACCAACCCCTCTCGTGTATTCCTTCACGTAGACACGTGCTACTTAATCCCCAGGAATCCTTCTGTTATCTTCTGCCTGCTAGAGTGTACGTCAGTAAAGATCGTATGTCCAGTGATGGTTTTAATGTCTCCTAGATAAAGAAATGTGCTCTTCCTAAACAGAGTTGGGGAGTACTTGGCAGCAGGGTGGGATCCTATTGAATAAACTCTTAGAGCTTACAGCGTCTGACAAAAGGCTCTTTGTCAGTTCTCTGTTGTTTGCAGACCTGCAGGTATCACTGAGATACATGCCAGTTCCCATGGACTGCCATGTGAATTCCTTTAGGACGTACTTCAGAACTTCACAGACATAGAGCCTCAGGGATTTGGAGTGGCAGAAAAGGAAGATGGCTCACTTAAGGCACAACGTTGCTGTTAAAGTGGCTGCAAGTTATTTCCTACTCAGCTGGGAAATGCATCATTACTGTATGTTAACAGGAGGGGCTGCACCCATCGATTCTGAGGCTGAGTCAAACACTTCTCAAGCTCCTGCAGGACAGTTGCATGAAGGCCTGTCTCATTGTTTGGTCCCTGCAGAGCTGTCCTGAGGCCACTGCTGGGTGTGCACTGAGTGTGCAAAGTGCATACTGTGGGACCTGAGTCCGAGGTGTCAGTGCCAGCAACCCTCAGCTGTGAACGCGGGGAAGTCACAGCTTCCATGTTCCTCAGATCCTGTATCAGAAAACCACAACAACAATTACCTCATACTGTTGTGTTTTCTGCTTCACTGATGTTTGTCAAAACACTTACCTCTTGAGAGGCTGTTTCTCTACTCGATACTGTATAATTCTGTGTGCTCCTTCATATTTAAGCTCTGCGCTATTCTGATGCTTATTTGAACTAGTTTTAAGTTTCCTGAAAGCAGCCTGCCCTTTGCCTTCTTGAAGCCTTTACTGTCCGGTAGCTGACTTGTGCAGAATAACACTGCCTTTATAGTAATCCCAACTTAATAACTTTTCTTCCCAAATGTTTATAAAGTCATTTGCCAGTTCATAGAGATCATAAAAGATGGTTTAGTATTCCTGCATTTATTATAGTCTTAGGTATATTTTGACAGCAAATACAGCAGCTTCTATTTAATCTTTTATTGGTTACACGTTTGAATAAGAAATGTATTATTTAGAGGTTGAAAAGGCAGTGACAGAGATGTTCCATAGCCTTACGTAACTGTTCCCTGTGTGTAAGAACTGAATTCTTTACCCTGTGTGTTCAGCACTCTGGCTTATCTGCTTTCTCCATGGGTGGATTTCTGTCTTAGCCGGGCCTCCAATTTCTTTCTCTGATGAACCCCAGTCCAAGCAGGTTTGCATTGAATTTATCACCAGGTTTACTTAAGCTTTGCCTAAGTTTAAACTTTTCATAGTCTCTTTCTTACTACAGCAGAATACATGAGTGCATACTTTTAACCAAAGATGTAGTCTCATCTAGATAAACCAGTTTAACTACATTTTAGCTCCATTATATCAGTTGCAACCCTTACATAAATGAAGTTATGTACATCCTTACTGAGTAAAGATTCCTGTGTTACTGTTTTCAAACCACTGACCCGATCCAAGTTCAGGTTACAGTTTGTACAAGCTCATTTAACAGCCTTCCTAATGTTTTTCATTTATAAGCTATCTTCCACTTTCTCTAATATGATTACACTGTGCTCATTTCATAAAACTGTGATTCAGATAAGGTTCAGGCAATCTCTAACAGTCCCCTGGGATGTACTCCTCCATCTCTTCTGCCACTTACTCAGCTGGGATTTGCAGGGTGCCTGTTTGCAACATCACTGAACACTTGTAGAACGTCAGCATAAATTAATACAAGTATTTAGTGGAGGGAGAAAAAGGATGGGCTGATTTATTTCTGTCTCTTCTGAAAAATGAGATGCCAGAAATGTAGGTTAATGTACAGCACGCCTCCAGGTTTTACTGATGCTTTCCAGCAGAGCAAGGATGCTATTGCAAGGGACTGCAAGCTAAAATGGTTAAGCAACTGGGCTATGGGAATAAGCATACATTGAAAGACACTTAAGAAGTGTAACTTGGACACAGTAGGCCAGCAAAGACAGAAGCTAAACATGCTATCATAGTCATATTAGCATTAGCTGCACAGTGCTGCTTGATGCTAGTAGATTATTGGCCAGATCTTGATGGCTTCTCATTTCTGGAATTGCTACTGCACTATTAAGGCCTGTATTTGTCTAGAATGTGGCTGTGGTGTTAGACTGCAGGACTGCTGGTGCAGGATGCAAATGATGTAACTTACCACAAATGTATATTGTGCCAGTGTAAGGGAATCGTGACCTAACCTGTCTGAAATCAGCAGGCTCATGGTCTCCCTTAGGAAGAGTCACCAGGGACTGTAGTGGTAGGACAAGGGGTGATGGGCTCAAACTGAAACAGGGGAAGTTTAGATTGGATATAAGGAATAAGTTCTTTACTGTAAGGGTGATGAGGCACTGGAATAGGTTGCCCAGGGAGGTTGTGAATGCTCCATCCCTAGCAGTGTTCAAGGCCAGGTTGGGCAGAGCCTTGGACGCCACGGTCTAGTGTGAGGCATCCTTGCCCATGACAGGGGGGAACTGGATGATCTTAAGGCCCTTTCCAACCCAAACCATTTCATTTCTGTGAAGAACTGGTGGTGGTATGCTTTCTTCAGCACTGGTGTATGGCTGGGATAATGTCCTAAAATTGCCTGTACATAGACCCTTCAGGTTTGTTCCCTGTTAACTAGGGGAATGGTACAGTGAAATCCTGGCAGAAGCCCTTGACAAGAACCATACTGTCAGTGATAACATGACTTGCTTTTGCAGGGCAAAGGAGCAGGCAGATTTTATTAGAACTTAAAATAACTCTTGCTCCTCCCCACAACCCTCCTTTTTTCAGCTATTCTAATCGAACAAGCAGAAAACTTGATTGAGCAAGTAGATACTGCCCTGGGAAGTGCATGTAGATTATCTAACAAGAGTATGAAAAATGGAAACAAAAGCACCTTCCATCCTTTCACAATCCCTACAGTTGGTCTTTGAAACACTCAGCCATTCAGCAGAAGTGCAGTACCTGGGAGGTAAATGTCATCCAGATTCAGTGGGGCTGAGCAGGCCTTCAGAAATAGACCCAAAATTATGTGGAAATACATTAAGTTTGGATTTCTAGCTCCACAGCCTTGAAACTTCGATTAAAGCAAATCAAAACTACCTTACAGGTAACTGAAGTAATGCAGAAATCAGTTGTGAGAGTGATTCTGTTTAAGGTGCTGTGTGTGTATTTAAGGTATTGCAGAAGTTGCTGCCATTAGGTTATGAAAGAAGGTACATTCTGTAGGGAAGATCTTTACTCACATA
The DNA here is from genome assembly GCF_033783945.1 of Neopsephotus bourkii. Classification (NCBI taxonomy): domain Eukaryota; kingdom Metazoa; phylum Chordata; class Aves; order Psittaciformes; family Psittacidae; genus Neopsephotus; species Neopsephotus bourkii. Next base: position 2,113,403 of record NW_026901417.1, on the reverse strand, counting down.
TGGCTCAGTGTTACTCCCTGAGTAATGGCTGGTCATATGTGGACACCAGAGAGTATAGCACAGCCCTGTGGTTGCTCTCGAGTAGTAGAGCTCAGAAATGAGGTGAAGGAGAGAGGGGCAGATGGAAGTGGTTACTGGGGAAACTCCTTATGGGAAGGTTGGGGAACCTGGACTCGTGTTTTCCCAATCAGCGTTACTCTAAATGATTCTAACAAAATGCTTTGGTTCTTTGCTTTGCTTTTCGTTTTCCCCTTATTTAATTGTCCTAAGGCAATGCTCGTGGCAGGTTTTACCCTCTTGTCCCCTCTGTGCAGGCACTCCATGGCTTGTTTGAGCGCTCAGAGTTGCCTACGTGGGACACAGCACCACTCGCATCGTGTGCAGCCTCTGCCCTGATGGGAGCCCGCCGTGGGTAAAGCCATTTCTTCTGGGCAGTCTCACAGGTATTTAGGAACAGATACTTCCTTTTGTTTTCATAGAGTTTCCTCAATAGGTTTCCACAGGAAAAGAGGGAAATCTGTATGAAAAACAGGAAGCAGTTCTCAGGAGTTCTCTGTAACACAGCACTAGGAGGAAGACTTAAAATAAATGCGGTTGTTTGAAGCGGTAGGTGATAGCAGTTGGATTCTCTTACTGTAAACACAAGGATTAAATTTAACATCATAGGGCTGTACTAGAATTCAGCACCTCAGGTAGTTATAAAGGTGTACTGAACTCCCTATTTGAGTTAACAGTAGGTGACTAACATTTAAACTTCTGCAGCCGGGCTTTTCCACCCTGTTTTCTCTTTCCACTTTGCTGCCCTGGGCAACTCTTCTGGAAAACTTCTCATCTGCTTCAGCCTTGGCTCAAATCCCACATTTACTAATGCTGATCCGTTCCTCTTGCATCCAATATGAGACTTGATGTCTTTCTTCACCCCTTGACATTCCACAGTACAGTTTCAAATCCTGAGGTTTATGTATTAGAAGGAGGGCAGGTTAGGATAAAATGTGACATGCAGAAAAACTTGTAATAAAAACCTTCTAGAAACTTCACTTTGAAGTTCTTTCTAACCCATCTTCAAACTCCCCTGAAGCTCCAAATGTCATGGAGAAGTTGTTCTAACTTACACTGTGAGCACTGAAAAGGGAGGAGGAAGTTTGTAACTCCCCAAGCAAGTAGAACCACACTAGGGAAGTGTTCCAGTAGATGCTGGCTGCATTAGGGAGCTTATTAGTCTTGTGTAGTCTCAGGTAGGTGGAGGTGGCCTTTTACAAAATGGGGATACAGCAATGTGGGAAACCCTCAAATCTGTAAATCCTTAAGAGGAAATCTGCACTTAATTTTACTGACACTTTCTATGTTTACTAAAGCCAAACGTCAGGAATAAGTTGGATTTGGCTTTCACAGCATGTTGCTTGTATTTCGGTTAGGGATAATATATTCTGTGCTCATTTCTAATACAGAAATGGGTAAAAACTGAAAGCAGAATGTGTTCCTGAGTTTTACTGCTAGGCTTTTAGGAATCGGCAACATTATCTTTCAAGAGAGATACAAAATAAAAGCTCAAAATCCTCACAATCCAAAAGCATCCAACCCCAAGCCCCTTTTAGCCATACTACGTGTCTGAATTTTGACAGCTATACTAGCTCCATCCCAGAATTACATGAAAACATCTTGGGCAGAGCACATTCTACTTGGTATAGTTTCCAGCAGAGTGAGTGTAAAAGGTTTTGTCTAGCTGAAATCGGAGCAGAAACAGGACCGCTACCCTGCAGTGTTTCTGTGTGTCCTTCAGCTCAGTCCCACAGTAAAGCCTGATGTGTTTCCTTTGTTGCTTGAATTAAAACTGGTGAATAGCCTGGTGTTTGCCTGTGTATCTCAGTATCTAGGAATCTAGAGGCAGTGTTTCATCTGAGATGACAGACTAAAAACCCTAATAGCAGGTATTTGTAGTGTACGTAGATGGTTTTATTTATTTTCTTCTGTGGATACTTTAAATAACTAAGTGGGAAAAAAAAAGATCAGTATAGTCTGTTTGCAACACTGTTGTAGCATTAATCTTGGAATTTATCAGTAGAGACCCCTTCTCCCTCTGAAACACCAGTTGTGGTTCCAAAATGATCTTTATTTAGCTTCTTATTAGAAGAGACTTGCAACAATCTCTCATTAGGTGAATATTTGCCACTCTGTTGTGTGCTGACATGTTGAGTAACTGAGAGAGACTCTATAATCCCGAGAGTGAATTTTTATGTACTGTAGCGATCAGGCTGGCAATAGCAGCCAAAGGGAGGATTCTAACGTGCTCTGCCAGCATTTCTGATCGTAAATTCCTTGAAACAGTGCATGAGTACCTTTAAACATCATATATCTGGAGGGTCTTTAAAACAAGATGCTGGCAGTAAGCAAAACCAGCTGCACATTTATGTCCTTAAAGGATTAATGACAGCATCCCCTGAGCATGCAGAGGTCTGGTTTGCATTAGCAAAGGCTCACTGAACTGTATTCATCCTGGCCATACCTGGGGTATTTAGGATCAGTACCGCTTATTTTCAGGTCCCCATCCTTCTGGGAATAGAAATGATCTTAGTTTCAGAGTAGGGGCCCACTATTGATGCTTGAGAAGTGACAAGCCCCAGGTCTGATGATGGGTCTAAGCTGGTAAAAAACAACTGGTGCCTAAACTTCATTTTCTAGCAGAAGCATTTGTTTAAAATACCAGATCATTGCCAGTTAAACCCCAGACACATCATTAGTAACAGACAAAATGGTATTTCCCTTGCAGGTCTATTTCAGATAGCCCACCATGCACAACTGCCTCAAGCAGCCTTCAGGTGTCTGTACTGGTGATGACAAAGTATCTTGTGGTGAGATTGCTGGCAGCTGCTTTAAAAATTGTTATTTAAATGCACTTTTGAGACTAATGAGAATTGAGGCTCCGGGGTCCGTAATGGTGTAGCAGAGCCATGATGGCATGATATGCGTTCCCAGTATTCCTTAAGACCACTGTTTACTTCAGTTCTTAGGCCATGAAGGATCAAAGGTCACTCCAGAGTGTCTCATTACTGTTCAGGAAAGGGCTAAGCAAAGTCTTGACCTATGGCAGAGCTTCAGTGCCTGCCTTCATTTCACAGGAGTTTCTCATCTGCAGCCTTCTAGCAGGTCCAGGCAGTGTGGTCCTGTGGAAGTGTTCCAGTTGCTCTCTTTTCCAGATGGGACTGTGCGAGATTCTAGGAAATATCCTTTCTGGCCATGTGCAATTTGCCATTGGCAGTCTACTTGTATTCAGCTGGATGTATATTAGAACTCTCTGCTGCAAATGACATGTAGATGTAGGGCTGAGAGCCAGGCTATGAAATCAAAAGCTGTTTGTTTAATGGGTCTGCTGTGTACAGGATGCACTGCTGGTTGTGGCTAACCCCTGCTTACAGGTGGAGCCCATTGGAACATTGCTCACTGTACCTCTCACCTTCCCAGTATGTATCTGGTGACTCAGCAGAGCCATACCAATCACATTTGAACTTTTGGGGTCATTACTTCTGCACCTACCTGTATTTGTTATCAAAACCAGGAAGGAGAGTCCACAGTGACACTGCTGCTCATGAAATAGAGGCTGTGCCAGCACACTGCAGTCTGAGGGATGGTTGGTTATGACGCTGAATGAGGAGCCAGTTAATGGGATTTTCAGTTGTAATAAGAATGGTAATCCAATTTCTGTCCCTCTTGCAGAGATAAGCCCACATGTTGGAGCCTTATCATGTAGAACCCAAATGTTCTACAATGGAAACTATATTGGTGGCTTGATTTAAGCTGTGCAGAGCCTCATTTGAGTACAACTTGTGATGTTACATCACCATTCCATGTAATAACGACTTACAGAAAACCAAACAAAATGTAAGGCTTACAGGAATGTACTGATCTCTAAATGGATATGAGAAGATAAGAACTTAGGAACAACCATGCCATGCTTAGAGTTTGAGCTTGTCCAGTGCCCTGTCTCTGACAGGGAGCTACAGTGGATGCTTCAAAAGAGAAATGCAGGCACAGAGCCAGCCCAGAGCCATCTTTTCCCAGGTTCCAACAACTAGCATTTTGAAATGTCCATAGGGAAATGCATAGGGACTTTTGTGGGGCTTTAATGGCCATATAAAAGCTTATCCTTATAGACCTGTAAAAGCTTATCTGAGTATTTAAACCATTTCACAGAACCATGTCATTAATTTTGGCAGTGTTATTCCTCCCCACTGCTGCTGATACTGTTGTGGTTAATTGTCTGTTACTTGAAGGGACTCCCCAGCAGCAGACAACCAAGTGACAGCAATTCATGCTGAGTGGACATATCACCTCTGCTTGTGTAGTGTAACACAACCAGGCTGTGCTCATGTACACTGCAAAGGTCTCGTGGAGGATTTAAGAAAGAAACCACATTTACTATTTCCAAGCTCTTGCCTATTGCTGTGGACCCATTGCATTGGAAAGACTGCTTCTGAGCAGCCAAGGTTGTGTTTGCAGAATAGCTTTATTCCAAGGGTGGGATCAGTGGACAGGTTTTGTTGGTTTCTATGAGGAAAATGTGTTTTTTGCCCTACAGTTGCAGTGCCGCCCTGTTCAGTGCTGCTCTCATGGTTGATTTGTGGTGTCACGACATTACTACAGAAGAAAACATGTAAGCTGAGAAGTCTGAACACATTCATGAGACGGCAGCTTGAAAAATGCTTTCCTTTTCAAAACCTCCCAAAGATTCTCTCTCCAAACTCTTTATGATTTTGGGGTTTTGCTTGTTTGGTTTTAACTAATAAGCTTGATGATTGTACAGCCTCAAGCTGCTGTCTCCTATGGAACCACTTGGATCTATCTCCTCACTTCATATGGCTGGTAGGGCTGGGACAGAGAGGTGGGATTTACTCCTCTTTTCTGCTGTCAGTGGACTGCAAGTATCAGCAGGACTTGGGGATGATGATCATCTCTCCAAACTATACCTGATATTCGCTCAGAGATTCTCTAACCCTCTATAGGAAATGCTGAAACCAAAGTAACATCATTTCCAAGGTACACAATTGACTTTTCTTCTAGAAGATGTATAAAACCAAAATAAACTTTTCCCAATGTCAAGTGTAAAGCCGGTGCAATCTCAACTGCCCTCAAACAATCTCACCTGGTGCATGGGTTCATTTCCTGAGCAATGCCTCCTAAATCCAAATTTAGGTTATCTTAATTCAATGCTTTTTCATTCCCTGTGGGTTCAGGGCTAATTGAAAAGTGCCATAGAGATTTTAGCATCATTGAGACTATATATAAGGTTTAGCAGAGCAGCACGCGCTGTTGTGTATTTATATATATGCCAGTAGAGCAACTATAGCAATGGGAAAGAAGTTCCCAAAGTTAAAAGCATAAAACAATCTATCAAGGGAAACTCTGTGGGGATTAGAACTGCAACTGTCACATCCTAAAAAATGGGCTCTTTCTTTTTAAACCTGAAATTTCCTGAAGGGAAAACTGCAATACAGTGCTTCCAAACCTGGTGGGCTCTCCTTGCAGAGTAGAACAGGGGACCTACAGTCCAAGTGTAAGTGTAACTCTTCTAGTTGCTTTGGAAGTTGTCTGTATTTGATATTCTTGATGGAGTTCTCTAGAAGTTGCAGCATGCAGTCTTCTCCAAGCCATACACTAATGGGAAAAGATCTCAACTGAGATTTTCCTTAACAATCTAAAGAGGTAATTTCATCATGTCCCTGTATCACATACACACTTACCTAAGACTAAAGTATTCAGAATACAGCCTGTATTTTGTGTCTCTGGCTCTGGCAAGTGCACAGTACTCTCTCTAACGATAGATTTCTGAAATAACAAACATGAATGTCAGAGTTCAGAATATACATAAGCCCTTGGCTGCGTTTCCACAGAGCAAAATAATGAGCTCTATTATGCAAAGCTACTTTCTCATCCTACCATTTAAACCAGGATAGTTATTGTTCTGGTGACATGAATCATTACAATGCTTGGAAGAAGTCTATAGTACAGTTTGAGTGGTCACGGTGTATTTATTAATAAAAGCCAACTGCTATGGGAGCAGCAGTGCTATTGGAAATTAAATGCTTTATATTCCTAAGTTTGGGAATAATGCAAGTGTGCCAGATACTTATCTGTTTCAGATAAGCTACATAATCTTTGTGGTTTACAGAACAGCTATTGCAGCCTGATTCTCCTCCATTTGTACATTTTAAGGCTATTCTTACATCCTTATAAAGGGGTTTTGATGGAAAAGAGGATGCCCCATTTATATGTTTTAGAACCTTTTCATTCTTTTTTTTTTATTTTTTATGGAGATATAATGTTGTGTTTCATTAGACTATCTGGACTAGAAATAAGAAAATATCCTTCTTTCCAGGGTTACAGAACACCATTTTCTCTCCTGACAGACCCAGCTGAGTATGAGAAACCAAGCTAGCTATGCATTTATGGGCAGAGGTACTTGCGTGTGCATGGTGAGTGTGAGGTTATCACACAGGCCTCTGAATCAATGAACAGAAACTTCAGCACTGCATATATATGGGCACAACCTGGAGTGAAGTGAGAAAATGTGAACTGAGAAATCACAGACCCATATGTCCACGTCAGACATCTGCCAACAGCATGGCGGCCAAAGGAATGCGAATGCTGAAGTCCATATTTTATTGCTGATAAACATACTGGGTTGTGAAATGCTCTGCTTGTCCCCAGCCCTCAGCCTGTGTCAGTAACCACAGGGCCAACATTCCTACAAATGATCTTTTCCAGTGACATAGGGCGGTATTTGCTGTGCCAGCATGGCAGGAGCTCTAAACCCAGCTTTTCACGTTACATTTTGCTGTGGGCGTGAATGGCTGGAGAGAATCTTTGCAATATTGCCACGGCTGTCTCTTACACAAAACCTGACATCCACACTGAATAGAGCGTGCTGGTTTCCAGCTCAGCAGGGAACCTGTGGGATTTGAATGGAAAGGAATCAAGTGATAGGAGACTGGACAATAGGCATCTGTCAAGCAAAGGCTAGCATGTGTGACCTTAAGGCAGGGTTTGCCATACTAGATTTTGGACTCTTCGGATATCTAATCCTGTGTCCTACTTGTGACATCCCACAAGCAGATGCTGATGAGGAGTGTGCAACAAACACAGTGAGAGGCTGCAACAGGGGAGAAAGTTGTGTCTAAAGCTGGAAGTCAAGAGTTTGGCTCTCACACTGAAACAGAGGGGTCAGGGACTTCCCAATATTCTAGCTGATATATATCACTCTGAGAAATTATTCTTAACAGAGAAACAGTTAATACATTTAAAATCCTGCTCATCTCCAGTACTGCTGATATTGTGTAGCAGCCATCTCTCCTTTAGGTGCACAGTTCAAGCATCTTCAAACTTGTGGTTCATCTTACAGGTAACTGTAGAACCCTTAAGTAATGTGGGTAGTAGCTGCCTACTTCTGTGGTCGCTGAAATCAACTTTTTAGATGGGGAATCTGAGGTGAAGGAAAAGAATCAATGATTCTTCCACAGCTATGCTCTTACATCTGAGCCAGGGCTCAACTTAGAGCATGGGTCCTCTTAGGCTGTAAGTGTGGGAGGTAAGCTTCAGTCTAACCTGAGATTCTTGCAGGTGAAGCCAAGGTGTGTTAGAGACACTCCTAACATGGAGCTATATTTTATCATTTTCTGTATATTAAAAGTTCAAAGAGAATTCTTACACATGCATTTCCCCTGATAATAATGTATCTGCTTGCATCCTTCATCCTCCCCTGGCCTTTCACTGCAGTGTAGATTTGCCCCGAGGACCCAGGTAGAGCTGTCGTCTTCCTATTTAATACCTGCTAAGCTGCTGTTTGGGGTGTTGGGTTTTTGTGTGTTTGTTTAATAGCTATTTCAGTGCTTTTTAATCCATGTCACCTTCCCTGAGCTCAGTCCTTGCAGGAAGGTACCCACAGCAGCTTTACTCACTGTGGGAGAACCACTCTTTCTGTTTGCTTTGAGCCTGATTCCTGCTTTCACGTGGTGACTCTCAGTTTCTGCACTGGAAGGGACTGAACAGCTCTTCCCTGTTCATCTTGATGAAGATTTCATAGATGTTTTTGGCATCTTTCCTCACCTATCTCTTTTCCACATCTGAAAGTGGTTGAAGAGTTTCCATGCCTTTTTTGCACACTTGTTGCCTTTTCTGTGCTTTTCCCAGTCTCGCTCTGTTTTAGGCAGAAGGATCATAATTTCATTTGCCGATACAGGTGTTCTGTGAACATGCAGAATTGTTCTGTGTATTGTTCTCTGTTCCCTGGGTTGGGCAGAGCCTTGGGTGACATGGTCTAGTGTAAGGCATCCCTGCCCATGCCAGGGGCCTGGAACTTGATGATCTTAAGGTCCTTTCCAACCCAAACCATTCTATGAAGTCTATAATACTACATTTGTTTTCCTCACTGCCACTCAGGAGCTGAACAGATACATTCCTACAGGTATAAAGCTCAAAGATGTAATTCCTGAGGTTATAATAAGCTCAGTCCATCACTGTATCTGTTCCACTGAAGCCAGGACTGCTCTTTGGGGTTGTTTCGTGTTCTTCCCCTCATCAAGTGCATCTGTGTCATGAACACAGTAAGCATCTCCTGCTGCCATCCAGTCCCTCTGTATCCCAAGATCCTTCTGCAATTCCTCCCAGTTGATACTGGTTTTTAATATCTTGATCTAAAAATCAAATGATAATCCCATTATTGTAGCTTTCCTTACCATGTGATATAAAGCATATTTCTCCAACTAAAATGAAGACCAGAGAAGTTAATATACAGACCATGTTTTCATGTTCTGACCAAGGCAGACTACCAGGCATGGTTAGAAGAAGGATCAAAATTGAAGTTCTGTATCCAGCTCCCCCTCCAGCAGTGGATATCCTGATCTGAACCCAAGCTTTGGGACTGAAATGCACTTCTGATTGAGATGTGAATCTAATTACTGAGGTGAAACTTTACTGCTTTTAATTCCAGAGATTAATTGAGGCTTACCTCTGAACTATGGTACATAATCTGTATTGTTTTTAATGAGACAGAGACATCTCGGTAGATCGTGGGGTTTAATGTATGACATGGTACCCTCTCTAAACAGAAATAACCTCTGAAAAAGATAAAGTTTTTAATGTGTATCATGCACTGAATACATTCGCAGGGTATGCATTTGTTAAAAAAGCCCTGTAAATTTAAGGATGCACAATCCAAGCCACATAAAATGTTTACACCTCTTTTATAGCACTCCCTTCTGACCTGGCACTTGGATTATATTATGGGCCAGATCATGGTGTCATGGTTTCATCTATAAAGTGATGGAAAACAATCTAGCATTGCCATAAGCATGGCAAAGCAGCACGTGTTCCCCAGGGCCTGGGAGAAGTTTGGGCTTTGAAAAGTTGCTTTCCTTTAAGCGTGGCTAAAACACAAACCAAATGTTCAAAAGCATTGCTTTGCTTAACTTCACCAGGAATCATTAACAGCCAAAAGTGAAGTGGGGCCTCTGCCTACTGATGTGATGGGTAATTCATAAGCCTGGCTTTAAAACCAATGCAGTCTGGGTTTTCCTCCTGTGTTTCAGCAGCTCTCCCAGTTCCCCTTCACTTCGCCTGTTGTGAGCTCTTTTACTCTTCTGCCTCCGACACAGAACTTAATTACATCAGCCATTCTTATTGCCAGCATTAAGCTTTATGTTGCACCAGTACTGTGACCCTTTCTGAAGCCCCAGCGATGGTACTTCAGATCTTTGTCACACTGGTGGTCCTACTAATCCTTTTCCCTTTGACCGAAGGTAAATGTCCCCGCATTACTGTTTGTTTTATGCATGCAGGGGCCTTCCGGCCTGTGTTTATGGATGCAGAAGGAAGGGGGTCTGCCTTCCCACTGCGGCTGTTCAAGCACCAGTCTCTGTCATAATGAAATCATGGACACCAAGAGCTGAGTGTGTCTGCTGCCCTCAGATGGGGCCCCTTCGACCGTTCCCAACAGCCTCCTGCTTTGTTTTGTGCAGACTATGCAGCTCCATCATTCATTCTGACTGTCTGACTTAAGCTTCCATTCCCTGGGTCAGAAGAAGGCTGGCGAGGGAGGAGGGATGAAAGAAGGTGCCCCTCTGACAGCTCCCTTTTCATGGTAATGAGCAGAACTGCTCTTTCTTTCCCCACTCCTGTGCTTTTGCTTGCTTTAGAGAGCCACAAGAAGGAAGAAATAGCCAGTTCAGCTCTGCCCTCCAGGGAGCAACCAGAGACAGGGGAGGGCTCAGGCGTCTTGCGGGCTCTGCCTAGGCAGTGACTGCTTTGTCTGGGGATCATTTTGTCTGTTTCCTCTCTGTAATGACAGGTAAATGCAGGCTGTTAAATGAAAGCTTCACCTTGAGGCATCAAAGCCTCAATTGCTTCCTGGTGACTTCTGTACCAGGCATCATCTTGCTCCTTCACAAACACAGCTCCATTCCTTTGGCTACTCCTTGCCAGCCTGCCACAGGAAAGCTCGCTTTGCGTGGAAGGGGAAGAAATAGTTGCAACCTTTCCAGCATTCATTACATTCTGTTCTAAAAAGAACATAATTTGATATAGAGGCAATTTGGATTGCAAGTAACCTGTCTCCTAACCAGAAGAAAAGACTTGTTTGGTGCAGTCAGTGCTGCCTGCAGCAGCCAAGCCTTAACCTGGTAAGGTTGGAGAGCTGCAATTCAAGTATAAATGACTTTCAGTACTTCACAACATGTGCCAAGCCTTAGGGATTGACACCTTCTCTGGTTTATACAAAGTTCAAGTCTAAACACCTCAAAACTCTCAGGATTTAAAATATTCAATCATGGTTATCTGATGCGAATTCAGAGCTTAGGTCATTTGTATACTGCAGAGTAGTTACCTAAAAAGCTGTAGATTTATTCACTTGATGAAGTTTCTTATTTTTAAATGCATCTGAAGCATCATTTGGGAACTGTAAGTCACACTGAACAAAAACCCTAAAGCAAAGCAAAGCAAAGCCGGGGGGGGGGGGGGGGAACGGAACAACAGGAAAGGGAGAAAAGTAGCAAGTGTAGGATTGACAGCACAAGAATAACCCAGTATATAAATCTGCTGTATACAGATGGATTATAACTCCTCTGAAAGATGCCAGCACCTGGCTCCAGGGGTTTGTCATTCAAAGTCAGTGCATTCATTCACCTGGGCATATCCTGCCAGGGGTGGCATACTTCACACCCGCTGTCCTTCTGATAGTACCAGCTGAGAGCACTCTTATTGATGCTGTCCTTACTCTTTTTTCCTCTGTTAAAGGAGTTGTCCCTGCAGACTGTGGATAACACTACTGGGAATTAAGCAGAGCTATGTATGTTTGTTAATGGAAACACAGGTATCTGAGACTAAGGACCAGCTTCTCACCCAACTCTTGCTTACAGCAGTTCAAATACTGTCTTTCTTTCTTTCCTTGGTTGTTTTTGGGTTAAACTAGGAATATGAAGAAAAATGGTTCTCATCAAAGGAAACCGCCTCTTCAATGTAAAATGTAACATCTCATTTTGGTTTCTTCTTTTTTTTTTTGTATCTGAAAATAGTATTTTGAAATTCAGCTTAGCTACACTGATCTCATGTCATTCAGGGAAGAAACATCAGAACACTCCAGCAAGAAAGCATCCAATTAAAAGACCACAGTTTTTCTGCTTTTCCTTGTGTTTTAGTCTATGTGAAATCTTGCCTGAAGTAGCCTAAACATGCAGCTAGTTTGAACTGTTTCCAGCCTATATTTTTTGAGGATGAACTATTTGGACAAAGTACTTTGCCTGGGTCTGAATTAAATCAGAGCAGCCGTTGTAGGCAAGTGGTCCATCTGTTTGCTTCATTCGTACCAGATCAGTCCAGCCACCAAATTAAACCACTACAGCCAACCCCCTGACGTTCTTTGTCCTATAGTAGAGAAGATCTGTGCTTTCAGGGCTATGTCTGTGTTGGGCAGTGTAAACTCACCTGAGTTAAGCCCACAGTGGTGTTAGTGCTGCGCAGCTCGGAGCCATGGGCAGCTTGGGATGGGATGCTGATGCAGTGATGCTGCCCTGGGCTCCAGAGCAGTCTCTCTGGAAGTCAACACAGTGGTACACCACAACATACAGGGGTGTCCCAGTTGTATCTGTACTGCTGGAAATCCCACCTTTGGATATTTGCTGACACAGAAACTGGGAGCATAACTGACTGTCCTGCAGTTTTCATCAGCACCGGTTTTGCTTTGATTGCTCATGTTTGTGTTGTGTGATTTTCTGCTAAGCAGAGTGCTACTTGGTCCTACCAGCTCCAGGAGTGTGAAACTACTAAACCCAGAGCTCAGCTTATACCTGACAGTGTTCTCCTTTAGATCTGGCTGACTTCATCATATGTAGTTCCAGATACTTTTATGTTATGTGAACTACTGCCAAGGATGTGCAATGGGGTCAAGTACAGAGAATAGAAGCAGAGCAGATGTGCTGTGAATATCAGGCTTTTCAGTGTTAGTTATGATTAATATACACCATGAGCTTTCCATGAAACACTCTGCTGTGAAAAGAGGCTCTTCACAATACAAAGCCCAGGGCCTGATTTTATTCTGTAGTGTTATTGAGAGGTTTTGGGTTGTCCCACTGCAACCTGATTCCTCACACTTGGCACTTCTTTCCCTGATGTGATGGCGATTAGCACTTGAAGTTCAGGCACCCTTCGGAGAGCATGGTTTTGTCCACAAACAAGGAGAGGCTGCAACATGCAGTGAATTGCAGCTTCTGGGCCTTATTTTCATCATTCTGTTTATTTTCATTATAGTTTCTTATTTCTATCATCCTGCTGAGCAGCAGATGAGATGCTGAAACAGTTGAAAACATGTACCGGAGGATGAAGGGAAGGGAACAGCGCAGTGACCATGGCCAGTGATTCAACTGGAATTCTGACTGGGGTGTGAAAGTGGGAAAACAGAACAAACTCCAGCAAATATTTGTGGAACTGCTAAATAACTGTCTCATGTCACTGCAAATACAGACATTGCCCGTCTTGTGTTTCCTAGCAGCAGTGACATTCATAGCTCAACCCCCAACCTGCTCAGAGGCCAGGCAGTGTTAAAAGATGGACCCTCTGCCTCTGTGGGAACATTCCTGGCAGTGTCCTGTGTAACCTGAGGGTATTTGGGATCTTTTGATCCTGCCTGTGCTGCTCTAAGGATGGATTTAAGGATGTGGTTTGGCTGTGGACTTGAATTATAGCAAGGTCCCAGTGGAGTCATGGAATCAGTTAATTCTACCTTCTAGATGGTTTTGCCAGACTCCAGATGAATCAGTATCTGTATTACATAGAGGAGCTTTGTGACAATTTCAGTGAAAGATGGAATAGCATGGTTGGCTCTGAATCTATTAAAAGGCTAGCTTGATTTCCTTCTCTGGAGGGCTAACTCAGACAACTGGTTGAAGAAAGCTGCTGAAACAAAACATACGTCTTGCAAAAAAAAGGGCAGGTTTGACTGGACTGCTCCCTCTTGCATTTCTTGATACCATGAGATTTTGTGGTGCATAAATGAAAAAGGCTTTTTATTGAGGTTAATTTTTTTTGTTATATAACATACATATTTGCATAGAACATAGATTTCTCCTGAACTCTTTTAGGGTGGCTTCACTCGTCACACCATTGTCAGTTTTGGGGTTCATTCAAGAGAGAAAGCTTCCTCCCCTGCAGGTCAGTAATCCTTCCATATTCTGAGAGCAGGCTGCTTCAGCAGAACAAACCAGTTTGATCTGTTTGCAAGCTGGGTTGTCAGCATCTTACAAATGACCTGATGTATTTTGTGTCCCGAAGGAAAGTGAGGTGAGGAGCAAAGAGTAAATGATCACTTCTTACTGCGGTGGTAGAACTCCTCATCTTCGTGGAGGAATTTTCACTTTTTAGGAAGAAAAAATAAATCTCTTCCCTTTTTATTTCTCCAGCAGAATAAAAAGCCTAAAGGAAAGCAGTGCCAGAGTGTAGAGGATCAGCAGTGTTTGATTTTCAGAGTGACTCCCGTGAGTTGACAGCAAACCTGACGTGCACTAAAGCCCACTTGAGATAGGGTTGCTTGATTTGTTTTAATTTTATCTCTGGAGGGGCTCAGTGGGGTTGTTGAGTACTTTATACTGATTGTGTCTTTAAGTACGTGAGAGAAGCATTTGTCAGTCCTCTGGGCCCCTCAAAATCTCATGCCTGGTGTTTTTACTTCAGGTCTTTGGCAAGATCTTTGGCATCCAGGGAGGTAAATGCAGAAGCCCCATGTTTAAGCCCCAGGTTACGCTTTGAGGTCCTGTGTTACTACTTTGTCTTCCAAAACTGACCTGAACAAGAAGTATTTCTTTAAAATACCACTGTCTCTTCAAAGCATCTGTTAGGGAAGCTTGGCAAATTCCAGTCAGGAGAAGATTTATTGCCCAGTTGTGTTCCCGTTACTCCCAGAAGTGAGGGATTTCTGCTAAGGAGTTCAGCAGGGGTGATCACATGAGTGCATGAGCAGAGAGAAGCACAGCAGGACCTGTGGGGTGGGGAAAACTGGAGTGCTCCAGCAAGGATCCTTCCCTGCAGGTCTCTTTGGCACAGAGGTAGCCACAGACTTGTCAGGTTTGCTTAAGGAGAGCCAAGAGGCCAAAAGGACATGCAGCAGTCCTCGTGGCTCCCCAGTGAGGCTCACCATGAGCTGCAACACTAGGGAACAGATGACAGTAAGTAATTGTTCTTTCTGTGCAGCTCCCCTACACTGATGTTAGTTGGCTTCTAGGGCAACGGAGCTGCACAGATCCCAGTCTTGTCAAGCTGGTAATTCCATTTCCGGAATAGCCCCAATGCATTGAGTTTGCTGTGTTTGTATCTGCATGCAGTGGGGTCTGAAGTGTCAGGATCTGTCAGCTGGGTAATACCAAGGTTAAAGCAGTTCTAAGTTCAAACTGAGCACAACGGCAGGACATGGCAGTGATGCCCACCAGGCAGAAGGTTCCTAGGAAGCCTTTAGGGCAGAAAGTGGCATACTGCTAATATTAGACATTGAAAGGTGCTGTACAGGAACTCGCCCAAGTAATCCAGAGGGTTCAAGTGAGGGCTATTTATGAGCTAGGACCATTTCTGTTTGATTTTGGTCCTTGCAATGACAGCAAGGAAGTGCCTTTGTTGTGGGAGGCATTGCTTTCAAAGGGGCCTGGGGAGACCAGTCTTACAAAATGGTTTGAAAGGGGCAGGGGAACAGGATTTTTCTGTATTTTAAAGTTATCTCTTTGTATGAAATTAATCTTTCATTTTTGCTGCTATGAGACAAGCTGGGTAATATGCTGCATCACCTAGAAAGTCTGGGCATGAGGCAGCTTGACAGAGCAGACAGGTGAAGGAGGGAGGTGCATGGCCGTCAGCCGTGGGGGGTCCACCAAGCTGCTGGGTGCATTTCCAGGCACTGGTTTAAGAAGCTGCAGAAACACTGAGTGCACACCTCCTGGGGAAAACATAACCCCCTGGGACAGGAGGGGTCAGCATGATTCAAATTATGCACAGAAGGGAAGGAGGGGGCAGCTTCAAAAGGCAGCTGCATGTCAGGTTCTGAGTATGAGATGACAAAACTAACTCCTTTGGCTTGGACCATCTGTTGGTTACTTGCAGCACACGTTCATCTCTCTGTCCCCAGGAAGGTCTGTGAGATGGAGCTGCTAAGTGGCTGCTCCAGCAGGTTCAACACTGGGAGCCTCTGCAGAGCTGTGGGAGGAAGCCTGGGCCGTGGTGACAGCACATCCACCGCAGGGGACAGGCAGTGTCTGTGTGTGGCAGCCCTATTGTGCTCGCAGGGATTTACTCCCAGCACACAAATAAAGCAAGCCAGATGAAAAGGAGGATTTAGTGAGAATCCAGGGAAAGTCTCCCAAGAATAAACACTGTAACTAAGAGCCCAGCACTGAAAAAGGCCAGGGAGCCGCCCACATTTGCAACATCAGAATTGGCATACAAGCTTCCTTGTGGATAAATGAACTTGGATTAATTCGAGTGGATTTGAGTAAAGGTTTTGCTATTATTATGGGAAGCAAGCATGATTAACATTAAAAAGAGCTGAGACTCTTCTTGCATTTGAAATAAAACTAACCCTTGCTTAGAAAGACATGCTATACATTTTCCTCAGTGTCAAGTTAATGTATTTAAATTGCTCTGCACAGTTCTCTCTACCATATATAACAATACTTTCTATTATCCCTTTCTGTGAAATCAAGATGTTCCTTTAAAGTGTTTCAAATGAGTAGTAATCTGATTTATTTGCTCAGCTTACGATTCTTCTATGGCTAGAGACACACCAGCAGTCTGAAGTCCATATGATGGGAACATATTCACCTGCTGCTGTTAGTATCCTGAAAACCTTAAAAGCTCTGTGTTTTTTTGGCAATATTTCTCTGCAATATGTAACACTTTACAGTCTTAAGCAGAAGAAAATACAAGCAGAATTAGAAAATAAAATTACATCAGTCCATCTGGAACAACATGCTTGAGTGCTTTTACAGATGAGGCTCTGCAAAGTACTTTAACTTGGGTGAGCTCAGTCCCCTGCCTGTCACCACTGGGACTGACCCTGCCTGGCCTTGCTCGTGTCCAAGGATGTGCTTACGGTCTGTTTTTCTATCCAGTCCCTCGTGCAGTCCAGCACATAAACACCCAGAGTCTGCATGCAAATCCTGAAACACATACCCTCTGAAATACACTGTCAAGGTGCACTTCACCTCACAACCAGTTGGTATTGATGACAGTAGCCAAGCAGAAAGTTGTCCACATTTCCTTTATTTAATGTCTAATTCTTAAATAGAAGAACAGCTCTAGAACACCTATAAACCACACACCATCATTCAGCTTGGAAATAACCTCCTATATACACCTTCTTTTGTGGAGCAGTGTTTCTTTCCTAGGGCTTTTCTCTCTTCATTAACAGAGCCGATTCTGTACCAGTTAGGAATATTTCCATATTCCTCTCCTGCTCTTAGATAATTGATCTGGATCTTTCTGGTTCATCTTGTTCTATTTTACAGAGTAAATGATAATCTGATAAATTACCGAAAAGATCAGGACACTGGCTCCTAGAAGAAAAGACAAATTGAGCTACTTCTGATACAAGACAACCTAAAACATAAAGATTAACACTGGTGATTTTAGGAAAGAAAGATAGATATGGAGGAAATTATGCTCAAGAGCTCCATGTTTATAAGAAAATATGGGGGGATGAAATAAGCCTCCCTGTATTCCCTGCACAAAGGATTCCTCCTCATTAACACATATAAATGCTGATGGATAATTAAGTAATTTGGGAGACAGACCATGCATATGGGAAGCAGTTATGTTATTTTATGACCCCTTCCACTGACCTATGTAATTACTGTGCTGCTGGCTAACACGGTAACATAAATCCTCTGTGAACATCTCTTTTATGAAGTCTATTTCAATTCTGAATGACCTTTTCATTTCTTAAACTGGGATCCAAACAAGATTGTTAAATTCTGTTAAATTCCCACCAATTTTATTAAGGAGAAAATCCATAATCAATTTCTAAGCTACCTACAGTGTAGTATAGGAGATGGAGCCAACTTACATACAGCAAGAACAATTCATGTCAAACCAATCTAATTTCCTTTTCTGACATGGAAGATGGCTGAATGGATCAAAAGAAACAGTAGATGTGATGTTTTTCTTGTGGTAACATTTTCAGATGTGGCATTCTTATAAACAGTACTTACAGGACTATATCAGAATACATGGATGGTGTCACCTTGGGCTGGAGCAAAATTTCCTGGGAAAAGGGGAGTTTAGGGAATAGCTGTTAATGATTTGCTCTGGGATAAAAAGAGTGGATCAAGTGGAGGTCACCAGAATCTGACCTGGGGCCTAGCCAGTATTTTCATGTAGGCTTCCAGTGTTTGAAAGAGAAATGGGAACTGACCCCAGGCAATTTGGAGGCTTGTCCCAGTATCATCCTGAGAAACTGAAAGCGTAATCCAAAACCGGAAAAGCTGAGATTCAGCCATAAAAAATGAGAAGTCCTACACCTGGGAGAAGGAAATCAAGTGCACCAGTGCAAAACAAGAAGCCTCTGGGCAACGCTGCATTTGAAAATGGGGCTTGTATAACTTCCTAAACTCTTCCATACACTGACACTTGTGAACCACACATTTTTGTATGACAAACATTCAGTTTCTCATAAAGTCTTTCTCCTCTGAAATGACTACAACTCATGCTAACTCATGCTTTTCTATAAGGAATTTCTCAACGTTTACCATTGAAGTGTCTCAGCTGACTCATTAAACAGGGATTGAAAAACAAAAGATGGTACAAACTTCTAATGGTGGAGAAAGGGGACAAACCCTTGACCCCTGCACCCAGTGCAGAAGGATAGGATGTGCCCTGAAGACAAGAAGTGTCTAGAACCTATTAGGTCAGCTGGGAACCGACAATGTGATAGGGACATTTCAAACCCAGAGACAGGAACCAGGGTACCCTGAAAGAGTTCATGGTGAAGTCACACAAATTTCAGTTAGCAAAATGTACCACAGATAGTGACAGCAACTTTTGGCATTAAATTTGCAAGAATCTGAGCCCGTGGGCAGAGAAGGCAATTGTAATTAGGTACCCCAAGTTAGGAAAACATTTCATCACTTGCAGCACTTAAACACTTTCCGGAATAGATGGAAACTGTGTTGTTTCTTGAGCTAGGGGTTATAATTTAAGATCGCTGCTGTGATTCCAGGTCTAAATGATAGCAAGATGAAGGTCTACACGGATTTAGATGCATAAAGAGCTTTGAAAGCTCAAACCTAAAAGAAATAATTTTCTTTGTAAGTATGAAAGTATAGATAGGAACAGTATATAAAGCTCACAGACCGCTCTCATTCTTGAATGTGATCCTCTCTGGAAGAAACCAGACTTTAGCTGGAGCAAAACAGTGGCATACCAAGCCAGTTAAGGTCAGTTCTCAGGAGCCATTCCTGCAGTCTTAAATGCTTTCTGCAGTATACTCAAGTGCCAACCCCCTTATCTCCACTGCTACCTTGCAGCATTAGTTCTTCTGCCAAACTTACATCCTGCTTACCTGCTCACAAATGTTTTGTGGTCATTGGAGATGGAGCAGAACACTGGAGTATTAACCGCAATGCACTCTGACTTTAATAACATCACAAGTAACACATGTGCCAACTGACTGTCTGGGGAGTCGGTGGGATACAGCAACTGTCCCTCCATCCCTACGCTCTGGCCAACTCAACATGCACTCCTACCACCTCACCCACACCATGCTTGTGGGTTTGAGGCTTGCGTACAACTGGAGATGATTCTCTATGAACAGAAGGAGTTCCTGCCATCTGTAGTGTGAGTGTAGGCAAGTGAGAGGGACAAGCTACGATGCCAATGGCTGCCTAAGGTACAGATAGCCATGCAAGCGTCCAGCTCTTCCATCACAGAGCTCAACTCACTGCTGAACTGTTTTCTGCCAGTTTGGGCATCTCTGTGCCACACTTACAGAATTATGATATTCCACATGCTGTGGAACTGTGGAATACGACCCCAGCCATGCAAGTCACAATCATCACTAAGCAGCTCTGCTGTTAAACAAGCATGTTTAAGCCCTGAGCTATAACCCATGGACAGGGAGACAGCAGGGGTTTGTGACTAACACAGAACCAAGACCCATTAAAGGGTCTTGCACATGGAAGCTGGCCTGGTCCTGTGCTAAATGTGCTGCAGGGCTGAAAAAGGGGAGTAGTTTCCAAATGGTCATTCCAGTGCCATTCCTGAGCCTTACACCCACTTTAAATTAGCATGCATTTTTAAAACCAATAGTATGGAAGAAGATACTCCTACAAAGAACATATAATGTACATCTTACACTATCTGTTTTGATGCAACCCATAAAAGTTCCTGCTCTGCAAGGTCCAGCTGACATTTCTTATTACCATTAACTAATTCAGCTCTACCTGTTCAAAGCTAGTGCTTTTATGCTTCATCATTCTTTGGAAAAGCAATTCTGCAGGACAAGAACTCATGTTAAGCTTTTGGTGCTCATCCTAGGGAGAACTTCAGAGACCAGACAAGTAGTGCGATCTCTCTCAGTACTGAGAGCTGTGTCATTCACCCAGACCTCTATAAATGACAGTCCTCTTGGACATTATGTGCCCTTGTGGTGTTTCTAAAATCCTACAGATGTTTAAATGAAGGCTTTTACCTCCTGCAATCACAAGTATTAACATACACAACACTGACACAAAGACACTGGATAAAGTGGTTATTTTTAGCACTTCCTCACGTCATAAAGCAGTACAATAGCCATGATGCTACAAATAACTCACTAGGAACTCTTCTGAGAAGCAAACAGAGGAAGTATAAGTTTAGGAAGAGACAAGGAGATCAGAGTAGACAATGTATTAAAATACCAGGTTTAGTACAGTAAGGAAAAAATGTGTAACTATTAGCTTTACTTTGGGTCAGTAAAGGTATAACCAAGATTTTATTCCATGGGTCAATTTGAAACTTGGGCAGAAATGCCTGGCACTTGCTAACCATCAGTGAGTCCAAGTCTGGTCTGAGATACAACTCTACAAAAGCAGTGAACTCTTAAATTTGTAAGCAACTTCCTGACTTTTGGAAAGACATTTATTTATACTATCACAGAAGCGGGCATAGTTGGATGATGCATTTTTTGCTTGAGACTTCTCTTACATGATTGTGTGGTTTCAGGAAAGTGTTTTAGCTTTTGCCTTGTGGAATATGACATATTCTGTTGGTGAAAAAGCAATAAAGTTGCGGCAGAGTTTAACACTGCTGGGCACAAGCCAGCCCTGTGGGTTTTCCTCCACTTTGTAGGACGAATTGAAGAGGTTTAGTAAGAAGTGGAGGGTCAACCACCTGATTACAGCTGGCTTTGTACGTGTGCCCCAACTGCCAGGGAATGACTGGGCTGCTTAGATAAGGTGAGAAAATATGTGCATGGAAATGGTTTCTGAAGGGCTGTCAGCAGTTTCTTCAGAGGCTTTCATGAATCATTACTACGTTGAGTCCTAGTGCTGTGTGTTTGAGGAGTAACTTCACCTCTGTGTAGATCAGCATCCTTATTTTGATCTACCTTCCACTAGAACAGCCCAATTCTGTTATGGATCCCTATCAAGAAAAGTAGCTTCTAATTCCTCTCTGGCTCCATTTTACATGTATTTGGCAACATTTAATAAGCTACAACGGGTGATTTTCATGGTAACTTGGTAATTTCCAATACTGCAATTTTATAGGCATTTTTTGACGGACTCAGCCTTACCTGTAGTGCTGCAGTTCTGATTCCAGCTGCTGGATGTATACTTGGAGATGTGGCACTTCGTTGGCTTTCACTTCCAGCTCCTTCACTTTGCCAAGACTGTTACGGACGGCATGTCTAGCCTCTTCCACCTTCTTCCTCATTTCTGCTTGTTCCCTCTTCAGGTTACGGTTGCAGTCCTCCAGATTGACCAGAGCTTCCTGAGAGCTCTTCAGCTCTCTTTCCAGCTCCTGATTGAACCTAATTGCTTCTTCTATCTGCCCGTCCCTGGAGCTCCGTATGAGTTCCACTTCTTTCAGTACGCTTTGAAGGCACTTGGTCTGGGACTGGTTCTGCGTTAACGGTCTCTTGCACCCTACAAAACAGGTCCCCTCTTCCTTATGGTTAGCGTGGCTCTTCCGCAGTCCTACCTGTAATAACAGGAGCAGAAAGCAGGGGGAAGTTAATGTGTTCTAAAGCATCATATTAATCAAGACTGAAAATGGCTGGATTGTGTTTTGTTGTTTGCTTTGGTTTTTCTTTAATGACAAAGAGTTGATCAGCAACTGATGAGCTACTTTGTGAAATACAGAGACAAGGAAACAGTCTCTGGACATTAGTTTTTAAATATGTATCTATATGTTCCATTTTAAACCTACTCCTAAAGTGGAAAATGAGGTTATTGCACACGTTTCTGTCTAGCTTTAGTGCCATTACTGTAGTCTGTCCTCAAAAGGCAAGTAATACCGTGCAAAAAGTACTTCCCCTTATGATTCTGAAGTTGTGTTGAGTAGAGCTGAGCACAGAGCAGCTCGTGGTGACCTCAAGCTCTCATCTTTGTCCTTCTCATTCTTTCTGGGTTCTTTGGTGACTTCGTGTTCACTTCTGCCCTCCTTTCACTTTTCACATGAAAGGGGTAAACTGGCTTTCACCTGCTGTGCTGGGCATTGCAGAGATGGACAGCAGCTAATGCAAACGGCACAGAACTCTGTGTGGGTTGTGCTGGTATAAAATCTACCCTGATGCCAACCATGTCTGTGCTACGTCATGACAGAGTAATTCAACTGCTATTAAGTATGTATATGTTCACGTTTCACTATGTATGTGTTTCACTTCAGCTGATACAACAGAAACAATGAGTGGGGCCTTGCAGAGAAGCCACAGACTGTTCATCAGGCCATGTGCAGAGCTGGCTCCAGCTCTGAGCTCCCATGACCACACTGAAGAAAACACACCTCCCATGTTCCTGAGACAAAGCTCTGGGGTGCTTGTGAATGAGCTATTGCATGTCTTTATGGAGGTAAGAATCCAGAAGTTCCTTTTTACTTCGGGAAAAAGCCCACAGCGGTGCGTAACTGGTGTATAAGTGACTGCATATGCAATAGGAAAAGCAGCATTATAGACCTAGGTCTGTTAAACTGAGGTCTTCTGCAATTTTAGTAGGGTGGTTCTCAGCACATCCCTTAAATATACATTTAAGGATATACATATACATATTTATAACTATATTTAGGCCAGGTTGGACACAGGTGCTCAGAGCAAGCTGCTCTAGTGGAAGCTGTCCCTGCCCGTGGTAGGGGGTTGGAACTGGATGATTTTCAAGGTCCCTTCCAACCCAAACCAGTCTGTGATTCTGTGGTATTTAAGGGATATACACACACCGCTGGTGGAATCACAGCGGTCTCCTTGAAGCCTCTCTGTGACCAAACTCTGCTAAGAAGTTAATGCCGAGGACGAGAGGGCCACCCCGGTCTGTGCCGTACCCCTCTTACAGCCGACCTATGCTGCGGGCGCAGCACCTCTCCAAGCTGCAGCCGGGGGTCACCGCTGCTCACCTGCAGGGCCAGGCACCGGGCGTCGCTGCTCTGCAGGGCGGCCCGCATGTCCTCCACCAGCTCCCGCAGGCTCCCGTTCTCCTCCTCCAGCTTGGCGATGCGGTCCTCGGCCTGCTCCAGCGCCACGATCTCCTCGTAGCACTCCCGCGAGCAGGGCCCCGCGGGCCGCCGCTCCGCTGCCCCCCCGCCGCCGGGCCGGGCCGGTGCTGCGGGCCCGGGCGGGTCCCTGAGGCGGCGGCGGCGGCGGGGGCTGCGCAGCCGGATCTGGGTCTCGATGTGCTCGCTCTCCCGGCCCAGCGGCAGGCGCGGCACGGAGCGGCGCGGGCAGCCCGCCTTGGTGCTGAAGTAGCCGCAGAGGCGGGCGTGGAACTGGCGGAAGGTGAGCTCGGCGGAGAGGCCCTCCCACAGCCCCGCGCACTCCTCGGGGTCGGCCGCCGCCTCCGCCGCCTCCTCCAGCCCCAGCACCTGGCACAGCGTGCGGAAGTCCTCTCCGGGAATCCGGCCGGCCCCGGCGCAGTCCAGGTGGTGGAAGATCTCCTGCAGGTACTGGTCCAGCCCGGTGGCCAGCACCACGATCTCGTTCTCCACGCCGCGGTCCAGCCCGTAGTGGTAGGCCAGGGCGCTCACCAGCCACTGCGTGCGCCGCGCCGGCCGCCCGTACGGGTCCCAGCCCTCGGGCGGCTCCATCGCTCCCCGCCGGACCCCCCGAGCCGAGCCCAGCCGAGCCGAGCCGCTCCGCCGCCACCTCCCGCAGGGCCGGGGAACCCCGCCCCGCTGCTCGGCCCCGGGGCGGGCCGGGCCGTGTCCCGGACCCGGAGCGCGGGGGCTGCCGCCGCCGCCGCCCCAGCACAGGGGTCTCGTCCCGCCCGCCGTTTCCCGAGGCGGAGCTTTGGGCTGCCCCTGCGGAGGGGCCGCTTTCGGCGGCGGGGGCTGCCGGCCCTGCGGGGCTCGGCGGGGCAGCGGGCAGGTGGCAGCTCCCCTTTGTCTGCCAGGAAAGGGGCTTCAAACTTCTTCACCCGTTATTGGTGGCTCCTTTTTAACGTGAGCAAACCGGCAGCATCGGTTTGACGGGCAACGCTGTGAGCGAGGGAGTGGTGGCACTAAGTTAATGAAGCTAACGGGCTTAAGAGGGGATCGTCTTTCTGTTCGCTCAGGCTTTTCACCCCGTGGGATGTGGTGTCTCTGTGGTTCTGGTGTGCATTTGTTGTCTGTGATACACTGAATATGTGTGTGAAACTGGCTCAAATGGCGGAGTTTTCCAAAGCCCTGATTTTCATAGATTAGTTCGGGTTGGAAAGTACCTTAAGATCATCCAGTTCCAACCCCCCTGCCATGGGCAGGGACACCTCACACTAAACCATACCACCCAAGGCCTTGTCCAGCCTGGTCTTGAACACTGCCAGGGATGGAGCATTCACAACCTCCCTGGGCAACCCATTCCAGTGCCTCACCACCCTAACAGGAAAGAATTTCCTCCTTATATCCAATCTAAACTTCCCCTGTTTAAGTTTTAACCCATTACCCCTTGTCCTATCACTGCAGTCCCTGATGAAGCGTCCCTGCCCAGCATCCCTATGTGCCCCCTTCAGATACTGGAAGGCTGCTCTGAGGTCTCCACTCAGCCTTCTCTTCTCCAGGCTGAACAGCCCCAACTTTCTCAGCCTCTCTTCATACAGGAGGTGCTCCAGTCCCCTGATGATCCTCATGGCCTCCTCTGGACTTGTTCCAACAGTTCCATGTCCTTTTTATGTTGAGGACACCAGAACTGCACACAATGCTCCAGGTGAGGTCTCACAAGAGCAGAGTAGAGGGGCAGGATCACCTCCTTTGACCTGCTGGTCACACTCCTTTTGTCACTATTTGGCCATGCAGGTGGACCTGCACTCTTGAGTGCAGCTGCAGCGATGGAGTGAGCCGCAGGAGCAGGGCTCCTCCTATGGCAGGGATGCACCAGGAGCCAGAGGTGACCATGGCACCAGCTGTGCCCAGGGTCTGAGCAGGGTGTCTGAGCTAGGGTGGTGGTAACAGGCTCTGTTAAACAGCCCCAGACATGCGATGGTGGTGACCCAGGTTTGGAGTCCACCCAGGAAGACCCATCAAGAGCAGATAGGGTGAGAGGCAGGGCTGGTGGAAAGAGTGCTGTGCAGGTCCCACGTCCTCCCTGTAGACTGGGCAAGGACCAGAGATGTGCACCTACAGCAGGTAACCAGACATGGGTCTGCCAGGGACCAAAGTGCTCCACAGGATCAGCCTTCCTATTCCCAAGGGCTGAGTTTTATCCTGGCGATCCTTGTATTTATTGTGTGAAATGGAAGTGTGTTTTGTAACTGTGCAGTTGGCAGGAATATTTTGTCCAGCTCATGGATTTGCTTCATGTTCTTGGGGTGGGGTTTTTGGGTGTATTCTTGTACCTTTAAAGATTGTTTCTTCTGTTTTCCTCTTGTCTGAAGTAACACATAACTTGTAGCTTATATTTTTGAGTGACCTGAGGAGTAACTGGGTGAAGTGGATGTGCATATATTCCTTATTCACTCTTGTAGCTATGTATACCTCTCTAAAATTTGAGCTTGTCTGATAATATTATTAATGTAAGAAGTGGACTCAGGGTCAAAATGTCTTTGTAATGCAGCACCAGAGAGAGACAGGAAAGACAAAACCATAAACCTTGAATGTGTTTAGCAGATGCTGTGTAACTCTGCATCTGTTGTCCACACACACCAAACTGGCTGACCCCAAATGCCAGCTAAAGCATTGAGGCCCTGCAGTCAGACAATGCAATTATTCAAACTTGGCTTGGTCTGGCTAGCTTCAGTTGTAAAAATATTTATCAAGTGGAAAGAATTGATTTAAAGGCTGCCAGAATCTTTACCAGGCTATAAACCTGTCACTGTAAATTGTGCTTTAGCACCTATGGCTTTCAGTTGGCTTTCTTTGTGGTGTCTCTGGCTGGAAGAGAGGCATTGTTGGGCCTCTGTGGAATTCCTTGTTGCCCATCTGCTGGGTTTCTGGTTTGAAAGAGCAAAGGGCAGAAATGGCACTGACAAATCTTTGGCTTTCTGTGTTATGACTGTAACCAGGAAATGAGAATGTAACAATGATGCCAATTCCTGTTCACCAAAGCTCTGTCTCGGCAACAAAGCAGATACTTGTTACCAGCAAAATGTCCCAGACCTTTGGCCATTGGTTTTTGTTTGAGTTTTCAGGAAAAGCCCCTTTGCTGGGCAGTGGGGATTTACATCAGGTTTTCTTGCACAACAGCCACCTGACCCAAGGCGTTCAGACACTGGACAACTGCGAAAACAGTGGGGCCACAGAAACCTGAATGTCACTTCAAGCTCTCTGTGACGAGGGAGTTATGTTGGGTAGAGGTCACCTTCCCTGTTGCAGCCCGAACCTTCCTTCCTTTGGAGGTACAGAAAAGGCTGTCACAGTGTAATGACAACAGCTCTTTTATTTACTCCCAAGTGTAGCAAGATTAAGACTACTCCTGACCCAGACAAGGTTGACCTGTTCCTTGACTTGTTCTCTAAGCCTGCTCAGAGCTGGCAGCATTTTATCAAGTGCTCAAGGACTTTGTCTTTACTGAGTTGTTCCCAGTCCTGGTAGTGCTGTGAAAGTGTCTTGAAGGAGACCCAGCTGTAGAAAGAACTGGTGGGAAAGCAGGACCTGACTGGAATGGCTCTTTCTGCAGTGTTGTGGTAATAGCTGGAAGTTGTATGTATATTAGAATACTGCTTTTGAAATTAGTGAACTGGAGAGTTTTCCTTTAAGATGTTAAAAGGTTCCATGACCAGCCTTTAGCTTGCTTGCCAGCATCATTGTTGGAATGTTTTAAATTGTATGAGGCAGATGTGGGATTAGTTAAGACACATAACATTTATAGATAAAAGTGGCTTGAGCTTAACTGTCCTTACATTGTATTTCATGGTTCATATGTGTCACAGGACCAAGGATCAGTACAGCTCATGTCTGATGTTCCATGACACCCATGGTCTGGTCTCATTTGGTGCAGCGGGTTGTTGGTCACTACACAGAGCCAGCAGTGTGGGACTGTGCAAGATGCTAATCTTGCCACGAAGATCACTTCATTACAGTGAAAACCCCCTATTCCTTGCCAACTTTCAAGGAGAAAAGTGAAAATGGAGTGCTAAGTACCGAAAATCTGTTTTCCAAACTCTTCCCAAAAAAGCCATACCATGATGCTGTCGATCCTTTTAAAATGGTTGTTCCTGAGACAGCTGCTTCCACAAAGAACTTCAGAGAGGGGTTAAAATAATATTAGTGGTGCAGTGCCGTTCTTGGCATGTTCGTGGAGACACTTGCAATGCCGGAAATGTTGGGCATTGTCTTTCTGTCCGCTAGGTCCCATGTGCTGGACAGCCCTGTGTATACAGTGAGACAAAGAAGGAAGAATGTGACTGAACATATCTGGCTGTGGTGTAGCACTGCTCCTGCCTGCAGCATGTTTGTATGGGGTGCTCATACAGATAAGATTTTAGCTGAACACATCCATTCAGCAGGTGGACAATTCTGGCAAACTGGGGAAGAGGCTGTGAAGATCATGGAATCACAGAATAGTTTGGTTTGGAGGGACCTTCAAAGCTCGTCTAGTCCAACCCCCTGTTCAATGAGCAGGGCATCTTCACCTAGATCAGGTTGCTCAGAGCCACATCCAGCCTGGCCTTGAATGTCTCCTGGAAGTCAGCTTTCCTAAAATGCGGGATCCTGACTGTGCTCTTTGCCTGTGCCACCTCCCTCAGGACTGCAGACTCCACCAGTGCATGATCACTGCCTCCAAGCTGGATGTCACTGATCAGCTCACTTGCATCGATGACCAGCTGCGGGTTTAGAAACATGAAGGTGGATATTGGGTGGGTAGAGGAGAGAGGTGCAGTGCCTGATATCAGGAACCTTGGGAAGCTTCTGAACGTAAGGAGAAAGTCTGTGTGAAACAGGAACAGGACCTGGTGTCTGGGGCCTCCCTTGCTGTGGAGCTGAGGGAGACGATGGGGGTTAACAGAAGACCTTACCTCACTGCAGCTCCGGCTTTATCCCAAGTGATATGACTAATTAGATTGTGGTCTTTCTCTTGGCATGAATTATGTGAAGGGAATAAATGACATGTTATGTAGTGTGCAGAGGAAACAGCTGCAGCTCTGAAGAGCCAGGTGTTGTGTTTGACATTTCTTAGCTATTCAGCAGCTGGAACAGTTTGCAGGCTCTTCTGCAGTAAAAGAGAAATCTACAGCTTTCAACCTGGAATTAGTGGTGCTTGGGGGGAAGTGCTTCTTTTTTTTATGAACAAACTGCAGAGTAAATGGATGGGAAAAATTGGAAAGGCACAATGGGATGAGGCCAGACTTCAGTTTGTAGTGCTTCAGTCAGTGTTACTCCTGGTTTTCTGTTTCTCTGGCTGATAAGTTTGGCAGCAGTTCTGGTGCTGGCTGCAGGAAGCAGACATGATCTGAGCCTCTGGGATGGGGTTTGCCCCCCCTTGTAAAGCATCTATCTAAATTACTTTAGAGAAGTATTTCTTTCTAAAACATTGGTTCCATCTTAATTTCTGCTGTAGACTGTAGGTTCTCAGGATAAACATGTAGTGTTTAGATTTAGCCTTTTTAGAGCACTTTTTCTCCTGGTTATTCCTAAACACTAGAGATGACTAAGTCTGTGTGTACAGGCAAGGGAATGGAGGTACAGTGACTGTAAGGAGCAGATGAAAGGAGGGTGATGGAAGCTTCAGCCTTGGTGCAGAGACCCATTTTCTGCCTGCCTGGCCATTCCCATGACATCTAGAACCTGAAATCCCTGGAAAATTGGAGTCAGTTTCCTTATGGGTAAGTTGGACATCTTGGCACACAGTCCCCCCAGAAGGCATGCTGGACAGAGCACTGCATAGGGTTAGAGGGCACAAAGCATGTGGGTGTCCCCTACTCCTTGTTATTCTGAGGTTTTATGCCCTTTGCTGAGGATGTACAGCCCCGAGCCTCTGCCCGAGAGGAGCTGTGAGTGTGAGTTTCTGGCTGGATGGTTTGGGCTTTGCCAGCAAGTGGGGGGCATGTGTCCTATTCCCTGCTTGCAAGACTCTCCAGGCACTTCCAGCAAACCACAGTGGACCTGAAGACTCACTTTTCCACTGAGCTCAACAAGTCTTCAACTTCCTTCCCAGTTTCAGCAGAAGGAGCAGGAAATATCCCCATGGGTTACCCAAGGGTTACCTCGGGCAGGAGGTGCAGGTGCAGCAAGGTCTCAGGGAGGAGAAGAGGCAGACTCGGGTCTCCTGCCTGCAGGTCAGGGGCTGGGCTGTGGAACTGGCTGTCCTGAGGAAAGCACCACGCACAGATCACAGCCTGTTTAGAGCAGGAGCATTGCTGTTTGGGTGCAGCCTGGTCTGGTGGGTGACCAGCAGGATTAGCTAAAGCGCTTCCCATCTGAGGGCTGAAGTGGAAGACTGGGATCTAGGATATGAGCCTTGGTCTTGCATGGGTGTGAAAAGAGCACCAAACTGTTGGATAATGTTCAGTCTGGAGAAGAGAAGGCTGTGTGGAGACCTCATAGCAGCCTTCCAGTATCTGAAGGGGGCCTATAGGGATGCTGGGGAGGGACTCTTCATTAGGGACTGTAGTGACAGGACAAAGGGTAACGGGTTAAAACTTAAAAAGGGGAAGTTTAGATTGGATATAAGGAGGAAATTCTTTCCTGTTAGGGTGGTGAGGCACTGGAATGGGTTGCCCAGGGAGGTTGTGAACGCTCCATCCCTGGTAGTGTTCAAGGCCAGGTTGCACAGAGCCTTGGGTGAGATGGTTTAGTGTGAGGTGTCCCTGCCCATGGCAGGGGGGTTGGAACTGGATGATCTTAAGGTCCTTTCCAACCCTAACTATTCTATGATTCTATGAATTGCAAGGACAATAATGATTTAAGATTTACAGTTTAATAATTAAGGATTTGCAAGGGCCTGTAGGGACAGGCCAAGGGGAATGGCTTGAACCTGCCCGAGGGGAGACTGAGCTGAGCTCTTAGGCAGAAGCTCTTCCCTGTGAGGGTGCTGAGGCGCTGGCACAGGGTGCCCAGAGAAGCTGTGGCTGCCCCATCCCTGGCAGTGTTCAAGGCCAGGTTGGACACAGGGGCTTGGAGCAAGCTGCTCCAGTGGAAGGGGTCCCTGCCCATGGCAGGGGTTGGAGCTGGAGGAGCCCTAAGGTCCCTTCCAAAAGAAACCAGTCTGGGATACTTGCTTTTCAGTTTTGTATGAAAAATTCAGGTGTTCTCATTGTGTTTGTCTGAAAGAGAACTACCAGACCCCTGCACAAAGGCAGCAGCAGACACAGGAGTGGCACATGGGAATCTGCTCATTCTTCTGTTCACAGAATGAGATGCTGAAGCTTTTATCCATCAGGATAGTTTCATGACAACCATGTTTTATTCTATTGGCATTTTGATTTCCACCCCGCTGCTTTTCCACAGACAATTGAGGTGTCAGCCTGAGTTCCTAATGGTGGGCTGTGAGACATCATCATGTGGGGAAACAGGGAACAGGAATCAGTAAAACGAATCGCTCCAGCCCCTTGTGAGAAATACTGTCAAACTGAGCAGAGTAAAGCAGGTTAAATACTGAGCTGTGCGTGTGAAGAATGGGATGGGTGATTTGTGCAAGAAGACAAACTAATTTGTAATTACTCGGTGTGTAATTGTTGAACTAACCCTGTAATGGTTTTGCTGCTGTCTAAGGAAGGGGAAGTTGATACCTAAGTTGTGCATATATGGAGAGTTATAGCTTAGATCTTCTGAGCCTCTGGAAAGGGAGTTAATGAATAACTGCTGTGCCTGAGCTCACATCACTCAGTGCTCTGTGGTTCAGTGTGTGGATAATCCCATGTTACTGCCTCCAAAAACCAGACCTGCATCTGGTTTGGAGTCATTTGGATGGCCACGCTCCTCCACTTACTGAGAAGTTAACGTTTTCTTGATGTGTTAGCTCCATAATACCACTGTAGTATGGTATCCATGCCTAGTTTGATATCCTTGCCTCCTTCCTTTGCCCACTCTACCATGACTATCACCATGGCAATACGTTTCAGATTCAGATGGCTGATAGAAGTCCAGCTGTAATGCAGACAGGCATTAGTCAGCACACAGGCTTTTGTGCAGCTCTGGGCTGGTTTGAGGACACTATCCCCACTGCTTGGCACTGAGGCTGCTGCAGTGACGGGACTGCTGTTGCAGAGCCTCGTGCCCTGCTCCTTGCAGTGTCAAGGATGGGTGCAGGGAGCTGCTGGGTGTGCATGATGTGGAGGAAATGTCATAGAATCATAGAATCGTAGAATAGTTAGTGTTGGAAAGGACCTTAAGATCATCCAGTTCCAACACCCCTGCCATGGGCAGGGACACCTCACACTAAACCATGCCACCCAAGGCCTCATCCAGCCTGGTCTTGAACACTGCCAGGGATGGAGCATTCACAACCTCCCTGGGCAACCCATTCCAGTGCCTCACCACCCTAACAGGAAAGAATTTCCTCCTTATAACCAATCTAAATTTTCCCTGTTTAAGTTTTAACCCATTACCCCTTGCCCTATCACTACAGTCCCTAATGAAGAGTCCCTCCCCAGCATCCCTATAGCCCCCCTTCAGATACTGGCAGGCTGCTATGAGGTCTGCACGCAGTCTTCTCTTCTCCAGGCTGAACAGCCCCAACTTTCTCAGCCTGTCTTCATACAGGATGTGCTCCAGTCCCCTGATCATCCTCGTGGCCTCCTCTGGACTTGTTCCAACAGTTCCATGTCCTTTTTATGTTGAGGACACCAGAACTGCACACAGTACTCCAGGTGAGGTCTCACGGGAGCAGAGTAGAGGGGCAGGATCACCTCCTTCGACCTGCTGGTCACACTCCTTTTGATGCAGCCCAGGATACGGTTGCTTTCTGGGCTGCAAGCGCACACTGAAGCCGGCTCATGTTCATTTTCTCATCGAGCAGCACCCCCAAGTCCTTCTCCTTGGGCTGCTCTGAATCTCTTCTCTGCCCAGCCTGTAGCTGTGCCTGGGATTGCTTCGACCCAGGTTTAGGACCTTGCACTTGTCATGGTTAAACTTCATGAGGTTGGCATCAGCCCACCTCACAAGCATATCAAGGCATTCCTTCCCTCCAGCATATCAACCGTATTCTCCATGAGTTTGGTTCAAGTGGCCAGCTCCCTACTCGTCACAATACACAGGCCATTCAGGTATTGCAGACAAGGAGAAAAGCATTTTAAAATGAAGGCAAGGTGCAAGTCTGTCGGCAGGACAGCCTGCCCTGTTTGGAGCATGTGAAGTCCGTGTTTAGAAGTACCTGGCAGATGGAAGCTCCACAGATAAGTTACTGAAGCTGGGGACAGTTAGCAGTTAGCCACACGCTAACATTTCAGTCACTGGGTGCTGTGGCTCACTCCACTTTGGCGCAGCTCTACGAAGAATCATAGAAACAGCATCATAGAATGGTTTGGGTTGGAAGGGATAGTTCCAACCTCACAGGGAGGAGCTTCCTCCTAGTGTCTCATCTCAGTCTCCCCTTGGGCAGGTTAAAGCCATTCCCCTTGGCCTGTCCCTACAGGCCCTTGTCCCAAGCCCCTCTCCAGGTTTCCTGCAGCCCCTTTAGGCACTGGAGCTGCTCTAAGGTCTCCCCTGGCCCAGTGCCACCCCACTGCGCGCTGCCTTGTCCTGGGCTCGATGCAGTGGTGCGTGGTGCCTGGCTGGCCATTTGCAGGCTGGTGTGCACTGCCCCTGCATGCAAACATGAGCCCATTGTTGTCCAGGGATGTGTGTTAAGCACTCTTAAGGCATTTTTGAGACTGGAATATTTGGACCTGCTAGTGCTATCCTTCCTTGCGCCTGCCTTCCTTCTACTGGGGATCCCTATTTGAACACTAACATTAAGCTGTTTGTCTTGTTGTGTAGCCTTCGAGTCTGTTGTCGGGCTGTACATCAGGATGGCAGAGCAAAAGCAGAATTCAGAGGCAGTGGAAGAAGAGGAGGCAGAGGAAGATGGTGAAGCAGAGATGGCAAATTTGAACACACCCTGCTCTGGAAGCACCGTGGAAACGGAACACCCTAAGGTGCTTGGAGGGGATGGACAGCTGACTCCAGAGGGGGAAAGCTGCGCGTACCTCCAGTCTGAAGAGAGCTCAGGGAGGCCGGATAGCTCCCATACTGTGAGCAGCACACTGACAGTTTCTCTAGCTCTCCCTGCCCCTCCTGCAGGTCAGTTCCTGACACAGGTCTTCCTCAAAACCCTTCTAATCATAAATTTGTGTGGCCCTGAATGGTTTAAGGAGATAATGTTCGAAAAGACGCTAGTTGATTTGAATGTGCCTGGGTGGATGGCTCAAGAAAGTGGTAGTGGGACGTGGGAGCCTCTTACCATTGGGTGACTGTCAGGAGTGACTGAAAACCTTTCCTGACAGCTATTCCAGTTGATGACCTTCACTGGTGCTTATTAACCAGCCACTGCCTAATAATGAAAGGAAAGCTGTTTTTCTGATGTGGATTCTCAACTTGGTAATTATGATCTTGGATAGTTTAAAGGTGGTATTGTCATTTTCAGAGGAGGTATCAGCTGTTCAGCAGTTGAGTTACGAGCCTCCTGTGGTGTTGGGGTGTTTGAGTACCTTCAGCCTTCCCTCTGCAGTGTGGAACTCTGCCATGTAGAAGTCCCCTGCGTAAAGGGCATCTGTTCCTTGGGAATGGCAATCACTGGGCACCACCCTGCAGGAAGAGAGGAGGAAGAGGGAGTTCCAGGAACATTGTGGACTGTTAACATAGTTAAACCTAGGTGAGAACTGCAGGACTGGGCACTGCGAGAAGAGTTTCATGTTCACCGATTACCTATGTTCAGTCAATCATTTTTCTGCTGTCACACTGAAATGCCTGTTAACATTCAGTCATTGCAGAATGTATTCATTCCCACTGAGTCTATCATCTTTGATAACATTTCATGCTTCCAAATAATTCTGATACTCTCTCTAGAGCGAAGGGATAAGAAAGCAAATCACCCTGGTACACGAGGAAGGAGACTGTCTGTAGCAGCTGTTCCAAGAGTGGAATATCGCTATCAAATTGAGTACTTCCTTCTACCAGATGACCTCATACCTAGGAAAGTGGACTTGCTGGTGTCTGGCATGGTTGTAAAGCTATTTGTAGACTCACATTCCAAGGTAAAAGATAGAATAAAATGAAGTAATCCAAAATGTTGAATTTATAGGGAGTGTTTTCACATATGGAGGGATGTAGTTGCATATCGTTTTAACAGCTGCTTAAGCCTTACCTGCACACACAGATACAGGATGAATATCAAAGACAGAGCTTGACTCTGCTGGTCCAGATCAGCAGTATTCTTACCTTTATAATAAGAGGGTGATAGATTTTCTTTTCTCCTAGATCATCAGTTTACTTCAGACTATAGCCTCTATCTCTCGGGTACCATATTAATGATATAATAATTCAAAAGCAACCATCCATTTTATTAACAACAATAAAACCATTATGCCTCTGATCCTTTTTGAGGAGAAAAAGATTTTTAAGGTACTTGAAGAATTTTGCAAATTGTATTTTGTTCAGGCCTGCATCTAACTGAATAATCCTGCGCATTCAAATCCAGGGCCCCAGGAATGGGATACATTGCTTCTAAAGTGCTGGTGCTAAAATAGTGAACTATTGTTTTGAGAGAGGCTGTTGGTTTGAAAGCAGCCTGTCAGGTTTTGTCTTTGCATGACAGTCTGTTTGATGGCCCTCTGCTTGCTTTGCACTTCTGAGTGTCAGCTCAATGTTTTTATTACACACAATGCACTTGTGAAGGTGCTGATTGAAATGTGTTACATTGGCAGCTCTTTACCAACATATACATGCTGGTAAACGTGTCAAATTTAATGCTGCTCCTTCACTTTTATAAATACCAACTCACCATTTTAAGGTTGTGTATTGCTTTTACAGTATTCTGTTAAGCCTTCAGTCCATGATCTCATAGAATCATAGAATGGTTAGGGCTGGAATGGGCCTCCAGATCATCTAGTTCCAAATCCCCCCCCAGCTTCATTGCTTTTTGTTCTTAACCTCAGGTCTTCATATCAGACCTTGACTTGATGAGACTGCTATGTTTGAAGGGTCTGTGTGTGTGTGTGATGCTAAACCCAGCCCAACCTGGAGAAACAAGGAATGTACAGTTTGGGAGCAGTGGTGACAGCGGTCATCAGGGCAACACAAGTTCGTTTGTACTGGTCAGCTCCTGTAATGATTTCCATCTTTTGTTTCCATAGACAATGACACCGTGGTTTGAAAACAACAAGATGTGGATATCGTGGAACCTTAGTGTTGATATCAGTGTCACGAATGAATATCTACTAAAACTAAGAGATCACAAAATAATTATAAAGATCTGGGATGCCAAGGAAAACGTGTCCTCAAAAGCAAGGCCTAGTAAAGCAGATATTACTGCTACAATAGAAGATGATGCAGAGGAAGTTGGTGAGTTTAATGCAAACAGGCATGTTATAAAACATACCTTGCAATTGTGACTGTACCTACTGCTGAATTAGTGTAGAGACTATTTGACATTCGTGTGTCATTGCCACTAAAATAATTCCTCCTTGTTGGTGTTTCAGTGAATGCAGGAGCCAGTTTCTGCAAAGTTTGATGGCAGGAAAATAGAATTAGTCTGGTAATGTGAACCTTCAAAACTAGTGAGTTACTTGATGCTGCGGAGTAGCAATGGTAGTAATGAAAGTGCTCACTTTTCAAACGTGGATTTTCCTTTTTGTTGTCCTGAGAAGCAGCAAAACTTGTACAGCCACGTTTTCCTGCTGTGCATCTTTCCATTTCATCCTCTCTCCCTTGTTGTCTCCCACAAGTCCATAACTTGAGTGTATCCTTAGAGTTTGGCCATGCTAGCTTGAAGGTCAGTGGTTTCAAAGACAGTTATTTTATCACTTCTAGTTGATTTTTACTAGTTAAATAGAGGAGAGAGACCTTGTTAGGGCTCTCATAGACACGTGTGAAATGAGATCTCAGTCCTTAATAAATACCAGAGAACTAAGCATGAGATTAAGCCTATAGAAAATGGGGTATCCTTTGTTCTGATGTCCTGAAACTACTGGACCAATTAATTTTACTATTAAAGTATGCAGAATCTATTAATACAATGCTGGCAGTGTTCTGTCTTTCCCATGTGTATCAGTGGATAGAGATTTGTGGGGTTATAAGATTTACAGTGCTAGTCAATGCAGGGTTGGGTTTCTTGTGATTATAGTTGCTCAGGTATGGAGGGGGGGATCAGCAAAGAGGCTCTGCAGTTGGTGGACATGTCTGACAGCACCTGAGAGGCTGTTGTTGAGGCATGGAGACTTGTTTGTAGTTAGTATTTTCTCAAGGGCAGCCTTTCATTTTAGCCCCAGGAGGAGGGTGAGAAAAAGGATTAAGAGATTCCCCTCTTGAAGCTAAGGTTTGGAGGAGGTGGGGAGCAGTCCCCTCCCTGACAGGGCTGTGAATTTGGGGGGGCATTGGGGCATTGCCATGAGCCTCAGCTGCCCTGATGTTTTCTTCTGAAAATATAAAAGTGTGAAGACAGGCTGAGAAAGTTGGGGCTGTTCAGCCTGGAGAAGAGAAGGCTGCGTGGAGACCTCATAGCAGCCTTCCAGTATCTGAAGGGGGCCTATAGGGATGCTGGGGAGGGACTCTTCATTAGGGACTGTAGTGACAGGACAAGGGGTAATGGGTTAAAACCTAAACAGGGCAAGTTTAGGTTGGATATAAGGAGGAAATTCTTTCCTGTTAGGGTGGTGAGGCACTGGAATGGGTTGCCCAGGGAGGTTGTGAATGCTCCATCCCTGGTGGTGTTCAAGACCAGGTTGGACAAAGCCTTGGGTGATATGGTTTAGTGTGAGGTGTCCCTGCCCATGGCAGGGGGGTTGGAACTGGATGATCTTAAGGTCCTTTCCAACCCTAACTATTCTATGATTCTATGAATATGTATCATTGTGCTAGATTCTTAGAATCATAGAATAGTTATTTCTTCTTTATGCTTTGAGGTAAGGCTCCGGGACTTTGGTGATTTTCATCTCCAGATGAACGAATTGAGTGGCTTCTTATAGATGGTAGGAAAGGGAGAGGAGGTGCCATGGGAAAATCATTGCTCAACATTTGAGTGACCCAACCAGACTAAACAATGCAGTCTAAGCTGGGGAATTTCCTTTATTTCATTTTGTTTCCCTGTTAGATGAGGTAAAACACAGAGTGCTATTGCAAAGAAAACTCTTTGAAGAGAGTCAGCCAGCACCCAGCTGTATGAAAATCAAAGCAACAAAGGAGCCTAAGGTGCAGGAGGAGCCTTCAGCCCTTCCTGATGAAGGTATAAAATGTGGAAACTGGCTTGTGGGTGAAAAGAGAGGGGGGGTGCAGTGATGGGGAGACAGGAGCAGAGCTGAGGAAGTGACCGAGGGAGCAAGGTGTTGCAGGAAGACTGGATGCATTATAGTTAGTACAAGTTCTAAATAGCTTTGGAATAGAATTGGGACAGAAAAGAGATGTAGCTGGCTCACAGAAAGTGTTTTGTAAAGAAAAGAACCAAAAGCTGAGAAAGCAAACTGATCCTTCAACAGTGAGTGTTGCAGAACTTTATAGCAGGAATTCAGTATTCCTATGCTATACCAGGATTACTACTTGGGTACCTTGCAAGAATTGTCACCCAGACCTGCATTGTGCAGTAAGAAAAAGCTAACCTTAGAAATAGTCTTTCATTGAGCAACACAATGAACAATATTGTGCTACCTGGAGCAGAGGACCATGGAGAAATGTGTTCAATCATCACCTGAGGTCTTGGATACCATGTTCCTAAGGGCTGAATCCAAGCAGCATAGACCTGTTTTGAAGATTTCTGGTTTTAGGCCTTGCAATCTAATAGTTGCTTTCATAGAATGACTTTGTGAACAAAACATGGCCCAAAAGTACTGGAAAGCAATTATTAGGAAACTGTATTTGGACTTCAGTAACCTGGTGAAAATGCAAACAAAATCTTTGCTTGTTTGTTTTTCCCTTAATTTTAGATTCTTATGGTTTAAAACAAGACTAACAGCTAAGTCCTCCCTCTGTGTTAGGCCTGTCAATTTGTTAGAGCCACAAACAAAACCAGGCTCTCCAAATCTGAAGACAGAATTATGCAAAGGGAAACAAACCTGGGTACTGCAGTAAGCTGCTGCAGCTTCAGCAGATGCTGTGAATTCCCCTGCTGGGGCAGGGCTGCTTACGTTATGTTGGCAGCACTGTGTCACCACCTTCGCGTGGTTATCCTTGTACATCGTTTTAGCTTTTTCTAGTGATTAGTGACGGGCACCATCAAAGGAGAGCAGATCTATTGCTGGGGTAATGAGGCTGGCAAAGTGCATCTGTATTGGTAGTAGTGCCATCTAGTGATGGGCCCAGAGAGAAGCGATGGACCAGACATGGGAAATCGTCAAAGGTGGGAAGCTGTTCAGGAACACAGCTGGTTCTGAGAACGGGAAGGTGCCAGCCTTGTGTCTCCACGCTAACGCAGGCTGTGTTCAGGAAGGGGGGAATGGCCTGAAGATCTCTTTACGTTTCTTTTCATTGACTTTGAACGACTATGTGCCCTGTTGGGTGTGCCAGCCCTCAGGCTCTGTAACACGGGTATGTTGTTACAGGCACTCAGTATCCTGTTTACAGCCAGGGGAAGCCTAATATTGTATTGCTCTCCCTTTGCTTGCTTCCAGATATTGGCCAAGTTTATTCTTTATTGTTTGGGAAATATTCATCTATTCACCTGGAAATCCTCCTTGCCATTCATACAGTGTTGATTTGCTCTAATCTCACTGTAATTAAGGCTGACACACTGTGAGGCTAAGTGTTGGGTAATTAACACTGAAATCTGTGACTGTAGAGTGTCTGTAATTAAATGACATTTGGAAACAGGCGTAGTACACCATGCTTTTGGCATGTATAAACCAGTGACTAAGTATCTGGACATTTCTACCCATTGTGTAAAAGATCTGGACACTGCTAACATTACCGGTTTAATGTGAATATTGTCTAGAATAGCAATTAAAATAAATAAGCAAAGGTAATGTGTAATTTCTTATGTATGCAGAATTCCATGCATTAAGGTATGTAATTGACATCAGTATCTATTTAAGTACATACAGAGTGTTCTGCACTAACAAACTATTATTTGGGTATTCTCTCCTCACTTTCATTACTTATTCATTCCTAGTTTTGTTTTAAATTGCAGCATGATAATTTCCATGGAAATTGTTTTTCTAGGAAACAAAATTTGGCTTCGTAATATTTTACTTTCTCTGCGTGATCGCTTAAAGTTATTTTATTTTATTTTGTTTTATTTTATGGTTATTCAAACTCATCCTTGACATGGAAGCAATACCTGAATGGATCATGGTTGCAAGTTATAAATCCAACTTGCATATGACTTTTTACCATGTCTTCCTCGAGCTTTACAGATGAATGTTGTTAGTCTGATTGGAGTTACCAAAACACAAAAATACTTGATAACAAATGTCAAACCTGTCTTAATTCAGCAGCAGAAGCTGATCTGAATGGACCAGCAACAGCTGATGGTGGTTCGCTACATCCACCAAGGACAGATGGAGCGAGGTGAGAATGTTGCAGTGGGAAATGTTCAGGTGTTAAAAAGAAATGTAAGATGCATTTGTTCTTCAGTATTATAGGGTTTTAATGGTTTATAATCATTACGTGGTTTCAGAAATGGCTAACCACTGCTTTTTGCACCAATAACTACTGATGACAGGAAAGGAGCAAAAGCATCATGATTCCCTTTAACGCATCTTGTTAATAGTACATTGGGGGTGAAATAGCTGTTAATGAAATAATTACATAAAATAACAGACTTTGCTTGGGTTACTTGTTTTTGCATGGTTTTTCTTCTGTTCACTTGTACCTTTTGACTCCAGATAATGTGGGAAATGCCCACTGCACGGCGTTGGAACTAGGTGATCTTAAAGTCCTTTCCGACTCTAACTGTTCTATGATACTATGATACGATAGTGTCTGTGAGCCTAGAAGCAGGAGGAACGAGGAGTTACTCTACTTGCTCAACTTGCTCAATGGAACGTGTTAGGAAGTGGCTGAAGTGAGGAGTGGGGTTGTGGAGGGCACCTCATTCATTCTGGGAGGTTGAAGTTAGTGTCATAAGAACAGCTGCTAACAGACCAGGCCTTGCTGGCTTCTGAGCTTCATGGATCAGCTCATCAACCATGAATTTGTGTTGGGTCACGTTGCCATGAGGTAATGTTGTAGTGCAGCTGAAGTAATCCTGAGTTCATACTGCTGTGATAGCATAGTTCCCTATTTGTGCTGTTCTGCTTTTTTGTCATTCATCCTCTGGTTTAGTAAGTCTTTTGTAGTGAGTTTTCAGTGGTAAATTTCTACCAATTAGTCTGTAACTCTCTCAAAATGTCAAAAAGGTTTGAGGGTTCCAGGCTTGAGAAACTAGAACATTAAAAGGAATCGTGTTGTCCTGGGTGTTATTCATAGCAGAAAACATTGCACTTGAACTAGAAATGAGTCATGACTAGGGTGTATCTCCAATGCGTCATCCAGAATGTCACCTAAAAATGTATGAACTCTTAAATGACTTTCTCAAGGTTCCCGTTTTGTTCCTAAAACATGAATGGGTGATAGCACAAGAGAATGAACCCGCTCCTGAGCTCTGTGATGGCCTTTCTCATATTCTGCTGTTACGTATTTCTCCTGAACAAGATGTAGTCAGATTGTTCCTCTGCTCAAAAGATAATGAGCTCCATGAGGGGACTCCTAGTGCCTTCAACACAAATTTATGAACTCAGCTATAGAGATGAATGTTTCCGAGTGTTTTTGTATGCCACGAGAGTGGATCTGTGTGTGAATCTTGCAGCTCAGATGGTGTGGGGTTTGTGCTGTGGAAAGAAACCTGCCATTTGCAGAGATGCAGAAAATCAACAAGAATGTCCAGTTGCACATTACACAATCTTTAGTTTATTTCATATAGTTTTCTGTTACATGAAAAAGCATCTTAAAAAACCCATTCTCCCAACATTAAGCAAATCCGGCCACCTTGCTTGAAGTTGCCAGCCTGTGTCCTGTCGAGCTGCTGCAGACTGAGCACTGCTTTAGCAAAGGTGCTGTACTGGGAGATCTGAGAGAGTCTTGATTTGTAATCAGTGTCTTGTTACAGCTTCTTACATCATGCTCTGTTTGCTGCCTCTTCTGTTTTCAGCAGTCCTCAGTTCCTGGTTTATAGACTGAGTGGACACTTCCTGCTCATGCCACCATGTTACAACCTTTGCTAATCAAGCCCTTTCCTTCTGTGCTGTATTCTTAAATATGAGAGCAAATGCCACTTGCTAATATCATTTGCATGATAAAATAAATGGGGCCCTCTGGAGCTTTATAACTGCTAGCATCACTTGGGCTAGCGCGATTATATTTTACATATCTCTATTAATAGAAATGAAAAAACAACCTTTGGAATGGGATTTTAGCTGTTAATGGGAGAAGATACTCAGTGCAAAAGTGACTTGGTGTTGTAGAAACCGTGTAGGGGTTTTGCTCTGTAAATAGCATTGGTGAAATGTTGCTTTGTACCTCAGAATGTAAATTGCTGCTGCTTTGTGTCCCATTAGCATGGCCTTTCTGCTCAAAGAAGGGTGTCTACAGTGTGTAAAATTTAATGTAGATCCTTAGGGCATTACCTGACGTGGGACTTGCTCTGCCTTTCATAAGCGTCTCTATTGCTGAAGTACAGGGCTGTTTGAAGGCTATTCGTCCAGTTTCAGTCTGCAAGTGTAGTTCCTTGTTCTGTTGCAGGTCCCTTACATACATTTCTGGTATATGCCATGGCAGTAACAACGTTCCAGTGAAACACAGACAAATGAGATCAGTATTTTGGAGAATGAAGGGCATGTGCTTAGCCTTCAGGCAACCTTAACTTTCAGTACAGATTAACTGGAATAGCAATAATTTTTTAGGTAGAAATATTCTGATAGTTTTCTAACCCCCTCCAAAATCATTACTGGAAGTGTACTGAGAGGTATCACAGCCTAATGACCCAGTGAAAGTGTGAGCTCAAACTGAAGCTCAGATGGGATAAAACTAATTAATGTTACTTTTACAGTGAGGGTGGCAAAACACTGGCTCAGGTTTCCCAAAGAGGTGGTGGATGCTCCATCCCTGGGGACATTCAAGTCCAGGCTGTATGTGTTCTGAACAACCTGGCCTAGTTGAAGATGTCCCTGCTCATTGTGGGAGGGTTGGACTAGATGAGCTTTGAAGCTTTCATCCAACCCAGACTATTGTATGATTCTGTATCCTTACTTACATCATTGCTGCTCTTTTATACACCTGAACATTCTCGTACCACCTGCATTGTGACTGTGCTGATGTTTGTTTCTAGCTTCATGTTCAAAGGACTGTTCTTGTAGTGGTCATTCCTGATGGAGGGCTAGTGAGCTATCTACAAGCAGCTGACTCTCAGAGCAAATCTGTGAACCAGGAGGTTATATTTTGCCAATTTTATTGGCAAGTTTTTGCTGCTTCATTGCACACCTGGAAAAGAATCTTTTTTCTCTAAATAATCCGCTTCCTTCTTCCCTCATTTTGTATCAAAAGTCTACAGCTGGGGAACAGGATAGTCACAGGCATTATATGCTGCATTTCTTCTCTCAGACTGCTTCCAGAAAAATCCTTAATGCCCACATATGATCTGGTACCTTCCTTGCTTTTTCCATCTACAGTGGGGAGGTTTCCAACAAATCCACCACTAAATCCCATGTTACCTCCGTGATCTCCACACTACAGTTTGCTTCATTTACTCCCAACACCTGGAGGTTCCTGTGTACAGTGATGGTCTGCAGAGTCTCTGAATCTGCACTGATTTGGGGGTTTTTAATTACTAGGGGCAAATGAAACAGCCTCGTTGTTTTTAGCTTTAGCTGGACTGTTTCTTTTCTTAGCATGATGTTTTACTTATAAAACCTCATGGAGACTTCTTTATATAGATTTTTCCTAAAGCAATTATTCGAAAATCTCTTGTTCATTCCTTAATTTCCTTTACATGTATCAACAATTTTGGCTGTGTCTTAAAGGGAATACAAAGATCTCAGAAAGCTGTATTTTTAACATTGATGATCTTTAGTACTGCAAGATGACACAACAGCCTTCTGGCTCCCTACTCCCAGCTATGATCCCTTTTGAAATGTCTCTAAGGATAGGTAGAGTTATTTGGGACATGCTCGGCTTAATCTGGGTAAT
Source organism: Neopsephotus bourkii (assembly GCF_033783945.1). Classification (NCBI taxonomy): domain Eukaryota; kingdom Metazoa; phylum Chordata; class Aves; order Psittaciformes; family Psittacidae; genus Neopsephotus; species Neopsephotus bourkii. The sequence continues at coordinate 2,070,008 of NW_026901417.1, read as the reverse complement.
GGATTATTCTTTTCAATGCTATAAACCTACATTGCTTCAGGCTTCACAGCCAGCAGTCTTGATTTGTTGCTCACTGCATGGATGCTTGTCTGAAGAAAAATAATGATTGTGAAGCAGATGAAGAACTTAGACCTCCAGGATTAAAATTCCTGGGAGGATGAGGAGGAAAGGATGCTTGAAAGATTTAATGTCAAGGATAAAATGAAGAAGTTTCACTTACTAATAAATCTAAAAGAAAATGCTGTAGATTGAATTTGATAATATGGAGACAGTATTGAGCACCAGAAAACCTTAAAGAGGTCGTGATAAACTGTGAGGGGAGAGTTGGATGTTGTGTCCCAAGCATGTATACTAGTTGCACTCAAAGGTGACAAGATGACATAGAGGTCTTGGAGTCCATGTAATCAGCAATAAAATGTTTGATCAAAGTCTTAAAAAAACTCAAAGAAATGTCATAATAGGTGTGTAAAAAAGTAGAGTGAATGCATCTGTCTAGGTGTTTAACTGTACTTACTTCATTATTAAATATTGTACTTCTCAAACCATCACCAAATGCCTTTATTCTCAAACTGCTGTTATTACAAATCACCCATATAAAGCCAAGCAAAAGAGTGGCCAATTTTTGTCACTACTGATGAAGAATTTCTTGGACAAACATTGTATGTCCTTGAACCGCACATGGATTTCCACCACCAATTCAGCCCCTCCTTTGTGAGGAATCTTGAGGGCTGAATCTCTTCTTTGCAGATAAAACACTTTCACTGTGGTATGTCTTGTACTACCACCCTTCAGCTCCAATATTTATCAAGTATCTGAAGACAAGGACAGCAAAATCATTTATTCGGGAGATTTAAAATGCAGTGAGATTAATCTCTGTTGAACAGCCTTTTCTGTTGTTTCAGATTAATATTCATTTTTCAGCAGCAATAATATGTCAAATTTGTAAGGAACATATGTACTTCAGGGAATAGAATGTGTGATGTCTTGTGAAGAACCATTTGCGGCAGTGGCTGATCTTACAGACTTTGGGAAGCTTGTTAAAGCTGAAACTAAGTGACAGCTTTCCTGGCTGCATTTCCCATGGGGAAGATTTGCTCCTATAATAGAGCAAAACTGTATTAATTCTAGATTAGTGGTTTATCTGGAATCGTGTTGCAGGGTGTACCAAATATGAACAGTAACAGAACAGATGTATTGCTCTTTCCTCAAAAAGCAAAGCAGATGTGCAGAAAAATCTGTAGGTAAGGGATTGTAATATGTACTACAAGGTGTTTTAGTTTATGCATCTCTTCAGGTACTTACTTGCTCGCTTACTCAGAAGGACCATGGGTCTGTTGATACCCTTTGTGATCTCCTTTACATGTATATGCTGGCAGCTGAGCTCTTTTAGGCTTGGATTTGTTTTATTTGAAGCACTTGTTTTGGTGGGATCATCAGCGTGGCAGGGATAGAGTTTTGCATTTTCCGTATTTCTTACATAACTTCAGATCTTTTTAATGGTTTCAGAAGTGTGGTATTTGCAAAACCCCCACTTCTGGATACGACCCAGCTTCTGAAGCAGAAACCAGTTGCTGCTCCTCCAGTTAATTCAGCTTCAAAAGAAACTGAGAATAGAATTGATAATGTGAGAGGAGACAAAGCAGCCATCACAAAAGGTAAGTTCTGGATGGAACTAAGGACTAGCTTTGGTTTTAATATTGATTTCTTTTCACGAATTCAAGGTTAAAACAGAAAAAAAGACCTGTGGGACCTGTGCTTTGATCCTCACTCTGCCATGAGCTTTCTGTGTTTCTTCAGCACCTAATAAAACATTGATTTACAGTGTCCATAGTGAGTCATGTAGAACAGGGAGGATGATGTTGGTCCTTTTCTCCCATGTGGAGTGTTCCAGGAGTGAGGTGATAGATATTTGCAAGGGACTTGGAAATGCAATGTTGAAATTTGTAAAACAGTTAAAGAGTGATGTTGGAACTAAAACACATTCCAGCTGTGAAATTATCAAGCTGTTGGTTCAGATCACTCACATTGCTTCTTCCACTGTGCTTTACAGTCCATTTTTATTTCCAGTGCTAGTTCATTATGTTAAATGGAAAACCACAGCCCCACTGAGTGATACTTTGCTCTCTCACCTGTAGCTCACAGTTGACAAAGGCCCTGTGAAAGATGGGAGGAGATGATAGCACTGTAACAGTGCACACTGGAGCATATATTAACTCACCTGTGTTAAATAGCTTGTCTGGCCCGAAACCAGCGCAGCATCTCAGGGTTGCAGTACACCATACTCCCAGTGTACATTATCAAGAGTACATTTGATTATCAGTATCACTGGGCATAAGTGATTGCATTCAGCTGTGGTATTGTTCTGCCAAAGTAAGTGAAGGCACCGACAGCGTCACACAAATCTTTACATGACTACTGTTTTCTGTTGCTGTGCACAGTGGCAGTGGTGCTCCTGCTTTAATGGGTAGACCTTGTAACAGCAGTACAGAAAACACCAACTGGAAACAGGGCAGGCAGAGGAATAGGCAGGGACTTTGAGACCTCCTGTGTGCGTGCACATGGCCATAGGCAGCTCAGGTTGCAGCACAGGGAGTGTTTGAAGAGCTTAAGCCCAAGCTACATCTGCTGTGTTCACCTTGTGGCTCTGGCGTGGGCTTTCCTTCCCAGGACTCTGGAGCCCCATGGCTCATCAGTTCAACACAATTGCTCCCAAACTTCCACACACTATTTCTTTCAAAATTAAGGCAATTGGATCTTTCCTTTAGGAACTTTTGATGAACAATTGCACACTTTGTAGGGAGTTCTCTATGCGGGTTATCATGTTGCTTATGCTCAGGGTGGGATGTTTTTTCCCCAGTGTAATTCTGGTACTGCTAATATTTATTGTCACATGAAAACGTAAAACATTAGGTATGTCGAAAGCCTCTCTTTCCACTTGAGTGGAAGGAAATTTGTCCTTAAAACATTCTGCTGTTCCTTTTATTACAGGAATAGTCACAAACCAGGGCCAGCATAGAATATGCGTTGCAAAGAGTACCAGATAGATGTTTTAATGCTTATATCCATGTCGTGGTTTAACCCACAGCCAGACAGCTTGTGCACTCACTCACCCCCTTTCTTGCCCTCCCCCTACTCCTGGAGGGACAGAGAGGAGAATCAAAAAGAAATGCAACTCCCATGGGTTGAGATAAGAACAGTTTAGTAACTAAGGTATAACACAAATCACTACTGCTACCACCAATAATAGTAATGATAAAGGAAATAACAAGGGAAGAGAATACAACACCCCATCACCAGGCGACCGATAACTTGCCCCCCCAGCCCGACCAAGCACCGACCGAAACCTCCTCCAACCCTGCAGTCCACCTAGCCCTTCCAGCTAACTCCCAGTTACCTCCTGGGCATGACATGCTGTGGTATGGAATACCTCTTTGGTCAGTTTGGGTCAGGTGTCCTGTCCCTGCTTCCTCCCGGCTTCCCCTCCTCCCTGGCAGAGCATGAGGCTCACAAAGTCCTTGGCCAAACTAAAACATCATTTTTATCAGCTTTGTTCCCAGCTGAAAGTCAAAACACAGCACTGCACCAGCTACCAAGAAAGAGAAAAATGACTGCTACTGCTAAAACCAGGACACCAAGGAAGTGATAGTCAGGTGGCAGAGATAAATTCATTTTGGGTAATTCCATGAACTTGTAATGCTTGCTGTTGTAAATTTCACTTTCTTGTAAAGCAAGGATTCTGTGTCTAGTGCAGTATATAGTGGACTCTGCAATGGAAATTTGAGCATATTGAAATACTAGCCTAGGTTGGTGGTAAAGTGTGTAATCAGCATCTTTTTCTAAGGACAGTACTGAATTATGCCACCCACTGAATAATTCATTTCTTTGATTAATTGCCACAAAAAATTTCCTCCTTCTCGCTCAGCGCATCCCTGCCTTCCATCAACAGGTAGAAAAGCTTCTGTTGCTAAAAGAAACACTGATGCTACTGCAGCAAAGAGGTACTGCATTGCTTCCCTGCAGCTAGATGCTATGCCTCTCCTCTCAGGTATTACTGTGTTAGGGAGGGTGCAACAAGCTGGGTGTACTCTGTGTCTGCTCTGAAGCGTGTGTGCTGGGGGGTCTGCCTGGTGGAAACAGCCTTGAAAGATCCCTAGGGATTTTCACATTCTGGATGAAAGCTGTCCGGCTAAGAAAGATTTAGGATTTGGTTTTAATCTGGGGAAGGCTGACCAGGGATCCATGTGCTCTGAAGGGCAGGATGTCAATACTGATTCTGTGCTGTATTTGTCAGCATCTGAGTTCTTGTGTCCTGTTGGATTTAGAATGTGTTGGAAGCGGGATATTGCTCAGATTAGAGTGGGCTGTTTCTGGGGTTTTCTGACTGTAACTGGATTAAAACTCATTATTAGTATATGCTGTCCTATTCTGATGTGTAGGGAGTTAAACCTCCCCTTTGTTGTGTGCACGCAGATAGAAGTAGCAATGTGCCATATGCAGCACAGAACTCAGCTGCTGAGTGGGGCAAAGCTGCTTGCAGGGAAGTCAGTTTGTTTAAAGGTGCTTGTTTACCTTTAACAAAGAGCTTATTTTTGATGAAAAGTTTCTGAAGTGCTTTAAGTTTTGTGTTTATGTGAACTGTATATTTGCAGCTTTAAAAAGAAACTTGTGTGCGCTTGCAGGCGTTAGCCCCGGTAGGGGTTCTGACACTGATTTGGGGACTGTTTTCATCCCGTTTTAAAAGATAAATAATATTTGAAGCAGTTAATACTTTGGGGTTTTTTTAATACAAATTTAGTGGAGGTTTGTCATTAATTGCATCAAATAGGGGTGCCTTGATGGGATTGTATTTAATCTTGTGTGTTTCAAAAGGACAAGAATCGGTGATCGGTCGCCTGTCAGAAAACACTCCTGAAGTTTTAGATGCTTACGTGACCTTCACTGTGGAAACACCTCTGCTGTCTGAAAGACAAAAGCATGAATTGAATCCCCTGATTATAAAGATTATTTCAGCTACCCGCCTCCCAAACAAACCTGTACCAATAGAAGTGCTCCAGGTAACACCTACTCCTACTTCTTTCTGAAAGGATTCCCCTGTTACCATCAAACAGCTTTGTTTAAAATATAGGCATGGTTTTAGAGATAAGTTTCCTTATTATTACCACAATTGGAGAATATGGCTGATATGTTTCCTGTAAAACCTGCGGTCAGGTTGGTGCCTGTGCAGTCATGGGCACTGGCAGCAGAACAGCGATCCCTGTGCTTTCCAAGGGCAGTAATTTACACACAATCATCCCAGTTTCATTTCTGAGTGGGTCTTGAGTAGTAAGAGGGGAGCTAGTTCAGTCCCAGTGCTATATTGTTTGTGACAATTTGCTGGCAAGGCAGTATGTGTTCATTTCCTTCTCTGTGTTAAAAATATAATTTAACTTAGAAAACAGCAAAGACTTCACATCTTAAAAAGTGCTGTGTGCAAAGAAAGTTCCCTATTGGTGAGGATATAGTTTAAAGGTTTTGGTCTTGTATCTCTAAATGCTGAGGGATGACTTAAAGAGTCTGTTCTCTTGTCAGATGGTTGCATTTTCAGAAATGCTATTTTAAAAAGGCTCTTCTCTGAGTATTATATATTGTGGATCTGAAAGGGAAATTAGGTTAATATTATGATGTCAGGAACTTTATAATGGCACATACAGTTCTGCGGTGGAGTTTTGCACTGCTGGGCTTATGACAGCATAGGCTGGGCATTTATGAAGAGAAACAGGAAAGATGTCAGAAATTAACATAGTGAGTAGCAGAGGGCAAGCCACTCAGTTTCTAATGCAGTCTGCAGAGTGACCATGGAAGTTTTGGCTTGGTTTCCTTTGCCAAGTAGGGTACTGCGTGAATAATGACCTGTCTCAGATTGGGGATTGTCAGGATAGGCCTTGACATGTCTCCTCAGCTCAATGCAGGCTGCTGCAACACTGATGGATGCGTACACATGGAGGAACCACAACTAGTATTGTGGAATGAATCCCCCTGTTTGCTTCCTCAAATCTGTAAACCAGTAATGGAGATCATACAGTCCAATCCCTAAAGTATCTCTGAATACTTGTTGGATTTCCTAACCCAAATAGGCATTTATTTTAGGCCTTGAATCCTACAGAGGAATGCATAGGAATAAACAAACAAGCTTGAGGAGGCATTGCAGTCCCCAGGATGCTTGCTCCTTCAGTGATCTAGAAACAAGGAGGGGTTTTCTGACATATTTGGGAAGTCAGCAAAGTTGAGGAGGGGCAAACGAAGAGGGCAGCCTGTTCCCCAGACCCAGGATCCAGGCATGTGGAATGGCCTTTTTGCTGCCTTGGAAGACAATACTTTGTGCCATGAAGTACGTCCCCCATATCTTATCTACTGGAAAATCTGGTTGATTGATCTGTGAAGTTAAAAGTTAAAAAGCGAAAGGTTAATGCTACAGATATCTGTTTCTCCCCATTTTTTGTTGTTTAGACGTTGTGTGTCCCCACCTACTGCAAATATAAATTTCACAACTTCCCACCTCATCGAACTCACGAACAAATCCATGGAACCCATGTCTACTTTAAGGATGTTAATGTACTTCTAGCAGGGACAATGAAACCTGGGGAATTAGAAGCGTACCTGAGAGGTCCACCTTTGGAGATTGAAATTCATGACCGGGATCGAAACATGGAAACCATCGCAAAAAAGCCAGCTTTGTTTGGGGACAATGAAGCTGATGAACATGTGGGGAAGGTGAGCTTCCTCACTTACAAATCCACAGCTTATAATAAGTTGAAGAATGAAATGTGGCATCCACATGGCGTAGCTAAAGTCAGTCTGACTGATTTATTGTTGGGTAGAAAGTACTTGAATGTCAGTGCTCCCATCCGTAACTGTTCAGTTCCAAATACAGATGCTTCCAGTGAGGATAAAAATGGGAAAATAACAGAATCAGTGAGTAATTCTTTCTTACTGCCTATGGGAGATTATCTAGAATCAGACTCAGTTTTGAAAGTAAGAGTGGAAATAGCCGTGCCACTGGGACCATGTGCAGAAATTGCTGATGCTCGAGTCACAGGTTGCCCATATGGTTGTATAATCTATATTTTTGACTATAATAACTCATCTTTATTGCAAGATTTGGTAGAAGAGATTAAAGAAATCAATACTAAAGCCCTCCAGCTGGATGGCTGGCCTGTACACTTAATCGGAATGGCTCTTGCTGCATTAAAACTGAAAACCACACTTGAGAAAGTTTCCGAGTTGGATATTGTTACTGGCTTTCACTTACTGGATGGAGCAACTCATCTCTTTGTCTTGGAGGGATTAAAAGACAAAGCCATCAAGAAACTATGGGATAGACACTTTGAAAGGTAAGAGAGTTTGAACTTTTTCATCACTGAGGGTTTTCATCAGTTACTTCCTTAGATCAAAGATTTCAATTTGATTCATACCTCCCCGTCCCTTTGTGTATATGGATGAGTACATAGCTGATGCTTTCCATGCAGTTCTAGTGGATCTGAGTCCTGGTGGCTGGTTCACTTCAGGCATAACCTTCTCATCTGTACCACCTTACACCATAGATCATCCATGTAAAGTTACAATGAGAAGGATGGGAACATGTCCCTTTTTTTGTTAAGCTGCTGCTTGGTTTGTGGAAGCAATTCTGTAATCTGCCAGTTGTAATTAGTAACAAAAAAGGCTTAATGGGATATAAACCAAACAAGTCAGCATCAGAAAGCTGGACCTTGAGCTGTTTCTTTCTTTGAATTTAGGGGAAAATGTGACAAATTCAAAGAGATTCTCTCCCTCAGATTTCATGCTTCAAAATAATTGGTGTTCTTCCAGCACTGTAGTGCATTGTTAAAGCTTTCCTGGGGGCGCTGGTTGTTGTTGGTTTGCTTTATAGGGGTGGGTTGGTTGGTTGGTTTGATGCAAGTCACTTCGTTGCAGTTACTGAAATTATTTATTGCATGAAATGTTGTCTCTTGTCAGTGCCCACCTGTAACCTAAACTGAAGCTTTGTTTTACTGCTGCAGTATGGTCTTTATAGTAGAAATATATATAATAATGTGTTTGAGGGTATAATAAGGCTGATGAAACTGAGGTAAGCTTCCTTTCAAATATTTGCTGTTCAGCTTCAAAAGAAATGATGCAATGATTTTTTGATGGTTGTTTTTGCATAGTTCATATGAATTGAAGGCCATAGAGTAAGAGGTTGCATCTAAAGGACAAAAGCAAAACAGTGTCATTAGAGAGAGTCACTGTACTGCAGAACTGAGGAAACTTAAAATATGACTGGTTGTGTCAACCTTGACATTGGGGTGCTTTGTTGCAGGACTTACAAACCTGAAGATGGACAGCTGGCAATACTCTATAACTCACAACTGGCTTTCCCTCAGCGCCTGTACACAGACCTGGAAGTTCTCTTTTATCATTTCCGCCTCCATGAGCCCCTCTTCACTATAGCAAGAAGCTCTCTGCTGTATGTCCGAGGTGTGGTCCCTCAGGCGTGTTTCCAAGCCCTGTCCAGGTATGACTTGTCCAGATTCATGGTCAAGAAATGAAGTCTTAGCAGCATGAATGTTTGGTACAGAAAATACTACTCTTGGGTGTCTTTTCTATGGTGAAAGCAGTCTGAGGCCTGATGGGGAATTCAGGTTTCAGATCAGGGTAGTAAGGCAGAAGAGTGTGGTTTCTGCCTGCTGATGGAGGGGTCACTGGGCACCACAGATGAACAGATTGGGTCTGCCAGCCTTCGGGTGTCGTTCGTGCCATACCTTTGTTCTGCCAGGTCTGTTGTTATTCAGAGGAATACAAATACATTCTTCACTGGAGTATACAGGCTGTGAACTGTGGTCAGGAGCAGTCCCTAACCTGGAGAACTTCCGCTTTTCTTAGTTTTTGGTTTGCTGTAGTCCCTGAGCAGTTTAATGTGTGCACAACAGAAGCTGCTGGTTTTTGAGATGCTTCCTTCTAGTGTTAGCCAGGAGAGTAATTTTGACTGCAGAAAAACTAATGCACGTGATCTGTGTGCACAATGTCCAATTTGATTTTTAGCATACCAGTATAAACTCAATTTGTGCCATTAATGCTGATGCAACTTTGAAATGAATGTTATTTAGCAGTTGCACACATTGCACCCAAGTAATGGTAAGAAAAGAATGTTGTTGCAGTGATTTTACAAGTAATTTCTTTTACAGTATTTTGTGAAGTTACTTTCCTCAAGTACATCATAGCTGTGTGGTAAATCAATTAACAGACTTCCACTTTTGGCAAGCAATCACAGCACTATGTTTGGCTGTCAGGTCAGTCACTTTATCTCATGGCCCCTGCTATGGCCTGAGCTAGGGAGGCAGAGGACTGAATGAAGTGTGTGCATGGAGTGTGTGTGTGGTGCTCAGTGGCTGTGGTGTGTTTAGAACTGCTTTTGCATTGACACCAGGCTTTGCAGGCCAAATGGAGTGAATGGAAAGAAATCTGATGTGAGGTAAGTGTTGTCATGAATGGCACGTAGAATGAAAGTGAATGACGCATAAAATAGAGGTAAGGCAGGAGGGGGTTTGGTGGGTATTCAACATAAATATGCATCATGTGCTAGAACCAGTGTGTGTGAAGGGAGTTTGTTTTATTGCTTTTTCAGCCAGAGACTAGAGAAATTCAGCAGCTAATCATAGTGCTATATCCAGCAACATTCCTAGAATATTCCTAGCAGGTTGATTAAACCACTAAACTTCTTTATTGCTGCTACATGCCAGCAGACATCAACTGACCTGAACTTCTTACTAAATACGTGTTTCAAGAAGGTTGCATAGTTTTCCTACAGGAATATTAATCATAATGATTTGATTGCTGTGAAGTTGTTGTAAACTAATAAAGTGTTGATGTCTATTTGTAGGCTCAGTTCCCTCTGTCGCAGTAAGAGGTTGAGGGATGTAATCCGTGGGGATCTGCTGCCCTCAGCAGAGATGATCACAGCCTTGAGTCTTGAGTATGGAGTTCCCTTAACTGATGAGGATCTCTTCACTCAGACACCTCCTTTACCCACATTTTCCCCTGGTGATTATACAGTACCAGGAAAGGATAGCAGAGTGAAACAGGCAGTATCTTCTTCAGTAGATAACTACAATGAAGCCTATATACAGCGGAAGAAAGAAATAGCAGACAAAATGTCTTTCAAGAAAAACTATATTAAGGTGAGTAGTTTGTGATATGCGAGGGGCAAAGCCTCATAGCTGCAAAACTTCATCTCCTTAATCAACATCTCCTTTGTCTCCTGAAACAACAACCCATTAGACTTAGAAGACTTTGGTAGGGTGTTTGTAGGTATTGTACCAACATGATAACAAAGTGCAGGGGGATTTCATTTTGTGACAGTTGAGTTGCAATTGTAATTACTTCTGAAACAGGAAGACAGTCGTAGTGCTCACAGGTAAACAGAGGAGACAGTGAATGGTGAGGAAACCACCCTGTCATTTCTTTTTGAGCTTGGTTCCTATTGCTCTTTGTCTCTTTCTTCCCCATCACTCCCCTGTTGTGCTTTAGCATGTCACCCAGGCTTCAGCTGCTTATGGGGGGGGCAAGCCAGCTAAGCTCATGTGAAAATTGGGCTTTCCTCTCTTGCCGTGTAAAAGACATGCTTGCCTTTGGGCAACCAGGAAGGCATATTCCTAACTAAATAAAATCAGCTGTTGCAGACAGAGCTGAGCTGAGCTTCAAGGAAATGGTGAAGAATTTTAGAACCTCTTCTTGCTTGTTACCAGTGTCCATCCAGCCCTTCTGTTCCCTCAGGGAAAATGTGTTGAAACTAAACCCTTTCCTGTTAATATAGACATCAAAGAAGGGGTATTCCGTGTTTCCTGGGAGTCTGGATTGCTTTTCTGGGTATATTGGGTAGCTGGGGACTCTAGCCATCCCATGTCTTTTGAAGAATACTTCAGAATGTTTTTTCCTGTAAGTGTTTTAAGGCAAAAAGATTTTGCCTGATATGTGGAAATCTGTGTTCCTGTATAAGGGTGCTGTCCTGGAGATACTGAAAGAAATCTAGCTCCCAAGTAATTCCTTTTTTAGTCATAGTCTGTTGATAAAGGAATATTTCATGAGGCTAGAAAAGGAATCAATCTGAATTGTTCCTGGTACTTGCTTTTATAACGTCATAGGAGGATGAGAGCAGCAGAGCTCATTATGCATAGATGAAATGTGGAGTTATTTTGTTCCCTGTGTAAAGCTGGCAGTCTTCCCAGTATGTGTGTTTTAACAAGTTTTTGTTTTATACATGCTTGTCAATCAAGAGGATAATGGAGGAACTGGGAAGGCCTCTATAGGAAAGAAAAGGTGAAGTCCTTTTTTAATAGCGGATAAGGCTACTAAAAGGCTTTTTGATTAAAAGAAAAAGGAAGTGAATGTCACAGGGAGGTCACATCCAAAATGCAATTTTACCCTCTTGCTGTAATTACCTATTATGGCAGAACCTGAATTAAAACCATAATTACCCTAAACACAGTAGAATGATGTTCTGAAATCAGTGAATAGGTGTGAGGGTTTAGTTGTCCCGTGTCAGTAGGGAAACTTGGGGAGTTCTGGTGAATGGTGTTCCCCATGTCACTGTATTTGCTGGGGTGTTGATGGAATTGTACAAGTGAAAAAACTAATCTCATTTATGAAGACAACCAGCATCAGCTCTCCAGAGCAACTATTAGAACTATTTAAATCTGTAAGTAGAAGACATTCTCTGGTGAGTGCTTGCCTCCAGTCTCTTGCTGTTAGTCTGGCAGAGTATCATATCCAAGAGTGAAATCGGGCTATGTTTTTAATAAGTCTTTTTGTGAAGTGGTTTATTAACAAAAGGAGGGTTTAATGTTTGCAGGATCATTTGCTTGTTTATAATTTTCAGTAACACCCTCAATTCCTGATGCAGACAGAACTCCCATGTAACCTCTTTGCAGGCTAACATTAATGCTGTACGCCAACTCAAAGGAAAGATGGAAACGCCAAGGTCTGAAGTTTTCCTGATCTCTCCTGTTGATGGGAAATCTGTCTTTAACTACAGCTGTCAGAGCCTGAATTCTGCAGAACTTGCCAAGAAGCATCTTCGCCAGGAAATGGCAAAGGTAAATCGAGACACATGCCTGGAAGGTGTTGGCTTGCTCTGTGTTGTGCTTAAGAAAGAAACGTGAACAGTTTATAAACTCAGTTCTGCACTAGTAACTTCCGTGTTAGCACACAGGAAGGGAAGTTGGGATCCAAAAGCATCTCAGTCTGAGGTACTCTTTGTTGCTGTCTGTAATTCTGCTCTTAATTGCCATTCATTATAGCCATGTTTTCCCACCTCCGTGACTTGGGCTGTCATTGTGAGTGCAGACTTTGATAACCGAGGTGGTCACTTCCAGTTCTGTCCCCCATGTAAGTGGGAGAACTGGAGTACTGCAGCATTGGTGTATGCAGTATTAAGTGATTTGAAGAACACGTTTGAAGAATCACATTTTTCTGCTTGCATCTGAATAGCTGGCTCGAATCTTAATAACAAATACCATTGTCCTATCAGCTGGTGGAAATCAGCTCCATGAAAACTGCTCATGATGTACAGTGGGCACAGTATGAATTACAGCTCTCTTTTTGCACACGTGATGTTAAGGGTATTTCTTTCTGTAATTATTTTACAGAGATCCCATTAGAACACTTGTCATTAAATCCATCATTTGATCATAATAGACTGAAATGAAGCCCTTTAAATATTTAATGGTATATATTTTGTATAATTTTGATCTGTGATTACTTGCAGTCTGAAGGAAAGAAATAATACTGGTTCTGTACCTTATGGGCTCCTTTCCCAGTGAAGAGGAATGTACATTAACAAAATCACCCATCATTTATTTTGTAGGAACCAAAAACCAGATTTACTTATTGTCAAGACTATCTGTCAGCCACATTTGAACCAGTGGATGTGGTTGCTGCCCATAAGGAATTATGTGAAAAATCCAAGAGTATGTGGCAGTCACCGGATGGGTTTGTATTCCCTGGATATAAGAGCAGCATTGAAAGCAACCTGCACCCCCAGATGCCACACAAGGCACGTCAAGAGGAGTTAAGAGAGGTAACACAAAACTTAAATGCACACTCCAAAGTGAACTCAAGCATTTTAGGAGACTTGAAGAGGCAGATTGCTTTAACGTGGAAGTCTCTTTGGAGGGCTGTAGTGTAGGCAGCAGTTTTTAAGGGTGACATCTACATTTGGAATTTGTGTAGATCAGCATCTAGCTTACCCAGGTGGTAATTTGTTTGGATACACAAGTTCTACCCTGAGCACACACACTGAAAACCCATTTGCCAATATTAATTGGATATTAATAAGTATTAGTGGACTGTAGAGCACTTTGGTTTACATTTACAGGAGGAGTCTAGTGTCAGAAAAATCATACTGCTGCATCCTGGCTGGGTTCTAGGCTGTTCTTCACGCGTTGCCAATCTTGTTGTAGCCTTCCTTCATGTTTCCAGATTCCCTCACTGCTGCTTTTAATTCCATCGTTTATTTCTTGTTTGCAGTTACAGTTTTATGGGGTGTTTGTCCCCCCCACCACTGTCTTCTCTGTCCGTTTCTTCCTGCCCTGTGCCCTTTCTCCCTTCGCCTATTCTTTACTATTTAGTTTTCTTCCATTTTACTGTGTCATTGACTGGACAGTTCCCTGTTTTGAGCAATCACCTTCAGCATTGTGCATACTCAATCACATGTGCTCTGCTGTCAGGAAGACAATTTGTGTGTTATTAAAATTGGCAAGATGACAAAATAAAGGAAATAGAACCAGTTGGGTTGTGGGGGTTTTTTTTTGTGCAGAATCAGTAAATTCTACCAAATTAACTGACCACAGTCACAGCTCAGAGTGCAACAAGCTGCATCCTGCAGGAAGGTGCACGTGTTTGCTTGAGTTTCAGGCTTTATTTGTCTTTCTTCTTTTTTCATACAAATCAGAGCAGTTTCTCAGAAAGGTTAGAGTAAAGCTGAAGTGAAATGGTTGATGAAAACAAAGTGCTCTTTTCTTATCCATGAGACTGGAGAATGTATCTTCTCATGAGGGATCAGGGCAGGTTCACAGACCAAGAGTAAGAAGTCAGCCCCTACAGTGTAAGCACTGGTGCCTTTTGCTGAAGAAACAAGAAGGAAGAACTAGTACAGGAATCAAACTGACAAGCTGAAAAGGGAGCAGCAGGCTTACAGTGATGACTGGCACCAGAGTTCCTGAGCTGAAATAAAGGGGGGACTGTGATGTTTAGTGTGGGAGTAGCAGTTGATGAGTATGTTGTATTGACCACTGGCACCTACTGGTGGGTTGAGAGAGGGAAGGAGAGCTGACACCTTACCCTGAGCAACACGAAGTGTAACCTGGCAGTACCAATAACTGTGTGAGATCTGTGCTAGCCATGGAGCTGAGAAAAAGGGGAAGGAGGCTCCTTCTGCAGCTCATGGGCATAACCAATGTTATATTGAATAATGGAGATAGATTGATTCTGAACTTACCATTCCTGTTACCTGAAATGTGGAACAAAGGCTCTTTTGGGCTTCTGGAAGTGGTCAGGATTAATTCCATATTCACATGTGTTTTATGGAGCCTACGGGACATCCTACAGGTCTGGTAGAATCCCATTCTGAAGCAGTCTGGTTTGGTAACATTGCCTCTTTATCCACTCATGTTTTCTTCTCAAACACAGAATTTGTCCATCTTCTGTAACACCACCCCTTAGGAGGCAAAAGAATTCTTGGATTTTTTTCTGGTTTCCTAAATATCTCCATACTGTTTCTGCACTGACCCAGCTACCCTACAACCGCACAGGCTTAGGTGAATCAGTGGAAGCACAGGGCTAGCAACAGGCACTGGGAGCTCATTTGTAGCTTGGCAAGGACAGTTTTGTCTGCAAAACATCACACTGGTGCTTCAGCAGCAGGTAGGCAGAGGACACAGACAGTTGAACTCTGTCATGATGGATATTGCTGCCACGACTCCAGTGCATATGTTGCTTCTCTCACCTGCTTCCTCAGGACACCTGGGCTCTTGCCCCCAGGAGTTTAATGCTCACAGTTGTATTTTTGGAAGCACTGGCACAGCTTGTGCTTCCTAAAAGCACTGTTTTAGGAGTACCCTTGAGGTGGTGGATAGCTCTGACTGTTCTGGCAGTTCTGGACAGCCAGCCCCCTTCCTACCCTTGGGCAATGATAAATAACGAGTCAGGTTTTTGCCTGCATGGACTCCTAGAATCATAGAACAGTTAGGGTTGGAAAGGGCCTGAAGATCACCCAGTTCCAACGCTAGAGTGTCAGCAGCCTGCTCACAGAATGGATTTTTGTCTTTATTCATGTGTGTCAAACACCCCAAATTAGAAGGCTGCTTCAGAGAGAAGGAGCCTTGTGTAGTGAAGTCTGCACTTTGGCATTACCAGGTAATAACCAAGCAGCTGGCTAACTCATTTTTGTGACCCCTCCCTGGTGATTTTGGCCTGGCTTCTCAAAGGGATTCAATTTTCATTTAGAAATGGCAGGAGAATGTTCTGCATGCTAACATGGAGCCAGTGCTGCCGCGAGACAGATGGAGCTGGGACAAACGGCACATTGATTTTGATCTGTACAAGAAGCCACCTGAGCTCTTCATTACAACAGCCCCCCCGACTGGTAATGGATCTGTTAGAATTAACTAGTCACAAAGCTTTCACCTTGAACCTCTGACATCTGCTCCCAAAGCTATCAGTTCTGCCATCAAGGAAGGCAGTTTGAATGCAAAGAGGTGTAGTCAAGTATGTCAGGGAGGTATAGATCCTCCTTGGCTTATTCATCTGCACAGCTTCACCTGCAGCTCTAGCTTTGTTGCCTGCCTCCTCTTTGTACAGCTTGCTAATAACAGCTTTGGTTGCCCAGGCCAGACCTCACAGACTGGAAGCATCCAGAGGGGCCTGAGATGAGCCTGTTGAGTCTGCACACCTCACAGCAGTCAGAGTGCCTGGGTGAGGGGGTCAGTGTTTAACGCCTGTCCTCCCACGAACAGCAACAGACAAAGTTGTATTTCGTCATGGAACAGTATTTTTACAGTTGTCCATGTTTCTTTTTGCCCAGAACCAACCAGGATTCACTGGAATATTTACAAGCAGAAAACAATAGGTTTATTGTGGTTGCTAGAATCTTTCATCTTTTACAGCCCTGTAACTTGCAGAACACCTGCTTGGTGCAGTTCTGAGCAGTCTTTCGCACTTTTGGAAGCATTCAGGATTAATCCCAAATTCACATGTGTTTCATGGAGCCTACAGGACAGTGAATTGTCTTTCCTGTGGCACTAATCATTATTCCAACACCTATATCACTTCTTCTAGTGAGAAGATGATTGTTTGCAATAGGGGCTTTTAGCCCACTTTTTAGTTTAAACAGTCCAGACTTCTCTTTCCCATCCTGGTTTCTGTTGCCTTGTTTCTCTTTCACAGCCTCTTGTTGGCCTTCTGAAGATGTCACTCGGGTACCATTTGACGGTAGCAAGCTGGACGCTCGCCCGCACTCCACAGCAGCCGGGTTGAACACACGCGGGCCACGAGGCAGGTTACAGGTGCAGAAGCTGCTGAACAGTCAACCTCTGAAGCTGCCATTCAGGAAGGTAGGACCAATGGGGCAGGTAAAGGGTAACTGTCTCTGGACTGACCCCAGCAGCAGCTGTCCCACACTGTAGGAGGCAGAGGACGTGTGAACCTTCATTAGCACAGTACTGTTGGAAGTAAAAACGTGTTAAAAGTGGTGTTGGTAGCACTGGTTAACTCATTCTTACAAACCTCTTTCTTAGGAAAACAATTCAGCCTGGGCACAAAATGATTTTTCTTCCTCAGTTCTTTGCTTTAATGCTGAGAGTTGATGGAGGAAGAGGCAAAATTTCTGTTCAGTCCATTCCTTGCCTGTCCGTGTGCAGTGGGTGAGACAAGAACAACTTTTGGCCAACTTGCTTAGCAGCTCTAAGAGAAATGGCCACATCCCCTAATGAAATGTAGGGGTTGAGGCACATGTATAGACTCCATGCCAGATGTTTCACCATGTGTTCCCCTGATTGCCCCGGTGCCCTATAGGCTTCCTGAGCCTTGTGCTCCAGCCTCTTGGTGCAAAACTCCCCAGGGACACCCCAGTTTGCAAGACTAAAGGATCTGTGCTCATCAATGTGAAGAGCTGCATGGGTGGCCTGCCCCTGGCTGCTTTTATTGGCTGAACCTCTGTGCCTGCATCTAACTGACTGGCCCAGGCCCTGAGCATGCTTTTAAAGTTGATTTTGCTCAAAGGGGCCGAAGCTTCCTGTCAGCTACAAATGCTCTAGGAAAACAAACCCAGGAATTAGGAGGCTGTTGGTAACAAAATCAGAGTTAAACTTTGGAACTCTCGGAGCTGATGAATCACTTCATCCACTGGTGGTGGTGCTAGGTCATGCCACGTTATTGATGCCACTGAGCGGGCACAGGATGATGGTGCACTCTGTGTAAATTTCCACCACATGGGTCGTGTACATTCGACTTCATCTGGATCTGTGGGTGCATTCCCAGCACACAACCTACAATAGATCATCTCTGCAATGGCTGATTCCCTCACAGACTGGTGCCTTTCTCTAGCGTGGTCCATTTGGCCGAACAACTCATAACATCATCCTTGTACGGAAACCTTTCCTTCACAGCTGCCAGGAGCCGCCTCCAAAGGCTGAGGACTGTTTCTCTCTTGCAATTGCTTTGTCAATTCCCCCTTTCCTAGCAAGTGATCCCAGCTGCTTGGCTTCTGTACCTTCTAGTTCTTGACTGTTGGCTCTATTGTCCCAGCATGGGAGCAACCAGGTGATGATGTGCTCCCCTGGTTGACAGGTAAAATCTTTTCACATATTCCATAGCTCAGTTGAGGTCCAGGGTCGAGAAGTCACCTCTTCTTATTCCTCTTCCTCTGACTCATGTAACAATAACTCCTGATCAGATGCTGTCCCATGTAGTAAGTGCATTGGTTCATCTTTCTTCACTGTACAGGTTGCTTTTGTGCCTCTTGTTTGCTTTTCCCCTTGTGTACAGGGGCAGCCAATATTGGCATGAGTTGGTCCTTTGGTTCAGCTGCAGTGGGTATCACTGGGGTTGGAGTGGCTGCAGTGTCTGTTGTTGGAGTTGGTGCAGCCGCTGTGCTTGGGGGTTGAGTAGCACCAGCAGCTGTGCTGCCTGTTGCTGTTGGGGTTTGAGTAGCTGCTGTACTTGTCACTGGGGTTGGTGTAGTTGCTGTGCTTGGAATTGGATTAGCTGCACTGTCTGCTGTAGTCAGAGTTTGAGTACCTGCTGTACTTGTCAGTAGGGTGGTGAAGCTGCTGTGCTTGGAGTAGCTCCACTGACTGTTGCTTTGCCCTCAGATCCAGAGAGTTTTTTCCTTTGAAGGTGCTGGATAGTGTTGAACAGGGCCCTGTAAGCACAGGCCAAGCCCCAGCACGTTGCCATGATTTGTCCCTCTCTGGTATGGCCAGGATGACCACACACCTCATTTCAGTGTTTTACTAATTTTTCTGGGTTTTGCACTTGTTCAGTGGTGAAGTTCCAAAGCCCTGGAGGGGCCCACTGGCGTGGATACTTGCCCATTCTGTCCCACACACCCTGCCACTCATGGCTGTCCAGCCTCGGGGAGAATCTCTTGGTCCTCCTATATTGTCATCAAACACCAGACAAGACCCAAATCCGACCCTGCTTAACTCTTGAAATCGGACGAAATGGTTGTGGATAAAACACACTCTGTATGCGTGCCACCACGGTGATCCCCATCACAATCAGCAGGCCAAAGGCCATTCAGATCCTTCAGAACTCTCAAATGATGCTGTAAATAGTCTGGGGTGGCTGGGAAGGTAAGGGAATGTCTCTTTCATAGGCTGGCCACCTGAGGAGGAAACAAAAGATGTGTAATTGCTAAACACTTCTGTTACATACCTCCCAAAGTATAGAGGCGATGAACACACTGGGAACGCAAGCCAGATCAGTTTCATGATCAATGAGTATTGTATTACAAGTCATTACCATCAAGTACAGTGAAACAAGAACCTTATCCCAGGGCCCCCAGCCGATAAACACTAACACAGCAAATACTGGCTCTAAGTAAGGTACAACATGCTGAAAGTGTGAGATCAAGAGCAACAACTTTGAGAGCCAATAAATCAGCATTGTGATGATTAATCCAAAACAATGAATGCTTATCACACATACGATTAGACACACTCTGGTCAGATCTGTTGTTGTCTCAACCCTTTGTGCCCCACATTGGGCACCACAAAGAACTGTTGTGGTTTAAACCCAGCTGGCAACCCAGAAACCATGCAGCCGCTCGCTCACTCCCATCTTCCTGGAGGAATGGGGAGGAGAATAGAAAGAATGTAACTGCCATGGGTTGAGATCAGAGCAGTCCAGTAACTAAGGTATAACACAAACCAATGCTGCTACCACCAGTAACGATAATGATAAGGGAAATAACAAGGGGAGAGAATACAACCTCTCACCACCCACCGACTGATACCCAGCCTGTCCCGAGCAGTGATCTAGCCCTTCCAGGTAACTGCCCCCAGTTTATACAGTGGGCATGACGTGCTGTGGTATGGAATACCCCTCTGGCTAGTTTGGGTCAGGTGTCCTGCCTCTGCTTCCTCCCGGCTTCCCCTCCTCCCTGACAGAGCATGAGACTGAAAAGTCCTTGATTCGAGTAACCATTACTGAGCAACAACTAAAACCATCGGTGTTATCAGTGCTGTTCCCAGGCTGAAAGTGAAAACCACAGCACTGCACCAGCTACTAAGGAGAAAAATGAATGCTACTGCTGAACCCAGGGCAAGGTGTTTCCAGAAGGGTCGATCTCAGCTCCCCAGCCAGCTCAGTGCTGTTCCCCTCTATTACCCACACGTTCTGACACTGATGTGTTCTCTCCCCGTTTCTCTCTTGGCTCACCTCCTCCTTCCCATGAAGGGTTGTTTCTGCTGTAGCAGCTCAGAGCTGGTTGCCAACTGCTGCAGCAGCAGAGCAATTGCCCTCCTTGTCCTCCTGAGCAGGATCCTAGCTCACTGATTGAAGGTCTCAGCTGTGCAGGTCTGGGTGCTGCAGGATCACAGAGGGGTCACTGGGGCTGTCCCTCAGCTGCTCCTAGAGCCCTTCTCAAGGTCCCTGTGCTTATCCTGAAGCACATACTCTTGAGTCCCTCCCTGTCCCCATCCAATAACCAACACAAGCTCCTGGTGCTGTTGCACAGTGTTTACAGCCTGATTCTAGGTACAGGTTTTGTATCTCCAACGGGATTTACGTTTTGCTGCAGAAGCAAATATGGACTGGTAATTATGTGGTTTTGTACCAGTAAGGAGGCTCCAGGATTTTTCTACAGTGAAAGGGGCTGCAGGAAACCTGGAGAGGGGCTTGGGACAAGGGCCTGTAGGGACAGGCCAAGGGGAATGGCTTGAACCTGCCAGAGGGGAGACTGAGCTGAGCTCTTAGGCAGAAGCTCTTCCCTGTGAGGGTGCTGAGGCGCTGGCACAGGGTGCCCAGAGAAGCTGTGGCTGCCCCAGCCCTGGCAGTGCTCAAGGCCAGGTTGGACACAAGGGCTTGGAGCAAGCTGCTCCAGTGGAAGGGGTCCCTGCCTGTGGCAGGGGTTGGAGCTGGATGAGCTTTAAGGTCCCTTCCAGCCCAACCTGTCTGTCATTCTGTGACTCTGTGTTTCAGATGCTGCCCTGTCGCTCAAACCTCCCTCATTATTTAGGTGTCTGGAGCGCACTTGCACCCACTGGGTCAGGTGTGCTCACATCCCACCTTCCCGCAGCGCTGCTGGGGGGATCAGCCCCTCCCAGCTTTCGTGGTTGAGGATGGGGAATTCCTGCTGGACATTTCAATGCACTTGCGGGGCAAGCAGGGTGCCTGGGCGCTGTGCGACAGCTCCGGGGCTCCTCCAGGCTGGGGCTCTCCCTCCACTGGGCAGCCCAGCACGGATGGGGTTGGGTTGGTTGGGTTTCGTGGTGGGTTTGTTCCATGGAATCACAGAAGGTCCTGGGTTGGGAGGGAGCTCAGGGCTCATCCAGTTCCCTTTGGTTGGTGCCCGTTTTCGCCGGCAGTCAGCTCGTGGTGTGTAACACAGAGGTTGCATAGAAGGGCTTTGTGCATAAAGCGGTGCTCCGAAGTTCAGGCTCTCACGGCACCAGAGCTGGAGCTGGGGAGTTTGCCTGCAGGGGCTCATTTCTGTGACATGGGAGGTGCAGCAGCTCTCAGGTCATTGCCCACATTCTGGGGATCCCATGGGTTTAGAAGGGGACCCTCCCTGGTGCTCGGTGCCCCCGATTGCCCTGTGCAGACATCCCTCACCCCCAGCCACCCGGCTGAGCACCCTCCCCTGGGCTGGCTTCTCCCCAGAGCCCACCCCAGGGGCAGAGCATCTCCAGCAGCTTGGTGCCAGCCCCCGACGGGCAGGCAGCGCAGCCTGAGGTGCAGCAGGGACGTCACCCTCAGCCCAGCAGCGAGCAGAAGGGGTCTGAAGAGCTCGGAGGGGCAGAGTTCAGGTAAGACAACCCAGTGGCTACAGCTGGCAGCTGTGGGCCCAGGTCATTTTAGGTGACAGTGCCCAGACATCACAACAGCACATCACTGCGTCAGTAAATGTAGTTCTTAGGGTGTATCCCAGGGAAAGAAACCAATCAGAGAGAACAACCCGGTGTTCCTGTGAGGGCTCCCTTTCAAATCCAGACTCCACAATTAAGGAATGAGGTTTGCCACTGGTACAGACTGGCCTGGGGGTCCGTGTGCACAAATTACCTACATGTTCACAGGCTGAGCTGGTTGGCACCGACGCTTCAGCCCTGTGCCTGGCCTCGCACAGGAGAGTGGAGGCTGCAGCATTCGGAACCTAAGGAACCAAGTCTGAGGTCTCAAAAGAGCAGTTTTCACTTTTCCAGTTTAAGTGCCAGGAAGGTGCAGATGTTTCGTGTTATTTGGACGTTCTAAATGGATTAAACTGTATCAGGCAGCAAATGCAGCATGCACGGGAACAGAACCATGTGAAGTGGGTTAATTGGTGTTTTGTTCTTTACTGTGGGAGATAACTTCTGGCCTTTATTTTGCTGTCCTGCCATCAGCTCGTCCCAGGTACCGCTTGTCTTGAATTGCTCAGTTCTTGCAGCAAGGTAAATCTTCCAGCATCCCCGAGACATAAATCACACTGAACAGGGTCACACTCTGGCCCTTTGAGTGTCAACGTGTGAAATGATGATTCATGAGTGCCTGTGGTGACCTTGGTGTTACAGGGGCTGTGCTTGAGTTTTGCCATCCCACAGCTGGCCTCTGTCTTCCAAAGGCAAAGCAAGGGCTGCAGCTGGAAGCAAGCAGGATGCTGGCAATGGGTTAGCTGGGTCAGGGCCACCATGCTGCCAGAGCCCCCAGGAGCCTTTAACTGCTGCAGCACTGGGAGACCCAAGGTCCTGGTTCAAATGGCGCTTCCCTGAGTTGTTCAGCAACAGGACTGAAGTGACGCAGTCCCAGTGACTGATCCCCATGGTGAGCTCATCAGACAGTGATGTTACAGCTTCAACTGACAAAACTGCAACTCTCTTTATTAGGAACTTTGGATATACAGAGAGAAAACTTCACCTGGGAGTCCCTTTTTTCTGGCCAGCGAATAACTCCCACTGTTGGAATGCGCTGCCGGACACAACTGACCTTGCTGGGATACTTCAGAGGAGGCTGAGCTCTGTTAGGGGGTTAGTGAAAGGGTAGAGGAAAAAAGTGTAGCCTGGCATCAAATCTGAACAATGCTCATGGAAAATCTCTTGGTTTGTGTGCGGCTGTTTTAAACAAAGATTTACTATAATAATTTCATTTATATTTTAATATAAATAACCCCCAATGGTTGGTTTTAAAAAGCAAAGGGGGCAGTGCAGGCTGAAGGCCAAGGCCAGAGCATGGAGGGTGCTGGTTAGATACAAGGAAGCCCCTTTAAGTGGGAGCTCAGTGGGACAGCACAGCCCCATCCTCAGGGACTCGGCCTCCCTGGACTCCCCCAGGCACTGGGGCTGGTGCTGGTGCCTGCAGTGTGCTTGGCAGGACAAGCGTAGCCTCTGCAGGGCTCTCCAAGGGTGAGCAGGTCCTTGATACATGCTTAGAACACCACCCAATCCCTTCCCTGGGAAAACACATCTCCCCCTCGGAACCTCAGCTCTCTTCACTGAGCTCCAAGGAACAGCCACACAGACACCTAACCAGGTAACTCAGGTTTAAATAAAACCCCTTATTTATCCTCGATATAAAATTGTGTTTAGAAGTTGTATTTCACACCGTTAGACACAGTTCCATTTGGTAAACTCGTTCAATAGTTATTTCTAAGGTGTCAGATGCTTGAACTGCAGAAAATGACTCCCAGATGCACACTCAGCATCATCTGCTGTCAGGCCGGGATCAGAAGGTCCTGTCCAGCGGGTGGGAGCACGTGTAGGCTCTCTTCTCCAGGACGTGCTTTGCAGCTTTCTTGATGTAGTCATCCAGATTTTCATCTGCATCTGAGGAGAACCAGAAGGCAAAGCTGCCTCAGGTGCCATAAACAGCTTTTCTAAGTTCCTTTCCAAAAGGCCTTTAGAACACAAATGCAGCAGCTACCCTCAGTGCCACGGAATGAATTAGCTTCCAGAGAAGACTGGTTGCTGCAGACCGAGTCTCACAGAGCCAGACCAGTCCTGGTCAATACATCACCAGACCAGTCCAGTACCTCATCAATATCTAGTATTTCCTGAATGAGAGCATTGGCTACTCATAGACTTTATATTCCTCCCCACAGCTGGAAACAATCACTGCAGTTTGCTTTATGTATTAAATGAAGACTCTTTCTTCATCTGGTACCAGTTCATCTGAATTAAAAGCAGAGCAGAACTACTCTGCTGGTCACATCAAACACCCCCCCCTACTTTTAAGCAGAGCCTGTGAAAGCTGTAAGGGTATGAAATTACTGCATTTTATACCAGTATAAAAATGGATTTTATAGAACTTACACTTTTCTAATTGAGCCATGGCGTAATTATTCTTGAAATAGGCTTCCGTGCAGAAGATGTTGGTGAGGAGCACCTGCGAGCACAGCAACACTCGGGTCAACACTGGGCACTGACCTGCACCAACGCCGCGAGGCCGCAGCCCAGAGCCACCCCAGCTGCTGCACAGCTGCACTGGGAGCCAGCTGCGGGTGCTCAAACCGGGCTTTGCTTTCTCCCCACAGCTGCTGAGGGCCAGAGCTGGGCCAGCCCCTTCGCTCCACAGGGACCCAAAGAGAGCTTTGGTAGCAAGTCCAGGAGGAGCCCACCCCGGCCAGTGAAGGTGAAGGTGAATCGGTCTGGGCTTGTCTAACACTGAACTGTATTGTTACTGTTACCTTAACACTTCAAATACAATCCCTTGTGCCAAACTCTCACTTCGCTGTCAATGAATCTATGACAAAATACTGTTATTGTTACGTGTTACTGTTGATGAATGACTGTATGGAAAGAACTGCATGGTAGCAACAGGTTTAGGAGACCACGCAGACTTGTACTTCATTCATGAACGCATGTGTATGTGTTCAGCTACTTTAAACACCCAGACAGCACGTGGAGCACTGAGAGGCAACTGCTGTGGTTACTGCAGCCCTGCACCAGCCAGGTCAGAAGCACCCTGGTGCACTCACTGCCTTACAGAGAGTCTGCTGTGGCAGACAGAAACCCTTAACAAACATAGAGAGCGTGCTGAAGCCACGTGTCACTGAGGCTTTGCAGCGCTGCAGACATCGGGGTGCAGGCCTGGCTGGGCTGGAGCTCTCGTACGGGAGCATCAAGGTCCTGCACATGAGGGCCAGCGCCTCTTGATACAAAACATGTCGGGAGGCAGAATGGGAACAGACCCTGGCTGTGAAGCTCCAGACCCAGAATGGTGTGACTGATCCTGGAGGGTACCCACCTCATGGTCATGGTTTCTCAGACCGATGCTGATGGACCGGCTGGCTCTGGAAATAGCTGCTGTCATTGCATATAGATTAATAACTATATCTGCCACTCTCTTCAGGACCAGCTGCTCTTCCACGATCGTCTACAGAAGTGATTAGTAGTTGATTGTCAATTTAAAACCTTAACCAAACATTTTTTTCACACTTTGTATTTAGGGTCACTCTTATTCAGCACAGACAGGTTCTCCCCTAAGGCAGAAAGCTTTGGATTAACTGCTCTGCCTTGTAACAGCCCCTTGGCTGCAGCCAGCCCTGAAACTGCTGTGACTTGAAACCACTTGGTAAAGGCCCAAATCACTGAAATTTAAGTACTAAATGTATCAACTTGTTCCAAAAATGCATGAGGTGAAGTGGAAGGTGGTGGGGCCTGGTTCTTAGAAGCGTTCTCAGCACACACCAGTGTCACAGAATTGGAAAATCCAAGGTATTCCAAGTTCAGTGCTGCTGCAGCTACACCCTCTGCATGGTGTTACTACAGGTGTGTTTGCTGTACATCACAGCTGACCAGTTCAAAACCTGGGGGAATAGCTCTTGCTTTGGGAACGGGGCAGTGGGTCCCAGTGACTGCCACAGCCCCTGGGCAGGCTCACTGGGTTTGTGCCTACTGGTGGAGAAAACAACTACTGCAGCAAGATTGGTGGGGTTTGGGTTTTGTTTTAAACCTAAGTTGTTCATCATGTGTTATGTAAAGGAAGTCCTGGTTCTTGCCATACATGGAGTCCACTAGTGAGGCTTCTCTGGTTGAGGATAAGCTATTCAATAACAGAGGTAACAGAAAAAGCAATGGGTACCTTGCCAAACCTACTGAGCAGGCCTTTCACGGTCGTGCCAAAATAGTAAATGTTCTCTTCGAGTTTCTTGCCACTTTCCTATAAAATAAAACAGAAAATACAACAATTTGAGTAGGCTTCTGAGGGCAAACCAAGCACACCCGCACCCCCTTACACCGGATGGCCAGCCACGACATGCGCTCCCCAAGGAACCCCTGAGGAGCAGGAGCTGCTCTGGGGCTGCCTGGATGATCTCCCTAAAAAGAATGGGATTATAAAATGCTGACTCTTTTCCAAGGGGAAAAACCCCACTGGTCAGATGCAACCCTGGTGTCCTGAAGCCCAACTAACATTCATGCACAGCAAACCTCACTCTAAGGGCTGCAGGTTATGAGAACCCTGAAAACCGAGTTTTTGTGGCAGTACTGTGTGAGTTCACCAACAGGGTCAAACCCTGGTACTACACTGGAGGAAAATGTCCAGTGTCATATTTGGCTGGGCTTGTTCAGCCTGGAGAAGGCTCCTGAAGGGGAGACCTTAGAGCAGCTCCAGTGCCTAAAGGGGCTGCAGGAAACCTGGAGAGGGGCTTGGGACAAGGGCCTGTAGGGACAGGCCAAGGGGAATGGCTTGAACCTGCCAGAGGGGAGACTGAGCTGAGCTCTTAGGCAGAAGCTCTTCCCTGTGAGGGTGCTGAGGCGCTGGCACAGCTTAGAAAGAGATGAGGCTTTAAATTCCTTTCCAACTCAACCCTCTGTGCTGATCCTTGCAATATGACTGCAAGTGGGTCTGGAGGTAGAGGACATTCCGCTCCAGTGTGCAGCTGGGTCAGAGCTGCTGCAGTTCAGACAATCCCCCATGGCCCACTGCAGCGCATGGGGTATGGGCCTGGAGGAGATTCCACGTTGTTCAGGTTCCTCATGGGTAGGGCACAGTATGAGCAAGTCCCAACAAATCCTTGTACCTGTGTGCCTGAAATGGCTGTGTGGGGAAGGGGGGGAGCAGAGATATGGCACAGGAACAACCACCATGTTACAGCTTTTCAAATCACTGATAGGCCGGGAAAACCAAACCTTATCTCTTTTTGTATTAACAGAACATCATAAAAATGATGCCATGAGTGCTCCAGTATGTACAGAAATAGTTCACAGCAATTCTTATGTGAAACTGTTACTGTTAAACAGGAAAAAAATTGTGTTTTGTAACTGAGGTGATTATGAAGGGCAGCAACAAACCATTACAAAGCCTTTCGTATGTGAAGGCTCAAATGGATTATTAAATTGGATATAAACCTGGAATTGTTATAAATACAGACCTAGAGCAGTCTTCATTTTGCCTTGGTGAGTACCCACAGTACCTCAGTCCTTATCCCTGTGAAATGGTATAAACATCAGCTTCCATTCGTGCCTCTCCCTGTTCCTGTGCACCCCCTGTGTTCGGCACAAACAGGACACTGGGGTGTGACAGCAGTGCAGGGAATCGCCGCGTGTCTCGCTGTGCTCCGGGAGCTGTGTCCCCCTCACCTGCAGGCTGGGATGCACCACTCCACGGTCACCCACGAGCCCAAGATCCACTTTTCTGCCCATCGTGTCCCGTAATGTGTTCAGGAACTCGCCCAGGGCCACTCCCACGTTGCCTTTCCTGATCTCCCTGCAGGGCCAGGTACAGGACAGCTGTTAAAGGCCATTCGTTTGTGGAGGGTCAGGAAACGATGCTCAGTGCTTTACCCAAACACCTGCACATTGTCTCAGAATCATCAGCTCCTCTGCTCCATTTCACTATGAACAGTTACACAGCCTCAGAAGTGCACAGCAAGGGTCACACTCTGCTCCTCTCACAACTACAATAAACTCCTGAGGCAGTGCATGGACTCGGGATGTACACCCCAGCTGGCTGAGCAATAAACATGAAGTTACACAGTTTCAATGACTGGTCCCGTAAGAAGGATTTTACACAAGCTGCAATTACAAAATAAAGTCCAATCGGGACAAGACCCCTAAAACATGCAAAACCAACCCCCCCCAACCCATAACACTGAAGTACCTTTTCAGGCAGCTAATACACTGGAAAACACTGCAGGGGCTTTCCTGCAGTTTCCTTTCTTGGCTATAATTGAACAGTTAAAAGATTCAGATCAATTTATTAGAACTACTAGCAATAAATGAGAACCTACTTAATTCTGTCAGTCAGGATTTTGCCTGCATACTGCATCCCTGTCAAAGCAATGTACATGCGCAGGATTTCGTTTGTTCCCTGCAAGAAACAGCACAACGTGGCATCAGTCTCACAAGCAAAGTGGTTTTAACAGATGTGCATCAGCTCTGCTTCTATTCTGCTTTCTGCCCCCTAATGCTCACAATGCTCACAATGTCTCAGTAACTTGAGCTTTTCCCTGAGATGCTCTAAAATTCATCTGGACTGACCATTACAGTCGTTGTATCATATACTCAAAATTATGTGGCATTCTGAGGAACAGTTCTTCAGTTAACAATAAAGTTCCCCATATCAGTGAGTGTTTTCCAGGCAGGTCTGTTTTTATCAGTCTTCCTCTTCTGTTGTGCTAATATTAAAATGTCACCCTTCGTCTATCCACAGCTGTTTGTCACTTTGCTTTATCTCAATTACAAAGCCTGGTTCTATTTCACTGTAAAGTCTCATTATTAAAGATGTGCACCACAATGAAGAAGGAACCAGACTAAATGCATCTGGAGTAAAAAGCAAATACTGCATTGCTCTGGTAAAGGAACACTTAAATAGTTGTGGAACTCCACAATATGCCTGTTTGAAAGCAAACGCAGAATCTGATTTTAGTGGCCAGAACATCTGCCAGGTAAAAACCCCGTATATTATTGTCAGCAAACCCAGTCTATTGCTACTTGCCTCAAAAATGAGGAGTATCCTGGCATCTCTGAGGTACCGCTCATAGGGGTAATCTTTCATATAGCCAAGGCCTCCAAGGATTTGCAGTGCTTCACTTACACAAGTCCAGGTACCTTCAGAACTGAACACCTGCAGTGGAACAGAAGACTCATCACCATGCTACTCAGTACACAGAGAATACAATCCCAGCCTGGTTTGTGTTGGAAGGGACCTTAAAGCTCATCCAGTTCCAACCCCTGCCATGGGCAGGGACACCTTCCACTAGAGCAGCTTGCTCCAAGCCCCTGTGTCCAACCTGGCCTTGAGCACTGCCAGGGATGGGGCAGCCACAACTGAGGTGTGGAATCAACAGTACGTGGGATGTAGAGAAAACACTGATGTCTGTTGTTTCATCTCGCTGAGGTTTTTGTATCCCATGTCTAAATGCATTTCCTGAACCTCTCAGGAACTTGGAACGTCAACTGAACAACATGAAAGGTGTTTGCCTGTGTTAACCTACAGCCATAGCAAGTCTTTTCAGTAAGACGAGTTACCTTGACCATGGCTGCCTCCATGGAGCAGTCTGCAACGCCTGGCCTGTCCATCATTCCTGCAGTGAGGTAAGCCATACTCTCCATTATGTATGCTTTCACAGCCATAATACAAAACTTCTCCTGTCAAATAGCAACGAATCATACAAGAATCATACAGTAATTCAGGTGCAAAGGCCACAGTCAAACCTGAAACTTTAAGAGCACAACTGCAGTATTTGTATGCTTAAGACATTACCAAATACTAATAAAAAGTACTGCTGCAAAACACTAATGGAAAGTGCAAAAACATTACATTTATTCATTACATTGATAATTCCAGACATTTAAAAGATCACTGCCCAGAGGTCTGCAGTTAATGCTACACAAACTCAATACCTCTGGCAATTTCTCTAACCTAGTACAGCCAAAGGAACTCCCCCCCCCCCAATCTATGTCCTTGCACTCAGTCAGTATGAAGCACAGAGCTTCTTTATTACCTGAATTAATCCAAAGTCGCTCAGTTTCTTATTGAACTGTTTCCTGGTACAGGCATACTCTGCTGTCAGCTCTTAAAAAGGAAAACAAGAAATCCCTCTCAGCACTGTACGGTGACTGACAGTGACACAGCTACCTTGGGAAAAACACCCTCAGAACAGCGGTGCTGGTCGAGCCTGGGGACACTGTGCCAATGGCTTTGAAACAAGCATCTGAGGTGTGAACCTGTGCTCCAGGTGAAGAGTAAGGGGAAGGCACCTTACTTACCTATGAGTTTTAGTGCTCATCAATGACTTTAGAGGGACTTCTCTTACTATTTGGGGTAACTACTGGTAGAAACCGATTTTATTACTTAGAACTGTGTGCAAGCTTTGAGCCAGTTACTCAAGTGGGAGGTTCTACAGGAGACTGCCCCTTGTAAAGGCAACAGCATACAGGCTATTCTCTTAGTGAGAACACCTCAGAAAAACTGTAAGAGCCGCACTACCCTTCCACTGTATGACCTGAAAAAACTTTGGTGTTAAAACACTGTAAAACCAGGCTTTTAACAAAAAAAAGATAACGGTATTTTAGTGTTTTAAGGAAGCCAAAGCATGTTATGACTGTCAATGCAGACATGTTGTTATGATGAAGACCTGTGTTACTATTCAGAGTTAAGTGCGGTCTGTACCTCAGGCAGAGCAGTTTCTGCAGGGACTCAGCAGTGCAGAACACAGAATGCACCCACCTATCAGCTTTTTGATCAGTCCAGCGGAGGCACTGCCCATGCTGAACCTTCCACTGTTGAGGATATTCATGGCAACCTGTGAAGAAAATGAACGGGGCTCAGGCAATGCTGCTGCCACAGAACTTCCTCTCAGGCTAGGAGGGTCACTGCTGTCCTGCTTCGTGTTTCCTGAGGCAGTGATTTCCTGGATTTCATTCATCACCAGAAGCCACTTCCTACCCCAGGACACCCCTGACACCCACCCTTGTATTGGCAAGTACATCAGTCCGCACCCAGCACTAATGCTTCAACACCAAGCTTTAAGGTGACCTACTACATCCTGTTTCATATTTGAAATGGCTTTCAGTGATTCAAACTGCATTAAGGCAAAACATAGATAAAAAAATACTGAACTGCAACTGGACAAGACATCCAAACCAGAGAGGACTGCTCAAGTTCAGCAGATGAAGAAGAAAACAGAATACTGTTTAATGTGGGTACACTGCAGCAGGGGAAGGTCTCCTCCAGCCTTTTAAAGCTTACCTTAAAACCCCCTCCGACTTCTCCGATTACATTCTCTATTGGCACTTTTGTGTTTTCAAAATGCACTTCACAGGCTGAAACAGAGAGTTAACAGCTGTGAATTCCTACATAGAAGTACTTAAAGACATTCAGGAACATAATCTACTGGTTTCACTGTTTATGACACATTACATATGCCGCAGCAAAGAAGTTAGAATTTGGAAAAAGATGGTAGTTGACATGAATTGCTGATGTGAAATATTCAAAATACACTTCCTGTACATTGTGTAACCAGGGAACAAGTTTTGTCTCTATTTTCTGGGACTGATACAGCTGTCAAGTCCAAATGCTAGATGGTGAAAACCTATAACCCCAGTGAGCTCCAGACGAGCCAGTGAAAGCTCACTGCTAGATTGAAGCCACTCAGTTACTGAATATTCCAAGTAATTTCTCTCACTGCACAGGCAGGGAAGCATTCCCACATGCAGAACACAACACCACAATCCGGATTTCTAACTTCGGACCCTGCATTAGGAAGGACCCACAGGAAAAGCTGGGAAAAGGAACAGGGAACTTACACTGCTATAGGGGATAGGTACTGATGTACCTCTGAATTCAGAGGACACAAACACATGAGAACATTAAAATATCAAAACAGTTTCTGTGAACAATTTTAAGCGATTCTTACTGTTGGATCCTCGAATGCCCAACTTATCCTCAGGTTTCCCATGGGTGACTCCACCAAAATTCCGCTCTACGATGAAAGCAGTGATTTTGTCTTTCAGTTGTCCATCTTTATCAACAACCTCAGTCCTCGCAAACACAGTGAAGATATCAGCAATGCCACCGTTAGATATCCAAACCTGTTTTGGGAGAGGAAAGTTGCACTAGAAATATACCTGCTCTCATCCTGGAGCACTGTTGTTAAGTGTTTCCTAACAGACCAGCAAAGATCAGAGTGGTGAAAAATTGCTGCCTCTTCCCTTACATTCTAATGAGTGCTCTGCTACTGGTTGTGTCTCTTGTGAACACGCTTCCAAGGAAGGCTGACCACAGAATGGCAGGTTCAGAGCAATTATGAAAATAGGCAGTGATACAGATTAATGAATTAAGTTAAAATCCATGGAGTGTTTCCTCCAGACTGTGCCTTGCCATTGTTTCTTTTAGCAGAAATGTTCCAAGCAGCCCCACTTCCAATTCAGTGTCAAGTTTTCTTTCAAAACCACCTACAAAATCTGGCATAAAGAATCAAGAGAGGACCCATGGGTTTAGGTTTCTTTCAGTCTGTGGTGTCACAAAGGGGGCTAACTAACTGCTCAAGTTACTTAACTGACCTCCCTGAAGCTGCACACTGTGAGCTGGTGATACAGAGAAGGAACACAGGCTTTTCACACCTTTCCTGCCAAGGGTTTAGTGAAGGTTATTCCCTGAAGTGTGGCTTTTCCAGCCTCTGTAGCCCAAAACCAACACAGGTTGTCTTCTGACAGGGTTATTCTTCACTAGCTTGGAAATCCTGGAATTGTGCTGCAGCTGCCAAGCTGACTTAGCAAAACCAGCTGACAGCAGTGCTGCTTCCTGTAGCCCTGCAACAAACCCCTGTGCTGATCCTGCCTGTGAGTGCAGAGAACCACAGAATGGTCTGAGTTGGAAAGGATCTTAAAGCTCATCCAGCTCCAAACCCCTGCCATAGGCAGGGACTCCTTCCACTGGAGCAGCTTGCTCCAAGCCCTGTTCAACCTGGCCTTGAACACTGCCAGGCATGGAGCATTTCCCACTTCTCTGGGCACCCTGTGCCAGTGCCTCACCACCCTCACAGTAAAGAACTTCTCCCTTGGATACCTTGGAGCCATTTAGTAAGAAGTGCTTCCCATCTTCACTTAGGGTTGCTCTTGTTTGGATGGACGCAGCATCACTTCCACTAAAAACCAAACAGGTTATTAATGTTACAGAAGTAAACATGCTTTTAAAAACCAAAACTGTATCTTTTCCCTCTTCCAATCCTTCAAATAATGTTTGAAATTATATCGAATAGCAGCATATAAATATTAGTTTTGAGCTAGCAAGGAAACAGGAGCATCAACAGCTCTAAAGAAACCTACTTCAGTGACCCAAGGGGACATTTATGCTGACTAACATGAGGTATTGCTCTTGCACCTTGACCAGAATGTTCAGGATACCAAGCAAGCAGCTGTTTTGAGCTACACCCTGAGCTGTGCGAGCATACAATGAAACTGTCATCCTAAAGCACAAGCATGAAATGTCTACATTGTTCTTTACAAAGAACATGGTTTTATATCCATGTGAAAACCAGCTCCACAGAACTGAAAACCAAACACCTGACAGGCTGTCAGTGAGCACCTCGGGCACATCAAATACCTTGTACAGAAGCAAAACCAGCAGGTGAATTACAACAAAGCAGTAAGAGCTTTACATGCTGTGATTGAAATTTCGCTCCCTCTCTTGAGTCACCCCCTCAGTACGTAATGTACCAAACAGCACATCACCTGCACCTTGAAAGAAGTTTCCTCTTTTCACAACTTCAAATGCCACCATGGCTCACTGCGGGCTTGCAGCCAAAGACACTTGTTAGGTTCTTGGAAGAGCCAGATCTCAGCTGGTATTTCAACACAGATTGGCTGTTTCTGCCCACCAGAACTAAGGTCTCCAAGAGACTGATACTGAAGTTAGTAAGACCAGCAATCTTTCTAAACAACACTGGGCTAAAGATGTTTGAAGACTTCCAGAACATGGCCAGCCCTTGCTACTCACCTGCATGTTACTTCCACCTCCCTCCCACGGATCGTTTTGTGAAAGTAACTGCTAGTTTCAATTCTACCTGCAAGTGAGGTGGCTTTCACAGGGTCAAAACCCGGCTTAGGAGTCTTGAATAAAACCCATCACTGGTGGCTGGCAGGAAACTACATCACAGCAACATGGCAAGTAACAAGTGCATCAAAAGCTCACTGAAAGCTGTTCTAGCAGACAAGAATTCGGGAAAGACAGTTTCAAGCTATAGTTCTGTGTGGACAAACAAGATTCAGCCTCTAACATCCAGTTGGTCTTGGTCCTTCAATCGGTTCCCTTTACAGCCATGTCTTAAACTATGTGCCCACATGCTTTTAAAAGTGCACCTCTTCTGCATAAACAGAGTTTGCAACATCAGCAACAAACAATGAATTAATGTAACAAAGGTAACTTTGCCTTTGAAGTGGAGGTGCCGCTATAACGTGTTTTTACTAAACTAAATGTCTTCACATTATTTTTGGCAGCTACCTCAATACTGGCTTTTATAAATCTGAAAAATCATGAAAGCTTCCTAGAGCAGTTATAAATAACAGCACATTATTTCTAACCTATCCTTCCAGTTCAGATTCAGTAATGCCAGACTAAGGGGACCAGTTCCTGGGATGGTCAGTCATTTAATGGGAACTGCTATAGGCAGCACATAGGGAAGGAGGAATTACATGATCTGAAGTGCACCTATAAAAAACACCACCACCACAAAAAAACCACCAAAATAACAGCCCTGACCTATAGGTCAGTGCCACAAGCACCAAATAATAAAGATTTAATATATTAACCAATCATTGTAATGAAGATGGAAGTAATAAATAATCAATAATCACACCAATAATGGTGTTTTGGTGCTTTCTGAAGCTTTTGTGGTTACCAAGACAGTACCTTCCAGGCTCAGTGAGACAAAAAGCTGCAATATGCTCCCCAGACGCCAGTCTAGGCAGGTACTTTGCTTTTTGTTCATCACTGCCAGCAATGAGGATTCCCTGCAGAAAGAAGAAACAGAAAACTCCTCAGCATCAACCTGTGTAAAAAAGAAACAAAGCTGAAATGCTTCCTTAAGTTCAGGAAGCTTAAGTTGCAGATTCTATGGCATAACAAGAGACAGTTTAATACAGGGTGGACACAATTATTTATCAGGCATTAAAATGTGTCACAGCTACATCACAGAGCTCTTCAAGTGCCCATAGGAAATGGCTTCCTGCTAGGACTGCCCTCTAGGACAGGCTTCACTGATCTTATGTTTTAAGTGAAGACTGAAACTGGTGCTCTGAAAGGCACCGACAGTCCTTCCTTCACAATGCGTCAGACCTTCATTAATACCAATGTAGTTTTACTTTAATAACCCCAGAGGCAGCATTTTCAAAGCTCATCACAGAACACAACACACGATTTACTCGGGTTCCAAATTCTTTCTTTACACAGCATTCCACAAGTTTGTGTGAGAGTGCACTTAACTTCCATTATCCGTTCAGCTTTTGTGCAGCAGGCTTCTTACAAAGGATAATCAAAATACAAAGAGATGACAAAGCTACATAATTTTTTCTTGTTATAATGAAGTTACTGCTATTTCAAGCTTCAGGCTCCTACCATCCAGCCACCACCAAAGCTAAATACCCAAGGCTGTATGACAGGAGGTTGAAATCCACAGTAGTACATTAGTCTTGGATAAGTTTTCTCCTCTAAGCTCCCCAGTCTGCAGCCTCACTCAGCCACAATGCAGCCTCCTGAGTCCTCAGCATGGCTCTCCCACCTCCCCATAATTTTAGCCCCCCCCCATATTTTATTTCTTTCAATATTTATGCTGCATACTCTATCCATTTGGCTCTATTAAAAAAAAAACAACACCTTGGCATCACTTAAGGCATTTTTTCACAGAATTATCATCTCAGCGTTTCCTGGACTAACAATTTCCTCATGTACTTCACACCCAGCCCTTACACTGCATGAAAGCCTTGCACTGAGCCACTGGCAGAGGGTGCTGAGGCACCAACAACCAGAACCTTCCACCTGAGCGAGGCTTCAGAGTACTTCTTATTTGCTACACCCCCACTCGACACCGAAACAAACTTCACCTCACCTCTCCTATGCATGTTGTGTACAACTACTTAATGTAAGAGAACAGCGTTACCTTCAGCCCAATGGCTTGATGAGCTGCCAGAGTAACCGCGATGGATCCATCTAAGGAAGTGATTTCTCCCAGACGTGCGTACATGGTGTTTGACAGACCAAGGCCACCTGCAATGTTTTATTCTAAGTAGAATACCCTGCAATTTAATTTGCCCCTTCCCAAAACATCTTCTCCAAATGCACAAACACCACAAACATAACTGTTAACTGGACAGTGTCTCAGTGCAGACTGGATGTAGTGTCCACAAATACAGGATAAAGAACAACCCTTCAAAGATGTCCTCCGTCAGAAAATGCAGGTGTATCAAGAAACGAACTTGACATCAGCACATCCTTTTTGGAGGATTTTTGTGATCTGCTGCTGCACTCACAGAGACTAGTTCTATGAAGCTTTGAAAGAACAGAAGTAAGATAAATCAAAGCTGCATCTGCATGAGCCTAAAGTTCCACAATTTAATGTTCTCAGACTACAAGTCCTGCTCCCTGTAAGTTCAGAGTATTTTATATGTTGCTGCTGAATAAACAACTTTAAGACTATCTTTTACCCAGGTTATAATCCTCTACTTGGGACCGTGGTCTTAAGTGAGGGTAATGAATACCATATTTCAGCAGGTGTCTCTATATTCCCACTGATTTATTCAGACTGAATAAATACAAGAACAATTAATCCACATCACTGCCTCTTACACCGTTCCCCTTCTGAACATGCTTATGAATTAAAGCTCCTCCTACCTATACACTCTTACTTCTTTTCCCCTTCCTGACTGGGGCTGGCTTCAGGAGTCACCTTGGAGACTACTAATGATGTGCACACTAATTCCACTGGTGCCCATGTTAAAGAGTGTTTATTCCATCATTTACATGAGCTTCATTTTCCCCATTAATGTTATGTATTTTAATGCTTCCAGCAAATATGCCACTATGAAAAAATAACCATTATGAAAAATCCCATGCAATGCAGGAAGCACTGGGTATGTGTGGCTGAAGAGCTTTAAAATGCAATGAGCACCAGCAACAAAAATACAGCAGAGCATGTTCAAACTACAGAAGCTGGGAAATAGCCTCATTAGAAGCACACTAGTTATGGTGCAGAAGGAAGTAGCTTGTTTGTACAAGGGGACTGCTTTCAATCTTCTGGGGTTTATAAACTGGAAGCTGAGAGGATATTATTTCAGAAGCTTCAAACCAATACAAGATCAAAACAACACTAACGTTTTATTGAAGTGTGATTTCAAAGTCAAATACATTGCCTTTGAGAGTCTTTAAAAAGAGTGAGTGGGAAAATGAGTGGGAAACTCACTTCTAGTTAATCAATAGTAAGTAATCCAATGCCATGATATTTCCCAACACTCTGCTTTGAGTTCTGTTTGTGTTCTCTGCTTTCAACACCTCCATTCAGTGGCCACTAACCTCCTGCCTTCTTCCAATGTACCTGTTAATTCCCAAACACCTCTCTCTCCCTGTATGGGTTCAGGTGCTTTGTCCAGATCTTTCTCCTCCCAAGACACTGTTCTTAAGAGAAAAGTGGAGGAGCTTGAAAACCTCTTTTCTAACTTACTCTCACATCGTATTTCATGAATACCATGAAAGACACCTAATACCATTTCTAATGCATTTCAAAAGCATTAATTAACAATTAATTAATCACCAGCAATCACATCATGTTACTGTACGTGCCAGTTTTCCAACATACTTTAATGATTTTCTATATAAACACTTTACTTCAAGAACTGAAATCATTGCAGCACAGCAGCACTTGTTACGTTGCCTAATACAACAGAAAAGGTTTCGTAAAAAATGCTATGAAAAACAGAGTTTTACTTTAGCACCATATAAATACTGAACTATGTCTCCAGCTTGCTGTAGCAGTGCTGTAATCACTGAAAAAAACAATGTATTGTTTCCCACTATTCTCTTAAAAAATCAGGTATCTTCCCCACTGAAACTATGTTTTACAGCTGGTCAAGCAGTTCTGTCCTCCTCTGAGCTGTTTCCTTTGAAGTCTCCTTTTATAATAGAAAATGACAATGCAATGATCTAAGTTCTTCAGAAATGTCATGTAAAGTATCAAGGTCAACCCCAGTTTTTGTTTTATGCTTAAGACCAACATTTTCTTGAAAATTCCCTTGCAAGTTTAAGTATTAATCCACTGAAGAACTATTGTCTCTGGTCTCAGTTGGCACTGTAATGTCCTTTAACACATGAACTTTCTGTTCCACATTGCTTAAGAAAGATTTTATACAAAAGCCTTACTTTTAATAAACAGACATTGTACTTTTGCACTTCTATAGGGTCAAACACATATCTATCTGAAAATGACAGGTGACAGCTTTGATGGATTAGTTTCATGACCAGGTCCACTGGAGTCTGGATCCAGTACAATTTTAGGAACCATCAGCAAGATCTGCAAGTCCCATAGGATGCCAAGCAACTCTACTGCATCCAAACAAATAACAAAAAGGCAAATCCTATGCTAAGAGGAATTTACACCATCTAAGAGGCGTTACCTAACTCTGGCACCCAAGGCAGGAGTACATGGAGCTCCCCTGACATCCATGGTGCCCATATCCCTGGTAACTGGGGAGGAAGACTCAGCTCCTGATTATAGTCAAATGCCTACACATGGAATAGTACAGACACGGCTTGCAAGACCCAAAAGTGCAATACTTCATACAGACTACTGGGTTATTCTTTTGTGATCACTTACCATACTCCTCTGGAATCTGCATGCCAAAGAGACCCAAGTCCTTCAGTCCTTTTAGAGTCTCAGGTGGGATTTTTGCATCTCGATCAATCTTCCTCGAGTCCACTACAAATACAGAAGGTTTTATAATTTAAAACTGTGTTTCTTTGTGCAGGAAAAACCCCTCTGAGGCTGCAGAGTTCTCAAATCAGAGCCAAGGTCACTGCGTGCTCTGAGCCAGCAGCACCTTGATCTCTAACCCAGCTAGCAGCCCGAGAGCCCAGCGCTGGGAGAGGGCTGCTGCCACATCACACCCCTCCCTGCTCTCATTCTCCTCTGGTCTTCTGAAGCGCCTTTGGAAAAGACACAGGGCTTGTTGCAGCACAGACGTTCTGCTCAGCCCTACCTTCACAAGAACCACTCCTCCTAGCTTCACCCTGAGTTACCAACTGCTCTGTTTGCCCTCCTCCCTGTGTGGCTGGAAAAGTCTCTGACAACACAAAACTGGCTGTTTTTAGCCTTTTGATGGCTGTCACACAGGCAAGTCCTAAGCACTGGAGAGGGAATTCCCAATTCTGTTTCTAGAAAGCAATGCTCCACTTAAGTAGTCCACCTTATTATACCAAAGTCAAAATACAAGGTCCCAAGAACACTGATTATAGGTGTAAAGTCAAAACACATACAAGACTTGGAAGTGGGAGAGATCAGTTTATTATTTAATATTCTCAAACATGTCTGTCTGTACAGGTTGTGCATATCTGTGTTAGCTGATTCCATGACTGGAATAGCAAGGTGCTTCCAGGATTTTCTATCTGGACTATGTCTAGGTCATGAAAAAAAAAAAAAAAGACATAAATGCATTAGTCACAAAAACGTTTTTCTTCTGAGTTATTTGAATTCTTGGGGATTAAAAGAGCTGTTCTGTCCTGTGGCAGTGAAAACGGAATCACATGAAGCAGCTCAGGAAGGCTGCAAGCTGCAGCAAAAGGAACAAAAGCTGTCTGTCCAAAAAGTACCCAGAAAGAAGCAATGGGGCTTCCCTAAAGAAACCTCACATTCACCCCAGCCAAAGGATGCTGTAACTGCTGTATGGAACAGAGCAGTGGGAGGCAACTGAACATCCTGATGATCTTCTAGGAGAAGATATTCAGGAAGAAAACTGAATTACAGAATTAAATTAAAGAATTAAGGAACTAAAAAACATTTCTTGTTTCTCAGGCTAGTGTTTAGCTCCATAGTGCCAGATACACATTTGTGTTCTGCCATCAGCTGCTCTGGGGAGAGAAAGGTGGATTTTTACCTTTTCCTCCACTACGCCCACACAGACCTATCCATGGTGTCTAGAATTTGTCAGGCTCTGTAGCAGCTCTGAGGAGCTGAATTTCCTTACCCAGTGCCAATCAAACCAAGTTTCTAACTGTGTGAGGGTGCCTCCTAACATATTCTTACCACACCTGTAAGTTACCTTGAATAATGTAACATTTAGCTACTAAAATTCAGAAGTAGTTGGGAATTCAAATAAGGACGAGCAATTTCCACCTTCAGTTAAGACCCTACAATTTGACATTTTTATTCCTCGTTTAAATATCAGTTTTTTTTACTCAATAAATGATGTTCCCCAACAGAGTAGAGAATTAAAACGTCATCTGCAAAAAATCTTCCATTTACAGTCACTGACCAACATTACACTTTCATAGTTAAAATCACCCAGATCTCACCAATTGTGATCTGTGACAATCACAGGCTTCTTCAATCCCCTGCAGTGTTCTGCAATCTAGACCCAGCACCTTTGCCTTGGAGACTGCTGAGTTGTTGTAGAATAAATAGACTTATGTACTGCAGCAGTAAAAGAAGAAACACCCTGCAACCCTGTCTGGAATGGGTATAGCTAATATGACTTTTCCCAAACAGAATCATTAGTCTGATGCTGGAAAACCATACATGCTTGTGATTTCTAAGAGCTTCTCAAGGAGTCACCATTTATGAACATCTCTGCTGAATTCTCCTAGAAACAGGTTTGGTACAATAGTTTAAAGGTTTCAGAACAAATTCACAGTATATGGAGTGGCAAATAGCATAATACTCAACAGAGCTAAACCTGAGTTCACATCCTACCTCTAACCCAGAATACTTTAATTTCCTGGTTTTCTCTGTTCATTTTTTTGTTTTGAAGATTTATGTCTTCTCATCAGCACCCAACACTCCATATATAAAAGCCATAAAAAAGCACATCTAGAGAACCAGCAGCAGGACGTAACTAGCAATAAATGCATAAAATAATGTAAATATTTTAAGTATAATAATTTTATTCAACTGTTACAGTTAACTCAATTTTAATCACTAAATAAGAAGAATAAGAAACCAATAACTATACCTTCTTCATTGAAGAATTTTTCTATAGGTCCTACAAACTGGTTCATCTCCTCTAGTTCTTCATTGCTGATTTCTGGAAAAGGGAAAACTTCTTCCTAAAATGAGAAGCAAATTTTTTTATTGTATTTTTTAAAGCATGACTCATGCAATTGAAATATCAAGAATTGATTTTTCAAATGCCAGACTCTAAAACCCATGAAAATTAAGAATTGTGGAAAATGTTCAGAAAGAGCCTTATCTGATGAATTCCACAAGACTCAACTCCACTCCATATTAAAACCAAATCAGAATGTACTAGCAGAAATGAGGAACATCAGGGAGGAACAGAGATTTTTAAGAGCTATGAGGATGATGATTCATCCACCGTGAATTCTGTCAACATAATCCCATCTGCAGATTAAAACAGTGTTAGTTAATTTTAATGTATATTGGAATCAGTTTACTGTTGCACTGTTTCCAAAGCTCACCCCATAAGCACAGCACACTCTGCCTGGGTAATGGTCACCAGTACAAAGGTCAGGGAGCCCCACACTGCTCTTTATCAGCACCTGGTAATTTGGTCATACACTGAAGTGGTATGACCAGACAGGCTTGAATAAGTAAACCCAAGCAACTCACACAAGTGAAAATACTACCTGAGTTTCTGCTCCTAGTTTTTATCATCCTTCCCCTTTTAAATAGAAGAGTCTACCTCTGGCCAAACAGAACTGTTCAGGATAAGCTGAAGAACTGTGTCAACTCCAAAATTCATGATCCAGTAAATGCTACAGTTTTCCAGCAAACTGCTGTATTGAGATTTGAAAGGGGGAGAAAAAGGCGTATGAAAGGGGTTTAGTGTGATGGAGTCTGAGTGCCAACTGTCAAGGCTTTACTTTACAAGGTCTGTTTTGGAAGATGTTACTGCTCAACCAGTGAGTTATTCCTTCTTTCAGTGAACTTAGCCCTGCATCTCTGACGAATGCACACTCCAAACCCCGGATTAACAAGTACTGCTTTAATACAGCGTTCATCTCAAATTGGTAACTGCCTTGTTCAGTGGCATCTCAAGACACAATAAGAAATCCAATCTTTCCTGCACAGAATTGTAAGCACAACCTTCCATAAAGTCTTGTTCCTTGAAATAAAGGGAGAATAAATTGACCTAAATTTTGTGCAATGCAGTTTTTCAAAGCCCAAGGCCCAATTACAGACACTTGTGTTTCTGTAGGGAACTTGCTAGGCTTGCAAGGCCAGATGACTGTGGTTTAGCTGGTTGCTCCTTAGCACTTAGAATTACGCCATGCACTTGTGTGCCCCAGACCTGGGGAAGAGCAGCTGGAAACTGCCCATGGGAAAGGAGCTGGGGGTGCTGATTGATGGAGCTGAACATGAGCAGCTTGTGCCCAGGCAGCCAGGAAGCCCCCAGCACCCTGGTCTGTATCAGCACCAGTGCGGCAGCAGGGCCAGGGCAGGGATTGTGCCCCTGCACTGGGCACTGGTGAGGCCGCACCTCGGATCCTGTGTTCAGTTCTGGGACCCTCACCCCAAGAGAGACATTGAGGGGCTGGAGCGGGGCCAGAGAAGGGCATGGAGCTGGTGCAGGGCCTGGAGCACAAGTGTGATGGGGAAGGGCTGAGGGACCTGGGGGTTCAGATGGAGAAGGCTCAGGGGGGACCTTGTCGCTCCCTACAATTGCCTGACAGGAGGATGGAGCCAGGAGGGGCTGGGCTCTGCTCCCAAGGAACAAGGGATGGGACAAGAGGAAACGGCCTCAAGCTGCACCAGGGCAGGTTTAGATGGAGCTGAGGAACAAGTCCTGCCCCAGAGGGTGCTCAGGCATTGGAACAGGCTGCCCAGGGCAGGGCTGCAGTCACCGTCCCTCACACAGCGTGTAGATGTGCGGCCTGGGGATGTGGGTTAGGGGTGGCCGTGGCCGCGCTGGGCACGGCTGCCCCCCAGAACCTTAAGGGCCTTTTCACACCTCCACTACCCCGCGGGTCGAGACTCTCCCACGGCCGGTAACGGGGAGCGGCGGCGCGGCCGCAGCGCGCCGAGGAGCCGGGGCCAGGCCTGCCGTGCCCCCCGCCGCGCCGCGAGCCCCCCCGGCCCCGCTCACCTTGCGCAGGGCGCCCATGAACAGCTCCTTGGCGAACGCAGGCCGGGGCGCGGATGTGCGCAACTTGCGCGCAGGCAGCGCGAGCGCGGCGGGGCCCGGCAGCGCGGAGCGCAGGGCGCGCAGCACCAGGGCACTCATGGCAGCAGCGCACCGCGCGCGACCGAGTGACGGCAGCGCCAGCGACGCGCACGTGACTTCGCCCCTTTCCCGGCAGCCCCCGCGGGACCTCCGGCCCCGGCTGTGGGCGGGAGGTACCGGGAGCAGGGTGG
Organism: Neopsephotus bourkii; assembly: GCF_033783945.1. Taxonomy (NCBI): domain Eukaryota; kingdom Metazoa; phylum Chordata; class Aves; order Psittaciformes; family Psittacidae; genus Neopsephotus; species Neopsephotus bourkii. The sequence goes on along the minus strand of NW_026901417.1, from coordinate 2,026,786 downwards.
GACCGGGGGCGAGGGTTGGTGCGGGGCAGCGGCGGGGCTGCCGGAGCCCCGGGCAGGCGGTAGCAGCAGGCACGCAGGGACTGGTGCCCGCAGGGACTGGTGCCCGCAGGGACGCGTTCTGGAGCACGGAGGATGTCTTTGTGCCGGCTTCCTGAGCCAGCTCCCCAGCGCCAGCGCGGCCCGGCAGGGAGCGGGCTAGCTTCACTCTCGCTCCGCTGTGGCTGATGGCGCTGCCCTGCACATCGGGGCCGTGGGCATCGCCACCAAATCCCCATCAAAATCCAGCTCCCCCCAACCCGACCGTCTCAAGCTGGGAGCAGGGGGACGGCGGGGGCTGACGGCCCTCACAGGAACGGCCCTTCGCTGGTGCAGCCGCTTGCAGGGGTAACCAAGCGCCAAAGACAAAACAGCACCCCCGCAGCCTGGGGCCGGCACTGCGCTGCACTGAGGCTGTGCAGTTGTATCTCTCCTTCCATGGCTTTCATCTGCCGTGCCTTTGGCAGTGAGGTTTTAGTTAAAAACCAGCTCTGTAAACCGTGCCAGCTTGCTGGGCTGGGTACCTGAACCCTGCAGGCTGCTAGGAAACACGCTGCTCCCTGTCCGTGTGAGAGGTCACTAGGCAGGTTCACTTCATCACCTGATGTGGTAACACTACTACCTCTGTAGGGTGCTTGTATCTCTAGGATGTTGATGGTATGGATAGTAAGAGAAAAGCCTGCTCTGCTGCTCTGCCTTCTGACACAATGGGTTCAGGGTGCATACAGCCCTCCCACATGGTGTCACGGGGTGGGAACCTGCCTGGCACTGGGGCGAAATGGTCGAGTGCTGAAAAGATGGCGATGCTCCACCAGTGCCACATCCCCGTTTGGACAGAGATGTGGTAGGTGGTAGGTAAGACCTCCTCTGGGGTCAGGAGAAAAGCTGCGGGTCCAGGACATCCTTCCCAGACTAACTGTGCTCTATCTGGGACCACTCTCTACTGAGACAAGTCAGACTGGTTCTGGTCAGCACAAAGGGGATGATCTGGCAACTCTGAATAAACAAGCAAAGCACACAGTAAAAGACTGCTTAAATAAAATGATCCCAGCAGTGAAAACAGGGCTAGGCAGTTAGGAAACAGCAGGAAAAGGATGCCTCATCAGGATGTTCAAAAGAACTGAAAGAGCAGCCAGCACACTCCACCTTGTGTATTCATTCACTAAGCATGAGAATAGGATTGTGAGCATACCCTAAAGAAATACCTGTTTTTTTCCAACTGCAGGATAAACCACAGTGGAGGACAGCATATCCACAGCAGGAAACTACAAGCAGACACTCACTTGCAAAGCATCCTGTTTGTTTCTGTGCTGACATAAATGGTATCACACCACTTACTTTGTCCCATACTCTTCCTAATGTTGTATGTGACTACAGTTGAAAGCACTCTCCTGGCAGCCTTCACTAACTGAATTCCACTGTTCTGACCTATAGACATCTCCAGAGTGCATTCCACAGACCTGCACAATATGCTGCTAAAACAATAATGCATTTTTTTGCCTTCTGCTTCAGAAACATGCCCAAACTTTTTCTTTCCCCCCTTTTATTTACAGCTCATCTCTGCTATCCTGCCACTCAGCTATTCATCCACACATTCATATCATTCCAGCTGCCTTTGACATCAGCAGGTCACTCTTCACTCACTACCTTCATGGACCACCTAATCCCTCAGCTGTTAGAGAGCTCTTCTTAACTCACATTCTGCCATCAACTATGACTGCTACCGTGATGTGCATTTCAGTCTGTTCCATACAGAATTGCTTTCTTGAGAAGGAATTAATACAAAAAAGGGATACAAATCAGCACATGTGTGTCATGTAATTACCCAAAGGTTTTCCTTTCTTTTTTACTGTAGTTTTCAGCAGCTGCTTAAGAACTGGTATTCAGTGATAGAAACACCTGGTAATACTGAGCTCCTGGAGTCATGGATGTTTTACTTACTGAAGGAGTGCCACTGCAGGTCTAAATCACTTTGTAAAAATATTCACTGGTCTTTGCAGCGCTTCCAGGAGAACACATACAATTCCTGTTGTAGCCTCTCCTCCCTTTATGCAATTGTTGTTCTGTCCTTTTCAATGAGACACATGGAAGGAAAGCTTTGCACTTGAAATTCGTCATCATCTTCCCCATGGGCATGTGGTGATGTGCTCATCGCATCACCTCTCCTGCCTCTGAATATTGTAAGTGAAGTTGGCTTACAAATTAAACCTTGAGAGCAGGAACTGGTATTTCCACTTCTGCTCCTGGTCGCACGCTGTGGGATCCTGTGTTTGAAGCACAGCTGTTAACACGGACAGATCTGTCCAAGCTACCGTGTGTCCAGGACTACCAGGCTGCAGCTACTGTAAGAAGCTAAAGGAAGGACAACTGTTAGTGAAAGGGGTTCCTCACAGGGTGTGGTGGCACTAACAGGCAAACTGCCTGTTAGGTCTGTCGTGTTAGATTAACATGAAGCACTAAATTATCTCTTGGGTTTTAGTGTTTGTTTGAAGTATTCTGTTTCTAATTACAAATGTATAATTTTTATAGTTTTTTCTTTACAGCCAAGTAAGATTTATTTCTTTCAAGAGACAGAAAATTGGCCAAACTCTGCACTGAGACCAGGTGTAAATCTTGCTCTGTGAAGGAGATAACCTGAACTCTGTCTAGCAACCACACTGCAGGCAGAGCTGTGGGTGAAGAGCAGCAGGCTGGAGAGCACAGGTTTGTATCACACACAGATGACAGTGGTAAGTGAGGGAACAAGGGCAGCCATGAAGAGACCTTGCAGTAACTGCACAGTGTGAATGAATAGAGAGAGGACATGGGTTCTGAGCCTCTTTGCCAAAATAAGTTTTATTGTACTCTGATGTTAGGAGCAGGAAGGAGCCCCATGATCTCAGTAATTTGCTTTATCTCAGATGAGGAATCTGTTTCTCCCCTCTCACACATGGAAAGAGAAACAGATAACCTGAAACACAAGGCTTTTTCACCAGCTTCTCTGAGATATTTCAGATCCACACAGCCAGAGGGATTGTCCAGCCTACCTCCCCTGTGCTTCATTGCTAATACACAGCCACCTTTTCTGCATGAAGCTATGCTGGCAGTTTGCAGGTATGTTAGCAGGGTCACGAAACACTCCAGGTATAAAATACCTGCAAACTAGTTTGAAAACTTACAAATTGCTATAGCAGAAGAGTTTGCACATAATCAAAGACACTCAAAAATCACTGAAATGCTGTGAAAATTCCGGGGTATAAACAAACACCTGGGATGTTTTAACTTCTACCCAGAGCACTTGGTACACATTTCTTATTGGGCTAGAAAATGTTGCTTCTTGTCACTGCTCTTCTGAACTCAACTTTTGAAGCATGACAGAAGTTTCTCCAACTATCATAGGATCATAGAATCCCAGACTGGTTTAGGTTGAAGGGACCTTAAAGCTCATCCAGTTCCAACCCCCTGCCATGGGCAGGGACACCTTCCACTAGAGCAGCTTGCTCCAAGCTCCATCCAGCCTGGCCTTGCACTATGGCCATTGTGGTTATGGTTGCTGGAGATGGATATAAAGGACTATTAGTCAGTAAAAGGAAAATAACTATCAGTCATGAGCATATGGTGAGCTTATGGAGGAGGGAAATGCACCTCTGGAGGCAGAGAGCTGCTATGCTGCACAGCCACGGGGCGGATATGCTCCTGTCCAAGGATCATGTACAGGGGAAGGGCTCACTTAGTCAGGCTGGGTCCAAATGTGATGAAACCCATGTCTGAAAGTCAGATCGTTTCCTCATCAAAAACCTTAAATCTGTAATGACTGAATGAATTGATTTCCAGCTTTGGTTCACTGTGATACCACTGCTGAATAACAGCCTCCTGACCCAGCACACCTGCACAGACCTTCCTTTTTCCATTTCCCTAGACACACAAATAAAGCCCATTGCTTTGTCAAACATTTGCTAATGTATTATTGTGCAGCAGAAATGAGAAACTGTAGAGAGGAAGCGTTTTTCACTGCATGCAGAACATTTCGTTTGTGTCAGAATGAATTCACCCCATTCATCTTATTAAAGACAGATTATTTTTTCCTTGCTCATTATATTTACCTGTTTAAATCACTATATCTAAATCTGAAGGAGTAAATGAAAGCTGAAGTTGCACATGTCATTTTCCAGCGGAGCTGATAAATTGTGTGCTTGTGTGATTTGTTTGAGCTGGCTGTGGCTTGTGAACCATGAGGCTAATTTCACATCTCAGTTGCTGCAAAAATGCTAAATGAAGGGGATTTTTTCATAACATTTTATCCCTAAAAATATGCATTTATATGTGTGGTAAAAAAAATGAAAATCTAACCAGTTCCAAAGGGATAGTTTCAAGTCAGCATCACCCACACAACTTTCATTAAGTCTCATTTAGCTTAGGAAGTACTTCAAGCAGAGATCTTAATTTAAGCATTTCCCAGCATTCATCATCAGCCTTATCCTGCAGTTGATTTAGTTTTGTCAAGTAACACAGGATTTGGCCTTAATTCTTGAAATAATATGAAACAAAAAGAAAGTTACTAAAAATACATCTAAAATGAAGCATTTTCCCCGTCACTTGTCTATTTTAATTAGTTCTATCAAGTTAGCTGTGTTATGTTCTCCTCCAGGAATTTTCTATCACCAAAATATAGCAGCAAAAATCACTCAGTAAGTAGGTTACAAATCCTGTGTTTCCTCTTGACAAAGGTGCAATGCAGCTATAAGACTTATTTAATAAATAAAATGTTAATAAAGATGTATCATGGCATGTTACTGTAAGTACACTGCTCATCTTATGTAAATACGTCTGCCAGAACATACACGTGCTGAAATAACCCACAGTCCTAAAAAGTTTAAATAGAATTCATGAGGTTGTTTTGTCAACCAGAACCTGAAAAGAGATGCAGGTGAAACACAGTTCAGAAGTAAAACATAGGAAGGTCTTGAGTTTGGTTTCCTGTCATTTCAATATTGCACTTCTTTATTTCAACCAGAAGAATACAGAAATACCTGGAAAGCAACCCCCTCTGAAAAAGATGTTCTCTAGATGAGCTTGCACTGCACGACAACTGATCCGTGTGATTCCTGTGTGTACTGATCCATCGTGCAGGCAAACACCTGAAATGCACAAACGTGGGATAGGGTTTAGGAAAAGTTTTAAGACATTCAGCTTCTGACTTGCAAATCTGTGATTTTCAGTTATAATTTATGGCAGCAAACCTTGACCTTTTTCTTCATGTGAGGGTAGGATTGCCTGTCCTAAGTGAGAAGGCAATGTAACTTGTTAAACCGTCAGTCTCACCTCTGTGCCTGGCAAAATCTTGGAGCAGGTTCTCCTGGAAGGCATGCTAAGGCACATGAAAAACAACAAGGTGCTTGGTGACAGCCAGCATGGCTTCACTAAGGGGAAATCCTGCCTGACCAATTTGGTGGCCTTCTATGGTGGGGCTACGGAACTGATGGACAGGGGTAGAGCAGCTGATGTCATCTACCTGGACCTGTGTAAAGTGTTCAACACTGTCCCACACGACATCCTTGTCTCTAAATTGGAGAGACATCAATTTGATGAATGGACCACTCGGTGGATAAAGAACTGGCTGGATGGCCGCACACAAAGAGTTGTGGTCAATGGCTCAGTGTCCAGCTGGAGACCAGTAACGAGTGGTGTCCCTCAGGGATCGGTGTTGGGACCGGTCTTGTTCAACATCTTTGTCGCTGACATGGACAGTGGGATTGAGTGCGCCCTCAGCAAGTTTGCCGATGACACCAAGCTGTGTGGTTCGGTTGATCCGCTGGAGGGAAGGAATGCCATCCAGAGGGACCTTGACACGCTTGTGAGGTGGGCTGATGCCAACCTCATTAAGTTTAACCATGACAAGTGCAAGGTCCTACACCTGGGTCGGAGCAATCCCAGGCACAGCTACAGGCTGGGCAGAGAAGAGATTCAGAGCAGCCCTGCAGAGAAGGACTTGGGGGTGTTGGTCGATGAGAAAATGAACATGAGCCAGCTTCAGTGTGTGGTTGCAGCCCAGAGAGCAACCCTGTCCTGGGCTGCATCAAAAGGAGCGTGACCAGCAGGTCGAAGGAGGTGATCCTGCCCCTTTATTCTGCTCTCTTGAGACCTCACCTGGAGTATTGTGTGCAGTTCTGGTGTCCTCAACATAAAAAGGACATGGAACTGTTGGAACAAGTCCAGAGGAGGCCACGAGGATGATCAGGGGACTGGAGCACCCCCTGTATGAAGACAGGCTGAGAAAGTTGGGGCTGTTCAGCCTGGAGAAGAGAAGGCTGCGTGGAGACCTCAGAGCAGCCTTCCAGTATCTGAAGGGGGCCTATAGGGATGCTGGGGGGTTGGAACTGGATGGTCTTAAGGTCCTTTCGAACCCTAACTATTCTATGATTCTATGATTTTTCACTACATATGTACACAGGCTTTAGCAGAGACTTAGGGAATGCAACTCCACTAAGATGAGCATCTCAAACAAATAGGGATATTAAGATTGAACATCCCCTCTCCCCCCTCCCCCCCCCCCCAATTGTGAGCTGTCAGACCATCCTGTTCAACACACCCTGAATTTTTCAGTTAAGTTACTTGGCATTCCTGCAACCGGTGCAAATCTATCACACAAGCCACAACTGCTGCTGAGCTTTCTTTGCCTATTTCTCTGCAGTTGTGCCATGAATACTTCCAACCTAGTCTGAGTTTAGGTAGAAAGCAGCAGCATTTAGACATATTATTTAGGTCCTACTTTTTGAATGGATCAGGGAAAAACCCACCAAAACACAAAACCGAACAGATTTGTAACATTTACAGGCTCTGAGATTTAAATTAGAGGAGACAGACTCTTTGCCTTCTCAAAATGTAAATGTATCCGAATTCTTAAAGTCACAGAATCACAGGCTGGTTTGGGTTGGAAAGGACCTTAAGATCACCCACTTCCAGCCCCCTGCAACGGGCAAGGATGCCTCACACTAGATCATGTCCCCAGGGCTCTGCCCAACCTGGCCCTGAACATTGCCAGGGGTGGGCATTCACCACTTCTTTGGGCAGCCTGTTCCAGCATCTCATCATCCTCACGGTAAAGAACTTCTTTCTTGTACCTAGCCTGAACTTCCTCTGTTTACACCCATCACCCCCTGTCCTATCACTAGTCTCTGATGAAAAGTCCCTCTCTGGCATCCAAAAATCATAGCTTCTAAGCCAGGAATAGAAGTAACCAGTAAAGAACATCACTGCAAATCCTGTTATTTTCACTAACAATGCTCCTGGGAGGCATTGGTCATCGAGTGGGCTGCAAAGCTCAGAGGGATGTCATACTGGAAGTGATAAATGGGTACTTACCTACCAAAAAATCTTTGATGGAGATGCGCATCCTGAAATGACAGCTATTTGGAAATAGGTCATGGCTGACTTCTCACAAAATAATTCCAGAACCTCCTAAAATTCATAGAACAAACAGGCACACACTGTGTTTAGTTTAAATTCATAGCTAAGCATTAGTTTCAACAGTCTTTGCAGACACACTATAATCCCCCTGAAATTTGGGAAATGCACAAAAAGAATGCAATCGAGTATGCCACAGGTTATTATCCAAAGTGATTGCAGCAGCCTAACATCAAACATTGTGAAGGCCGCGTGTGGCAAATACGCCTGCATAGCGCTCCTTCTGTGGTATAAATTAAGACACACAACTAAATGCAGGTACCAATGGATGTGCAGAAGCAGTGAATACTCACAGCTCAATCCAAAGAGTATGGGTCACACTTGGGCAAAGGACTGTGCCCATGGGAAGGACAAGCTGAGAACACCCGAGTCCAGTGCAGGCAGTTCAGTCACCTGAACAGGAGCTCCTGGGGCAGTGGACAGCCAGAGGATGAATGGGATCAGTGGAGCATGATGGACAGCTCATGGTAAAGAAGATTCAAAATGTGGTTACTGGTTTGCAACACTTGAATGCTTTGCTAAGTAGGGCACCAACAAGTCCCTTTAGTGGTACCTCTCGCTGTCTGCAGATCTAAGTGATGTATTTATTACTCTTTATTGTACTTTGGAACTAAATATATCTACAGCACCACCAAACCAACCAAAGCTTGTTGAGAGGGGATCACAGTCTCCACAGTACTGACCACTATTCCCACCAACTTATCTTTACTTTAGGATGCAGACTGAAAGCGTGACCCCTCTGCAGGGAGCAGCAGCAATCCCATTGACTCAGTGGGGCCAGGACACACAATTGGAAGGAATTTCCTTCATTTCGGGTCTTGAAGAGTTGAAGTTCTTGGATTATACAAAATGAGAAACAAAGAGTTTTAAATGATTTATTTGATTTCTCCACATGACCACAGTTATAGTTTTACATCAATAGGGTCTGTTACTACTTACAAACAGAATGCATATTAAAATGAAAGCACTCCTTTCTTCCCCAGAGTTACAAAAGGGGTCTCAAGCCTCCCCAGAACAGAAGCTTCTTGTAAGCATAATGGTTTTTGAAGTCTCTAAGAGTCTGCATTCAAGACCTAATTCTAACAGTTTAATACAACTCAAAGCTGATTTAAGTTCCTAGCAGGAAATAGGCAACCTCAAAGTGACTGCAGACGTAGAGTAATGCTAATTTACACACTATGTACAATTTAGAGAATTCTCTATTCCCCCCACTGGTCCCGTTTTCACCGCCCCCTTTTCTCTCTCCCAAATTTGATCTTGTTATTGGTTCCACTTTTCTTTTAAATATATACACAATAATCCATTTTGCAGGCAAGAAGTGCGATGGTATTTTACAACGGAACAGCAAAATGCATGCTTAACTGCAGAAAACACACAGCTTCATATGGAACAGCAAGTCAACATCTAGAGATTCATTGTTTAAATATCTGCTGACTGTCTTTCAGCTCATTTTATCAAGAAACAAGAGGCTTCTGCTGCATGCAGTACATGATGGGAAAATCATTCTACACCGCATGTTAGACTTGGCTTTTTTTAGCAATACAAGACGCACATTATATTAGGATGAACTTTGCTTTTTGTTTTGTTTTTTTTTTTTTACATTGTTTTACATTTCATTCTTAACTTAAAAAAATAAAAACCCCAAATATATATTTGATTGTTGTCCCAGAAAAGATTTTTGTTGCCACACCTTCATTCATGTTTTCCTTTCATTTGTTCAAATCAGCATGACTACTTTGCCGCATCACTGATGGGAAAAAGAACCCGTGGTCACTGTGCAGTTCTGTACCAGTTTTTGCTTGGCAATGGCATCTTAGGAAATCCCCTCTCAGTTCTACTCCTGCCTGCAGGCCAAAACCAATTCATTTTCTTAACCCTATTTCAGTACTAACATTTCCCTGTTCTAGGCATGGTCCCCACTGCTCTAAGCAATTGTTAATGAAGGATGGAGCCAGAGAGGTTATACTACAGCCGTAAGAAGCAGCAAAGTTCTGAAGACTTGTGCTGTCACCCAGACACATTTGTTTGTTTAAAGTACACACAAACAGAGTCTAAAAAAACAAAAGAAAAAATCTGGTGCACTGTTTCTCCTCATTGACTTGAAATACTGGAGTTTACACTGTGCTCTTCTGTGACCAGTTTTGTTCTACAAACTAGCCCCAAATGATCTGTGATTTCACACATGTGACTTAATGCACAATCTCTTTCCCCACGTTGACACGAGATCACATGTAAGTAGTATCTGCATGCGCATTTTTGACATCTCCTGAATGTTTAATCGATTGCACATGGAAAATCAGTGGTCAAGCAATGTGGCTTCCTGTGAAAATTTAAATTACTTATATGTAGCTCTAATTTAAATGAATTAAAGGGGTTTTTAAACATAAAGCAAATGCAGACCTGGGAGACTGAACACCATCACTGTTAATTACCACACCAGAGTTGGATTTTCCTCTCCACTGCTACCGCATGTTTTGCACCTATTCCATACACAGGCCTTTTACTTACAACTCTGCATCTGAACCAAGGACAGACTCCGTCACTCAGTGAAGAGGAGCATTCTTACCTCTGTTGTAATTAAAAGATGCAGTTTCTGAAAGATGTTTGTACCTGAATGGTTCTTTATCTTTTCTGGAACAACCTATAAATTACAGTTAGACTCTACTATTGGTACAGATGTATGAAGAAAAGTCTACATATTGAAATATGTTATCACTTTACTTCAACTAATATCAACAGTAACAGATATATTTTGCAAATATACAATATGTAGAGTGTAGCCTCACACTAATAACATTAGATGACATGCAGACAGTTCTACTTTCCCTTATAAGAACAGTATATATTTTTTAAACTGCAAAGAACAGAGCCTCAGGGACCCAGGGGAGCCCTCTTAAGGTGAGCCGCAGAATTCGGAACAGAATGAGTGATACTTAAAAATCATAATGCAATTACTCTTGTATTTTCATGAAGGTAAGTCAGAGGAGAAGGAGCAGAAAGGGGAAAACGTATTGCACATGTGTGGAACAAACGTGGACAGCTTGAAACAAAAGGCTAAACTCTAGATTGCTGTATTTGCCCTCTGTGGAGGTTAACAAAGTGCTCAGTTTGCAGTTTGCTGGTATTGTGACATTGATGGCATGAAAGGGAAAAAAAATTACTCATCCTCTCCGCCCTCCCCCCCGATATTAGAGATGCCATGAGCAAGCCAATATGGAAAGTCACTCTCTTGTTTTCATGTCTTCATCATTTCTGACCATTTTATTACCATTAAATAGAAACTCGACTGGTTGTTATTATAATTACTTTTACCCATCTCATACTGGAACTTTTTGCTCATCCTCTTCAAGGTTTGCTTTTAGGCTGGTACAGTTTTGCAGTTGTGATTCCTTTGTCTCTACTGTTTAGGTGTAAAGTCCTTGCAGTGGCTCAAAATGCTGAAACTACAAAGTAGGCGCCATGTATAACTTTGTACAGGATTTCGGGATAAAAACTGTACATCAATTTGCAAATGGTTTGATTACAACACATAAGCAACAACAGCACAGCCTATTTTTATGTGATGTCTTGCCACTAACTGGACTATGAACGTGAGGGTTTGAGCATAATCTCAGCCTGCTGAGTGCTGGGTACTTTCAAACTTACAAATGTGATGAGTAAAAATGGTGAAGCCACTTTGTTGCTAGCACATGGCTACATGGAATTACATATTTTTTATATATATATATAAAAACCCTATACTAAAGTCTAAAACGAACCTTCAAGTTTTAGAGCACTTCCCCCTGGAAATGCTCGGACTAGAATTCAGCTTCTTTGGGGGTAAAAATGAGAAATTATGGTGAAGAGGAAACAAAGTAGCTGAGGAAGATGGAAGTTTGCCATTGTCATGTTTGAGATGAATGTTTTTGCAGTGTGTACATGCACCTGTCGTCACTCTTCATGTGTGTTCCTGAAATCATACGTGTACAAAAGAAATGTGGATCATGTAAATTCACAGTTATCACAGCCTTTAAAGTGTCTAAGAACTTGTGTGACCAATGCTTCAAGATGACCAGTGGGCAAGGGTCACCCTACATTGCTACGGTAGAATTACTGCATCGTAACGAGTTTGCTTACCTGAAATAGCAGAGCAGTTATAATACTGATTACGTATGATATTATCGTGTTAATAAAATAAGGATTTATACAAAGCAGTATTGGACTACAACATTTAAATGCTATGTTACTTGGCACATTTAGTAATGATTGCTTAGAAACCTTAGCAAGTCCTGAGGACTTGAAGTGAAAATACTGACGTGTCTGAGATTTCTTTCTAACATTTACTGTTTTTGGTCTACTCTTTCATATGCTATTCGTCTATTATACTGTCCTATCAAGTAAGTGGAATTCCTTGTAAGGTCTATATTGCTAGTTTTGTGGACTGAAAAAAATTCTTTCCAAGCACAAATGTTAACTATACAGTATATATATATATTTATATGTATATATTTATATTATATAAAGTTTACTTACGTACTTTCATCAACCATATCAGGTCTACTTATTTATTTTGCCCATTGACAATAAAAGAGCAAGAATGCAACACTTGGTTCTGTATCACTTTGTCCCTTTTTCCATAGACTAAGTTTTTATTATGCAGGTAAAATTGCCAAGGGATTTGGTGGGAAAGGTCGCTTTACTCATATGCAGCAAACAGCACGTTTTCAAGGCAGTTTGGAAGTAAGAACTAACCAGATGGTGAAGTTCTATTGAGTAGATAAGTAAAACCAGTACTGACTGCGCTAACTTGAATTATTTTATTTAGTAACAGCAAGCCTGTAAGCTCACACAACTCAATTAAATCATCTAGGTAAAAACTGACAATATTACTTGGTGCTTCCTGTAAGTGCCTTTGTAACTTGGTTTAAAACTACAGTTATTAGGAGGGTCAATATGTTCTAGACTATTGTGCTGATGCCACTGTGTTTGGGCTTAGTGCTGGCTGAAGTGGAGGGGGGCGGTGGTGGCCCATGGTGATGCTGAGGATGAGAAGAGTGTGCTGGGTGCGGCGGTGGGTGAGGGGAGTGGGAATGCTGAGAGTGAGGGTGCTGCATGTAGGGTGTGTGTGGGGAGTGTGCCGCGTGTTGGGAGTGGGGCACGTGTTGGTGGTACTGGTGTGGGTGCTGGAGATGCTGGGGAGGGTGGTAGTGGTGGTGGTGGTGGTAGGGCGGTGGGTTCTGCTGCATGTGGCAGTACTGCGAATGGTGAGAGTGCACTTGGGCCTGCGTCTGCCCCTCGCCTGGCCCCGCGTGATGCATGGCAGAAGGATGCTGTGAGTGTTGCTGATGTGGGATTACTGGAGGGTGCGGAGGTTGCTGTGATGAGCCGGATGGTGGATGGCCTTGGGAAGGTGGCTTTCCCCTTTTACTACCAAATAAGGAACCTAGGAGTGAGGAGGAGTTAGGCATAGTCTGGTGAGGGCGAGATGGACACTCTCGGGTTGATGTAGCTCTTCGGCGCATGTGAGGACTGCTAATGATGGACCCCTAAAAAGAAATTAATAGAAATAAAAATTAAAAAAATCTTAAAATGTTTAAAAGAAAAAGTTCACACTGACCCACAAACTCCTCCTTCAGTGCTCGCAGGGGTGGACTATGTTAAGGGTTGTAGGAAAAATGTCATTTCCACCTTCTCCGAGTTGCCAAGGAGGCACTCGTGCCCTTCTTGGGGGATTTTAAGCATTAAATGTTCTTCTCTCAGTATTTTAATAACAAAAGCTATGACTTTAAGTAAGAAAAATGTCACGGAAGAGTAACATGACAGAAGACCTTGGAGTGTGTTTTTAAAGGAAAAATGCATTTTAAAATACTGTAAAAAATACCATACTTGCCTTTTTACAACAAAAAATAAAGCTACATTAAATTCAACCTAAATAGCTAAAACACAGAGCAGCAAACACTACTGTTACAATTCTGATTTCAAAACACTATTTTTAACTTTATGCTTTTATAGTAGTTTTCCACTACTATATGCCACAGTGCTGCTTCTCAAGCCTACCTCTGAGTTATGTGTGAAATGGAATCAGATCATTTTTGCCACTTAGGTTTCTATGGGACTGGGTTCTTCTGACCCAATGTTTTCTATGATTTAGTCTGGAATGGTGTATTTAGTTGCTGGACATTTTGGCTTTGTATTGTTTAAAAAGAGCTATGGGACACAACAGTACTTAGGCAAAGTGTGCTAGATTGAAACTGCAATCTACCTAAAGCAAACACAAAAAATAAAGTCAAAAGAAAAAAGGAGAAAAATAAAGAAAAAAATCTGCAAGCTGAATTCAGAGACATGAACAGTATATATAAATGGTTTGAAGATGAATGAAATCTCATGAAATCCACATTGAATTCACCTATCTTAATCGTTTTTTTCCTCCCATGCCCTATCTGTGCAATTCCATGGTGTCATGACTGCATACATTGAGCAATTTAACTCGAAAATAAGCAATGGGAATGGTTGAGCATGAAAGTTGATAGTTGTAGCTAAATATCAAACAGCAAGAACAGTGTACTTGGTAACAAAAAGCAAGTGGGCTTTTAAGCTGGGACCAGACTGAAATGGTGGCAAAAGGACACATCATACTCATTTAACCATGCTTGCAGGAACAAAGGGAACAAGGTTAGCTCAAACCAAAAATGGCATTGGTCTAAAACAAGCTGTCAGTGCTTTTTAAGCTGGAAGAATACGGAGTGAGTAGCCTAGGCATGCATTTTATTTGTGGCAGGCAGGTTATATGTTAGAAGAAAAAAGAGCAAAAAAATATGTATATAAAAGAAAGGTTTGAAATGCACATCATCACATCCAGCTAGACATCAGGAACTTCCTACTTACTTCCATATTGCTGTCTAGCGATCCTGCACTGCTGCGTCTCCCACGCTTGCCTGCCCAGGACATGCAACACCAGAGATTAGAGATGAGACAAGACCCGGGTGAAAAACAGCTGCTTGCCCTGCATTGCTACAGCAGTCTAAGTGCAACTAGGGGCTGCGGGGTTAACATGGCACTGGACTGGTACAGCAGCTACAGAGGCAGAAACTGCCATTTTAAGGCCATTAGTTACATTAAGTTTCTGTACCTGGCTGGTTTTTCAGAGGCATTGTTGTTGTGAATCGACTACCGTTAGCGGGGTGTGATTTTTTAAGTAGCTGTACAACTCTTCCAATAAATGTGTTTTAGAGCATCTATATTTAGTAGTATGGTTATGATGTTGGCCAACAATGATTTTAAATAGTTTGATTTCCTAGTATTTAGTTGTCTATGAAGTTTCTTTCTTTAAAGACTGGTAGCATTGATGTATACTGGGGGGCTGGTATTAATTTAAATACAGACTCTAATATTGGCATATTCTGGTCTTCGGTGGGGGGGGACACCAGTGAGGGGCATTGGTTTTATCATTCCAGTTTCAGTTCTGAACCTCAGTGGATTTCATATAATCTTCTTTCATGAGGCTTAAAAAAACTAAACTTAATTTTTGATCAGTCTGGAATCTGTCTCGACATTATGGCTAGATTTTGTTTGTTTAGCTGTGCAGTGCTTGAGCTTCAAGTCTGATGGATTTGTTCTCCCACGGTCCCAAACTGCCCAAGACATTTGCCTAAAACTTCGACTGAAACACCACTGTTTGCCTAAAGAGCCAGAACACCTCAGAGGCTACACGTAGGACACAAGATCCTGGATGTTCTCTCTCATTTACACTACCCATAAGTCTTACAAGATCAGTATGATCTAAAGTGCCACCTCAGGATCCATAAGCACAGCTTTGGCCTGGCTGGTCCAGGGATGCTGCCCCACAACACAAGTTTTTCTTAGGAGCTACAGTTCTCTTTATGGTACTGTAACATTTCCCCCTCTCTTACTAAACCCAAGCATTACTCCCCAGTACAAACTTCTCTACACTGACATTCAGTTGAGGGGAATGTTGTGGTCAAGTTGTTTTGGTTGACCTGTTAAGACTTGCTGGAATTTTGAACAGGCTCTTGGTCAAAAGCACTTCATCTGTTGCTGCAGTTTTAGCCTCATCAAAGCCACAACTGTACTATTTTATGAACTCCCCAAGAAAAGCTGGGTTTGATAATCCCTTCTTTTTACTTCTAGTCAGGCTATGACTTTTTTTTTTTCTCCACTCACGGGGTTAATACCAATGAATACTCAAATCCCTCCTGCTTGCTGATACAGAAACACTGGGAAAGATAGCCATCTCTTGACCTAGCAGGCAATATTGCAAATAAGACTGACAGCTGCCACAGGTCATTAAATGTGGCCAAAAATGAAGGAAACCAGGAAAATCTAATGCCTTTTGTGTAAAGCAGGAGGCGAGTCTCTAATAAAATAACCATGACAGTATATATGCAGTATATAGGGACAGAAAGAGACGGATGGATTTTTGCTTAGAGTAGCTTCAGGGCAAAGTAGAACTAGCAAAGTACTACTTTGCTAACTTTGCTAAACAGACTAAAAAACCTAACTTTGCTAGAACAGAAAAATCTTACTTAATATGCCTGTAATTTCCTTCAGATTGGCACTATCTCTACTCAGAGCACTTTGGTTATGTTCTTAAAACCAAATTGAACCCAATTCTGTATTGACCCAAAGCTTGATAGGAAAGCTATTAAGTAAATCCTCTAGAACATTCCCCCTGCCAATGTGTGCTTATGCAAGGCTCTTCTCTGGTGTCCGAGGTGCAGCATCCCCTCTCAGAAATGCTTCCCTAGAGCTGCAGCCTTCCAATGCCTTTCAAGGGAACAGTGTCACTCCACTAGCACTGGATGGAAGTGTATCTCTGTACTCACATAGTAACTAACAGCTGTGATCTAAAGCAAGGTGATATTTATCAAGAGACCAGTTTTGCCTAATATACTACTGATCTACTGGAAACTTTTAATTTATTCTTATAAAATTAAGTTCCAGTTAATCTAGTCTTTTCTGATTCATTCCAAGAAATCATTGATGTTAGATATGGACACTCTTGTTAAGAAATACCTTTAACTTACATATGTATAATATGTCCCATATTTTCAATCATTCTCTGATTCTACGTATGAACATGCATTGCATGGGACTAAGAATATTTCAAATTTAAAGTAGAAATATGAAGTGATTAAAATATTTTTACAAACTGAAACATGCCAAAAGAAAAATCAGTTTCATGAATAAAAATCCATTCTACCTTGCAGAAACTGATCTCACAGATGTGCAGGTCACTACAGTAAATGTCAGCATGTCTCACTGCTACCCTGTATTTCTTGAAACTGTTCATTGCCAGTGAGATATCTAAACAATGTATGATCATCTGCCCATGTATATCTTGGAAAAAAAGGTTGGAAAAAGTCCTAAATTAAGGTTTTGGTGAAGCAAACTGACATAGCAGCTCTTCTACAACAGTGGGTTGTTATAGTAATCTCCAAAGGCTGTGAAAATGATTCTCTCAGCAGCAGCAGAATCTGTAACCATCTAACTGCCCATCAGCTCATGGGTACTACCCAAGCTGACCTGATTAAAATTACCTACAAAACAGGCTCTGGTCACTAGAGAGACTACTTTCAGGGTGAAAAGACTCTTTGTAACCTTCACATTTTCATCTTGATTTCTGGGAGAAATAGGTATATTCTTAAGATCATACACTGATGATGAAAACAGTTTCTTAGTATCTTTAAAGAGATTATTCTCCAAATACTGATTAAGCCTCAGGAGATGAGAAAACAGCATACCCACACCTTGCCTTCCTGAACTCCTTCACTGCAAAAGCAAACCGTGTCTCTTCCCTCAGACAGAAAAGTTGCTGATATGAAGGTGTTCCTAACCAGAGGGGGGCATCTAGCCTTGTAAAATGATTTCACAAAATCGGATATCACAAAAGATATCACATTGGAGATCACAGAAGACTTGATTCATACAAATCCCTTTTGTTTTAAAACCCCAGTAAATTCTATCATGCCCACTACTGTTGCTATTCCATTGAAGAACAGGAAATACAACAGTGACAAGGGAAGAAATGGGAAGAATCCCTCCCTACTTGGAAAGTTCTTCTAATAAGGGAAAAAAAGACTGCTGGTACCCTTCATCCAATGTAGTGCAGCAAAATTCCGGGGAAGAGGAAGGAGAAAATAACCCAGTAACCCTACTTGCATCTGATGAGGGACTGTCCCATACCACCCATTTAGCAGATTAAGAAGGGATTCTGTAATTGCATGAAGCCAGAATCTATAAGGGGATTACAATACTATTCCACAGTATTTTCCATTACATTTTGTGATATAGAAAATTTTAGAGAATACATGATGAAATTGTTTTTAAAGCAGTCACCAGTGTCTGTGATTGTTTTGAGATAGCTCAGGAGATTATGAGACAAGCATTACTTATATTAACAGTGACCACTGACTACTGTGCAGATTCCAGTGTCACACGGGCATGCCAGTTGTGTATTACTGAGGCAAACCATAAATAGACAATTTTTAAACCAGTGCAGTGTGCAAGTATTATTTCCACCTCACAGGTTAGGGATGGGGAGAATAAAGCTTGATTTCCTTAGGTTCTCACCACTGTCCACTCAATGTGAAAGCAGGGAGTCCTCCAGCAACCCAGAGTCACTGGAGTTCAGACTGACTAGTCAAGAAACCTGTGAGAAACTCAACCCATGTAATCCTCCATGCTCTGCTTAAGTGACCAGATAATTCTTCCCATGTGCTAATAGCCATACCTTTCCCATCTTTCTGTAAACCTACTTATATGATTGTATATGGAGTGAGTGGTGAAATGCCCAGAATTGGATTGGAATGTCTAAAACTCAGCTTTAACCACATTAAAATTTGTCTGTCTTCTAGTATTTTAATGTAAATTAAGAATTGAGAAGTTTGGGACAAATAAATTCAGCTCTTGCTTGACTGAGGCTCAAGCACATGTAATAAAAATGATATATTCTGCTTTTGAGAAAAGGAGAACATTAAATACTTTTGACACAGTCACATCTTGGACCTGCTGATCTTAAAGGTTTTTTCCAGCCTAACTGATTCTGCAGTTGGTTGCCACATTCTCTTTTTATTCCATGGAAAGAACTGGTAATCCACAATGAACAATAGTATCTTTTAAATCCAGAGACCTTCACACATGTCCTTTTTGCAATTATGATTTAAGCTATCACGGCAAATGCATGAAGGAACAGCCATCAGAAAGTGATTCCTGACATTATTACCTGACAGAAGCCTTGCCTTTCCATACGGTTTACAGTTTAGGAGTCGGAATAATTCCAGCTATCAACTTCCATTAGGTCTAAGAAGCTTATGAATCATCACTCTTTTCCAAGAGCCAAATATAAAGTGGCTTTCCACAGACAGGATTTATTGCTGTGATATCTGGTAGAGGGTAATGAACTGTTTTGCTACAGAGTTTTGTCATATAGCCGTGTAAGCAAAATGCTGCCCCATCAGATTTCCCCTTCCTTGGATAAAGGTTTAAAAGTGTTCAATTAGTTTCTGCAATGTTCACTGGACAATTCTCTGCCTTTCTGCACAAACATGCAACCAGGCAATCTGCTCATGTTGATGATTTATTTCTGCTTAAATGTAGAAAGGAACTCTTTACAAATCCACATTCATCACGCCTTTTCCTACAGAAAGACACACGTCCACACACTCTTGTTCCTCTATTTCTACTTCTTGTTCCTCTACATCCACTACTCCTATTCCTCCTTCTTGCTGACCGTATGTTTCATCCACAAAAGAAGAATTAGGGCAACTTAACTCAATAGTCTTTTATAGAAGCAGTTTAATATGGTATAATGACTGGGCTGCAGTATCTTGCTAACTGAAGGGATGTATTTGTTTTTCTGTGGATAATCTGTCCCTTATTAAAAATAACCCAATAATGAGCCTCACATGCAAGCTGCTCACTGAGAAAAGGCAGGAAAAGCATGTGTAATCTCATGACAGTTACTACACCAAATAACAAAGCACGTAACAGGTGTGTAATTTCTCAGGTCAGTTGCACTGCACAAGACCAAACAGAAACTCTCCATAATTCTCAACTTTTAAAGTTAAAATTAAGTTTAGTTGGGTTTAGCAAACTCTTTGATAAACCCTCCAGTCTGTGATTTCTACTTTTTAGTATGGAAAAAGTTATTTTCAGTAATAAGCATGGCAATTGTAGGCATGCCCTGTTGAAACGTGAAATGCTTTCATGATTACAAATACTTGTTTATTGCATAAAACCCAAAACATGAATTTAAACACATGGCAATGTTTGAAAGACAGGGTTGAGAAATTCCTATGGAATGAATAAAATTAATCAGAAATCACTTTTGTGGGTACAGGCACCCATTGAACTCACATATCCAACAATATGGTAGTTCTCCTTCTAATGAAATTAAAACAACAGAAAAGGTGATGTAAGTATCCTCAAGAGATGTAACAGTGGTGAAGACTAGTGGCTTGATCTAAAATCCACTGAAGCCAATCAAGCACCAATATTCAACTTCAGCCTGATTCTGGATCAAGTCCTAGGTCTTTTTAATGAAGCAAATGGACATATGAGTATGAAAGCCTAAACAGAGAATAAAATAATTGAAAGAGCTCACTCTCTACATATCTGTGTGCACATACATATACCCACAGAACACAGGCTGTAAGTTCAGTTTACAACTTTATTTATTTGCAGCATAGATAAAATCTCTTCTTTAGTTAAGAAAATGAATAAGTAGTGTCTAGTACCAAAGATGTACACTGTATTGAAATTATGACTGTACTGTAAATCATCACTGCAATTAAAAGAACTAATCAGAGTGTATAACACAGAATATGAACTAGCAAAATTTATATAGTTGTTACTATCCCCAGAAGTACTTTCTGAATAATGGGCACAGTGCTCAGATATGGCTTCCTGTAAATGACAGGAGTCACATTTAATAGTGATAGACAAGGTTACTGCCCATGGCAGCCTGTATTACATGGGTATGCCAGTTGTGTGTTACCAAGGCAGACCATAAAAGCAAAGCATACCAAGCTTCCCCTGGCTTTCCTTTGGCTAAAAAAAATCACACCACCACTGCTTTCCAGTCGTTAGCTGCATTACCAGTTAATTAATCTCAAGACACATCAGTGGCTTCATGGGCTGTCAGTGTTCTTGGCCACTAGGGCTTCTTTTATTGTACTGGCAATAGTATTTCACAACAACCTCTTTGCAAGAATTGGGAACTGTATCTTGAGTTACAAACAATAAAAGAGCATCAGGGACATGCTGTATCTGAATTGCATAGCTCTAGACAGAATTTAGTAGGGCTTCACTCAATTTCATTCATCAAGGTGGTAACACAGGTACACTTGAGCACAAAATACACAGAAAGCGGTCATTACACAGAGACCAGTTTCTTATTTTCTTTCTAAGCCTACTGTATGAAGGGGGAGAAGCAAAGGGGAAGAAAAAAAGAAACGAAAACTAAGTGGGTTACTCCTAGCACAAGTCAATCATTACTTTTATAGAACACTTACAATTTTTCCTCTGTCTTCACTGTCCTTTAAAAGTATACATAGCAATCTACAACGGTTTAAATGCTTTCAAATAGTGGTTGCTTAATAGAACAAGGGTAAAGAAACAAACAGAAATTAAACACCAACCGTGAAAGAGGAGCTATTTAAAACGTTTGAAGTTTCAGTATGACTAGTTCTGGAAGCCCACTGTGCACTGGGCTTTCTATGTATCTCTCAGGCATCTTTGCATGCACTAGCCGAAGCAGGGAGATGGAGGCAGTGCTTACCTGCTTCAGACAAGTCTCTCAGGGAGCTGCTCAGTGCACTCCTCTTCAGCCCCTCCCCAGTGGCATAGCTGTCATCCAGGCAAGCTCTGTTCAGTGTCCCATTGCCAGAGTCTTTTTTCAGGCTGGAGCACTGAGACATGCTTGGTCGCACCACACCCTTCTGTTTTTCTAGTTCAGCTGAAACAAAGAGAATCATTTTGCAATTCATTTTTATTGAGTATAATGAAGGACAGGGTAACATCATGATCTTTAAGGTCCCTTCCAACCGTCATGATTCTATAGTTCTATGTGATCACGTACAACCATGAATAATAAATAAGAGTTCATTTTGGCACTGTTAGATGCCAGAGAGGAGCTTCACCCCTGTACTAACAGCTTTATGTTACAACACACAGAAGAAAGGCTATTCCTCTTGAGAAGAAACAGAAGGTAAAATTCCATGTTTAGTCACAAACTCAGAAAAACTTACTTGAAGGGCCATCACTGAGCATTTCAGGATGTAAATTATCCCTAGAATTCTTCCTGCAAGAGATCCTACAAATTACAAATCCATCCCTCCTCTGGCCACTGCTGTTTGTGGTTTGTACAGGCTACATTTCCACTGCAGCTACATTGCAGTAAATAGTAGTCCAGAAACCCAGCTGGAGCTTCAGATATCATTGGGATTTTTTTCTCTTTCTAGAGTCAAAGCCATGGAAAAAACCCACATTATGTTCAACTTTTAAAGGATTCTCATGGGTTATTTGTGTATTCAAGATTTTCTTATTTCAATTACCTCGAGAATGCTCTATCATATGTACCTTTGTACTTACACTCTATTCTGTGCTTTTCCATTTCTTGAACCTCTGCAATTGACTCCCTCAAATCATCTGTAAACTTCTTCCTGTCCTGAGGATTTGGTGCATTGAAATTTATGAGTACTTTGATATCTGCTCCCGGAACAGCTGATGTGAGCCGAATACCATTGGGATAATCTAGAAGAAAAAGTCAGGAAAACCTGAGCTCTTATTATTCCAAGTACTTTTAATTAAAAAACCACACCAAAACTTTTTACTAATATTACCATCCAGAGGACAAAGTCAGAGAAAGAAAAGTCTAAAGGCACAGAATTAGAATGAAATTCCCTAAGATACACCAGAACTGCTTAAGTGTCAAGATGCTGATTAAATACTGAAAGACAGTCTTTACGCAGCTGTTACTCCTCAGATACAATGTATGATATAAAAGGAAAATCCCAAGCGGGGAAAAAAAACGCCATATAGGGGATATTACGGACATCCCCACAATAAAAGGCAGATTTTTCAGCAAACTCTCTTTGCCTTTTTTCTAGCTGCACATCTGAGAATACAAATTGTAAGAGCTGGTTACACTTGAGGGGTGGGGTGAAGTCTTCTATCATTAGAAGTCAAGCCTTCTATCATCAACACCGATCATGTTGCACAACCTCATCAGTAGTCAAACCAGTATTTTTGTTGCTTCTGCTTCACTGACATGAAATTTTATCCACTGGAAATCAGGCATTTCTGACAGCTGCTACACACAGATCGACTGAATAGCATGATGGCTCTGGCCAAAACACCCCAAAGCTTGCTGGGGACAGGGGAAACCAAGCATATGAATTTTACAAACCAAAAGGAGAATAATTCTCTTTCCCAACTGGAAAATACTTCACTCCAACTAACAGGCACTGATATTGGAAATGTAATCAGCTCAGCGACTCACTGTAGTGAAACCACCTTACAAGCCCAACTACTCCTACTGAAGTATCTCAGGGACAATGCTTCCACTTCACTGGAAGGAAGCCAGCCCTTTATTCCTAGTTTCTCTACAGCTATTTTTAAGTTGCTTGAATGGAATGTTTCTGTTTAGTATGCTTATGAAATAGTTATTTATTTAACTTGACATCAGAGGAATTCTATATTCTCCTATTTTCATCAAAATCCCGGATAGAAGTATTTGGCCTTCCTCTCAAAAAATGAGTTTTATATCATATAATGCGTGCTTAAGAGAGAAAATGAATGTATTTGCATATAAATACCCTGCGAGCTACATCACTGCTGCAAGCTCTACAAAATCTTCCCTTTTGAAATCTCCAGATGCTTTGACTCAGTAACAGTGACTTCTTTTGAGAGAGATGAGCATTGGAGCACATTCTCAAGGACAAGTGAAAACTAAGAGCCTTCCACAACAGAAAATCACAGAAACTGCTGAATGTCACACTGAACTGCATCCAGCTGATCGGGAAGGTCAAGGCCTGGTTCCCAAACCATGAAGTCAGGTCAAGGAGACCATCTCCCCATGTGCCAAACTGACCACTGTGCTCTGCTGTGTAGTTAGTGATGCTGCCTCTGGGCTTAAAATCAGGGCATTAGCACACTATTTGCTTTTAGTTGGGATTTTGTCTGGTAAGAGTATGCTTGATAAGCATTAAAGATAAGAAGAGTCTATTGATGCAGATTACAACTGACATAAACAAGAGGTATCGCAAAATAGAAACTCTAATCCAGACTCTGTTTTGCATTTATATTTGAAGCAGTATGCATTACCTAGGCAGGAAGTTGGGACATAAATCAGGAAAACAAATTAAACAGTGCTTTGAGTTACACATATCATTATGAGAGCCATTACTTGTTATCATAGATACAGTTCCAGCTAACTGTACCACTGACTCAGCAGGAGATAGATTTGTTTCTTTTCAAACCTTTTACAAGTATTCACAACCAACACATTTAGCAACATTTGGCTTCTGACTACAACCCCAAAGACCTAACAGCAGTCTTGCTGTTTCTTATGCTGACACCATCTAAAAACTTTACAGTTCTAAACTTTAGGGCTAAGTTAAATTGAGAGCAATTTTATTCCTAAATTCAGAATCAAGTCCTGCCCATCCCTTTCACTCACGAATTTCTTTACTGCCTTCTATATTTTTGTCTGAATAAAATGGTTATCTAAAAAAGAGAGGAAGGACTTACACTGATTCTCAAACAGAAGAACTTGCATTCCATAGAGGGAAAATGACTGTCGAAAACTGTATGTAACAGAGTTCTTCTTCTTCTGAAAAATCTTGGTCACCTGAAAGTCATCAAATAAACCAAGTGAAATATCCCTTTGACCATATGTGTTTGTGGAAAATTATTGTTGAGAGTTAGCATATGAGGAAAAATTTTATACCACAGAAAGCTATAATCTGCCAGAAAATAACAACTGGTCATTTTTTCCTCATTTTTAATGCATCTGATCTATTTAGTCTATGACTTCTGAAGGAACAAAGCTCACTTTGAGGCACTGCTATCTCTTCACCAGAAGGTTTAATATTTCATCCAGATACAAAGTCTTTGTGTTCTCTATTCTCCAGAATTCTACTTGAAATTCCTGACCAAAACCCCACATCCATACTGTGCACTGGACATGCCAGCAGAAACTGAGTATGTTTAAATGATCCTTTTAAAAGCTCAGCTGCTGCCACACTTTTCCTCATGCTTTTTTCTTCGTCTGACTCTGGGCAGGACATGCCTATGGACCTCTTCAGACAAGTTTAATTCTTAGTCATTATTCTCATGTGCCTTCTAAACTTGCTCCACTTCCGTGCTCCTCCAAAGACTCTCTTACACTACCTCATCCATGACCCCTGTTTTCCTGATGATTATACAGCACCTATCTCAATCACAGCTGAGCTTGTGGCAACCTGCACTTTTTGCTACAATAGGAGTAACATGCTACTACTGACCATCAGTTCTGGGGTTCTCCTAAAGTGTGAATGCAATCAGTCTTTAAATGCAAGAAGTTTATTTTTACTAGTTCTTTCTAATTTTAACTTTTGGTGATGGCACCTGGTCAACTGACAGCTTTGTTCAATATTAGTCCCAAAACAGTTTGATAAAACTACTGACATCAAAGTAATAAAAAATGACAGAAAACTTGTAACCTGAAGACAGCAATGTTCCATCATTTTACACCTAAGCACATTTACAACTAGAAGGTTACACTCACAATTGAAAGGATATTTTTTACAGTCGTTTACTTCCTGGTTTTAAGGTCTGAAGAGATGTAAAAATTACACACAATAAAGTTGTGCATCTGAGTCATGCCTTTTTCATTAAAAAAAATCACATTTTTAGTTTAGTTCTAAGGTTCTCAGGTAACAGCCAAATACACTCCAAATACAGTGCAACAAATTTTCTTATTTTGAAGAGTAAATCAACCAAATAATTCCAAGCTGTCACCAGTTTTGTAGGTCTGTTTTGCAAAAGACCCATCAAGTTAAATACACACTGAAAAGTAAAGTCAACTGTAAGACCTATTTCAACATATCCTATTCCCATTTCAAAGAAGAAACATGTCTGATTCATAGAACATCTGTGAATATGAAGTAAAATGTGATTTTGTTTTTCCACAAGTAACTTGAATTCATTATTCCCAGGGAAAAGAATGTCTCTGTTTACCCAGTGAGGAAATGGGTAACCTGGATGTAATTTTTTCTTTATGGTAAAAGCTACTGCATCAAAGTACTTTCTTACAATAGAGTGTAGTAATCAATAAATGGCTTCAGTTGAAGAGCAAATTCTGTATAATGAAGAAGATTTAAACCTCAATCATCCCAAGCCTGTTGGAGTACAGAGTAACAGGTAATAGATATTTCTCTTTAGGCATGCTCATGCCCTGAATGCTGGTGGTTCCCTGGAGCCAGGCACTCTGAACACCTCACTAGCAGCCTGTCCACCCCAAGATACATACCACAAGAAGATCATTAAATAAAAATATTTCTCGCTGGTGCAGTCCAAGCTTCTGAGGTTTATTTGGGTCTGGAACTTCAAACAGCCTACAGTAGCAAACCAGCCTCCGGTGGGGTAGCGAGAGGACCTGTGATAATATAAATAGCCATGGTTAACAGAGCAAGAGGTAGCCAAGAAGGAGCATCTTTCATACCCACAGCCTTCTTCTGAATACCTCAAATATTTCTACCTATAAGGCCACAGGACTTTTTCATCAATATACCAACAACAGAGAAATAAAGATTTATATGCCACAAAGTTACATGATACTTAAAACTTCCTTAAAGTTCTTGTATAAAACATTCTCTAACAGCTCACATTCTTGTATATGGATGCCAGAGAAAGTTTTACTGGGGACAGAGTCTTTGTGGAATGATAAAGCCCTGAAAGACCGTAGGGTTAAGCAAGTGGAAGCTAAAATCAAAGGATGGTGCTTTCCTGAGCATTTTATCGTACCTTTATTAGGAGAAAAGTTGCAAAGCAACTTTAGCTTCTGTGAGATGAATACGCTGATGTTGTATGTTACTCTTTATTAGTCACTGAATTAAGCCAGTATGTTCACTCCCCAGTACCAAGGACATGGTGACACCGGGAAGAAGTAAATGCACTTTCAGTCTGGCTTATTTGCTCAGGCTAGCAAGAAAACCAAGAATAATTTTCTATTTTCTGATTTGAGCTGTCTGCTGAAGCTGTCTCCAGAGCTACTGTTTTCCTCCTCAACAGAATGCATTTATTCCAAATGCAAATGCTGATATCTTGTTAACAATATTAAAAGAAATCCTTTTGACTTTATAAAAATTTGAAGTAGAGAATACTCTTTGGTAACTAGACACAGATTTCATTTATACATTATGTTTCTTTGTAAATCCTTCATTCTGCATGGGAATTACAAGGTGTACTAGGTCAAGAAAAACAGTCAAAGACTGCTGATGCTGCTTCTTCCTCTACATGAGCAGGGAAAAGCGAAAAACCCCAAACCAAAACTGAAGGTGTAGAAGAGTTTAGGGTTCATGATCTGCCCTCATTTCTGGTTGGTCAGCAAGTCATTCGGTGAGACTCCATTTATTCCCCTCAATCCAATGATAACCATGCTAATAACAGATAAAATACTAATTACATTTAATTTACCAATGGCATGAATTTAATAATCCTCCCCAGATTTGCAAGGGGAACGTATTTAAGAAAGAAATGTGCCATGTTCTAAAGGAGCCAATGTGAAGAATGCAGGAGAAAGCAATGGTTTCTGTTTCCAGGTTATTCTGGTAACTGAACCTTCAGTGCAAAGCACCAGAAATGAATGTCTCATGTTCTCATTCTCTCCTACCTCAGCTTAGCTTCAGACAGCACACAGCAGATGGAGATTTGCCTACAGCAAGGTAAAAACCCCCAAGGAGAGTCACTGAGCCTATAAACTTGCAGACAACTACAGTGAGCTCTGGTATTGAAATTTAACTGCAGATAGTGCATTCACTCACAGCAATAGATGAGCTGGTAAGATTCCCTTCCAGCCTATTTTATAAAGGTCACGTCTTCCTGTTTGTTTTTACAGTCCAGCGGTACTGCTAGACATGCATCCATGGAAGAGTGATAGGCAGTTTTCTGAGGAATGTGAATCTAGGTTTGCATGATTTTAATTGTTTACACAGACAAAGCAAGAAATAAAAGACTGAAAAACCAAATGCAAGTTTAAAGTTCCTTCTTCACAGTGTTCAGTTCTGGGCCCCCCACTACAAGAAAGACACTGAGGAGCTGGTGCAGGGCCTGGAGCACAAGTGTGATGAGGAACGACTAAGGGAACGGGGTGGGGGGGCTCAGTTTGGAGAAGAGAAGGCTCAGTGGGGACCTTATCACTCTCTACAACTGCCTGACAGGAGGATGGAGCCAGGAGGGGCCTGGGCTCTGCTCCCAAGGAACAAGGGATGGGACAAGAGGAAACGGCCTCAAGCTGCACCAGGGAAGGTTTAGATGGAGCTGAGGAACAATTCCTTCCCCAGAGGGTGCTCAGGCATTGGAACAGGCTGCCCAGGGCAGAGCTGGAGTCACTGTCCCTGGAAGTGTTCACACACCGAGCAGAGGAGGCCCTCAGTGACATGGGTTGGTGGTGGCCTTGGCAGTGCTGGGGGAACGGTAAGACCTGATGATCTTTTCCAACCTGGCTGATGCTATGATTCTCTGGATTGTCCCATTTGAAGATACTAATGCACAGTGCAGTTAAACAATAAAATCATTAGGATCAAATCTGGATAAGGCAATCACATTTCACTCCTCTGCTAGGAGTTGGTTTCTGTGTTTGTTCAAAAGTGCTTGCAATAAAGTTACCATGAAATGGTACAAGTGGAACACTGCAATAGACGAACAGGTTTAGGATTGTTATTGAATATGCCTACAGTTTAAATCTGGAATCGATATTTTCCATGTCCATGACCTTTCAGAAGAGAACTGTTGAACTAACTGGCAATATCTTTCTAGAGTATCATTCAATACTGAAACGGGCCAGAGAGAATTAACACACCAGGGCCCAGGTGGAAAGTGAAGGTGCAACTATAGGTTTACTGATTTGTTGACTCTTTCTTGGCTGTCTTATTTCTACAGTGATAATGGCATTTGAAATGCAGCAAAAGTGTGCTAAGGAAAGGTCTGGAAATCTCCTGGCAATACAACCATCAGTCTCTGGGAAATAGATTTTGAAGAAAGTCTTTATACTTCGGAGTGTTAGCGCTACAGCAATAGGAGAATATTTTGTGAAAGAAGCCCCATTTTTTAGAAGTTATTATGTAACAGAATGCGTTATTGCAAGTTTAAGAAAATGCTGCCAGTTAAAGTTAGTATAAATTTGGAAGGAGTATGAGAGAAATACCTACACAGCCAAGTCCATGATGCAGAGATCCAATCTACAGTAGAAAGACATATACAAGTTCGTTAAACTTCAGAGAAACACAGTACTGTATCATAGCAAGTAAAAGTCACGGTCTGACTATGACTAAATGCCTATAAAGTAAAAACAAATATTTCTATCAATAAAGGCTGTTGTCTGCTTCCTAAAGTTTCTTTCACACAGTTAAAAGTCTTTCAACAGAAGAATCCTTGAACCTAGAACTCCACAGAGCCATTGTTTTCTTAATCCCATTTGGTTTACAAGGGTGAGATTAGTTTTAGGATTTTAGGCACCACATGCCTGAACAAGAAAAGAACCATGAAGGAACAACCCCATCTCCCACAGAAGCCTATATATAAACCTAAAACCCCCAACAATTCTGGAAAATCAGTCTCATATGAAAGCCCAAGTGACTGTCAAATACTGACTTTAGAATATTTATTTCCCTTCTCCTCAAAATACATGTAAAAGCTTTTATTAAGGGAATTTTGCTTTCTTTCTCCTCTGCTTCTCTAAAAGATCTCCACAATATTTCCTTACTGGGAAACAGAAGTACATGACATGTTTAATTTTTGTTGGCGGTCCCTCATTCCCTCCCCACGTTCAGGCTTGTCTGAGGGGATATTACAAACCTTGAGATCCATGCTCTTTGTCTTAATAAAAATCCCTCAAGCCATCAGTCTCTGCTGCAATAAAGCTCCCAGAGCTGATAAAAAAACCTGATGTAGGACTTCAAACCCATGCAAGTCCAGTATGTTTTTGGCTTTATTCTGGGCTGCCTTTGGGGCTACTAACATGAACACTGTCAGAAGATGACTCTCTAGGACTGGAATTCAGGAAGGCTGAATATCCACTGTCCCTTGCCATATTAGATACCACCGTTAGCATGTAAAATATTGGTCTTGATAGCTCTGTGTCCACTCAACTCCTAAAGCAAAAGGGAAAGTGTTGTGGCCTTCCTTTTCTCTTCCTTTTCCATCAGATCCTTTGAAGATTCATTAATTTAGCAAAGTATTTGAGGATTTTCCCCACAACAAACCAAGACGTATCTTTGGATGCCCAAACCCAGCATTAGAATCCTGGGATTTGATATCCAGGAAAGTTCCAAGACAAAAGGACACAATCTTGCCTTACAAGCACCAGTTCACCGAGCTAGGTGCTACGCTGAATAAGATGCTGAAATGGAGTTTTCCATTACTCTTGTAACTTACAGAGCCACAACTGATAGCACAAAAATTGAAATAGGAGTCACTACAACATCACTTTAACAAAACAATTCTCTTGAAAGAAACATGAGGGCTGCCTAAAAGGCAGACATTTCAGTGTAATTCCAGAATTGTAAAGCTTCCCATAAGGACTTTAAGACCTCATCACTCACGAATACCAGACTGCAACAGCAAAATCCATCTGCACTGTCCAAAATCAACCCCCACCTTATAGCAAATAATTATTTTGGCAGTTTCTGCCTTTTGCCATTTATCAGCCAATTTATGCTTCTAAGCCATTTATACTTCTGAGCAACTTCTAATAACTCTGTATTGTCTATACAGTACACTGCCCTACATCTCCTTAGGAACTGACAGGCAGTGCCAAGTGAACTTACCGGCTTCTTTCCCACTATGAGTTTTTCAACCTTCTGCACTTGGGATACGTGATCCTCATTTGTCTTCAGTTCCCGTTTGCGGATTCGCTCATAAATCCCAATCAGCATTTCTCGGGGGATATCCTCGCCATCATCCACACCTGCAGAATCACACAATGGTTTGTGTTGGAAAGGACCTTAAGACCATCCAGTTCCAATGCCCTGCCATGGGAAGCCAACACTTTCTGTTATCATCCTGGCTCTGAGTGCTGTAAGACACACTGGTACTGCTCAGCAATGGGCTTCTTGGCAAGGAGAGGGTAAAACCATAAGCAATCTCTGTTTTCTCTGCTAACACTAAAGCCCATGCTGCCCAAGACTGGTGCTGTGCTTTTTCCTGCTGGTTTGTTCTAAAGCCTCCAAGACTTTTGTCAGCTCACATCTCCTATGCAGTCCTTGTGGAAGTTACGTTACTCATCACCGCAGCATTCATTTCTGCCCAAAAGCTTGTTGCCCCCAGTATGCCAAGACACTGATGGAAATCACACAGGTTTGAGGTTTTGTTTCACAACTCTAATCTAAAACTAAGCCATAAAAAGGCTAACTTCCTATGTTTGGGGGGTTTTATTCTTTTTTCCTTTCAAGTTTCCTCTTTGGTACCTAAGCTCAAATAAGTTTAATAACCCTTTAGACACTCAAATCTCCATATGGCCTCCTTCTAGGAGTAACCCAGTGGAAGGAAGCAGAACCATTCTGTTTTGCCTCTGTCATATTACTCAACATTGTTCATTGAATAATTTCCTACACAAGAACCTTATCGGCGTCCAGTAAAATTAATGTAACTGATATTTCCTGTATGATTTCAAAGCCAATTTATTTACTCTGGAAAACAAATCATCAGAATAGCCTAGTTACAGTGTCATTGTTTAGCACTCTGTGATGATCACTGGCATGGCTTGAATGCTTAATCCTGTATTTTAATAGCAGTGGAAGGAGTCCAGTTTCAATAGGTGACTTACAGCTGGATTTCCTGGGGACAGTGAGATGCAGATCTATTTTTTAAACAGGCTTTAAAGCAATAAACTCTTATCTCCCATTCAGAAGCCAAAATAGAATATCATGTCATCCAGTGGAACAACTGCTCACCATGATAAAATACAGTTTCTTTGCAACTAGAGACAAGCAAAACTGCCTCTGTTCTGTTCCACATCAGAAAGTCTTCCACAGACCACCCTGTGCGATCCAGTCATTTGCAGTCACAGGCAAGGCAGCCTGTTACAAAAATGCCTACAACCGTAAGGAATTGCTGGCATTTGGGGTAGGGCTCACAGAGAATGTGCTGTATTCAATACAACAAATATAACTGTAGTATTATGCTAAGAGATGAGTATCAGGCCTTTTTGAATCTCTGAGGACTTTACAGTAAAATCTCAACACTAACTTATATTTTGCTGAGCTAAACCACTTACTATCTTACAGAAATCTAAGGGAATAAAATCACCAACCAGGACTTTCACAGTCTGAAATTCCAGACCCCCACAAGGATTTTGTTTTTACTAGGACTAAAATGCAAGTTCCACATGCACACAGGAATGCAAACTGCCATGCCTCTGAGATGCACCAGGATCTTTATGTATATTAAGCAGCTGGATTCTGTGTTTCTGCCATTCTGCCCACTATTAGTTGTGAGAGAGAATGGCTGTTACACAATACATCAATGCCTGCTGGTGCCTGTTATGCTGCCATGCTGCTACAGCCATGGTCAACAAAAGAACAGGGACTACACTAAATTGTGCTTATTCTGTGCTTAAAAGTGGGGGGTGGGGAGGAGGAGAGGGCTGCAACGACTGAGCAGGCAATTTTCCTGGCCTTTGCACAAACACAGTAATGGGACTACAGTAAAAGCTGCTTTTTCCCTATAGGCACAAACTGTTGTAAAGGAGAAAAAGGGATGGTGACTTCAGCCTCACTTTATTTCTCTAGCATCTGAGTGCTCCTCCGTGATAAAAGGTAAATGCTGTCTGATCCATTCTTCCTTGAGTGCCCAGGAACAAAAGGAGGCACCAGCTCCTTGTGCATGAACTTCCTGCTCAGCTCTACAGGGACTGCTTCCTGTTAGACATGGCTGAGCACTGGTGAGCTGATACTTCATAAAACCTGTTCTTTTTCACCAGAAAGAACCAGGATAGAAAGATCTGAGGCACAGATTTGAAAAAATATCCACAGTTTTTGGCAACCTAATTGCAGTTTGGGTGTGCCATAGAGTGGCAAGCAGCTTCTTGATCAAAAAATATACCAATGAAGAAATCAAGATGAAACCTTACGTGCTATTTATGGTGTACCTTTTAGGGAGGTTTTGAAGTTGGGATTTCCCCTCCAGTGAGAGTTTAAATCTTTAGTTTATTTCCAGAAGTTCCCATCATGACATAGTGATTTCTCTTCCTTAATATATATGTATATATATGGGAATAAAAGGACCTGACTATGCATCCACTCAGAAAGACAAGATAAAAATGACAAAAGACTATATGCTTAATTCTGTTTTCACTATTCCAGAAACAGCTAGAGCCTGTAAAAATGACAGCAGTTTTATGTCAGGTGAAATCAGCATCTAGTGCCTCGTGTTTTTGTTTATCCCAGAAAATACATGGTGTCTCCCCAGTGACGGTTACAGGGAAAAGCTTTCATGACCTTTCTCAGTAGAGCCGACTTACCCCTTAGATTCTTGACAAAATCTTCTAGCTTCATTTTGCGTTCTGGTTTCACATTTGGGCTGTACATATCTGTGTTTAACAGTATGATGGCAAAGGCTAGAATGAAGATGGTATCAGGGTTTCTAAATTGTCTCACAACACCTGGATTGCAGATACAGTATCGCTGGCTGTAAGAAAGCAGAAGTGAAAGCTGTCAGAGCTACTGTTCTGATTCTACCAAATAAACCAACTCCCATATCCCAGAAGCTGAGCAAGCTATTATTTGTGTTTCATACATATGTTTAGCTTATAAGCCACTCCTAGAACGTGGAAGGCTTTGTTCTCTGCTGGCACTGCAGTAGCCAACAGATTCTGAGCTACAATAACTTCAGTATTCCTTTTTTTTTTTTCCAGTAATTCCCATTGACACCAGGTAAGAACAGAGCATTGATTTTAGCTTACTGACGGATGCTGATTTACATCTCATCCTGCCCTTGATCAAGTACACTTGTGTTAGTTTTAATAAGTTAAGGCTCTTTATTCCACTGTTGTTGAAATGCTTAATGAAAGGCTGAGCATATATACTCCAAAATGTAAATGGTGTTGTATTGCACTCATATGAACTACTATATCCAAATACATTGTCAGAGAGATTCAAAGATCTTGGAATATCTTTTCAACTGATGCCAGAAAGAACTTTTAATTGAGAAACCTCACTATGTTAATACAAATGCCAGACTTGAATGGTACCAGCAAATAAAACTTCCCAATTCATACTTAGCAAAACCACCACAATCACCTGCTGGATTTTAAACTATGTAGCTTACAAGAACACTGCAAATCAGTATGGAAATAACTTAGATTTACTTCACTTTCCCAGTTCCCCAGTTCGACACCAGTAGGTTTCTGGTGACTCAGTAATTTATTTCAGCATCATACCTAAAAGCTTCAATGAGCCTTTCGACTTTCTGGGCTTCTCCTTGAACGCGGATATGAGCCTGAAATTTCCTGAGTGCTTCATCCAGTTCCATTGTTGAGAAGTCCATCTCATCCACGACACAGCTAGGAGAGAAACATATTGCCATTATGGCTTTTAATTTCTAGCAACACAGTACCGAAGGTAAGATTTGGAGACCAAAAAACCCTTTCAATTTTTCGCCTCTCATAGAGATTCATGGAGTTGTTTGAAAAATTCAAAATCTCACCAATTGCAATAACTGCAGGTAAGCTGTGAAGGAAGGAGTACAAATAATGGATCAATGTGTACATGTAAGCAGGCCCTTATTATTTTTGTAGCAGAGGAGCTGCTGGAATGACAAATGTCTGACCAATGTGATACACCATTGCCAAGAATAATCACTGGGTTTGTGCTTCCAGGCCAATCAATTATCACAGTGCCTATAATAATAACAGATAGTTTATACTGCTCAAAATATCCTATCTGAAGCAGCCTGCAGCAAACACAGTCGTTTGTACCAAACGGCTCCTGTGTCTAGGAATGTTCTTGCACACAGAGAAAAAAAATCATCTTGTTTGGATACTCTCTTGCTGTAAGTCTCATTTCCCCATCACTTGCCATGTCTTTCAGTTAACATTCTAAGTAATTGCTTCTTGCTCTGAAAATACAGTGCTGACAACAAATAAAATAGGAACGAGTTTAATATAATCAACATGAACTATGTCATTCTAATAGTTGGAGACTACTTTAAAAACAGAAGCTTATGAATTTCCTGTCTTTAAACTTAGCTTTTAGTTTTCAAATAACCAGACATGAATCAGTGCAAGTAACAGCACTGTAAAGCAGAAACCACAGAGAGAAAGCACAATCTAGTTTTTAAAGCCTTTTCATGGATGTATAGCTGTACAATGATAAATTAGAGTAGCCCACATTATTCTTCTACTAACATTGTAACTAACACAGATTAATACCAAAGCAATTTATTCTCTTTGCCTTGACTGGTTTTCCCTCCATGCAGAAGCAGGACACAAACAGGTTTGGCATTTCTCACGCTCATTCCAGTCCACACCTACAAACCTATTATCAGTTCTGCAATAATGCTCACAGCCTTCCCACCTATTATAAGTTCTGTAACAGCTTCAAAAGCTGCTCTCTCCTTCAAAGGTGTAAAGCACATGTGTAGACAAGCTGGAGTCAAAATGAAGAAATGAGAGCAACTGAAGACCTTGCTGGCCAACAACATAATGGGGAGGGGTCTTCATCTTTTACATGAGCTATGGAGACAGCAGATATACCACCCTGGTCAATGTTCTTAACTGGAACTGGGACTTTTCTACAAGTATGTTAGAATAGCAAACAAAACTTTGCTCATGGCTATCTGATGACAAAAACGAGAACAAGTTATTTTAGTCATTATAGCAAATGGAAACATGAAAGTAAGATGAGACACACTTGTTTAGCTTTTGTTAACAATAGTTAACAAAATCAGAATCCCTGATGATAATAAGATCCTGATCATAATGATAAAGAGAATGTGACTATAGTCACTGCAGGAGAACATGAGTACATACATTACTCTGAGTGAACAAGCCTGTGCAGAATGACCACATCTCCCCTAGCACTGTTACACGTCCCAGTCAGGTAAAAGCATGAGCCAGTGAAGCTTTACCATTGCTAGGAGGCAGAGAACTGAAACTTCTTCCTGGACCCATGCGCTGCTTACCACCTCTCTACAAAATCCAAGTAAGAAGAGTGGAATGTACCATTTGCTGGGTCACCAACAACTGCCTTGGTTCTCTCTCGGTAGTCTTGCACAGAACTGTGCACTAAACTGAACTGAAATGATGAAGTCCTGACAGCAGCAGAATGTTGTGCTTTCCGTCCCACTTTTAACAGTGATCCTTATGATGGTTTTATTTTATTCTTTGAGTGAGTGTCCTTTTGTTTTTTAATGCAAAGTCAAGACAGCAGAAGGCCAGGTTCTCAGCTGCATCTCTATTCCATCAAGCACTCCTTGGTAGGCAGAGAGGGAAACCTGGGGCTCACTACAGGACAGCAGTGTGTTGGGGAGAGTGTCTGATGTGTGCAGATGTTGGCCAGGGCACCACCATCAATGCCAGCTATGCAAGCTCCACAGCATACAAACAATGCCTTTACACTTGAGCTGCCACCAGGCAGCAACTACAGTAGGCCCAGAATACAGCTTTTGGTCAAATACTTAGGTTACTCTTTGAATATTTTCTAAACTCCAGTGAAAAGAAGATTTCAAGCAGTTAAAACACCCTAACTTACAGGATCTGGAAAACTGGAACAAAACCCAGAGTTATTATCAGATGGACAAAATCTACCTGCAATCTGTACATGTGGTATTTAAACTGAAACACTATTCTGTTGTCTTGTTTTAAGAAAAAAATACCTTGTTCCTCTTCAGCTTCAGAACACTATCAAGAGAACAGCACTGCCTACAGGATGCTCCTTGCTCCAAAGCATAGGTGAACAGCTTACAGGAGAACAGGTTATTTCAATGAAAGTACTGCTGTGGGGTTGTAGGTAGGTGATTATGACCTTACTTTTAACAATTCACCTCACCATAGATACAGCATCTGCCTCAGCAGAGATACCCTTCTACTTACTCAGATTCTGCCAGTCTGTTTGAGACAGAGGGCAAACGATTTGTTCAAGTTCACAACACCACATCTGTTTATAAGTCATCTCGTCTTGGACCCGCTCTGTTTTCTTTTAAAAAACTAGGAGACACCCACTCTTTGGAAAGCCTTCATCCCAGTCTGACTCATCATTGCAAAATCCAGACCACCATTACAAGCAGCTAATACTGACTCATGCTGAGTAGGGATTGCATCAAAGTCAAGCTATACTTCGTCACTCTGTATTGTAGGGCCAGCTGTGTGCTTGTGGTGCATAGGCTCTTCTGCTGCTTTATGCTGGTTATTGTGCTATAAGAAGGCAGCCTTCAATAAGGCACAAGAAAGAAAGAGAAGACCTTGGAACTAGATGATCTTAAGGTCCTTTCCAACCCTAACTATTCTATGATTCTATGATATATACACATGCCATTAGCTGTACTAATGCAGCATTCAAGCTTGAATCTGAGATAAGTCCTGACAGCACAACAGATCAGGATGACTGTAGAGAATGTGACCAACATCTTTGCAGTTAAAAGCCAGTAAGAGCAGTCTGTAAGAACTATGCAAAGAAAGTACAAGGTGTTGGCAAGACACTTTGTATCATGATGCCACAACCTTAATATTTTGAGGATTTATCAATATTATGCATCAACACTGAGTCCTCAAGAGTGTGTCGACAGACCCATGTAAATTTCAGTGAAGGTTTTATTATATGCTGGTTAAAACCCGTGGTCGAAATTTTTCCTGGTCTTCCTCAATGGGCAAGATGCGGGTATTGTGTGTCCATTCTCAGCAGTTTTGTTAAACATCTAACTACATGTTTACATAATTCCTTGAACAAAACTGGACCACAATGAATTTACAGGTCAGTATATCAAATAAAAAAACCCAAAGGCCCTAAAAGAATGCATGTTTTAAATGGACACCCTCTTAAAATGAAGCTTCTTTTTTGTCTACTCTATACAAGGTTTATTTATGGAATTTATGACCAAGCTACTAAAAGTCTAATTTTGTGCTTTGAATTTATTTGTTTTTTAAGCCAGTTTTTGTTTATCTAATCCTTTGGAAAAGAACACTTTGTATAGATCTTGTCAGCATCTGCCCATGCAGTCTGAAATCCCTGTTTATCTAACAGCTGAGCCATGTGGCTGTAGCAATGATTTTCATGTTCTGTTACTGATGAAGCCTTATGTTACATATTATATTGTTTCATTCAGTAAATTACTAGAGTGCCTGAGGAAGGAAAGAGACTTTGAAATAATATAGTCTAAGGCCAATGAAATTAAAACATAAATTCAGAGTAAATGTACATGACTACAGGGAATATAAATCCTTGCAAGTATCTTGTTAGATCAATACCAAAACAGTAACTTAGGGGAAAACAAAGACACAAATATTTGCTCATGTGCATGTTTTTTTCTTAACCCTTGAAGTCTGGTTTCCCCCTCCTTCAGAACAAGATCCAGACATAAGCACAAAGCATTCAGAGACCATCAGTATGTCTGGCTTGGGGAAACTCCCATCACAAGAGGCTGTGCTCTTCCCCACACACAGTACTCACTCCAGCACATCCCGGTTGAACTGCTTCTGTCGATTTCCCAGGAATTCTCCGATCATCTGTCTGCTGAGGCCTTTCCTCTGCAGCAGGAAGTGGGCAACCCCAACTGGCGTGTCTGGCACAAAACCCCGCTCAATCAGGTATTGGACTCCTTTCTCAGGTTTTCTGAGGAGAAACAACAATGCAGAACTATTAATTTTCTTCCACTGGACATGCAGGCATTTGATTAAAACTTTACAGCAATTTTGCCAATCACTTCTGACTAATACAGAATCACTTAGATTGGAAAAGACCTTTAAGACCATTGAGTCCAACCATAGATGCCTCTGACCTTGGACTGGATCTTCCAGAGACTAGCAACAGGTTAGTTGAGAGCAAGTGAAGCCATTCACAGAAGACAACTCCCATAAGTTGCTTTCTGCATGTGAGGACTATTTCGGGTGACTGGGCTCACCAGACAAGACTACGGGCTACTGCAGTTTCAGGACAACTCCAACCATGCTCTAGAACACACCGTTCACCTCTGAAACACATCTTTGCATGTTACTACACATTCCTCTGCTCCACAGCCCTTCCAAAGGGAAGCTTTATACACAAGCAGCTTCAGGCATGAAAGTCAAACCACCTGTCAATGCAAAAGACAAAGCCCAACATCAGTTCCTACAAGCTCCTGTTGCTGGGAGAGTTGAAACTTCCAGAAACAGAACTAAAAAGCTGGTGCTGAGGAACAGTAAGTGAAGAACACCCCTGAGCTCGACCCTGCTGCCAACAGTTAAACTTATTGAACAAAACCTGAAGAAGTGTAACTTACAAGCTGTGAGCACAAAAACTAAGGGAAAAAAAAGAGAAAGTCAGTCAAGCAATAAAAAGCAATTAAAAATAGTGGATCTCCCATCTCATTTAGATTTTATTGTCCTTTAACACACCCATTGCCCCAGATTTCTCTCCCTCAGTCAAGCACTTTCAGAGTTTCTGCAGTGTTTTATACCCCTTTGTACCTCACCCCAGATTTAGCTGTCTCCATTTAGCTCTCAAAATAAAGCAAGCTGAAGCTTCTTATTTTAACATATTAAGAACTGTGTGCTGCAGAGGATGGCTGGGGATGCAATTGGTTTTTAACAAAAAAACCTATGGTTTATAAAGGCAAATGCTGCTTATATTTCAAAGTGATGTGAAATTCCTCTTCCAGGACATACTGTGCACTGCCTCTTTCAGCAGTGTGACACAACAGCCGTAACTTCTTTTAAAGATATTAAGGGGATATTTTTGCAGAACCAGTAATTCCATCATCATCTTTATTTTGTAAGGAATGATAATATAATGTGCACTTGTACGAGTGAATCCTCTGCAGCACGCTGGATGTCCTGAAAGATATTTCCTTTAAGGCAAGCAAAATCAATTTCAAAGGACAAGGTGACCGTACTATTTTTATGCAAGGTTGATCATACAACCATAAACCTTCTTCTGGGTTTTTAATTGCAAACAACATCACTGAACACATAACCTTTCAGTTCTCCTACCTTTCTACATGACATTATTATACACTTAATACCCTATTAAGAGTTAGATGGATCAGAGGAATATATATGATTGAATCAAAATCTCAGTTTTTTGCATGAGGCTTTCCGGCTTTTTTCATCTGAAGGAAGATTACACATATAGTCATCTTCTAAACACAGTCTTATGAAATGAATCTCCTTCAGGCTCAAAGAGCACCCTTTTTCTTGTACATAACATGATTGCCACCTTTGCTCTGAGTTGTATTCACAATTCTTGATCTTTCTGAATTTCAATTCACAGCATCCAGCAAAGCCAGGAACATTTTTTTTTCCACCCTGCTTTGCTAGTGAGCTACATTGTCCATAAAATTCAGCATGATACCAGCTAGGAGGGTTACTCTCCTGCAACTGTCAAACACAAACCAAAGGACATTATCAAAAAGCACAACTGGATCCAGAGATCGCCTTTACTTAAGAGACACAAAATGCTGGATTGCTGCTTACTGTACTAAAGCACAACTTGGATTCTTACCACCTTATAAGCTTGAACACTTAAAATCATCACACAGGTGATATGTGGTTTATTTTGCATCAGTTCCTATGCAGTTGTGTAATTTTACATAAGCCTTATGCTTTTTCACATAAGAAGCTCTGCTTCGGGCTCAGCAATATGAAATCACTTTACTCAGTTACACTACAAACCAGGCTAGGTAGGTCTCCAAAACAGACTTAAAAATCCATTCAGCAATACATGGAAACCAAGAGCACTTTTCCCATTGATATTTTATTCATTCTGAAGAGCAGCATCAGGAAATCAGGTCTAGGATTACTTAAAAGCAGAATAATATGTTACAGAAGTTGTAACATTGATGCAGTGTAAACTCTGAACAATAACAAGAAATAACAAGCAATAACAAGAAAATAGTACCTGAAACCTCTGAACTGTAAGAACGAAACCTCTGAACTGTAAGAACGAAACCTACTCTTTCCCTATTTGCTAAATCACACTATAGCAGCAGTGACATAAAATTCAGAGTGAATAAAATATCAGTGGGAAAACAAACAGTGAAAGAAATTTTATTTCTTCTCCTTCATGGCCCTACCCACTGAATTTGCCAACTAGAAATCAATGCAATTGTGTCATATTAGTTTGAAATCTGCACCCAGCGAAGGTGGTACTGAGCTACTGCTGAAAATCAAGAGCTCAAGACCAAAAGGGCTTCTCTGGAGAGTTTTTACTACCTGTTAAGACAAGAACTGTAACTTTCCACAGTGCTACTTTGAAAGTTCTGAGAGTCATTACTACAACAGGGCTAACGGATCTCTTAGGGCATGCATTAGCAGGGCAATTGTTCATAATGATAGAAGCTGTAGCTTCAGGTGGTCTCTTGGTACCTCACCACAGTACACAGCAGCGTACTCTAGAGGATAGCGTGATGGACAGGCAGCCGATACCATCCCGTAGCTGTTTGGGTACCACTCGTGGAGCAAGGCAGCCCACAGTGATTTCAGTTATGAATGCTATGTGGCTCACAGGAGAACTCGGAAGGTTAAGGGTCATATGGGAATGTGCACAAATAAAGTTCTCAATCAAATAAGTTTCTGTGGCTAAATGTGGGTATTAAATCACAGAGGAAGATGAATTTTCTTATCCAGTGGATATGTCCCTACCTTTCCATTCAGCTCATGCATGCAGAGTTTGGTTTCTGTTCTGGAAGTCTGCATTGCCAACAGAATTTCTATGTATTTCAGTTGCTGGTGATCTGAAACCTTGAATTCATTCAATGCTCTTGACCAAGAAATTGAATTAAATATGGACTATATTTTATCAAACAGCTTATTTGAAGAACAATCTCCTGCAAGCTAGGGAGGTTAGGGGATTTACTGCTGTTGTAGGCTCCCTCCCACTCCACCTCAGGTGTGACTTAATCTTATTCAACGGAAAATGTACTTAACAGTGTTCTGAAGTGCTGTACTTACAGTGAAATTCTACTTTAAAAGTGAAGCTAACAATAGGTTAAGAGAAAAATGTAGCCGGGGTGCCTTCCTCTCTCGGTTGAAATGCATACAATGTTTTTCCTCTTTTCAAATTCAAAGAAATGGAAGAACTAAA
Organism: Neopsephotus bourkii; assembly: GCF_033783945.1. Classification (NCBI taxonomy): domain Eukaryota; kingdom Metazoa; phylum Chordata; class Aves; order Psittaciformes; family Psittacidae; genus Neopsephotus; species Neopsephotus bourkii. Next base: position 1,984,835 of record NW_026901417.1, on the reverse strand, counting down.
CAGGTTCATGGAAATTTAAGCCATCCCCATCACCACAAATTTCAAATATTATTTAAGTGTGAAGGAATTGCCTCTTAAATTCACCAGGAGGGCATGCAGGTTGCGGTGTTGAGTAGCAGCCAACCACCAGGAACCTATTTGCTCCTTCCCAATGGAAGGCAAGAAATACCAGAACCTGGCACAATGCTGGGAGGGCCAGTTTTAAAAGGCAACAAGAGCAAACAGAGATTCTCCTGCAGGCAAAACCTGCTGTTTAAGAGTGGACAACCTTTCTTTTACACCAAACCCTAGTTTTCCTACTGTGTTTGTGGATGCAGAAGGGAGTGGGCTATAAAAGGGTCATGGGTGTAACATGAGAGAGGACATCCGACATCAATTATCCCCGTTTCTGCCTACTCAGAGTTCAGCGTGGACTATTCTGCACTTAACGCTGAGAGTCTTTTGTGATTAGGAGAATTCCCAGTGATGGTCTGTTAATTACAGCTCCCAGTACCAGGGAGGATGAGCGGTCTATAAATAACAGCTGTGGAAGCTGCATAAGCACAGCATTCATTTTCAGATTTGAATACATTAACTAATACCAAAATGCACTTTCTAAAGTCAGCACCTTACACAGCTGATGATACGTGTATTTAAAGAACTTTTGATGTTTACAAGCCTAAAAATGTCTTCTATCTTAAAAAAATACCCAACCAAGGCAAATCAAAAGGAATGTACTGAACGGAAGGAAAACAATCAACTAACACAAGACAATGTGCAACACCATATTTACATAAGATTTTCAGATGTTGTATGAAGGGTAAAGGAATTTGCCAGAAACTGATTAGTAACAAGACGTTTAAGATGGTTTAAAGTGACTTTGGGGGGAAAACATTAATGGAGAAAGTAACACAAACTTCAAAATAACAGCTCAAACCAGTAGATTTTACAAAGCACACTGCTTAGAGAGCGCTGCTGATACCCAGCAAAAACACTGTCTTGGTGTGCTGCTGAGGTCAGGTTGGATCCTCCAGCACTCTTTGGAAACAGACATCTTTAAGAGGAAGTGATTTCCCAGAATGGTGACTCATAATCACACGTGGACAACAAGGAAAAAAAAAAGCAAAGAGCAAAATAATCCCAACCCCACCACTCCTAAACCCCCATTCCTTCTACAGCTATAACAAGAGTACACCCTTGCACATCCTTGCTGTCTCCTGTGGTCAGTAGAATGCCTTTCCCTCCCAGGCACAGCATGAATGAAAAGGAAAGGGCCGATTTACTCAGCAAGTCCTACATGCAGTGCCGATAGCATAAATTCAGTGGAAATTCACACAACTTGCTGACACTTGTGTAGATCTCATGAGAGTGGTGGTTTGTTGGGGGATTATAGCTTGGGAAACTGGGGAGAGCTTGGGCTGGTTTTTGTTTAACAGCTTTGCAGGTTGAATCTGGTAAAGTCACCAAGAAGTCTGTATGTTAGGGCATGTTGCTAATGTCAGTGGTGTAGGAGGCTCTCCTAAGAATGACCTGTCTTACGGGATATGAAAGAGGAGCAATAAATAGGGTAACAATATCAAAGTTGGTACATTCCTGAGATAAATATGCTTATCCAAGTCAAGAATACATAGAAAGCAGAAGAAAAAGAAAAGGATTATTTTCACATACATGTTTAGAAAAAGCATGGGAAAAGCATTTGTTCTATTGTCACGAGCAAATTAGTAAAGAGAGCATCTAATTCTGAATGTGTCATGGTTTGTTTCAACTTTCACCTGTTTGAAGGAAACATTGACAGACAACTTTAGGATGATACCTGTTATTACAGTCATTTACACCACGTAAGAGTATCATCAGCTTGCAAAGATAGCTGCCAACTAGCTACCAGCTAGATAGGTACCAGCTAGCTGCTGCAGAAACTCTAGATTGCCAATGACAACAAACAGCCCTAAAGCTCCGTGGATTACTAAATACAGACTGTCAAAATCACATAATTTCAGTCCCTAGTTTGACTCTGCTTGAATTCTGTTCAGAGAGGTGCTCAAGACCTGCCAATGTTTGAGAAAGCAGGAAAAGCCATGGTCAGAAACAGCTCCTCCTTTGTAGAGGGGAAGGACAGCAGCATCTGCTGACTGACATCGTAAGCCAGTTTGGTCACTGTGCTCACACCACCCAACAGGTAGTGCAGGATCAGGGACAGACACACAGATGCTGTTCAAGCCGTGACAGGAAACATGGTTAGAAATATACCACCTTATCCTGTTGTTGGACATAAAAGTGACACCAGATCCTACAGGTTAGTGGTACTTGGGGAACAAAATGTTATCTTTAAAAATTATAGGAAATGTTATTTTTGCAAAAAACTTGCAATGAGTTAGAAAAGTGAATTTGGTAGAAGCTTTTAGTCAGACTCTGGAAGGTAAGAAAGAGATGAGCACAAGGGTAGCATTTACTGTTATCTACCAGACCTACTGGTACAGCCAGTCTTACTGCAAAACAAGCCCAATAAAGCCAAGTGCTGCAGATAGATGAATGCTACCACGGCGGTGCCAGCACCAGCATCAGCCTCTTCCAAAACAGCCACAGGGCTGAGAGGCCTGCCTGGCAAACTAAACTAGGAGAAAAATGGGGTTTGTGCTTTGTATGTTGGGTTTTTTGGGGTGTGGTAGCTTGTTTTGGTTTGGGGTTTGGGGTTTTTTAGTGGTTTGTTTTAATCCAGTCCAGCTCCTCCTGCAGCTGCACAACCAGTTGCAGTAACCAAGCCGCAGTGCGGATAAAGTGCTCATGTCCACGCTGGCCCACAGGAGCAGAGAATGACAAGCACCACCTCAATTTAGAGTCAACAAAACCACAGTGCAAAGGTGTATAAAACCTTCCCTACTTCTGACCTATTAGAGTTTACAGGCATCCAAAACCACATGAAATCCTTGTATTTCCCTTTAAATGCTCAGACAATAACAGCTGTGAAATGGAAGCATTAATAAACAAATGAGGAAGGGAAGCAGCTTGCCCAAGTCTAGTTTCCAATACCGAGCAATGCCGAAAGGACCATTTAAGGTAAACTAGGGATTCACTCACACAATGTCAAACAACCACACATGTACTGTTCTTACAGCCTTACCTGAGGCTTCTTATCCCCCCTTGTCTGAGAAAGTGGGATAGGACTCACCCAATGGAAGATGAGGAGCTTGCTGAAAGAAATTGGGAACTTCAGTATTGCTAAAGGCACACATGTGCTTTGTGGTTCCTTGTCCATGTTCAGGCACACGCAGGCACACTACACTGAAAAGACCATAAGCTAGAACCAAGCAAACCAGAACTACAAACATTTCTTAGTGGTTGTCAACACCACAGACAGAAACTGCACAAACGTGCTGCTGCCAAAGAAACATTTTCATCTGGGGGGTGGAGCATTTAATGCAGCTATGATGCCAGCTTTCTGCTAAAAAAGAACCATCCTCCTTGCCTTTGATACCAGAGATCCCATTTTGAAACATCTACCGTCTTCACGAACCAAAGCAGTAGTTCAACGTTAAAATCCAGGGCTGGCTTTTTTAGTAGCAAGAATCGAAGACTTTTCTTAGAATCATTTCAGAAGTTAAATATTTTTAAATAGCCAAGTTGGCAATAACAAGCTAGTTGAACATTCTCCTTCGTCTGGCAGACAGCTACATTTTATTTCTGTGCTTGCACTTCTTCCTTCACTTTGCTGAATATCCTACTGCTGCCACAATGAAGCCAAGAGAATTGTTACGTCTATTTTAAACCTTCTGGGAAAGAAGAAAAACTCAATATCCTTAAAATACTACCAAAACTACTGCCAAAACAGCTTGTGAGAGCTCACTCAACTATGCAGCAAGGCAAGGGGGCTGAAAGGAAGATTAAAGAAACAGACTGGGAATCGTGAGCTGCATCTTTCTTGTGTTACACAACTGTTTAATGAAGAAGAGCTAGGTGTAAATTGCATCTTCTGGTAATTAAAAGGAAAAGTTCCTGTGCCAGGAAAATAAGCCAAGAAAAAGTACATTTCACACAGCTCCCTCATCTCACAGAAACAGGGAGATAGTTGCTCACAGTATTTGGGTAGGATCCCTGCATTTTTCCCCTCAGCAGGATGACTTCTCACTACATAATGATATGTTAACCTTCTCAGATTCATCCAAAATCAAAAGCTACCAGCACAGCTGTGAAGGTCACTGCTTTCTTGCTATTACACCAAGTTACCTGAAGCAACCTCCATCCACTGAAAGTTAATTTACACTCATGTCATTAACAGCAAATGTAACCAGGAAATGATCTCAGTGCCCAGTTCTGTTTGGTGGGGGTGCAAAAGAAAGGAAACTGTGGACGCCTGTTTCATAGAACTGGGTAACTGACCTCAGCAGTTCTATCATTAGATCAATCTGTTTCTCCATATCATCATTTCCTAGTAAAGGAAATCACACATTAAACCATTATCACTGCTACTGAATGTTCAAGCTTGTCTGAAAACTACAGCCTGAACCAGAGTTGCTTACAAATCAATAAAAGGTGTCTTAACAGGCAGCTAAAGGGTCCAAGCAAAAAGCCTGGGTTATTCTAACAAAGGAGGATAAGCTATATATTAAAGAGTTTAAAGCTATTTCAGAAATGGGAGTTTTCTATATAAGAAGCACAGCCTCAAGGAACAAAGCACTTAACACAGTGCAGAGAATCATAAGGCACACCCCGAGCAGTTGCAATGCAGTAGCTGGACATGTCCTTGCTAGTACAAACACTCCTGACTCATCATGCTATAGCAGATTTAGTAGCTCCTCGTTATTCCCTCTCTTGGCAGTGGACAGCCTCATTTTTTTCCCTGCTTGTAAGAAAGGAGGAAATATTTTAGTTAAATAAATGGACCAAACTGCTCCATGAGGATTTTCTCACCTCCTCTGACCCCACTGCATCTCTGCATTTCTCACAGAGTAGGGAAAAGGATTTGTAGTTGCCAGCAGAGCAAAATATACTCCACTTTGAGACAAGATACATGAAAAACCTGCTGGCTCTCTCAGAACTACTTGCCAGGGCTGAGTTCTGCTTTCATGTTTATGCAACTATAGTCAGGAATGAGACATGAAGATGACTATGTCCTTGAAACTGAGGAACAGTCCCTGTCTTAACTTCTTCTAGTGTCCCTGCCCTAAAGTCTCTTTCCACACCCTGAACCCAGTTACACATAACAGAAGTACTTCAGCTTCAGTTTCTACAACTCAGCTGACTATGAGTGGGAAATACCAACAACCACGTTTGCTTTAAAATGGATACATTTTAGACAGTTTAAAGAGCTCCAGATTTTCCATTTTCAGATCCACCTAGAACCATTCAGTAGATAGATGCGAATAGTTAAACAAGAGGAAAGAGCTGGTGGACCCTTCTCTTTTCCCGAATTCTTCTTCCAAGGGTTCCTAAGTCTCTGTTCAGACTGACCTCTGCCTGCAGAGGCATCTGGGCATCTTTCACCCACAAAATTTGGTCACTTGAATTTGGGGGGAGCGTGGGGAGGAGTTAAAATTCTGGCAGCCAGAGTCCTATCAGATGCTGCTCTGGGAGCTGCTCCCCAGTCAGATTCCTCCATTCCCAAGCTTGTTTTCTAACAACTGACTGTACCCTGAGCACGCACCCAGGCATTGTTAGAGCAAACCATCTCCCCATTCCTGGCACGGAGCAGCAGGAGGGAGACGTGTGCCCAGAATCTTTAAGACCAGGCGGAGCTGGCGGCAGAGGATGAGGTAATGGCTCCTTCCCGATTCCAGGGCCGCTTGCACACAGTTACTGCTGCTCTCAGGGCAGCCTTTCAAACACCAGATTTGCTTCCAACATTTGCTAAAGGTTACACTCCTTTTTAATGGCAGTAAAGGGAATCCTTGTGCTCATACTTGAAACCGGCGCTTAAATATACTATTGGTCGAATCCAGTTCCACATTTCATCTGGTTTTACGGGCAAGACATAATGTATGCTAATCAAAGCATCCATTTTGGAAAAAAAAAAAAAAAAAGGAGGAAAAATGGGTCCGCAGGGAAAAAAGATAAAACAGGCACAGAACAAAGCAAAACACAGAGAGTAGATTTTTTTTTCCTTTGGGTGTTCTCACTGAGGACTAAATGTTTTTAGAAATAATGAGAGTCATACTAAGAACATTCTTCTCTTCTTACTAACTCCTCGGCATGTTAGAGAACAAGCTACATGGAGTGCTTTGATTTTCATTTTTGTTGGAACCGTGTGTGGCTGAATAATCTGCAGTCCAGATGTTGTAACAACAGCAAAGTCCCTCTTAGTGTACACATGAGGATGGCAAATTGCTGTTATGAAATCCTGAATGAGCCTATCGTCTCCCCTTTCCTCTTTCTCCTGAACCATTCAAAAAAATCACAGAACGTATAGGATTGGCAAAGATACTAGAGATCAGCTCACAAAATGAAAGCATTTGTTCAAAGGTAGAGAGAAAGCCAACTTAGTTTAATTTACACCTTCTCTCTCCTACTCAATCTGCACTTACAAAGTCTAAAATCATTAGAAGTGTTTCCAACAAGCTTTCAACTTAGAATTGTAAGGGGGACAGTCTAAAAGCACATGTTCTCAGGCGAGATATTAGAATGCTGAAGGGATGGCATGAAACCTGGGAAGAGCAATATAGAAAGTATGTTCAGCCTCTTACATGGAATTCTTTAGGCTTGTGATTGGTGTGAATGAAGGAACATCAGATTACTGCAGTTATTACAATACTTAAATATGGCTACTTGCAAAACTGCTTAAAATATTAATAGCATCTGGCAGCTTCTGAGGGCTTCAAATAGAGGAAAAGTTTCAGAATGTAACAGTGCGTAGGATTCCAAATTAGCTTCAATCTCTACCTACATGTAAATGATGGGAACTGTATACCTCTGTTGAACAGTTAGAACTGCTTCCATGGGAAATGAAAAATGTGCCTTCTTGCAAACATTGTCATTGTGTAGCTCACATCTCCAACCACAATTTCTTCAGGAGTTGTAATTTGCAATTTTGTGTTTGTAAAATTTCACCAGCACTCAGCAAATTCCTCCTGTATCTGCTTAGTAAAATAAAGAAATACTTACATTAACATTCCAAGGCATCTAGACATGCTTTTAAAAGTCTGCTCCTGGAATTAGTATCCAATTCATATCAACAGTGATGTTTAAATTTTGAGTAACATCATCCCCATCATGTAACGAATGAAGCTGGTAGGGCTTTGAGGGCTCACAGGTCAAAAGAGCACTACATGATGCAGATACGCATGCATTTTTAGCTCTGAATCCTTTGAGAGAACTTGGGAGTAGTGAGAACCTTGGGAATAGCCCGTTATAAAGGAAGCTACAGAAAACTCCTCAAAACAATACACTGTGAAGGACTGAGAACACACAGAGAACAGTTCCCCACTTGTCACTACCCTTTCCAGAAAGCAAGAGGGGACAAAAATGGGGTGTGTTTGTATGTGAAAGACATCTGCGAAAACTTATTGTGGAAATGCTTATAGCCTAGCCTCTGTTCTAGCAATGTAAAGTGGTGTTATCCAATATGTATGTGTAAGGTTAGGTCGTTCCTTCAACAAAACACTACACAAAAAGAGCCCTCAACAGAATTGTGCTCCAGCACAAAAAGCAGAGCAGCATAGTGGGAACAGCCACAAGCTGGGCTTCACAGTCTCTCTTCACCAGCAGTGTCAGACCTTGGCACCGCCAGCAGGAAGACTGGCTCACATGGCAAGAAATGCCAATGCCATAGAACACTTCCAGAGGAGAGTTTTGACAGTCAGTGCCTTCCAATAACCAATATCCCAATGGAGATACTAAATATGATTCTAGTCTCTGCCAGAATAACAAATGAATCTGAGAAACACAAACTTTTGCTCCCGTATTTTGTAACACCAGCCACAGTCACATCACATTTTCAAACTACCCTGATGTTGTCCAAGTTCTGTTGAAAATATGTTATCAGTGCAGGAAGCGTTTGTACCCCCTGCCCAAGAGAATGCTGAAGAATGACTCGTTATACTCTACTCTTCATGGCTCAGCTGGGTGTGCTGGAGACTTTGAGGAGGTAGTAACTGAGGGCAGTACCTGGTACTTGTCAAGGAACCAGAGTTACCACCACTGTCACAGTGGCACAAGAGAAGGGAATGAGGCAATATATTTCTGCCTACAGACACACGGCTCTGTACAGTATCATGGTTTACAACTACTGACTGCAAAGCTGACCCAAGGGCAGGACGTGTTTCCTCAGGCTGCTAAGGTTAAACCATTCAGTCCTATTTAATCTATTAGAACCATCAGTGCACTGGCAGCAGAATGGAACCTGAAAATCCTACCAGATTGGGCTGCAATAACTGGTAAACCTGGTATTTCCAGCCTGCAGTCAAAACAAACATGAGAATAAAATCACAGCCCTTTTCACTTGGGTTTTTTGATTCCCTTTTTTTATTAAGTAGCAGTCAAAAGGCCTCTTGAAACCTTGTTTATAAGCAAACCAGTCTCAAAGGCTGGATTTGCATTGGCAGGGTTTGGAGCCTGCAAAATAAACCTTTCTAGGTAGTGTTTTCCTTCTGCCTATGAGGGAGGAATGGTTTCCAGTGTATTCCCTCCTGGACTAAAGCCCTTTCAAGCTACACTGAAGAAAATGTCTAATTCAACACAGCTGGGCTCCAACGCTTCCGCGGCAGCCTGGCGCTGTGGCACCTGCAATCCTTCCTTTAGGAAAGCAATGAATGGTGATACACAGTCTGACAGACTATTGACAGGGTGAAATCACTACTGCCATTCAAAACCAGGAGCATGCACAGAACCTGTTCCTTAGTTGCAATTTCTTTGGCAGAAATTGTCCCATTTGGGTGATACTTTATGTTCTGGTATAAGGATACCACAAACCATCTTTTAAAAGTATATTCTTCTAATTAATGCTGAGATTCCTACCGAGTGCTAAGTTACAGTTTGAAACAAAGTCCATGATCAAATGATAGAGCTCCTAGGAAAATGATTTTCAACTCCTATTTCTTTTTCTACTGTCCTGTGTTTCCCATCCTCCAAGGATCTTTGTGATACTAATGTTTTGCATGTAACAGTGATTAAATAAACTAGACCCCCAGCTGTGCTCCAGCTTTACTCCACCCATAACTGGCTATTCTAACAAAGGGTCTTTGGTAAGAAAACTCCACTTTGGATTCTGAAAATCGCTGCTGTAATAGGAAAGCCAGAAAAATTATAAAGCATCTGTTGAAATTTCAATTGTGAGGATAGTGACATGCTTCTAAAAGCTTCATTCTTTCAACACTCCTAGTGAAAAAAGCAGAAGTATTTACTACAATTCATGCACTTCTTTCTGGCTCTAAATTCTTTGTATTTCAGCCCAGCTTTATGTACCAAAACAAATGAGATGATTATTTGTCAATTAAGGTTTGGGATCTTGCTTTGCAAGGAAGATTTCAAAGACACAATGACATTAACATGAGTATGCTGTAAAAGACATCCTTAAAATTTTCTCTGGTAGATGCAGACATCGAGGAGATAACTTGCCTTCTCCTAACAGGCAATTCCAAAGCTGCTTCTTCCAGCTCTGTGCAGGGTGCTTCCACATGGGTGGAGCACTCATCCTCTTGGGAGCTCGATGCCATGACTTGTACTGCTCCCTCATTTTATCATCATAAACGTGTCATGGAAGATCACACGGGCAAAAAACATCAAAATGATTCTGCTGCATTGACTTGAATGCTGGAGAGTAGACTGAAAAAACGTATCCCATCAGATTGTGGGTGTACATCTGGTTACATGGTAGGAAGCACAAACAAGAGACAGAAGCTGGGAAGATGGGACTGGTTAGCAGAAGTACCTAACCAGGCTGGGCAATCCTACTCCATTGTTGTTCTGCCAGGGGAAGAGCAGCCTCTGCCAAGGAGAGTGACATCCAGGATCCAGCTTTCAATTCAAATAACATTTGGACACACAAGATGCTGTGACATACGTCATGTGCTGATAACAGTGAGCATAATGCTCAGAAGTTAACTGTAATCAATGCACCTGCACAGCACATACCTGACAGGAAAAGGGATTCTTCATCTTGAAGCAATCATCAGTTCCAAATCCTGGCAAGTGCTCAACACAATCTCTATCCCTTCAGTGATCTCACAAAATGCAATTTGCAATCCTACCTGGTGCACTCTTTAAGAGTCTCCTGAGCTTTTAAAAGAATAAAGCTTTTGGAAGTTTCCCAGATCCCTTCTAGTAAGAGTTTACAGATTCATGCACCATCTCATTCTGTGATGGTTCAATACCATCACAGAATAGAAATAGGAGAAAGAAGGCTATTAATGAAAATGCCACAATCTGCCAACTTGAACAGCCATAATCAAAACAGAAATCCATGGGATACTCATGGGCTGTCTGAGCTATCAGTGGAATCAGAGTGACTCAGCAGAAGGTAATGAGACTCTTCAGTTCTGTATTGATAGTGGAGATATAATGCAGTGGGGGAATGAGATAGTCACATACAGCAAAAGATCATGCACAGAGATGCCTGAGGTTCTGCATATCCCTGTCTCTTCCAATTCACTGCTAAGAAACTGCAAGTTGTCTGACAATCAGTCAATATATAGAAAAGGTTTACCTCTGTTCCAGTCCATGCAGCAAAATCATTTAGATGTGTTTCAAGTAACAGTCCCTACTCTTCTCTGTTCCTGATGTTTATTTTTCACTGTCAGCCTCCTGCTGATAGGGTATGCCACTAGAAGCATCTGATGGTTTCCAATGCTCTCATTCATTGCTGCATGCTGCTTGACCACCTTTCTTCTTTCACCCTTCTGCAATTGACTCTAAAGAGTGTATTATCCAGCTTGAAGTTCACTGACCATCGACTGCTCAAGGCTGTTCAAAAACCCGAGCAAACACAAAGTCTTTAAATGTCAGCCAAACAGAACCAGCATTTTCCTTCCCTCCTCTGCCCCCCAGATATTAATGTTTTCGAGCCTAAAATAAGCAAATTTATGTATCTTCCTACCCAATCTACATTATGAGCATGAAAATCTGCAGAGATCCTTTGACTTACATACTTCTTATTGATTAAAAGCTTCTGTAAAGGCCTATTAACCTTTTACAAAGATAAACAAACCTGCAAGTTTTACAGTCAAGCCTGGCCCATCCATACTTAGTATGGCAATGCACAGCCTCACACAATGGCATCAAAAAGCTTGAATTGTCTGCACTGTTACAACACATTCTTATATGATGAACCACTGACCTAATACTCAAGCCAAAACACAATCCTAGCGCTGCTAGCTGGAAAGGAGGGCTGAGCTCTCCCAAGCTGCAGGAGGCTGCGAAGCAAGGCCTATGGCAGCACAATGAAATTGCCATTAGCTCTTGTAAAGCTACAAACTATTCATAAAGAAATCCTGAAGTACCTGGAGGAAAATTTCAAAGACTTCTGCAAACACTGTGAGCCATCAGCAGGGAAAAATTCTGGCACTTATCTTTTATCCCGGTGTTCTGAAGAGCTTTAAAAGCACTAGTATTAGAGAAGGTTTAAGTTAAGTGATACCCATTTGAGGACAGGGAAGCTGGCACATTAGGCATGAATGAACTAAGCAGTGAGAAAAACTAGGAATTCTAATGCCAACCTCCTAGATTTTTAAATTACAATAGTTCTGATAAGAACTGAGTAACTCCTATAACGTGAATACAGAGCTCAGAGCAGTGTATTATCTGTTACCCTCTATCATAGTGTTCATATTTCTACAGCCACACAGAAGTGTCCAAAGAAAGTACTTCAATAAAACACAGAAACTTGAGAAAATTATATAAACAAGTCCATAACTGGGAAAATTAACAGCTATAAGTAGAAATACAGATTTTATTACAATTTTATGACAAATAATATTTATTCAGGGTAAAACTATTCAGTGCATTGTTTTTTAATATCAAAGTATTGACGAAATTTATTGAATTAATTCCAGGCTCTGCCTGTGTTAAAACAAAAACTTATCTTACATTGCTTGTAATTTCTAATTCCCATCTGACAGCTCTTACCACACCTACATGATTAGGGCAGGAAGAAATCAGAATTTGTTATAACACCAAAAAATGGGTCAGGATTAAGCCACCAGTCTTTTCAACAAGAATCTGATCCATCCTCCCCAATAATTTGCCACCACTTACATACATGCATAATTGTATCTTTCCCCCTGAAGCTGCTTAACTATGAACACATCAACTTGTAAGTACTCAAATATGAAGAGTCATCACAAGCAGCTTGTTATTCACTGACGAGTCAACATCAGACATCAGTCTTACTTATCTGATACAAGAAAAATCCTCCTGGTTCAGAGGCCACGTTTCTACCAAACACAGAGGGAAAAGGAGGAAATGCTGTACTCACTTGTTAAAGAGATTCAGTCCAATCCTATAATGGCGTTTCCTGATAACATCGTTACTGAAGGCAGGGGAATCCCAGCTGTTACGAGTTTCTTTGTGGTAGGTTTGTTTGCTCAAGGTTTGCTCCCTTAGGCTGTCTCTAGAAGAAGATTCTGAGCTGCAATTTATTGTATCATTAGAGTTGGAAGTGCTGTTGATGCTGTCATTGTCTCCATCAGAATAATCAGACTCTGATTTGCTTTGCCTGTTTGCAGTGCCATTGATAGCTAAATGACTATCTATAGGCCTAGCCCTATGTCTGGCCTCCTGTTCCTCTCGGGATATAATCTTGGCAGGAATACTGTGAGGGATGTGTTTTGGGCTTCCTTGTTGACCAGTGATCCCTCGATCATAGGCATTTTGTCTCTTTAGTGAACCCCTCTCAGAGCGATCACTCAAGTCCACTGAACTGTCACTGGGTGGCTCTATAGTTAGCAATGGTAGGTGATCCATTCTCATCCTCTGGTCCTGACATTCCAGGGATGGGGTACTCCTGCAGCTTGTATCAGTGTCTATCTTATCATCTTTGTGGGTCATGGACCAATACTCCTGAGAAGAGTTCACAGACCGGAGCCTCAAATCAGATTCTGTGCTGGACGGTCTGTCTACTGACTGGGAAAGTGGAAGGGGCGGAGATAACTCTTCCTCATCAATATATAACGTAACATCACTGTATGATGCTGTCATCTCATCAAGCTTCCTGTGATCCACATTGTGAATGGCTGGTTTAGTTTGAGCACAACTATCCCTCTCCATGTCACGACTTCTGACTTGATCCGGAGTCTGGACTTCATCTGAATGTAGACTGCGGCAATTCAGTGCATCGTCAATGGATTCTGCAAGGGATTTCACCTGCCTGGAAAAAGCATCCTCTAGTTCTGTGATAGCATCAGCAAAATCAGTAGATGCTGCTGGAGACTTCATTGTAGCTGACTCTCCCAGGTCACCACATTCAGATGGTACCAGGGATCCCAGCTTTGACCCATCGTTTGTAACAGAAACTTGTTTTCCTTCAAAGTAAGAGCTATGGACTTTCTCAGGTCCTTCAAAGGAAAACTGCATTCTCATATTGGACAGTACAATGCGTCTTGACATACGATTTTCAGACATAGAACTTCTCAGACGCTCAAAGTTTTTGTTCATCTGATACTGGCGAAAAGCTGTTTGTATGGTACGAGCAGCATGTCTAGTTATGAGACGGCCTCCATACTTCCGTTCTAGCATTTCCACCTGGGAAAAGGGCAACACAAGTACCTTGTGACTTCATGCAGGTTAGGACAAGGTTAAAGTAGAACAAAAACCAAGTTCTTCTAACAGCTTTCATTTTTGGACATTTTTCAAACTGCATACTGGTTTTGGAACTGCAAACTCAAAGCTCCAGACTAACAACTGCACTGACAGTGACCAGAATAGTCATTTGCAAATTGCACCATAAAAGTATGACAAATATGTGACTATGTGAAAACTGTCATTTACAATTTTATGTGCTGGCTATTTGTGTGTGTTTAAATGTTGGTTTTCACATATGAGCATCAGTGTGCCCATGTAAAAAGCAGCCAAGGTAGCACTCTGATGCAGCGTAATACAGTCATTCTTTCTCTGTAGAGTGGTGAAATTCAAATATGGGGCAAATTGCCATACTTTGGGAGTAAATTCTAGAAGTGGCCATCACCCTTCCAGGCATGCATCACCTTCTATATGAATGTAAACCAGGCAGCATCATCTCACACAGGCTCGATACCAAACTGAGCCTCCCAGGCCTTCCAGGGAAGTTTCTCTGATGGAATGTCCACATACACAGTCTTCCTCAAACCAGGAAAATATTTCAGACTTTCTAAATACAAATTCAAACCTATTTTCATGCTTGTGATTACACTGAACACTGCCAGTGTTTCCAGTTTACACAATGAATATGCAAAATAAGCACATTATAAATGCTGCCCATTTATCCTAGTGAAAATAACATGTCGATACTTTTGGAATATTAGGTATTTTTAAACATTTCCTTCCAAAGGTGAAAAGCATTACTTATTTAAATGACACTGAACAAGATGAGGAGCTAGCTTTATCATTTCCTCCCTCCAGCATTTAATTTCTGTTCTGACTACTCTTTGTTGGATCCATATTAGTCCCAAACACAAACCATCCATGACAAATCAATGTTTAGTACTACAATTAAACCCACCATTTTCCTGGCAGCAATCTTGTGTAAGTTCACGCCATTTTCATAACACTACAATGATTCAAAAGTCATTTTTCCTTGCTTGCAAATCCAGGTACCCTTTTTCATTAGAGCCCATGTTTTAATTCCTTACATTATGTGGACATGAACACACAGTATCTCCCCTTTTTACTTTAGAGATCTCATTAAGTCATTGCTAAGTTCAGATACTGATGTGCAGAGGGGCTTCATCCCCTTCTGGGGAAGGAATTAAATGCTACTAAAAATACAGTCCATTATGTCTACCGCTGGGGAGTAGTTGATGTATTTCTTTCAGTGCTATTGTGGGTTCAGCTGCTCCTTCCATCTCAGAGATGATCTCCTTTTATGCTCGGTGTATTTAAAGGTGAGTCACTGATTTTCATTAATTCTGAATTCTAGATGCAAAAACTATTATGTACAGTTATTGGCATAAACTGAGGAGGTCATCTTACTGCTATGGAATTGTTCTGTTGATTGTATCTTGAAAATTCCATGCGCTGGGCTCGGAAAGATGTGACTGCTCTCTCAGATGGGAATCTCTGCATAATTTTCTATCACTTGTCTGTAAATAAACTGCTCAGCCTTTCAACCCCAAGCAGGGGTTATACTGTCAAAGAGGTTAGGAGATTACTTGTCAGACATTCCAAAGATTTAAATCTTACTAGGAACTTCTATCACAACCCTGCCACTGCTGCCACACATCTGCTGCTGTTTCTATCCACAGTGTGCATTGGACGTGTTTAAATAAATCACGAGATTATTTTGCTGGACTAATCTTAAAAAAAAAAGATGAATAGTCCATTTAGATCTCCTTTCAAAATTAAATGTCAAAGCTAAAGAAAAGAAAACTAGCATAGCTGGTTGAAAGAATGAAACAAACCCTAATCTGCTATAAAACAAATTACCTGGGTTTTCTTCTTGCAAACAGACTGTTGTCTTTCAGGCTTACACAGAAAATAACATCACTGATTATCATGGGGGGGGGATTTTAATTGAGAGTATTTTGGAATTTGCTTAAATGATTTACTAGACTTGTGACTAATATTTAATGCACCTTTTAAAATCATCTTGAATGCACACTGCCTTTAGGTAAAGCCTCAGACGTTTTCCTAAATAGTTCTGAAGTATCTTCAGAGGTTTCAATGAGAACTTTTCAAGAACCCTAAGCAACTTTTCAGTATCAAGCTTCCTTTATGTATCACTTTTTATTGTGTAGGATTCCCTGACCAAATCCAAAATAACATTTGCAGTCCTCATTCTCCATCAATCCAGCATAAAAGGACAGATGGAATTAGGCTCTGTGGAGTATCTGCAGTGCAGGAGACCTCTTTAGTAAGCCTTACACTCTGTCAATCCCTTATGAGAGATCAGCAAGAACAACTGCCAAAGGTGGAAAAGTAAGTAACATTTTAGGTCTCACAAAGAGGTTCAATTTAATAGCAGAGCTGGCATAATTTTCATCAAGAATCAGGAACCTGATACGTCCCTGCTCCAATATAGAATTTGGTGAGCATAAAGGCTAAACTACTCTCAAACTTGCTATTCCAAATCCTGGCTTCAAATTTCAGTCAGAGCTCAAGTTCTATTCCTCCACATCTCTCTGGAACAACATTATATTATCCCCCAACCTGAAATTACAGAACAAATAGACAGCAAATGAGACTTGGCCCCTATAAATTTCAATGAGGATCAATGTGTGGTCCAAAACAGGAGTGGTCTGCTTCCTGCCTGCAGAATTCTGCCTGCTCCCACTTTCACCATGCTACTATGCAGGCTGGAGGGACTATGCAATGTACCACAGGGATTCACAGTAAACAAAATGTTCTGTGGCAATAAAGATCTCCAGCAACACAACCCTCTGCTCCAGTCATTGATGTACTAGCTACTATATACCTACCAAGGAAATCCAGTGCATCCTATGTATTTGCTTACCTGAAGCTACTACAGCATCATTTTTAAATGATAGATATTAACTTATATGGCAATAAGCATCTTTCAAATATAACAACATTCAGAATAAAGCTTAAAGGGATGGCTGAGGTTGACTGTCTTATGTAAGTGTCTTTTTAGGGAGAAAGGCTTTGAACAACTACGTAACTTTTATCCAGCTCTTTCTAAAGCATGTAGGAGTTTTGCCCAGTTAAGTAAAACCAGTTAAGACCTTGAATTAACTCCACAGATATAGAAACCCAGACTGGTTTGGGTTGGAAGGGACCTTAAAGCTCATTCAGTTCCAAACTCCTACCACAGGCAGGGACACCTTTCACTAGACCAGGTTCCTCCAAGCCCCATCCAATATGGCCTTAAACACTGCCAGGGATGGGGCAGGGAATATCAGCTGCAATAAGTTCTTCCTTTCTTTCAGCAACACAAAGACATCCAGGTTTCAAAATGACTCATTTTCTTGGAAAAATACTTAATGCTATTACATTTAAGTTCTCACTCAAAGCATGAAATTACAATTCCTAGCAGAACTGCTTTTACTTTTAACACTATTAAAGTATCTTCTACACCTTTCTTCAGGAAGGGGGATGGTGTAAAGGAACATACGAATGACACAGCACAATAAAAAAGAAGTCACAAACCTCAGAAATGCTGACACATGACTATTTTGAACTAAGTTGGTCACAGGAAAAAAGGTATTTTCAGCATCACAACTGAACTGATGCTAGAAAAGACTTTTTCCAGATTGCAGACTTGTTGCCATTATCATAACTTAGGTAACAAAGCTCAAATACCTGCTTATCTTGTAGATCTGAAGAGAGTTCATAGCTCTCAGAAAGAGATCTTGACCTTTTAATAGCTTCTTCCTCTGCTTGTTTTCGCAGTATGGATGTTGAGTGCTGAAGTTTTGGCCTCCGTGATCTTTGTTGTCCAGGGGAGACAGAATACAGCCCGTAAGCAGAGTGATCGTAATGGTCTGGACTGAGAGCTGAGCTGTGTGTTATAGGTCCTTGATGGTAAGTAGAGGGGCTATCCAAAGATGTGCCAGTTTCGCTGCTTGGGGCTTCACCCTCAACACTAGACAGAATGGAAAGACAGGAGAATCCTCAGGTGAGTATTACATACCAAAATTATCAGCAACAAATAGCATAGTTTTGCATAGTATCATTTTATTTAGACACCCAGCATGCTTTGTTTAAATTCAGATGCAGTTAGTACAGGGTAATGTGGCTTCCATAGTTTTCACTGCAATCTAAGCAAGTCTTCATTCTGTTGCAGAGGTAATCTTTAGAGCATGAGTCAAGCAGGAGAATGGAGCTTTCAAGCATCACTTAACTGTATACAGTAATTACTAATAGCATCCTGAGTAAGTCACTCAGCAACTACTGTGTAAAATAAATGAAAACTTAATTTTTTCTAAGGCTGCTCATTTCCAAGTCATTCTACTTCAAAATGGCAGAACCTTATTTGTGCCTTTCCTTCCTTTGACAAATAAAAGCAATAATTTCCCACTGTTACATTCCAGCTTGACATAAAAGGATTACTTTCAGGTTACTCAACAGAGATTTGGGATTTAATGAATCTTGTGAGCTACTATACTACTAAAAACTGAAACTGGGGAAAAGTACCTACAGGAGAAATCTCATTTATTTCTCTGCTAGTGAAAGACTGCTCCCCTGGGATACTTTTGGCATGCTTCATAGGAAAGCATCCCAAGGGATGGCATTTCTAGCTAATAAAAGCAAAATAATTTCAGGTAGGGAAAACGCAATAGGAGCTAACTGGCAAACAAAATACCATTTTCACATGAATGCTGTTGCTGCTAAGGAAAACAGGAAAGGAAAAAACCTTTATATTAGAAGAGCTGTACACAATAGGAAACATTTAAAACTGAGTCCTAGCCAAGGTTTATCCTGAAGCAGTGGTGGCTAACAGTAGCTTGTATTTGGTTTCTGTCTGCAGTAGGGCATTCCCACATCGCACTTTCAAACTTCCATCTTTTTCACTTTTCACATAAATATTTAACATCTGCCTCATCCTATGTGCACAGAGCATGGATAGAAAAACTATGTTTTACTTTATTTAATCACTCAAAAGACACAGTAACCACTCCTCACATGCATGAATGAAAGCATCTGCTGCACTTCCCGAACCTTTTGCTTTAGGAGCAGGTACATCCAAACTTTAAAGGAGTAAAATTCCATTCTCCCACCACACCATGTATTTCTGATTTTGCTTTTATTCACATGTACATGAACGTAAAAAATAAAGCCCTCCTGCTGCCGCTCAGACCTGAAGTGCTGTGACCCGTGCTGCAGGCACATACCACAGCAGTTCCTTCAAAGGGCTGAGCCATTGCTGAAGGAACACTCTCCACTGCCCCATGGACTGCAGCGCCAGAGGAGAGCAGGGTTTACACTGGCACAACTCTCCCAGCTGGAGCAGTGAGCACTTTTGAAAGTCAGGGAGAAAAAAAGCCCCTTAGATTTCTCCAAAGGTTTCTATAAACACATAAAACTGAAAGCAAGGCCTCTTTCTGTGCCCATGAAATTATGACTCCACCAGAAAGGTATTTTCAAGCATACTTTACCCAAGCGGGAAATATTTCCAGTGTGCACACATTACTTTTTCCAGAAAGGAAACGGACAGGAAGCTAATCCCTTTCCCTCTGTGAACCAGCTGGCTTTCAACATGAAAACGACAAATCCACCAGGGATTTGCTACTGACATTGAAACTGTAACCACCCATCGAAAACAAACAAATCATGCTCTCCAAAGGAGCCATGGAAGAAATTAGAACGGTACTGAACTGCTTCGCATCACACAATACATTTCCCTGTTCTGCTAACTGTGAGGCTGCACTATTTTGCACATCACGGGTTCCTAATTACAAGCTGGTTTGCAAGTACTTTTCATACAGGTATGGTAGATTCATTGGTAACAGGAAGTCTGGAATTACCACTATTTCCCCTTTCTTGACTTTGGTGACTTTTTTGCCTTCCTTGCCCTTCAGTTTTGGACTATTTAATAACCCTTTCACGTTGATTATCATCTCATACTGACATTTTCATAATACCTTCAGTGGATCACTTAACCTTTTCATCAATAGGAAGGGAACTGCCCTAATCAAAGAATCAGAAGGGGGTCTACCCAAGGCTCTCATTCCAGTTAGAGGTTTCCTCTTTATCTTTAGTTTGTCTTTCATACTTTTTCCAGACATAAATATGATCCCTGTCTGAGTATAATGCTTGATCTCAATTTGCTCATGGGGCTAGTCCCTGCCATCACATCTGACCTTTGAGGCAGGGAAGTAATTATCTTTTACAACAGGCAGCCTCCTGCCCAACAGCAGGACAGCCCTTCCGAGCAAACACACGCACACAGTTCTGCGTATCTGAGGGCTTCCTCCCGTTCAGCCCTTCCCTGTCTGTTAAGAGCAGCTGAAACTTCATAAGAGTTACTTCATGTGAAAGAGACTGCATTACAAAGAAAAGCAGCTTGCTTCCTACTTCTTCCTACTTTACATGTGTTTGGAAAAGAAAAATATTTCAGCAAATATTACATGTGAAGCTTTAAGGATGACAAAATGTATTGCTCCATTGTGGAGGAAGTGCACACAGAGACACATGGAACAGGAGCATGGAACTGAGCGTCACCCTGCCCCTGTGTATTTTGAAAGCTGTATGCTAAAAAGGGTCCCTTTACTTCAAAAACAAAGATGTCCCAGGATCACTAGCCCTTGTTCTCATGGAGGAATTCAACTTACCAGATGTCTGCTGGAAGTACAATTCAGCAGAGAGGAAACAGTCCAGGAGGCTCCTGGAATGTGTGGAAGATGGTAACTTCCTGACAGAGCTTGTGAGGGAGTCAGTGAGAGAAGGTGACCCACTGGACATGTCTGTGAACTGAGCAGGACTTGTGGATGATGTGATGGTTCAGGCTGTCCTGTGCATAGCAATCATGAAGTGATTAGTTTTCCATTCTCACAGAAATAAGGAGGCGGTCAGCAGAACTGCCTCTTTGGACTTCCAGAGGGCAGGCTTTGGCCTGCTCAGGAGCCTGGCTGACAGGATCCCTTGGGAGGCAGTCCTGAAGGGCAAAGGAATCTAGGAAGGTTGGACATGCCTCAAGAAGAAAATGTTAAAGGCACAGGAGCAGGCTGTCCCCATGTGCCAAAAGATGAGCTGGAGGGCAAGAAGACTGACCTGGATGAAAAGAGAGCTTTGCCTGGAGCTCAGGGAAAAAAAGCAGAGTTTATGACCAGTGGAAAAAGTGGCAGGCAGCTCAGGAGAACTACTCCCTGAGGCTAAGCAGGGGGAACGTTAGAAGAGCCAAAGCCCAACCAGATCTTAATCTGGCTACTGCTGTAAAAGACAATAAAAAATGCTTCTATAAATAGATTAGCAACAAAAGGAGGGTTAAGGAGAATCTCCATCCTTTATTGGATGCAAGAGGAAAAACATAGTGACAAAGGCTGAGATATTTCTTTGCCTCGGTCCTTAACAGTATTACCAGTTGATCTTGAGATACCTGTCTGAGCTGGCAGACAGGGATGGGGAGCAGAACGAAACCCCCAGGAATCCAAGGGGAAATAGTCCGTGACCTGCTATACCACTGGGACACACACCAGTCTGTAAGGCTGGATAGGACCAAGGGTGCTGAGGGAGCTGGCAGAAATGCTCACCAGCCATGTTCCATCATTTCTCAGCAGTCCTGGATAAATGGGGAAGTGCCAGATGACTGGAGGTTAACAAATGTGATGCCCATCTACAAGAAGGGCTGCAGGAGGATCCAGGGAGCTACAGGCCTGTCAGTCTGATTTTGGTGATAGAGATGTTTATGGAGCAGATTGAGTTCCATCACACAGCACACACAGGACAACTAGCTGGTCAGACCCAGTTGACATGGGTTTATGAAAGACAGGTCCTGTTTGACTAACCTGATCTCCTTCTGTGACAAGGTAACCAGCTCAGTGGATTATGGAAAGGCTGTGGATGTTATCTACCTACACTTGAGTAAAGCCTGTGGCACTTTCTCACAGCATTCTCCCAGAGAAACTGGCTGCTCATGGCTTGGACAGGGGTACTCTTCACTGGGTGAAAACTGGCTGGCTGGCCAAGCCCAAAAAAGTGGTGGTGAATAGAGTTAAATCCAGCTGGACTTGATGACCCTAAAGGTCTTTTCCAACCTAAATGATTCTATGATTCTAAACCAGGCTCAGAACACAAGCCAGGGTGACAGGGCTTCATCTGTCCACTTACTAAAAATGCCAACACACAGGATTCTGCTCCAGGTTTGCAACAAAAATTAGAAAAAGTCCCCCTAAGACTAGGGGAATAGTTAGACACCTCTCTAGCACTCCTTCACTTTCAGCAACCACCCTGCACACTTTTTCTCAGATGGGTAAGAAATGCAGTATATTAAGTGCACTGCAAAACCGAACAATATAACGCTTGAACCCGTCCCTGCTGAAATTAGAAGTAACTTCTTAATAAAGGTCTCCAATGTCAGGCACATGCCCCCTGCTATACATGTCCGGTAGAACTACTGATAAGTTTAGTGTTTAAAAATATCTAGGAGATGAATTTGGTTCATCTCCCTGCAGTGTGCAATGGCACGTTAATAGGGAGACCAGCAATACATTGAGCATTCCAATTGTGTAACATTAGGAGAATGCAAACCAGCTGAAATTAACCTTTCATTTTTAGAACTCCAACTGTCTTATCACATTCCTGTTTCAGCAGAAAATAGACATTCATTATCTGCCAAGCCAGAAAAAGAAAGATTGCTTGCCAGTATTTTACAAAGCAGAAAATGGAGCAGCTAAGGAGTGGAAATGGAAATTAAATATTTAAAAATACTTAGTACTATTAATACGACTTTGCATGAACAAAACTTTAAAACAGAGCCATGGAAAAACTTTGATTCTTTGTACATCTAAATTACTTTTTTGAAATTGTGGCCAGCCCTGACTGAATCCAATATTTTATCAAAAACTGATACTGGAAGTTTCTTGGTGCAAAATTCTCCACTGTTAAACTCCCCCCTCCCCCCAAACACACCACTCTATCAAAGAACAATAGGGAAGAAGAAAGAGGAAAATGGAAACAGATTGAGTTCAGTATTTTTAACAATTCTCCATGGATATATAAAACTGTTGGTGAAAACCAGATTAGTTTTACTTTTTCTAATGACTATAAACCAGTACTAAATACCAAACATAGATGCATTCAGGCATTTTTATTTTTTTTTCTTTTGACTGTGCATGGCTCTGAACTTCCTGCAAGAGCTAAACCACACATTCTGCAAGCAGTTTTAAGTTAAAATCCACCAGCCCAAGTGACATATGTGCACACAAGGAGGATCCATTAACAGTCTCTGTCGCAGGGCAGTGAGATCAGGGTGATCCCGCAGTGCGGCTCACACTGCATTCACCCATGATGCACGCTGTGTGCTACCAGCCACATAATCAGAGCTCACCGTTTGCTCTGAGTCACAGACTAACACCAGTGTGCATGCAGTGGCTGCCAAGAGCTGCTTTTCTAACTGATGTGCCTCCATGCCAAAGCTGAGTAACATGGTGCACAGCTGTATCTTTGGACTGAAGTAGCATACAAAAGATTCAAGAGGACAAATGTTAAGTAAATGATGTTGATGGCTAGGAAAAGGTTGTGGGGTTTACTGTTATTATTTCCCACTACTCAGAATGAGCTTATTTCAAGAATTACCTAACAAGGAAAAGCTCTGTCTCCTCCTTCACTTTGTTTAATTGTCAAAGGCAGTTGTGTGGTTAGCCATGACCAAAACAAAACCTTTCTCTCCAGGCATGTTAGCAGCAGAAACCTGGCAGCTCTTTTTTTCCCTGACTCTCATTTTTATATCCTCAGTTATTACTTCTGATCATAAAAGCTGCAATTAGTAGCCAGTACACTACCATATTTTAAAACAATAAATTATTTGAGATGTTTGAAGATCTAATGTTGTTCTTTCATGTATTTTTCATTTTTATATTCACACCTTCCTTTTCCTTCCAACCTTGCCCAATTATCACCTCAGCAAAACCAAAGCCAAGCACAATAAAGACCTAAAGAAAATCAAGTATTCTTTTCAAAAAGAAAACTTCAACATTTGAGCTTAAAATGGAAACTGGAAAGACTCCTGAAGACCTATATTTCAGTGAAGACCAAACCCCATGCTTTTTCATGAGTTTAGTAACTTATTCATTCTACTGACAGTACCGGCAAAATGATCAGAGAAGCTGAAAGTTTGGATCTGTGGCACAAGCATCTACATCTCAGAGAGACTATACTATGAAAGAGAGATGACAATCAAAAAAGCAGAAATTCCCTTTATACTGAGGCCGGATACCTTATATTTAAGACTACATGCATGTAAAGAGGAAGTATGTAACATCAGAAGCAAGGAATTATGCAGTATTCCCACTCACCCCATAAACCTCACAGTTTACTAGTGGTGAAGTGCATTTGTTAGGACTAAAATACAAAGATAATAAGACCATATGCTTGCAAAATTAATCCAAATGTTCAAACCAGTATGTTGCAGATTTAGTTTGGAACATACAGCAACAAAGAAATTCAACATACTTCTAAATAATGTAAATGCCAAACCAAAACTGCATTGCAACATTTTAAAATAGAACCAAAAGATCCTCCCAGCACACCAGAGTAAATACATGAGAAGTTATTTTCCCAATGAATGTTCTCTGAAATTATGTTGTTTTCATCATTCATTTAAAATGGACTTTCAAAAGTGTAATATGAAGACATGAAATTAAAACCAGGCCCTAACAACTGGATGGTACACACATGAGACTCAAGCAGCATTACAGTTATCCTATAAAGTATTTGGTTTGGACATAAAGAGAACTATGACAATATAAAAGTTTGTGCTGCTACATCGTAAAGGTTTTTCCATAGCATTTTAGATCCTTAAAAGTATGAACACAAGTTCAAAGGCACATAGAGGAAGTTCCTTTTCTTCTAAATTGTGGAAAGTAAGCACAAGTAATATGAATACAATAAGAAAAAATTGATCAACTTAAAATCCTAGTCAGCATGAGCTGATAAAAGCACTCAGCTTTTGCCCTTACACTACAAGTGCTCTGTTCTTTGGGAAGCAGGGAGTTGTTAAAGCGTGACTGTGGGAGAGTATGGCTTGCCAGAGACTGCAGTCAGCGCTCCAGGTAGTCTGCATAATCTGAATTCAAACTGAACTCAGTGAAGGATATATACACTTATTTTATTTGTTGCAACAGTGAAGCATTGGCATGAGTAGATCTTCATGAAACTCCTCAATCAAATCCATCCTTTCTGTAACCTGCCTACTATTCCCTACATCCATGTAACTTATTCCCCTCTTCAGGAAAAATGCATGGAAACTTGGTTCCCTTTAAGTCATACCTACAGACAGAACAATACAGCAAGCTTATTTTCTCCTTGTGTCCCAGAAACTTTCCTGTCCGTAAATATAAACATGCTATCTACACTTGAATCATCTAGATGCCTAGGGACTCTGCCATGTGATTTATGAGATGGAATTTAATGAAAACCAAAGAGTGAAGCTCTTGGTATTAGAACATCATTTCATAATCATGAGCCCCAGTAAAACTTCTCACTCAAAGATAAATATCCTCTATGAAGAGGCCCAAATGCCCAGGAAGGAAGAAGTACTATACATATGTTTTACACCAACTACATATTCTTTAAATTTGCAGGTTAAAAAACGCAGACTCTGACCAGAACTCCTGACTATAGACAGCCACTAGAAATGGATCCAAATTCTCTACCTAGCTCAAAGACTGCAGATCAGAAGCTCATGGAACTAACTCTGGGTAACAGAGAGAAGCATGATGGCAGCTGCTAGAGCAGCTGGTATGGACAGACACCTCCAACACAAAGCCTGCTGGAAAAAAGCATCTACATGGCAAAAATGTTTAGGTCAAATCTAGGCATTCCCCATACAGACAAACCTCTACAGAAGTTAATTTCTTGCATATAACTTTGTCTTTACAAGTGCAACAAAGTCCTACTTCAGTTGTGAAATTTTAAGTGATAATTACAAACAGAACATTGCTAACTGAAGCTGTGAGTCCCTGTACACAGTTGAATCTGCACACAGGCATTCATTTGGCAC
Organism: Neopsephotus bourkii; assembly: GCF_033783945.1. Taxonomy (NCBI): domain Eukaryota; kingdom Metazoa; phylum Chordata; class Aves; order Psittaciformes; family Psittacidae; genus Neopsephotus; species Neopsephotus bourkii. Next base: position 1,959,124 of record NW_026901417.1, on the reverse strand, counting down.
AGGATTACACTCACTGCTGTGATTTGGCTTTCATTTCAGTACCTGTGGCACCTTCTGGTGTAAACGAAGAGGTGTATTTGATTACAGCTCTGACGAACGCATTATATTATGTCAAATTATTCTCCACAAAAATGTAACTTAACATGCAAAACCAGCCACATGTAGTTCATACTAGCTTGGTTTTAACACTTTTCTTCCTCACTTCTCCCCTCTCACAATACTCCTCAATGGAGTAAGAACATTTGAGCAGAAGCATATCATTAATACAGTTTGCAAGAGATCAGCTGTAGTTCTTACTGCCATGTTTGTTTTGTACTTCCTAGTAAACAAAACTCAATTATATTCTGAACTTATACAAATCCCTGAATTCAATAGATGCAGTAACATTAACAAACCAATCTACCTTCCAATATACACTGTCAAAAGTTCAAAGCCATTATGATGAACAACAGCATTCACAGACAGTGACAAAAGCTTTGATTCAGGAAAGAAATATTGACCAATGTGTTTTACTTAGAATGCACTCTCAGTTCAGCTGTTTCTGTTAAAAAGAAATTAAACCTTTGAATGCACATCAAAGTAATGTCCCAGGTAATTCATCTTAGTGAAGTCAAATATCACTGCAAGAAAAATCCAGACAAAATTTGCATCTGTTTCAGAAGCAAACACTAACAAAGTAACTGCTTCATTCTGTAATGTTCCATGGTGTAAGAGTGCCAATAGCAGCCAGCTTAAGTTAAAACACTTGAGTCCATTGAGAGAGCACCACCATTGTTCCACAGACCAGTACTACTACATGCACTGCAAACCTTCAGTTGCTCTCTGGGCCAAGACATGAGCTTAAAATAACAGAGAAAACCCAACATCCCCTCACTTGGACACTACCAAGTTTTAATTCTCACAAAACAACCTCATGAAAGGCATTAACAAGAATGCTTTTACAAAAGGGCGTTCTGACCCACAGTCTTACATGCCATTTCTAGCAGCAGAGAGCATGGGAAGAAAGAGAAAAAAATATTTTCTCCACGCCAAAACAGACCATGTCTCTTCTGAACTGGAGATGCACACCAGCAAGGTGAAAACAGCCAAACAAAAATCTACCCAACTTCTCCATTTTAGGAAACAAACCTTTACAATAGATTAAGAACTAAGAATATCCATTTGAAAAGAGCTTACCTGAGATTATCTTCAGCTTCCAAGGAGGAGAAGGAAGGTTAAACACCTTTCATACCAACTTTGTCTAAGTCAAGCAGTGGCTAGCAGGCACAAGTATTGTATGACTACAGAAGGGTTAAACAGACCAACTAACCCACGCTCACCCAGTACCCATTTAGTGCCTTATGAACTTTACCTGCTAAAGGCAATGCTGCATTTTATTTTCATTATTCAGCAGCTAGAAAGTAACAAAGGAGACTGACAGCATCAGTAGAACTGGAGTACAGCTTACAAATGCCAGCTCCTCTCTCAGGTAAAGACGTCAACGTCACTCTGATAAGCTGTGTTAATCATCACCCAGCATATGTTTATTCAGCAGTGACCCTATTCTGCACTTCAAGCTCTTTACAGAATATCTAAAATATTATTAGAAAATGACTATAGCAATACTTTGAGGCTTGTGGCTCGAGGAAAAGTTCTCACATTTATCAGCCCCATTTGTAAAATTTTTAGAGGTTTTTTAATGATTGGCTACCCCTCTTGATGTGTCAGCATAAAACATACTAACAACAGAAAATGTCATGTATGCTTTAAAAGGATGGCTGCCTTCTTATAGGGACTAAAGCTAAACATTTTTAAGAGTAACTGTGGTATCTGGGCAGTTCACAAAACCTACCAGTGCTGACTTTGTCCTATTCCTCCTCTGTAAACTCTTACACAATAGGGTAAGTGTCAGAAATCTGTGGAGTTTCTCAATGCAGCTGTGGTAGAATTTGACCCCAACTATTTACTAGTTATTCAGATATACCATTCAGCAACTGGAATTCTCTTATTTAGCATATCTATGCTCATACAGCATGTGTCTGAGATAGTAAGATATTAATACACATTCTACTGCTTATATTATGACATGACCTTTATACAACGCTAATTTTAAAAAGGAAGATTTCATTTCAGCAGCTGAAGAAAAAAATATATTTGCATGCACAGCTGAAGCAGCATTTGATATAATACAAGAATCCTTGGTGTCCTGTACCAGCCACACTTGTATTTCACCTCCATTGTGGCCTCAGCTGTTGTATCAGGCCCACAAGAGGAAGGGGTGATATAGAATGGCACTGCTGAGAAATCTGCTTGCTGGCAATCAGGTTATGCAAGAGACTAGATACTAATTTCCTTTCCCTAGTCAGGTTTGGGGGATAATAGTCTTCTTTCTCCTCTTATACACTGTGTATCACATAAACATGAATTAGTTTAAAGATCCTTAACAAAATCCTGTTTTTTGAATTAAGAAAAAAATGCTTCAGGTATTGAAATTTCATATCTAGAACAAAACTATATTCTTGTCTTAGATCAAATGTGCTTCATGAAGCCTATCATCTGACCCATTTTAAGGTTTTGCCCCTTTATTATTTGAAACTATTACGAAGAAGATGCAACATAGACAACTAGGAGCGATTTGTTAGCAGGCCAGCCTTTCCCTTCTAGTATGCCTGAGTGCCTAGGCAAAGGGAAGTTAAGAATCGTCATAAACCAGAGAGTATGTAGAGGGTCCACACAGCAGAAATGAAAATAAACCCACCTTTTTGAACTGGGTGCTGCATCACATAACATCATGGATCACAACACAACTGTATTCATTTAGGCCACATTTTCTTTTAAAGTAGCAAACAAACATTATACAAAAAGACCTATTTAAAACAACCCATTAGTAATATCTTGTTTTCTAATGAGCTGTGCTTTAAAGCAGTGTCACCACTTAACATAAAATGCTTTGTTTTCTCACTTGCATTTAAGAAATGGCTAGCTGAAGTTCTCCATTTTTAAAATCAGAAAGAAAGGGTTTGTTCAACTTTCAGTGATCCTTTGACTTCTGACATTAGAGATAAACCTGTAACGTTATAGAGCAACAGATAGCAAAAGACAGAGCAAAATATAACCTGTAAGGTTATAGAGCAACATACCTAAAAAAGCAATCAAGGAGAACGGACTGTTAAGTCTGATCACAGAAAGATCTTTCACTGGTCTAACTGAATCTAGAACTATATGTAACTGTCACTCAGTTTTAAACACTGCACAAACCCTGCATTTTGACTGCCAACTATGTTGTGCCAAGTCTAAAAAAAAAAAAAAAAAAACCAACCCCAAAAGAAAAATAAACCCTTCTGGTTTTGTTTGTGAAAGAACAATGTGATTTTAAGATGTGTAAGTGTGAACAGGCACAAGAAACTCACCAGGTAGGAGAGAAGCTGGATGAGAACATAGAAACCTTTTTCCTGCTTCCAATGAAGTTCAGAGTGTTGCTACAAAGTTAATGAGAATGCGAACTGGCCTTGAGCATTCTGCACACACTGAGAGGTCCGTGTTGTAACTCACGGGAACAGAATCACTGCTAACCTATCTTTAATCCCAGGCATCCTCATAAAAGTGAGATTTTTATCCTGTGCAACACACCCAAGGTTTACATCAAAGTGTACAGAACATAATGTTTAAGGAAACAAAGTGTTAAGAGATCTTTTGTTTGAAGTATGGAGTTTGGTGGAATAAAAGTAGTTTTAGGTGTTACTTAGGTTCAAATCAATGTGTTCGAATACAGAAGATATTTGCAGACATCCTCAGAAAGACATCCTGTGTATCTACAGTATGTGTAAAACTTCACTCTTAGGAAAGCAAGACCTCAGAAAATTGCTTACAACCTCTAAATCAGTTGAAGAGCTGACATGCTTTTTCTTATTCACAAACTTCCTTCCCTTTACATTTCCTCTCCATTATGCTGAGTCTATATATTTTATAGTTCTTTCTGTTAGTGGGAAATTAAATGTAGGCTTTCACGACAACTTCTGACTCACCTCAATGATGGGAATGAAAAAATAACAGAGGTAGCAATTCCGCTCTTGGAAACTTATAAATGCTATTTCAAAGCTTGCTATAAACCAAGAACTTTCTCCTTATAAAGCTTATCTATTACCTAAATATTAATATCTGCTCTTGTGTTCTAAAGAATTTTATTAGCTACTGACAATCAGTACCTAGATGTAGAGGATTTACTGTGCATACACGGGATAACTATCATTATTCTGTCATTAACTGTCATATATACAGGACCATGTAGCACCTCCTTTTCAATGCAGTGCACAGATGCCTGGGACAGCTTTGCACCTCTTGCTCCCAGAAGCATGGACAACCTGCACGGGCTCCTGCTAATACAGTCAACTTAGCTGGGAGTTGCACATGAGCCTGAGTACTCACAAAAGTGCATCAGGTCTAAAATACACAACTCGGATCACTTAGGATGTATAGAATCTTTACCACAATTTAATTCATAGATCTGTCCACAACAGAAAATGGTCTTCTAGGACAAGAGTCCAGTTCCTAAAAACAAGAGTTACCATTTTAGGAACTGAAAATCAAATATTAGGCAAAGACAGATTTTGAAAACGTCAACCAAAGACAGTCAGAAATGATCTTGTGTAACATGCTGCACAGGAGAACCGGAATTACTTTTCTCCTAGGCTAACCTACTCAAAAACACCCTAACCACATTTTAATAGCAAAATAAGAATCCAAGTTTGCAACAGCTTGCCACCATTTGGGACAATTCCCATTAAGGCTGGGCAATCCTCTCTTCTTTCAATTTCACAAAGCATTAACTATGAACACTAATTGGAAACTATTACAGAAGTCCCACTCTCCCAAAACTTAAAGCATTAGAAGCAGCTCCTGCTTCTCCTGTTTCTACTAAATGCTCCATGTCACTGGTATCTTCTAAACAGGGTTCACAGAATAAAATAGAAGAATATATAAACAATAATGAACTGCCTTTCTTTCCAGAATATAAGAACAACTGAAAATATCTAACATTCAGAACCTAGTGAAATGTTAACTTGAAAAAAATGAGAAGCTCCCCTGACACCTCTAGAATGGAAATTCAGCAGCTATTTCACAGCACATTACAATAAAGCAGAACCACATAAGAAAGAAAAATAACAACAACTTTTATACCCAATTGAAAGTGCAGTGGGAAGTTGCATTGAGAGAAAAGCTTTTTATGAAGCTGAAACATGACCATAAAGTCAGAGGGTTTTACAGGCCTGTTCTGTCATATGTACTATTAGACCCCTAAGAACTGCAGCTGGATCAGGAACACTGCTGTCCATCCCATTTGAATGATGACTTCCTCAGCACAACCTCCCAAAGAACAAGGGAGACCCTGTCTTTGGTATTATCTTTAAAAGCAGGAGTGCTTCCAACTAAATCATCTATTCCTTCACAAGGATTTATCCTTGGAGTTCTGTGCAAGTACTGACATGGCCTACCTCGACTTGACTCATGAAAACTGAATGGGTCACAGCTATAATCATTACGGTTGTAGGCTACACTAAAAAGAATACACTAAAGTCAAGTTAGATATGGTCCAATGTACAGCAGCCTAAGCTACACAGCGCCCATAGCCACTGCAGTATTTAGCTCGCTCTGTGATCTGTGACAGTTAGGTCTGTTCTCCTACAAAGGTGGAGACTGAAAATGAAACTGAAGTCAAACTGTGAACTTTCCTGTAGTCCAGTTTTAGGACTGGCTGTAAACATACCCTGCAACAGAAAATCCATCAGGTTGGCATCCTTGCTTCCTTTACACTACATGAAGATAACAGGTATCAACAAACAGAAGGAAGTCAGTTTTCTTTTTCTCTATTCTTACCAAAACATTTAAACTCATGACATACCCATCCTTGTTGATCTTGCTAATTTTATGCGAGTTACATTTTTTGGACTAAACAATGCACATGCTCCCCAAAAGAAGCTTAGGATTCTTTTTCTCTTGCCCTGCCCTGTATGTAGCCACTTCTGTAAAAGGAAGCTAAATCAGAACTGCTGCATTTTGTTTGTGCCTGCATGACACGAGGCAACAGGGAATTTGGTCCCTTGTTTTTAAGTACAAGTTTAACTTGGGTGACACTGAACTGCTGAAAGAATCTGATTAACAGATATACTACGTCAATTTCCTGTATTAAAGGCTATCAAAACCATCATTCTAATTTTCTGCTACTCTCACAGGGACAAAAGGGTTGGTTTTATTTATCATACCAAAGCTTGGCTTTTTTACTTTGCTTTTATTAAAGACATCTTAATAATAATTTCATTAAAATGTTTCTAGTCTTTTGTCTTTGGTAAGGAAGCAAAAGAAGATTCATCTAGCTACATTTGCAGTCCCCTTTAACATAATACTAGGGCTTTGTGCTCCAGTGGATTAAAGCAGCATCTGTTCTTCTCTGGAAACCTGGACTCAAATCACAGCAGTGCAGTAAACTCTGCCTGTACCCTAACTGGAATCATCCTTCCTCCAAATAAAATTCAAATGAATTCCTGACAGACACAAGAAGGGCTATGTAACTAAAATATTTTTGGTTAATATGTCTTTCTAAAAAAGCCCATCTTCAGTAATTATTTCTGCATAACAAAGATGCATGAATTAAACAAAATCTGTATTTACCTAATTTTTGACATAAATTACAATTTACATGATGCTAAAAATCATCTTACAAATCCAGGGCTTGATTCTGCTCTTACAGCTAACTAACTACACAGTCTTCTCAGGCAACAGAAATAAAGAAGCAGACCTGGGAATACGATTTTGGCTTGAGGCCCATACTCCGTTTAAACATAAATGACATCTAAACAAAGCACAGTTAACTAAACCAATGCACCAACACACCTTCTCCCCAAACCCATGATTCCTCTTGTCATAACTCCAGTTGCTCTGTGTATTACACAGTGTCCAGGTTAAGGGCACATCCTCATGTACTTAATGTAACAAATAAAGCAATCAGGGCTCCATCTTGATTACAGTTTCTGAGGTCTCCTGCAGTTCTTTTATTAAATAAACATAAAAAGCAGTAATTGATTGACAGCTACTGTGATTAAAATATGCTTGGCTCTGAAATTAATGATAAAATTGCCATCAATTCTGACAGATAAAGAACTATGTAAATGTTGAAAGAGCAAGAAAATCATACCCTTAATGTTCTTTCTAAATTACAATAAATCCTTGCAATGAAGAGGCACAACAACCCACCAAATCTACTTCCATGCATCACAATGACCAAAGCCACAAAGTGAGGGGTTTTCCTCATAAAATTTTGCTCCTTCACAGGTAAAAACAACAACAACAACAACAACAACAAAACCCAGTAACTCAAAGCATCCATTTACATCTGTCAGAATCAGGCAGAAACTGGAAGCCACATGGGTTTACAATAAAGAGAGTGCATGTTGGATCTTGAGATGCTATGAAGGCCTAGTGGATATTTTCCAGAATATCTTTATGGCATTAATATTTCCAAAATAAAGTTGCCCTGACAGTAGACTAGACCCAATTTGGCTCATTGAGAGTCACACAGCTGAGGCTATAAAGTTAAGGTAATGCATTGCCTTGAATTTCAATTGGAACATCACAAAGTAAGCAAAAGGACATGTTTTACAAGGAAAGCAGTATTTCACTTCTAGCACTCTTGTTTCCTGATGTTCTCCTAGAGATGGCTGAAGTCTGAGTATCAGTGGTGTTAAACATTAGGAAGCACAACTGAAATATATGGGGAAATATTATATACCTAACAGGTAGCATCTTCATGAGTGTTGGTTTGGGATGACACCTTGTATCCACCAACAAAGGACTGGCTATGTTTAGGCCAGCTTTTATAATTCACAGCTACTTCATAGTGGTGTTCAGGACAAATAGTTTGCAAGCATAATTAAAATAATGAGATCTGCCTCTTCAGAAAATTTGATCCTTGAATGCCATCTTCATACTCCAGAAAAAACACGACTGGTATAAAGGTAAACTGCTGTTTCCAGAGTAACTGTTCCACACAAAGTCCTAGCACCTAACCTCTAGATCCATAAATGCACGAAACGATCCCAGCCTCCAAGTGATGGAAGAGCATTCTCATGAAGACTCCACATTTTGAGGAATTATTTCTATAGCTATGCAAAGTTCACTTTGAAAGAATTCATATTTTGCAAATATGAAATGGTCACAGGGTGAAAAAAAGATGTAAGAGCACACGGCTGTTTATCCTAGGCAATCACTTCCCAGGTCTCAAAGAGAAATACTCTTGCTGCTGGAACAAGCAGTTCAGTGTCAACTGCTGGTGAAGGCACCTTCTCAAGGAGAGGCCTGCTTGCCCACCAGTAACACACTGTGTCAGCTCCTAGCAACCTTCCAATACACATTTGTAACAGGAACAACAATTCAGAGTTACTGTTTAATTTGCTATTTGTACTTTTCCGGTGAAAAACTGAATCCTTGGACTTTCCTTACCTGGAAGTTGTAAATTATTCCATGAAACTAAATTGCAAATTGTTTATTAACTGCACCAGGATTCCCAGAGAGCTTCTAAAGGGGCAAAGAAACAACTAGATGCCGTCCTGAGCACTGTAATTGTGACTGGTTAGCTCCAGATCTTGCACTACAATTAGTATCTTGGAATAATGAATTATTTCAGATTAGTACCTGGATGACAGCTAGCTTCACACATGAAACCTAAATATCAAACACCCATTAACTAAGAGGAAAAAAAACCCAGTTGACTAGTATATAACAGTACTCTGAGTATCTGCAATTTCAGGAGCTGGAACAAGACATCACAGCAACAAACTATATCTGGTACAGAAGTAGAAGTAAAATGGGCAATGTGTCATTTTATTCCGCATGGCTTATGTTCTCCCCAAGCACTAGGCAGATATAATGAATTCTGTGTTTATGTGAAGGTTATCTGCCACAGGAACAGGCACAGTTAAATACAACCATCCAAACTAAGTACTCAGCAATTCCTCTCTTAACACATCAGGCAGAATAATCAAGCTTAACTGAAAGGAAGTGCATAGCAATGTGCAAATGGAAGAAAAAAGTCTGAAACAATGACTGAACAGCAGAATGTGACTGTGTGAATAGAGGCAAGTCAGTCACTAAAGTAACATTTACCAATTATGTTTTGTAGCAAGCCATGAAAACGTAATATCACTTAGGCAAACATTACCAACTGCACACAGGAACCTTAAAAGCTCAACTTTATTATTTTCCTTCAGGGTAAAAATAAATTGTACTACAAAACATTTTCCTTTATGAAAAAAATACAAATCCTTTCTTTCCCAGAAGACTGTTGCATTCATACGTCGTTGCATTCATATGTAGTTACACTGAATCTAGTCACTTCCTCCTTTTATATTTTTCTAGAAGCGCATACACCCAATTTAAGATATCGCCTATCTTTATTTATATTGAGTAATTCTTTAATGGTTGATCAGGTCAGAATGTCATTGAATTATTTGGTGGAATAAACTTTCACAGTGCACTGGAGATAAATTCATTTTGTGTGTGTGCTTGCCAGGATAACTATTTGAGTCTATCATAACTTACACACAGTATTGCACAAGAAAAACTCGTCTGTACATCTAGTGTTAAGAGTGGCTCATGTAACAGAGTACTGTGCTTTTGTAATTTTGACACACATTACTTTAGTAGTTAACAATACCATAACAATAGGGACCTAACGTATTAGCATGGGAAGTTCCATTTTCTGTTTGTCTTGCATCGGTTATCCAGTATTGCTGCTTCAAAGGCCTTTGAACTGAACTGTCTTTTCTCTGGCCCAGGGGATGAATGGTGGTGGTACCACCAGGCTCCACGCACCTGCCCATGCTGGGAGCCACCTGCCAGGTCTCCAGGTCTGGCTGTTTGGAACAGCAAGTCCCAGAGCTCTGAAGCAGAACCTGCTGCTTGTCTGACGCCAGCCATGTGATTTCTTGCACTGTGTCAAGATCAGGTGAAAGAAGTGTATTTATGGTTGTGTACACACATGCATGTACCTCGGCAGCAACGCACATACCAAGTCAGATCGCACCTAGCAGCACCACTCTCTAAAGGCTTCTGGCTTTGTAACTTCGACTACGAAAAAGGAATGGGTCCACTTCTGACACCGCATGGGAACAATCACAATTTCAAACTTACGGCAAGCACAAGTGTGATGAGGAACGGCTGAGGGAACAGGGAGGGTTTGGTCTGGAGAAGAGAAGGCTCGGGGGGGACCTTATTGCTCTCTACAACTGCCTGAAGTAGCTTGTAATGAAGTGGGATCAGTCTCTTCTCCCAAGGAACAAGTGACAGGACAAGAGGAAACAGCCTCAAGCTGCACTAGGGGAGCTTTAAATGGAGCTGGGGAACAATTCCTTCCCCAGAGGGTGCTCAGGCACTGGAACAGGCTGCCCAGGGCAGTGCTGGAGTCAGTCCCTGCAAGTGTTCACACAGCGTGTAGACGAGGCCCTCAGTGCCATGGGTTAGGGGTGGCCTTGGCAGTGCTGGGCAACGGTTGGACTGGATGAGCTCAAAGACCTTTTCCAGCCTGATTTCTGCTATGATTCTACGGTCCTACAATAGCGCAGTTCTCTTCCCCCGCCCCGACCCAGGACACCAGCCCCTGAACAACACGCTCGCCACGAAGCCACCTCTCAGACAAAGGGGGTGACCCCGCGGCCGCTCCGCCCGGCTCCGCTCCCTTACAGCTCCCCACAGCCTCCATCGCCGAGGCCGGGCAGCGGCGGGGCGCAGCCCTTTGTGTGTGACAGGACGGAGCCGCCGCCGAGGCGGGCCGGGGGCGGGGGGAGCTCCCGTTGTTTCCCCCCGGCTCAAACCCAACCCCAGCCCGCCGCAGCGTACTTACCAGCTGTCCAGCTCCAGCTCCAGCAACGACTGCGTCCTCTCGGAGCTGCAGTGCAGGCACCACATGGCTGCCCCGAACTCGCAGCCGGCTCGCTCCCGGCCGCCACCATCGCCGCCGCCCCGCCTCCCCTCCCGCTCCCCTCAGCGGCCGCGCGCAGATCGGTGGCGGGAAGGGGGGGGGGGTGGGGGGTGGTGAGGGACGGTTTCCCGGGCAACGTGAGGCGCCGGCGGCTCGGCGCGCGCCCTCCCCTCATGGCCCCTCAGCTATGGCCGGGGCCCTTCGGGCCGGTTCCCCTACGGTGCCCCCCCGCCCCCCGGCACCGGCCTGAAGGGGTCCCGGCAACGGTGCTGTAAACGATGGGGACTTAGTTTAGCCTAAAGGGGCGGCAGGAAACCTGGAGAGGGGCTTGGGACAAGGGCCTGTAGGGACAGGCCAAGGGGAATGGCTTGAACCTGCCAGAGGGGAGACTGAGCTGAGCTCTTAGGCAGAAGCTCTTCCCTGTGAGGGTGCTGAGGCGCTGGCACAGGGTGCCCAGAGGAGCTGTGGCTGCCCCATCCCTGGCAGTGTTCAAGGCCAGGTTGGACACAGGGGCTGGAGCAAGCTGCGCTAGTGGAAGGGGTCCCTGCCCGTGGCAGGGGTTGGAACTGGATGAGCTTTAAGGTGACTTAAACCATTCTATGATTTTAATGTTATCAGCCTCACACACATTCAAAACAGCAGCATTGAAATGTCCCTGTTGTTGGTCTTAAATATTAGCACAATACGCAAGTCCTGTCCGCTTCCCATAAACCCCTGTTTTCATGTGTTACCCTGGTACGAGGTGGTTTGAGGCTCACGCTGGCAAGGCAGAGCGCGAGCTGATGCTGTGGAACATGCAGAAAGGAACCTCACAGTAATACATTAAGTGCTGTGGAAGCCTGGTGACAGGAGAATGATTCTGGAAAGAGTGGTTGAGTTCTTGTTTAAAAACTACCTGTCAGAATCTGGCATTCAGATGAGTAATTCAGAAAAGATTTTAATTATCATCCTGCATTGCCCCACTGAAACCTGACCTAGAAAGCTCGTGGATTCTGCTGCATCATATCCTCAGTGTTCTCACAGCATTTGTAAACGGGAATAGAAAGAAACCTCCACCTCCTCCAAGCGCGCAGTAGCTCAATAGTAAAGCTGGTTCCGGCAAGCAGGAATTCCTCGCTGGAATTAGAGAATAAACCCTAGGCCACCTGAACCACCTGAATTTCATCATCGCCGTGTTTGACACATGAAGAACAGTCCTCCCTCAGGTTTTTTCAAACAGACTCACCATGTGGTGTTTAAAGTATTGCACGGAATCAAGTCTAAACACAGTTAATTGTAACCTGGTAATTCATAAATGGAACCATCTCATCTCCTAGAATACCATAAAAGGTGCTTTAATTTATATATACACCTCATATAGAAACCACACACCTGCAAAGGAGTACATTTAAATCATATAACTTTCTCACACACAATAACTTTTTACACACATACTTTAACAAAGCATTAACAAAAACGCCTCATGATGCTTCCCTACTCTTCCTCCCTCAAAGCCTAGAAAATAGAAGGGTCTGCAGCCTATCTGGAGGGGCAAGTCCGAGTGCGGAAGAACTAAGGAGTCAGTCGGTTCCAGAGCTCATTGTCCTGAGGGAACATCACCTTATCAAGTGTCTGCTCCTGTTCGAAATGCCGTCTGAGCTCCTCTGCTGATCTGCCCCAAGAATGTGTTTGAAGAGTCCTTGCTGAGTGTCCCTTTCTTTGGTAGACTATTCCTGCTGCAATTTTAGCTTTACAGGCCAAAAGAACAGCTGAAACTGCACCACAAAACCTATGGAAAACTAGGGCTTCCTAAAGGTACAAATAAATGAGTGTTTAAAAACAGTAAGGTCTGTGTGATTAATACCCTGTAATAACACGAGAGAGCAAGGCAAGTTTTAACTTTAGGGTTTCCTGTTTCATGGAACCGTCAAAACATCTTGCTTTCCAAAATAAGTTTCCCTTCATCAAAATAAGCATCATGTCTATGGAAGCTGGGCAAGCAGTCTAACCACAGACACTCCTTGTCTTCATTTCGATGCCAGGGTACTGGAGAAGAGGAAGCTAAGGAAGCAAACAAGAACTGTTCTTTGAGGGGAGGGAGGGGGGAGTGGTTGGTAAACTCAGCACTAATGGCTTCATTCATAACCATCTGCACAATAATCGGTGCAATTCTGTGTAGGGACAGATCAATTTGCACTGTACTTTTTAGGAAGGGAAATGCTCCAGCGCACAAAAGCAGCACTGGCTGATCTCTGCAGCGTGGGGAAACTCAGGAATTTACTCAGAAACTAAAATTGTTGCTCAAACAAATCAGGTCCAAGAAACAGCACAATGGAAGGCCCGATGTGCCCTCGTGCTGTATATACAACATACCTCTTATTTACAATACATTCCATGAGAGCTGATCACACCTTTCTGGATGATAAAAAGAATCAAAGCAACTTTACTTAATCCCAGTTAAACATTTGGATTGAGTGTGTGCTTTGCATAGTTTCCAAAGGAAGCATTAGGCATAGATTCCAATAAGCCTGGGTTTAACTAGCTTTCAGTGAAACTCAAATACACGAAGGAAGGGCACACCTACACTGGCTGTTTTGACAGTAATGTCACTGCAAGTCTATAAGCAGAGACTATATACACTGCCATGCCTGTTTGCAACATCTCATGGTTACCCAGCCAGGCTCTTCCCTTCTGGGACAGGCAGCCATCCATACCACAGTTTTCTGGTCCTGACTCCATGCTCTCCTGCACCTACCTTCATCTCTACTCGTAAACAGCGACAAATCCAAAGCAGACAGACATAAGCAGTCTGCAAAAGTCAACTGCTCCTCTGGAAACCAGTTTCCATTTAGAAACCAAGTGCTGGCAGTTTCAGCGTGGGCTGAGCAGGAGGATATGTACTGAAAAGGGCGGTTGAGAAGCTCTGACCTCAAAAGCAGTCACAGAGTCTTCTCAAGAATGTGCTTTTCTGAACCTGCTTCAAACAGGATCTTCCTTCTACAGACAGGAACATGCTAGATAAGCAGCCAACCAAGCAACGGTAACACATCCCACTTCAAACACTACATGGATAATCATTACAGCTTTCCCCTCCTCAATGTCAAGAATCCAGAATACTCAGTTTTGTTTCAACCTTTCTGCTAAAAAGTTTTTGTTAAATCATGCCTTTTTTTAGTAAGTCCTTAAAACCTAAATTAGAGATTAAATACCAAAATCATCTATGTATTTAATATGTTGCATGTATTCCAATGGGGAAAATTAAACAAAGAAAACCAAATTCTTGCTGCACTACGCAGACGGCATTGTGGTTTATGAGTCAAGCAGCCTGATGCAATTATTTTTGGAGTGATTTCTCATGTATGTTTCAACATTCCGAAGCCATCTTTGTTGAACCATAACCCAATACTGCATAATCCAGTCTCTCAGGTAACAGTAACCTTAATCCCATCTCCCTCAGGTAGTAGTAACCATAATCCATTCTCTCTCAGGTAAATAGTGAGGAGTTTTCACTGACATCTAGGCTTGACCTTTTAGGACAATTTTTGGTGGCACATTGCTACATGGTTTTGCTATCCTGACTACACAGGTGCAGGGCGTACACTCTGTGCCGAACATACAGAGGTGACACTTCAGGCCTTAGAAGACTGGGGCAAGAGAGGCTCCTGCAACAATACAGAGCCAATGTAGACTTCTATGCCACTTTATATACCTGCACTGTGCAAAGGAAGCTTTGGCAGAACCGACAGGACATATAGAGGGTATTCAGTCTGTTGCTCTCCCACTGCTATTTTGTCATCTAACCAGCAGTAGAGTTGCCACCATGGTAGCGTAGAAATTTGCAGTACAGGGTAAGGAGTTAGGAAAGTAATTGTTCATGTTTTAGCATCCTTATTCCTGGCAATTTGTGGAGCACAGCTAATGGACAACTCAAAGCTGCTCCATTAAAACAAAGATCACCTTGACTTAAAAAAAATATGAGGAACTAGGAAGTTTCAGTGCTAGAGGAAGTGAGCAAAGGTTTCAGACTATGACCTCAAGCTCCCTAGCTCAGTCCAGAAGTCCGAGGTAGGTAACTGTGAAGCAGGCAGGCTGGCTGAGCTAGGGAGAGCTGAGAGCTGGCTCATTCACTGCACCCCACTGCAGTGCTGGCAGTGTGACCAGCAAACACCACCAACACACTCACAAAGGCAGACCCAGGTCTGGTACTATGGCCATGTTTAGCAATAGCTCAGTCGTGAACACTGGACTACTCAAATTTCTCCTTGCTAAAGCTAACTATGTTTAACTTCTAATTAAACCTTGGATTAAGCACAACACTGAAATTTTGGTTTATCCAGTAATTTACATCAATAACTGTTATTTAATGTGTTAATAGCTAAAACAAAGTTTATAAACCCCCAGAGTGCAACAAACTCAATTTGTAATTATAAGCACACAGCAATTTGTATAACGTGCCATCTAAATCTACAGTAATTATGACCCTGCTTAAGGGTAATTCCCAACTTAATCACATTTAATACACCATTATTTCCAAGATCTAGAAGGCTGAAACAGGCATTTATCTTGCATTTTTCTTGAACAAAAGGAAAGGGCTACCAAGAACAGAAATGGCAGAAACTACTAGGGAATAGTTTCCTTCCTGCGGAGTATAAATACAGCCATGCAACATAGTACAATAAAAATGCATACACAGGTCAAAATAAATATTATTGCTCTCACAGTAGGTATTTGGGGGGATATTAATCCAATTCATCCCTTGAAAGATTCTCCTTCTCCACCCTTCCATGATGAAGTCTCTGTTTGTGATGTTTTCTCTACACCCATCAGAAACTAAGCGTTCTTTAAGGAAACACTGGGGTATACCAGGTTTAAGGACATACAGCACAATGCTTTTTCACAGTATTCTCTTTTGGTGTGAAGAGAATTATCAGTAAACAGCAAGTGATTCTCTAACTGCATAAAACATAGTGATAATTTTCCCACATGACCTGGAATTGCAGAGGAATTATCAAATATGTCAGGTAATTCCTTAAAAGCCAACACATAGGGGCACTCATCCCGGTTTTGTGTCCCACCGAAATGGACATCTTATCTCTCTCATTGTCCCAGTTTCAGCTCTCATGCATTTGTTGATTTCCTATGGCTGTGTACTAGTTCACTCAGTTTTTTACCGCTGACATACAAAAACCAGCATCAAAACGAAAACTACAACGTCATTTTTGAAACAGAACTTATGGAGTCTTTAAATAAACACATCTGGGAAAAGGCTTTCTGTTGTTGGTTGCTATGGAGTAGGCAAAACAATGACTCTTTGTAGTCACTTTGCTCTCCTAAGAGCAGCTCCACAGCCTATTTTAGGCAAAAGAAAACTTCACTGACTTCAAGGGTTTGCTGACTTGAAACAGTACTTTTCAACTACCTATCTCAACTACCCCCCCCCCCCCCACTCTATAGAACATGAAATGGAATTATTGCTGTGTGAAGGATGGCAATATTGAAGCACAGAGCATAAACCACAGCAGTGGAAAACGAGAGTAACTTTTTACAGTCACCTTGCAGATCAGTGGGAGAACAAAAAATTAAACAGATCTACACATTCTGCTTCTTTATCCCCTCCCACAAAACAAGGCACTTGGCTTATAGAGGGATACAAGGGGCTGTATTAGCCCCTCAAAAGAAACCTTGCCAGTGAAAAGCTGTGCTTTGCAGCAAACTGCCTCCTCAGCCCTTGCTAGAAGATTTGGGCAAGAGGCCTGATTTCAGAACTAAAAAGGAAATTCCACAATGATAACCATGTTTCAGAATACTAAAATACACAGATTTAGCCATGCAGACCAGACAGCCCTGTAAACTACTTCAAGCTGTAAAACACATAAATGAAATCTTCAGCAATGGGAAAAACAACGCCGAAAGAGGATTAGACTGTAGTCAGACCCTTAGACCACAGCCAGGATTCCCCACGCAAAATACTCTGCTGTCAATATTCTGACCTGGTTTTATCCCTCAAAGTTGATCCTACAGACCCCCACTCGTGCGGGGAGCTGCTGTAAACTGTATTATTAGGTGCATTACAGCACTGACAGACTTTTTACATCCACAGGAACATCACTGGAAAAGCCAACATCAGGCAGAGCAGACTTGCTGCAGTATTTCAGTGTTTCTCTCAGAGAATGCTGGAACACCAGTCACGCTGTTCTGAGTTGATGTTTTCATCCTCTCTGGTGCTGCCACTGCTCCCCATGGTGAGGCTCACAGCAAGACAGCCTCGCTTTCCACAAAATTCATCAGTTACTGGATAACTATATTTATTCATAATATTATCAAGACATTCAAAACGTCTCTTGAGAGACCCATAGGTGTGGATGGGGAACAACAGGGTTTTGGTGCAAATACCATACAAGGAACGCTTTAAAAAAATCTCTCAGGGGACTTTCTGCAGTCATCAGTGTGAGTCACCCCAGTGATACCATACCTGAGAAGCAGAAGCTGCAGTCGAGGTCAGTTGGCACTGAGTAGTGGTTCTTCAAGAGAAAACACTTTCTTCTCACAAACCCATGGACAGAAGGATAGTGGATGCTTGGAAATCCCCCAGAGAATGCACAGAGGCTAGCAAGGAGCCAGAGAGCCCCTTCAGAAAAAAGTTCATCTGTAAGCTGGGAAGGCCACTCTATCATTGGCAGGAACCGAAGATTGAACAGAGTGAAAGGGAAAGGAAAGCCTTTAACCTGTGCTCTCCGGGGCAATAAAGGCAGGACTCTGTATCACGAGAATACAAGGTGACTGTGGTTACAAGTTTGCTGATACCATTATACACACAGTAGCCCTTTGTCTAAGAGTGAAATGTGTACAAGAGTGGCTCCTTCATTTTCCTCCCTTGGAGTGGCACGTTTTCTGATGAACTCGGTGTTCCCATAGCTCAGGACACACGTAAACATTGGCAGCACCAAGCCATGGGGTTCTGGGCTTCCACTGGCTATGCATTCAGTGCCACTGCTGAGCAAGGGGGGTGGGCACTGGCTGCACTTGGCTCAAGACTGACAAACTTGGGATGTAAGGAATATATCCCGATGCTCTAAAACAGCAGACCTCACAGAGAGAAAGATGAAGCCATGAGCTCCCCCTTCCAGACTGTTAATCATAAGAAAGGACTGAAAAAGTAATTCTCCTTT
The DNA here is from genome assembly GCF_033783945.1 of Neopsephotus bourkii. NCBI lineage: Eukaryota > Metazoa > Chordata > Aves > Psittaciformes > Psittacidae > Neopsephotus > Neopsephotus bourkii. The sequence continues at coordinate 1,941,028 of NW_026901417.1, read as the reverse complement.
ACTGGAGAAATAGTGCAGATTTGTGGTCAGATTAAGCTAATACTGCCATGGAAAGAAGTGGCTTTACCTTCCCCTCACCTCTTCACCTTACCTTCACCCTCTCAGCAGCTGCATGTGTTCATGTCGATGTGACAGGGATGAGCAGGTTTAAAACAAAGTGGGGTTTGGCAGGTCATTTGGGTTGTTTTACCTTCTATAGCGCAGAGACATTTGTCAGAGTTGCACATTGAGAAACAGTATCATTAAAACTCGCTGAGTATGTTACTTAAGGCACTTGAGAGAGACAATGCAGAAGTTCACCTTTGCTCTATAACTTTATGTGTTGTCTCCAAATGGGACTAGAAGGGAAAGATTATTAGGATTTGGAAGTGTCTAATATTACAAAGTGTCACTGTTAAAAATCCGTATGAAAAGTCCACTGGCACCATATGATACAAAGCTCTGTACACTGCCTATGTTGTGGTTAACAAACTTGTCACTGGCTAAAATGTCTTCAGATGAAGCTGGACAGAACATGAACATTGCGGTGATGCATATACTGCAGGTAGCTAATACACAGTAATACACATACTAATGCACCCGAAACACCATGTGTAAACCAACTGGAGCTGCACCATCCTTTAAAAACGTGCTATACCAGAAGGTTCCCCACAGCTTCCTCTTCTTTTCTGCATTCGTTTTCTGGCAGTAATGATGTGCTTTCTGCAAAAAGCAATTCTCGGGATTAACGGGCAGACAAGATTAACAATGCTTAGTTATGCTTCACGTCACCAACATCTCAAAAGCTCTCAATCCCCAAGAAAAGCATAGCTTTGTTTGCTTGGTGTTTTATGTTTGAACGATTTACAAATTTAGTAAGACGAATGAGCTTCTGTGCACACATTGGTTTTCTGCACACTCTGAAGTCAAGCAGAAAAATCTATGGCTGATTTTAACATGGCTTTACTAATGTTTTCTCATTGTGGAAAACATGGAATGGGGTTTCTTCAAAGAAAAAGGTGAAAGAATTACAAACCCCACAAACAGTGACAGGAAGCTTGTGAAAGTACTTAGCTAGTTAGCATTAAAGTCAGGATCTGAATGCTGCTAATTTATGTTCTGTGTAGAACTGTCTCTCCACTTGCATGTGTGACATCTGGCTCAGTGCAGTGTGGCACACTGAGAAAACACATGTACAGTGCAGCCCATGTGGAAGTCCGTATTTTCTATGACCTGTCTTTCTGCAAGCACCCTTCTAAACCCAGGGATTTTTCTACTTGAAGCTCAGATTGTGTTAGAGCTGTTTATTTTGATAGCTACCACTACATCTAAACTGCTACTGGGGTGACAAGCCTCACTGAAATGTCCTCTACATAGAACAAAAATTGACCCAGATCGAATTTTATGGTAAAGAAATCACTTTTTCACTGACTGCATATTTTAAAAAAGGGTATAAGGAAGGTCTATTATTGACCTAATAAAGTTAGATTTAAAGGTATATATAAATATTTCCATGGCTTCTGTCTCAGTGCATGACTGTGCAATTCAACAATTTTAATTCAAGAAGAGTATTTATCCACATTCACATTCTGCCAAATCTGTCAGCAGGGAAATGCACTGGATCACCCAGACTCAAGATCTGATTCACATGCAAACCTATTTTTTACAGACATGGCACTCTTTGGCAGTGGCACATCCTTAGGCTGACAGCACAAGGACTGTGCCAGCACTGGATCATCCCATCTCACAGAACTCAGCAGAGGCCTCCTGCTTTATGTATAATGCAGAGGGTGACCACTAAGGAAAACTGAAACACCAAAACCACATTCCCCAGGAATGATCACACAGCAAAAGGAGTTACTGTAATAAGGCCACCCTATATATATGTACACAGTGCAGGAAATAGCTGTGGCACTAACACGTGTGTGCTGACAAAGTCTGAGCTTTTACTAATTGCCTGAAGTCCATGAGCCAGATTTAGTAACCATAAAATCTCAATCCTAGCGTAAATTACGCAAACAAATATTGACTTTTTCCATGGTGACCTTTATAGCTAATAGAAACTCTGAAAGGGAACCAATAAATGCACACCTCAGAGGAACACTCCACACTACCACAGAATGAAGAGCATTGAAAAAGGAGTATTTCTGCTCCACAGTTTCCTGCACTGGAGCCAGGAGGGCACCACAGCATGTGTCGGTGTCCTCTCCAGGGAATATGATGAGCTCCCAGCAAAAAAGGCTGGGAAGCACTGCCATTTTCACAGATAATACTGCCAGATTTGACATACAATGCAGCAGAGATTTAGAGGTAGGTTATGTATTACTACAGAAGGATAAAATCAAGGATAAAGAGGCTTCAATATTTGTTCCATTTTGCTCATTCACAAATTCTCCCTAATGCTGTCCCTTCGCCTGTCATGCTGAGTAAGCCAGTACAGAACACAGACGTATGTATGGTGAAAGCACACCTTCAGCTTACCTACTTGGCAATACTGACCTATGGAGGTATGAGAAGGTAAAAAAGGACCAGGAAAAGTCCCCTTTGAAATTCTTCCATGCAGAAAACTTACGACATTTGCTAATATGTTAAATGAAAGAAGAAACGTGTCCCACTGTTAGATCCACAGGGAACACCAGGAAAACAGCCCCTGTTACACAGGCCTCTGTTTAAAAGGCTTGTATGAATTCTGCCTCAGACTTCTGTATGGCACCAACAGAAGAAACATTCTGCATATGGCTATGCACAGTACATACTGTTCCTAGATGAACAGGATATATTTTGTTTCCTTTTGGAAACTCATAACTCCTTATGTCTTGCACAACAGCTGTATTTTGGCACAAAATACAGCACTAGAGAGGTAATGGGAAGACGTAAGGTTGCTGATCTTTTAAAATTGTTATTTACTGCAGTCCTTGTTTTGAATCTAGTTAAGAAGAAAAGAAATGATGCCCCCCTTTCACTCTGGGTGGAATAAATCAGGAGCTGCTGCAGGGAGCATGACACACACACATCAGACAGGGTAGGCTGCCACAGCCCACCCACCTCTTAGCAACTCTCCACAGCTCTGAAGGCAAATCCCCACTGAAACCCCAGCAGCACTTACCTCACCAGGTGAGCAATGAGGGACCTGTGCCACAAACCTCCTTCAGAAGGCAGAAATGGCAAAAGAAATCACACTTTTGTCACCCATAACAGGGAGGTTACTTTGCAATACACTGCACTGCTAAAGGCACGTTTAACTTTTGATTGACGGCTTGCCCTGCCACAGAAAACATTTAACAAGTCTCATCCAGATCTTAGACAAAGACAGAATGAGAATGCATCATGCTAATTAATTACATGGTAGAGGTAAGTGTAGGTCCCCTTTCAAATGCAAACAGTGCATTGCCAGTAAGAGCCACCCCCAGGTGTGTTAGGAAAAGCTGCTAACCAATCTGGACATTAGAAACAGGAAGCCATTTGAATATAAATTCATTTTCTTTGCCACCATAAAATGTCCCTTCCCCTCTAATCCAGGTGCCCATGCTATGAACTGTTGTAACTTGACAAATAAAAATGTCCCTGAGGCAATAAAAGAGATGAAGAATGCATTGTAAATGGGTGATCTTTGGCACCCACCATAAGATTATTCAGTGAATCAGTTTATATCAATGCTACTTATCTTCACCAATATGGAGGAAACATACTCCGGACTCCAAGGGACTCCAATTTCTCTTCCTCAGCTCAATACACGCAAGACTGCAATTTAATCAATTTCTGTCCTTCTGTGTTAACTGACTAGAGAGATTTCCCCTTCACTAGGATCTAGCTCAGTGTGCTCAAAGCTCTGTCTGTCGAGAATCCAGAAAACTAAATTACAAGGAACGTTTCATTTCGTTGATGGAGTGCAGAGTGGTGAGTGAGGGCAGAGCATGGCCAGTTACATGCAGCTGGGATCAGCTACAATAGGCACAGTGGGGTAGGAGAAGCTGGATGCAGTCCCAGACACTGTTATTCTATGGAAACCTCAGCATGGCTTTCTGATCTCATGCGTTTGGCAGGTACCGAGGGTACAGATGAAGATGGAGTAGGCTATTCCATTGACTGGGAGTCATCTAGAGTCCTCAGAAGGCTTCTAGTAGGAATAATATTTTATGGACTGCAGGTTTGAACTCCTATCCCAAATCAACGGTAAAGCTAAGCTTAAGGTGCAAAACCCACTGTACATACCCAAAGGGGGCCCTAGCACCCAGGGTGAAACCACCAAAACAGGTGTCACAATCTAACACTTTGTTGGCAAACCTGTTTTCAGATATTGCAGGTATTTTGTTCTTGAACAAATCCGAGGATAAATGGCTGCTACCTAACAGTGATGTACAGGGATGAGGCCTCTATAATCCAACCCTGTAATCCCAAAAAGACATTTGCGATACCTTATACTACCAAAAGGCCCCACTGTATTCATCATGAGCAGACTACTGCTTTGGACTTGAAGCCTGTAACACAAAATTAACTCACTGAGCTAGCAGCCCAACTGCTGATGGACTTGGTCCATCACCCAAGGAGCACACAAGTGTTCTACAGTGTGAGCTGTAACCAATGGTTATCCTGAGAACCCGGTGTTCTTCCTCTATATGTGGAATGCAGTGGTTATTCCTGTTTGCAACCCCACCAAAAGTAGGAAAAGAGCATAGGATGAGCACTTACATGCTTACTTATCAAGTAAAACCTCTGGCATTTAAGTTTAGGAAGGCAGTTCTGACTTCCCGGAGAGAGAAGAAAAATGAAGATAACTATAGTCAAAAAGAAGTGTTAGAAACCTTTACACTGAGTGATTGGATCACCAGCTTGGATATTATGCCATCTTTTGTTTAAGTTATGAACTGCAAAGAAATTGAAATGCGAAGGACTGCTCAATCTGTTTAAAATTTAACCTCAAGAAATTCACTCGTACTTCATTTGAAGTTGTTTTTTTTTTCTTCCAACAACATAAAAATAATAGAAATGATTGACTTTCAACCTTGCTACTCAGACACAACTGGCAACAAAATCCTGTTTTCCATAGGTAGATGATCACAAAAACTTCACAAAAATAATAGTTTGATGTGTCTAAAATGGACCAGTTCTTGCTTTACAAGCACTTCAGTAGCTTCTCCTGTGTCACTCTGAAGCCTTTTGTTACCAGCACAATGAATGTCAACAAGAAACTCTTTTCAGATGTGTGACAGATCTTTAACTTCAAACTGGCAGCAGAGATGCACCTTTATTGACTCTGTCCTGTTTCTGCATATTGTAGACAAAAAATTTATCTGGGCTAAATATGAAGGAGATCAATCATTTTGCTTTGACCTTGCTTATAAAGCCAGCTGAGCCTATCGTGATATTCTTTAGTTGGTGCTATTTAATATAAAATACAAGTAAGGAAACAGCTACTTCCAAGCATATTCCAGCTACGAAGGATGGAATTTACTTTCACTGTTGATAGCAGGAAGGTCTTTGTTTGGGTTTTTTGTTGATCAAATTAGCTTTCACTCATGGTGAAATACTCAGAGGACCCTTTTTGTACTGTCCCGAAACCTCTTCCATGAGCCGGAAGGAAGGAAGCAGTCAAACATTCCAAGCTGCAGTTACTTCAGATGGATTCTTTTTGAAATTCACAGAAAACAAGTACATTTTGAAGGATGTGCAAAAATAATCTGGGTATGATGGACAATGCAAAACCTTCTTTGTGTTTTTTCCCCTGGAGTGGACATTGTGTAAGTGCCCAGTGGCACCTAAGAAGCCTTTTCCAAGACAGACTGGGTAACCTGAGAGGATGACAGTTGCTCCTTTCTGCACCAGCTTCTGGTTAGTGCTGTGTTGAGACATAGGATGAAACCACAGGTGGAAAAAATTCCCCAGCCACATCTATATGAGAATTGGACACAACTGGTTCTCAGGCCTCTGTTTTTCAAAGCTCCTGCCATTTCAATGACACAGAGATGAGAGGTTGGGTTTTCTGTTTGTTAAGCCTGAAGAAAGCATCCAAATGGTGACGTGTTTTGTGCTGCACTTTGTGGCATTAGGATTGTCGAAAGGAAGTTGCAGCTTAGAATATTAGAAAGGAAGAATCAAACTTAGCACAGAAGTCTTCCACACTGCAACAGAGTATCCAGTGCTGCAGTCACCCCTTCAGGTGGCCTTCCATCAGCTGTGACTTGCCTAAAATATAACCCTAAGAGCTCAGACAGAAACCTGCCCATTTCACAGACCTGAATTTCCCCTTCCTACAATGCAAATAAACAGACGTAAACCAAAAATCTCCTCAATGTTTAAATGAAAAAGCACAGAATTCCAGCCTCACAAGCACTCGCTGCAGCAGATTCGATGGAGAAACTGGTATTCAGTGCAATTGCTGCTTCTCTCTGGATGCTCAGAAATAGGATTTCTTGTTCAAACGGTAACAATGCTCCAACTTTCAATCCTGCTCACAGGCCACGGAACATACACATTCATAAGAAAAACATTATTCACTTCTTCTCCCACTTTTTCAACTGTTCCTGCGCAGTGCCACACACAAGGTCTTCCTCTCCTCCACTACCCAAACATAACTGAACAGTCTGTCACAAATTACGATCTCCTTTTAAGTCAAAGATACTGTCTTGAGCAGACAGCTGGTGAATATTTCTGCATGTGCTGTGCATGACTTTACATAATGCTCCGGTGATCCTGCAGGGAATTATAGCTGCATGTACATCCTTGAATTCACTCATTTCTAAAAAATGAAGGATTTAGTATTTAAAACCTGCTTATAAAGCAGTGCAGACACTTCTGTAAAGTTTTCAGATACAAGTAATTTCCAGTCCGCTATGGATTTTCTTACACCAAGTAAATCTCTGCACAAAAATCTCAGGGATTTGCTCTTTACTCATGGATTCCAACTGCGCATCACATTTTCTCTACTAGAATACTCAGCTCTGTATTTAGAAAGTTCTGCATGCTCATGCCCTCACACAAATCAATCCCACCTAAAGCATTCCAAGCGCGTACCTACAAGTATGGGATACCACACCAAGAGGGAGGCAACAAGCTCTCAAATTCAAGACTATTTCTGCATTTCTGTTTTCAGAACATGCTGACTCACGTGCGCGGCTGCGGTTGACACAACAGCATCTCTTCTACAGGTGGCAATTCCCTCTGTGTTTGTGAAAGAAGTAGAGAAGACTTCCCTTGAGAGCAAGAGCTGCAGAATTCAGATGTAAAAGCTGGCTCACAAGGCTTGCTGCATGTCTGGGAACCACCCTCAGTGCTCTGAACAGCTCTGCCAGCAGACAAGGGTTTGGCAAAATCCCAGATGGGGGACAAATGCCTGAAGCAAGTTAGCTTCTGCTGTAGAAGCCTCCTGAAACACACTGAATGTTCGAAGTCTCTATCATTCAAAACATAATCTAATCAATTTACCAAAGCCATTAAAACATTCCCCTCCGGGTGAACAGCAAAGGCACAAAACCACCACTCATTTTGGCTCATTCCTATAAAGTGTGGTCAGACATATTCTGATCGAGAGGCCAGGCAAAAATGAGCATGATGCTGAAAGTCAATTTTCCTTCCTGCTCTAGTAAGATAATTTAAGATGTGTAAGATAATTTAAGATGTGATTTTTATTTCATGCATATACTGTCAGTTGGTGCATGTAGCCATGTTTTGACACCTTTTTCTGCACTGTTCTCTCTTTTTGGATCTCAGTGGACTCAATAGAACTAAGTCTTAGTTCTAAGTCTTAGACTCTCCTTGCTCTGCTGAGAGCACAGTTATTATCAACCTGCTTTCATTTCATTTGCTGTGTTCAAAAACCAGGAGGCTGTGAGCTGATCTTGCTACTGCAGACAGGTTTGAAAAAATACTGATATTGCATGTGCTCAACCAACATCACATCAGTGTTACCTTCCTAGAACTACAGAATGATTTTGGATTGGAAGGGACCTTAAAGCTCATCTGCAATGGGCAGGGACACCTTCCACTAGGTTGCTCCAAGCCCGATCCAGCCTGGCCTTGAACACTGCCAGGGACTGGGTAGCCACCCAGCCACAGAATCTGAACAGGCCCAAGCCACCTACCCAAGCATCAGTGTCTGTGCTGAGCTCTTCACCCAGGCAGTGACATAGCTACTGAGCAGCCGTTCAGCTCCAGGCAGTGAGATGCTCATGTTTACCATTAATGCTGTATCTACAGCTAAAGTGTAATGTGCATCAGGTATAACCCCAGAAAACTATAAACTGCTCCTGGCAACTGTTCCTAACAAGCTGTAAATCCCAAGCTCTGTAAGTAGCAGGCATTCTCCAAAATAGAAGTTCAAGTTTGCTGGGGGAAACAACCTCTTCACTTATTCTTCTGATTCTACTTAAATTGTACAAATACTATGATTTTTACAATTAATTATATTAAAAGCGCTAAAGCTTATGATACCTGAAAATATCCTGCCTCTATAAGAATACTTTGAGAGATAAAACTTAACTATGTTTGCTTGATGAAAGCAGAAACAAATGTAGCTTAGAGAAACACGTCTGTCCGTGTCTGCTTCTTTCTGTTCATGTAAATCTGGCTTTTCCCACTAACATTCTGCAGCCAGCTGGACTAGGTATTATCTTACCTGACACTGCTCAAAAGCACTTAGATCAGTCTTTAGAAAGAGGCAGATCTGTCCTGATGCCAGTTTTTGGTACTCTGCCTTTGAACAGGTTCTCCCACTCTTCTCTGATGAAGCTGTAGTTTTCACGTAAGAAAGGATTTAGGATAAGGTGATGTACTCTGCATTTCACTTCACTTGTGTTGCTGTAGAGAAGTCTGTCCATAGTCACTCTGGGCAATGCTCTTCCTCAGATTGCTCACATACTTCTAGCTAGAACTCACTCCTGGTTGGCAAGAGAGCACTGCCAGAATGATAAACCAATAACCTTCTCTTTCACAGGCAAATCTGCACTGAAATCACCCTGTTGCAGTGTGGGGAAACAGCACAGCTCCTCCGTGTAAAGCCTTCCCTTAACAAGAGGCTTCAGGCCTTGTCCCAGGATGAAGAGAATTCAGGATGTATAAATATATATAGGGATAAACAAGACAGGGATATTTTTAGGGTATGGAAGACCAAGAATGTTCTAATTAGCAGTATTATTTATTGTTTTTTCCAATATGGTTTGTTTCAGAGTTGCTCTTGATTTACAGATGACTGATGAAAAAGATGAGGACTTACTGAAGTAAAGCATATGAAATGAAAGGAGAAACACTGCTGAGTGAGACCAAACTACAGTAAATGTATTCAGCGATGTCCAACATGTGCAGGAAACTTTGCAGTTCCACTGACACTGTAATGGTTGTTACCAAACACCAGCTGAGGATCCCAACTGATGGGACACGGAAGCACCGCCTTATTTGGTTCATATTTTCTAAACCACAGAGAGAAAAGAGAGCATTTAATAAGGTCAGTAAACACATCACATTTTAATGACTTTGTTTCTCCTATCAGGAGTAAAAGCTAATATATACTTTTACTGCATGTTCTCCCTCGGATTTTATATTCGTTATACTAAGGTACCCTGTAAGAAAATATAAAATCTCCATTAATGCCTTAAATGCAAGTGCATTTTGTAGAAGTATTTATAAATATTAATAAGATAAAATTTACAAGAGCAAAAGACACCATTTGCAGCTATAAATGTTTAATTCGGAGGGAATGGGAATAACAGTTTCATCTTCATGCAAGTCATAAGCTATATTAAAATAATATTTGCGTACATAGTGTTAAAAGGACAGAATGAGCCAGTACTGATCTGAGGCGATCTGCTATTCTTTCTAGTCCCTGTATGTGACTTCTGGGTCCAAAATACTTGTTTGTATTGGAGCAGTCTGGGAAGTGGCAGCCCAACTGACACTAGTTCTATTAATTCAGTGTGCCCTTCCCTGGCAGAGTTTGTCAATGTTGCTGCTAACACTGAGTGCCAGGTTTTATAAAACCTTTCATGACTGACACTGAAAGACAAAGTTTGCCAAGGTCCTTCACTACAGTCTGGGTGAAGGGCCACAGTGATCATTGCTTTGTACCTGAGCCATGGACCAACATCTTCAGAAATCAGTTTAAAACCACAAAATAGGCTTCTACCTTTTTTATTTGTTAATAGAGCAGTCACCTTAGAAACCAAGTCAGGGGTCAGAGCCTCTGGAAAAAGATTGAAATCTGGCTCCAGGACTGAGGGAGGGGATTCCAAGAGCACATTGGCAATCCCTGCTTCTCACAGGACACCAAAGGGAGCTGAAAGAAAGCGCCTTTTCAATGAGCAGTTGCCAAGGTTGAACTTTTCCCATTGATAAAACAAAACATTATCATATTTACAGCCTTTCCGCTCCAGAGACACCCTGGCTGGAGCAGCAGAGGAAACTGAAGTACTGCAGAGGTACTTGCATTTCCCCCCACCAAACTAGGAACTTGAGCTCTCCGGCTCCTTTAGGGCCCACAAAGGCCAAACCACAACTCTTTTCTGAGGTGGCGATCTGGAAATAACCTGACCAGATTAATATCTCAATTCCAGGATCACCCAAACACTTGCGGAAAGGATTAATGGAAACTGAGAAAACTCCCAAGGATCTGATCTCTGCACAGATCACACACACACTCACCTGGAGCGCTGCCTCCTACACACAGCTTCTGTGAGTATGCACTCCAGTCTGAGAAATGCATACATGGCTTTCTATTTGGTTACTTAATTTACATATGCAGCACCCAAAGCCCCAGACTACACATATATACTACCAGATTAATGCACAAAGAAACAGGACCACCAACATGCAGAATGAGCCATTACAGTTTTGCCATTTTCACTTTTAACATCCAACCAAAGATATTAAGAGGAATACAGTGTCTGTCAGTTATTAACAGAATTTCCCTGTCCATACATCATACAAAACAGAACTTTGGACTATCCTGCCACAGGATGACACACAGCAGCACCAATGACCTAGCGATGGACTGGGAGAGACATTCCTTTGGTGACAAACAGGTATATGTGAGGCAGGTTGTCATGTTAGTGGTCACTCGAAGTCAACATGTTAGATGGCCATAAAGGACTAAAAATGTAACTCCTTAAGAAGAACAGAATTTTGGAATGGTTTGGGTTAAAGGGTCGCATAGAGAACATCTATTCTCTATTAAAACTCATCCAGTTCCAACCCCTTATGACAGGCAGGGGCACCTTCCACTAGAGCAGCTTGCTCCAAGCCCCTGTGTCCAACCTGGCCTTGAGCACTGCCAGGGATGGGGCAGCCACAGCTTCTCTGGGCACCCTGTGCCAGCGCCTCAGCACCCTCACAGGGAAGAGCTTCTGCCTAAGAGCTCAGCTCAGTCTCCCCTCTGGCAGGTTCAAGCCATTCTCCCTTGTCCATGCACTTCCAGCATTGAAGGGCTAACTGAAGTGTTTTGTAATCACCTTAAAAGGACTATTTGTTTCTCCACTGTAACTGGCATGAGTGTGGTGGTGGGTTTTTCCCTTTGTATCTGTCACTTAACACCATGGAAAGAAGAACACAGCAGAAAAGAAAGAGTCAGTACAGGCTGTGACACAAAGTAAGCATCATATAAAGCAAAGCACTGAATACAAAATAGGGCTAAAGAAAATGATTCCATATAATCAAACTGCCTTTCTGCCTAGGCCGACTCCTGCACCATCAGCAGTAAATACCTGCTGATTTGACAGATAATCATCCTGTCACATCACCTTCAACTAATTCTCTCCAGATATTTTCCAGACCAGTAAATAAACAACAACATAACAACATCATGCTCAGGTATAAACATGCAGGAAGCTGAGCTGCATATTGTGCTATTAAACTCTTTAAGTACAATTTACAGTTAATTGCCATTCACAGTGGAGGAAAACCTCCCCCCTCCCACCAGCCAGCTCCATGCCTGCTTCTCCAAGCTTTAATTGCTTACTCCAGCTAGGATCAGAGGCTAATGAGCATCTTGAGCATTATATTTGACAATGGCAGCTCAGCAGAAGGGTTCAGGTTTAGCATTTTTCTTTGTTGCAGACCAAGAGTTACAGAGTGAAAGCCTCGTGTCTCTTTCTCATTAAACATCGGTGTGCCATTGTCATCGCAAAACAACCTCAGAGCGGCATCACAGTCCTTTTTCAACTCCAAAAGGCAGCTTAGACTTCTTCTTTCATAGACAGAAGAACTGAAATAGGGGGGAATGGTGTTTTAAAGCATATATTCATTGCAGAATATTAAGAGTGTATTTATGAGATGATGCATTATTCATGCCCCAGAAGGCAGCTGGTTATTTTGCTCTAGTCAGTTCATCACAACACAAAATGCCGTAGTGTTGACTCTGGGGTTTAGAAACTGCTGGAGCTACACAGAGTCTTCTTGGCCCTGAATTGCCTGTGGTGTTACACTTAAATCATTAAAGAGTAAATAAGCCTTCATCAATTAAATTCCTTTTAAACCCAGGATTTTAATCCCTTGATTTTCCGTGTGTACACATAATTTTGCAGACATGCATAATATGCATTTTCTTTTTTAGCTCTTCAGCATGTAGTTGCTCTCAAACCTCAAGAATGAGGAAACAAGCAGCAGTGCTGGGGGGGCCCAACTGGTTTTAAATTACACTCCAATTGACCTGAGAGCAGCACGTGGAATGGTGCCCCTCCAGCAGCTGAAAGCCGTCTCTAATGAATTCCAAAGGAAAACCATTTACTCCTGAGTTTTCACTTAGCAGGTGCTCAACACGCTACTGTGCGCGGTAAAGTTATGTCCTGTGAATGATAATAGAAATCATTTACAAGATAACCAAGCTCCACAGTCTGTGTTGTGTGTCTTCCTGTTTCAGGCCATACACTGCAGGGGACTCTTTGGCTGGTTTTAGAAACATGCTTATGCTAACATATTCCAGTGTATCCCAGGTGTATATACATACCTATCTTCCAGATCTCAGCTGCTCTTCACCTGCATCAGTTGTTCCTCTACCACAGGCTCTAAGCCTGTCTGTCATTGCTCCATGTTTTCATTACTCCAGGTCATACTTCCCTTCAGATTAAGTTTCCTATGATATAAGTACATCCCACTTTCTGTTGCAGTTTTATAATGGTGATCTCCTTCCACTGACTACAAAATCAGCTACAAAAATGCATGTAAAGCCCTCATGCCAAACTTACTTACACAGTGTGGATATAGGGTGAGGCATCCCTGCCCATGGCAGGGGGTTGAAACTGGATGATCTTAAGGTCCTTCCCAACCCAAACCATTCTATGATTCTATATAATTGGAATAAAAACTGGGCAAGGTACCATCTCACCTGCTTCCTGGGAGGAACAATAAAACTGCCCCATGCCCTGCATGATATTACTCAGTTTTCTTTGTGATATTCTGGGGGATATACTCCTGTTTTTACAGTCCAGCATAGTAAGGACCAGATGGTTTTGAATATGTCAACCCATTCAGAAAAGAGCAAATTTGAGTAAACTGAAATCTTTTCTTTGCCCTCCATCTCTCCTCCATGAAATAAAATCTGTGGAAGCCAAATCATGATGTACAGGAAGAAAGGTTACATCTCTGCTTCAGAAGTCATTCCTGGACTTCCTCTCTTTTCTATACCTGCTCTGTATTTTGCTATGCCAAGCAAGGGGGAAGAGGGAGAATTCAGCCCCTGCCATGAGCTAAGGTGTCAGCCTGTGAAGGCTGGTGGCCATGTCATTCACTCCCTGGTGCAGTACTTCCCCCTCCACAACAGCTGCTCCGTGTTTGTATAGCTGCAGAATCCCAGCTCCTCTATGGGCAAAGCAGCTGCAGAACCTCCACCCAGCAGAGCCTGCAGTGATTTTAGCAATCAGGAACAAAAACTTGACGCCCTTCTGTGTTGAAGTCATGACCCCCACAATCTGGTTCATATGAATTGGAAGACACAGAGCTCTGGTGCCTGGGTGTCCAAAGCAAACACAGGCACATACCAAACCACTGTAGCATGCTCCAAGGCTGACATGTGAGTGCTTATGAAACACTTTATTGAACCTGCTGAGAGTGGCTGTCTCCAATGCTGCGCTGTAAGAGCAGCTTTCCAAGGTGTTTTGAAAGGACTCCTCCAAGCCAGGCAGTCTTCCTGAGCTTGTTATGCCATGGACCCACAAATAGCTCATTCAGTGCGATCCTGAGGATTAGTCTTGTTCAGCTGGGCACTTTGTGCTTAATCCTCACCAAGCAACAGAATGTGGTAAAGGCATTCCTCAGATCTGCTGACGGGAAGAATCTGCTGCCAGAAGTCAACCAAATATGTAAGCTTTCAGAATACCCCATCTCCTTAGACACTCAGAATGTCTATTCTCTATTACTCCTCATAGTAATTACATCAGGCAACTTCACATTCAGTTGTCATGAAACGGCAGCTTGCTCTAGGAAAAACATGGGAAGTGGCATTTTAGTCCTATTGCAAATGACAGTTCAGGGTCAGCAGCTGGCCCCAGCTGAAGAGAACTGTATCAAGGAGAATTTCACAGTGTTTGCAATAAAAAGGGCTCTGCCACATATTTTAGTGGCAGTTTTCGCTGAAGTAAAGCAACAGTTAAGCTTTCAGTAAGTAACAATGGTGGTGTCTTTATTGCCTCTCCATGGGCGCACACTTAATTACTGAAGACCTGTGACACAACTTCTTATATTCCAATTTAAACTCCCCCACTTGTTTCTCCCCTTTAATGTACTGAGAAATAAAAGCAAGAAATAGTTTGCATTCATCATCAGAAGGGCTGGGAGAGGTTTGGGAGCCTGGAGATGTCACCAAGCCGGGGCGGAACTGTTCATACCCAGGAGGGAGTTTCAGTGGCAGATGTTTTGCACAAGGTAGTAACTGTGAACTGAGACTGGGAGAAAGAAACACTCTGGGAATCCTGTTCTGAATCCATAGAACTAAAAACATGATGAACGCTATATGAGGATTACATCACCCCTGAGCATGCAGTAGGTCCCATCACTTGCTGGTGGTGATCTCAACCACAAAACTCACTGCTCCACCCTGTTTTGGCAAATAAGTAGTGGTTTGGAGCATTTTAGGAACATTGAAAATGTATTTTTATGTATATATTTATATATATTATTTTTAGATAAAAATGAAAAAGACCTTCAGTTAATAGAAAAATGCATTCCAGGCCTGCTAATGATGTTACAGTGTTTGGGGAACTTCCTTTCTGGAACCGTACTGAGAGGATTCAAACCTGCTTTTGTAACCCCTTGCTTCAGAAGAACTCTATGGTAAGATACACATAGAAGTTATTCTAACCAAAAGTTTTTTCCCCTTAATTTACAGGTCCAGAAATGTGCAGTTCTCTGGCAGCCAAACATCACGGATGGTTTTACTCCAAGAAACCCTTTTTGATTATTATAGGAAGAATCTTGGCAAGCATCTACAGCAAAGCACATCAGGAGCTAGAAATTATGTTACACTTAAGAGACACTGATCCTCCATGCTGACAACGCAACTATGTCATCTGGGGGCTGAAGGGAAACTCTGGTTCACAATTAATTGTTCAGTGTAGGAGTCAGCTCTGGAAATGAAGCGAGATGCTCTGCCCTTGTGCAAGATCTCTCCCTTGGTGAGCTTGGTGTGATTCTTGCTGACCATGAGGTTGCCTCAGAGCTATCAGGGTTTAGCATGGCTGCAAGAACATCACTGCAGTGTTTCAATTCGAGACACAAACACGTTATCCAACCCCTCTCCAAACACTGCACAGCTTTAAGATGCAGCTATGCACCAGCTATCCAGGCAGAGGAAACCTGCTCTGTGTTTCTAGATGAGAAATGCCTGCTCCCAGAAGTCATTACTTAAAGCACCTCAGCTGGCCAGACTTGGTCCCACCCAGGGTTAGGCAAGGGTTTCTCAATGTGGGATTGTCAGATTTGGCAGATGAGGGTCAGATTCAGGGAAGGGAGTTCAGATACTGCACAGACATCATTCAGTGTCACAGAAATGCCTTCCAGAGCTGTTCTACCATTCTTCAGCTAATAGGACGGCTATTTAAAGAAGGCTCTTTGCACTGATCCGGCCATTTTGAACAGGACTGCTGTGAGACTGGCTTTGGTCACAGAATTTTCTATTCTGATTTAGGGAACAGAGACCATCCGCTTATTTCTGCACAGAGCAATTCAAATATTCATTTCCATTAGTCCTGATTCTCTAGAATACTTCCAGCTCAAGTACCTGTCAGAACCAAAGCAAAGGCAGCACAGTGCTGGGAACTGCTGAACAGTTTGGTGTGAAGCTTCTCCAACATTTTCATTTCACTTTATGCTCACAAGCCTTCCTTTCTTTTACATTGCTGCTCTGTGGTGTCAGGACAGACTCACAAATTAGTGTCTCTGTGGTTAGTGAAGCAGTGCTTTGACAAGTACTATCAGGCAAGGCAAGCCCTCTCATTAACTGTTCCAGATGCATGAAAACAGACAATTTTTCCTCTAGGAACTGAAGGAATTCAAACACAACACATTTTAGCTGTGAAAGATCGTGTACACACATGAGGTAAGCATGGGAGGAGATGTCTACAACTCAGAACTTCACTACTGTTACAGGCTGCTTACAAAAGACGTTCAGAGGTACAAACCACAACATACCACACAGCAAGTCTGAATCCCTCTCAGACTGTATCTGAGGGCTGTAGAACGTTAGATCAGCTTATCTGACCAACTGACCCTGCAGACTTTGTTTTTAACGCTACCCACTGGTGTAGCTCACACACCCTGACAGTTTCCCCTCCTCTCTCTAACTGACGGCACACTATTGCCAACAAGGCACTGTCCATACACCCAGCAGCAGAGCTTCTCTGCACATGGGAAGCAGGCAGAAACCTCCCTCAAACACCACAGCTCCCTCACACACTGGCTGGTACCATCCACCGTGTACAGTGCTTCCTGCAGCAGGATTCACCACTGCCAGCCTGAAGTGCATTCCCCTGGCCAAAGCAATGAGCGGAGGCAGCAGGCTGGCTGCCTAACTGGGATCATGGGAGGAAATCCTGCTGTATCTTCATCTGCTTTAAAAGCATGAACATCTCTCCACACTGATACGCTTCCAGGCCTTCTGCTTTGAGCTGTGAAGTTCATGCAGCAGCCTCACTTTTCATCTCCCACACCTCTAACTCAATCTGGACTGTGTGAGAAACAAGGGTACGCTCAGCAATTGTTGTAAACAGGGGGTTAAGGGAAAATCCTCCCCTCTTAGGTAGATGCTGTAGGTACCTCTGAGTGTACCCAGGAACCAGTGCTGCTCACAATGGGACATGAAAAGATATACATTTAGCTGCTGCTTTGCAGCTACCTTACCACAGCAGGAGGGATGAAGTTCAAACCAGTGCTAGGGATCAATGATGTCTAGTTAATTGCTTTTCTCAACTTGTTGCTTTTCCCTTCCATTGCCATCTGCGGTTGCTTGAGCCTATCCTGGATACCAAAAACAGACAGGCAACATCTTCAAGCTCATTGAACTCGATTCTAAAAGTCTAATGTGAGAGAGGCCATGGAGTGGTATGAAGTAACAGCTCAAACCTGGGGAGGAGGAAACATCCGTCAGCCCAGGAAGTGACAGACGTAAGCTTGAGACCATCTCACTGGGGTGCCCATGTAGGCAACTACATTGAAAACTGGTCCTAAAGAAGAGCTACATGTTAGAATGTGTTTTTTCTTCAATGTCCCTCAGTGACCTCTTCATTGCTCCCAAAAACGGGTAACTGCATGTGACAGTTTTTGCTTGCATTTGCTGGTAGAATCACAATGAACTTTGCTCAGGTGCACGGATGGACAGAGCAGAGCTCACAGTGCCCTAGAAAACCAATGCAGTGGTGGAGAGCAGAGAGTGACGGAGGCTCTGCAGAGACCATGAAAATGGCACATCATCATATCTGCTCTCTTCACAAGGTTTTAGAAGCTTCTAGAAAAAATCCACTGCATACCAAATATTTTGTCACCCAATAAATTCTTTATTTACAGTAAAAAAAAGCTTACCTTTTTAATACCCTAAAGCATGGAAAAGACTTAAACCTAAACTGTAGCTATCCCGTTAGATGCATATACTTGAAAACCCCCAAACAACTGTATGGAAAGAGTTAATCGCTGATTTACTGCACCTGACCTACTATTCTACATTTCACAGTTTGTGCTCCAAGTAACCAGGCTCTAATAGAGATGAGCCTATATTTAATATCAAGCACCCAGACAATCACTAGACAGTCCATGAATCTGAGAGACAGAATTTACTCAATTCCATTTTAATTTCTATTGTGTATAAAAGTGTTTAGAGTGTGAGCCTTGCTGAGAGCTGACAGAATAGCATTATACAGTAATTCAAATGCTGTAAAGGCTGCTAAGAAATCTCCACTGAAATGACAGGCCTTGGGAAGCGCTTAGAAATGCTCTTTTATCCATTCTAGATGGGTTTAGGGTAAGAAAATTTATATAATAAGATCACATATTTACGGCACATAGGCTAACCTTTATGCCATTTCCATAATCATATTATGCAGAGTTGGATAAGACTTGCAGCACTGGTAGCACATGGGGTCTTTCTGTGCTGAGGTTTAGTTATGAGAACCAGAGAAGCTGGGAGGAGATTCCTGTGAGATGGCATTGCTGTTCTTATCCACAGTCCCCCTATCGAGGTGTCTGAAATACTCCGCCAAGACTGACCATTAGCTTCCTTCAAACCCCTGTGCTCAGGAAAAGGGAAACAGATTGACTCTGCCTTTCTGTGCCAAGATAAATAAAAATGTCAGAGGAAGTGAGCATTCTGAAGCCTGGGGAACACCCTCCGAGGGTGGCTTTTCCTTGCCTGCTCCAATACACACACTCTTCTTTTTTTCATAAGAAAACCAAGTGAAAAGAAAACCTGCTCAACGGCACAATTCTGCTGTGACCACAAGCAAGGAAAAGAACACAGCCTCTGTCCAAGAGGGGATTTGGTCAGATAACATTTGGCTCCCAGCAGATCCTGTTTCTTTTCACCAGAGCTTGCTTTTCTCTTCCAGTGACTGTGCTCCTCCTATGGCATGGGTAGCACCTGCTTACTGCTTTGTGCTCTCTAAAGCATCAGCCAGCTCAAAGTGTGACTTAGCCCTGATGTGATCAGAGCCAGCCTTCTATGGCTCAGCCAAGACATGAGTCAATCCAGTCAGTAAATGTTACATACAGCTTCATCTATTGAGGTCTGAGCAGCAGGTAAGGGAGACAGAGCAGCACCATAATAAATCAAGGTACACAGCATCCCAGCCTTCCTTCAGAGAGTGAAACTCTTTTCACCATAGCTTGTCCTTCTCTCATACCAAACTTGAGACCTGAAGGATCTTACAATATTCACTAAAGGATCTCCATCATAAATGTATATATCACTTTTGTGTTACTCCTGGGTTTGAATGCCGCTTTGCCTTTCATAGAAGAATAGTTTTCCGACAGAAACAAATAAAAGTCAACATTCTACATATCTTCACTGTCATACTTCCACTGTACCCTCCACTTTACACTCTCAGAAGTGATGAGACAGCCTCTTTGCCCGAGCTTCTAAACCAGTTAATAATGAGTCTTGAGAACATGGACTCAAGTGCACCACGGAGACTGGATGAAGAGACAAACTCGGTTGTTTGCAATCCAATTAACATCAAAGCCTACATGAACAAAAGATTCCCCTCATGTGCTGGTTTGCTTCACAAACTGGGTTTCTCCAAGCAGGCCGGTTTGGCTGCCAGGAGCTGCCTGTTTACCTACGCAGGAGGAGCTGGGACACTTGGCTGGGTGCTGGCATTTTCTGCAGGAGGCAGAGCTATTAGATCAGATATTCTGAGCCGAAGAACAAGCAAAAGGCTGATGTAACAGTGCCCTGAAGACTGCTGGAAGACCCAGCGCTCAGCTCATGGGAGCTTGCACAAGAGAGCTCGCAAAGCAAACAGAAAGACTAACAGCATGCACAAGCATTTCAAACTCTGCTATTGCTCCTGACCTCAAGCACCATTTTATGCGTCAGATGCAAGCTGGAAAACACTTCTGGTATTGATATGCAAACATGCACACCAGGCATCTTGCTTCATTCCAGACTTCCCAGATCTGACACTGCTGGAGCAAACAGCTTGTACTGGGCTGCAGAACCCTCAGTAGCAGTGTGAATTGTTTGGCGTTTGCTCCTTTTGCATGCTAATACTTTGCATTGTCTTACAGCTGACAGCTACTTCATTCACTTCCACTGATGCCTAGGCTCTGGGCTGAAGCAGAAGTTGCACATCAATCTCCTCGGCAGGTCTCCTTATCCTTTCAAAGCAAGGGTGGGTGTGAAGGCTAATCCAGAAAGCTAGAGTTGGGCTTTGGTTCAGCCCCCTGCAGAAATGAGGACAAGAACAAAGCTCTAGCTCCTGTACAGCTCGAGGTGGGAGACTGCAGGCATCTGGCCTGGGCCCGCTCTCTAGTTAGAACCAGAGCATCAGTGCCTGGTCTGAGTATACCCGCTGGCTGTGGGAGGTGGGGAAGCAGCACAATTCCAGCCCAAACTCAGGCTGCTGAACGCACCAGCAAGCACTGGTGAGGAGACAAAGTCCTCTGCACTTGTGTCCCTTCCCTTCCTGCTGTCTGTGGCAGAAATGTCTGGAATGTGAGCTTTGCACTCAGGAGGGCTGCGGGGCTGACAGTTGAACCTGGCACGGTCAATAGCATGAACAGTCCCCCCTCGGTGCACCAGGCTCAGCAGCAGCTGATCCCGCTCCAGGATGGAGCCTTCGGCACAGCCTGCCCCAGGGCTCCTCTCCCAGCCACAAACCTCTCCTTGTCCTCCCTCGCAGGGGAAGCTGCTCCTCAGGAGGGGTTTCCATGGGCTCCTCTGCTGAGTGAGGCTGCTCCGTGGTGCAAAGGTGAGGCCAGTCACGGGTGGAGAGGCCCCGTGTGCCCTGGTGGGTGAACCTGCGCCCTGGGGTGTGCTGAGCAAAGAGAATGATTGCTGAAGGGTGCTGTAGGGTGGGGAGATGAACAGAGCAGCCAAGCGAGCAGCCATGGTGAGCTATAAAGTTCAGGGCAAGCACCGTGGTGGGATGGAGTGACAAAACAAATGGTATCATGGGGGAGTCCCATGACAACAGGACTCAAAGTAACACGCAAACAGGAAGGGAAGGAAGGAGGAAATTTAACCCTGCAATTATTTTCTTTGGCTTATTTCCTTTCCACCCAGCCTTCCAGACTTGTATTAGCAGGCTAATGTTACTGTCATCCCAATCCCCAGCAGTGCTTTTGAAATTCATGTCTGCCACTGATTGAAGAGCATAATGACACAGATAGGCTACTCTATGGATACAAATGCCTTATGCTCAGGCACTTAAAGCAGGGTGTTGCTCTCCCCTCCCTGCTGCCCATCTCATTGGTTCTGTTACTGATAACACAGCAGTGGTGTTTTTTTCCATTAGTCTATTCATCATGTTAATCAAGAGATACAAACCACCACAATTACACCAATATGTCCTACAGATAGTATCCAACTAGTAAGGTCTTATTACCAGGAAATACTTTCCTACAGCCCTTTACTGGAAAGAAACACATCTGAGGCTAGCCCACTTTTGGCAGCAGTTATCAAACAAGGAAAAAGAGAACAGTGTCTAAAAGGCAATATATTCCCCCTCCCCCCCCTCTTTTGGAACTGAATCCAAGAATATTCTTTGGATGAAACCCTATGGCAGGGGCACACAGCTGAACCAACACCTTTTGCTGCACACATAATAAATGCAGGGCAGCACCACAGGCTGCTTTTTCAAGCTACATCCTTTGATCCCTCCGCTCTCCTCTGCCAATTGCTACCTTGAAACTTGTCTCAATTGATTCTATTCCGGGCTTAAATCTTAGGATAATACTGTTGGAGTGCACGACAGCAGTACTACACTGCTGCCTCGAGCCTCGGCGGGTCAGTATAACCAACCCCTTGCCTCCCAAGAAGTTGGGTTTTCTCCCCTGTGTCCCCCAGTATAATTGCTATTGCCCAGCTCATGCTTTCTGTGTCTGCAAAGTGGACTTGAGCATTGCACGAATGCTTGGGAAAACTGGAAAGACTGGGAAATATGTTTTCACGAGTGTCCTTTCTCTGTTTGTCTGCAGATATTAGTTGTCATTGCTACGCTGGTTGCTGCGCTCGTACTGAAAGCTCAAGCCAGTACCAGCTCTGTTTCCCCTGCACTTTATTAACATGTGGAAGTAAAAAAGTGGGATGCAGTAAGTTATGCTGTAATGTGTAACTTGTGATTACACCCCTTCAAATAATACTGCCAGTTCAGCATTGCCTGTAAGACATGGAGTGCAGCTCACTTAGAGATCTGGTTTCACTTGAAAGAGCTAAAAATGTTTGCCAAGCACCGCACTCTGCAGATGTCACGTGCACAGCACGTACACACACAGAAGAGCTCTTCTGAAACTTTCATTTCTCTGTCTCACTGCTCAAGCATAGGAACAGATCCTGCTTCATGCTCCTCGGGAGCTGCGAGAGCCCAGCACTGGAAATGGGTCTAACTCTGCCTCTGGTATCAACTCTCCTCTGCAGCCAAGCAAACACTTCTCTCCCTTCCTCTCCCTCGGTCTTTCCATTTGGAAAAATGAAGACATTTGCATCTGTATCGTGGGTGCCTGTGCTGTGCATATAAATCACTATTTGCTTAAGGAAAAGATTTGGAGATGGAAAGTTCCGTATTTCTGATTTATTGCATTTATTTGTATTTTCATGGAACAAGCCCACACACTCAGCTTTGTGAAGGAGCCAATCCACAGTCCATCAAATTCGTTTCATTACGGTGGTCACACAGGTACCTGCTGCCTGGTATGAAATAGGAAGCAGTTCTCACTGCAACTCGAGATGAATATCAACCAGCTATCGCAATAGAAAACATGGTATCGAAAGGCGGCAGACACAGCTCTCCAAACCACATCCCAGTCATGCACCTCTGAATGCTACTACCCTGAGTAACGACTGCCAGCACCAGATTAGCACTTCCCATGACAGGATGCTACTACACACCAGCTTCAGGGAGCCCTCAAATAGCATCATCCTGGTACGTGTTCACACTGTCCAGGCCACGTGTCATGTATTAGCTTCCTGACAAAGTGGCTGAGCATTTACTAACCCCCTCCTGGGCTACTCGGTCTTCATGTGTCAGGCATGTAAAAAAGAAGTATATTTCAAATAAATAAATAAATAAATAAATACATAAATAAATAAATAAAAGTTTATTTCTTCCTCTCCCTCTCTGCCCCCTTTCATTGTCCCTTCTCATGCTTCAGGAGGTGACTTCATTTTCCAACAGGCACAGCACAGCAGTCTGATAACCTTCTATCTACACTTTGCCAAATCTCAAGTTTCTGCTACTGAAGGAGTGCCCCCAACAAAGGCAGTGGCTTCCCCTGGGGAGAAGCCTCACAACAAGGTCCAGTTTGCCTCCAAGTGTTTCTCACCCAAACAATAATCTTCGCCTGGAAAACGCACCTTTCCTTCGGAAGCTTTTCAGTACTGTGCCAACCCAGCGCTGGGGACGCAGTGACGGCAGAGCACTGGGACATAACATTCGGTCAGAATTCACCTAGCTGAGCTTCCAGCTCCCTGCACATACACTGCAGCTCCTGGCTGCCCTCCCTTAGGATATATTTCTTCCCGTGGCAGCGCTGCCATTTAGGTCAGTGTTAAACACGGGGCTGCCCATGCGGCCCCCAGCGAAGGGCGGGTGTGCACCGAGCCACCCCATCCCTCGCAGCAGCCCCGCTCAGCGCTGCTCCCGCTGGAGGCTCCTTTGTTCCCCCGCAGCACCAGAGCGATGCTGAGCAGCCCGACAAGGCCCTCAGCGCTGCAGCACACAGCACTGCCCTGCCCGCACCCTAGCACCACCGATGTTACTGACATTAAACAGCAAAACCTGCATTTGCTGACAGAGGAAGGCCAAACTGCTCCGAGCTCACGCAGCGGCTGATGTGCTGTTTGTCCTTCACGAGCACTGTTTCAAACTGGCAAGTGTGTGTATGTAGATGGAGGGTTTATTGCTCCGCTGCTGTTCAGCATGGGGGCCATTCACTTTTTACTAGAGTTCCTTTGGCATAAGGAGCATGATTGGACTAGTAATGAGGCTTGCCTTGTCGCTCCACCCTCTGTAAAATTAATGATTCCATCAAGAAGGACTTAAGGCCCCCAAAGTCCCTCCTTAATTTGTGTACTGAATATGAGACTTACATCCAACATGCACAATCTAAATTCTGCGTCCAGGTCACGGGAAACCAAAGCCATGCATGTGAAAGGCTCTGGATCTTCAAGCATGTAACCATCTGTATGACTACAAGCACTTACATATATGTATACATGTACACACACACTCACTAGAAGCACAAATACTTCCATTCTAATGAAGCTATGCATTTATAAATTCAAGACATGCTTTATTTTCTTAAGCTGCAAAACAGCATCTTTTATTCTCATTTAACTGAGAAAAAAAATGTTTTATGTTACTACTTTCAGAAATAAGAATTAGGAAAAAACCACCCTAGGTTGTTGCTTTTAAGTGGCACCATAATTAAAGGATAACTTAGTGAGAAAAAGTAATTTTTAGTGATATTCTGTAGTATTTTCCTCCTTCTCAAGCCCTTGCAACCCCCATGACACAGAGTTGGTGCTGGACCCATGGCTGAGGCACCTGGCATCACCTAGCACGTTATTCAGGACACACAACACACGCTGGTGCTTGCCAAGCCCTGAACCGAGCAGTGAGAAGAGCAGAGCAGACCCCCCGGTCCCCCCCGGCTGAGAGGGGCTGCTGTGGGCACAGCACAGCACCAGGGGTTTGGGCTGACCAGAGCCAAGCTGAGTTTCTGTGCCGGTGACCTCCTCGGAGGGACGCTGGATCTCACCCCCAGCCCCCTGTAATCCACTGATTCAACGCTACTGACCCCTCTCAGTGCTCCAGGAAACTCTCTCTTCAGATGTCAGCCTCCCTGAGCCCCCCAGGTCTGCTGAGCAGTGGAACTTCACAGTGCACAAAACTTCGGTCCAAGTTCACTGGGTCCCCATCACCCCTCCCTGTTCTGCAGCACAGAAGCGTTGCTGACCTTTATATCAAGGAGCTGATGATAAGTCAAGGTATTTTTCATTCTGTTTATTAAGCTTCCCATAAGCCAGAGAGCTGGCTATGAATCTGAACCCTAACCAGGCTGATGACTTCAGGGCATTTTTCATTCCTTTACTTCCAACTGTATGTAGGCATCAAAAGATCCTGAAGACCACCATCTCCAAATCAAGCTGCCACGTAAAGACTGAAAACACTGACTTTTTGACAAGCAGCACACACGAGAGCTCTGAGTTTCCAATGGGAATCTGCAACTTCCTGCTCTGGGTACTGGTGGCAGCTCTGATTTCGGCTTTGCTTTTTCTAAGCATCCATCAGCTTTGTCAGGACACAGCCAGACCGAATCCAAAGCAGTTTAAAATAACTGGTACTTGGAAAAAATAGGAACGATTAATGCCCCATTAAAATAAAAACATATTAAGCTGCTCTCATTAATCTAATATCCGCTAAATCCAATGGCACGACAGGAATTAACAAATATGGTTAAAAAAAAAGAAGCACAAGACATATCTACTAATAGATCTGAAAGAATAAACTCACCCCCCCCCAACTCTCTGCTACTTCACCACATGCTCTGGCTGCCCATTACGTAATCCCAAACCTCCCATACCCACAGGCCAGTCCGAGAGCTCTGTTCAGGAACTCCAGTAAGGATTTACATCCCTGCCCTGGGAATCCACACGTTCCTATGTGCGAGACACACGCAAGACTGGTTTGTTAAAACCTCTTCATGGCTTTCATGAAGCCCCCTCCTTTACCAACTGCACAGACTGCCTGGGATTTAACAGAAGGATTTTGCTTCCGAAACATCCTGCTCCCTCTGCTGTAGGATTGGTTATTGTTCTGCTGATCTATTTAAAAGCAGATACACCAAAAAGAATAAATACATGGAGCGACAAAAGGCACAGAAATTCACCGGGAGGGATCCAGGGTGGGCACAGACTTGATGGACTAAATGCAAATAGAAACCCGAACCCACAGCCGAGAATCGGTGCTCAAATCTCCATCACACAGCGCATCAGTCACGATGATTAACAGGCTCGTTTTCCTGCTCAGAACTTGATATGCATTTAGAGAATGAAACCCGACATTCCACTAATTCTAGCCAGTCAAATGGAGAGCTCTGCCCTGAAAAGACCGGTTCGCTGTCATTTTAAGGACAGCAAAACCTCTGTTCGCGACTACTTCAGGCATGACAGAAAGATGTATAATTAGAAAATGTCACCTAGAAAGCCTTGTTTTGCCTCGCCCCCTGCTCAGTGCATGCACACAGAGAATTCATTCCGATTTTCCTCCACCGCCAGCCCGAGACATGAAATCATCATCTCTGTAGCAAAGCTACTGCTGCAGCAACTTCTGCACTGCATCATTCCCCTACCTCTGACTTCATTGTTCCACGGGCCAGGAATAAATCAATCCAAGCGTCCAGGTGGAGCTGTCACAGCTCGCGATGCGGTTCGTGTGCGGCAGGAACAGCGCGGGTGCTCCCGGAGGATGCAGGAGCCGGAGCTGGGTCAGCGCTGCTGCGAGGCGGGCGCAGGGCTGGCGGCTCCCGGCCACCCAGTGCTCATCAGCACATTCACCTGCCAGCGCTGCGAGCGGCCGGACCTGGAGTTTCTGCTCAGCAGCCTCCCACCCTGAGCACGGCTCTGTGACAGTGCTGGCTCCAAGCAACCTCCCTGCAAGGTCAGTGCCCTCCTCAGCCCTGCAAGACGTCGCAGGCAGCCCCAGCAGCAGATGCTGGGCTGGATCGAAATGATGACGCTACGTGTGCTTTCCCAGAACCAAATCACTTCCTATATCTGAAACTGACTCCCAGGTAATATTCAGCTCCAGTACTGCTCAGCCTCAATGTTGCAGAAGCATCAAAATGCTGCACCCTACCTTCTATGCCTAAGCAGAAATTATTATATCTTCTAATCAGAATCTCACTCAGTTTTTTCCCCCTCTTGGATTACCCTCTCAAACAGCACTGAACCTGACAGAATACAGATCAGCCTCTTTGAGCTCTCATGGTACTTCTTTCTTCTGTCAGACTTCTGCAGATCACTGAAGTGCAGCTCCTCCTGACTGCACCAATGTGGACCTTTCACTGAAAAAGTCACTGGTCAGGCTTTGCCTCCAGCCCTCTGTTCTGCTGCAGAACATCCTCTTCAACTCTGAAATGCATATGCTGCATTTGTGTCACTGCGCCATTTTCAACCCATCCTAAATAAACCCCAAAGCATGGCCCAGCTGGCTGGTATTTGTCTGGGGCAGCCCACAGTAGCATGAGTTTTAAAACCACTGCTCACAATGTTTCCATCTCACTCATGGAACTTGAGCTAAGCTTTTGCTCAAGCCCATGTGCTCTTTGGACCAACCTCAGTACAGGCAAACACTGCTAGTGCTCACTGCCTGCCATGGTTCAAACAGCACCAATCTCAGACATGCCATGAGCAAAAGGAAACCAGGATCTGTTCCCCCAAAGGCCAGATCTTTGCCACTGTTTTGCCACAGGATTTGCTGTCACTTGAAATGGTAACTTTTTGACCAAAAATTTCTCAACTACTTTCTGGAGTTTTGCCTACAGCTGTAGTGGTAGAGGAGGAGCTTCACGTTAGCAGCATCAGAGATCATACATGAAGTCCTCCACGCAGCTTCACCTTCCTCTCAGGTACCTGTTCAGCACATGCTGTGACATACGCTGATGGCACTTGGCCTGCGAGATAACGAAGTATCCCCATCCCTGCTTGGGACAAAGTGCCACGAGTTCAGCGGGACTGAACCTGGAGCCCAAGGGCTTTTACAATCCTCTTCCCAAATCCAAGAAAGAGTCACATCTGCTCCTTCACTTCTTGCTCACCAGAGTCCTCTGATGATAAAATGACTTTATTTCACTCAGCTCCCTGTGTTCTCCAGGATAACGTTGCCACTGGTTATTTATAGAGTCTGTCAACAGAGGAGGTCCTGAAGCTCAAGAACTGAGAAGTACGGCAGAAGTTAAACGTGATTCGGGGCAGGCAGACACAGTTTTCCCCCTTTGACAAACTGCAGCATACAGTAAATCACAGGCGATCTGAGCACCAGACTGTCACAGCAGGCTGTCAATCCCAGCCCCTGTAACAAACCCCTCATGCCGCCTGTAGCTGTTCCCCTCCTTCCTCTCTTGCACACTCACTCCCCCTCGGTGCCTCCTCACCGACAGAGCCCTTCCCAACTGGCTGCTCCCCACATGCTCCCTTCCATCATTCCAACCCTTCAATTTGCCTCTGCAGGGCCACAGGATGCTTTTTACGAGACAGAAATAGTGCTTTCAAAGGGCCAGAGTGCTGACACGCATTTTCAGACAGATCCTTATGCAGCCCAGCGAGCTCCACTGTGGAGCGACGGCTGGGAGCAGTCAGGATGCTCCAACAAATGAACACGCAAAAACAAGAGGGAGGTAATTCAGCTAGGGCAGGAAATACAGAGGGACAAACAGGACACACAAGCACAATGTGTGCTGGGCTCCTCTTGCTTTCTCCATCATTCCCAAGCAGTCCTTCATGTAAGTCCAAGATCTCCAGTGTAACCAGGATCCCTTTACATGATCTCCCTACATGAGATCCTTCTGTTAGAAGACAGCGTGTCCAGAGAGACATTTCTCAGCACATCTCTGCATAGAAGTGACCTGTGAGTTTCACTTTGATGCCATTCATCATCTCTGCCATGCAATTTGCCATCAAGTAACAGAAAGATCTCTCTTCCAGGGTTCAAGGTCAAAACGTACAGAAGCCAAAATCTCATGAATGATCATGGAGGCACCCAGGCATTGCACCACCACCTTGGGAATGGTCTCCCAGTGCAGCGCTAAAGGAATGAATGGGACTGGGAGGGATGGTCCCTAAAGGCCCCAATTCAAAATCGGAGTGTGCTGCCTCGCCAGGATCCACACCAAGTCCTTAAAAGCTCACTTCAGCTTTCCCTGTGGAAACACTGGAGATCATTCTCACCCCCTTCTGGTTAGCACTCCTGAGAGCTTCAATGCAGAGATGCTGAATAAGTGCAAGATATTATTGAAATAAATGGTTCTTACCAACGTGTATGTTACAATAATCAAGTAAAAAAGACCATCAAGCCTGTACGCTCCAAGACCTGATGGAGCTGGAAAGAAATCTTTAGGTATGCGGTTGTTTAACCAAGTGCCTGGGTGCTGACTGGAGGAAGACCTTCATTCTCCTACTCCATGAGGCCCTGGAGCTGCAAACCTTATCAGCTTTATGCTCTGGGCACAGCTTAGTTCCTTTGTGTTATTTTTCCCTTACTTCCAAAGTTGTTTTGGGAGATGGATGAAACTGTAGGAGCTGTTTTACTTTTCCTCATGTTTCCTACTTGAAATCTCCCAACGGTTCAGTAGCTCGGCCTGTTCTAAAGCAAGTCAGTCATAATGTCACTAGGACCTTCACAGACAGACAACATTGTTGTGCGGAGCTCAGGCACCTGCATTAGGCGCAGTGGCACAAGAAGAGCAGCCATAGCAAAGGGCTCTGGGTCCCAGGAAAAGGAGCGCTGGCAGAACCACCAGTAACAGCTGTGGGAATGGCACAGAAGTGGCTGGTTTGCTCTGACATGGCATCACTGGGTGGGGAGGTGCTGGCACAGAGATGTTGTGGCTGCCCCATCCCTGGCAGTGCTCAAGGCCAGGTTGGACACAGGGGCTTGGAGCAAGCTGCTCCAGTGGAAGGGGTCCCTGCCCGTGGAACTGGGTGAGCTTTAAGGGCTCTTCCAACACAAACCAGGCTGGGATTCTGGGATTTGCCCTTCGTCCATGAGCTAAAGTCTAACACACTCTCAGGTAAGTCTCGCTGCAAGGCAAAGCAGAAGAAGCTCAAGATCCCGTAACACTTTTATTTACCTCTGTAAGGTCAGGGAAATACTCACTTGCATTTATCAGAACTATTCTAGTCTTACACCAGACCCTTAGACAAGACGAAGGGTCAGGAAGTTTCACCTTGAATGGATGCAGGCTGCAATTTGTAGTTAAATAGGCATTCATCTTACATGGATATCTTTCCTTTCTCCACTTGGACTTGCACAGTTCCCGCTGCCTGCCACCTCCAGAACAGTGGAAGGCACCAGAGGGACAGTTTCAGTTCTGCTTTGCCACTGAATAACATCCATATACAAGCCCTCCTGAAGCTGCCTGATGCATGCAAATCATAGAATAGAATCATAGAATAGTTAAGGTTGGAAAGGACCTTAAGATTATCCAGTTCCAATGCCCCTGCCATGGGCAGGGACACCTCACACTAAACCATCTCACCCAAGGCTTCATAGAGCCTGGCCTTGAACACTGCCAGGGATGGAGCATTCACAACCTCCCTGGGCAACCCATTCCAGCGCCTCACCACCCTAACAGGAAAGAATTTCCTCCTTATATCCAATCTAAACTTCCCCTGTTTAAGTTTTAACCCATTACCCTTTGTCCTGTCACTGCAGTCCCTAATGAAGAGTCCATCCCCAGCATCCCTATAGGCCCTCTTCAGATACTGGAAGGCTGCTATGAGGTCTCCACGCAGCATGCATGCAACTGCAACACAGGCTAAAGAAACTATTCCAAGTCCTTCCCCAACGAGAACGTGCCCTGTGAAAGCACTGCCTTGTCACAAGCAGCCTTGCAACTGTGTGAGCCAATGTACCTGCTGTGCTATTGGCAGCCGTCACTGTTATCTGCACAAAGGCAGATTCCTAGACCCCCAAAGCGTACTTGTTTTCCTGGGAAAACTCAGTCTTGAGCAATGGATCACAGCCAAACCTTGCCTTGGTCCTCCAATGCAACCAACTGCAGGCCAGAGCCAAAATACACCAGCTTAGTCTGTCTGATTCAGCACCACAGCCTAAAAATCACTATGAATGGGATGGATTGAATAGACCAGAGGTCAAGCGCACGGCTTCCTAGCAAGAATGCTTCTCCAGCTCATAGATCCAACTGCAAAAGGTCTTGGCACCTTTATGAATTCATAAAATCTTTCCTGTATATAAGCATATTAATAAAAGCAAATAAACTCTGTGCTAATATTACCTGCTGGGTGCAGTAATTACAGCCTCTAATAGTTACAAGAGGAAAACTAATTCACTCTCAAAGAGTAATTTATTTTTATGACTATATTTTTCCATCAGAATCTCACATGATTTGATTTTTAAGATAAATTCAAACCAAATTTTGCCTGTTCTGGATTGCTGCCTGCCAAAACAGACCTGAGGTAACGAGTACACGCTGTCACATACAGTGTGAGTCCTGTCACCCTGAGAATAATGCCCAGTCAAGTGGTAGGA
This sequence comes from Neopsephotus bourkii, assembly GCF_033783945.1. Taxonomy (NCBI): domain Eukaryota; kingdom Metazoa; phylum Chordata; class Aves; order Psittaciformes; family Psittacidae; genus Neopsephotus; species Neopsephotus bourkii. The sequence goes on along the minus strand of NW_026901417.1, from coordinate 1,909,655 downwards.
AGTCACTGCGTCGAAGGTTTGAAATCAGAGGACAGGCAGAGCAGTTTTTGCTATATTGCTGGGACTAATGTAGCACTGGCAGTGGGGATATACAAGAACATCAAGAAAGATGCTCTCATTGCTGCTTTCTGTGAAAACAGCGGTGACTCCTGCACGCTGATGCCTTCCCACCTCGTCTGCAAAGAAGAGAAACAAGACAACACTGTCAGTGCTGAGCTCCAGATCTCTTTGGGAAACAGAGACAAACGATGCTGCTCCTTAGGCAGCTTTGTTTCCGTACCGGTCATTTTAGGTGTGGAACAAACAGCAAATGAGCAGAGACCAGGCTTAAACTGCACACTGTGGGGTACTGCAGGCAGCTCCGTGGAAGCTGCAGAGGCTGCCGTGCTACTGAGGATGCCTTTGTACCTGCCTTGCCCTCAGAGCTTCCAGATGTGCTCCAGTAAAACCTGCCCTGCAGACCAGGGCTCTCATGGTGCTGTTACACGTGAAACACTTCACACATCAAGGAACAAGCTGCTGCCCATTACAGCATTGACTGAAGGAGGCAAGAGCTTGTATCATTGTCTCTGTTCCAAAGGTAGGGAAACTGAGGTGGAAAAAGGAAGTCAGAGGTAAGAACTGTGGTTAAGAATGGAGCAATGCCATGCACCCCATTCCTTCATTGAAAATAAACCACATGGAGGTACTATATCCTCAAATGTTAAAGAGCCTTAACAGTTTGACAGCAGAATAATCCTGATGCTGGTTGGAGTTTGTACCCTGCTCTCCTTATGCATGTTAGTAACTATGCTTTTAAAGACACTTGGTACCTGCAGTTCAGGTGAGGGGAATGCAGGCATTTCTCGTTGCCTGATTCCTGCCCCATGGCTTGGAATGATATTGCCTTCCCAGAGACAGAGATCAATTTGTCTGTTTATGGGTAAAGCCACCGGCTCCCTGTAGTCAGAGGCTATCACAGTCCCTTGCAACATTATCATCACTGGCTTTGGAGAGGCAATTTTGTCATTTGGATGTAGTTTATTTGATATACGTTCATTCCTTTAGTGATGCAGTCTCAACAACATTCTCCTTATTTCCCAATTGGAAGCTTAGCTGCTGGCAGGGTGTACATTCAGCGGAGGATAGGAGACAATGGAGGCAAGCCTGACTGCAGTCATTACATGCCATGATCAGAGTAATCATAAAGGAAACAAACCCACAGAGGTTAACAGAAAAACTGTCAGAACTGGAGAAAAAACCATAACTGGAAAGAGAAAGCAGATTTAGACGTAGACACAAATACAGTTAAGAAATATGCATGAAGCAGTTACCTGATAACATTTGCAGTGCAGTATAATCTAAATTGGGATTCAACAAGGAGGTACTTCCATCTGACCTGATGCAAGCAGACCATGGTTCTAAATACTGGAGCCTGTTGCAAGGATTTAACTTTTGTTATCTGCCTGATTTCTACTTGGTCCTTTCTTACTGAGGCTGACCACCCTCAGTAAACCAGTCCTCACTTACCCATGCTCCAGTATCTCTCCGCAGAAGGGCAGTTCCATGAATTCTCTCCTCCCAGCTCCGGGAGCATCGTATGTTTTACGGTCCCTGACCCGATGCCCAGCTTTTGCAGATCTGAGCTCCCCATCCTTCCCCATATTGCGTTGCAGAGCTCATTTACACTAAAACCCCAGGGGATTTTTCACTGTCGCTTCACACTGGTGCCTCTTCCATTCCTGATGCTTCTGTCTCCTCGCAGGGCGCTTCCCCGTCACATTCCATTTGCTCCTGGCTTCTCGTCTCTTCTCCCCAGGACTTTGGGGATATTCTCATCCACCTTTCTCACAGGTATTGTGCCTTAAGTGTTCCCCAGGAATTAGAGTTACTGCTGCTGCTGCTGATTTCCTTTGATAGTTCCTTTCACTTGAAGTAACTATCTTGGTAACTACGTTTGGAACAAATTGATCATGGTTATGCTCTATTCACTCAGTGAGGGGGGGGCTCTATGTTACCTGTGCTATGAGGTGCTTTCAACACAAGATACTTTTAGGCTAACACCCTTGTGTGCTGCTTACAGGCATATGCCACTTCAATATGACTGTTCACTCAAGAAAAATATGTGACCTTGATGCTTTTCCCCCCAGGTTCCAGTTATTTCACCTTTTCCCTTTTATTTTATCTTCTTCTACACCTATGGCAACAAAAGGGCAAACTCTAGATTTAATTTTCAAGTCATCTACATACCTACCTATATCTTACATATCTACCTATAGCTTGTTAGGTGCCCCAGCACAGACTGCTCATTTTGTATCTATCTCCTCAAAGCTGGTCCAGAATCCAAGTTACAGAAAATCATCTGTAGAAGAACCCTTATCCCATGAATATACAGTCATGATTGATCGGAAATTCTAATAGTCAGCTGTGACTAAATGAGATAAGCATATTACAAAGAATGAGATTCATAATAAAATTCATCATCCGAGGTTCGATTTGCAAAAAGCAGCTCATCTCTTTCACACAGGGAACAGCACTCTGACTAGAAAAGAAGGCTTGGAATCATTCAGATTTGCCTTTTTCTGTTGTTGAGATTTCAATCTGTTTTTTAACTCCTTTGATTAGAAAAAGGAGGCTCAGATGAAGAACAGCCCAAAGAAAACATGGGCAAGGAAAATACTGCCCTACAAGGAAAAAGGAAGGTTCACCCTGTCTTTTCTTACAGACAACATTACCTCTGTAAAGGCTTGAAGCACTTGGGTATTGTGGGCTTGGCTTCTCCCAGCAGAAGGCACAGCAGTCATAGTTATAACTCGTAACACAATGTATTATACCTCAGTGTGAGCTGGCAGATGATAGCGTAGCCACCTCGGCTGGGTTAAATGCTGTGTGATGATGCCTTTCTCCTGGGTGTTTTCTAATGTGCACACTAAAAGTGGGGCTTCTTGTCTAGTACAGGGTGGTTTTAAAGTCACATCATTTTTATCCCACCAAGTGACTGATGGAGAAGTGCAGTCCTTCTGCCCACCTATGTCAACAGCTTTTGCATTGCTGGACTATTATTGGATAGTTTGAACTGACCAGAGACTCGTGTAGCTCAAGGAAGCCACATGGTCGAGAAGAGAAATACTTTGAAGGAAACAGTTCCCTATATTTTCTTCCCCTTTTCCCAGATAAGGCACATGAGATACAGTAAGGGGAATGTTCCTGAACGTCTCCTGCTGGCTGTTGCACAATGACACGGATCAGGCATCTGTACAGGCTGCAGAAACACCTCCTCTTTCTCCATCACCACTGTTTTGCTTTTTGGGTCTATTTCTGGTTTGTTTGGGGGATTTTTCAGTTTGTTTTTTTTGGGGGGGGCAGGTTCCAGCTGGACCAGTTCCCCACCTGCTCCATGGCCCTGCCTCACACCCCAGCACCACAGCACAGCACCAAGAGCTGCTGCTGGAGGAGGAGGAGCCCCTCTGGATGCACGTCACACCATGACATCGCTTGCCAAAGAGCAATTACGAGCCCGCCGCAAGGCTAGAAATAGAACTCGTGTCTCTTGACTTTCAATCCTTGCTATAAGAATGACTTTTGATTCACATTAAATAAAGCACATTTTTTTCCTCCTCCTCCTAAGTAAAGAAGGGATGGTCTCTTCCTATATGTACAAAAAGCAAAAGCTAGGGAAACAGAGCTGAAGAAATCCATCAGAAGTATCAATATTTGGAAAGTATTTAGAATTCTACTTCCTATCTTCCAAAACTCACTAAGCTGTATTCCCCCTCCTTTCAGGCACAGACCTTCACAAGCCTAATTACATGTATAAGTTATGATGTATAAGTTATTTTTACAAACCTATACTGCATTATAATTAAAAACTCTTACAAAAAACACCAAATGAAGGTTATTTCCATCAATACCAATGAAGCAGGCAGTTAAAGTTCCCCTCACTTCACCAGAACCCTCTGGGTTTTCTGGCTTATTTCTGTAAGCCTCCTCATCCCCCTCCAAAAGCTTCAGACAACACTTGATCCGTTTTTCAGTTACGTTACATGAACCACATGATAACACTGATAATATGTTCCAGGCCTTGATCTATGAAAGCAGAGATCAGATAGCAAATGAAATCACATGGGTCTGGCAACAGAATCGATGTTTATAGAAGCAGAGATGACAGTAACATGCAAAAAGAGCCATTTCCTTCTGAAATCAGCTCCGTTGTACCTTGCAGAGAAGAGCAATCAAAAGCCCTGTGTTCTGCCACAGACCATATGGTGGGGTTGTAGGCAAGTTAAGCAATGACTTGGCATCTCAACTACAGACCATTTGTCCATTAGCCTTTCTGGTTTAATCTCTTTGAAGAAAGGAAATGAGCGTGTTACACATCTACAAATACACAGCAGTGCTATGAGTTCTTACAGTAACTACAGCAGCCACAGATTGCACCCAAGTTCATTTCCAAGGCTAATGAAATTACTTCTACATACATGTAAGTGAAACAAGGGTTCTAGCAAGTAAAAGAGGTGCTTCAGGTTCTTATTAAACTATTTAGAATGGTGTTTTTTGCCATTCACACCAGTTACCCGCACACCTGATGAACAGCGCCTGCTTCCTGCAGCTCCATCATAGGAAGACAGCCTTGCAGTCCAGGCAGCCATGGCTCTAGATACTCAATCCAACTTGGGAGGCATGGCTAATGTAACAGGTATGACTGGTTTGTCCCTCAAACTCAACTGGTCTTCAACTTTTTACTATTAGAAGTCCCTAAAAAGGGACCTTCACCTGTCACCTACCTGTGTTATAGAAAGGCTAAGCAGCAGCTTCTACTTTATGGCCATAGCTTTCTCTTTCACTGGCTTGCTAATGATGCTATCTGCATCTCTTTCAAGTGTTCCTCTCCATTAGAAAAACCTCACAAGGGTCAAGGACTTCAGCAGGAAGTCTTTCAAGAGCAGACTGCAGCGACACAGTTGTTGTGTGCTACTGCTGCACACCAGATCCATAGAGAAAAGGACAAGTTTGGGGGCAAAATGACAGATTTATGTCCAAAGTTCCTCAGGACTTCACTTCCTAAAATTTATTTAAAGTGATGAAATAGAAAGATGGCATTTCTAAACAAGTGTGCATCTACGTGCAGATACAGGCAGTTCCTGCAGTTTATTATGTGTTTACTGAGCTTCCCTGGCAGATATCCCACGGCACTAAAAATGGGAGAGGAACAGACAAGGCAGGATAATATTACTGCAGAGACTTTAAGGTGCACTACTTGGTACCTTTACTGGAAGCATCAAACTCGTAAATCTCACATGCTGTGGGGAAGGGTTTGTTTGCTGGGTTTTTTTCAGTATAATTACCAGCCCAAGAGGCAGGGACAGAAGGAAAAGCCTGCAAGGTGGGCATTAAAAAACCTGGAGATATTCATGTCAGACTGCCAAAAGGCAGGCAGGCAAGGAGCCATTCTGCTGGAAGCTACAGGAGGCAGTGCAGGCAAGCATCTCAACCATCAGCTGCCTCCAGCTCTCCAGCAAGATCCCTGCACCAAGTTGCTTCCCTCTGGGAATGATGGCTGCTCTTGCTGCTTGCTTAAAATTAACCACCATGCCTGGGCTTCAGCAATCTGCCTTCCAAACACAGGTGAGACCTTCAGCCAGAATAACTGCACTGGCCTTCCAAATTTAAGGAAAAGTAAATCAGACTTTGTCCTGGATTCAAAGAGGGCCTCTTCAGATGAGTGGAGAATTGGAAACCTTCTCTGGCAAGGGTGGGCTGCAAAAGATGTGCTCACCGAGTGTGTCAGAGCACCAGAGAAAGGTAGGAACTGCTTTCTTAGTGCATATTTGTGGGGTGAGCATACAGGTGAGAAAGAAAAAGTAGCACTGACACAAGGATGATCAGGGGACTGGAGCACCTCCCATATGATGATAGGCTGAGAAAGTTGGGGCTTTTCAGCCTGGAAAAGAGAAGGCTGCGTGGAGACCTCATAGCAGCCTTCCAGTATCTGAAGGGATGCTGGGGAGGAACTCTTCATTAGGGAGTGTAGTGATAGGGCAAGGGGTAATGGGTTAAACTGGGGAAGTTTAGATTGGATATAAGGAGGAAATTCTTTCCTGTTAGGGTGGTGAGGCACTGGAATGGGTTGCCCAGGGAGGTTGTGAACGCTCCATCCCTGTCAGTGTTCAAGGCCAGGCTGGACAGAGCCTTGGATGACATGGTTTAGTGTGAGGTGTCCCTGCCCATGGCAGGGGGGTTGGAACGGATGATCTTAAGGTCCTTTCCAACACTAACTGTTCTATGATTCTATGGTTCTATTCTAAGAAGGAATGTGCACAGGTTGGCACTGAGTTAGGATAGAAATAAAAAGATTTCTAGCTCTGTGAGGAGCAAAAATATGGAAAATGACTGGATTATGAAAACATACAACTTGCTTGCCTGAAGTAAAAGGGATTAGTGTTGATAGCCCAGAAACTCCCATTTCAGTCCTATTATCCTATTGCTGCTACTTTCCATGTTTATTCATCACGCAGCAGTCTCTTTTACTACTTGTTTGCTTCTTATAAGTGTCAGGAACAGGTCTGTCCTCCACAAGCATAATTCATTCACTCTCCTTCTGTCAGTGGATGGAAGGGCTGGACACGAGCCTTGAGTCTATTGAAATTCCCAGGTCTTCAGGGGATCAGCATCATTCAGAGACATGAGAATCCCCTTTCCTGCCCCATCCCTACACACACTGCCCCATAATGTTGGCATCAAGGCATATCTGCACAGCAGGAAAGACCCAGCACATGTTTTGGTAGAGGACAGAGTTGGAGCTGTTGCTAAATAAGAATCAATGTTCTTTGGAAAGAAACTGCAGACCTTGGTGACTTTCAAGGTGTTTGACTCTTTCCAAAGGAGTAAATGCTCCAGGAGGATGAATGGGACAGGAAGAACATCTTTTTCATTTCACACCTCCTGAAGAGGGCACATTATAATCCATCCCTCCAGCATATGTAGACCTCTTCCCAGTCGTCCCACTGATCAATTGTTTAGAATGATCTGTTACAAAAGATGTTTGATTGTTTTTCCAGTAATGTCTCCCAAAATTGCTTATAAGAAACTTGGTGTTATACAAGAATTCAGGGAGCTGCTAAGGCCCGTACCTAACCCTTGCTTTGCCCGTACTTTATGCATACTCGTTGTATGTGTGTGCTCAGTTAGAGCTTTGCTGAACCAAGCGAAAGATCTGGATGATGACAAACACTTGAGATACACAGCAAACAGGAACCTATTCTTTGGTTTGGAATCAGGTCAGCTTTCAAACCCCTTCCTAGCTGTCATCCTAAATAGCCAGTTAAAGGCTAGAAATACAGGAAGAATGGTGCTGATTCACAGCTCCTAAACCCACAGGTAGTTTTAAAAAGGTATTCACATGAGCAAGACAAAGGTAAGGTGGGCCTGGTGTCATCTCCTTATGTCAGCTCCCCGTGCTTTGCCATCCACATACATTCAAACTCCCCTGAGGGATCTCTTCAAACCAGCGCTCTTCAGCCTTGTGTGGCCTTTGAAGGACAGGAGTCAGAGCTGTTCAATCCCCCAGGACTGGCATGAGCAGTAGGGCAGCTTTTCTACTTCTGCTTCCACACAGCGACCTTCCCATGGTCGATGGAAATAACTCAGCTCCCAGTTAGCTCTCTGTGACCTGTAACTTCATTGCCTTACAGGAGATATCAAGTGTGTCAGCACAAAACAGAATCAGCGTTCTCACTGTGCACCACACAGAGGAAAGCGAAATGGCTGCACTAAGAAAGATTACTGAAAATGATGCTGTGATGAGTTTGCAGAATCTGCAGCCTCTCCCTACCCTAGCAGATGAAGAGCATTAATCTTTGTTTCCTGCTCTTCAAAAAGCTGTTTCACTGGTGGATGAATCGGCAAAACCAGCAACTTGCCAAGGTTTTCACAGTAAGAAACCTATTCTGTTGTCTATGTTGAGAAAGGGAGTGAGCTTTAACTTCTCCGTGATGGTAGGAGGAAACTGAATGTACAACAAAGGACAGATCACCCAGAGGTGTGTACTTTTAACACCTGGTGCCATGATCACCAATAGCAGTACCTTCAGTGTTAGCATCCTTATGGAGATACTAATAAACCTGGACAGGCTCGAGAGGTGGGACCATGGGAACCTCATGGAGTTCAACAAGGCCAAGGGCATGGTCCTGACCCTGGGTCAGGAGCCACACTCCCCATGACCTGGCTTGAGTGTGCCTTGAGCCCAGAACCCCCCTTGTGCTGGGCTGCACCCCCAGAGCGTGAGCAGCAGCTCCTGCCCCTCTGCTGTGGTCTGGGGAGACCCCCCCTGCAGCCCTGGTCCAGCTCTGGGGCAGCAGCACAAGAGGGACCTGGAGCTGTTGGAGCGAGGCCAGAGGAGGCCATGGAGATGCTGCAAGGGCTGGAGCAGCTCTGCTCTGGAGCCAGGCTGAGAGAGCTGGGCTGGGGCAGCCTGGAGAAGAGAAGGCTCCTGAAGGGGAGACCTTAGAGCAGCTCCAGTGCCTAAAGGGGCTGCAGGAAACCTGGAGAGGGGCTTGGGACAAGGGCCTGTAGGGACAGGCCAAGGGGAATGGCTTGAACCTGCCTGAGGGGAGACTGAGATGAGCTCTTAGGCAGAAGCTCTTCCCTGTGAGGGTGCTGAGGCGCTGGCACAGGGTGCCCAGAGAAGCTGTGGCTGTCCCATCCCTGGCAGTGTTCAAGGCCAGGTTGGACACGGGGGCTTGGAGCAAGCTGCTCCAGTGGAAGGGGTCCCTGCCCGTGGCAGGGGTTGGAGCTGGATGAGCTTTAAGGTCCCTTCCAACACAAACCAGGCTGGGATTCAATCAAACTTCTCAGGACCTCCAAGATAGATCTTTTTTTTCCCCCCTGTTCATAGTGACACCCTGATGTAACCCACAGAAGTTAGCAACACCTGAGCTTGGGGTCAAATTAAAACAATTTGGGCTAGGGTGTTCAGAATCAATCAAGGCAAGAGATAGATATTTCCCCCCACTTCAGTGATGGGGATCTATTTCACTGAAAGCTCAGATAATGGCAGAGAAATCCCTTTGTGGAGCATGGCAATGAAATGGGAGGCTCTAAACCAGCACTTTGCCCGTAGACTGCTTTTATTTCATGAGGAAAGGGGGTTAGTTTGTTCTTCTGCAAAGCAGGTGCAAACTCTGCACAAATCACAGCTATACATATAAAGATACCGCAAAATTTACAGTGGAGACAGCAAGTTGTCAGAAACAGATTAACAAAGAGGATATTGGGAACTTGCACATGCTGCCTGCTTGTACCAAGTCCTTTCTGTGTGCATATATAAGGCAATAGTCACATCTGGCACTTGATGAAGCACATTAATTCCCAGGTACCTCGAACACACAGAGATCAAATCCTTGCAGGGCCTGTCCAGCATCCAGCATGTCATCCTTCCAAAGTGAAGTGTGCTGTGCACGTCTGCAGTCAGACTAAAGCAACACTGATGGAGGATCATGGCCCTGGTACCCCTCAAGACTCTTCACTGAGAGGCAAGTTGGACTTCTTGAGGCATTTACACATCTTCATTACAGCTAGAAATGCTTTATTTATTCTAATTAGACAGATCTGTTGCAGGTTGGCAGTTAGTGAAACCTCCCCTTCAGCAATAATAAAGGATACTTCCATTTGTCACTAGAGGAAATTATCAGAAAAAGGAAAAGTCATCCTCAAACCCTGAACCAGGGCTCATTGTGCAGTGTAAGATTTCAGTTCTAAGAGCACCACCAGGCCATGAAGTAATCTGTTTCAAGCAGCAATTGATGAGCTGGCGCTCTCTAAGCCACGTGTACAGTATGTCATATCTATAATTGCCTCTACAACATTTCACCATATGTGCAGGGAGTTATTAATGAAACTGTCAAGAGAGAACAGAAAACAGGAATCTCGTCAGCAGTTTGTCCTGGTCTCTGAACACATACCCGGGACCTAGCAGGTTCCAGCGTTAGGAGCTACCACAACTATTTCAGCCTTCCTAAAGGCTGAAAACACCCAGGAGAAATCCGTTCCTATTGTCTCTGCCAAAGCTCAGTTTGCCTCCCTTCAGTTTGCTGATCACAGAACCTGACGCCCTGGACCTTTACAGAACCAGTTCCTTGGAACAGTGCCCCATTCTTCCAACTGTGGGCTTTGACCTTAGTTCACAGACATTCAGCTTTACATTCAACTATATATGCACATCATTTGCTTGTCTCCAGAGTGGGGTGCATGCTCCCATGGGGTTTGCATCATGACCCACTGGGGTATGGGAAGATGATCTTACAACTTCAGTGGCACATGTATATAGTTTACAAGTGCATAGACATTGCTCAAGCATATTTTACTGGTGGGGTACATGATCAGAAGGTTTGGAGAGCACTGGCTTGTAGAACTCGTACACCACTTCCATAAGGAATGCAGCCTGGCACACACAAACCACACCTACTAGAAACAGAGGTCAAGTCTCTTTTAATTCCTGTCAATAAACGCCACACCAATTCCAGACACAGGGTAACATAGCTCAGTCGCATACTTCCTGTTCTACAGCTGTGTCCAAAACCAGTGGCAGGCTCACACACATTATCAATTGTCTGAATCATTCCTTTCTTCTCAAACTTGGATATTTCATTAACTTGCACTGTTATGGCTTCTGTTTTCCCCATCCCCATGAAATAATGAAATAGCACACATTGGAGAGAATTTGTTGGCCAACTCTTCTAAAAGCATTTGGATAGAATCTATCCAGATGTGCTGTTCTGACAGGTGCTCTATCTCCTGCAAACACAGCCTAGAAAACATTACTCTGCAAGATGTGCAGACATTTCCTAACTTAGTTTCCAAACCACACTAAATAAGTGGAATTCAGTTTTTCTGCCCTTACTGTCAGATTTACCAGCTGTAATCAATGCCGTTTCAATCCTTTTTGTCTTAGTATTTAAAACCTTGCCTGTAACTGTGGAAGCAGAAATCTGCACTCCTCTGCTTCACGTATCATTCAGAAGAGGTTCCTACCTGGATAATGTACTCATCAGAGTCACCTGCCTCTTTGCCATTTGTACGTACTTAGATTTTTATAGGTACTTGCATCACCCTGAGCTCCTCTCTTAACATACAGGCCCCATGAACAGCACAGACTTTTACTTAATCAGAACATAGCAACTGTTCAGAAACTAGTCATTACCATTCACAACCGCTGGTTTACATCCCTAAACTGAGTAAAACAGTTCATAAGCCCTGTGACTACAGCATGAAGCATCTGAACACGTTACTGTGCGGATGAATCACCACCACAGGACTGGTTCTTTGACCTAAGTGCAGCTTTGATTATGTTTTGTGAGAGGCAGTGAAAGGCTCCTTACCCCAGCAGTCAGAACGTGCACAGAGCAAATGACAGAAGAATCAAGTGTCCACGTTCAAATGTTAAGCAAATTTACAAAACAGGAACGGCAAAGCCTGTTACTGTTTAAGTTTGATTACACCCATTGAGCATCAACTTCTTCACTGGCTAAGAACTGAGAAAACCACTGGGCACACGTGCTCCCCTCGGCATTCCAGTGGGGATTACTGGGGGAATGGCACCACCTTCAGCCGCGGAGCTCTGAGCCTTCCCTGCCTGCCATGGACTGAGGCATTCACATGGAACAGGGCTTTTGTTCCAGAAACATCCCTTCTGTCGGCACCGGTTATTTCACTGCTTGTATTTCGTCTGGAGTACAAATTCCCCTTTTCCCTGACAAACCAGGGACATCTGCACCATTCACACAATGACAGGTATTTTGCTGTTCAATTATTGTCAGTATCTTTGCATATATGTTAAAAAACCCGTCTTTGCCTTGCAAGTGGCCTCCAGAACACAAGACACAGCAGGACAATTTTCATTACTCTGATCCTACATATAGAGCTGCATTAAAATAGACCCTACTGCAAGAAGTAAAACGATTTGGTGGGACTGAATCTGCAGGTTCTAAAGGTCTCTTGAGTGGGAGCGAGCATGGACAGAGGATTTTACATCAAGCTAGCAGTTTAAAAAGCCTGAGTAATTCTCATAGCTAGGGACACAAGACACTGTACTGCCAGTAGATGTGCTGGCTGTCTCTTTAAATGATCTGTTGTGCTGTGGCATTTCACCCTTAATATTCCTGTTAAAGAATTTTCTCTTTAGGTGCTGCAGCATCTTCCTTTAGCATACAGCTGACCCACTCACTACATTTTCAACTGGAAACAGGCCTGAAACAAAACTCAGCCCTCCTCAAACCTATCAAAAATCAGATATGGGCATCAGTTTTGGTCCTTGAGCTAATCTAGAAAGGCTTCCAAAGATATTGCTTGGTCTCAAGAACTTCAGCTTAAGTCATATAATGAGCCAAATCCCTATCTTGGAGAGCCGGCAGGATATACAGACTTTGCAATTCACCAGCTGTGGAGAGAATAAAAGTATTGGACTAAATGAAACACAGCAAAATGGACTGAATTTCTCACCCTGAAATAGTAAGACTTTCTTTTGGAGTACTGATATATTGTTTTAGATGTAAATACACGCATACATATTGATATATACATATAAACACATGCACACATGGGCACATACGAACACACAGGCTGCTCTCCTTGATCTGGAGCAGTTACATTGTTATCCTGCAGGGTGTATGCAATATTTGAACTGCAAACCTCTTTCTTCATGCTCTTTTCTATTTCCTGAATTAACTCCATCAGGCAGATACGGAATGAACTAACTGCTATAGTTAGTCATTTTTACCTCTGTAAAGCACTGCAATTGCTTGGGGCTTCTGTGGCACAGGTACAACAATTTGCCACTTGAAAACATACTGTTTAACCTCAAACTACCCAAATACCCATATTCTGCTATTGCAATGTAGCATAGTGGAAGGATTACATTTTGCAAAGCAGCATATGGCAAGGGAGGGCACTTAATAATAAAGCCTGAGGATTTACTAAGATTCACTTCAGTTCTCAAGACACCTCTCTCATTCCAACTCTGCCTTCCCATTCCTTCCAGAGCCTTGTTCTGAGCTTGCATTACCTCTCCCAGATGCCAGTACTTGTTTTTTTCTGTTTCATCCTTCGCATTCAGTAGTAAATCATAGTGGAGGAATAATGACTTGAATCCCATGGTTGAACACAATCTGACTGCTCAAATCTACAGTTAGTCTCTTGATTGAGTTTACTTCCACCTGAAAATGACAGGATTCTTTCAGATAACCTGTTTAGGGAGAAAGGACAGATGTGGAGTACAGAAATGGCTGTATTTCTCTGTGCTCCTCAACACGTGCAAGACTGACCTAACACACCCTGCCCTGAGTTCCCCAAGGGAACACACCTGGATGTGGAGGAAGGGTTAGGCAGAATCCCAGCTGGACCATATTACACTGTAGTTTATGCCCTTTAGTATCATCCAGAACTCGGAGGAAACTCTCAAACGAAACCTGGCACAATACAATACAACTCTGAGTTCACTGCACCTATTCCTATGAGGACTGATGGCTGTTTCTAAAGGCCTGTGGAAAGGCAAAGGGCTCAATCTGCCACCAAACTGCTCAGTGTCCTGGGTTCAGCAGTAGCAGACATTTTTTCTCCTTCTTAGTAGCTGGTGCAGTGCTGTGGTTTTGACTTTTGGCCTGTAAACAGCACTGATAACACCAATGGGTTTAGTTGTTGCTCAGTAATGTTTAGTCTGACCAAGGACTTTCTGTGTCTCATGCTCTGCTAGGGAGGAGGGGAAGTCGGGAGGAAGCAAAGACAGGACACCTGGCCCAAACTAGCCAAAGAGGTATTCCACACCACAGCACGTCATGCCCACTGTATAAACTGGGGGCAGTTACCTGGAAGGGCTAGATTGCTGCTCGGTCAGGCTGTGTATCAGTTGGCGGGTGGTGAGAGGTTGTATTCTCTCCCCTTGTTATTTCCCTTATCATTATTATTACTGGTGGTAGCAGCATTGGTTTGTGTTATACCTTAGTTACTGGACTGCTCTGATCTCAACCCATGGCAGTTACATTCTTTCTGTTCTCCTCCCCATCCCTCCGGGAGTGAGCAAATGGCTGTGTGGTTTCTGGGTGGCCGGCTGGGCTTACAACACTCAGCAGCAGAGCTTTCCTTCCCTGGGCCACCAGGCAACTTCTCCTCTAGCATAGTGCTTTATTTCAGCCCCAAACTGTTAAACCCCACACAAACCAGAAACCCCAGCAGAGACCAGTAGTTGATGAGCAACTGTCAGAACCCCAAGCTTCCACTGCTGACAAAACATCTGCAACTTCCTTACATCGAGACGTTGATAGCTTGCTCGCCATAACAGAAATCATTTAATAGCCCTGGAAACCACATAAGACAAGCTATTACTGCTTTGCTGTTAAACTAGACACATGGATTTATAGATTCTACAGTCTCTAGGTGAAGTTTGTGAAGTAAGATAATAATTTTCAATACACACTATGCCCTTATAACATTTGTAGCTGGGGGAACTAAGGAACTTCCATGCCCCATGGTTACAGTATCTGACATTTAAATATTGCTTTGATAGAACTTCCAAACAATTTTATGGACACTCAAGATGTACTTGGGAACACTGAAGGAGGATACTTTGATACGTGGAAGAAGGAAACAGATTTAAAAGCTATGCAAGTTCATGGTAAGTGCTGGAAAAAGTAATTATCTCACTGTTGCAGTTCCAAAGTACCAGAAATCTTTTTGCAGTGTGAAAGCGTGTTTAGGCACTTTGGAGGTTAAAAAGTAATCATAGAGTCATGGAATAATGCTATTAAATAGCAGAATAATTAAAGCAAAGGCAAGAAAAAACCCTTCTCTTGCAGCATTATCTTAGGGCACCGAATTTACAGTCCTTCACACAGTCAGTGTAACCACGTGAGGCGCTGGGTGAAGGAGCCACAGCCTAAGCTTAATCCCTCTGCAACCCGACAGCTTAAAAACTAATGCTTAGCATCTTTTGTTGCTCAAAAATGCTCTGATTTAGAACACTTCCTATTGAATGGGTGCAAGTTTTAGGAAATGACTGTTCCTTCCTGAATCACAGAACACAAAATGATAGGATGCATGTCCTTTTGCGTTCCTACACTCTTTGTTCTCTACACCCCCTGCACTATCTTATTATACAGCTAATCATATGTTAAAACAGCTTTTAATTTAGCCTGGACAGACAGCTTGCTGTGTGTGGACTACTGAGTGGGAGCAGGGTTTTAGCTGATATTAAATGATGAAGTGGGCCCACCAGCTGCCCAGGCAGCTTGTCAGTCCCCGCTGGTCCTGCAGGCCACCAGGAAGTTAAACACATGCATGGCTTCTGCTTTTACAGCCACGTTAAAGCAAGAACAAACCAACCCCCAACAGGACAAGGCATCATCTGTACAGCAGCAGCTGATCACAGTCAGCCCAATGGCCACTTGGAAAGGGTATTAACAAAGCATGTGGATGTGTTCTCCCGGTAACAGGGTTCATCACTGTGAAAGCAACTAAAAATGTAAAATACATGGAGTTTCAAAGAAGGAAAATCAGGAATGGGGGGACAGGGAGAAATGGGGGGGGGGGGGCTGACAAAAAGCAACAAGACTTCCAAAACTCACCCATGAAGCGTTTCCTGTAGATCAGCAGAAGCCAAAGTGCTCCTATGAGGGCTCTTATTTACACTTCAAACCTCTATCAAGTCTTAATACACCCAGGCTTGGATTATTTATTTGTTTTTAATTCCTCCTTTGAAGTCAATTTTGGGTAAATAATTTAGCACTTGTGAGCTGGAGGCTTTCTGACTACAGGAAGGCTGGGAAGGCGGGCGGAAAGCTCTTTGGAAATACCTGTCAGCTTTACACATCACTGAATTAAGCATGTTAACAATAATTCAAACAGATTATCTGCCACCTGTGCTTATGGCTGTGGCAAGGTGCTTGGCCGTGGCACCAGTTACACTAGAACAGATATTGGAGTCAGCCTGCATCCACAGGAAGCTTGTGGAAGGAGAGGACACTCAACTGGCAGCACTGGGGAATGCACAGTGGAGCCGATTCTACCAAACCAAAGGAACTGCCATCGTGTACGCACTGAATGTCTCAGCAGTGTTCATTATGCACACACATGGTATGTCAACCCCAGGTTTACTGCTGAACACCTCTGTATTGAAAAGAAGTCCTGAAAGAGACAACCAAACATCTACTTTCGTGGCCTGCCTTAGGGAGCAACTTGTTACCCCATGTCCTGGGTTTAGCAGTGGCAGTCATTTTTCTCTTTCTTGGTAGCTGGTGCAGGGCTGTGTTTTGACTTTCAGCTGGGAACAGAGCTGAAAAACAATGATGTTTTGGTTTGGCCAAGGACTTTGTGGGCCTCATGCTCTGCCAGGGAGGAGGGGAGCCGGGAGGAAGCAGAGACAGGACACCTGACCCAAACTGACCAAAGAGGTATTCCATACCACAGCACGTCATGCCCAGGATGTAACTGGGAGTTACCCGGAAGGGCTAGGTGGACTGCAGGGTTGGAGGAGGTATGGGTCGGTGCTTGATCGGGCTGGGGGGGGCAAGTTATCGGTCACCTGGTGATGGGGTGTTGTATTCTCTTCCCTTGTTATTTCCTTTATCATTACTATTATTGGTGGTAGCAGTAGTGATTTGTGTTATACCTTAGTTACTAAACTGTTCTTATCTCAACCCGTGGGAGTTGCATTTCTTTTTGATTCTCCTCTCCGTTCCCCCAGGAGTAGGGGGAGGGCAAGAAGGGGGGGGAGTGGGTAACAAGCTGTCTGGCTGTGGGTTAAACCACGACAGTTCTTTTTGGCGCCCAACGTGGGGCGATACAGCAGAAGAAGTCTTTGAGAAAGGGAGGAAAATAATCCAAATCCTGCTGAAAGCCGGTTTTGCCATAAAACGAAGTAAGGTCAAGGGACCTGCACAGGAGATTCAATTTCTGGGAATAAAATGGCAAGATGGACGTAGACAGATCCCCACAGATGTAATCAACAAGATAACAGCAATGTCTCCACCAACTAATAAGAAAGAAACACAAGCTTTCTTGGGTGCAGTGGGGTTCTGGAGACTGCACATCCCAAATTACAGTTTGATTGTAAGCCCTCTCTATTACGTGACCCGTAAGAAGAATGATTTTAAATGGGGACCTGAGCAACAACAAGCCTTTGAGCAAATTAAACGCGAGATAGTTCATGCAGTGGCCCTTGGACCAGTTCGGACTGGGCCAGATGTAAAAAATGTATTGTACACCGCAGCTGGGGAGAATGGCCCTACCTGGAGCCTCTGGCAGAAAGCTCCAGGAGAGACTCGAGGTCGACCCCTTGGTTTTTGGAGTCGGGGATACAGAGGATCTGAGGCAAGCTATACCCCAACTGAGAAAGAGATACTGGCAGCCTATGAAGGGGTTCGAGCTGCTTCGGAAGTGATTGGCACCGAAGCACAGCTCCTCCTGGCACCCCGGTTGCCCGTGCTAGGCTGGATGTTCAAAGGCAGGGTCTCCTCTACGCATCATGCAACTGATGCTACATGGAGTAAATGGGCTGCACTAATTACACAACGAGCTCGAATAGGAAATCCCAGTCGTCCAGGCATTCTAGAAGTCATCATGGACTGGCCAGAGGGCAAAGATTTTGGGATGTCACCAGAGGAGGAGGTGATGCGTGCTGAAGAGGCCCCACCATATAATCAGCTGTCAGAAAGTGAAAAGCAGTATGCCTTGTTTACTGATGGGTCCTGCCGTATTGTGGGAAAACATCGGAGATGGAAGGCAGCTGTATGGAATCCTCGACGACAAGTTGCAGAAACTGCTGAAGGAGAGGGTGAATCGAGTCAGTTTGCTGAGGTGAAAGCCATCCAGCTGGCCCTGGACATTGCTGAACGAGAAAAGTGGCCAGTACTTTATCTCTATACTGACTCATGGATGGTGGCAAATGCCCTGTGGGGGTGGTTGCAGCAATGGAAGCAGAGCAACTGGCAACGCAGAGGTAAACCTATCTGGGCTGCTGCACTGTGGAAAGATATTGCTGCCCGGGTGCAAAACCTGGTAGTGAAGGTACGTCATGTAGATGCCCATGTACCCAAGAGTCGGGCCACTGAGGAACACCAGAACAACCAACAAGTGGATAAAGCTACTAAGATTGAAGTGGCTCAGATGGACTTAGATTGGCAACATAAAAGTGAATTATTTTTGGCCCGGTGGGCCCATGACACTTCAGGCCATCAGGGCAGAGATGCAACATAGAGATGGACTCATGATCGAGGGGTGGACCTAACAATGGACACTCCTGCCGAGGTTATTCATGTGTGTGAACACCGCACACAGCCTCTCCTGCTCTGAAAGACTGTTACGAGAGATGGAGCCTGGCATCATGGACCAGATGGACTCAGCAGCTTTATAGGGACTGGTCCATGCACTACGATGAGAGTGCACTTAGATAAGAGTGAGGGTATATTGAAAATGTGGGATCTGAGCATGACGTGAATGGTATGGAATAAGGGGTGGATAATGTCCTGGGTTTAGCAGTGGCAGTCATTTTTCTCTTTCTTGGTAGCTGGTGCAGGGCTGTGTTTTGACTTTCAGCTGGGAACAGAGCTGAAAAACAATGATGTTTTGGTTTGGCCAAGGACTTTGTGGGCCTCATGCTCTGCCAGGGAGGAGGGGAGCCGGGAGGAAGCAGAGACAGGACACCTGACCCAAACTGACCAAAGAGGTATTCCATACCACAGCACGTCATGCCCAGGATGTAACTGGGAGTTACCCGGAAGGGCTAGGTGGACTGCAGGGTTGGAGGAGGTATGGGTCGGTGCTTGATCGGGCTGGGGGGGGCAAGTTATCGGTCACCTGGTGATGGGGTGTTGTATTCTCTTCCCTTGTTATTTCCTTTATCATTACTATTATGGTGGCAGCAGTAGTGATTTGTGTTATACCTTAGTTACTAAACTGTTCTTATCTCAACCCGTGGGAGTTGCATTTCTTTTTGATTCTCCTCTCCGTTCCCCCAGGAGTAGGGGGAGGGCAAGAAGGGGGGGAGTGGGTAACAAGCTGTCTGGCTGTGGGTTAAACCACGACACCCCAGCTTTGGCTTTATTGTGTCTTTAAGCACATTCAGTTTATGACATGCTAATATGTTTGCTAAGAAAGATCTTTACAGTGTAAAGCCTAGATAAAGGTTTGTTGAGAGCTCCAGAGGAGGATGATTTCAGTGCCTGGCATTTCTGCTGCCTTCACTGACATGGTCTGCTTCCAGTTCCTAAATCTAAAGAAACTAAGCAAGACAGCACAAAATGAGATTTGTCTCTTCATTAAAGTGTTTAGCTTTGAGGCTTGCTCTGGCATTCAGCACATCCCAAACCCAATTGCTTAAGCAGCTTTCTGTGAGAACATGTCTACTGCAATCACTGTATTCCTACCCCTGAACAATGAAGACATCAGGAACAACAGAAAAGATGAAAAGATCTCTCCTTGTGAAGATCACTGAAAGGAATGGTTCTCTGGGTTAGCCTCATGTCGTTGTACACATTTAGTTGAATATACACATACAGTACCTAAAGCTAAAAAAGACATGGTAAAATTAGCAGGAAAGAGACACCACAAAATTGGCCAAATGAGTGGAAATTGTTAGCTACAGAAAATAAAGAGGCTCTTCTACACATCCTGTTCAGTCAATTCCTTCAACTTGAGACACCAGTTTGTTTCTAATGCTATCTTTTCATCTGCACAGGCAGAACAGATTAGCTGACAGGCTGGTTCAGATAAGAAATATCTCATTGCTACTGTAGCAAGAGTTCCAAAGTTTGCTTCGTTTTAAAGCCAAAGGAAGGATAAAGAGAACTGCAAACTGTAAGGCAGCAGAATTCTTTCAAAAGCCATCAGTTTAAGAACACTAAGATCAGGCACACTTCATATCATTTTTCCAAGATCACTGGTTCCCTCCTGAGGGCAGCAGTGAAATCTTTGTTGAGGTCTGTGGGAGTTTCCCCAGACTTTCAATGGCACTAAACAGTCCCTTATATATTGCATTTATCATCCATCTGAACCACGTTTAAACAACAGGTTTATTTAGAGATGGATTCAACAAAAGAGAGATCACTGTACCTGCAGGATGCAAATTCTTCCTTACTCCTGCTTCCGAGTGCAGCACACAAGTAGCACGGATGAGCTATCACAGAGCATCTGCAAATGTACTGGCACTCCCACCACCCTGGGAGAAACGTTCAAGCTGATTAAATTCAGGCAAATCTGTCTTCCAGTTTTATGGAAGCTTAAACGTTAGAAGTGGGGGGAGTTTGGCTGGATTGGTTTCTTTCCTTTCTTTCCACGTTTTGACACAGTTTTTCTAGTAATAAAAGCCAGAATACCGTCCCTTGCAAAACACAAACCCACGAAAAGTCTAAACCAGCGTTTCTCCAAAACATTTAACTCATTTTATAATCTCATTTAGATTTTGAATCTGAAGTTTGGAAAGAATTTGTATACCAACCACAGTTTGGGAATACCACCAGTTTGACCTTTATACTTACTGCAATGTGAAATAGATCAAAGTTCCAAATGCAGTACGCAGCTTCTGCTCTGCTAAGATCTTCTCGTCATATTTTCTAGAGCTCAGAGTTTGTTTCTCTCTCGCTTATTACTTATACGTCATCTCCTGAACCACTCTGCTTTTGGAATTTGAATCAAAAGAAACTATAAGCTCCACTGTGCAGTGTCCCAAAACTCAAAAGGCTGTAAACACCAGGCAAAAGAAATCAAAGTCCTCACCTCCGTGAGAAAGCTCACTCTACAACGCTTCAGATCTATTTAAAACCTGCACAATTAAATCAACGTGTCACTATTTGTATTACCTGGACTGTTTGATAGTAGCATACAATAAGAAATAAACCCAACGGCAGACACTATCTTGCTATATTTTTATATAGCTACCAGTCATGATAAACTTGCAAGTCAGCCTTTGCTTCATCTGTTGTAAGCATCAAAACTGTTTTAAAATGGTATTGATTAACCTATAAAAGCATATAGGCTTTATCCATCCACACAACCAGTAAAAGTAAATACTAACACTGTTACAGCTCTTTCTCCTCACCCCCAGTATTGTGTGCTTTTTATTCCTGTCTTTTTTTAGGGCACCATTGGAAAGCAGCTGTAGATATTGACAGGAAGGGAATGCTGACCAAAGAACCCCTCAAGCACAGCCCCATGCTCTGGGGAAACTTTGCCTTCTAGCTAAATAATTCCTAGCAAAAGTCAACAGAAAACCAATATAAATATTTGATAGGAATATAACAAATTGCCTTAATACTGGAAGGCTGAAAGAAAAGGATATAAAGAAATCCAGAGGAACATGTGAACCCATCTGGTAGATAAGTCACGTACAGAGATCAACCATCTGGGATGTGAACTTTGTGCCTGACCCTCAGCTGGACAGCATTTGGTGCTGTAGCAGTTTAATTAGAAGGGTCTCCAGCTTGGAGTGGAGGAAACACTTGAAAAACATTTGTCAAACAACAAGATGCCTTACTTCGAGATTTTTCCAGTGTCTTCCTTCTATTCAAGAACTAATGTAGTTGTATTTATTTGCATGGGGACTGGTTATACCGAGCCCCTTGCAGCCTCTGCAAGGCATTACTTTGTGACACGTAGGTTGAAGAGGAGAAAAAGCCTAAAATGTCTTCAGCAGCAGCAAATTCCCAAGACACGCCACTGATTCACTCCACAAAAGTAATTACTTTAGCAAATGTTTGTGTATTTTAATGCCAAGATGAGGATTCCAGGTGTATTTAATGCTGGTTAAAGCTTGCCCATCTAGCTGATACCCAGAAATTCGTGGTCAATGTGATGTAACTCTGTCACACCACTTAATCACAATTATAGGATGTTTCCCTGATGAAAGCGTTTTATCTATAATGAATATTACATTTCGTTCTTCCTAATGCATTCAGAGCTGACATCATCTGGTCCCTGGATTTCCCCTGGAGGTATAGATTTTAAGAGTCCAGAGGGAAATGATAATACCATGCACTGATTTGTTGACATATGAGCTCTGAAATTACCATTGCAAAAAGATTCCAAGGTCTGCAAAGATAATTTCACAACCCAAAGTGCATCCTAGCCCTGTGCTTTGGGGTTTTAAAAGCTTTTTGAAAGTTATGAAGGATGAATGAACAGCTCATGCTGGGGCCAGACTTTAAAGCAATTTTTTACATCATTGTGCAAAGTTCATCTCCCTTTTTAATGAACACTGAATTCTTGGACAAAACGTTTCTTTCCCTTCCCTTTGAGCAAATTTAGACATACTGAAATTCATCCTTTGTGCTTTAATGCACATTAAAGAAAGATAGATATGGAAAGGCTGCGACTACCATCACAGGTCTCCTGTTTTCTTGCCAGCCTCATCTGGTTTAGGCACATATGGATATCGGTACCCTAAGGACACAGATAGAGTTTTTCTGTTTCTTTGGCGGAAAATTGGTACACAGTTCCTCTTATTTAGAGCATCATTAGCCACTAGTATGGAGGAGGCAAAGATCATGTACCTGACCTCACCCCTTGGAAAATGAGATACAGAATAGCCCCAGTGAGCTGATGGGTCTGAGCAGGCCCCAATAGACAGCAGGTCATCGCCTCACAGAAAACATCTCTTGAAAGGTCAGAGTGAAGGGGAGGAAACGTGTTAGCAATCCTTTCTCGTTCCCTGCAGCAGAAGGGAGCCATGAGCACTTGTCTTCTCCTCCTCAGAGCGCAGTTATTTCCATTTTAGAAAATCCATCTTTACGCTAGCCCAGATTTGCTCCTTCAGAAGCAGGCAGTGCAGGGCACCCCATACCCGCAGACCCTGACTTCAGACCGTTTACACTCACCAACAGGCGGGTGGAATTTCTGTAACATAACCAGTCGGATGAAGGCCTCAAGGCTCTCCTCAGTGCCCATCTCTGGGCTTTCCTACCAGGGCTGTCTGCGCTACTGAGCTAACAAAACCCACCAAAGACCCAAATGTGAACCAACAGCGTTTCCCCTCCTCAAAGCAGCTTTCCAGCTCATGTAGCTTCCCCATGTGCCCAAAGCCTCCCCTGAGGCTCCTCAGTGCATCGATAGACTGCCTGGTCTTTAAAGTCTGAGGAAATGATCAAATATTGATACAAAACACTACTAAGCCACTAAGCTTATTTAAAGGTTGAATACATGAATACGAAATATAAAGTATCACATACAGAAGTAACTTGCACAGCGGGGTGTGTGTGGTTTTTTGCTTGCTTTTTTTGCTTTGCTTTGTTTGCTTGCTTTTGGGGGTTTTGGGTTTAAAGAAGCAGCTGAGTAGGCACACGCCTGCTACTGCTGCTCTTTAATACCTGAGACCTCTCGCAAAGGGACCAGTACTTGTGTTAGTATGGGGTCTGTGTGTCTATCAGAGACTGTATGACTTTCATTTTGAACATCTTTGCATGAACATCCATCTCGTATTTGCTTTGAAATGGCACCTATGCACATTTAAGGGAGGCCACCCCCAGTTTCTGTAAGAGCTTCATTGTTTTTGGCAGCCTATTTTTACCGGGCATTCTTTTCCTTATCTATCACCACGTAGCCTCCTACCAGCAAAACCGAGGTGTCAGGACAGCCCGATGAGAGGAAGCAGGCTAGCACAGCGGGGGCACACAGAGCACTCATGAACTAGCACTTACACCCCTTTCAGCACGACTTCTCACTCTCCATCCCGTTCTTACTCCATGAAGCACCAACTTTGCCTGTCCCCGCAGAATGGGCAGTAAGGGGAACAGTGTCACAAGGAGTGGAGAGGAGCTACTGTAATCTGAGTAGCAAATCTGCCCACATACTTAGAACCTGCAGGTGGAATATCCCATAAAACACAGTAATTTCAGAGCCTGAAGGAGGACAAACAATGTGGGATAAGTTTTTGAAGAGGTTCCTTTAAAAGTCTGGATTCTTTTCCATGTGTTTGTTTGTAAAGAATTAACAGTGGCCATTTGGGAAGAGCTCAGGTATTTACCTCCATCTCACGGCCCCCTTTCCTCCAGGAGTGGTTGTTACATCAACTTGAAAACACACAGACAGTGAAATTCTATCCTCAGGTCTTTGTATGCACGTCCAGAACAGTCACAGAGCTGAGCACACTGCAGGACACAGCTCTGGGTGTGGAAAAGTGTTTAAAGTCTGATGCCTACTGCAGTCCAGGCTAAGCTCTCCTGAGCAGGAAGATTTAAGAGCATGCTTCTCATAGTGCCTCATTTTCACCAATTTTGAAATATCAGAAGATATTTTCAGACAGATAATAAGCTGTTGAAAGGCTCAATCTGCCCCCGTTTCATTGATCTGGTGAATACTTCATTCTGCCTGATTTAAATATGAAAGGGAATCAGTCCATGCAAACATCTGCTGATACAAACACATCCACCTATGCAGAATGCATACAGAACAGGATACAGACCTGTAGGTGTGCTGCGGACACCCAATAATTCCAAGTAAATCACAACCAAGCTTTAAATCGAAGTTGAGCGCCTAAGATTTGAAATATGCAATTGAACAAATGACAACTGCTAATTTGGGTCTCAAGCTTCTGTCAAATGAGATTCCACATCTTTAGGAACATGACGAAACACAACAACAACAGCGCTGAAGCTGGCTTCACAGCTTTTATAAAGCTTTTTTATACCTACAAACAATAGCTATTGCTTCTTCTCCACTTCCAAAGGCAAGCAAGACACCCTTAGATATGAGGGTCCAAGGCGAAAGTACCACCCTGCCTTTTGTCTTTCAGGAGGCACCAGAGGCTCTGCATCACCTTCCCCTGGCTTTCTCTGGACTTGCCAGGATGCTGCACCCAGCGCTGCAGCAGCCAGGGCCTGGGGAGCAGGTCCCAGCTGAAAGGTGACCACCAAACACCTTCCCAGTGGGAAGGGCTGAGCACAGGCCCCTGCCAGTGCCTGAGAGAGGAGCAATAGCCAGGGAGCCACTTAAAAGTCAGAGGTGGAACAAACGTCCAGAAAACTGGAGCCAGAGATCCCCCTCCAAGACCTGTGAGCAGCAGATGAGACTGCAACCCCACTGTCCTTTTAATAGGAAAAAAGCGTTCTCCAGAAACTCGTAATTCATTCTGAAGGCTCCCAATCAACACAAAGGTTGTATTTCCCTTTGCACCAGCCTGCGCTGGCTTTGTATTCCACCTTTCTGACGGAGCTATCACAACCTGCATAGATTCCTGGAAGTCTCCTGTTGGAACACAAAAAGCACACAGGCTGCAGGGAATCAGACCTCTGCCAAAGGTCAAGCAGAACGCTCCTTGTTGAGGAAGTGGCAGCATCCACAACTAATGCTAACGGCAGGATGGAGCACGGGCAGCAGCACGGGTACCCCAACAGCTGAGCTGTCACACGAGCCTTGTCTCATGTACAATGTTCTGCCAACAGGCAGACCACACAGAACAGCTATCACAGGTACTGCCTGGGCACAGCGGCTACCTTCATTCAGCAGCATGTTAGAAGCGATCAGATGCTTCTACCAGGATGTGCATAACAGTCTTCCAACACCCAAAGGGGCTGCAGGAAACCTGGAGAGGGGCTTGGGACAAGGGCCTGTAGGGACAGGCCAAGGGGAATGGCTTGAACCTGCCCGAGGGGAGACTGAGCTGAGCTCTTAGGCAGAAGCTCTTCCCTGTGAGGGTGCTGAGGCGCTGGCACAGGGTGCCCAGAGAAGCTGTGGCTGCCCCATCCCTGGCAGTGTTCAAGGCCAGGTTGGACACAGGGGCTTGGAGCAAGCTGCTCCAGTGGAAGGGGTCCCTGTCCATGGCAAGGGGTTGGAGCTGGATGAGCTTTAAGGGCCCTTCCAACCCAAACCAGTCTGGGATTCTATTCTTCTGTAAAGCCATACTCAGGAAAGCAAGAGGTGGCAGAGCTGTGGCTGTGAACATAACCTGGTCCTCAAGGTGATGTGGGAAACAATTGCATCCAAGAAGGATTCCACATTAAAGAACCAATTTATGTGAAAATAAGCAACCTTCAGGAGAGCTGAGCCAAACTGCTTCACGTGGGGGTGGCAATTCCCCTGTGTAATTCACAGTCACAGTCATGCTCCCTGTACGAAGCAGGCCCCATTAGAGCATGAAAGTGGCCCCCTGATGCTAGGAAAGAGCACAACTCATCGCTCTGACAGGACAAACTAATGAGAACTCACTGAGTGCCATGCATGTGGCTGAGGCTCTTGCAGGCCATGAGCTCAGGTGTGACCGACACAGGAGCACCTTTAATGCAGGATCCATCAGTTTGCAGCACGCAGGTTTGCCCCTCAGGATGCTCAGCATGGAAACGTTGTGTGAGTGCAGCAGGGCAGGCAATCCTGCCTTGCCTCCCCTCTCTTTTACTCATAAAGCTCCTTAAGTTTCAGTAACCAGGCAGAGGGGCTGAAGTAAAACATCAGAGCTCCTCACATACATATGTATTTCATTTATTTGGCTGTCACTGCAGTTGTCAGGAGACCCTGAACTCCCCTCACTGAGCACTTCTGCCAGCCCCCCCCCCAGTGGGGAGTACAGAGACACCCCAACAACCTAACAACACTTCAAACACTTCAGTCACTTGATACCTGTCAGGCACTTAATTATACAAATGAATTTGTCTCCTGCTAAAGGATGGCTGAGTGCAGGTCACTGCTTACAGCACACATTTTTGCTGGTTTTATGATTATTGTCAGAAAAAAGGCAATTAATAGGCAGATACTGCATGGAAAACAGCCAAAACATACCAAGAATCAGACATTACATTTGCATAGCAAAATGAATGCCTATTAGAAAAGGAACAAAAAGAAGAAGTTTTTTTCATTAAAACCACTTCACATACCATGCTTTTGATGCCATGGTCACTTCCCAGTATCCATGGATGCTAATCACATGATTCATAAGCATTAAATCGATCAGTACTCACCAATTACTAACACTCCTTCTGGAAAACACATGATCCTGTTAGAACCAGAGAGGCTCAGAGCTTGATTTTCTCTGTGCCTATTGCTCTTTACAGTCCAGTGGAAGGTAATCCTGTCCCAACTGAAGAGCAGGTAACACTTCCATGTCATTTGTTTCTTGTCTGCATGCTCAGAGCAGAAAGACACAGGCTGAAAGGCTGCTTCAGGAGTTCTCAAAACACCAACCACTACAAACCAAACAGTTGAGTAACCGAAAGGCAACAACACAAGTGGTATTCTTCCGAAAGGAGTCTTAAATGCTAGTTTCTAGGTAGGTCTGAGAAGACAGCCAGCAATAGGACTGGCAGTGGAAGCACTATAACCCTCAAATACTAGCTCTGCTCCAAAAGTTGCCATGCGCATTTTTGCCCTATGCATCACTTACAGCAAGCATTAAAACACAACAAGCTACCTTAACTAGATTTGAGCTCCTTCTGCACTGGACAAACACCTTTACCAGGTCGGTGCCCTGTGGTTCTGCATCAACAAGCTCCTGTGAAAGGTCTGTGTAAATAAATAATGAAACAGTCCCTTAACTCCTCTGGGCTGCCTTGGATTAGGTTTCTGACTTCTAGGGTTTCACTGCATATTCTTATAGCCTGTGCTGGGAAAGGACAGAGCTCCAGCATAGCTGAAACCCAGGGCTGCTCTTAGCCCAAACAAAAGGTTTGAGCTAAACTGATGCAGCTATGTTAATGCAAAGTCATGAACACTCCAAAGAGCGCTAGAAGTGGAT
Organism: Neopsephotus bourkii; assembly: GCF_033783945.1. Taxonomy (NCBI): domain Eukaryota; kingdom Metazoa; phylum Chordata; class Aves; order Psittaciformes; family Psittacidae; genus Neopsephotus; species Neopsephotus bourkii. Next base: position 1,881,979 of record NW_026901417.1, on the reverse strand, counting down.
TCCATCTTTAGTGCACTAGTGAATCTGGCTTCAGACCCTTTTATACTGGAGCAGCCTTAAATAAATGAACAAAACTTTCAGACTAAAACTAATGTGGGCAGTGACTAAAACAGCCTTCAGACCTCACACTGGTGCATCACTTCCATGCTCTGCAGTGATGGGAGCCTTCTTAAAACCCACACGGTCTAAGCTCATAGGGAACTTGGACTGGAACACAGGACTGACACTTCTGTGCACTGCCAAGGGAGCTGAGCCACCCCTCTGCCTTTTCTATGTGAAGCAAGGCTTAATTTTATGCAAATATTGCAACTGTTGTTGTACTTTTTATACTAAAACTCAAGCAAGGATTGAACCAAAATTACCTACAGTCCCCAACAGCCCCTGCCTATCTATTTTTAGCTTTTGGCAATCATACAGCAAGCGGTGCACAAAGACAAAGCAGAGTACAAGCCCATGAAAATACCAAGCAGGAGCATTTTAATGAGCGCTCATAGCAAAGAAAGCAAAAGGAGCTGACAAGGTTCCAGTTCTCCACTCTAACAGATCTGTGACCCATAACTTGGTGAAGCTCCCAGTGCCCTCCCTGAGCCTAACCACTAATTCACATGAACCATCAGACTGAAATAACCTAGTGTGAACACAGATACACTCCAGCTGAACAGAAGCAACACTTAAAAGACAGTTGTGAATGAGTGAAATAAAATGCCAATCCAACCAAAACCAAAGCAACGTGTAATTCCCTCCCTGGAACAGGTCTGCTTTAGGTAGAAGAAATGAGCTCAGAGGAATTAATGCCATTGTGATAACCTCTCCAGATTCCTATGCACAGCCCAGAGATGACCAGCAAACACTGCACACTTTCCCCAAATCATGTATTTTAGTATGCAAAATGCACAGGACACGTTCACACACCCATAACACAGAATTCTGCAGATACCAGCTTCATCCTAACCTCATGATGATTTGCTATACTGGCATCAAGAGCTTATCAAAAATTCATTAAGTGCTGTGTGGCTTTTGGCACTGTCATGCTGAAGAGATCTTTCAGCTCAAAGGAAAGGTTGCACTGGGATAATTACAACTGCACTACATTAAAATACAAGATGAATGGCTATGGAAAGCCATGAGCTACAGGAAGATTAAAGCATCCAGACTACCAACAATGACTTGCATTCAGTTTTGTCTTGTAGCTTCTCAAGTGCAGCATTTTGCAGAGGATAAGGAAACCTGCATAGGAACTGAAGACGCAAATAAACGCATCCTGGAGATACAGGGATTAAAAATGGAAGTTTTGAGGGGTTTTTTAAATCTTAGAAGGGAATTTTCAGTAATTCTTGTTAGTGTTAAAGCCCTAAAATAGCTATAGGAAAATCACACTGTTAATGTCTGAAAGGTGCCAACTGTATTGCTTGGTGCTGTACATAACATATATTCTCTTTTTCTGAGATAAGTTTCCCAACCATTAACCCTGTAGGTGTCAGGAGGAATGTCTCAGGTGGATGTTCTAGTTTCCATTTCACATTAAAACTGAAATGCATAAATTAAATAGGTGGTTATATACCCCATTATTGTGACATGTGACAGTTAAACAGCTACAAGAGAAAAATGCTGCTATACTTGCCAATGTAGTACAGAGCAAATGACCTCTAGCCTTGGCTTTTATCCTGTCTCTTCAGCCTATAGTATCTCCATCAGGTGAAGTCCCGCCTGAGCTGTGTGAGCATCCTGTTCCCCTGCTCTCCCACAACAGGTTGTTATACTCCCCTGCCCAGCTGTTTGTGGGGCCTTGTGGAGAGCCCACCCTGCATGCACCAGATGGAAACCCACTCCTTTTACTCCTGCTGGCTTTCCTGCCTGGCTGTACAGTGCCCGTGCTGCGCATGGACAGGCTGGAAGCAGGAGCAAGGAGCTGCAACAACATGTGGAGCAACACCATTCCTGAACACTAACTGTGAACTAACACAGCCACTGTCTCATTCCTTTACATTGACCCTTGCCTAATGCATTATCTAGAGTACTCTGAGCTTTCATGATGCAGGGTGGATGCCCAGAACATTCCTGAATAACCCCCTATACAAGATACACCAAACTGCCTCTATGTGCTTTGGACTTCCGTAACTCCCCCTTCCCTACGCAGCTACTGTAGCTGCTGCTGCCCAAGCTGTGATTACAGCCCAAGTGAGACCCTTTCACTTGGCAGGGTGTTATTTTCCCTTGATGAAAACACAGCACTGCTCAGTCAGTCTTCAGAAAAAAACCCAAAGCAGACAGCTAAAAACAAAGTATGACTGAACCAAGATGGAAAATGTTCGTAGCAGAAGGAAAATAAGTGAAGGAACTCCATGACAACTCATACTGAGGACTAATTCTTACTTTTTTCCAGATGTGTAGAGCACTAAGGACTAACTAGTGACTGTTTTCCTCCATTACTTGCAAATGGAACTTGAAGATGCAAGCTGAAAACTATGCGTTATATTACGACCAACCCTTCAATTTATTCTCTGTGGGCTGTGGATGTGCTGATTCAGATGGCTCCAGTCTGCTCCTCTAACCACTGACCCCATCCTCACAGCCTGGCTGGCAGAGAGCACATTTCCAAAGGAGCGAGTCATTCCACACACAGCTGACCCACTCCCTGTCTCTGTGTAACATGTCCCTCTGGTTTAATACTGACAGCCCCATAGGTACAGTAGCGAATCTGAACGTGTTGACCACTTCCTAATTGTGTATTTGCCTATCCCCCATCCACGGCGGGTTGCTAGAACATAACTCCAACAGATGTACATGACTTCTGAGGCATTAACCCCAGCTTTGCTTTTATGCTTTGCCAACTCTCTGATTTTGGGAGAGTTATCCACCTGCAAACACAAGCGGAGCTTCGTGAGCAGAGGAAAGCGCTGTTATTTAGTGCAACATTCCCTCACAGTGAACTTCAGAGGAGCGGGAAGGGCACTGTTTGCCCTGTGCACACACACTGGGACAGTGATAGGGTCAGTGAGAAGGGCAAGTGACTGGGGCAAAGCCTGCTGTAACAGCACAGGCGGTGACACGGCTCTGCCTCCCACCCACCAACAGTGCTGGTGACAAACACCATCATTCCCCTCTACGAAGTAACAGAGACAACTCACAGAGCTCTGGGCAGCAACGCTCAGCGCCTGTTATGCAGGCAGTGACTGCTGCCACCAAGGACAGCCAAAAATACCAGGTGTGGCATCAGTCACTGATGGCCTTGCGAATTCCAGCCCGGCCAGGGAGGGAGATAATGATCCCGTGTCCCATAAGGTGGAAACAGTGCAAATTGGGTGGGAATGGCAACTCTCCGCCTGGATGCCTGGGAACACCAGCTCCAGGCAGCACGGACCCAGGCTTGGGGATCACCCCACTGCTTGTTTCATGTTTTGGGGTGCAGCAGAGCCTGCTGCACCGGCATGCCTTGGGAGCCAATGGCAACACCATAACTGCACATGGGCTCAGCAAACCAAGCTCTCTGGAAGGAAGGAGTTTCATGGTGAGTGCAGCACGCGCAGCTCTGGCACACTGGTGAAACCCTTTCACCTTTATAACTTTTGCAATCTTGCTGCAGGAGCAGGCCAGCACACCACAGAAATAAAAACCCCATCATTTAGTGCAGTGTATTTCCACATAACAACATCCTGCTCTCCCCTAAGCTTATTCCAGCATTACGCAAGGCTCCCCAATGCAAAAAACAAACCACTGCATTTTCTTCTAGTATTATACATGTATCTCACCTTGCTAACAGGCATGACCCTATGATTTTAAGGTCTAGCCATGTAAACTTAAGCATGTACATGGATGCAGATGATCTCTCTGCCCCGCAGCCACAAAGTCTAATCAAAACAGACAACAAAGACTCAGTCAGATATTTCTCTCAACCACTGGAGCCCAATGAAAACAAGACCAACGAAAACAAGACCAACCCCAAAGCCCAGCTAATAATCATTTTCCTTTCGGAGTGGGACTGCCTTCCCAGCAAGGCACAAAACCCCTCTTTCAGGCCGTGTGCGTATGGAAGGCTCTGTAGGACAACTGGCCCAGTGTAATCAGTGCAACACACTGGTGCTCAGTGCGGCAGCACCAGGGGTGGGTAGAACTGCTTTTACCAGGCAGAGTGCATGCAGAGGGGGAAAAAACCAAGCTCACTTCACTGGTATAGAACACACTGAGAGTGACAGACCTCCAGTGGGGGTGCTTGGAAACGGGAAAAGGCAGAGAGGAAGGAAGACTCATACAACCTCATACTTGATGGGTAGGAATGTGAGCCACAACGGTGACCAAAGCCTTCCAAAACACAGGGAGGGTTTCAGGATTTGTGAAGGATATCAAGGGGCAGAGATCTTTTTCCACTAAAGGAGAATTTTTCCTCATGCTCTTGGGCTCATTGGTGTCGCTGCCACAGAAAAGGGGATCTGTTAAAACAACTAAAAAATACTAACTGGAAATACTCAGAGTGCTGTAACTGAGGGCTGTTACTCTGCATTGTGCTAGCTGTGACAGCCAGTGAGCTGCTCTATAAATAAGCCCTGCTGTAAGCTATTAAGCTAATATCAGCCTATATATTTTGAGCATCAGGAAGGTCTCTGATAAAATCAGAAACGCCTGTTTAGAGGTAAGCACAACGTGCATAGAAATAGCCACATCTGACCCAAGTGCTCTGAAGAACCTCGGAAGCTCAGTCTTAGCAGGAACGCCTTTGGAACTGAGGAGATCTGCGCAGGACTTTTCTCAGGCATTTCCAGTGGGTCAGGATGAACATCTGTGCTGCAAAGACTGTTTCTTGGATTTAAGCACTGATCCGGTTTGTTTCAGGCTTTCACTCTGCTTCTGGTTCTAAGCCCACATCATAAATAAAATTACTTTTATCTTAATTGAATCCTCTCTCAGGGATTATTCCCAGTTTCTATTATATTGACTCACTGTCTGCTGGGAACCAGGGGACTTTTTAGCTTTATTTCGGTACCCTGATGATATAAAGCTCTCCACAGTCTCATTCTGGTTGTAATGAAAGTTCACGCAGGAATTCAGGCTCTCTCAACTATTTGCTCAGCACAGAATAACTCTGCAGTGTGAAACGCAGCAATGAGTTAATGATGTGATTTCTCAAGGGAAGCTTGCACGACAAAACACACCATTCAAACCAGAGAACCATGCCCCGTGGAGAAACCATAGCGTGAAAACAGCTGGCTATTTTTACAGCCCCAAATTGCTGTGAGAGAGCACCATCACCGAGCGCCTCACTTCATAGCTCCATTCCTGGAATAAGCTCCCCTGGAATGCACAGAAACCGCTCTTGGCAGGGAGCACGCAGCATGTCAAACACTGACCGCTCCAAGAATGTGCCCAGCGACGGCCCGCAGCCGGTCAGCTCCGCAGGCACACAGGTAGGGCTGTGGCACTGCACTCACTGAGAGGCATTTGAAACTACACAGATCTATTCTGCCGTGAAGCCACCTTCTTTCCCTATCCTCATTCCCCCCCCTCCCCCCCCTCCCCCCTTCTTCCTTCCCCTTTGTCTGAAGCAAACGGTGGATCTCTGGATTTGGGAGATACAATAAGTAGAAGGCTATGACAGGCAAGTATTCACGAAAAGCAGGTTTCTTGCCTATTCCAACTTTCGCCTGCTTGGCAATGAGACCGGTATTTCCACGACAGCGAAATCACAGGAACTCCACCTTCCTCGAGGATCTTTTGCAATAACCCAGTATTTTTCTTTTCACAGCTTTAGCATAAGGATAAGTACAAATCTAGTCTAATAATCATCTCAGACTACTTGGAGTTAACTCTGCAGGGTGAGAGCACGAGCAGCCGCGCAGACGCACGCCGTTTGCAGACTTACCACAAACGACAGTTTTCTCTGTTCATACTGTACCTGATTGTCCTGACCGAAATGCAGTATTTCCACATCAGATTCCACATGGCACTGCCATCTCCCTTCATGACCTTCTCCAAAAGTGTTTGCAAAGTGAGAAAGATTCCAAGCCACTCAAGGAACAAGTTTAGCGGCTCACGACCAAGTTAGTCCAAGTTCAGGCAGCAGCCAAGCACTGATTCACGATTTCCAAGTGATTCCTCCGACCTCCACTCAAATGAACTCAGCGAGAAGCAGCTTTCTCATCTGAAGTCTCGGGTTACTTCTTTCTTCATGATTTACAAGACTCACTGTTTACATTGCTTGCAAGCCAGCAGAGATTATTAGAGGCTGTTCAGAAAACTGCATATAATATTGCTCCAAGTTGTCAAGTAAGAAAAACCTACACCTATGCAGCACCTGCGGAAAGTCACTCTGATTTATTTTGCTTCAAAAGTCTGGTAACACAGCCTCTGAAAATCACTTAGGAGAGCTGTAAATGCTTACCAAATACACACGAAATCAAATGGCTTAGGCTGCATAAACTCTCGACTGTTGGCAAAGTCCTTGTGTACTGTAATAAACTTTTTAGTGCCAAAAGAAGTAATGAGTCATTTTCCAAAGCCGTATTTGAACGCAGATGAAGTTATGACTTGCAACAGTGAGTATCATCTATGACAGCCTATAAATTACATCCAAAATAAGATAGCAAGATCTGATGAAAACAAAACAAAAAACCAAACCCCAACTTATTCATTATGCACATGGAATTCTCTTACTGTGCTGAGTAAGTTTAAACACACAGCATTTACTGCTAGAAGTCCAAATAGAATTTAAGCTTTGACACACACACCCATAGAATCAACCTTGGACCAAAGTATTATTATTGTTGTTTTAATTCTTGTTACCCTTTTTAACTGAAGGACGAGCCCTTTAAATTCTGCCCTGGTTCCTCCCAGACCACCCTGAAAGCTAGTGTTGTTGCTACAACAGATTAGGATTGCTTCCCAAGCCTTTGCCCAGCCCACCAGACCACACTCTCTTCTCTACACAGAGGTCAACAGCATGATGGTCAGGGGCTCTTCTGGATCAAAGACATTGGGTATGTGTTTATACTATAAAACTTCATTAAGCAAGAAACTAAGTTCATGCTACTTCTCCACAGAACAGGACACTTGTATGATTAAATGTTTGCTTTCTGCTGCACAACTCCATTGTGTACAAGACCATTTTATCTAGGACCTTGGGACTTGCTACTACTGTCCTGGAACACACTCTGTTTCAGGGGGTTTCTGACAACTGTTCTGGAGCAAGCTTGTGATGGCTCCTAAAAACCAGTCAGGCCAAGTCCCACAGCACAGTGTACATTTTAAATCAGAAGCCTTAATGAAGAAAAATCACATCAGAACATTTATACATCTGTGCTTAACTTAACCACCAAAATACATTTCAATGATGGACAAAGCTACGTAAGGTCAGGCAGACCAGCTGAGCTCTGTCCATTACCTTACTTAACTTGCAGACTTGAGAGATGAAGTGCCCACAGGACAGATACCCTGATTTTTGTACTGTGTACACTTGAAATATTTCATTCAGCAAAATTAAGCTATGATATAGAAACTATAAAACCAGTAGTTTGTTTTCTGTGTCCTATAAAGGTACCAAACAGCATACTCAGTTGTGCCAACTACACCTCTTTGAACTCATACTCAAGGCCTCGATGTAATGGATGTATTTAGATTATAGATGCCTTGAGTCACCTTCAGCTGCAATATTTTGATATTACCAGCATGTGCAGGAACAGTATTTTTATCTGTCTCTAAAGATAGATTGAAGTAGGTGAGATCTACAAGAAAACAGTATTTTAACCTTCCTGATCCACAAGCCTAAAATCTGTGCCCAGCCAGTGACCAAATGGACTGAAGCAACACGAGAGAGCACCACAGGACGGAAGTGTGATGCTGTGGAGTGGTTTGTACATACCTCGATTTTGTTTTGTTTTGTTTTTTAAACATTGCTGCAGCATCTCCCATTAAAAGGAGACTATTTATGAAATATTGTAGAGAGTATTTCAGCTCCTATCCTCATGAGCTGAATTTGTCCACTCATTCCCCCAAAGAACTGAATGAATCAAGGCAGCCCTGCACTAAGCAAGCATTAATTCTGCAGGGAATGGAATATATTTGGAATATAGAACTGACAGGGAACCTGCAAAGACAAAATAACATACATCCAGAAAAAGCTGAACCCTGCATATCACATAAAGAGTCAACATGACGAGTATTTCAGCTCTAGGATTAAATCCCACACATAAATAAAGGCTATTTACTCTGTGTGAATACACAGAAGGGATTGCTCCTGAAATGCTGTTTGAGAGGTGTGCTTAAACCCAACAGCAGCCTGCAACACTTCAGGAGGGCAGGGAGAACAATGCCATTGACTAAGCATGGATACTAATAGCATCAGCTAATGGCTGGTGGCTTCTGAACATACACAGATGTGAAGAGCTGGTGATTAATCAAACCCTACAGCTAATTCTGTCCCTCCTGATGGGCTGCCTTTTCTAAAAACAGCTCCTGTGTAATAAGATTACTGAGAGGTAACCCAGTATCAAAGAGAAAACTGGCTGATCAACTATTCCTTACCATTACGAAAAACCTTATTCAGGAATGCAGGAACTCTTCCAGCAGCAATAAGACAGTAGGTTCTTTTGTCTTAGCTGTTTACTTCTCCTTTGCTGACAGTGGCATCACCATGCCTGGAACAAGGCACAGATTAGCATATCAAATGATTTCACCTTTTTGAAGCCTTGTTTGCTTTCACTGTCTGACAAGTCAGGATGAGCCCCAGCACTGTAGGAGCCAGTTGGCATCGTGTCTGTGTTTGACATGGATTTTCCACTTTGTACATCAATCATAATCTATTATAACGATGCCAGCGACAATCTCCTCCCACACTCGCATGTTTGGCCAACAAATCCCAGGCAGTCCAGGGACTTGGGCTGGTAACACAGGCTGCTGGGAGGCAGTTGCTGCCTGGCTGGTTTGGTATTCCTCCTTGGGTGGAACAAGGAAAACTTCAGCTATCTCTTCCCCTTGACATATAACAACAGATTCCATTCACAGAACATCACTGGATCCACCCAGTCACAATGTGCAAGGTTCCATGCTCCCTGTGAGACAGAGCTCCCCAAACAGAGATACTTAGTTTGGCAATTCTTTCCCTCCCATTATATCCCCTGTATCACAGCTTTATCAGATCTGCCCTGCCTGCAGCAGGTACCTATAGCACAGCTCTCAGCACTGCTCTGCCTGGATCCACAACACTGCCCTGCTAATGCTTCCCATACTACAAGCTGACTTTGTCCTGACAGCTTACAGCAGGAAGGTGCAAGGAGAAGTTCTGTCTTCTTCCCACTTCAGTACATTGGCTTTTCCAAACCCAGCATCATTACATCTCCCAAGCACACTGAGAGACTGTTTTATTTTCAGTGGATGTATTAGTAGGCACAATCATGAAGTGCTGCCCCTGCATGAGAAAATCACATTGTTCTTAGGTCATCCTTACCCCCTGCATTCCTTCTGGGGACAAACTGTTCCTCAGCTCCATCTAAACCTGCCCTGGTGCAGCTTGAGGCCGTTTCCTCTTGTCCCATCCCTTGTTTCTTGGGAGCAGAGCCCAGCCCCTCCTGGCTCCATCCCCCTGTCAGGCAGTTGTAGGCAGCCATCAGGTCCCACCTGAGCCTTCTCTGCTCGAGACTGAACCCCCCAGGTCCCTCAGCCCTTCCCCATCACACTTGTGCTCCAGGCCCTGCACCAGCTCCGTGCCCTTCTCTGGCCCCGCTCCAGTCCCTCAATGTCTCTCTTGGGGTGAGGGTCCCAGAACTGAACACAGGATCCAAGGTGCAGCCTCACCAGTTCCCAGTGCAGGAGCACAATCCCTGCCCTGACCCTGCTGCCCCACTGGTGCTGATACAGACCAGGGTGCTGGTGGCTGCCTGGGCACAAGCTGCTCATGTTCAGCTCCATCAATCAGCACCCCCAGCTCCTTTCCCATGGGCAGTTTCCAGCTGCTCTTCCCCAAGCCTGGGGCATTGCAGGGGGTTGTTGTGGCCTAAGTGCAGGACCCAGCACTTTGCCTTCTTGAACCTCATCGCATTGGCCACAGCCCATGGACACAGCCTGTCCAGATCCCTCTGCAGAGCTTCCACCCTGCAGCAGATCAACACTCCCAGCGAACTTGGTGTCATCCGCACATTTACTGAAAGCGCGTTCAATCCCTTCATCCCGATCATCAGTGAAGACATTAAACAACACTGGACCTAACACTGAGCCCTGAGGGACACCACTGGTGACCGATCACCACCAACTAGATGCGACACCACTTACCGCTACTCTCTGGGCTCTGCCATCCAGACAGTGTTTTTCCATACGTTTTAGGAGAAATCTTTAATACAATCACTAATCCAAAAATGATCCAATGCCAAGTTGGACACAGGGGCTTGGAGCAAGCTGCTCCAGTGGAAGGGGTCCCTGCCTGTGGCAGGGGTTGGAGCTGGATGGGCTTTAAGGTCCCTTCAACCCAAACCAGACTGTGAGTCTATGATACCAGCTCTGATCCATCCCCACCTTGCTGCCAGGTCACTGCTGCCCAGGCAAGGTCAGCTCAAAGCACCAGCGGCTGCAGCTCTGCCGTCCTGTGCTGGCACAGGACACAATAGAGCCGAGGCTGAGCTGTGCAGGGCAGCACAGCTGACTGGGAGAACCAATGCTGCAAAAACACAGGGGCAGAATTCACCAGCCCGCTGTCAGAGCCCCCACCTTGGCCACCGCCAAGCACAGCCCACATGTTTTAGTAATAATAACAGGATTTTCCCAAAGGGTTTGATTTCTAAGAGAAACCAGAGCAACCACTGCCAATGTGATGGAGAGTAGCTAAGGATTCTTAAAATAACATAAAAATACATAAAAATAGGGGTAGGGAGCAGGGAGGGGGATAATGGCCAGGAAAGAACTGGAGGATTTTAATCTATTTTCTATTTTTTACACTGGAAACAAAGCTGCTGCAGGCACTGATATTACAGGGGACATCAATCATTCCAAGTATCTAAAATTGCTGGAGCTAAGGTTCCTTTACAAGTTGTAGGTGGTGGATTACTTTTCAATGATATTAATAGAAAGGCAGTGCTTAATTTGGAGTCTCGGATGCTGTTATTGTCCCCCCTCCTGAGATTCATTTGCATTTGGCAGCACAGCCTGCCTGATAAGCAGAGAGCTGTGCCAGGGTGGCGGGGATGGGAGTGGAGGCTGTCATGGAAGTAACCATGGAGGGGCCTGGAGGAGCTGAGCACCCGTGACACTTTGTGATAAAGCCCTGTGCTCCGGATGCATGCATCACTTTACACATGACATGTCTGCAGCCAAGATAATCTTGCTGCTTCAGCTGCGCCTGGGCTCATCCTAAATTAGGTTAGTATAACACGCCTATGGAGAGGGAAACAAATCTACTGCAGACTGCAGAGTGAAGAAGGCAATTTGCTCACTTTCCTGCAGTTTCTACCAGGATAAAATGATCACAAACCCGAATTTAACAACATTTCTATTATTATGCAATAATATTTATAGGTCATTTGACAAAAGGAAATGTGAATGCTAGCACTAGCATGGTTTTGGTCGTCAGGCCAGTTCTAGACCTATTTTTAACTTAGGTAGCACTCCCTTTATCCAGCAGCTATTACCAATTAAGGACTGAGAGGAGTCTTACAAATAGATGAGGTCCAAATTTTTAGCTTGAAAAATATTGTGGCGCTTGAGACAACTTGGGGGTACCTTTAGACCTTCACCTTGGTACAAGTCCGCACTGTTGGGAGATGGATGGGGTTAAACAGAGCGTTTTCACCACACACATTTTCCTCAGCCTTCACTCTGGTTTCGTTCCTCCCCTTTCGCACTTCCTTCCCTGGTTTTTCACGGGCAGTGCTGAGCATATGCAGAGCACACTGTTCCCCGGGAGCCCAGAGCAGCCGCATCCCAGCCCCTCTGCGGAGCACAGTCAGCAGGCTGCTGGCATCTTGATAAAGGGCATCCCCTCTCGCCCCCTTCAAGCTGGCGAGGCTGCGCTGCTTTGGAGAGGCCCCCGCAGCACCCTTCCAGCTGCAGCTTCTGACAGACTCCTCATACGTCCCCAGGCCTCCACCGTGCTCCCAGCCTCCCTCTTCTGTGATTTAATCTTGGAAGACTATCAAAGGAAACTCAGAAAGCTCCCAGTCCCCTCCGCAGGGCACATGGCCAAAGGCACAATTAAAATGTGACTGCTCTAGGGGCTGCCCATCGGTTGCATCTAAACACAGCAGAGCGCAGCTCGGGAGAGGGAAGGAAGCCTGGCAGAGCAGGGGCTCTCCAGGGATGCAGCTGAAGGGCAGGCACCACCGGGAGCTCCAGCACAGACACCGCCGCTCTTCTGCAGCCTGACATCAATGTCTGAAGCTCTGCTGGTGGAAGGCTGCAGTCTATAACAGGATGGGGAGTGGAGAACCTGAGCACTCACAGATGGTGCCTGGGTGAGAGGGAAGGGGGGGTAAAGGAAGGATTCAGGAAGCCCAGACTTGACATACTGCGGGCTGCAGAGAGGCAGAAAGGAGAAGGGCACGTACACAAAGAACTGCCTCTGGTCTGGAACACAGTTTGTCGGTCCCAGCAGCGCTTAGAGGAGACACAGCACGGCACCGTAGGTTTGTGCAGGATTTGTGCTCAGCAGTGCCCAAACCCCACAGCACTGTGCTGAAATCAGCAGACCGACAGCTAAGGGATCCTGTCAGATGCGTGCCCGCCAGGCAAGAAGGAAAAGCAGCCTTGTTAAGGCAAACAAGAAGCATGAATTTAGGGATCTGAACAATACATTTTCAACTCCTGCACAAAGACTCTCTCCTAGATAAAGCAACACTGGTTACATGACAATGAAGGCTTCAACCAGGTAAGCAGGTTGCCTGAATTCAAATTTCTCAACTTCAGATCACTTCTCTGAGTGTAGACAAGTCCTCAGACTGCCTTTAGGGCATTTTGCTACTTCATGTACTTATTTGAGGGTTTCCTCTTCATCATTTTTATGCCGACTGTGGGAATACTGCAATCTGCACTGCTTGCGGGCTGTACTTCAAGAGGAGGGTGGATTGGGGGGGATAAGGATGAGGGAATTTTATGCTCTCAGCTGCTCTGAAACGGCACAAACGTTGCCAACACAAACCTCTGGAGAGAGCTGTGCTACAGGCACATGACTCAGCCCTGCTCTGGATGAAGTCACTGTCAAGTGAGAGCAAACTGTTTGTTCCTTACAACATATATGGTGAACTCGAAGCGCAAGTTCAAGGCAAAGCTTCAGGAACTTTTCCCACCCACTTTGCTATTGTTTTGTTCAAGATATGGCAGAGGAGCTCATAACTTACCTGACAGCCAGAAGAAGAGCAAACCAACTGACATCAGTCTCTGTAAGTAAGCATAAGAAGTGCTCTCATGAGCTAGAACCTCAGGGTTTTTTTCCACCCCCCTGTTACTGAGATCGGTAACCAGTATACAGCTGTTGTTTCCAGGAATACAGGACAACAGTATTGCACACATTACCTAGAACTTTTTTTCCTGTATTTAAACTGGTTTTAAATAAGGAATTTAACAGCATTCCCTTTAACTATGTAGTAACACATGGCCTTTGAGTTCTTTGCATCTCTTTCTATGCTGCATTTTACTTGAAGGAAACACTGCACTGCTCTGTGCTGCCAGCAAACACATTCTCTGCACATTTCAACCCACCTCACACAATGCCAGAAGCAGACCACACTGTTAACACCAGAAATGAGAACAAAGACTATCAAAGCACATTCTTTTTAACAAAGAGTTAACCTAGAGGACAAGCCTGCCATAGATCATCTAAAGCACATGTACTGCCTTTGAAACTGCATCTAAATTAAGGCTGGCAATTCCTTTAATGGCTTCAAATGCTACAAATTTTTCTTGGATAACAGAGTGGGCAAGAGGATGCTCACAGAGCTTCAGGTGCCCTGCACAGTGCAAGATTAAGAATGGCTTTTACAGAGCTTCTGACACCCAGTTACTTTGTGATATTCGAGTACGGCAGCAATAAGCTGCTCCTACCAAGCCGATCGATGAAAGCATTTTCATTTCTAATCATCCCTGAAACGTCCTGAAGGGACTGAACCAAACTACAGACCTGTTCTTGCTTGGAGATGGGCTAAAGCTCATGATTCAGTCTCTCCTGAATCACCGTGTTGGAATTGCTAGTGCCAACTGAGGACTAGCAGAAACAATTCCAACTAATCTCTGCTTCAAAAAGCCAGTCATCTCTCACTCTTCTCATTCCTGGAATCAGATGCTTGTTGGAAGTGGCCCCAGTTGTTCTGTAAGGGACTCATGCCTCCTTTGGAGGGACCAAGCTGATGAAAAAAGAAAAAGAAGTGAGAAGAAATCATTTACAAATGGTTTTGTTTGTCAAGGACCTGGGTTGCACTGAAGGAGCCTTTGCAACCTTGGCACTTGCTTTATGTTTTTTAAAACACTCTTACAAGAAGAGAGAACACATTCTGGGAAGGAAAATCCCTCCCCTCAAAGGACAGACTATAGGTGCCTTCACTGCCAGACACACATTTGCTCACCTTATGCTTTACCCTTAAGGCAATGCTGATGGTAACCATTTCTGGCTTGGGCTATTCCACACCAGCTGGCAGAAGCACGGCACCATGCGCCCGCCAGCTAAAGGAAATCTCCACTTTCACATGCTAAACCTCAACTCACCTGATTTTATAATCGCCCACTGAGTAACTCACGAGACATTCGAGACATTCGGCCTCAAAACCCCACAGCAGCCCTACAGGGATTTGCTCAGCTCACACTTTAATCTGTAGCAGAAACACATCCTTATACCTCTAGGATTTGTATTCAAAGGACACCCAAATCCAGCACATAAGCAAGGGGTGGTGGCGCACAGACCAAAATGCACTCAGTGCTCATGGCAACAGTCAAAATACGATTTTCATAACTTAGTGAATTATCAAACATTTCTGGGCCAGGTTTCTACCCCCATGCCCCCAGTTTACTGTATGCAATCTACTGCAACTTGGAGAGAAGCAGGCTGTTAGTTTATACATGTGTTATTGGAGGCATCAGCATCAGTACCTCGCAGTAACATCACTTGTGAATATCCATGTGCTGGGCGCAGTGCTGGCTACTGAAACCACTCCCAGATTTAAGAGCCAGACTAAAAGCACACTTGGTTTATTTTGCCCTATTTCCCCCTTTCCCTCATAATAATAATATGGAGGGAATAATACCTCACTGCATCAATTCCCATGAAGGACCACAAGCTCTACAGAAGCCCTCTGCTGTAGGCTGGGTGTCTGCCCTTAGCTGCGCTTCTCTTTAGGGTTATCACACGCACAGCTTGCTGCAAAGGGCTTGGGAATGGGATTTTTCCTGTGTATACCTGAATACATTCAAAACCTATCACCTCAGAAGGCAAAACCTGTCCTAGTTTTACTGTGCCATCACTCAATCACTATTTAATCAGTGCCCCATCTGGCACTGCAGCCATGGAGGGGACCGGCTCACGTGCCAAACCTGCTCCCAGCCCCTCCGCTTTGGGCAGCGGGGACAGGCCACCACTCACTCTGCCTGAGCCTGCTGGTGCCGTCCTGCTCTCAAGGGTTTGAGGATAAAGCACACTTCCCAGGCAGCAATGCAGTGTGCTGGCCCTACCCCGACACTCAGCTCCATACATTCAGGGTGTACACATCGCGTGTGCATTCTACCTTGCAACCAGCATGAGCTGCTATGCAGGAGAGATCCAAGACCTAACACACACTGCATGGGCTGCTCTTGAGGTCCACGAATCACAGTATAGATGCACATTTTCATGCACGCAGCTCCTGGTGCAAGACAAAATTGTACCATAAATCAGAATTGTTCAGGTCAAGCTACAGACGGGATCCCACAGGACTTCCCCGAGTAACACAAACTGGAAAACAGAGTGTGATTTCAGACCATATAGCAGTAGAAGCAACAAGAAGCATTTACAGCAGCTTTGAGCACTGGCTGTGACTGAAAACACAAATCATGCTCTGCCCAGACAGTCCACAAAAGGAAAGAGAAGTCACATTTCTTGTCATGTATGGCTTGCAAAGTGCTGCTGGGGAGGGTGAGTGCCCAAGGAGCTATGAGCAGAGCTCCTATGGCCAAACAGTGTGGCTCTGAGTCAGCCCAAGGGCTCAGGAACACATGGCTCAAGTGGGAGGTGGCCAGCAATTCCACAGCATCCCTGGGCCTGCTCTGCAGTCACCTGCTTCCATAGCACTGCTGGTGTGGGGAAAGGTACCCCAGGCCTCGGCACTGCAGCTCTTCACTGCAGCCATGACTGGCCACCAGGTAACAGTGGCAAAGGGACACATCCTACAGGGACATATCTTTGCCTGCACCACTAAGGTGTAACAGGCAACAACCCTGATGCTGATATTAAAAAATCATGCAACAAGACCCATGCAATGGAAATGTTACTCAGGTCCTGTTTTGGTTATTCTTATTGTAAAGATGAAAATAACACATACATACATACAGCCAGGCAGACACAGAACCTGCCCTCAGCCCCTTGGCTCTTCTCCAGAGCACTTGAAACAATTTACAATCACTAATAAAAAAGTAATTGAAAATAAGTCTCCTGAAAGCTGTTTTTTCCCTTTTCATGCTGAGCTTCCTCACATTTAGGTTTGTTGTGCTGGACCGCTCGCTTTCGCACTTGTTTGTCACCGTGCCTCAATTGAGAACTTACTTTGTTTAAAACGTGAGAAAATTGCTACTTCCCGTCAATTTTCTTCCTTTCCAAATGACAAATGCAAAGTGCTTCTATCTGATATTTAAGCGCTCAAGGCCTCTTTTTACTTCTGTTCATGCAAACACCCTCCAGGAAGGCTCAAGTAGGTTTTGATGACAAATAAATTAACAATGTGGAAGGAAATAAGCGGACAGTCCCTGGCTGTTGGGGAGGTTTCCATTAGGAGATGTAGAATAACTCTACTGTAATTCATTTGTGACAAAGCTGGGGTTTTGCCAGGAACCCAAGAGACAGAGCTCTAGTTTAGTTGTGTGTGTGTGTCAAAACAGTCTGGCCACATTTCTATTATTTTATATGGTTTCTCAGCAAGGAAGGCATTGCAATGGGCTGGGAATAGGCTGGGAAATTTTTGGCTTAGAAATGGAACCAGTGAAAAGCTGCAAGAGGAGGAGAATAAAGCTATCTTTTGAAACTTCCCAAGCCCATGGTCACAGATGAGGGCCCTATATTACTCAATGCCAGTGAGTGCGGGGCACCCCTAAAACCTTGAAAACGCTTGGAACAGTTCCCTTTTCCAGCCTTCAGTCACTGCATGGAAAATCCAGCCGCAATTAGCATTTAGCACAAAGCACTTTCTGTAGGCTGACAATAGGTAGTCCCACCAGAAAGTGTATGTAACATGAACAGAATCCTATTTTAAGGCATTGCATGGATTTCATTAATAATGAAGTAATCCCCACTTTTTTTCCCCCAGAAATATATGTGATTCACTCTGCTTAGAAGCGTAAATCAAGAGCAAGAAAACAGAACTCTAGATTAAAAAGCACCAGGGGAAGTTCAGGGACATGTTAAATGGAATTGCTTATTTTGCTGTTCCATTAAATAGGCAAGCTCAATGCCTCTGACACCCAGCCCTGTTCTTCATGATCACTATTCACCATCAATCATTTAAGCTGTATGTCAGACCTGCCCAAGTGAAGTACCCATTTCCCTGAGTGACTGTGATGTGCACTTTGTGCTGGGAAGGAGGTGAAAAATGAACTATTATATTAGTAAATATCTCTGGGAAAAAAGGATCTTCTCTGCATTACATAAATTTCCATGACATTCCAATTAATCTCCTAGTGCTATTTACAGTCTGTGCACTGCACAGCACAGGCTACTGTGCTCAAGATAAAATATCAGAGAAGTCCTGAGTCTTTAGCTGAGGTGATGTGGCTGAAAGTAAATGTTAAAGCCACACAGCATCGCCACCCCTCACATCTGCATGCACAGAGACAAAAGTGCCTGACCATTAACGCAATAAAAAAGCTGCTTTACCATCTTTGTCACAAGTTCTCATTAATTCTCCACCACTCCCTTTCTCCTGCATATTTGCCTTTCAGCAGTAGAGCAAGTAAAAGCACCAGTGGCACCATGTGCAGGCACCGCGTTCTGAAAAGCATTTCAGAGTTAATGTTTTCTTACCTTTTATAGAAACCGTGAAGAGGCTGGAGACATAAAAACTGCCAGTAATCCAAGCAGAAGGCCTTTAACTTCAGCATTTTCAGACCCTTCTGCTGCAGCAAGCGTAGCGTGCAGCTAGGTTTCACACCACCAGACTTTGTTGTTAGGGTTCGAATGACTCGAAGCCAGTCCAGCACGCTCCTCTCCTTACTGCTGCAGCGTAAGTCGCGCTAATTGCTGCCAGCGCCCGCAGCTCGTCCTGCACATGGCACAGCACCTGCACCCTCACAGCACCCCACTTCCATACAAAGAGCACTCGCACAAAGGACACAAATTCATGTGCGCTCTTTGATCCCGGTGGCGGTTCAGCTCTCCCAAAGTCCCCAGTACTACCGGGATAACTGATATTACACAGAAATCCCACTTCTCCTTTTGGCTATTTTAGGCCATTCTAAAAGCCCTCTGGTCAAACAACGTGTATATATTCCAGTCAAGGGTTTTGAAGGACCTTTGGAAAGCATCCTTAAAGCTGACAGAACTTCGGAAAATGTAAGCAATTATCCCAATCAGCTCTGACATCACCCGCGCTGTAACCACAGCGGCGCAGCGAGCCCATCACATGGGAGCCGACGGTTTTTTTCCCCCTTTTTTTGTTGTTTTAAATGGAGCAACACGCAGCTCCGTTCCGGAGCTCCTCCTGTGTCAGGCACCGCTCCATTGTCTGCCCGCACCCAGGGGAGAAGCTGCGGGCTCCTTAGGACGGGGGAGGGCAGGAAAAAGGAGGAAAACCCAAATCAAGGCTGCGGGATGCGCGCCCCCCCCCCGCCCCGAGCGCACGGACCCCGCCGGCACCGAGGCTCAGCACCGGTTGCCCGGCAGCGGGGCCACGCCGGGGCGCCCGCGGCCACCGCCATTGGCCGGCGGAGACGGAGGGGCCGGCGGCGGGCGGGGCGGAGCGGAGCCGGCATCAGCGGCACCGGCATCAGCGGCACCGGCTGGGGACAGCGCCGGGAGCGGAGCGCGGCGGGCCCGGAGCCGCACAGGGCCGGTTTAACACCTTCCTTAACCCCCTCTCACCCGCCCCTCCCGGTACCGACACGCACGGCCCCGCTGCAGGAGCTCCCCAACAGCGCAAAGTGCGGGGAACGGTATGGCAGAAGGGTGAACCTCAGCAGCACCTGAGCCTTTATGGTGCAGTTGTTAAGGCCCAGAGAGTGTCCGAGAGGAGACCGACCCAGCTGCGTTAGGACAAAAGGAACCGGCCTCAAGCTGCACCAGGGGAGGTTTAGATGGAGCTGAGGAACAATTCCTGCCCCAGAGGGTGCTCAGGCATTGGAACACGCTGCCCAGGGCAGGGCTGCAGGCACCGTCCCCCAAGTGTTCACAGAGCATGTAGACGAGGCCTCAGTGCCATTGGTTAGTGGTGGCCTTGGCAGCGCAGGGTAAAGGTAAAACTTGATGATAAGGGTCTTCTGCAACCTGGCCGATTCTGTGTGCCCAGTGTACTTTTCCAGACACCCACCCTCTTCCCCCCCCCCCGAACCCGGGGTGTTTCTTATTCTGTTGAATGACAAAATCACTAATAGTAAACACTGAGCATATAGGTTGCAATACTATCAACAAGGTATAGGAGCGTAGGAGTTCAATGGATACACCAACAAAACCAAAATCAGAAGCTGGAGAAATACTTCAAAGGTTCTGGCACATGGAAAGGTGTAAAAAATATAAAATTACACAAACACACACACCCCATTTAAAGTGTTAATGATGTTAATTATTCATTATTAATTATAATTAATTATTTAGAGTTACTTCACTTATGTTAAGTTAAAACCGAACCCTAATGCTTAACGTGAAGCTCCTCCCTGCGTAGCCGTACCCCACTCCCCCAGCGCTGGGATAACCGGCTATATTTAGGGACCCTTCTGGCTTCTGGCTTTACTCACTGTCACCGCTCCTTTACATCAGTGCTTGACACTTCTTAGAAAAGTGGTTTGTGCAGGTTGGCTTGAAATCAAATTGTAAGTGTGTTTGAGCACAGAAACGGGCAGGTTCCGCCTAAGCAGCACTCAAAGCCACCTTTGGTTCTTACCTACAGCCACGCTGTACAGTACAGGGTGAGCGGTGGATACCAACAGGAGAAAAGCAGCTTGCATGGAGCAGCACAAACTTGATGGATATTTCATTTGGGCTTTTACCAAGCTGATTTCAAGATTCTCTTCACAATAGCAGTGTCTGTGACTCCTGCATGGCCTCACTGCGAGCTCTCTCAGACCAGCATCAGAGCTGGTATCACTGTCACAGCGATTCCTCAGAAAACACTGCTGCTTACTTTTGAGAAGCAAGTCCCTAACAGCATTAAACAATGGAAAAGCTCAAGCCTATTTTTCCTCTCGAGCTCACATTCCCTTGGGCTTCATTAGCTTGGCAATTTTCAAGACAGCGATGCTAAGGGTATTTAGATTTTCATACTGAAATCCTCCATCCCAGCTTTTCATCCCTAGTACCAGCCCCTGTTTTCCAGGGATAGTTCTGTCTAAAGAGGAACTGAATGACAGGCCCTGGAGATGAGGGGCCTCCCAGGGATCTCCAGCCCTCCCTGGAGCTGCTCCTGGCTGGGGCTGGGCCAGGCCCTTTACAAGACTACAGTGTACTGCCAGGAGGGTGACATGCAAACCTTTCCCCCTTTACTCCCAAGAACAATCCAATAGCAAAAAGGATTATTTATGTTAGAGCTTTCCCTACTGGAGCATTCTGTCTGAACCCCTTGGGATTCCTCTGTAAAAACAAAAGGATGGAAAAAGAAAGAAAAAAGGAAGTGGCAGCAAGGAGTGCCTCGCTCCAAAGAATCCGGGAAGAAGGGGAAAGCCATACTGGGACAGGTAAGCTCAAAAGGCACCATTCAGAGGCTGGATGCTGAAATGAGACTTTCCTGAAAGCTTTGCCTTTCACTGCCCACCTTGCAAAGCAATTTCCTTCTCTCCATCATACCCTTTCCAGAAAAAAAACCCAACTCTTTGTCACTTAATGCCTTATTCCTGTATACGAGATGGGCAGAGAGAAGGGGCACGTACCCATGGATTTCTGACACTAACCAAGGCTGATTATCCCACACCCCATGCAGAGAAAATGCTAATCAGGATTTGCAAATGCAAAGCAGCCCGCTCTCAACATGGTCTTCATTTTTACTTGTCTTCCAGAGGAAAACAACAAAGACAATTAAGCTTCATCTCACGCTCACCCTGGATATAAACCGAGTTCTTTCAGAAAGGCATTTACCAAAACCTTTGACTTGGAATTCTCAGGCCTAATAAGAGGAGGAATTGTCAGATGTGCTGCAGCCCCAGCACTGGCACTGTCAGTGACCAGCTCACTGAACGTCTCTGGTCATTTAGAGCTGTGCCACACAGAGGCAGCTCTGGCAGTGAGGTACCAAAGCCTCTGGCAGCAGTGTACCAAAGCCTCTGGCAGGGGTGTACCAAAGCCTCTGGCAGCAGTGTACCAAAGCCTTTGGCAGCAGTGTACCAAAGCCTATGGCAGCGAGGAACCAAAGCCTTTGGCAGCAGTGTACCAAAGCCTCTGTCAGGTCTTTCAAACACATCAAGATAAAAGGGCAAAAGGAAAACCACAGAGGACACCACCTCCTCTCGCAGGGTGGTTTCTTGTCAAGCCACAACGCTCTGAGGCTGAAGGAGAACAATCCACCGAGGGAGAGCCTCGTATAAAAGAACCCCAGCATGAAGTCAGTGCCTGCTAGAATTACACTGATTGCAAGTGTTGGGAAATCAGCACAGTTGACTTGTCTAGCTCCATAGTCTTTAATCCTTCATAAAATACGTAACATGAACAACCGATATTTATATCCTTACAGTGATTGAAAACTATTTCACTTGCTCAGAAAACCAGCCTATCCTCCTACTTACATGGAGTACAGAATTGGAAGCTTGCAGTAAGAAAATTGTTTTCCATGACTCTTTCACAACTTCAGGGTGAAATGCTTCAGTAGCCACACACAAAACCTTCATGTTAGTGACTCATACACTGTGGGGCTCGAGAATATCGTTGTGACATTAGGTCTCTTTCTCGATACTGGAAATCAAATAATCTCCACCTGCATACTGGTGGGAAATCTTCCTGGGCTGCTCATATAAAGAATAAGCAAAACTTTCATGTTAAAGGTTCTGGCAAACCAGATCTCTCTTTCTGCCCTCTTACACATTTCTGGGTACCGCTTCAGCAAGCTTCCCTTCGCAGCTAGGGTAAACGGATGAGCTGTGGTCATGCTGAGCCCTTGGGCTCTGCTGCACCATTGTTATACCCAGGCTTGGAATGGTTTAGATACCAATCATGGAATGGTTTAGAAAGAACCTTAAAACTCATCCAGTTCTGACCCCCTGCCATGGGCAGGGACACCTTCCACTGGAGCAGCTTGCTCCAAGCCCCTGTGTCCAACCTGGCCTTGAACACTGCCAGGGATGGGGCACAACATGCTCTGCAGAGACATCCAGAGCATCAGGGACATAAAAATCAAGCCCCCCTTTTACACAAAGGGAAGTTCTGGTGCCCAGAAATACTCCAGTAACTCAAGCCAAAGTTATTTTCCTTGATACTAACCTTCATTATTGGTTATTAAATATCTTTTTTTGCCAAAATATCATGAAATAAAATAGTAAGAAAGTCAGCATGAATAGAACAGCAAGTATCTTTCCTGCACGTCTGTTCTCTACACTCATACAAACACTAGTTGATCAGTTTGTCACAATATGCCACAAATATCTGCAAAGCTTGACTGCTTCTATTTCTGGACCAGAGGAAGCAGGTCTGCAATGCAACACTCCAGAAGGCTCACATCACAATTTAGATCTTAGGAAACAAAATATTTTCAGCTACCAGCTGAAAGCTGACAGAGTCCAACTCCAATATCCAGAACAATACTGAGCAGACTATGGAGGAATCTGTGCGAGCCAAAATATACAGACATGTATGTAGCATGCCAATGTGTGCAGGTTTGTATAACGGACATGAGCATGCTTTTCACATTACTCTTTCCAGCACTGGGCTTCTCTCTGATCTCACCACTGTGTAACTTTCAAATGGAACCTACACACAACTGAAACCTAACCAAAGCAGGAGTTTAGACTGCATTGTCCCAGAGCAGGAACTGACCTTGCTGATGGGGACAGGAACTTAGGGAGCAGAATGCAATAAAAGCAGCCTGACTAGAACATGCAAATTGCTTGACAGGGAACTGGATGTCTCTTCTCAGTGTCAAACAATGATAGGACAAGGGGCAATGGGTGCAAACTGGAACACAAGAGGTTCCACTTAAACTTGAGAAGAAACTTCTCAGTGAGGGTGACAGAACACTGGAACAGGCTGCCCAGGGAGGTTGTGGAGTCTCCTTCTCTGGAGACATTCAAAACCCGCCTGGACACGTTCCTGTGTAACCTTATCTAGGTGTTCCTGCTCCAGCAGGGGGATTGGACTAGATGATCTTTTGAGGTCCCTTCCAATCTCTAACATACTGTGATACTGTGATATGAATTGATGTTTCATGTCACCAGTCATTCAAAGGCAGATTTGCTCAACAGGTTCATGAGAACACATTCAATAACAAGAAGCTTTCCACTATCATTTTGCTTAAATGCAGCAGTCTTTGACCTACTGAGGTCAAGTACATTTTACATGCTGTTGCTTCAACTATTGCTTAACCCTAGGAAAAACTCACTGGTGTATCTGGTGTAATGCAGACATTTCCTTCATGCTTCCTCTGAATTTACTCTAGAGTTTTTAAACTTCATCAAATTACTGCAGTTACAGTTCAAGTGTAGCATTTTTACATCGTCATCTGGCAACTCCCAGCTATTATTTCACCCCAATTCTCAACATTTAAAAGGATTTACCACACGCAAATGCATTTACTTCCTAGTTCTGTAAGAACATTCACAAGTGCTCTCATCTGTGTGAATTAGCTTAGGAAATGTCTGAGCATTTTCTCAAAGGGAGTGGGATAAAGAGGCAAGTCTCAAAATCTCCAATAACTTCCAGCTTAAAGCTTTTTTTTTTGGTAGAAGGTAGAGTATAAGCTATTATAAAGCTATTGTTTGAAATATAAAGGAGGGCACTCAAGGATTCCCTACCAGCCTGCATCTCTGTTGCAGGCTTAAGAAAGCGCTGCTCACTGAATGCATACTAATGAGAGCCAAGGCCAGGGGACTTCACACACACACACACACACACACACACACTGCATGTGTTCAGCCCCATGGCTCCTGATGCCATGCAGAAATGGCAGTGCGCGTGCTGGGGGATATTAACCCACATGGTCTCATTGCGCTGAAAACTGTTTAAAACAAGGAAAGATTCACATGTTTTTATGATCCCATAGCAACTTAAAATGACTCAGCCACTGCAGTTTCTACAAGACCTGTCTGCTCAGTGCAACTAGCGCTACTCATTTTAATTTCCCACCAAATGTCTGAATTCAGACACTTGTACATGTGCCTAATTCTTCCCCATCTTTCTCACTGATATCCTCCCATGGATAAATTCCACTGGAAGGAAACTCATTGTAAACAAAACCTTCTCTTTTCACAAAGGTTTCTCTAGGCTGGGGTGAAGATGGCAGCAGTACCTGGCTCCGGTAAATCACACACCAGCTACCCAAAGCTTAGGTTTGCAGACAAGCAGGGTGGGGGGAAGTTGACACTGGGTCCTGCATTGTTCCCCCACACAAAGAAACAGTGTTCCCGTCAGCCTGGGCAATGGGAACAAAGCTGCAGTCAGGCCTGAGCACTGGGCAGTGCTGCGGTGCTGGGCTGAAGACAAAGATAATATTACAATGTCGGGGGGCAGGGGTTTTAGGGAATGACAATGAGGCACATGCTTTACTTTCAGAAGACCATACACAGGGAAATAATAGAAGATTAATAGCAGAGAGGGCCTTCAATTTGAATAAGGTTAAACAGAAGAGTTCCCACTAACGTTTTGTTCAAGCAAGGTTAAAACTGCAGTGTGGGAAAAAGCCACATCCTGAATCCATAACATCTCCAAAGGAAGACTTGCACCAAAACAACTGTCAGTCTGCCCCAGCTTCATCAAAGGAAGTCTGCAACTTTGATGCACTCTTTAATGTGTAACTATGAGAATATGAGATGCAAGGTACCATTTGATATGTAGTGTTAACAGTACTAAGCAGTTTTTCTAAATTGAGTGATCAAAGTAAACTCTCGGTTCCTGCAGTGACTCATATGACAGAACTCTCTGAAGTTTATACATGTGCTTTTATCAAAACACCGAGCAATGGAAACCATGAATGACATTTCAACACAATCAGTACCGCTCACTCAAAGTGGTGTAAGACTGCCAGGCAGGGTCAAACGTTTTCAGCACAATTTAAGGTTATAAAAAGCTGAGAGAGCGAAGGTTTGCCCCTGTGGGTGCACAAACACACCTTCCCTCCATCCCGTCTGAGAACAAATACAGTGTTTGAAGCTAGAACTGAATTTCAAGTTGGAGATCCTGGAAAAGAGCAAAGTGTCTCCTCTCAAACAGAAAAATCCAGCCCTTTGGCCAATGCCTTCACCGGCTATGCGTGGTAAGATGAGGCTATATGATGTACAGCTGATGCACAACAGTGGTAATTTGTATTATTTCAAACTGAAAATCAACATCTGTGTTAATACAGTACCTGAGTTGATCAGTTGAGATGCTGCTTTGTGTTTCCAGTGAAGTCCTGAGATGACAGCAAAAGAATAAAATTATAAAGTATTACCACTATTCAGAAATACTGTGGTTTTAAACATTAAAAGCTCAGTGGCTTTACATTGTCTTCCTTTTTATTGACATTTCATACTACTTAGCATGCCATTAAACATGATATTAAAAAAACCCAAACAGAAAACCCAACAGCCATTTCCTATACACTAGAGAGAGGGGAATTGCAGAAACGTTGTTCTCAACTAGTCAAAACATGATCAACTTTCAGTATTCTAAAAGCACTCTTCCCTTCTGTATGCTATATGTGAGAGACACCACTTTGTTCTGTGAATGACTGACAAGTTCTACTGTACGCACCACTATATTAAATGTTCCCAGAACCTGTTTTCTACTTTCAGTCTCATGCTCTCTGCCCTTAGTAGGAACATCTCAGCTCAATTCACAATATCACTGCAGAACATCCTTCCTGGAGGTGCTGGACCACAGCAGACACCTCTGCACTAGCACACTGCTTTCATCCTTTGTGTATCCACTAGGCAAAACCAGCACAGCTGCTTGGAACAGGATAATTCTCCTGTGAGGACCTAGTGAAGGTCCATTCTACCCTCTTACTGGCTTTTCTCACACTGGGCATCACATTACTTAATGAAACCACTAACAGAACAGTCAGCCTTCCCTTCTGCGGCTTTATGTTCTCTACCCAAAAGGCAACTTCAGCATCATCCTTAAGAATTACTGCAGCAGCAGGTTTAGTTAAGATACAACAAATACCGAGGTGATTGCAACTACACTTATGTTTAAGCAGCAATATTTTAACCTGTAATAGGATATCATACATGAGGCTTGCTCTCATCAAGCATGACTTCTAAACATACATATGATATAAAGTTACATTTTTAGGGTGAAACCAGTTTTTCCCCACAGGCTGTAATAACACATTAGCCAAAGCCTCATAATGAACATCATGTTAGGAGTAATTTTAAAGTGCTTATTTGCATGCATTCTTTTATATCCCATACACAAACTACCACAGATCAACCTTTGCTCAGAGAGCCACAAACGTGTGTGGTCTATGTAGGTTCATAAAATCAGCATTAGAAATGCCTTAATTATATTTACAGTAGGTATTGGTGAATTAGTGACAAATCTTCACTTCTAATCCCAAGATTACTGGTATGTTTACAAAAATAAGCAGTGTTGTGTGAGGGGAGGAGGCCACAAATGCAGCATATGCAAGAATTAGCTCTACGGGAATGGAAACAAACCATATTGTCCAAACAGCTTTTAACTAAAGCACTAAAGCTTCGAAATAGCTTTTAGGAGCTTATTCCACCCTGTAATTTGTTTGCTTCCAGAGTTCAAGATCTGTGAATAGTGCTGGATTTTGAGGGGGTGGCTTACATATGTTGGCTTTGTGGCTCTTTGTTACTTTAACAATTGAGAAGGGTGAACTTAATTTCCTTCTAATTAAGTTTATTGCTTAACATAGCGTGTTACAGAAGCGCCAGCCTGCTCACTGCGCCCGACTTTTTGCCTTGGTTTTAACACGGATTTAGAAGAATCTTCTCTGAACAGTTTGGGCCTTTTTGACTATAAATAAATATTGAACAGACCCTGTCTTTGTGCAGTGACAATATGCTGTGCATGAAGAGGAGATGGTAATGAGACACACAGCGGCTCTGATTAGCCTCCACCCCGGCACAACCTTGATTGTGGTGCTGAATGACACTGAGCGCGCGGTGACCTCAGGGATTCCTTATGCAATCCCAAGCAGCAGGATTACAGCTTCATTAAAAGCACCTCATTTTGCTTCCTGCAGCAGACACCTAAGGCGGCTGGCTCCCCAGCCACCAAACGCACCAGCCGGGAGATGCATGTACTTATAAGTGCGTAGAAAAAAGCATGGCCCACAGCAAACCACCCATCTTGGGGCTGTCCTAAAACATGGCTGAAAGGGTCTGTTTTACTGAGATTGATTTCTAGACATTTCCCTGCTGCTGCTAATAGGTTCCTTCCAACCCCATCACCTCTGCGGGCAGCAGTCCGGTCTCCTATTAGGAACTGTTCATCTGCTCAGTAACCACAGTTAAAATAGCCCAGCGCACAAAAAGCCACCGATCGGATCCATTTGGTAGCTGTCAGCACCCTCAGCAAGTCCCACCAGCACAGTGGTGGTGGAATGGCTTCACAGGTTCGGCTCTTTGAAGAGGTTGGGTTGGCTCTGTCGTGGGAGAGCCCACTGCAGCTCTGGGTTCCTGGGCAGCCCTTCTGCAGAGGCTCCTACAGTAAAGTCTGTCTATTAGATCCTTCATAGAGTCATAGGGTCACAGACCAGTTTGGACTGGAAGGGCCCTTAAAGCTCATACAGTTCCAACCCCCTGCCATGGGCAGGGACCCCTTCCGCTAGAGCAGCTTGCTCCAAGCCCCTGTGTCCAACCTGGCCTTGAACAACCTTCTCACTCTTGTATAATTACTTGTTCAATCAAACACAGAATCAAAGCAGCCCTGTGGAGAAAGGCTTATTCCTCGTTTGCTTATGTGAAGATCAGATATGAAACTGGTGTCAAACATAGGGAAAGCTACATAAACTGAACTGAAGAAACGCCCTTGGATGAGAGCCACTCACATATCACTGCTGGGGAGCAAGATGGAAACCAAGACATATAC
Source organism: Neopsephotus bourkii (assembly GCF_033783945.1). Taxonomy (NCBI): domain Eukaryota; kingdom Metazoa; phylum Chordata; class Aves; order Psittaciformes; family Psittacidae; genus Neopsephotus; species Neopsephotus bourkii. Next base: position 1,853,451 of record NW_026901417.1, on the reverse strand, counting down.
CAAGAGGGTTGCAGGCCCAGGAAAAGCTATGGCCCAGCCTTTTAACCTGGTCACCCCCCACAGATTCAACTTGCTGTTGTGGAAAACCTCCGGAGCCGACTGACAACATGAGAAACAAAGTGTAGTGGCCAAGAAAAAGACAGAAGAGACAGGAGAAATCAACTTCAGAAATCTACTGAAAGGTTTGGATTTGGGGTGCAGAAAGTTAGTTAATTCTTATTCTGTTTACAGAATTATTTTAGTATAATCACACAATCACTCCACTTCTTTTTACTTACATCTAAAATCCAATTTAAATCTTTTGGGCTCTTTTCAAACCCTGCTCAAAGACATTATGTTAATTTAAAATATAGAAATAACCCAAATCCTGAACACAGTCTCATTAAGCTGCAGCAAACAAAATGTCTCATTCTACACAAAGTAATTTCAGGAATGCCTGCTTCAGGAAGAACAAAAATATGCCTATTTTAGGTTACTTCAAAACAAGGTTTGTTTCTTTTGGGTTTTAGAGCAAATTAACTGGACAGGAAAAGAAATACTGCACTGCTCTAAAGCAAGCAAGCAGGAAGGGATAACAGCCCAATTTGTTCATGCCTAATGGGCATGAACTCAGGGTGCTTGTAGTCCATAAAGAAATCCATACACCGTCTAATGATAAGGTTATTGAAAAATAATAACTTGCCTATATATGTACAATTACCACTTTGTACATATAAAACCTCCTGAACTCCTATTAACTGTAGAACTACACCCAAGGGATTGGCTGAAAACTGAGCTAAGCGTTATACCACTACTAAAGAGGAGAAACTGCAGAACTACCCTGCAACTTCAGGGGAAGGCTTGGGACAGCCCTGCAGCCTGGTTTGTACCTCGAGTTTGTTTCCACAGAGTTTGCAAGGAACTTGTAGGTATGGAGTTGAGAGAATCTCCCCCAGTTTCACTGGTGAATCAGTGTGTGACTGCTCTTCCTCATGCAAATTGTTGGTATGTTAGAGAAAGGCCAAGTAATCATTGCATGAACTGTAACTGAACTTGGCATGCAAAGCCATACCCAGCTGGGTTATTTGGCACTAACACGGTCAGCATGAAACTTAAAGAATGACTGCAATTACAGTCATTCTTCATAATAGCAACCACTTTCAAGGCCAAAAGATTTATACAAAATATGGATACACACAGCTTCTGCATCACAAACTTGCTTAGAGCTTGCATTGATTTCCATCAGCTAGCGCAGAAATCATGAATAGCCCATTTCTGCAGTGTAAGACACAGGAGAAAAATCAAACTATCACCAAGAAACTGTTGGTCTCAAATTCAGACAGCTACTGTCTTATTCAGTAGGGTTTAGGTATCCACGGACAGGGGTAAATACAATTCTGGTTGAGAGTTCTGTCCTGAAGCAAAACCCAAGGCCACGGGCTATACCTTGCACTGTGTAGTGAGCAAACCTGAGGGCACAGGGCTCCTAGAAACTGGACATTTAGAAGACCATATTCCAAAAAATGTTTTAGCAAAAGATGTGCTTGACTTCCTGGTACCTGGAGCAATGATACAAGTTCTGCTTTTTTGTGATGCAAGGAACTGTTTTTCATAAATGCAGAAATAAGTCTTACTGAAGATTACTTCTGAAGCTGCCCAAGGGGGAGGTCCTGACACCATATGACACAGAGAAGGTGGAGAAGGAATACGGTGAGGAACTGGCAATCTTAAATCTTGCTTTCCTCAGCTGTGACAATAGACAAGGAGTGTTACGAATCTGGGAGACAGCATTACCAACACAGAGCTCAGTTTAAACAATGTCATCTCTCAGTATGGAACAGTGACAGTGTAAAGCATTAAGACATTTCTAAGATGTCTGTGACTGCAGTGAGTACCAGTAACAGAACCACAGAGGAACTATGCTCTTGCCAAGACTGGATAAACAGAATATAGTAATTCCAGTGGTCCAGCACTGTCTGCACTATGAGCCTTTTACAGAGGATTTGTTAACTCTCCTGATGGACTGTGAAGTTATATGGATGCTCTTACCAGGCTGAGCAGGTAATCTCCTGCAAGTCCCCACACAGACAGCTCAGGATGCTGCCTCCCCTTCTCAGGGTCCCACGAACAATTTCCAGCCCTACAGGCTCAATTCTGCTAGATAATGCTAAGTTGGGATAGGAACAGTCCATTTCCATCAGTGCAGATGGCTGCAACTGCTTCATTATCTGTTAACCAGAGGATAAATTAGACCACAGCACTACTAGTCTTATTGCTGACAGAGGCTACACATAACTACATCTCGCAAGCAGCCATTGTGCAAGCAGCAAGGAAGATTTCCAGTTTGAGAAAAGCCAAAATATTCTTCTGGCATGAAAATGCACAATGGTGGCAGATTAAATAACTGTAGTTGAATCAAACCCACAGCTTGATCCTAAATAAAGACTATTGAAATATATTATCTTTTGGCTAGGAAGTGAAATTCATTTGGAGCATCGCAGTACAAAGCCACGCTGCCTGCAGATGACAGGTCAGAGTGTGTGCGTGTGTGAGGGGAAAAGGTAATTCTGAGCTCTATCAAACCTTTGCTGCTAGAAGCAGCACAGTAATGCATGTTTTTCTTACTGAGGAAGGGAATGCAGAATAATACATTAAATATTTAAGACACTGCGAGATACTGCTCTGTGAATAATTGCTGCTTGCCACAGCTGCTTTGTGTGAACTGGCAGCACACAGAAGAAAGGGAATGCTGTTCACTGCGGGCTGATGCTGTGATGCTCTGCACGTTTAGTTACAAAGGAGGACCAAACAATTTCTTTATCTTTCAAAGCACAGCTTCATTAAATAGAAATACTTAGCCTTGCTTGAAGACAGTCTGAAATCTGGCACTGAAGAATGCTTTGGATCCCAGTCTTAGCACTCCATCTGGGAGGCAAGCCCAAAGCATCTAATCATAACAGGCAGAAAGAAGGTAACAGGAGGATCATTCTGAGCCAGAACAGCACTGCCCCACAGAAACAAAACTAGAAATGATATTCCAGCCTTTACACTGGTCATCAAAGTAATCCCTTCCTATGCTGTGTGAACTTGCTGTAAGTCACTTCCATGCACGCTGGTAGGATTCCAGGGCCTCGAGCCTGACACCCAACATGCTTAGATACAGGTAAAACCCATAGCCACCAAAGTAGAAAGTATTACACAGTATCATGCCTTCTTCATGATGCTGCAAGCCAACAACACACAGAAAGCTGTGTCAGCTTCAATCACAGAACCACAGAATCGCAAGGGTTGGAAGAGACCTCAAAAGATCATCTAGTCCAAACCCCCCTGCAAGAACAGGGTAACCTAGAGTACATCACACAGGAACTTAGCTGCTTAGTGACCAAGTTCCCAAAGCACCCACATCCCTTACGATGGAGACAGTTCTGTTGGGTTCATCTCCTTCATGTAAGAACATGATGACTGCAGACAGTTCAAAGCCGACCGGGTCTGCTGGCAGGGAGCCGTACATGGCTGCACCACAGGAGTGGATCAGTGGCAGACTTTACTCCACTTTTCATATCGGTTTACAGACTAACAGTTGGTTTCTCCTCTTCCCATCAGCAGATTTTAAATCCCCAGTTCAGAATGAGTGCTCTGAGAGAAGCCTGCAGCGTAAGGGCTTCCCATGTATCACCATATGCTGCAGGCACCTCCCTGGAGTTACATGCTGCAAATGCTTAGATGCACATACAGAAAAGTAAAGGCTGGAAGAGGAGCCTTATTCCTTGCACAGATCTGCAGGCAGCACGAGCACAGCCTCTGCTGCCAGGAGCCAATTTATCACCTACCATGACAAAGCTCCTCATTCCTTGTGCTCTCCAGAAACATTGGTATGGCAATTCAGAATTTACAGGACTTTCAGCCTATTCCAGCACATTCACTTGCAATCAATGATTATTTCTGTGCACGTCAGAGAGATTTTTCTTCAATCGACTAGCATTTAACAAGCAGCAGCAGATTACAAGATACTATGGATCAATCTGTATGACCCTTTTGTTTTCCAGGAAACATAACAGAATCACGCAAGCTTGGTTAGGGGATTCAAAGACCTACAACCCATGGGCTGTTTCCCTGTTACTCAGCAAACCTGCACCTATTACATTAATTTCATCATTTCTGTAAATGAAAATTGACAGAGATAGAAGTAGATCCAGTGACTGAAACTGTAGTGCACTGCATCAGTCTGCCAGAGGTTACGATGCTTCTTTTGAATACAAAACCCAACCTTTTTATCACTACATGTGCATAGTAAAAGCTTTAGTAATTCTACTCGTTCAGTAGACAGCAAACCTACTGAACTAAAACTGGGGTTAAGACTTTTTTTTCAAAGCATCATTGTTTTCTGCTAGGAAAGGCTTATAAACCTAAGTTAAATAACATACAACCAGAAAACATCCACAGGAGCTGAAAACAAGCATGGCTGGAGCTCTGTCAGCATCTCTATGGCAGAACAAGTGGGGTCAGCAGCATGCATGCCGGAGGCAGGACAGGCAAGACACAGAGCAGCCCAGGCAGTAGGAAGGAAGCAGGACTGTTCAGCTAGCTGGCAGGTGTATGAATTCACAGAGGCACACTGGCTGCCAAACACACCCAGAGGTTGGGACAGGCACCTCCTGGCAGTACCGCATGGATCACGTGGGCTACAGGCGCAGGGCGGTAGTGGGAGCACAAGCCTGGGGTTCTGCACAAGCCTGCTGTCCAGTGCTTGTCCCACACTCAGAAACCCCAGCTGTAGGAAGTGATGCCAGCGCCAGTGTGTGTAAGGAACACATCCAACTAGCATATGTATTTACATGTTTGTGTGTGTATGTATATGTACCTCTTTCATGGACACCCCCTCGGCCTGGAGAAAGAGCTTGCGTGCCCTTGTGAGGTTGGGAACTATGCTGGTGGTGGCACATGCCTCCAGTAGGGTCTCCCATGCCAGACAGGTCTCAACCGCAGGGTCAGACAAAGTGTGCCCACGGGCAGGATGGGCTCACTAGCCTTCGGGCAGCCATCCTAGGAGAAGGACAACTCTAACTTCAAACCCGGGCAGATGGAGCTCGTTTAGCTCTGTAAGGCCATCCATCTGAGAGAAGGATACTCTAATTAAACCTACGGCCTGAGGACTTTGCTGTCACCGTCCAAGCTCGCTCAGATAAACCTCAGGTGTAAAGGGTGAGGCCAGTTCTGCGCATGCTGTGCCTCACCTAAAAAACCCACTGCGCAGGCCCGAAGGGTTTGCCCACACTTGCAAAGCCCTGTAGCAACAGGCGAGGGATGAAACAGCAGGGGATAAGGTGCACTGGAAGCAGCAGACCCAGCCCTGCATGCAGGCGGTTCAGGACTTTGGTTTCTCGAGACTGACCCAGGAGATGACAGTCTTGTTCGGCAACATCCTGAATGACCAAATCTTTGTTTGTGAAGTCAAGCCATGATGATGATGATGATGATATATATACACATGCATTTATATAGTATATAAAAAACCTGAATTTACCAACTTACTACTTTCACTACCCTGATTTTCATAAGAGGAGCCAGTTGAAACCACAGTAAGATGACTACATGCTTTACGTAACTCTGGATTAGGGATTGCCATATTTATTCTAAGTTCCAAACAGCATTTAGAGTCGATCAGCTCAGGGTGACTTTGTACCTACAGAAACTAGCACAGCTTCAATGTAAACCAATAATCAGACTTTGCAGTTCCAGGTGTGTCTGAGAGGGCCAAAGGTCCTGACTGCCCTGTGCATGCAGTTGTACATAGCTGGAGACCAATCCTACTTGGGAAACTGCTACATATGTGTGTATGTATATATATATATATATACATACACAGACATACAATACTGAGAAATTGTTCTGGAAAAGCCCTTGAAGCACAAAGAATATGGAAGGAAAATGTCAAAGTCCCTGAAGAGAGTAAGCTTTAAATGGATCTTCCCCAGTCTTCAATTTCATACTTAATAGCGAAAGACTATTACACCATTTAACTTTTCAGTACCAGAGAACAAGATGAAACAAGCACCTGGCAGACACTGGCTCACCTTGCACACCAGGCACCACTTCATCTTCGTCTCTAGCCTCCACAGCTACATATTTTACCACTCCAAGTACTGACAGATAAAGCATCTTCCATGGAGACTAATAAAAATCATCTCCCAGATTTTACTGTCCATGGCTAACTGCGGACTTTCTCAAGCTGGACTAAGTTTTGTGGCTGAGAAGTGCCTAATGAAACATGAAAGCAAAGCTCAGGATTCATTTAGCCTCATCTGTAATCAAGTGACAGGCTTCCTACTGCTCCACTTACACACCTAAACCCTGGCCTCACTTGCTGGCTCTTTGATCATCCTTAAGTCTTTGATGAGAAACGGTAAAGGAGCTGACAATGCCTATTACTCAGTTGGTTTCAGTTTTATTTTGCTGAACGCTATTTTCTTGCCTACAGGCACCAAAGTAATCTAACCTAGCAGTCTGCAGGAAGTGCTGCTACTGGTCATATCTGACTTGGAATCCAGTTTGTATCAGCAGCACTAAATTCACAGATTTTCATTGAACTCCCCAAAATCAAAACGGAACATTTTAAAAAGAGCCCCCAATAACAAAGTCTGATTTTAAAGCAGAAGACACATCTTTGTGGGCTTCTGAAGAGCTGAATGCATGGGGAGAGCACCTTGATCTCAGGCTGAACCCTGGAGGCCCCAAGAAGCGATCCCATTGCTGCCAGGGGCAGCTGATGGCAGCGGCGCAGCTGAGAGCTCACCCGCTAACAAAGGACAAAGCTGAGTGGAATTGCTTTCATCAGGCACCTCGTGACCAAGGAGCAAACAAACTTGTTTGTCAGAAGCATCTGCCACATGCAGGAGATCAAGCAGCGGGTGAGCGCTGCCATCCCTGCCAGTGCCGAAGCGCGGCACCTGAGTAACAGCACTGCTTGTAGCATTGTGAAACAGGATTAGTTCAGTAACATGTCCTGATCGAGACCCATTATCTGCACAACACCGGCCTCTGGAAAAACCTTGTCATAAAATATCAATTACAACTAATTGAATTCTCTGTAAAGATGGATTTAATTGAGGAAGAGAGCAAGATAGGTGTCAATACCAGCTCATGCTCAGGTGTGCAGTGCTCCAGTGATTGGCTAGAAAAGAATTCAGAGGTTAATGAAATGTGACATCATTTCTTCAGGAATAACTGCTTACATTAACGGGTCATAAACTGGGTTGATTTTACGTGTTTGTTCTGTGAATGCGTCAGCCAAAAATCACTAAAAGCCAGAAAGCATTGCAAATAACATCAAAATAAGAAAACCAAGTAACTGTAATGGGCATGGAAACAAAAGCGCTTGCTTGAAACACTCAGAATTGTAGAAATGGGGATATTTTTCATGAAAAATATAATGTACAAATTTTCACCTGAATATGGAAAGCAAATGGAACTGTAGGAAGAAACTGTTCTCGGTTATTTGCACTTCGAGCTTCCCAGCCTGTTGAGTAAATACTGATAATTGCTTCCAAACTCTTTAAAATCTCATCCCAGCTCTAGAGAGAAAGCAGCAGCACTGTCCTGGGTTCAGCAGTAGCAGTCATTTTTCTCCTTCTTAGTAGCTAGTGCAGTGCTGTGTTTTTGACACAGCCTGGGAACAGTGCTGATAACACTGATGTTTTTAGTTGTGGCTAAGTGACTGGTCATACAATAACCAAGTTAAAGCATACATTGCAGTTAAAGATGCTATCTGAGCACAAGAAGGAAGCCATACTGATCAGGATCTTTGCAAGCTCCAACCCTTGTTAGCACCCTGATTTAATAGAAGCTGTCCTTCACAAGTGCCCAAATGTTTACTATACACTTACCATGCAAACCAAACCACACTAGCAGTATAGCTACTCTTTCCTTTTGACCCTGCAGCGTTTTGGTATGAAAAGCAGAAGTAACTCTAAGCGAGACCCTCCCATCCCCAATGTGTCTCCAGTTTTAAGGGTCAGTAAAGGAACATCTCTGTGTTCCAGGGTAGAGAATGAACGGCAGCCGGACTGAGACATAAAAGGTCAACTAGCACCAGAGAGCAGGAGGCTGAGCTCAATCTGGACATAGCCAGGACAAGCTCTTGCTGAACTCATAAGTTGTTGTTTCTCCTTGTGGATTAACTCAGTTAAGTTCTGCCTCTTCTTTATCCTCATTTTTGTCAGCTCATCATAACCTGCGATCCCTGTTCACAGCCATGAATCCACCTCCACCTTGCACATTCGGATAATCCTGCCTGGTAATGGGGCCTCCATTCCAAAAGGGAAGCAATGTGTCCTTCACCAACTCTCTGCTCAGCTGAGTCATATTAAGCTATGACTGTGCAGATGATTCAAACTTTCTGCAGCTGTGCTGGATCTGCCACCCAGCACTGAGCGACTGCTGTGCAAGTTTTGTGGAGTTAAAAGAAAATGGAAAACATACCTGCAGATGAGAGAAGAGCTTCATCAAGCCAAATGCCCTGTATGCACATACAGGAGTGCACCCTTGACTGAGTGACTATAATTAATTCAGTAGAGACAGAAGAGTCAGACTACGATCCCTGCTGCTTTGACAGCAGGAGCATCTATCGAGCAGTTTCTAATAATTATTCATTTCTTTATTCAAAAACCCACTAGACACCACGTTTGGATTAGTTCCTTGCCAAAATCTATTGGTGCTCAGAAGCATCACTGTGCTTGTCTTGTTCTTACTCTCCTCTGTAAGTGCTCGTCAGATACCTGACAGTCGGATGTGGAGCACCCCCATGGCTACATGCACATTGTTAAACACACCTTCTCCTGCACATAGTCTGTCTTACAACTTGAGAGCTAGAGGCAGACCAAACCACACACACAATGTAATAATCATAAAACACATATAAATGACCTTGGCTGTAGGGCATGTGATATATACATCCATTTTGTCATCCCAAGCGTTCAAATACTTCTCCGTCTCCCGTATTAACTGCATGCAAAAGTAAACATAGATGCCTTCCTCCTTTGGTTTCATCCCCAGCTCCATGAAACAGAACATGCCACATCTGTAAGGACTGAGACGGGCAGCTCAGGGCCGGGCTGCATTGGAGCTCCCTCTAGCCATCACTTCAGGCACGATCCCACTGCTGTAAAAAGCCTCGGCAACTACAGCAGCGCTCACACTCCCGGCAATAAACGGATGATAGTAACGACTATCACAGGTGCCGGCACGGATATTTTGGGAGCTATATTTTGTGAGAACTCCCTGCTCCATTCCAATGCTTGAGGTGAAGAAGGCCTCAGTGCTGCACTCCCAAATGGTCTGGTTAGCAAGCCAGTATTTGGTGAAGTGAGCATCTCCCTCTCAGACCTGTGAGTCAGGAGGTTTCGGAGGGTCTAAGCCTGTTCAGGTCGTTCTGAACATGTGCAGTTGAGCAGCCACGTCCCTGCCTCTGAGTCACCTCAAATGCTACTCCAGTTCTGCTTCATTCTCACGAGCGCACGACATTCCACCATCCCCAGGTACTGCTCAAGCAAGGCACTCCCTTGGCCATAAACTAGGTACCTAAGTCAAATTCATTATGAATGTTGAGTTGCTGGAAATTGTGGCAAATCCATATTCAATTCCACAGCCGGTGGAAGGGCTAAGAGAGAATTTCAAAAGCTTGCTTTCAGTCGTGCTTTAGACCTACACCCTATTCCATCTCCCAGGGAGTCACTTCTCATGTTACACAACGTTTCGCTTCTGCTGCTTAGAGTTTTGGGAAACGAGTCCCTAATTTCTCCCAGTTGAATTGGTTTTTTGCTCCATCTAGTGGTGCCCAAAAATCCAAACCTTTCAAGCACGGAGTCCTCGCATGCTCCTCTGGGCTGTCCTAACGATTTCCACAATCACCCGCAGAGAGAAAATAGTACGTGTATGTGCAGAAAATAACAGCAAGTCAGTAGTTGCTCTGCAAAACCGAAGTCTCACTCACGTATTTTAGGCAAAACCACCCTAACGAATGTAAGAGCTGAGCGTGTTTGGCAAAGGAGAACTCCACATTGCAGAAAAAACCCACAACAGCCTGACCCTAAGAGGTGCAAGTGCCTAACGGTGCTGAAGGAGAAGTGCTCTAACTGAATTCTCCCAAAGCAGCTTTTCTCCACTCCTTTGAGGTCCTGAAGGAGGAAATCTGGTCTATAGAAACACAAACCATTTCTGCTCTACTTCCATACTAGGATACACATTAGTACAATCTTCACTCTTCACAAAGTCAGGGTAAATTCATTTAGGAATGAGGAGAAAGAGGGAAATTTTCCACTGCTACCTTTCTGTTTTATAACAACGAGCTGCATTTAGGTCATCTGCTTCTAAACCCTGGTTAACTGAAGGAGAACCCCTACTAGGCTCTGCTGCTGGATCCTGAGCTTCACGGCATGTTTTATTCAGCCAGCCATCATTTATTTACATTGGGAAATGTTTACTGCTGCATTTCTGACTTGCATTGCTTCTCTCTCTGCTCCACAGAGAGCAAGTACCATGACTTGGTGATACAATGGATACCAACTCAAATTGTTTCAAATGCCAGCAACCTACAATGACATTATTTACCCTTAATTGGAAAGCTACCAGACAGAAACCAGCCAGTGGCAGTGTCCTGCTACAGCTAATACCACTGAGCAGTCTTTGACTTCGTCTTCTCCAGAGATGCACCATTAGCTAGAACCAACTCAGGGTAATTGGCTGTTGTCTCTTCAAGGCAGAAGGGCTGGCACCTAGAGTTGTGGAGGTTAATTTTCATGTTTAAATAGGCGTTCCTCTTTGTTTTCCTTCACGCAGATAGAGGAAAGATACTTATTGAAAGATTGGCCAAATCCTACCCTATGGAAGAGAGTAATTACAGTGCTTCAGTTCAGTGCACTGACTAGAGAGAGTTAATTAGTGTTTACACAGATAAGCAAGTCAAAATATCAGACATCCCTTCTGCTTCTGTCTTTGGGAAGCAACTCAGAAGCTCTTAATTATAGCAGCACAAGACCAAAACTGTGATCAACACTCAAACATGTCAGTGTTCCACCCCTCTCAGTAAACACCAGAGCACTTCCAAGGATATAATTAGCTGTAGGGATCTACTACACAAGTTTGGCATATATAATTTACAAATTTTACAGTGGGAATGGTAGCAATTCATATACATTGTAATGTCAAGTGACTGAGAAACACCTGAAGCTAAGGAACATTCAATAGCACATAGTAGAAGCAGCCATATATTGTTTGCAGTCTGCAGTCACAATAAAGGATGCAGACAAACTTGCAAAATCATGAAGGCAGATTAGCCTTCTGCAAGCAAATTCCTCCTTAGGCTTCACAAACATACCTAAGGCAAACACAAGAAAACACTTAACAGGAAGGACAGAAACAGCAGACCAAATCTAACTGAAAAGCAAATAACCTGTATTCTGGATTTTATATTGATTCCTTTATATTGTTTTATGATCAGTCTCATAAAGCAAGCACATTATGCAGCGTGACAGTGCTACCTTCATAGTTCTCTTCTTGACCCTGATGATTCTCCTTCTATCCCGTCCTCAATGCCCCATGTAACTGCAAACAAACATCACCTTTTCACCCCCATATTTATATGAGCTCCAAACAGTCTGTAGTATTTTAACTCGCGATAGCAACAGCACACATAAGAGCTCCCCCAGTAAGTTTTTCTTGCTTGGTAGCTTCAGGCTAGTAAATGCCACGTCATAGAAAATGCTTCCTGGTATATCTGCTTGGGCTGTTTAAGTCTGGAAGAGCCAACCAGTAGAAATCCTCCAGTTATTTTAGAGCCATGAGAAGTCTCTGGAAAGATATAATCAACGAAGTGCCTTCTGGGCAATGGTAACTCAGACTCTATTCTTAGACACCCGTGGACATGTTCACATTTCCCTGGTTGCAGTTACAGGGCCATTCAATTACAAGTTTATTTCCCTTTAATGACAATCTTGCTCACAGCTTAGAGAAAAATATTATCATCAATTAGGTAACAGCATGAATAATGATCTTGTACTTTTGCTAATGCTTAATACAAGACTTCCACAAACGCAGGCAGACAAAATTATAAGACAGACCTCAAAGAAGCTTAGAAATGTAATCACTCATAGCTGGAGTATCTGCTGTAACAATGTACATGTGCTGGTTCCTCAGCATAATCAAAAAGCAAAGAAAGAATGGTCAATGTCTGCATAGCAACATTCCTAAAATGCCATGTTGGGGTTTGTCCAGTCTTGAAACCAACTTGTAGGACTGTTAGCAGTAAAAACAGCCTAATACAGATGCTATGAAACAGTTTCCCTCCCATCCATAACCTCAACATCTGGGGGAGAAGTCAGTACTAGCTTGTACCCTTTATACCACATGATCCTGTACACACAGTAACAAAACTCACAGTACACTTAAAGACTTATGGTACTGTTTATTTTAGTTCAAAATAAACTGTGCATTTTAGGTACTTGTTTACAGTCTGCATGTGTTTTAGATACTGGACACAAGGATGAGAGCTGTAGAAAAGCATGGAGAGGAGATTACCAAGCATCAATGGCAAAAACACATGGCTGTGCCATTCTGAGTAACTCAGACTCAACATGAATCACAATCCTATGGCATCCATGCAAGAGTCAGTCCCATACACACCAGTAAGAGGAGAGATGGCCTATACAGATGTAGCACTGACTGCACACTTAGCGACCCCGAGCTTCGCTGTCATCTTGAAGATGGACTACTAGACCCCGAAGGTGGACAGCAGAACTGGTGCAGAACATTATCTTCCCTGCCAAGGAAGAGGGGGGTGAGAAAGGAAAAAGACAGAGGAACAGAATCACAGGGAACAGCATTAGGAAAATGTAGCTTTAGATTTTATTGGTTTTATTTTTAAACCTACAACTAGTGTCACCTGTATGTAAGTACCACCCGACTGACCCATTTCACTCAGGGGCAGAACTTGCAACACAACAAAGAACAACCAAATGAGCCTAGGCCAACACTTTGAGTTAAACTCTGAAGCAAAAGGTATTTTGAAAGGGCAATTTCTGGTTTTCCCATAAGAAAAAATTGCATTAAGTGGTCATATACATACCCAACCTATTGTGGCCATGGCTCCTTTATTTTTAACATGTTTAAAAGAAACTTTCCACAGGTATTTTCACTGCCCATTTTCCACTGAAAATGCAGAACAGATGCATTTCCCTTCTGCTGGTGATTTACACACAGAAATATTGATGATTATCAGGCCAGCATTTTACTCCTCCCCCACCTTCTTTTTCAGTAGAAGGAAGAACTCTGTTTCCATGCAGAGTTGCCAGCATCATGAATGGTGCTACAAACCAGAAGGCATGAAGGCTATTAAAGAAGCAGTTTGGAATACCTACATCTGTAATGCTATAATGTGCTTTATGGCGGGTGGAAGAACGGATGCCGGCTTAGCAGGAGGCTTGCAGGAGGTCACTTCTTTATCAGTAACACAACCACGAGTGGTCATTTCCTTTAAACCAAAAACAAGCTAAAGGAGGAGGATGGAAAGGAACAAAATGAAGAAAACCAAGAAAATCCAAAAAGCAAATAGTAAATGTCATGTTATTCTACCAGCTCCTGACTGTTTTTAACCCCATTCACCATTTCTGCATTGCTAGATCACGTAGGCATCAAGTGGAAAATTACAAGTATTACTATAATTACTCCAGCTTTCCTTTGCCATAGGGTTTGAGCACAGATGCCTTACATAACCAACTGAACCTCATACTGGCTTAGTACCGGGTCCACAATGTGCTCAGGGTTCAGATCCATTTTGCTCGGTTCAGCTGCATGTTGCACCGTTGCTGCAATACACTGCCTGGTCTGAGCTATGCTGCTTCCACTCCTTTGTTCAATTTGGAACAGTATTATCAAACTTTAAAATCTCTGCCTGTTATAGAGGCTGCAGTGCTTAAATGTGCTAAGTTATAAATCTAGGCAATTGCTATTCAGTTGGAAATAAGATGCCTATTCAAGCTTCTTTTGGTGTAGAAAATGACAATCAGTTGTATCAATAGTACAAAGGAGTCTGAAGTACAGCTCTTGTGCTACAGCTTCATCTGTGACTAATCATCGATTGGGAAACTACCACAAGACATAGGAGTCTGTTGTGCAGTGTGGGATATCTAGATAGATGCTTGTGTGAAGGACATGTGAAATACTTGCTATGTATATAAACCTGGGAAACACTACAGTGCTCATCAGTGGAAACAGTAAACAGAGTTGCAAGGAACCACATTCATCTGTAAGCAGTTACTTTTCACTTTCAGGAATCTAATCAGAAAGTTCCCAGTTTTCCCTCTCTGTGCCTAGCGTGCAAAAATTCCCACTGTGCTCTTGAAAAAACCTTATGAAAGCCCAAACCACTCTGATAGGATATAGAAGCATCTGTCAGCCAGACCTCATTGTATGTTAAGCTTTCGTGTTAACTAGTTATGGCAACAACATAGCTACTAGCCTACCAGTGGCTCAGACAAAAAGAAATAGCACAATCAATCCTTCTAGCATCTTCCATACAGTGGTTTGTTGCATGTAAGCCAACATTACCTGGTGAAACAAAGATTCCACATTAAAATTTCACAGAAGTACAGTATTGTCAGAATAATGTTTTTACCTCCCAGAGGTGCTGATTAAACATTAAGCAGGTACAGACTGCAAGAAAATGATGGGGTTTCTTTGGTACTATAACATCCTTTGCATTAGCTTTTTGTTTTCACGGGTATCACTGGGGAAAAGAAAAAAAAAAGAAAAGAAAAATCTCTAGCTTCACGCTTTTGAAATGGTCTTTGGTCATGATAAGGGCGTCTGATTTTATATGAGAAGAATGGAAGGTAAAGTGGATGGAGAAAGGAATGAGTGACAGCCAACATCTCATGCAAATCAGAACAAGGAAATCATAGTTATGAATAAACACATCAGATGAAAAGATGCTTAGATATTAGTGGTAAGCAAATCTGACCACAGTTGCAGTTGCATGTATCAGCCTATTGCATATCCATACAAAGAATACAGATATGAATATGACTTTATATTCCTAAGCATGTACACTCTTTTACATGATATCTTCCTGTGTGCAGCATTCCTACAGCTATTTCTGCTGTAACACTCATGAGGCAAACGTGAGTAACTGACAGCTACAGCAGCATTAGGGCTACAGAGCATGAAATACAAAACCAAAGGCAAAAAGCCCAGCAGAGTAGGAAGCCTTCTCCAAGGGTGGGCTGGTGAGCTCTCCTCAGACTGTAAATGAACTTGCATGTTCAGGAGTGGTGTAAACAGCTGAGTAACCTGAATATTCATCTGATACGCTCCGAGTTGACAACTATAAGGTGCATGGTATTGGTATAAGGCATCTAGCACCTATAGAGACAGGCTGAAGTACTAACAGGTTTGTTTAGAAAGGTGTGTTTGGAAAACTCTGGGAACAGACTGCTCCTCAAGCAAGAAACCAGATGATGAAACTTACTGTCTCTGAATGCTGTTTTACCTCCGAGCCTTGCTTTGTACATACACTACCTGGAAGGCCACTGAGATACTCCAGGCCATACCAAGCAAGAGGCTCAGCAGCTCAAGTACAAGACTATGAGCATCCAGGCCCTTTTGGAACCCACTCTAGGCTGTACCACTGTCTCCTTTACTTTGTCCTTCACACCTGACATAAAACCTGTATTCAAACGATCACTAACAAATATACCTCGTGGAATATGCAGCTTTGAACTAGAATATGTTGTTTTTAAGGCTCTACTTTAGGAGGCAGGAAGGGAAAGGAAGTCAAACAAACCAATTACAGACTTCACTGGGATCTTTACTATTTGTTTCATTTCCAGACAAAAATAACTCAAAAAGAGCAAACACAGGAGGCATATGGGCTAACTGGAACACAGACAAATAACTAACTGGGAGGACATGATATGCTCAGGCTTCCTAAGACTTGGCTTGTAGTCGAAGTATGCAAGATAACTTCTATTATTTCTGTCTATTTTGAACATTGTAAAATGAGCAAGCAAGGGATTACTGCAATAGCTGCAGTTATTAAAAATGCATTATTTCCCTATTAACAATTCAAAACAGATGCCAAAGATCGTCTTGACTAGAAATAAAACTGCTGGAGTGAATAAAACATCCAGCAATTACCTAAGAGCGAATCAGAGCTGCTCTGTATCACTGTAGTGCAGTCATTAAGTGCTGCTTTCTGAGCAAATTTAATTTTTAATTCTGGGCTGCAAAATTAATCCCTCTGTGCATCTTCTAAATAAAGCTTCAAAACTGCACTTAGACTGAAGCATCCCTTTCTGTTAGCTCTGCTTCTAATGACTTCTATTTATAAACTGATAAATGGGAAGACTAAAAGCTAAATTTAATACTATTACATGCATGTGGAAATTGAAAGCCCAGTCTTGTCAATGTCCTAGTAGCTGATTTTCATTCACAGCAATAGGATTCCCAGGTAGAGGTTGCTCACAAAGCCAGGTGCATAATTTGTACTGATAGTTTGAGATTATAGATGTAGTGATGGCAAGGTGCAATATTCAGTTTGGATACAAATATTCAGTTTGGATTCAGTATCTGAAGGGGGCCTATAAAACTGTAGGGAGTGTAGGTACTCTTCATTAGGGACTGTAGAGACAGGACAAGGGGTAACGGGTTAAAACTTAAACAGGGGAAGGTTAGATTGGATATAAGGAGGAAGTTATTTACTGTAAGGGTGGTGAGGTACTGGAATGGGTTGCCCAGGGAAGCTGTGAATGCTCTATCCGTGGCAGTGTTCAAGGCCAGGCTGGACAGAGCCTTGGGTGATATGGTTTAGTGTGAGGTGTGACTGCCAATGGCAGGGGGGTTGGAACTGGATGATCTGAAGGTCCTTTCCAACCCAAACTATTCTATGATTCTATGGTACCACAGCCTCAGAAATCCAACTTGCGGGTAAACTGAATTCCTAACATGAGGAAGACTCCAACAGTCTGGTTCTAACATACCACTGCATTTGTGTGTAGGGTACTACTTGAGACATGTCCTATCCTCCTTTCCTAGAAGAGGCTGGCTGCACCTTTTCCATACTCCTAACTAAGGAGCTGAAGACAGCTCCAGCCCTGAGACTTCTCCAGGCTGCACAGCCCTCGTTCTCTCAGCCTATCCTCACGTACTGTGGCCTCTGGATGCCTTGATGGCCCTTTCCTGGGCTTGCTGCAGTATTCTGATGTCTTTAAAAAAGCCAGATGCTCCTGAGGAGGTTTCACAAGTGGTGACAAAAGGGAGAAATGCCTCTGTCAGCCTGCTGGCACTCTGCGGCTGGCCACTTTGCACAGGCGCACTGCTGCTCATTAATATCTTTTGCAAAAGCTCATCTTAATCCCAAAGTAACTTGGGTGTTGGGCTGGGGGAAAGAGGTAAGTGGAGAACAAAATCATGTCTAATCCTTGAACCGCCGCAACAGCAGAGCTCATGCTGCTGGTAGACCTGATAGCCATGAAAGGGGTAAGGGAGATATTGAGCTCATTAAGTTTCCTGGCAGCCAATGGCCAACCCATTGTTTGCTCCATCACCATTAGGTGGGGGCAACACTACTGTCTACGCATTGTAGGAAGTTCTCATATCTCCACCAATCCCAGCTGAGTTATGGCTATATATATACATATACTTGGAGAATTTGAGACCTAAGCTTCCTTGACAGCAAACAAGGTCAACAACAAGTTCCTTCAAACACCCCAATCCTTAAACAAAAGCTGAAGGTCTTATGGGCTTCTGAGGTGGGCTGATGCCAACCTCATGAAGTTTAACCATGCCAAGTGCAAGGTCTTACACCTGGGTCGGAGCAATCCCAGGCACAGCTACAGGCTGGGCGGAGAAGAGATTCAGAGCAGCCCAAGGAGAAGGACTTGGGGGTGCTGCTCGATGAGAAAATGAACATGAGCCGGCTTCAGTGTGCGCTTGCAGCCCAGAAAGCAACCGTATCCTGGGCTGCATCAAAAGGAGCGTGACCAGCAGGTCGAAGGAGGAGATCCTGCCCCTCTACTCTGCTCTCGTGAGACCTCACCTGGAGTATTGTGTGCAGTTCTGGTGTCCTCAACATAAAAAGGACATGGAACTGTTGGAACAAGTCCAGAGGAGGCCACGAGGATGATCAGGGGACTGGAGCACCTCCTGTATGAAGACAGGCTGAGAAAGTTGGGGCTGTTCAGCCTGGAGAAGAGAAGGCTGCGTGGAGACCTCATAGCAGCCTTCCAGTATCTGAAGGGGGCCTATAGGGATGCTGGAGAGGGACTCTTCATTAGGGACTGTAGTGACAGGACAAGGGGTAATGGGTTAAAATTTAAACAGGGGAAGTTTAGATTGGACATAAGGAGGAAATTCTTTCCTGTTAGGGTGGTGAGGCACTGGAATGGGTTGCCCAGGGAGGTTGTGAGTGCTCCATCCCTGGCATTGTTCAAGGCCAGGTTGGACGAGGCCTTGGGTGATATGGTTTAGAGCAAGGTGTCCCTGCCCATGGCAGGGGGGTTGGAGCTTGATGACCTTAAGGTCCTTTCCAACCCTAACTATTCCATGATTCTATGATTACCCAAATCTGCATGTTGTTTTATGCATTAGCACTGTAAAAACAGTTCATGCTCTGCAGATTCAGACACGCTTTGGGCATTTATTGTTTATTGCACAAAGGCAAAAAGACAAAAGAATGTAGAGGATTTTAGGATTTTTTAAGCACAAAGTTATGCTGCTCTAAGTTTAAATTGCAGAAGAAATACTACTGATAAAAATAACAACCTATATGAAGCAAAATATTGAAACATTCAAGAAACATTCCTATAGGAAGCTCTCTAACAAAGTCCTTAGAACTAAAGCATTATAAGTTCAGACCAAAAGAAAAAGAAAAGCCTCATTTAAAAGCAAGTGGGGAATATAATAGTGTTCAGACTCCGCTCCTCACAGGGAATACAAAGTTCTCTTACAACTCAACTATGGATTCACTACCACCAAAGAAAACCAAAAGCTCAGATGGGAGGGAAAAAAACCCCAAACATACAAACAGATGCTGCAATGTAAAACAACAGGATGAATCCAAACATGCATGGTTAGAGATAACTAAGAGATGACAGATTCAAATCACAATTATGTTTATGCATTTACAGATTTAGGATTCATTCTTTGTTTTTGTCTTTCCTTATTACCAGTGTAAAGTGATTTGATTTTTCAGCACCAGACTTCCAATATTGTGATATTAATATTATTCATGAGCTGGCAATTATCACTGAGTTAAACGCTAACAGTACAAGTAAAAATTAAAGACAATGTTTTCATAACATGCACAATTGTGGAACAGTTTTCACATTTCTAATTACATTAGCTGTCCTTCCACACTTCTATAAGATTAATTAAACACTGGCACTGACAATGTATTGTGCTAAGATGCAGAATTACTGCTCTCCACATTCCAAAGAGAACTTGGAAAACACACAGTTAAGACATCTATGTTAAATGGAGCATTCTTAGCTGGAAAAGATAGATATCTTTTATACATTCAGGGCAGACTGTTTGGCATCAAGGCCTGTATCTGCCTAAAACCTCCTTACTTCTACTCCAACCAGAAGGCAGTGCTGAGCCTCTGGCAAATCCATGCCTTTAGCCTTCAGAGTGCCACAATGCATGGCTCACCTCTCACTCTCTCAGGAAATAGTTTGAAGTTAAAAAAAGCGTTGCTCAGAACAACATCAGTATCCCACATAAACTCTATAAGCATTTCATGTGAGAACTAAACCTACAACTAGCTTCTTCCTACCTTTCAAAGAGTCTAGGGGATGTGCCTCTTAAAGCACATGAAACTCATTTTACTGAGTAAATTCATTCAGGAATGGCTGAGAGAAGTGAACAGAACTCTCTTAGGAGATGTTAAAAATGGTTGGCATGTTTTTCTAATCCTTTTTTTCCTTTTAAAACTTAAGCTGTTATTCCTTTTCTGATGGAGAATTGTAACATTAGATCTCCCTTCAACACCAAAAAGTGGGTGGACCATATCTACTCTTACCTGTACTCTGAGTGTGTGGCAGGGACAGCTAGCTGGGTATGGTACAATGGAGCTGGACAGCAAAACTGGTGCAAAGTATTTAAAGACCTACGACACAAGGAAAAACACAAAGTCAAACCACCAAGTGTTTAGAAAGGGGCTTCTGAGGGAAAAGCGGATACCAATAGTTGAAATTCATGAGAACTTGGAATGAAATTTGATGTACAGGTGTCAGTTCTGAATGCCAGGAAATAAAGAGGGAAGTAGTCCCATGGCTTAAATATACATATCAGGAATGATGGTGATGAACTGTTGCGATGAAGAATCAAAGTTTTGTTGCAAAATTAAGATCAAATGCCAATTTAAGACTTTGGGTTTGCTTTGCCATGCGGAACTGCGGCAAAAGCTAAACACTGCGGGATAAAATTCCTATGGAAATGAAGCTTCAGACTTGCATGTTACTCTGCACCAGTCAAGCTGTTTCTTTGTTAATGAAATTACAAACACAGTTCTTAGACATGAGGAGGAACAATGCGATGAACATGGACATCAACTTTCTTCAAGCCCAGCAATTAGAACCAGATTGCAATATGCCACTTTGAAACGTGGAAGAATCTAAGTTTCACCCAACTTTTAAACAATAGTCTGTGATGTGCAATTTAACTGCTGCCATTTGTTCAAATCACGGAAAAATTACACACAAGCTTTAAAACACAAAAACATATTCCATACCCTAGGTCACCACTTGTATTGTTTCATGGAAAACAGAGCTGCAAAACAAGGTACTGCATCTGAAGTAAGGCTTAGGTGAGCTTTATGCCACACACAATACACTTCTCAGCAATTTTGATGCTTGTGCCTGGAAACATTAAACAAGGTTTAGCACAGTAAGTCCTCCATGATGGAACCACCTTATCGGATTTCTTAAGACACAGCATCCTTCTAGGAAATCATAAAGTATTCATCAATATTTCCTGGCTCTTAGAGCGTGCACATGTGGAAGAAGTCGCCATTAAACCGAAAATCCTCGTTTCGCTTGTAAGCATCCAAACCGACTGTTAATAGGGAGTGTGTGTACGTGTACATAAATGCATGTTCCCCCTCCCAGCTCTTGCTTGGCATCTTGACAAATGTTTCAGAAGATTGATTTTGATTCTTCTGCAGCCCTGAGGCTTAAAGTGAATCCTGTGAGGTCACTTTCTTATGAGACCAAACAGAATGGTTAAGCAGAAAAAGAATCAGGCTTTGCTCAGAAAGGAGTCAGTTGCTAATCCTTTGTTAAACACTCAAGGTCAGCCTGTTCCGATTTCTGTTGCCAACAGTGTGTCAGCAACTGCACAGCCAGGATGAGTTGGGATTTTCTGGTTAAAGATAGCAGCCGATTTACAAAGTACTTGTGCTTTTGGAAACAGCAGTGCAACACAACTTAGTGACAAGGCATCTTGCCATCATGGGATGTACCCTGCTAACACCTCACAGTGCATGCTCTTTGGTGGCATCTTCAAACCACTTGGTAACATGGCCAATGTTCCTGAAAGCCTTGATGGATCATGACAAAAGTAGTTCGAACACACAAAACCTGTATTTTCAGACAAGAAAACCACCATATTCACACAAGTTGCCCCACACAATTCACAAAACCAGGCTAGTACTACTAGTGTGCGTTGCATGACAAGCTGATGGGGGAGAGGGAAAGCAATCACACTGATGAAATCACTGCTTCCTGCTCTGGAAATACCTGGGGTTTGTCAGTAGAAGCAAAAGGAGAAAATCAGTATAAGAACGTCCCAGATCCCTTCCCACCATTCTTTTTGCATACAAATCTCTTTACTCTCATCAACAGTACCTCTTTATTCGGAGAATAAATCAGTAAACATATGAATGAATCCCTCTGGATTGAGTTCTGCTCAACAAAGCATTTTGAACAGAGCTTGTTCCTCACTACTCCAAAGAGAATCTGCCTACAAGGCTCCACAGATCTGTCCCACTCTGACTTCCCTAGGTTCCTCCCAACATCTGAATGGTCAGGAAGAAAGCTGTCCCTACAATCTCATCTTGCTCTCCTGCAGTTAAGGTTAACACTCACCTATCACGCAGAGTGGTTAGGAGCTCAGAAGGTTTTTTCAAGGGTGCAGTAGAAATGCAGAAATCCAGTCACCTTGGATAGCAAGTAAGAAGTGCCAAACGTTTGTCAAGTAGTAACTACACTGGCACTCTGTGTCATAGGTGCAGGTATGGAATAGCCAGTGTTCCACTGCAGGCTTGTAATTAAGTTACCACATATCATTGCCATGTTCAACAGGACCATCTCAGATGTCAAAGACATACATGGAATACATAAGGTTGGATTCCAGCCATCCCCTGCTTCAGTTTGAACCCATCACCCCTTGTGCTATCACTACAGTCCCTGATGAACAGTCTCTTCTCCAGCATCCTTGTAGGGCCCCTTCAGACACTGGAAGGCTTCTGTGTTTTTACACAGCATATGTTTCTGCATTGGAGTGTCTACATCTCTGATCTATGGTCTTCAAAAGATGATTTAAGATTACAAATGGTACACAGCTACTTCAGCACTAATACAAGACAAATGACTAAATTGATGAATGCTGCTTCTCACAACATCCCAGTGGACATTGAAGCTCTGCCATTTCCTGCTTCCAGGCCAGGCTTCTTCCAGCTCTCCCCAAGTACTCCCA
Source organism: Neopsephotus bourkii (assembly GCF_033783945.1). Classification (NCBI taxonomy): domain Eukaryota; kingdom Metazoa; phylum Chordata; class Aves; order Psittaciformes; family Psittacidae; genus Neopsephotus; species Neopsephotus bourkii. The sequence continues at coordinate 1,830,729 of NW_026901417.1, read as the reverse complement.
GACAGGGAACCACTCATCAAGTTTTAAAGACAGTTCTTTTGAGAACAGACTAGACTTTCACAAACAGTAAAACATGACCCAAATCTAAACCAAACCCTTGAAATCACATCTCCCTCAGGGCACGAACATAATGGGAGAAGTCCAGCCATAAAGTAAATACGCAGACATGAAGTAGATTTAACTGTTCCTCTCTCTTCTGTATGAACCCATCATGTTTGCCATTAGAAACCACTAATTTTAACACTTTCGTATCCATCAATGAACAGAAAAGACCATTATTTTTATTCTTTCAGTACTACAGCCTTGCTTAGATGTGTGAATAAAAAGAAACAGATTACTGATCATCACATAAAGCTGCAACTGCATTCTCTCTCCCTACCCCCTATTTTCTCTTACAATCACCAACAAGCCTTCCAAACTCATCAGACTATTTTCTCAATATTGGTTTTAAAACAACTGGGAGAGCAGAACAGCAGGCTATTAACTTGGAATTGCTTTTGTTTTACCAGGCTATCATCCTCTTTCTGTTTTCAAGATGTCCTCTTAGGCTGGTAAGCACCCTCCTGGCTCCTGGCTGTGCTACAGGCTGTAGCAAGCCCCACATCTACCCAGGGACATACTGAGCCTAGAGCAAACTCATCCTCTTAACTCAGCACAGCACATGTGCAGGATATGGCATCCAACCCTTCTTTATTTTGCTACCGCTTCATTTGAAGCTCGTGTAATAGCTGGGACAGCATTATTAAACCAACACTGCCTTAGAACTGCTTCGGACAAAACCCATCAGCTTTCAGACAGAAGGGACTGAGAGATGCTTGCCTCACAGATCCATGGTGAAAGTGCATTGGTACAGACCAGAGCTGGAAGGAAAGTTGTCTCTTGATGAAGTTAACGGTATGGCTGATGACAGGAGTCTGCTAGGTACATTTGTTCACCTTAATCGCTGTGTTTTCTTACAGCCACATTCCTTCATACACTGCTCCTCTCTTTGTCTGAACTGACAATCTGTTCACCTCCATCTGCCAGTATTCGTCCTTTTCTTCTGGCAAATTTTTCCATCAGGTGCTGTGTTCCATGAGGATGTGCAAGCACTAGGAAAAATTTATACCAGCATAGGCTCCTACACTGCCTCAGGCACTCTGCATCCTTGGTGCTAGTTAACACATTCTGGTTTTAAAATAAATCAGCTTGTAAATAGCACAAGTGGCAGACAAGTTCTATATAAACCTATTCAATACCATGTGAGGTAGCTAAGAATGATTTGTTTGGCTGGATCCATGCCTACAAGCTGATGAAAGGAATACTTCAATCTCTCAGTATTTTATCCTGATGAAGAACAACATTATTTTCCATGTTGAAAATCTTCTTTCTCATGTCAATTCAGAGTTATGGCTACAGCTGAGATTAGAAAAGACTGCAGGTAAAATCTAGGAAATCTGTCCTCATTTAATAAATCTAACAATAGCTTTATGAGAAACAAAATGTGAAGAAGAAGTCAGGAAAAACTTCTTTACTGTGAGAGTGCCAGAGCACTGGAACAGGTTGCCCAGGGGGGTTGTGGAGTCTCCTATGTTGGAGATATTCAAGGCCCGCCTGGACAAGTTCCTGTGTGATGTACTCTAGGTTACCCTGCTCTTGCAGGGGGGGTTGGACTACATGACCTTTTGAGGTTCTTTCTAACCCTTGGGATTCTGTGATTCTGTGAAATAGAATCAACCTGACCTCCAAATAGGTCACAAACAGTAAAGGTTGCAATAATATAGACTCATATTGACTCCAGCTAAAAGTTTGCTTATTGCTATGTTTCTCAACACTTTAGAGAGGCCTCCAGAGTCAGCACACTGACTGAGCCAGAAGTCAACTTGATGTTTGGAAGCATCGCCCATCAGAGAGAACAGCAGACAGCTTTATGTGGCCACTTCCATAACCACCTCATGGGCCAAGTTTGATTGTGGTTGTCTGCGGACATGTCCACTAAGGGGTGATTTAGCAGATGATTCATTCACATCTCCAAGGACAAATTCACACTGTTCTGACATCAAAGATACTCCTTTCACTATGCGGATCTTCACCCAAAATACACAGGACAGGATGGTTTTGGCTTTTGAAGTAGCTGTGAAGAAAATGTTCTTTTTTTCTTTCCTATTTAATTGATCCCACTTTATGCCCAGCAGCAGCATCAAGAATGTCAAGGAGAAGCTGTGGTGGCATACAGCAAACACTGTGGTTTTTCACAGTGTTTTTGTTAATTACAGTCTTCTCCCCAAACACTGTTTTGAATGGCAACTATACAATATTAAATGCTCTTATTACTTTTATGGTTGCATATGTAAAAGGCTTGCAGTTCACATGTACTTGGCAGAGATGGTCATACACCATAAGAAGACTATAACTAATCCCTTTATTCCTATCACTTCCTTTCAGCAAGACGGCTTTCTGTACACAGCTTCTTGGACACCAAAGCATGGGAAGGTAACAATAACTCCTGGCAAGTAAACATCAAACCTTGCACTGCAGTCTGAGGCAAGAAAACTACCCAGACATCATGAAGTAGCACAACCATATGTTCTAGACCCGCTATGTTGGCATCTTCCTCCTTCCACTTGTGTCCTCCCCGTCCCATGCAGGAGCCACACAACATAGTTAAAAGCATTATAGAATAGGGGTTTGTATTGATAGAAATTAGAGATAGTTTCACTAGATACCAAGGATGCTCAATAAAATCTGCAGTTCCAAGAGATCAGTGCAGGTAGGCTCCAATTCAGACTGTTGAATGCAGAAGATTTGGTTGTTATCAAAATGACTAAATATCAGCATTTGTACATGTTGCAGTGTAAATGCAAACTGATAGGTCCTTGTTCTGAATAATACTACCCTTTCTGCATTTCCAACTCAAGCACCCACAGCTGGGCTTTCAAAGGAATGATTAGGCACGCTTTCCCTGTCCTCTTCTCCCTCAAAAGGGCCTTCAAAGAATTATCATCTCTTTGGAGAATAAAACGAGTACAGGCACAGCATACTAAACAAGAATCAGCAGCTGGTTTTTCCCATCCTAGAACACAATGCTTATTAACATTGTAATTCTTTTAAAACTAGTTTTATACACTTTTTGGGTTTCATGACAATGAATTATTAGCCACACAAATAAGCAAGAGGTGATTCTTTTGCATCCAAGCCATTGCACAGTTTGTAGGCAGACTCCAATACAGGGTTAGCTGTAACTAGGGTGAGTTTAATTAAAATTGTTAACGTGTAAGACACTTACAATTGGGAGCATTTATTTCCCTTCTGATTAAGTCTCACTACAAAGCCATCTCTTCTGAATAGTGATGCACAATAATTTACAGCACACACAAACCACACTTGCATCATTTGTGCTTACTAGTCACTTACAAAGTCTCTAGAAAACAACCCCACACAGTCCAAACCCAGAAATAAAGAGCAGAGACATGAAGCTGCATGAGACAGCAGGAAAAAATCCTGTAGATTAAATCAGAAACCTGACAGATTCACTGCATCTTTTTTGCATTTCCCGTGTCACTCAATTAGGTCCCAGAATTACTGAAGAAACATGAACTCTTATTACAAAATACAGCCACTGTTGCAGCAATATACAGTAATATTATAGCAAAATACAGCAATAATTGCTGTAAAACTCAATCTAACCAGTGACACCTATATGTATCAGATTTGAAGCTCAGCAAAGAGGAAAAATAGTAACCTAAAAAGAATGAAATTACACAGCTAGAGCACGAGAGACTCACAGCAAGACAAATCCTATTACTGGAAACAATGGTACATGACATATGTTCTGTTCAGTGCAGCATCTGAAAACCCACTTTTGCTAATCCTGGTAGTTTGACAATTTATTTAGCTTTTTATAGAACAGCAACAAGCTAGCTTTTTATGTTTAAGATGTACAAGCAATATACTTTTTAAAAGGCAGAAGTCCTTAGCATATACGTTATTAGAATATTGACAAATCTATATCATTTAAGTTTTCATCTCAAAACTTACTCATGCATTAAAGAGCTGGTGCATTTAACTGTTGAACATCCGTGTTCAGTATTCAGAATGATCAGTTTTAAAGACCATGAAGATCTTGTATATGTAGGTTCTAGAGAGTCAGTTCTACAAAAGCCCCCAGGCTTACATTTTCCTTGTTTTCAGTCAACAGCATCAACTTTCTTAAACAGGAGTTAAAATACAGAATGACAGGAGAAGTCACAGCTCATCTCTTGTTTTCCACAGCAACGTGCTGAGGTAGGTAAAAGATATCAAACGTGAACAGAAATACAGGACAATACTGTACAAGATGGGCATATAAATAAGACACTGTTAAAGAGAGGAGCCGACAGAGACGAAATATTCCTTAACACCACACTGTAAGCACTGTAAGAAATTCTGTCTCCTGCTGAGAGTTACAAAATCCCCAAATCCCAGCACTTCAGTTAAAATGGAGTCCAACACAAACATTACTACTTCTCCCTTGTCTAAACATATGGCACTATATTCAAAGCTGATGCGTGTATACTGGAAGGCTACAACCTGTTTTCGAAGTTCAGTTTTCTTATTTCAGCTGCCTAAGTCTATTTATTTTATTTTGATTTGGAAACATTTCAGCTTAAGCAGTCACACCATCACTGCAAGCCAAAAGGCTAAAGGAAACTTCAGAGGATTTTAATACTCTTTCAATATTCATTTAAGTAGTTTATTCTTGAACAGTTAAACTTACTGTGCCTGCGTGTGGACAGTGCTACTGCATATGAAGCAGATTTACTCAAATTAGGACCCCCACAGGCACTATTAAAATAACTGCAGAAGGCAGCAGATGACAATCACAATTGCTGAACATATGATCTTCTGGCAGACCTAAATTTAACCCTAAAGGGAGAGGATCTTTACCCAGGGTTCAGAAATGCAAACAGCAGGTACAGCCATTTCAAAGCACTGGATTAGAAGTGAACCACTGATGGCAGCAAGGGTGGGTGGCAGAGGACAACTTAACTGCAGGCTGCTGTCTATTTTGTTCTGGATTTCCCCTGGGGTGGACAGCACTGCAGTGTGGCTTAGGAGAAAGCTCACAGTACGGGTCATGTGGAACCACTAGGATTCAGCTGAATAAGGCCACCCAGTGTGGTTCCCATACAGACCCTGATGCTGACACCACAAGCAGTACAAAAACTTCAGCATCGTCCTTCCTGGGGCTACAAGTGGATAAGCACTTAGCTCTTCTGCCAAACGTGACAACTCATGCAAAGAGCTGCTGCACTGCATTAAATGAGTGAAATATTAAACTCCTGCTGTGCTGACTATCATGTTTGGGAAATCAGTCAAGTAAGTAACAAGCAATTAATGCATCTTTAGATTTCCATTAAGCATACATACAATGACAACAAAACCACAGCGATCTTTTGCTTTATTGATATTATATTGCTTAAGACTGCATTCCATATCCAGGTACCAGTATTTATGTCTTTAAAAGACAGATTACACTTTAATACGACAAAGCATTCAAACAAAATGGAAGAGAGATTCTTGACTCATCATAGACAGAATTCCTAGCATCCTGCACTGATGCTTCTATGCAAAATGGGGTTTTATTTGTTATTCTTTTCACTCCTAAACATAGACTTGATTCACTTGATTAGGTTAAGTTTTTAAATACCCACATGCATAAACACAATCATCATCTGTGCATTTCTAAAATACAGATCATTCATCTGCCAAAAAGGTAACACCCTAAAAATGGTTCGTGGAAAGAAACCTACCAAACAATAAACTGATCACTACTCCCACTTCTGGAATCCTCAACACAGATACCAGAGACGTGATGACAGATGAAGAAGGAAAAGGTACTCACAAATAACACCTTCTGCAAGCCATCCTTGAAGGTGTTGTGGATTTGGTATTTATATTTTCTTTCACGCAATCTGAGGTAGAAAAGCTCTTTCTTAAGGAAAAAAAAATATTAAAAATCACATTCACAGCTTTTGCATGCTCATTCGAGATCAGCCCCGGTGGAACATCACAGAGAAGTAAGCTGGTGATGTAACCGGCATCAAACACCGCATCAAATAAACCCAAAGGCTCTACGGGGTTATATTTTGCAAAGCCAAAAGGTTTTTCCCAGAGAGGAGGTTTAGCAAGCACAAACCAGCCACACTGTTTTCACATTCCTGGCGGGCTTGCTTTCTGCTTCCAGAAAAAGTCCCAAATCTGTATTTATTGTTACAGTTTGTCACCAAGAAAAAAACAATATGCTTTCTCATTTGATATTTAGACTGAAATATAAAAGCACCAAATGTTGTATTTTCGAATGCACCATCTCTGTATGAACATTGTAGTACAGTCCAAACCAAGAAAAGGCCATTGGTCCTTTTATCTCCATGGCAACAGCAGCATCTGTGAAGACAAACCGTATTCCCTCTTCACTGCAAAGTCAATTTATAGTCGCATATTATGACACAAACTCATAAGACAGCAAAACTAATCAGCAGCTAGGAGAGTCAGGAACCAAAGTATGAGATTAAGCCCTTGCTCAAGAGAACATTCTCCTGCAAGTTCTGTTTATCACTGTGAAAATTACCAAATGAATAACCAAATCAAGCTGCTCCTTTGAGGTGAGCCAGGTGGGGAACTTGTGAGCTTCCCGCTTCAGCTAACAAGGACAGTTGCTGAATATTTCATGGAATTAGAGTCTCTAAATCTCCACTTATACCTTCTTAATAGGGGAGACAATTAAACAAAGAAAAAAAGACTGACAAACTATTACTTAAATATTACCTTTTCCTTTCCCAAGCCTTGCCATCATTAGCAGCACCAGCAGAGTGAGAAGCCTCACAACTGTACAAACTACTGCCCTCCCATTCTCTCCCCTCCACCCCTCTTTTTGCACCAGTGGTGCAAGTATTTCAGCAGCATCATGACTGCGCACTAACAGTCTGTATCTCCAGGACATGACCATACATACAGGCTTGGCGAGTCACCTAAACTTGCTTTTATTTTAGTCCTGTCTGCAGTGGTCCTTTGTAAAACACAAAAATTAACCAAAACAACAAAAATCCCAACAATAAAACCAAACAAAAAACCCACACTACAAAAATTGCCTTTTTATTTCCCCTTCCCTACTTCTTGCCCCACACCAATGCTCACCACTCAGTCCTTGCGTTATCAAGACAGCCAGGCTTCCTCCCTTGCTTCATGAACCAATAAAATGACCATCTGCTCACATTATTAAGTTAAATATATACCAGAACACACTGATCAGGGCAGCTCATTTGCCATGGTCAAGTGATCAGTTCATAGTTGCTTTATGGCCTGCTGTAATACTTCCAGAATAAGAGAGAGCAGGTGGTCAGCCAAATGCTACCTATCACAGCATCACCTCTGATGTTCCCCCAGCTACAGAGAAGTGGGAACTGTTAAAGGTGCTGCTAAATAAGGTAAATCTCCAAAACAAACCGAACAAAGAACAGGTCAGGCAGGAGTTATTCTGGTGATCTTTGGTCCAAACTGATTTGCAGATTAGTATCTTTTGTGCCAAAAGGTGCTCCTTTTTGGTCAGTCACCTGTCTAAAGCTGAAGAATGAACTTTACAACCTCCCATGTACCACCACTAAACTCCTACACAGATTCCTGCTACACTGGAAACCAATGTCAGAATTTTATGTAGCAGACATGCACTTGGGTTTACCTACTCAGCTGAACCTTCCATTGCACAAAAGCCAACCTGGTGACAATTTGTAGAACTGCCAGTTCACAGCCCTTGAATCTCATCACCCTGTGCTGGTGCTATAGCAATGCATTAGGAAACCATAACTAATGCGGAGATAAAAGCCCCAAAATTCTCCATTCCCCCACATAACTGGCCTGCACTGCATGGATCAACAGAAACTGAAGCACTATTCATTTTAAGACAGCTACATCTAAACATACACTTGACATAACACTGCCCCACACAGCCCAAAAAGTGACCTACACAGACTGATGTGGCAATTCCTAAATGGCTCCATCCATACAGTTCACAGAACATTTACTGTGAGCTTGACCCTCTATCTCCAACCCATGTGGGCTCATGGCATGGACCGGGCACCTTAGCAAAATGTCCTTGTTCCACAACAAAGCATGCATGCCTTGAATCACACACCCACACAACACCACAAGACATTATATGATTACCTGATAACTTTGGAAGTTAAATATCTTTTCCACAAGGATAATTCAGAGAAATACAGATTTAAGACAAGTGTTTTTTCTATTGCACTGAAGACAGCCAGGAGGTATCTTCCCTTGCTCTAGAGGAGCTTTCAAATTATTCAAATACTGCCTTATTTTTAGCAAATACCAAAGACAGAGCACTGAAGACATAGTGTGGTTTCAATTATGAAACTGCACATCACAGCCAAACCCCTCCAACAGCCATCAATGCATCACCTAAATGTCTACTAAGAAAATAAAACTGTCCCATAAAGAGTCCATATGTAAATTTTCCAACCTATTGTAAAGCCAAACAGCTCGATCACCACTGATGTATGCGAACACACACAGCCTTGCCAGCTTGGCCGCTGGTGGCTAGCACTGCCATGCAGAGGTGGAATGAAAAGGAAAGAATAAGTTATACAGGTAGTCAGCAAGGTGCTCTCTGGATGATAATCAATCCAGATCAAGAAGGAAACACTTCCATCAGGTAACTGAATCTACTAGTTCTGTGAAACCGTTAATCACTTAAGGCCAGTTTAGAGGGATAGGAAGGACAAGACTGAAAAGTCAAATCAACAAGCAAAAAGCAAAGTGCACAAGAAAGAAATGCTAATGCTCAGCTGCTGCAAGCATGTTGAATTCTGTCACCACACGGGTTTGGAGCTCATGCCCTCTGCTCCTTCACCCAGGCTTCCCATGAGAGTTCTAGGACAAGGTATGCCCAAAAGGAGGAACCCTGCCTGCAGCTGTTTCATCATATATGAAAGGTGCTTTAGTAATGTAAAAGCTATTCCTCCCTCTTCTGTAGTGAATGCCACTGAAACTTTAATTTTAGACAGGGTAAGACTCATGAAGCTTTTACAGCACATAGCACATTTTAATGTGTTTGGTACAAGTTTTCAGTTTGGCTCTAGTTTTTGTTTTGATGTGTCCAGATATAATGATAACTGAAAACCACACTATCTGGCTCTGAACACACCTGAGCTCTTATTGCTGTATTCAAGATAACAGACTAACTTGCATAGTCTGTTAAGCATGCGCTCAAGCTGCACTTTGAGGCAATATATCTTTAGTTCACTGTCTTCCTCAGTTCCCCCCTAAAACAATATGAAATTCCCTGATGAGCAAGCAAGGGATAAAGTCTGCCCACATTTGTACCTTAGCAGAATGAATTAAAATATTTTACATTTGATTGAATACTACGAAATGGAAAGCCAGTAACTGCACAGGCTATTTCACCTTAGCTACTAACTTAGAACAGAAGGCTTTCTTTTATAAGAAAACAATAGTAAGTAGAACAGAACTGGGAACATCAGTTTGCAGCTTTCCCTGCTATAAAGACTACCCAGCAGGATACTTGTACAGTATGTCACTTGATGCCACTGTGTGAAAAGACCAAGACATAAGATGACCAAATTTTTTATCCTAGTGAGTTTGCAGTCTAAAAGTATTAAAGCAGACTGAAATGACCAACAAGAACTCCCATGGGTTTCAGCAGGGTCAGCTCACCATCAGAAGTGTTCAGTTCTGCTAAGTCCAGCTACATTAATAACCTGCCAACATCAGTGACCTGCACAGCCAGTGAGCTGGTTCCAAACCCCATTTCTCTCTGCTGAGATTTCTGTTCCATTACTGCAAGTAATAAACAGATCACCTGAGCAACAGAAAAGAGTATCCTATAAGATAGCTTCTGCAGGATCACCACACCTTATGTACTGAGTTGTGATTCATAGACCAGATGACATTTACAGGTGAAAATCACTCAAGGCCTGAATTCGTCATTCATGAATTCATGGGCAGGGACACCTCACACTAAACCATGTCATCCAAGGCTCTGTCCAACCTGGCCTTGAACACTGCCAGGGATGGAGCATTCACAACTTCCCTGGGCAACCCATTCCAGTGCCTCACCACCCTAACAGGAAAGAATTTCCTCCTTATATCCAATCTAAACTTCCCCTGTTTCAGTTTTAACCCATTACCCCTTGTCCTATCATTACAGTCCCTAATGAACAGTCCCTCTCCAGCATCCCTATAGGCCCCCTTCAGATACTGGAAGGCTGCTATGAGGTCTCCATGCAGCCTTCTCTTCTCCAGGCTGAACAGCACCAACTTTCTTAGCCTGTCTTTATACAGGAGGTGCTCCAGTCCCCTGATCATCCTCGTGGCCTCCTCTGGACTTGTTCCAACAGTTCCATATCCTTTTTGTGTTAAGGACACCAGAACTGCACACAATACTCCAAGTAAGGTCTCACGAGAGCAGAGTAGAGGGGCAGGATCACCTCCTTCGACCTGCTGGTCACGCTCCTTTTGATGCAGCCCAGGATAAGGTTGCTTTCTGGGCTGCAAGTGCACACTGAAGCCGGCTCATGTTCATTTTCTCATCGACCAGCACCCCCAAGTCCTTCTCCGCAGGGCTGCTCTGAATCTCTTCTCTGCCCAGCCTGTAGCTGTGCCTGGGATTGCTCCCACCCAGGTGTAGGACCTTGCACTTGGCATGGTTAAACTTCATGAGGTTGGCATCAGCCCACCTCACAAGCGTGTCAAGGTCCCTCTGGATGGCATTCCTTCCCTCCAGCGGATCAACCGAACCGCACAGCTTGGTGTCATTGGCAAACTTGCTGAGGGCACACTCAATCCCACTGTCCATGTCAGCGACAAAGATGTTGAACAAGACTGGTCCCAACAGCGATCCCTGAGGGACACCACTCGTTACTGGTCTCCAGCTGGACATTGAGCCATTGACCACAATTCTTTGTGTGCGGCCATCCAGCCAGTTCTTTATCCACCGAGTGGTCCATCCATCAAATTGATGTCTCTCCAATTCAGAGACAAGGATGCCGTGTGGGACAGTGTCGAACGCTTTACACAAATACAGGTATATGACATCAACTGCTTTACCCCTGTCCATCAGTTCCGTAGCCCCATCATAGAAGGCCACCAAATTGGTCAGCCAGGATTTCCCCTTGGTGAAGCCATGCTGGCTGTCACCAAGCACCTTGTTGTTTTCCATGTGCCTTAGCATGCCTTCCAGGAGAATCTGCTCCAAGATTTTGCCAGGCACAGAGGTGAGACTGACTGGTCTGTATTTAGTCTCATGGCTTATCTCACTACACAAACGTGTACTCACAGCAACAGTGGAAAAATCCCAGCAATTTTTATGGGATATTTCTCAGTTATGGGAGCTGCTGGGGGTCCTGGGATGTGAGGGAAAGGATAAACTGCTGCGGTTTGTCCCGCTGCCAGCATGTGCTGCCCCACCATCAACCAAGTTATCACAGTGATAAAATATGCAAGCTCAAAGCAAACACAAACGTGTAGAAGGACCACCAGAATGCTTCAGGTCAGAATATGGTATTTACATTTTGAGTCCCATTTTGGAATATTTTTCATGAGTATCTGTAGCTCTATCCTGAAGCCTCTGCATTCTCCATACTATTTATTTTAGAAAGATGCCCCAAAGCTTTCATAGGAAGCTGCTTCTCGTTTTCAGCTTTGCTGTTATTGATGAGTTGATGAACATTTGTGCTAGTGTTGAATTTCCTTTGCAATACTAATTTTACCCCTGTACGTTCTGAGCTTTGTATATCCATGCTGGTGTGTTTATCTTGTATACCCTCCATTTACACTTGCTATAGTTAGAAGCTGTTATTTAATCTAATATTTTTCCCTGCTAATGTTTCTCACTCTTCTTCAGGGGCAACTGAAGGGTACTTTATGCCAAACAGGCAAAATGATGCCCCAGAAGCCTCCATTCCCCACTGCGCTGGTGTGTGCCACTTCCACACTATATACTGTTCATTTCAAGAACCACTTAATTTCTCCAGGCTTACCCATTTTTTACAGGAGATTAACTTGTTTCTTATCATCTCACTGAAAATACTGCCTTTTGCCACAAGCTCCATCTCCCTCTCTCAAATTAACATGCACTAAATCCCAGCAGGTTTTCTTCTGGAAAGTCCTTGTTCTTCCCCAAAACAAAGACTCTGCTACACATCAGTTCAGTAGCTGCTGAATTAGTTTACTGACTCTCATCATAAATAAAAAGAGCAAGTATTAACTGTTGCTGGCAGCAGAAAAGAGTTGTGGAAAAATCTGTATAATATCACTCACAATAAATACTTGTCTGTTTGTCCTCTGAAAGCTCTATTAAAAGTGTCCTTTGTTTTCTGCTAAGCAACTTATGCCCGAAGTCAAGAAACTGCTTCCTTTTAAGTTACAATTAAGCACTCTGTTGAAACAAGGTTCTAAATAACTATTTATGCCTCCTCCCATTATGCAGAACATCTTTTAAAAGGAAGCCTGCTAAAAAAAGAAAATCTACCCCACTCAAATTAAAATACTTCGCTCAGTCCTACCACATATTGCCACTTAAACTGCTTTCTATTAAATTGACCACCTTAACAAACCTCTTCATTAAGGATGCCTTATTTGACTACAGATGCAAATACACATGGTAAGTAGCTCTCAACACTCTTATTCTCCAGTCCCTTCTGGAATCTGTCTTGTGCCAGATTAGCCCTGTTCTTTGAGATGCAAACTACTCAGACTGCCCCACACTGCATGTGACTCCAGGAAAAGGATCATCTGAGTTCACTTAACCTGAACTCTTAGTTAACAACTTGGTGTATTTTAAGTGTAAGTATTAAAACATCAAGTTCCCTGGGCACTTAGTATGTCCACAAACGATTACAAACATATCTGTTATTTGCAGCACTTTTTTTTTCCCTGCTTGCCTTTCCAAGGTTTTTGCTTGTTGGCTTGTAAAGAAAAGCAGAGGCATGTGAATATGCTCGATACCTGATTGCTCCTGTGCACATACATACATGCATTTGATATACTTTTACAAGGCACAACTCTTAACGAGGTAGGAAAGCTTTACTTTATTTGCTCCATAACCAAGTCTAGTACATTTATTTCCAGCTCAAGGTTGTTTGTGACATAGAATGATATCTGCTAATGAGCAAGAAGAGCCATGGGATCTGCAAAACACTCATTAGTCAGAACCATTTCAGAAGACCTGCAGTTAAAAGCATCTGCCCTGCTCCTATCCACTTGTAACAAACACAAGGATGCTTGAACTACAAAGCAAAAGATGTGTTTAAAACTACAAAAGCTTAAACGCCCTCAAGCTAAAGTAACTCTTTATGTATTTTTCACTAGAAGTTTTAAGTGTAATCTACAGAAACCTTACTATGGTGCTGTTAACTACAGATCCAATAATCTTTAAATTGACTTGCTCACTTTCAGGTAATCCTGCACTGGCAAAAACCTGTGATGAAGAAATTCTTCTAGAGATATGCTGTGCTCAAATCTGCTACTAGCTATTGCTTTTACATCCAATTAAGAAATCTGAGTGCTCTGAACACAAGGTACAAGTTTCCTTAGTCTTTATATGAGACAGCCTGAAGTCTGCTTATTCAGGTAACACTGCTGTTTGAAATAACTAACCCTCTTCTAACAACTCAAAAGAACTGTTTTCAGCAGTTCAGCATGGTACCCGCACGTCCCATGAAATACAAACTCACAGCCTGTGCTTTCCAGCTCAGCACAGCCCTCTAAGTTAAGCCACAAGGGAACACTGCTGTTTTTGTGGTGTGGATTTTGTTTGTTTGGTTTGAGTATCATCAATTTAACACGTTTTAACATCATTAAGCATTTAATTACCAGAAACCTCATGGTCTCTGGCACAAATGCCAAAACTTTGAGAGTAATGATTTCTTAATAGCTACAGACTGCCCCATTGTAAGTATTCATGTGACAAATGAGTGAAGAAAACTTATTCTGCAAAATGAAACCACTAAAATTCCAGTAAGCAACATTTTGTGCTACTCTATGGACTCCATCACTCCCAGAACATAGAACGTGAGATTAATGTCAGGTTTACTTGGTTTTATATGCTAAATTATTTGAACAGCTCAAAACTTCTCCACAACTTCTGGACCACATGACCAGAACTCAGATAACATAATACCTGGCTATTACTTTCTGTGCGGAAAATACATTTTGAACTATGAAGAATTAGAATGGCCTGGTGAAAATCTGTGAGAACCTGACTGGATAACCCCACAACCGCAGCCACTTGTCACTACTTCCCTTCTGCTTCTCCCATCCACCTTTTCATATTACACATGCTCCTGACACACATGACGAACACTACATCAACTGAGGGCTTGTCTGACTTCTCAGCAAGAACAGATTCTCTTCCAAATATCAGACTTACACTCTACTTGGTTGCCCATAATTAGAACTATTACCCTGAGTGAGAATTCTCAGGATAAGAAGCAATTTTAAGACACACTAGAGGTTCCCAGGCTTTCCACAGCCATGCGTCCCAGATCAAATGACTGCTTTAAAAATGAAACAAAGCATTCTCCAGCAACTTTTGCAGAATAGCCAACTTCAAGCTTTTACTTAAAATTAAAGTTCAGATTTGGTCTCCTCGCCTTCATTTAGAAGAAAATTTCAGAGCCTGCAAAAGTCTCGGAACAGTTCCCCTAAAACTGTAGAAATATTTACCTCAGACACTTTAATGGACAATACCATAACTGTCCTAAACTTAAAAGACCTTGAATAGGCCTGTGAATGGAAAACAAATATAAAAGGAAGTCTATAAAGTTACAGGCTTGAGCATGCTTGAGTAACAGCTTAAAATACATAGGAAACATCCAAGGCTGAAGTATTTCAGACACACAAAATGTAAGCGCAGCAGCAGCAGGATACCTGGAGTAAAGCCTAGAAGCCATTGCAGACCAGGACTAAGCACAGTATTTTGGCCTGAGTCGCTGTTCTGGGCTTCCTAGTATCAGGTCACAGCTGCTGTCCTCTCTAATAAAATCATACGCTGTTAATGAATCACACTATTACAGCTATTTAGAAAGCAATTACTTTTCTTCAGGATTGGGCTACGTTTTTAATAGCTAGTTTTAATTCAACATGCATGTCTTCCCTTATTAATTACATAATGCATGCACAAAGTGTTAGTTCAGATCCATTCCATCATCCTTTGGACAATGGAGCTGAGAATGCAAAAGCAAGGAAAAATCCTGCTGTGCATGGACCTGTTAGTGGGTGAGGTGGCACATCCACAACAGTAAATAAGGAGCAGCAGCAGAATGAATGCTAACAAGGAGAATGTAATTAATGCCTGCACATCTTCTGGTGTCTAAGTGAAGCCATATCTGTCACTGTAAGATGTTTCACAAACATTAGCAAACTAATGGGCAATGTAATACATCATTTGAGAAGAGAGAGAAGAAAGAAGTGCCTGTCTGTAGCTCTGGATATCACAATTCACTGGACACTGCATGTGGTTTTGTTCTTCAATATAGATATTTCTGACCTAACCCAGAATTACAGTAATTCACCCAACAATTAACTCATCCAGGGCATCTTCTCAGAAAAGCATTTAATTGGGCTACAAGTAAATAAAAAGAGTTCAGAAGTATTTCTTACATCCTTTGTTCATATTAATGACGCATTTTATTCCTAGCTTTAAACTCCGTTCACTGCAGCTGCTATTCAATGGATTTTATGTAACACCCTGACATTGCCATTATTTGTTTCATCTTTTCTACATAAACATAAGCTGGCATTTCATTAGTATTTCTTAGCATTTATTTACTGTGAAACCATTGTAAATATTTGGTCCCTAATTGCTTTAATAAAACCCAGCTTAAGTATTGTAGATGGAGGAAAAATTGCAAATTAATGGCCATTTAATTATTTTGGCAACTAGACCCATGGCAGATTTCACAATAAGGCGCTGAGACTCAATTTTAGTAACAAGACCAGTTAGAATATGTGCCCCAGAAATATTAGCTAGACGTTCAGTGGATCAATTGTATTAATTAGACAGACAAGACTGAAGACAACTGATGTCAGCAAATCCATCAATATGTTAATAAAGACACCAATGCCACCTCTCTCCCCAGGGTAAATATAAACAGAAATCTGGTTCAGTCTTTCAAGGATGCATTGCTGACTGAAGCAGGAAGCTATCACAGTTCCATCAGCAAGCCTGTCATTTATTCACCACAAGCTAATAGGAAGACCTGAGGAGAGAACAGAAATCACAGAGGGGTCCCCAAGTCAGGGTGCTCATGGCTGTGGCAACTCCACTCTCCAGAAATGCTAGGGAGTGCCAGCTGCAGGACTAGCTGCCCTTGGGAAGTGACAGCGGTGGGACTTGCAAAGCAAGAACATACTTGTACCCTAACACATCGTGGTGGTTTGTTGAGGTTTTTACCCTCCCCTTTTTAACCAGCTTTAATACTACTGTACTACTGCCACACAGATCACCCCAGTGAGACCAAACAGGACAAGGCTCGGGGGGAGCACCCTGGTGCCAAGCGCAGGCTCAGCTGCCTGCCTATCCCTATCCCACAGACCACATCTGAGTGTGCAGGCGCACGGGAGCTTGCCAGCCTGCCTGCCAGACACCCTGTCAGTGCGTGCAGCAACTCGGGGCACTGCTCCTGACAGCCTGCATAAGGAGAGAACAGCCCGCAGCCAAAACCACAGGAAGTGCCAAGGACCCTGCTCTGGCATGGGACTAAGGGTGAGCATCGATCTCTCATGCTATAAAGCAAGTCGGTGCCAACCTCCAATACCTGGGTTCCTATGCCAGAAGTGATGTCAAGGATGTCAGTGTTATCCTTGACATCTGTCACATGCTTGACAGTCATGCATTTTATGTATTATCTTTGAAAATGTATTTTCGACTTAGCGAAAGGTAAAAAAAAAAAAAGGGTTTTTCAAAACACTCAGAAATTTGAGGAAATTTCTGAAAGCAAACCCCACTTTGATGCTATTTGCTGATGTAGGGTCTACCTACTCAGTAATTTCAAAGTGAAGGGATTGATGCTGAAGAAATGGAGGAATAGTTCATGGCAAGCCTACACTTGAAGTTACAAGCTATAAAAGGAGAGCAATGCATTATCCAAAGTGAATTTCTGGGAAGAAAAAGCCCTGTCAATCAATACACAGCATGCATATAGAACCAATGCAACAGGCAACACAATCTCAAGAGCAGCTGCATGTGAAAAAGCATCCATGATATTCTCCTCATGTGTTACCTGCAGAAGAGGCAAGGGGTCGGCTATTTCAAATGTGTATTTCATAGCTATGGCTGCAGAATTATGGCAAATTTAGGGCAGGAATTTTGAGACAGTTTTAAGTTCAGTGGAAGCTTATAAAGAATCCACACACACCCCCTAAACATTCCAAAGCACCACTGTTCAAAGTATGTTGTCACTCCTCAAGCTCTCCTAAAGCCTGGATGATTCGAGAAGAGTTGAGTTTAACATAAGAATCCAAATAACATCATTCGCAGTAGCTTGAATAATAAACCCACAACAGTCTGGTTTGAAACATCAATCAAAACACTGTTCCCCCCACAGGCAGTCCCACATCCCAGCAACACCCAAAAGCAACGCTTCCTCCTTTCTCTCCCCACTTAGGATTTGCTTTTCTGTTTAATATATGCCTCAGCACTGCACAGAAGAGAACTTATTTAATACTTCCAAGGGGAGTAGAGAGACAACCAAAGCTAATAATACAGGAGCTCAGATCAAAAGGCTATCAGGTCTCAAAAGTTCCTTTTGCACATTATTTATTTTCGAATTCACTAACACCTTTTTTTGCTGCAAGCCAGGTCAAGTTACACACAACCGTGATCACAGTATCACAGTATCACAGTAGGTTAGAGATTGGAAGGGACCTCAAAAGATCATCTAGTCCAATCCCCCTGCCGGAGCAGGAACACCTAGATAAGGTTACACAGGAACGTGTCCAGGCGGGTTTTGAATGTCTCCAAAGAAGGAGATTCCACAACCTCCCTGGGCAGCCTGTTCCAGTGTTCCGTCACCCTCACTGAGAAGAAGTTTCTTCTCAGGTTTAAGTGGAACCTCTTGTGCTCCAATTTGTACCCATTACCCCTTGTCCTTTCATTGTTTGCCACTGAGAAGAGCCTGGCTCCATCCTCGTGACACTCCCCCTTTATATATTTATATACACTAATAAGGTCACCCCTCAATCTCCTCTTCTCCAAACTATAGAGACCCAGCTCCCTCAGTCTTTCCTCATAAGGGAGATGCTCCACTCCCTTAATCATCTTAGTTGCCCTGCGCTGGACTCTCTCCAGCAGGTCCCTGTCCTTTTTAAACTGAGGGGCCCAGAACTGGACACAATATTCCAGATGAGGTCTCACCAGGGCAGAGTAGAGGGGAAGGAGGACCTCTCTCGACCTACTAACCACCCCCCTTCTAATACACCCCAGGATGCCATTGGCCTTCTTGGCCACAAGGGCACAGTGTCGGCTCATGGTCACCCTGTCGTCCACCAGGACCCCCAGGTCCCTCTCCCCTACACTGCTCTCTAACAGGTCGTTCCCTGTTGTAACTATCAGTTGTAACTGTTAGAACAATCTGGGTTTAACTCACTGCAAAACCCTGCTATAGGATTCCTTATGCTGCGCCCTTCTCACCGTTCCTCAACTTTTGTTCTTTTTTATAATGCAAACTATGTTTTAGCATCACAGAATGGTTTGGGTTGGAAAGGACCCTAAGATCACCCAGTTCCAACCCCCTGCCATGGGCAGGGACACCTTACCCTAGACCACGTGGCCAAAGCAACCAGGTAAACCCCTGTCGGAGTGGGAGTCGGGCCCGGAGTAACGACGCAACCTCAATATGAGTATGATCGTTCTCGTTTATTGTTTGCATACACAGTGTTTATATAGGATAACCATCCTCTGCTACCAGATGTCGGAGTGGGAGTCGGGCTCGGAGTAACGACGCAACCTCAATATGAGTATGATCGTTCTCGTTTATTGTTTGCATACACAGTGTTTATATAGGATTCTAAATCAGCCACGCTCCTAAAGCAAAGCTATCATTGGTCCCCAACAACTGTTCACGCGCCTGTCTATACATTGCCTTTGGCTAAGCTAAGTTTTACACACATATCTCTACAACAGCAGGGTGCATGCCTTGTGATAAGCGGTGCATTCCTTGTGGCCAGCAAGCTCCTGTTTCAGCGTTCTGCTTACATTTCTTCGACTCCAGGCCTCCCCAGCTCAGCTGAGTCAGAAAGAGTTCAAGGCTGTCTCACTCAGTTCTAATCCTGGGTTGTGCAGGCCCTCGTGAGAATAACCATTGCTCCACAAACCCCAACTCCAGCACGACCTCCAAGCAGGACTCATTTTTCCACCACAACCCTTCAGTTTCTTGTAAGCTTAGTTCTAAAGAGGGTGCAGATGCATGCACAGGTTCTCTGCTGCTTCTAAGATGTCTACAGGAAGAGATTTAGACGCAGCGTTTTCTTGGGTGAATGAAGAGGGAACACAACACAAGGCTCCATTCTCTCAAGGTTCTCCTGCACAAGCTTTGCCCATGTGGAGTTCCGAGCACGACAGACCACCGCATTCCTTCCACAGAGTGTTCCTTTGCTCCCGGGGCCGAAGGAGCGTGCTTGTGGACACAACCCCTCCAGTGCCAGCTCCTCTCCTGGCAGCAGCGCACTTGGCCGGCAGCCCTGGCACAGTGGAGGCGCGGGGATGCTGGAGCAGCTGCTGGCTCCCGCCGGCACCCAGAGCAGGCGCTGCCCGGCTGCTCCTCGAGAGGCCCTTGGAAGGCGGCCACCCGCCGCACGCGCCTGCTCCGGAGCAGCTGTGCTGCATAGCAATGACCTTGGGTGCGGGCGCTGGGGCCGAGCTCTGACAGAGCAACCCTGGAAACATCCACGCTGCGTTTTCAGGCATGATCCATTGCATCTTTCCTGTCCATCCTTCCACCAGCACCGCTCTCCCCAGCCATCAGTATTAAAAGCCGGTATCTATGTAACTTAAATGACCCCTCAAACACAAACAAATACGACAGCTCTTAGCAGGCGTCTTGTTCAATCCACAGAAACGGGTCATTTTCCCAGGACAGCTTCAGCAGACCATTTCAAGCTGAAACCTGATATATTGAGCAGTTCACCCTAGGGCAACATCTTTGAAAGCTTGAAGGAACAAGGTTGAGTCATGGAACATTTTGTTATTATTATTTCATATGCAGAAATGGCTTGGAAACTTCAGAAATTCTGATATTACAATTCAGAATGATTAATACAGTAGAAAACCTGCATGCTTATCCCATTTCAATTCCCCTCTACATATAGCAGTTACCAACTTGTTTTGATTAGTACAAGTACTATAAGAACAAGGAACAAGATTCTGCTGTTATTAAATGAGCTAGACTAGACAGAAAATATTCCAATAACTATTTGTGTCTCCTCATTTTTATATTCTTTTGCATTATAGCTAAAATATTAACCACACTAGGTTAAATCAAGAAAGCCGTATTTCTCCTCTGTATTTCAGTATCTATCAAAAGCAGGTATCTTCACAGCAACAGGTTAGTATTTCAAAACTGCAGCTCCAGCGCCTAAAGGGGGTACAAGAAACCCAGAGAGGGGCTTGGGACAAGGGCCTGTAGGGACAGGCCAAGGGGAATGGCTTGAACCTGCCAGAGGGGAGACTGAGCTGAGCTCTTAGGCAGAAGCTCTTCCCTGTGAGGGTGCTGAGGCACTGGCACAGGGTGCCCAGAGAAGCTGTGGCTGCCCCATCCCTGGCAGTGTTCAAGGCCAGGTTGGACACAGGGGCTTGCAGCAAGCTGCTCTAGTGGAAGGTGTCCCTGCCTGTGGCAGGTGTTGGAGCTGGAGGAGCTTTAGGGTCCCTTCCAACCCAAACTAGTCTGAGAATCTGCCTCTAAACCAAGCTGAGAATGGGGTTTCTCTTTACTGCTGACTGTATCCATAGCTGTAAGAATAAAAATAACCAAACCCCAGCAACCGTCTGCCCCAGCTTTTCTTCAGTTGTTAGAGAGGTATGACTATATAAGCTTAAAAGGAATGAGACTTCAATACCGTGAAGCAGTATCTGCATTTAATCCTTGAGCCAAAATCAGCCCTACCATATAGACCATACATAGCTGAACTCTACCCATTTATAAATCTACAATTGTGCTGCTGTTTTCAGAGAGCTCAGCACTGAACCAGAAGTACAGCCAGAGACACACAATCAGGGTTTTGCCCCAGAAGGAAATAAAGGAATTTTATAAAGGTTTTCTTTATCAATGCTACAGGGAAGGATTTCTGAAAAGAAATACAAAATACAATTAGATCACTAAAAAGATGCTCTTGAAATTTAAAGGAAGAAAACTTTCAAATAATATTTATGTATATTATGCAATACTATGGGATTATAAAGCACAGAAATATTATAATGAATTCTAGCCATAAGCCTCTTGAACACGAGTTTGTCTAATACAGTCTCTTTCCCATGCAAATGCCTGAAAACAGAAGAGCACGTTACAGAACGGTATATTTGTGCAAGCACTGTGAATTGCTAGTAACCACCCTTAACATCAGCACAGCACCCAGACACATTTCAGGTGAGACCTTTGGGAAATCCCAGCACAAAACATGGTTCAGTTTAACTTTACCATGCAACATTGCTAAAAACACCCAAACCACCAAACCCAGAACGAAAAAACGAGTAACTAAACCAGAACAGTCTGGAACTTCGGTTCTGCCATGGGCTGTAAGAATGAAAGTCTTGACAAAACAGCAACTCTCAAGGAGATCCCAAGTCTGCTTTACTACACATTCCCCCCCCCCCCCCGTGCTTGGCAAGGCCTATTTTGCCCAGAGGACCACATGTGCCAGAGACCACCAACAGACACACAGTGAAGGGTACAACAAGAAAGGAAATGGGGTTTGTTTAGCCTAGAAGTGAGGGTCTATGGTGAGCTAACACCAGCTTTCCAGTGCACTAGAGAAGGTCACCAAGGATGAGGGATCTCTTCAAAGAGGTGCATAGCTGGGGAACTCAGAGAGGGCAGGTCCTCACCAAAAAAGGCATTTTTTTTTCCCTGTAGGGTAACTAAGCACTCGAACAGAGCCCCAGAGCAGTTATGAAATCTGCAGCTTGGAGGATTTCAGTATCTGACTGGACAACCCCTGAGCAAACCGGTCTGATTTCAGTGCAGATCCTGCTGTGAGCACGAGGTGGAGGTAGATGACCTCCAAGGGCACTTAAACTTGAGTCATTCTGTGATACAGTCATTTTCTGACACTTGCCCAGTTTCCAAGAACATACAGTTCAGTGAATCCCTAACCACAGAAGTGTCTTTGACATTAATAAACCTGGGCAAATTTTTCTTCCACAACTGTGTCTTTTCAATCTGTACAAACTCAATAGCAATGAGGTTATGTGCCAGAGCACTGCAAAGCCTTATTATGCTTTGCAGAAAATAAAA
The DNA here is from genome assembly GCF_033783945.1 of Neopsephotus bourkii. Lineage (NCBI taxonomy): Eukaryota > Metazoa > Chordata > Aves > Psittaciformes > Psittacidae > Neopsephotus > Neopsephotus bourkii. Next base: position 1,808,224 of record NW_026901417.1, on the reverse strand, counting down.
CCCAAACTTCTGTTTTCTTAATCAGCCTTTGTTTTCTGCTCAGTAGCTACGATCAAAGGAGAGGTTGAATGATTACTCTTACTCATCCTCTCTATAAACCTTTCAATCCTATTGACCTTTTGTGTTCCCGTCTCTCATCCCACCAGTCACCTCTCCACAAGCTGAAGGGCAGTGCAGTTAATCATTCTTTGTGCAGAAGCTATTCCTTGGATCATTTCCGATTCCTTCCCCTTCGCTTTTTACCACTCCACTGCAGTACAACATCTACAGGTCAACATTGCTTTTTTTGTAAGAACTGGAGTAAAGAAAACCTTCAGCAAACAGCAAGAGCAGATGTCTTGCCCCAGACAGTTGACTTTTTGGCAAAGAAAAGTAAAGAAAATGGCCTTTTGTGGCAGACTCACCTTTTTACTTCTTTATAGGAAGACAGATGATTGAAGGCCCCTTCCAACACAAACCATTCTATGATTCTAATAAAAATAATGAAAGGAACTTTACCAGGCAGATGGTTAGGTTGCAGCTTCCAGATGCAATCATCTTTGGAGGCTCTCTTTGCTTCTCTGGCCACACAGAACAGCAGTGAGGACTAGGGCAATAAGCCACCTTTGCTAGTCAAATGGGAGACAGATGGTACTGGAGGCAGTGATCAAAGGTACAGTAGGTAAATCTGTTTTCGTAACTGTGGATGCTGTTCAGTTTGCTAGATGAATTTCTAAAGAGCATGCCTCTCAATTCAGACTGTGCAAGCCTCAGCAGTGTAGGGTATTTTTGTTCTTTCACAAATAAATATTCAGAGATGTTTCCAGTATAAATAAATCAGAGCATTTTTCTATCTGGAAACAAAGTTAATTGACTTCCATTGTACATAAATGGGAAACTGGGCATTTCTTGTAAGAGAAAAATACTGATTTTTGGCTAACTTAAAATATAACCAGAAATTCAAACCTAAAACCTAACTGTAAATGCACCAGAACACCACTAGTTTTCTGACAAAGCTAATATCATTAGGATGCACTATGCAGCTCTGACCCTTCATAGCCTTACCAAAGAGCTATATCCAAGCAACATTTTTTTCTTCATGCTACATCTGATGCCCCCTGAAAATTAAGGTGGGGGGAGTGAATTCCTTATATTTAGGATTGTAATTCAGATAATGTGGAGAGAGGCATACAGGATTGCAGGCTTAATCAGGGAAGCAGATTCTTCTGCCTTCATGCAGGCACAAACTGAGAACTGATGGAGTTCAGAATGTGAATGGTCAACTGAAAGAACTTTAACGTCTGCAAGAGAGCCTCAGTCAGTCTTAGAGAAGATCACAAATGTGGATTGCTTCTATGGGACAAAATCAGTGTGTGTTGAGACTGATGAAAGGAACCCATGTAAAGAACAAAACCAGCAGTGCGGACAAGAATGCTTCTGGCAAATGAAGAAACTGAAGCACCAAGAGTGAGCCATCCATAGGAAGAAGGGTACAGCCCAGACAAGAACTGCCAGCAGCTCTGAGTTGATCTCTACTTTCTCAATGGATGGTAAATGCTTGTTACTCATCTGTGTAGCTTGTCTAGAAGGTATAATTAGCCGGAGGCATGGATATAAGAAAGGCTTTTAAAAATTAAAAAAAGGATGACAAGTTATTAATGTAGGTGGTTCCGACTTTAGTCTTTAATTTAAACTGAAAGTTAGTGTAAAAATATAGATCTTGGAACTCCCTGGAGTGTTACTGTTATTCCATGTCAACAAAGCAAAAAAAAACCACCCTGTAAGGCTGCTTTTCTTACCCAGGGCAACAAGCGTTCCGATAGCTGAGATTCTGCAATATTATATGTCCTGGATTCAGCTTAAACCACAACATATATATATATATACGAGTTATATATATATTAAGGTGCCTTCAACATATGTTGAGTGAGCAGGTCTGCAAACTGCAGATTGATCCAAGTGAAGCAGCTCTGCTTTGGTCGGGGTAGGAATTACCATGTCGCTCTAACAATGTGGAGTGCCCAGTGGAAAACCACCAGCACTAGTGGCTCCTTCACTTGATCTGCCTCTTGTCCTTTCACACGTCATGGAACGTGCTGTGTCATTACAGGCACTGCAGCAGGCAGACGAAGCCAAAGTTTCAGCTCTTATGAAGATCCATTTCAGTGTTCATTTTTCCCTTCGCAGGTGAAAGGAATGAACTCACTGCCTGAGGGAAGGCCAGCTGGCTACGCAACACCATCAAAGCAAAGAACTGGCTCAGACGCAACCTCTGCTCTACATAAGCCAAGTACCTTTGGCTTCTGTGGTCAGTACAATGCACCTCATACAAGTTGTCTTCTGAAACACAATTATAAGCAGATCTGATACTGTAGAGCGTAACACCAAGTCTCTCTCATGAGTCACCAGAATGACTCAGTTCTCACTTGCTCTTGTTATTCAGACACTGATACAATATGGCACTAGTCTGACTTGTTTAAGGTATATTTATAGAAGCTTGAGTCACTGACTAATGAAAGCTGCCTTTTTGAAATAAAAGGAGTGTTAGGGAGTCCGTGAACTCAATTCTAGCTCAGACACACCCCAGAGACACTGAGGATTTCACCAGTGTGTCTGAATCCACACTCACGGTATAAAACTTATTCAGCACTTACTAGTAAGAAGTATGTAGTTTTCCTTCCTCAAGGAGGATGTGCATTTAGACGACTTTAGATCTGTGTGCTCAGATAAAACTTAAGAGTTTTCACTCTCTTCCATGATGCAGACACCCAGCTATTGCATAGAATCTTTATTATGGGAATATAATCTATTAGAACCATACCAGGTTTAGGATCGACCTCTATCCTAACTTCTTGGAGGCAGGAAAGGTTCAGAGGCATGAACAAAATCAGAATTCATGAGCTGAGATAGAAGAATGAGAAGTGGAACTGCAGACATGAGCTCACGCTTCCTTCACTCCTTTCCAACCTGAAATATCACAGCCCACACTGATGTGTAAAGCTGACAGTAACAAACTATTTCCCTGCAGGGTGTTACGATGCATTTTGCTAAACAAAACACAAGAGCTGACCCTGCAATAGTTGTTCAGGATCACTTGCTAGATGAAAGCAACACCTGCAAGTTGCAAGACAATGAATGCAGTATAAAAAAACCTGCTACTAAAGAACAAACATTTGCTTCCCATGTTTGCCTGTCTATAGCCCATGTGCTGAATTAATGCATTAGCTACCTTTAACACAGAATCCTAGGGCAAGGTTTCTGTTTTCTGTGGTAGAAACTTCCTCAATTCATAAACCAAATGGGGCATTTATTCATTCATGATGTGATCCTCGTTAGAAGAGGTTCTTGAAAACCTGTGAACCCATTTGCCGAAAGAATTGCTATAAATAAAAGAATACTGTGAAAGAATGCTGAAGAAGAGGTGAATGGATTGCCAAGATACAGAGAAATGTAGTATGATGGGTACTGCAACTGGCTGCACAGCTCCAAAAATACAACCTACAGCAAGTCGGCAGTCCCTGCCGATGCATGCTGCAAGGACAGAGATTTGCAACTAATTCAATAGACACAAAAGCTTTCCTACTGCACTACTGGCAGTGGCTGCATGCAAAGTTAAGCATACCCTTCCCTGCTAATCTGTGCAAAAACCCTCCATGTGCCAAGGGTCAATAGTCACAGCACCACATTGCTCTCCTGTCCGGGTACTGCTCCACCCCATGTATAAAGCTGAAGCACAGGAAGGTGCTTGGTTTGGTTCTTGTTTGGTTTTAACTATGCTTCGAGATGCCCAGTACAAAGCCTCTCACAGTATCTTCAGTGCTGCCTTTTCCAGTGGAAAAGCAATACAGTTATTTTTGGTGGTCATGAGATTAGAAACGTGGTTATGAAAGGTTTCTTTGTTTGCTAGTTTTTTCCACTTGCCTCCCACCCTCCTTTCTCCTGCTGCTTTGAATAGGATCAGATGTGGAAACATTTTATTCTAACAGAAACTATTCATGTACCAAGGTGCCTTTGGAGGTTTTTAGGAGAACTTACTTTTCACCAATTAACAGGCAGTATAAAAATGCCAAGTGTTTTCAAATCAAAATGAAGCAAACCAGTAAAATCATATATCAGGAACAACCTCTACAACTGGTACCAGACAGAGTGAATCAAATAGATGCAGCTTCTCTGGAGAGGCAGGAAACTGCTGTAGTATTAGGGCTTTAGGTTGGGTTTTTTCCTCTTTTCCATATGAAAAGATGCTGTTAAAGCAGCTTTTTCTTTCAGCTGACAATTGAAGGCTATTCCATCAAGCCGGAGTTCTTCAGAAGTTCAACAGTCTGGCAGGTTTCAATAATAGATATTTCAGAGTAATACTATTCAATCATCTTTTATGCACTACTATTAAGTAAAGCAGATTCCCCCTCCCCCGAAATAGATCTTCTTAAAGTCAAATATTTCAGTCCACTAGTTAAAGGCCATTCAAAAAACAAACCCCAAACCAGCTAGATATTCAACAAAACATCAAAAAAATGGAGCTATAAACCCCATTCTGACTGACTGAAGGTTATTTATAGCATACATATGTTTCAGGATCCAAAGCATTAACCTTTCCATAAGCAGACTATTCTCTCGCAAGAAGCATCTGCTGAAAGGGGGCAGATGAACAGATTGTTTTATGCCAAACCCAGTGTGACTTGAAGCCCCACTACATTATAAATAACGTTTTTGATGAGTCAGCAGATGTGTCCCTTGTTTGCAGAACTTTTGGTAACACTTTGAATGAAATCATTTTGTCACCCAAAACGGTATTTTCTTTCTGTTCATGCTCCATTAAGCTTTTGTACTTCATCAAAGCGTAGAAGGGACGAAGTCATCTCAGGTACTGCAATCACCAACGCTGGCACCCTCACCACGCTGGGGGCTGGGGGCGTGTGACCATGTATTATTCGTACCATGTCCAGGAGAGGGCAATGTCTTGCTGTGGAAAAGATTTCGCACTCCGCTCCCTTTGCTCGGATACACAGGAAAAGGAACTGTATGCAAGCAGGAATAAATAGCAGCGCTATTAGGAAAATCACGAGCAAATATTCTGAAAGGAAGCTAAGAGCGTGATTCAGTTTGATTTTGCTCAGTTCCAGCCACTATTAAAGCTGTCCAGAATAATGACATTTTAACTTCCCACTGCATGATAACAACTGCCAGAAGGAAGCACTTCACTGTTTCTTCCGAGCAGATGACCAGCTACCAAGTGTTTCCAGATCCAAATATTAGGTAAATTGATGCAAAAACATTCTGGAAGTGTTGTTATCCGTGGTCAGGACTGGCACTGTTCTAGTGCTTCACTGGGCCCTAAGTAAGAAGTAAGAGCATTAAAGGCTCCCACTAATGCATGGAGAAACACCAGGAAATTGTTCTTCCTTTTCATTACAGACTAATAGGGAATGATCAGTGTTAACTGCTTTAAAACTCGCACCTTTTTAAAGCACAGCAAGAAGTCAAGGCCAGGTTGGACACAGGGGCTTGGAGCAAGCTGCTCTAGTGGAAGGTGTCCCTGCCCGTGCCAGGGGTTGGAGCTGGAGGAGCTCTAAAGTCCCTTCAACCCAAACCAGCCTGGGAATCTGGGAAGTCCTATGAATAGATCTAGGATTTGGGGTGGGGGAATTTTGTGCAGGTCTTTTTTTTTTTGAGGTTTCAGGATGAAAATCTTTCCCAAATCCATCAGTAAATCTGAACTTCTGATCGAAATGACAACTCAAATGAAAAACCTCCTCCTTTAAATCAGGACCAGCAGCGTGAGATACAAAGGGAACTGTCTAATCTTCCAGTAATAGAAAGAGCAGCCAACCCAGTTTGGACCTGCAATAACTGAGAGATGACAATAGCTGCAGTGCTGGTCCAATTCACAAAGCTCTGCAAACCAACCTTTACGCTGTGTAGACATGGAGGGTAGGTGATTTGTCAGCCAGGATGGTCTGTTGGGGCTTTGGTTTGGTCGGGTTTGGGGATTTGGTTTTGTTATGGGTTCTTGTTTGTTTGTTTTAAAAAGCATCAGAACCCAAAATTCTCAAGTGTGTGACTGCAATAAAGGGTGCTGAAAGCTGCCTTGAGAGATCACAGTTGCCCTAACAGCATCATAAAAATCAATCCCTTTTCACAGCACAATAAACCACCAGTGGTGCCTTTGATGCTTTTCAAAGGCTGCAAAGAGCACTGAAGAGTGATGAACTTCAATTCTTTGACATAATAACTTGCTCAATAAAGCCACAATGTCCTAAAGTGCAACAAAAATTCATGTTTCAGATAGGTAACCTGCACATGTATGAACCTTCACCATCACTCATTCATTTGCAATAGTGTCAAATATTTCACTGTTACTCTTGAAAATGTGTCCCCCAGGAAACAGAAAGAGCAATTATAGTTGAAAAGCATTGTCAGCATTAGAAGAAATAGGAGTGAATTGGCAAAGGTAAATAAGGACTGAATGGAAATGGAAAAGTTTCATGTTCTAAGATAGTCTTGCCATAGGCAAGATGCCCTCCAGGCTATGAGAGTTTACACAACTACTATGAAGCAGAACAGGGACATTAACTTAACAGTTAACCCCTAGGTTGACTTAATGGATTTGAAACAACTGGAAGGTGCCATACCTTTGTTTCCTCTCTTTAGAAAAGGACTCCTGATCCATTGTCAATACAAAAATTGCTTGAAGACATGCTGCAGGCGTGGTAAGCAGCAGTCTCTGACATGTGGCTTGGCTGGCAAGGTTTTGGTAGCAGGGGGCTATGGAGGTGGCTTCTGTCAGAAGCTGCCAGAAGCTTCCCCTGTACCCAACAGAGCCAAATGCCAGATGGCTCTCAGATGGACCCACCTCTGGCCAAAGTTGAGCCCATCAGCAGTGGTTGTAGAGCCTCTGGGATAACGTGTTGAAGAAGGGGAAAAAGTCACCATGCAAAAGCAACGGCAGCCAGAGAGGGGAGTGGGAACATGTGGGAGAAACAGCCCTGCAAGACCCCAAGGTCAGTGCAGACGGACAGGAGGAGGTCCTCTAAGTGCTGGAGCAGGGGTTCCCCTGCAGCCTGTGGTGCAGCCCATGGTGAGGCAGCTGTGCCCCTGCAGCCCACGGAGGGCCATGGTGGAGCCAGGGGGATGCCTGAAGGAGGCTGTGACACTGTGGGAAGCCCAGGCTGGAGCAGGCTCCTGGCAGGGCCCGTGGCCCTTGGAGACAGGAGCCCACGCTAGGGCAGTTTGCTGCAGGACTGGTGACTGCCGGGACCCCAGGCTGGAGCTGTTCATGAAGAACCGCATCCCAGGGGCAGGACTCTCTCATGGGAGGGACCTGGTGCTGGACCAGGGGAAGAGGGTGAGGAGTCCTCCCATGGGAGGAAGGAGCAGCAGAGATCATGTGTGATGAACTGACCACAGCCCCATTCCCTGCTCCACTGCATTGCTCGGGGGGGAGGAGGTGGGGAATTCAGGAGTGAAGTTGAGCCCTGGAGGAAGGGAGCGATGGGAGAAGGTGTTTTAAGACTGGATTTTACTTCTCATTATCCTCCTCTGATTTGATTGGCAATAAATCAAACTAATGGCCCCAATCAAGACTGTTTTGTGGGTGACAGTAACTGAGGACTGATCTCTCCCCATCCTTACCTCAGCCCAGGAGATTTTCAGTACATTCTCTGTTGCCTAGAGGAGGAGGGGGAGGGATAGAGCAGCTCTGATGGGCAGCTGGTGTCCAGCCAGGGTCAGCCCACGCCAACACAATGCATTCACTAAAATGGATAATGACACTCACTGAAGTTCGGGTGGTGTGGGACACCCCAGGCTTCAGCCACATTAATGTGTATTAACTCAGATTCTACACGTGCACAGGTACTTACTGTGTGCCTGCACTCATCCGCATTTCTACTCATGTAAAGGGAAAAAGTAGGGCTGCTTTCCTTTCCCCTGTGTTTAACCCACAGGTTTAAAAGTCCCTATTAGCCTGCGTGATGCCTCTTAAACACTGTCAGGAAGCCAAAGTTCCTCTTCCATAAATATCCTCTGGTAATTGCTCTGCTGACTGCAGCCACTGGGTCTAGGGGGAAGGGGATCTTATCTGCAGGCTGGCTTCAGCAGAGCGCACACAACTGTTCTGTTCAAGACTCAGGGCACACACCTGGGAGATACAGGTACCACACGCAGGCAGACTGCAGCTTGTCCTCGCTCCCTTACCCCAGACATGAAGTGCTGTCTGCTCCACAGCATGTAAAGTGTGAGTTAACGTGCAGATCCCGTGCTGGGTCAGAACCACATCACCAGTGCGTTGGGAACAGCTTTCCTTTTGTGGAAGTTCACCTAAATTCCAGCTTCACAAAGCCAGGATTTTCCTAACCCCATACATACAGCATTTTGAAAACCAAACCAGAACAGAAATATCCCAACTGGATTTGGCAACTGCACACATGAGGGCAGCACATCCTTGAGAACGCTGGGGGCAGTTTATTACAGTCACTTATGCCAACAGTGCCGAAGGGACCACTTTCCTACCACCTAAACTAAGTCTATTGAGTTCATATCTCTGTATTTAGTGTTTGGAGTGGGTTCAGTCTTTGGTTTGTTTGGGGTTTTTTTTTTCAGTTGGCTTACGCCAATCTGTGTACCTTACTGCCTGGAGATCCTGAGCTTCAGCAGGATTATCACATACACACAGTGTACTATTTCATGTTAACAACAATAACGTATCACAGAATCCCAGCCTGGTTTGGGCTGGAAGGAACCTTAAAGCTCATCCAGCCCCAACCCCCTGCCACGGGCAGGGACACCTTCCACTGGAGCAGCTTGCTCCAAGCCCTTGTGTCCAACCTGGCCTTGAGCACTGCCAGGGATGGGGCAGCCACAGCTTCTCTGGGCACCCTGTGCCAGCGCCTCAGCACCCTCACAGGGAAGAGCTTCTGCCTAAGAGCTCAGCTCAGTCTCCCCTCTGGCAGGTTCAAGCCACATACTGGGATGTAAAGGCCTACAACTCAACAAGAATAACTGATCCAGTGGTTGTGGCAGAAACTAATCACATTTCAAGCAAACTTCTGCAGCTACTCCTCATCCCCCCCGGCTGCAAGCTCAGCCAGGCACATCTGGGTTAAGCACGAGGGTTGTCCTCAGGGGGGACCGTGCAGGTGAGAGGAGGCTGCCAGGGGCATCAGTTACCCTGGCTCACAGAGGACAGCAGCAGAGCATGGACAGCACCGCTGGCCACAAACACCTCGAGATGAAGTGCCACAGAGCGGGTGGTCAGGAGACCATGCTGCAGCGTGGTTCACTGCAGCTCATGTTCACACATCACAGAGATTAACTGAAGTCATGAAACCCAGCACAAAGGGTGACTAAACCATATCTTACTGTAAGCCTGTGAGCCACAACAAGATGTCTTTATGTTTGGGCTTGAGGCTCTGAACCATCACTGATGGATTTCAGTATCCCAGAAGGCATCCCTGCCCAGCACACAAAATCCTGCATCACCTTTGTCCTGCTCATGCCCAAGACCAAACTGTCATCTAAAAATGTAAATAATCTTCTTTCTACCACTTGCACAGCAACTCAGGGACATCAGCCAAAGCTGCTGGGTCATCTAAAAGTGATCAGATCCTTACATTTACTGCTTTGAATAACAAATTGCTTCAGTCAGTGCCACAAACTTCTAGAGAATTTCAGCAAAGCTTCCATGTAACTGAACAAAAGTGATTTAGAATCTATCAGGTATTTAAATCAACTGAATGTAAGTACTGAAGCTCAGCTTACTTAAATGGGAAATTAGACAGTATGAATATCCCTGATGTGTGCCCTCATCCCAGTCACTCCTCCAGCTCAGTACATCCATATCCACTCAAAGCATAAGAAACCTGGGGCGCAGAGCAGTGGAAAACCGGGCAGCCTTGGCATTACACAACACAAGGCAGCATCCAGAGCCAGCCAAGTCCATCCTGCAGGTAAACCAAGCACCTCTAAAAGCAGATGTGCAAACACAAATAAAGTCACTTCTCCAGGCAACCATCTTTACTCAGGGACAACTACCTGACGAGACTGACACTTTGCATTTGGAAACAACCAAACCTACCAACAGGCCCAGGGAAGGGGAGGGGGAAGCAAACTGAATTGCTTTTAATTCCCTTTCCTACCTTCACTTGTTTGTCTATCACGCATGAGGCATTCTTCAGATCTAGCAAGGCAGGAACTAAATCCTTATGAACGTATTTATACTTGGTTACACAAATATACCCATGAATCCACCAGAACTATTTCAATAAATAGAAGTGTTTCATGATTCTCCTGACATTCTGCCTGCCTGTTTCATCCTTGGCTATGGATGCAACACATGTACTTTTAAAGTTCATCATTCTGCTCTGGCATGCTGTCTTGTGCACAATTAACCTGCTATCTTTTAAGCTCCAGCACACAGAAGAGATTGAAAAGGCCTATTGCAGTAACTGCAGCATTCCTATTTTGACAGAGGTATGCATTCCAGGGAAGAGAGAGGTGAGAAGGGAGAACAATGCTGCTCTGATACAGGACTGCACGTCCAGAAGAACAAAAGGGAGCAACAGCTTCTCTTGGCAGGGTTAGGCTGCTCAGCTCCACATTAAGCCAGCCAGCATTCACTGGTGCTTTACAAGCACTTTTGGGCTCATTTACTAACACCTAAGCCTAGATTTTCAGACATCACGTGAGCCTCCATCTCATCCCTAAATCATGTATTAAATGTTCAGCTTCCACCTCCTGCAGAGGTGCAACAGTCAGCAGGACACCGCAGCTATCACTAGAGCAGGTAAAGGGCTCAAGCTGGCTTTTAGGGCTCCCTGTTGTTCAGAGGTGCAGTCCTACATGAAAAAACACACCATAATTCTGTTAGGTAAATACCCCTTTATGTACGCAGCTAAACACACATCTATCCACACACAAAAGCAAGATCCCTGTGGAAGCCTACAAAAAACCCACGTTATTTCTATGTGGAATGAATGATCATGCTATGAGTTTCCAACATCAACAAGGACTTGCATCAACCATACAGCATTTTCAGTCATGCATAAATATAAGCCTTTCCTGAGTCTCAGTAGATTGTCTAGGCTAATATGTATGTTTAGCAGGCTTAATTCACTCTGTGTGGAGAACAGGTACCCACTGATCCCTTCCTGATGCATACAGACCTTTGCTACTTTTAAAATGCTGAATAACTGCTAAAAAATCTTACTAGAATAGTATAATATGGAGGACTTGTATAATCAAAACAGAAAGATGCCAAGGCCTAGGTGACAACAAGGAAGCATCCTTTCATATGTTACAGGACTGATCCTTAAAAGCCCAGTGAGACATCCAGAAGACACTTTCAAACAGCATGACACCTAAACATCATCGTGACTTGTGTCAAGTTTCATTTCTGTGTGGAAAAATAAGCTTTGGTATCTAACTAATATCTCAAGAAATCAGGAAACCTACAGAGAAAAAAGATTAACTTTGGAGTGCTATAATTGCAGAATACATTATTCAGAAACACTTCCAGCTCTAAGGAGAGCCCAAATTCCCTCCCATAGCAATGCTTTGCTTCCATTTCCCTCTTTGTGTAAGCTATTTTCTGTGGGCTTTTGGGGTTGGTTGGTTGCTTTAACCCAGATTTCTCCCATCAAACTGCCTGTCCCCCAGCCACGGCCCCACCAGTGCTGGGGGGACAGGACCAGCCACACAGCGCTGCGGAGCAGGACCCTGCAGGCACTGGGTATCCTCCCACCTACATCCCAGCAGGAAGGCTGGAGGGTAGGAAGAGACTCTCCTGTCAGTTGTGGACCTTTCCATACTGTTTTAGTCAGATCCAGTTTCGATTCATTAACGCAACTTGAGGACATTGCACTGAGATGGTCACTAGTCGGTTTGCTACTAGTTTCCTGCATTCACTACTCTAAGCTTCACATATTAGGATATCAATCAAGCACTGGTAGTCTTCTACACTGGGGTACAAGAACGTGGCAATGAAAAGGCTGATTCCACCAAATAAATGGCCCACATCTGTTATTTTCCGCCCTGTGCTTGATGAAAGCTGCTGTTCTCCATTTTGATGATTATCTTTCCTTCCAGGCATCATCTTTAATACATCCATCACATACAGCTTTCAGGCTTGTCATTCATTGGGTACTCCTCAGTGAGGCAGAAATTGGATTCTTGGCAGCAATTCCCCCTCAATCTTCATTACTACTGGAATTGTTCTTTAATCCTTGCTGATCTGCCTGTGTCCAACCCCACACCTCCTGTTTGCTAAACCACATTCTCTGCTCAGTTTGCTCCCTGCTCCTGTTCCCACTCCAGAAGTTTTTGTTTCTCCTCTCTCAGTACAGCAGGTTCCCTGAACTCCCACATTTGCTTGTCTGTATGGTAAAGGAGAAGCCACTGCCTTGTCTGCACTGGCTCCTCTTTTAACTTATCAATGCAATGCAAGGACATAGACATTCCTGTGGGAATTCCACTTGAAAACACGGCTGTTTTCTTAAATTAGCTTATGTTACCCATTCCTTTGATGGGAAAGTTAATCTTTGCCACAAAAATAAATCATTTGGCAGCTGAAAACAAAGCACTCTGCAAAATTTAAAGCCCTACAGCTATCGTAAAGCTTGAAGGAAGCTCTAAAACAAAGGGTATGTTCTGTGTTGCTTTAACACTAACACATGTAAATGAATTTAAACAAAAATGGTTTAAATCCTGAAAAGGGAGGTGCTGGAAAGGAAATATTTGCTGTAATTGATTCTTACACTGAAATTACTAAGCAATCACAAATATTCACAGCTCTCATATCTGTTTCATACTGAAACTTCCACTGTCCCATCATGACAGCATCTCTGCAGTCCAAAGCATGAAATCCAAAGGTATCATTAGCCACCAGGACTATAATTTTGTTGTATTTACATTTACATACACATTTAAGGAAGCACTGAAATCGTAATTTCAGACTCTCAAAAGAGCCATGAGTTTACTGGTATGTTCCTTTAATATCTGTATATTTCCCCATGGGACAGAAATCTGCATTATCTGCTGATTGGTTTATGGTGTATGGCTCACTAACCGTATGTACCAAACTCAGATAGTCTGGCTTACTCTACACAAGTGTAGGTCACTATTCTGATAGCTTGAAAGTGTTAAGCTACTTAATGCTTCTTTTCTTAAGCTAAGTGTTCCTGTATTATTGCAGTTTCCAATGACTGTAATCATCTCACGTAGTGCTGCAAACTACACTTTTCTACAGGAATATTACTTATAAATAGGGTTTTTACTGCCTTCTCTCTGGAGCTGGATGTTAATGAACTATTTGGATAACAGATCTCGTAACACTGCAACAGCATGTGGGCCTCCTGCTTTTCTTTTAGCCCAGTTTCCACAGTGCAAGTATACTGGGAATCTGACAACCTTTTGGAAACGAACGACCCCCCCATCTGCCTTTTGTCGTAGCACTGAGAAACTTACACTTATGCTTCAAAGTTACAAAGCTTCAAAACCAACTTGAGAAAAACATTTTTCCAAAGTCAGTCTTTGATCAACGATCAAGGTCTGGAACCAGCATGATTGGACCCATGCTCCACCAGTGAGACAAGGTACAAACAAAAGCATCTGCACGATCACCTTCACATCATCACCTTCGTATTTGCTTCTCTCTTTGAATAAAATAAATGCCCTTGAGAGACTTGTACAAGACATGGTTCCAGTTCATTGTCACTGGGACAGGAGCATGTGCCCCGAGGGGTTTTGGCTGTTGGAACAGAAGCCCCTCCTCGTTAATGCTTTAATAATGTACCTGTTTCAAGTGGAACATGGATCTAGTTCCCTGAGACAAAAATCTGCTCTGAGCAAATTATCTGAAGGCAGATTTGTTACAGCCAGAGTTTGATTGCAGTACCCCAGCTCATTAGCAGATGCTGATCCCACTAAGTAATTAGCATGTTTCTTTAGCTCTTAATCCTACCCTGCTATGTAGCAGAGGGAAGCATCCATGGGAAACACAAGCAGCAGTGGGAATGGGTAGCTCTGCAAGAAATTACACATAAAATTGCCCACGCATTAGCCAAGTCAACTTAATGGATGCTGAGCTTGAAGGAAATGCTTGGGCCCTCATGCTGCCAGTATTTGAGGCCATTGCCTAGAAACAGGCTTGGCAAGTACAAATCCTTTTCAGGGGCCAATTTTAAGTGCCATGCAAGCTTAATATTTCATAAATGCCTTTCCACTAGTGAGTACGGTCCTGGAAGGGGCTGGTTTGCTTTGCTCCCTGACCTCCAGCACTATGACCACAGCAACAAGTTGCACGTATCTTCCTTGCTTTGCAGCTGCTCCAGAACAATGAGGTTTTCACCACCTCATAAAGCTACATCAACTTCACCCTTGCCCACAGCCACCTGAAACGGCTCTCTGTTTGTCACTCTGGCTAGGAATTCCCTGGGAATTCATACATCAAAACTGAAAGCAAAGTTGCCAGACAAAACCCCTTGGTGCTGCACAAAACACAGCATGCTATTGTGAAAGAGAAAGCAAACTACATAAAGAAGCCCCAACACTAAAGTAGCCTTAACAGATGCAGGACTGGAAGGCAGTTTACTTTGTTCTTCAAGAGAAAGCAGAACAGCTCTCAGTAACGAAAACTCAAAGTGCATAACAAAGTCTAGTGCCTAAGGTCTGCCAGGGTGGCTGGAAACCACTCTGGTAGGACAGGAACAATCCCTTGGTGGCTGGCTTGAAATGCTTAAACTTCACCAGTTTTCCACACTATGACAACCCAGGCATGCCAGTACTGACCTTACAGAGTCAGCACCTTCAGCACTGTCCACTTCTGTTCAGAAAGAACTTTAGGCAAAATACCTTGGAAATTAGTTAATTTGGAAGTTGGCATTCCATTGCCTGGCTAAAGGCAACTGTAGCATATAGATTAGAACTCCTGTTCCAAACACAAAACCAACTGAGAACCAAGCAAAGGTAACTTGACTGCTAACAAGAGTCTTAATTTCCAAGTATCTCTTGAAATCAAAACAAGAAAGCCCCATTCCCTGTTTGTGACTTGTGGGATATTGATCAAGACTCCCCTGTTATTATCATGTACTCATCTAAGCGACCCACTCCAATAATTTCTATTAAAAACTGATACCTATGCTCAGCTACAACATGCAGTTACTGCACTGAGCAGTGTCAAGAGCAAGCTTTTCCATTAGGTTAAGCAGTGGTACAACCTCACCACCACTACAACCCCAAAGGAGAAGGCAGATCGAAACTGTTTCCAACTACAGAGCATTGGCCCTGAATTAAGTTCCTTCTTTTGCACAACTATTTTCATTTCTCCTTCTCAAAGGTGCTGGTGAATTGGTTCTTTTTGACTCTGAGAAAGTCAACCAGTGGCACTTCAAACCAGCTTCATTCTGACTAAAAGATTCACTGTAAATATTAACGCCACTGATTTTGTACTCCATGTGAAACAAAGGTGTTATTTGCACTTTGAAAAGCAGCTTATTCCATCAACTCTATTGCAATTGAATAGCTTAATTTTAACTGTCCCTAAGTGTACAAAGTACCTTTGCTGAAAATAAATCTCATTACTATCTCCTCTATGAAAAGAGACCATAACTCTTCGCAGCCTCCCTAACAAGCCCCAAGCTGTCTGCGTTTCATCAGTGCTATCAAGGGGATCTATAGCTTCCTCAGTCAATATTTTATTTCTTCCATAAATTGATCTTCTAACAGCCTTAGAAACTACCGGTAATGGTACAATAATTCCTTCCATTTTCACATGCACACGTGAAACGACCACATTAATGTTTATCTTGGAGTTATACTGAAAATTAACTGAAAAGCATGGAGCAGGAAGACTTGAAATAGGAGACAATCAATGGAAAGCCACTGGAAGTGTAGTCATTTGTTGTTATCTGTGTCTGTCGATACAGATAAATGAAGCCAGGTGAATGAGACCAAGGTGGTGTTCTCCAAAACATGTCCTGCTGCTAAAGAGTCTTAGAACAGTTATTGATAAATCCATCTGAGCATCCCCTCTCCTCCAGAGCTATCCATTTCCAGGTTAGAATACTTTTGATGCTGAGTGCTTTCCAGCAAATGGCAATCTTACGATCACTGACAAGCTCTAGATACTTTCGATGGCAGCCTTGTTTACTGATAGATGCACAATTTGCACAAATTCTGTATTAATATGAGTTTTATTCCTCATCTAAAGTGCTGACCACATGGCTCAAAAAGCTGCCTTCCATATTGCCAAATCTAGGGCAGACAAATCAGGATGAAGTGGTGGTGGAATCTCCCTCCCTGGAGACATTCCAAACCCGTCTGGATGCGTTCCTGTGTAACCTGCTCTGGGTGGCCCTGCCTTGGCAGGGGGTTGGACTGGATGATCTCCAAAGGATCCTTCCAACCTTGATGATTCTGTGAGATTCTGTAGAGTCAGATTATTTCTACACTGCTGGCTTCATCTGATGCCACTCCTGAGACCAATGGGGTCTCCATGCTGCTCCCGAGTAGGGTGCAAACTAAAACCAGTCTGCCTGGTGGACAACTTCAGACCAGTAATGCAAATTATCAGCCGTATCTTGTATTGCTCCTCTATAGCTATGAAGACCCCACTGACTTTGGCAGCAGCACATTCACCATAACAAGAACAGGAATGCAAAAAAACCCCAACAACCCCCCCCAAACATGTTTCAATTATTAAATTGGTAACACTAAAGCAAAAGACATAGTTTACCAGATGTTTTTCATTTCTAAAACTTATATTTGTCATATTATACACAGTAGTAGAGGCTTCTAGCCTTTATATATTCAAATATGATGACTCACATTATGCTGCTGAGCTACTCTCCAAAGTAATCTAAGCTTTAGAATAAAATCACTGATTACAGCAGGAGGAAGAGAAAAAAAACCCAATAAAAATATTTACTGGAAAATAAGCTTCTATGAATGAGGGGGGAGTAATTTTGTGCCAAACAGAAATGCTCAGTTATGCGTTATGTGCCTTTGTAGCAGGTTACTTTAAACAAGGCCTTCTAGGAATGTAACAGTAGCAGAATACATGAACTTCAGTAACATCATGAAGGACAGTCCCTGCAAATGAGTCCCCCCTCTTAATGGAAGCCAGGCAGCTCCAACAAGTGCTGCTTGTGTGCGATCTTCAGAGCAGAACTCCCCCCAGAGGTATCACAGATCTTTGGGATGCCTGTTCCCAATGCTATATGGAGGTAACCTGTCCCAGGACCTAAAAAGATGCCACCTCTGCTCCTTAATCATTCAGCCATGTCAGCATACACATTGTAGCACACACAGCCATACCATAATGAACAAGCTGTGTCACCCCCACAGTGGACTGCTGATGGCTTCTGCTTTGCAGGTAAATGAAAAGGTATTTTTTACCCTTCACAACTACAAATGAGCACAACCTTATCTATGGGACCAGGGTGTCTCTAAATCCCCATGACAGCTCTTTGGTTTCTTCATGGCACATACTTCTGGCAATATCTGGCCTGTTAGACTCACCTTCAGCCAACACTGCCACTGTGTGAAAATCAGATCACACTATGACAATTCTTTGTTAGATACCGAAAACCAAACAGACAAAAGGCTTTGATCCCTTGGTTTTGCAGGGCAAACATCTGATGTGACTCCTGGAAAGTCCCATGGGATGGCACCTCACACAGCAGTGCTCCCCTGGGAACCCCGGGTGCAAGAGACAAAGATAAGGACAATCTTTCAAGGTAAAGCACCCAGTTCTCAAACTGAGATCTTAGGAAGGGGAAGCAGTGATGATTCACCATCAAAGAGCAGAATTCAATCCAACGGGAGCCTCCTGAAGGATAAGCGACAGTGAGAGCAAGCCATCAAAACGTACCTCTGTAACTCAGTGAAGCAGCTCAGACCTAAAACAGGGCCAGATCTGTATTTGCTGGATTTCTGCTCTTCAAGACTGGAAAGTCATAGACACACTAACATTGCTCTGAGCAGCTCGCACATTGTGCTCAGTTTCCTTAGGGTGCAGTAAGTAAAACAGCCTCCTTCCTCACTCAAAGTGTTACTCCTGCACATGTCTTTTAAAGACTGAAGCAACAATAAGGAACTACAGCAGGAACTGTCAGCCTGGGTGGGTAACACAAGAACACAAAGGTTTAAATCAAAATCTGCCTTACAGCATTTCACATGACAGTTTCAGACACAGCAGCACAAATGGAATGGTGGGTTATTACAAACCCTGCTATTTGTGCGAGCTACAATCTCTCCTCCCATCAGGAGAAGCCTCTGAAAGCATCCAGCTATAAAGCCATGATCAAAATAACAGATACTAATACCTGTATTTTATTATACATGTTATATATGCACCACCACTTAGCTGTAGCAATGTCAGTGCAGGGCAATGCTCTTCGTGAGAAGGACCTTACAGCAGGGATGACTAGATACACACAGCAGCCACTTCTGATGCTTCTGTATGGCTTTTTGTATTAGAAATATGAATGTGTTGTATCCTGTACCTCCTATTACTCAAGCTCATCTCATTACTGGCAAGTAACAGATAGTGAGGAAGTTCCCAAACCAGGTTTGTCTTGGGACAAGACAGGTCTAAACCTCAGGACTGGAACTGAAGAAATAGGATCCCATTATTCTCTGAATGGGATAAGGCGTAGGTTAACCAGGCACTGACCCTAATGGGAATAAACCAGCTTTTGTTAGACAAATGTTGCTATGAAATAAGATGGGCTGAAAAGGCTGAACGTGAAATCTTAAATTCAGGCTTCTTGAGAGGGGTTCTTTTTCCAGGAAGGTCTATCACATACCTACAGCAGTGGGTTTATGCTTCATTTCACGTTATTTATTTTTTTGCTGTGTTATTCATTATGTTATTTGTTATTATTATTTATATTATTATCTTACTTATTTCCTTCCTTACTTCTATGAAATTTGTTTTGTAATGAATGTGATGGGTCCCTTCCTTCACCTGGCAATCAGTGTATGACTGGATCTGGAGCATGTTTCAGAGGCTGAAGATGTACGTGTTCAGTTACCAGCAGCAGCATGTCTCCCCTAGTACCTTCTCCTGTGCTCTGACGCCAGAGCTCTGTATTGAACAGCATCCATGTTAATTAAGTCTAATTTTAGGTCCATCTCTTTTTGACCACCAATAAATCCATGTTGCTTTGTAATCCAGAACCGGGATATGTTCCAGAACAGAATTTGGCATTTGAAAACCATTTCTGCACCCACCCCAATTGTCGGTAGCTTCAGTATGTTTGGCATATAAAAAGATAGACATATGTGCTTTAGGGTAAGGTAAAGCCTATGGGATGGTAACTAACAGCAATATCACTGCTGGAACTTCAAACAGTATAGCACAGTGGTGCCATTTGGTTTGGAAATGGCCTTCTTTGCAGAAAGAACATGATCTGACTGTCATTAAAGCATGCTGAAGTTCTTCCAAGGGATCAGCTACTAGAAATGGCAATTGGGCATCAAAACCGTGTCCTCTGAGAATCTTTTAATTTTCCCTTATGTGGCTTTTCTACCAAAACAAAATCTTAAACCTAAAAGACACCCTTTCTTTGCATCTTCAGAGAGCCTTTCAGACACAAATAACTATAGAAAGATGTCTTTATTAGTCTCAAGGGCGTTTTCCAGCCATTCCTCAGATACTCTATAAACTAAGTGCTTCATAAGATACTTTATAAACAAGGAGCTGCCAAAAATAGCAATTTCATTTCATTCAAGTAACAGATCTATGTATTTAAGACCATGTCTTTCTCTGAATCCTTCCATGGTGACAGCCATTACCTGCTGCTTTCAGAGGCAGTGCTTTTACTCAGGTTTATTACTGAGGCATTGTTAGAGCTGGTGCCAGCCCAGCACAACATGGTTTCAGCACTGTGCTGAGTTTCAGAGCCTCAGGCAGCTTCAAACTACAGTCAAGCAGAGAAGACTTCCACTAACTTGAAATACAGGATGATAAATAACTGGGGTCTAACAACAGGGGAACAGGGAGAACAGCCTAGGTACAGCATAGAGCACTTAACTATGCTTAACAGGTTTAACGGCTGTGGAGCTCTGCGTTCCTGCCTCTCTGGGATAGCAGGAGCATCCCTGCCTTCATCTATTCCTCTGGTTCAGTTGGATTTCTCAAGTACAGGGGAAGGATGGAATTTGGCATCTTGGAAGCAACAGATCAATACTACAGAGCACAGTAAAGTATGATTGTATTAAACACTTAAGACAGTCTAAAAGCATATACTTGTCCCACTTACAAACATTTCCAGTCATTACATTACAGTCACTGCACTGTAAGTACAGTTCTGATTAATCCCACTGAGGATTCTTTCTCCCCAGTGTATGCTATGTACCTCAGTATGATTCTTCAAACAGGTGACAAATACTCAGAGGTGTTGTATTTAGAGAAAAGCTTACTTATTGTGTTCAGCCTCATCTGTCTATAAACAAGCCCCCAAAATATCTCCCACCACAAACCCCTTCATTTTTGAGATGCAGATTCCTGAGCACCTTTTACACTTGACAGCCATTACAACGAACATGCAAATCTTTCTCCATTTAGTCTCTTGTCCCAGAATACCAGTATGCCAGCATCTGACAATGAAGATACATGAAAAATGCCACTCATAACTGGTACAGGATTTGCAGTAAGATATTTGGCAAAGGAATACTCTCAGCTGTAAGTTTATCTGGCTACAATTTTGGCTGAAACTATCTTGAAGTGTTTACAGGTGCATACCTTTAACTATGATTTGCTGATAGGAAACCATATCATTTAGCTTTTAAAGAAAGCCTGCCCTATTTGTTCAATACAAACCAGCCATGATGTAATGAGAACCTTTCAAAACCAGAGATCAAAACATCCAAATATTTGTCAGAGGCTGTCTTATTTTACCCTTTTTTCTTTGAAATACTGCCACAGAAAACCTGCTAAAACCCTTACCTAAATACCAAGAAACATCCTCACAGAGCCCACATT
Organism: Neopsephotus bourkii; assembly: GCF_033783945.1. Classification (NCBI taxonomy): domain Eukaryota; kingdom Metazoa; phylum Chordata; class Aves; order Psittaciformes; family Psittacidae; genus Neopsephotus; species Neopsephotus bourkii. The sequence goes on along the minus strand of NW_026901417.1, from coordinate 1,787,262 downwards.
TCAGAGCAGGCTACCCTGCCCCTCCACAATTCATACACAGGTTTAGGTAAAACTTAATACCTCATCAGCATAACACAATATAAGCATATAGAAGTAATCAGAATATACCTTCTAAAGCCAAAACTACTTACCGAATAGATAAACAGAAATAGCTTCAGAAAGATATTTAGCTTCCAGCACTGATTCTCAAACACTAGGACTGCTACAGAAATACTCCTAAAAGGTTTTTCTGCCTTTTACAGCCTACAGAAGGTTTAGTTTGTTGTGGTTTCAGGTTTTTTTTCCCTAAAAGAGATTCAAAACCTGTATTTTTACTCCACCTCTTCTACTTTAAAGCTCAGACCTGCATTGTTTTTTCTGCTTTCAACATTAGGCTGCTTTTTACATGCTCTTAGTCAGCTGAAAGCCACCAGAATTTTCTTTCCCTCAATATTCATGCTTTAAAGTATGATTTGTAAGACTCAAACATGCAAACTTGCTGAATTCTACCTAGAAAACTGTGATTATCATTCTTCTTTATACAGGCAGATACAGGGGCAAACTCACACATGCTGGGCTCCTGTACCAGCACAAGGAAAATGTTGCCTTTAGTGTTTTAAGGCAAATTCTGCCTTTTTTGTTGTTTCAAATGTATAATCAAAAGGGAAATATCTGTAAATTAATAAATGCTTTAATTAAGATGCATTTAAATCACTGTATACTGAGATATTCTAAGCTTTCCACTTAAGGGAAGTTACGCAGGCAGGCCTCACTGAAGTGGAAGCTGAACCTTCATCTCCAAGCAGCCACCACTGAAACAGCCTCTCTCCACTTGAACTACTATAGGATAAAACCCTCCTCTTAGAACATTGGGCCCTGCATTTTCTTTGAACCCATCTGCAGCTTCTTATAAACAGAAGAGAATTCAATTCCTCACCAGCCTTTCCTGAGAACTAAGAGCATTTCTTGCCATGAAAGAGGTCGAGGTGACCAGGGTTAACAAAGACATGGGTGATGTAATAAAATAAATCAGGAGCATGGTTTTGTCTCTATGAAGAGAGATCTGATTCTCCTCAATAGGGACAACAGCTTTTTATGAAATACTCTGGTTCAGGCAAAAATTATCCAGCAATGCTCAAATTCTCCTTCTTTCCAGTCTTACCGTTGCAGGTCAAAAGGGGAGAATAAGATGCTGGGCCACAGTTTGGGAAGAGTCAGTCAAGGCAAGCACTTCAATATGTGCCGCTAAAACTGCAATATGCAGTATAACCTGCACCCCTAACCATTAGCTGAAGGAGGGTACTTTCTGTCAGCCTGGCACAAAAATAAAATAAATCAACAACTTGCTGATATTTGGAGATTAAATATAGTTTTAGGGAAGAAAATGAGCCAGGAAGACTCATAGAGCAAGAGAATTCACAGGAGAAGCAAATGTCATGCACATTTTTCCTAGGTTGTACCTCAGGCATCCCGAACAGACGTCACTCTCTGCTTCACCATGTGCCACACAAAGGCATTCCCCGATACATCTCTCTTGCCTACTAAGATGGGGGGAAACTCAGGTGACACAGGTAGTGTTCATAATGCCATGTACAATGCATACAGAGAGGACCCACAGTGCCCATGGCAGACACGCCTGTATCATCCTCAAGATCATCATCATCCTTTCACAAATATTCACTCTTCTCTGGATGGAAAGCCTCAGACAACTTCAGTTCAGTGGATCTGGCTCTGAGCTGAGCCTTCTCTAAGGCTTGCTTTATGCAGCAGAGCCTGTGGACAAGGAGTGTCTTATCCAGCTGCACTAAATCCATCCCAGTCTTAAAACCAGCTGCAGCATTTTGGTCTGCAGGGTCCCTGGAGCAGCGTACCCAGCAGCAGGGTGAGGATCCCAGCTCCCCAGGCTACTTACCACACGAAACCACGTGTTCGCCCCAAGTCCTCATGCACCTAATTCTGCAGAGAGTATTTGTATTTCTGCCAGCGTTACTGAGAAGTAAATACTGTGACCATATTGTAATTGCACATGCTTCAGATACTTCTTATTACAACTGTGAGCTGACCCATTTTGAGGCCTTTAAAGCTAAAACTGCTTGGCAAAGAGGCAAAAATGTCTGCAGACATACCCAGCAGCAAAGAAACAGAGTGACCCTATTGAAAAATATCCAGAGAGACAGAAGAGAGCACAGGCTGAAAGAGACCTCTGATGGCAGAATAACACATGGCCATTAGTGTGGAGGCAGTTAGAGCAGGTATGAGGAAGACAGACTCCAAGAAGGGCATCAAGCCCAATAATCCCATCACAGACCAGTGCAGAGCCTGGAACAGCCCACAGCATGATAAACCTTACAACATCCAGCTTTCAGTCACTCTGTGTAACACAAAAGCTTCAGGAGAAACCACATCGTTCACCACCAACCTGGCCCTGAGAACATGAGCAGTTCATTAGATGGAAGCACTTAAGTGAACTGAGGTTTATCCCTCACCATGTTGTTCACCTATTGTTTGGGGTTTGGTTTTCAACTCAGAGTGCCCGCTGTTGCATAGTCACATAAACCAAGACAATCCCATGACACAGCACGGATACACCTCCCTTCCACTAGCCACGGGCTGCTGCTGCCCTAGACTATGAACCAGCCCGGGCTCCCTGGGGTGTCAAGCCCCAGGACCGGGCACAGAACACAGCTGAACAGAGACGTGGCCCAAGACCCACAGCACTTCCCAACTCCTATTCATTTTTCTGAGCTCATACTTCTATGCACACTTCATCCATCCAGCATCCGATGGAAACGTGCTTAGAGTCCAATGACTTGCATTGATTTTGCTCCTTCATTGCCAAAGCTGGGAATTAATGAACAGAAGCCTCTGCCACTGTTACCATACACTTCATACACAAACCACCAGCAGCTCATTCAGAACACTGACGAAGAGGAGATTTCTGTCACACACTTCAGTGCCTGCCATGGATGAGGAAAACCAGACAACACCAGTGTGAAGAGCAGTAGTAATTTTTTAAGGACCCAAAATCATTCACTAATAGTTGAAAAAAGGGCTAATTTTTGACACCAAATCTGGTGATGAATTTAAAATGTCTTTCTCTCTTTGCACCTTAGTCTTTAAGCATTGGCAATGTACAGTACAACTTTATAAAACAGATTTCAACTTCAGTATTTTTACAAAAGGTATGTTACAGAAAAAAAATTGCATTCTGGACTTTTCAGAGCATCTTATAGGCAAGTTGTATGGAAGGATAACCATTCCATAAGGTTTTGGTTCATTCTACCCTACAGAAAGCACATGTTTTTCAGTGTTTCAGTAAGACAGGTAACACCTACTGCTTAATATTACTTTCCAAAGCACTTTATAACAGCAGTGAATTAATTTTCGGTGTGAGGTATATTAATGTATAGCAGGTATTACCCAGTTTTATGGCTCAGGAAACACATTAAAGGGTCTTTCTTAGACACTGAGAAGAAACACTGATAAAAAGGGATAAATGCATACCATAAAGTGAACAAGTTCACAGAAATCCCAGACACAGATTTCAGTCCAGTCTGGCAAAGTAACTGTAAACTGCTCATGAATTCGGGAAAGATTTAGAAGCCCAGCTCTCTCAGCCTGGCTCCAGAGCAGAGCTGCTCCAGCCCTCGCAGCATCTCCATGGCCTCCTCTGGCCTTGCTCCAACAGCTCCAGGTCCCTCTTGTGCTGCTGCCCCAGAGCTGGATCAGGGCTGCAGGGGGTCCTCCCCAGAGCACAGCAGAGGGGCAGGATCCCCTCCCTGAGCTGCTGCTCACGCTCTGGGGGTGCGGCCTGTGGCATGATTTTAATAAGAAAACAGCTGCCCTTCCTCTACCAGAAGTCAAGTCACTCTGATTTTGGGGGAGGACTGAACCAGGGGCCAAGCTGCGAGGCAGAAAGCTCATTTAAAGACTCACAGCTTTTATTAGGAAGCAGCAACACTGAAGAGGCCTCTCAGAGACAGGCCTTTTTACAGGAAGTGGTAGAATACAGGCTTGAAGATGCTGAGATAGGTCTCTGCCGGTAAAGCAAAGGCAATTAAAACTTCAGTGGATTTCCAGGAGCCAATCATTTATTCACACCCAAAGTGCTAATGAGACACAAATACAAAATCAGTCTGTGAAAAGGGGCAATGTCTTTTGCCTTTAAGGAAGTCAAAATGCAAAAGACTCCTCTTACAGACAAATAGAAGGGGAAAGCACAAAGACCTTGAATGAGGAGGCATCAGGTATCGAGCCTCACTCACCCAGTTGCAACAACACTCACACTGGTGCCCCCATCCAGCCTCATCTGATCCTGAGCCATGGAAAGGACTGTGAAAGCCCTAAAAAACCACCAGTGACCCTGCAGACTGCAGTGCTGTGACATTTCTGCCCTGCCCCTGGTTATACAGAACACATAAACAGGGGAAGTTTACACTGGATGTAAGGAGGAAATTCTTTCCTGTTAGGGTGGTGAGGCACTGGAATGGGTTGCCCAGGGAGGTTGTGAATGCTCCATCCCTGGTGGTGTTCAAGGCCAGGTTGGATGAAGCCTTTCATGACATGGTTTAGTGTGAGGTGTCCCTGCCCATGGCAGGGGGGTTGGAACTGGATGATCTTGAGGTCCTTTCCAACCCTAACTATGATTCTATGACTTCCGTGTTCAACCCATAGCAACTGGGACTTTCATCCCAATTTCACACATCAGCGCTGCCCCGTTAGGGAGCAGAATTCTCTTTTGCTAGGCATTCTCTTCTGCGCATCCCCTTGGCTTGAAGGAGGCAGGCAAGCAGAGAGCAAGCATTCATTTGAAATACTATTATTCATTCAGTTTCCCACAAGCAGTTCATTTATATCCCAGATTTGCAAATATTTTGTTCCTAAACTTCAACAAGGTTTTTCACAGTAGCTTTTCATAAACAGTTTAGACTCAAGCAGGGCTCACTTGTCCTTCAGCTTAAACCCTTATCACCATTTACAAAACCAGTCTAAGTCAACACAAGGAGCCAAGGCTCACCACTGATTTCACACCATCACGTGCATTTTCCTTTCATCACATAGTAGGAATGCAAAACTTACTCGGAATCACAGCTTTACACACAGGGCAAGCTGTGAGAAGTTCTGAGGCTCAGGCTTTATTTGGACCATGACTAGTGATAGCCATTAATACCAGTTAGGTGCAGACAAAACATACCCAGGTGAATCCTCTGGCTTCCCAACAGTATCCAAACCCTTGAACAAGCCTTACTCAGTTAGCTGTAGTATAGAATCCCAGACTAGTTTAGGTTGGAAGGGACCTTAAAGCCCATCCAGCTCCAACCCCTGCCACGGTCAGGGACCCCTTCCACTAGAGCAGCTTGCTCCAAGCCCCTGTGTCCAATCTGGCCTTGAACACTGTCAGGGATGGGGCAGCCACAGCTTCTCTGGGCACCCTGTGCCAGCACCTCAGCACCCTCACAGGGAAGAGCTTCTGCCTAAAATCTAACCTGAACTCCCCTTGTTTAAGTTTTAATCCATAATCCCTTATTCTATTACTACAGTACCTAATGGTTGGCCATACTCTGTTGTAGCAGCTCAGGAATGGTTTCGATGGAATCAGTAGAACTATTGAATTCAGCAACCTCATTCCAGCCCAACGTATACTTATTCAGATACATCTGTCAATGTGTGTGTGTCAATGTCACAGAATCCATCGCTACCTAAGAGTGGCAAAATAACACATGAACATGATCACCTGGGGTAGCCATCTTAAGGGTCTTTCCAACTTAGTTCATTCTATGGTCTAATTTAATGCAGTCAGTCCAGGGTACGGTGCCTGAATGAAACAACCCCCTTTCACTAACCTTCACTAAGGAAAATATTCTGGCTTGTCACAGGACCATCCTCCACTGGAGGAAGAAACTTCACAGCAGGAGGGCGCTTATTGAGAGGGAGGAATGGGTTTTAGTTCAGTGATAGACTATCTACAGAAACAGGGTCACGGTGATCAGGTGGCTGTGCGAAAAACGTGGGAAGAAGCGGCAGAGACATGGGAAATGTAGAGCTCCTCAGCAACTTTTCCATGAGCACAACCCGAGCTTTCCCTCCTCTTCTGTGTGTGAATACAGAAAACTCCCTGAAATATAATTATTTCTTTAACTCATACATCACAACAGCAAGAAACTTTAATGGATTAGGATTTTTTCCTTTCTTTTGCCCTTGGGGATGGATAGGGGTAGGGGGAGTCCTCCCAGCCACATTTTCACTGATTGCAGACCTAATGCCTATTGTAAAATGCATGTAGATAAGCCTCCATGGCTCTCTGTACGGGAGCTGGACATGCCTGCAGTTACCCTACAGAAAACTCTGTTCAGAAATGAACTAGCTCCAAAGTATTTGCAATCAGCCCACAACAGAGTGAAAAATGCATCTTCTCTCTTGCAGGAGTTTGGTAGCTGAGTGTGACTCACTCAGTGTTAAGGGGTTTTGTATAGTGTAATCTAAAAAGTCAGAGTTTAGATTGCTAGAATTTTTTGTCAGGTTTGTTCTTCAGCTTCAAAACGAATACTTTGGTGTATTAAGCTTGGGCAATAGTGCACAGGACCAAAGCAAGCTGGTAACACAACAGGATTGCACAGCTCCAAACCCCTGTAATGTAAAAGCGATGCACTGCCAGCATCAGAGCTACTTGAAATACTTCAGAATCACTGAGCTTCACTCTTCACGGTGTGCAGCACTGCAGCCCCTATTCTGTTAGCCTGGAAGATTCATGACAGTGGGATTTATAACGCTCAGCTCCCCAGTATCAAGGCACTTTATTCACCATAGTAAGCAATGTAGGAGCTGCTTAACACCCAACAGCAGCAGCACAGAACAATTTAGGAGAGTTGAAGACAATTTCTGTATTTAATTGAAGGACTACCTATGCAGCTGAGAAGGCGCAATTGCAATAGATCAATAGTGAATTTTGCAGCATCTCTTCTGTGAAGAACAAGATGGCATTTTCAAAGACTAGCAATAATTATATTTAATGTAGGAGGCAAAAATAGGTTTTTCCATGATTTCTACATTCAGTCCCAAGTGATACCCATTATAAGAACATCATTTTTATGCATTAACATTGAGCTACCCAGAAATAAAAGCCTACTTTTGAACAGGAGAGCCAACAAAAGTCATGTGGAGACCTCATAACAGCCTTCCAGTATCTGAAGGGGGCCTGTAGGGATGCTGGGGATGGACTGTTCATTAGGGACTGCAGTGACAGGACAAGGGGTAATGGGTTCAAACTTAAACAGGAGAAGTTTAGATTGGATATAAGGAGGAAATTCTCCACTGTTAGGGTGGTGAGGCACTGGAATGGGTTTCCCAGGGAGGTTGTGAACGCTCCATCCCTGGCGGTGTTCAAGGCCAGGTTGGACAGAGCCTTGGGTGAGATGGTTTAGTGTGAGGTGTCCCGGCCCATGGCAGGGAGGTTGGAACTCGATGATCTTGAGGTCCTTTCCAACCCTAAGTATTCTATGATTCTATGTCTTACTAAAACCTAAGTCTGGTTTTGCCTTGTCCACATATAAATTCCACCTGAATAAGACCTCAACTCGCTTTTACTCTAGTGCATAGTTACAACCAACTTATTGCAGTAACATCTTTTACAGTCTTAGCTGTACCACAGCAGCTTCCAGGGTTGTTCTTTATCTTGTGACACAGCTGAAATCTGCACTTCCCCTGTGGCTGGATGTGATACAGGGAAATAATTCTGTTGCAAAGTCCCTTTGTTCCTGGAGCTCTGAAATGTTAAAGCTGCATCTTGGGAAGTGATGTGACTTAGTGGAAAACTCCTTCTCCAAAGAATTACTTGGAACTCAGAACAGCCTTAACGTTATGCTAGTAAAATCTCTATTATAATAAAGATTAAACCTCATTATCATGCCATAAAGTAAGGTCCACATCATGCTCCGTGCACAGCAGATCCCATAAACCACCTCACCACCACTTAGCCCTGTGGTAACAAGAGAAGCCTGAAGCCTTAACACTGTGTTCAAAACAGCTTTTCAAGTGTCTGCCCCACCAATTGCACACAAAGAGATGTCAGGTACAGAAAAAAATTGCACTCGTACCACCATTCAACATCACTGTGCTCATTTTCAGAGGAATTACTCTCTTATGCTTTAAGTCTATAGACCGATCTTCCTCCTGCGTCTAAATGTGAGAAGCAGTGCTGCAGCAGCTCAAGTGTTAACACATAAATACAGGCTGTTTCCCTTAAATATGTACTTAGGTTGTTTTCAAGACAACTGAATTTTTCAGACGAACGTATCAGCTGAAGAGAGCAAATATTTGAATGGCGTTCAGTGTGAAAAATGATGACTAACAGAACAAAATGGTGCAATTTCAAGAGCTCTACTTTATAATCATCATTTGGAGCAGAGTAGGGAACAGTGCTACAAGCAGCGGGGGTATAAAGCCAGCAGTTCCTGCAATCAACTTGTGTTTCTTTACAGAGATTCTGTAGCTTCACAGAGCTGACAAATTTTTAAATCACCCTGCCTATTTGAAAAAACACATCTCTTATTACTGCTCCACCGCTGGGTCTCTAACTGCCTGTGCAGCGCTGCTATTCAGCTCCACAGACCTGCATCTATTTCCTGCTAATTAGCTGGGTTTAGCACTGTCCCCATTGGAGATGACCAGTGTTGATGGTTACTTCTACTCCTAGATCCCAGTACAACGCCAGAAAAGTCTTCTCTCGCTACTGTTTCTTCTCAGAGACGCACCCTGCTGCAAGAAAACGCTGCCCCAGTCTGGAGCTGCAGTCACCATCCACCCCATGGCTTCCATCTGGGACACCCTTCCTTTAGGGCTGCCACAACAGCCAGTGACTATCCTCAATGGACAAATCCCAAGGCAATTCAAAACATGCTAAAAACCTGTTGCAATAGGATGAGCGATGATGGTTTGAAACTAAAAGAGGGAGATACAGGCTGGATGTGAGGAAGAAATTGCTTAAAAAATGAGGTTGCTTAAAATGGCCCAGGTTTCCCAGAGAAGTGATGGATGCTTCATCCCTGGAGACATTCAAAGCCAGGCAGGATGTGGTTCTGGGCAGCTTGATGAGCTTGAAGATGTCCTTGCTCATTGTGGGAGGGTCGGACTAGAAGAGCTTTGACGGTCCCTTCCAACCCAAACTGTTCTGTGATACTGTGATCTGTTGCAAAACATTTTGCATTCTCAGAAATAGGCGACAACCCTAAGCAGAGCAGGTTTACTAAAGGAGACAACACATGAGGACAGGCCCTGACTTTCTCTGCATCCCAGTGTAGCAGGTCTCTGCTTCCAGCACTGCAGGGTATAAGGAAAGCCTTTCTCACATCGTCCAACACGTGCTTGCCTCAGATACGAACTGCATGAGACTGCTATGTTTTTTGTAATGCAACATCAACTACTTCCCCAGATTTCATTTTCCCTACTTATAGCCAGGTATTACACCGGGAGTAGCACTGCCATTACAACCACCAGGCATTAAGAGACATGAATAAAGACTATATTGCTGAAGTGTAATTTCCACTCCTACAGAGGTCTTTATTAGGATCCTGTCAGAAACCATTCCTACCATGGCCATGGTAATTGACTGCCCGACTGACCCTCAGTCTTGTGTAAATCTCTGCTCCATGCTGCACTTTACGGATATTAAACTTTAATGTACCAAAGAGAGCATGCAGAGTCTAACAAAAGCAAGAGTGATTTGTGCTACATACAAACTGCAATCATAGCCTTAAAAACATTCCTTCCATCTCCACTAGGTGAAAAATCACAGCCAGGCAGTCAGCAGACTACTTATGCATAATTGAAGAACCTCATCTGGTTTCCACCAAGTCAACGAAAAATCTCCTACAAACCTTAATGTCACCTGAATTGTGCCACAGGGACCAAAGAACATGATTCCCAGCTCTTTGTGATGAGCTTTGCAATGTAAGCTGAGCTATACTTGCTTTTCCTCCACCGTCACTCTTTGCCCAAATAAAATGAAATAATAATTTAAAGCAAAAATAGGAAAACAAAAGTAAATCCGAGCATTCTGCAGTGCCAACAGAAAAATCACTTCCGTGGATTATAGCTTCCTGTTTCAAGCCACTGAGGTGCTCTGCATGACATAGCATGGCTTCTGGAGTGGAGCAGGGAGTTTTGGCCAGTCTGGGAGAGATGCTCCAGGCAGGAACGCTGCTTGGCACAGCACTGGCAGCTTCTCCAGTGAATCTGGGACAAGGCAAAGATGTTTGTGCCACCCAGATCACTCCAAATACAGACTTAGCCATCAGGGCTTGAGTTGCTACTCTAATTAAAACAAACAAACAAACCCCCAATATCATGAGAAAAACCAAAGTCAGAAGCTTTTTTTGCCACAGTCACAGTATTACCTCCTAGGAGGAGGAGAAGGAGGAAGAGGAAGCAGAGCCATTTTTTGGCACCTGCTGTAATGGGCAGTCAAGGCCCTTTTGTGAGCTGCAAATAGATCAAGCAAACCCAGAAAATTGAGAGCAAGGCAAAAGCTGTCTTTATGTAGCTTAAAAGAGAGCTCACTGTCTTGCACAGTGCTGAGCCAGCCAGGGGCTGACTGCGGCCTGACCCTTGCACAGACAACATTCCCTGAGGGTCACTGGATGCTGAGTGTCATGTTCCGCTTCCACAGATACATTCTGAGCTCGTGTAAATCACCAAAAGCTCTTATATCCCAAAGCTTCCAGTTTCCTATCAGCTCCTCGTAACACAGTGTGTGGCATATGGGATAAATAAGGAATTTCCCACTTGAGGCACAAAGCTTTCTAGTTCAGGTAGGGCTAACAGGTCTTCTGTTCTCTGTTCCATGAATCCTAATTGGGAACTCCTTGATGTTTTTGCCTCAGTGCTCTCTCCTGCCATTACAAACACATGTTATGAAATCAAATGAAGCTTTTTTAAACATTCTAGTCAGCAATGAAGTAAATTTGAGCTCCCTTTTGGTTTAAGCTAGTGCAGGAACACTTCAAAGTGGGTATTTTCTGCCTGGAGATGTTCTGTTCCCATGCTGCGCTGCCCAGCTCATCAGCACGGCCACTTGACTTCCAGACCTTGAACATTTGCCAGGATCCAGCCAACGGTACCGACCAGATTTCCTGCAGAGCTGACAACTTTGAGGACGTATTTTTAAGGGCTCAGAAAGGGAAAAAACTTGGGCCACTTTTCCTTGCTCTTGATGGGGTACACAGCCCTGGTTCACTTGCAGAGGCTTCACATACTGGCTTTTAAGAACAGTTGTCATGTTGGGGCTTGTGTAACAGGGCCATCTCAGGTCTGTCTGAGGGGTAAGCTCAAATCAGCCCAATCAATGTGTCCTTGGATCTGGATTTCTCAGAAGTCTAAGGAAATCAGAACTCACATTAACACTTTACCTCTGCCCTCCTGCAACATATGTCTTGTGAAGCAGGAGCTGCTGCTTGGCCTAATTCCACTTTTTATAGCACTCTGTCCCACATCCCATTTGTGCAAGTTGTCAGTAGTGCTTCAGAAATCCCGCCCAAAGAAGATATGCAGTATTTCACCTGTTAAGTTGTGTATTAAAGTGGAAGACTAAACCCTTTGGCCTCATGACCCTCACAGGCCTGGAAGTCTTACACTATGAAATCAAATACATGCTTGTTTTCAAAATGAGCAACAAGTCTTCCCCCCCCCCCCCCCTTTCTCAACACTTGCATAATGTATTTTAGCCTCATCAATCCAACTACAGGCAGAGATATCACATCTAGCTCATTTTTATGATGATACAGTGGTTTCAAAGGTAAACACATTGCAAGTACATCAGTGTTACGAGGCTCTTCCACACTGCACTAAAAAGATTGAACCATAGATCAGCCTCATACCTCCACGCTCTTAGAATGATCCCTCTAGCATGCCGATGACAGCTTCCCCTGTGTAGGAGATGGCTCATCACAGCCAGGATTGTTAGATGCCCAATACTTTCAGCTGAAGTCAGCTCTTTCAAACTGTATGAGCAGCTCAAAAGAAAACCCGTACAAATGGTCTCCTTCCATCTCCACGTCAACTGGGCAATAGTCTGCAGCCCAGTTTGTGTGTGGCATGTGTGCATGAAGAGTAAATATGAAGTACCTGAAACCCATTTAACATGTCACCTCCGGTACTGGTGCCTCCCACCACCTATTCAGCATTTCAAAGCAGTACAGGCGCTGTTCTGACACTTTCAGGATGCACTTTTCAAAGCAGCAGAACACTATTTTCACAAGCAGCAGCTTGCAGACATTTCACCATGGCAGGTATAAATGCATTTTCCTCCCCCAAAGCCAGCTACGTAACAGGACATCAACTGGCATCATTAGTCTTGATGACTTAGATTTTGAGATGAGGAGAAATTATTCACAAAGAAGTCCTTAGTAAGTAAAACCATTGCTATGTACGTACAGTAGAGAACTGTGCTTTAATAAGCAGCATAAGGAATACAAACGGATCTGCTTCCAGGTCCAAACAGCCTCCAGCTCCAGTTCCTGGCAAGCTAAAGATTTATGTAGGTTTTGCAAAGCTGACCCCTTCCTTTGCAGAGGTCTGCAGCAGCCCTGCCACAACAAGGATTGCTCAGAACCAAATGAGAACAGGCAAGCTCCCTGTTAAAAATGATTTACGAACATCTGAAATGCAGCTCTGTGCTTCAGGAACCAGCTCCGCGGCAGCAATGGGCATTTGATGACTTCTGCACATGAAGCAGTTAATATTTGTTCTAAATCACCAGTCTCCCATACCTGCCAGCTTCATAATTTGTTATTATTAATTAGCAACTATTACATAAAGTATGCAGAAACAGGCACAGATTCAAGTGTTAGGATAAGCCCTCTCTTCCCACTATCCAGCGAGGCAGAACTGTTCCATTATTCATCAGGAGGTGTTGACAGACCGCGGTGTGTGTGTTATTTGATCAGGGTCTGCGAGCAGTAAGTTTCTAAATATATTCTCAGTTCTGTTTCTTGGGGACTTGTTTCTATTTTTCTCCTGGCATAAAGCAGCTGCGGGATGAGCTGCGACACAAGCACGCGGCCAGGGTCAGAAATGTGCCCACATATAAGAGAAAGCTTTGAGCAATCGTATTTCATTCAGTGAAGATGCAGAAATCCCACTTAAACAGAGAAAACCACCCTGCATTCAAACACACTCCCAAGAAACGAAATCAAGTGCCATTCCCTGCCCACTGACCTGTGCTGTGGATGGATTTTTAGCAAAGAATGGCCATTTTAGCAAAGAATGGTCCCAAGTCAGCAAGTGCCTACGTGGAGCTCGCCATGAACAGAGGATGAAGGACGACGTGGGTAAGGAAGCAAAAGTAACGGTGCAAGCAAGATAAGAAGAAACTGGAATGTGCTAAGATACAAAACAGTGAACTGCTTGTTAGCAAGTTTTAAAGGTTAAGTTCCCATACGCTTATTTGACCAACTGTATACTAGCTGCTGTGTGCTGCAAGAATACATATCAAAGCGTAATATACTAAGCTATTGTATCTGTATCCATTTATAATGCAGCAAGCTATTCTATATGTAGCCAATTATAATACAGCGAGCTATTGTAAGCAGATGCAGACAACGGTATAAAAAGGATAGATGCTTCGTAATAAACGGCTTTGGTCTGATCACATTGATCTCTGACTGAGTCCATTTTTTCTGTGGCATCACAAGACTTCCTGAAATTATCCTTTGCCCTGGCAGGCCCAGAAGGTGCCTATATAATCTATACAGGGCAATACAGATGATCAATCTAGGACATTAGTTTGACATCAGAATAAACTCCGAAAACCCTGATTACCTCTCAGTAGTTAAATATGGTACTTTTTATAAGCTAGAATGAGCTGTTCAGCCTAGAGAAGGCTGTGTGGAGACCTTATAGCAGCCTTCCAGTATCTGAAGGGGGCCTATAGGGATGCTGGGGAGGGACTCTTCATTAGGGACTGTAGTGACAGGACAAGGGGTAATGGGTTAAAACTTAAACAGGGGAAGTTTAGATTGGATATAAAGAGGAAATTCTTTCCTGTTAGGGTGGTGAGGCACTGGAATGGGTTGCCCAGGGAGGTTGTGAATGCTCCATCCCTGGCAGTGTTCAAGGCCAGGTTGGACAGAGCCTTGGGTGAGATGGTTTAGTGTGAGGTGTCCCTGCCCATGGCAGGGGGTTGGAACTGGATGATCTTAAGGTCATTTCCAACCCAACCCATTCTATGATTCTATGGTTCTATGCTCTCCTCAAGTGTATTTTTGCACGCTGAAAAATTCTGCACTAATTTCTGCAAGTATTTTAACATAATTAGGAAAGTCAATCTGAATTGCCATTACATGTACTATGACAGCACTTTGAAACACTCGTCCATGGTCAGACACTGAAGACACACAAGATAAAATGCTGCCTTGATCAAGGTGGCACTGAAGGCCTAGGAAAGGGAAAGAAGGAACACCTCCAGTGTTGAGAACAGGAGTAAATCAGGCAGCGGACAGGAAGGATCTTTTCTCCATCAGTAGCACTCAACCTCCAGCCCTCTGAGACGGGTTTCTAAAATCCTCAAGGCAATATTATCACTTCAGCTTCAGCCAAGCCACAGAAAGGGGGCTTACCTTGTACTCCAGCTTCTTCCTCAAAACAAATGAAACCCCCCCTAACACCGCTGGCTAAATCAATCCGCTTTAACTCAAAAGCATTGCTGTGCTCCATAACAAACAGTCCAAGGTAACCATGGGCACACACACTCAAGGAGAATTTACAGTAGGCAGCCAGAAATGTTTCTGAAGCTGCGTCTTGAAGAGCAGAACGCAAGAAAGTCTGATTAACAAAGGCCTCTCCCAGGGGCAAGCTGGAATTCTGGCAGCTTACCTGAGGTATTCTTTAGGAACAGAGACTATTCAAACGCAGAGAGAACCAGACACGTAGGATCTGCAGTCTGTAAACCCAGATGGCATCATGCAGCTAATCACAGGGTGCATGCTCCAACTGCAAAGGGACAACAAGCTGCTGGCCAGGGTACAGCACGGATCGGAAGAAACGCTTTATAAAGCCCTATTACAGTGCTGCAAGACAACAACATACACATATGAAGTATATTTAACCCAGCCAAAACAGAGGACTTCTAGGGTTTTATAGGATGATCCTAAGGTTTGTTTTTGTAGGGTCCCCAAGGTCACTGCTGCCATTCCTCCTGTTCTGCAGGCCCATGTTCCTTTGGTTTTATAATGAGAACACAACGGCCCTCTGAGCCAGGCACTGCAGCAGCAGACATGTGGGAGAGCCTTCATTTTACATCTGTGTACACCCACAAGCAATCAGGGAAAGGAAGAATACAAATAATAAAGGTACTTCAAAGAAACAGAAATCCCAGCTTGTTTTTTCAAACCTCTCAATGAGTTAGACAATTTCTGAAGCTGTTTATGTGCCAGTTTAAACTAAATGAAGACATTGCAATGAATGAATTTTTGCTGCATAGTGCCTTTTTAAGAGTGAAGAACATCCATTATGAAACTATAAAAAGCAGCAAGAGCAAACTGTGCTCTGTTTATCTTGTCACTTGACACATCAAAATACCCACTTAGTGTCAGCATAACAGACAAAAGTGTCTACAAAAGCAGAATTTTGCTCTGTGATTGGAATACTTGCCCTTATTTCAATGACAAGTCTTGCTAATAGAAAAGCTCCTTAATTACATGCTATTCTTCTGTATTTATGACACTGCAGACCGACAGTCACGTAATAAGACAAGCCGGATCTGTGGATGGGACTTCATATGCAGTTCAGTAAATATTTGGAGACAGGTTGCTTGTATTGGGCAGCAAGACTGCTAGATGCATTAAACATCAAACCCACATCATTTCCTGTGAGGCTGTTTGGTCAATACTGTAGTGAGACAGTTTACTGAATAACAACCACATTTTCATCTTTCACATCATACCCGCTTTCATGAACCTTACAACAGAGATGATTTATTACTTACAAAGATACTAAAATGCATGAAACCCTTCTCTTATCTCATGGTGTTTGTCATTATTTTGCACAGAAAATGGCACTTGGGAAGCTCGGAAGTCACGGGCACTTTCTTTAATTACTGTTTGCCATCGGCAGGCTCCTAGTGAAGTTCTGTGGGACAGGCTCAAAGAAGAGACTGCAGTTGAGCAGTTGCTTTGTCATCTCACAAGTCTCCCGAGGAGAGCACCAGTTTCTCTCTCCTCTTCCCTGGTCAGCCTCCAACACCTCCCTGATGCAGGATTAGGGCCATTTCTATTCCCAGAGGTAGGCTGCAGGACCTCACCGCTGCTCCACACAGCCTCTGCCCAGAGGCACAGCTTCTGAGGGGTGTCAAAAGCCATCTCTGCCAAGGGATGGATGGAGCAGGGAGAAGCTGGAGAGGGAAAGCTGTGACTGGCAGCAGGTAGCTGATGCACAGGACGCTGCACTGCAACGAGGACACGCAGCCATGGGCTCTGCTCCAGGCTACACTGCAGCCAGAACAGCCTTATGGCTGTATTGAAACAACCAAGGAGGTTTACTTATTCCCAATCCACACTTGTGGTGCATTTGTACAAGCAGCTTTGTAAGCACAGGGAAAGTTTCAGGAATCCTAGTAAAACAACTCCGAGTTAAACTTGGCAGACTCAGTTAAAATGCGCTCACCAGAATTTATTCTGCTGTAGTCAGTAAGACCATAGAATGCCAGACTGGTTTGGGTTGGAAGCTCCTCCAGCTCCAACCCCTGCCACAGGCAGGGACCCCTTCCACTAGAGCAGCTTGCTCCAAGCCCCTGTGTCCAACCTGGCCTTGAGCACTGCCAGGGATGGGGCAGCCACAGCTTCTCTGGGCACCCTGTGCCAGCGCCTCAGCACCCTCACAGGGAAGAGCTTCTGCCTAAGAGCTCATCTCAATCTCCCCTCTGGCAGGTTCAAGCCATTCCCCCTTGCTGTGTCACTAGAGACCCTTCTAATCAAGTCAGTGACTTGTAATCAAGTCCAAACCTTGTGATTAAGTTCAAGTTGATGTCATTTGTACGGCCAAGATCTATCGATGCACCAAGTTTATCATTTTCTGTAAGTTTGCTTTTTTTCTGAACACTTCTCTAATTCACACCTTATACTATTTCATACTCTACCTATTCCTTAAGTATAGGTATCTTTCATTAACATAGATATCAAGGTAACAGAAGGCTGCATTACCTTCTTTCCAAATACTAGTAAAAGACCTAGTCTAGATACATAGTTTTACATTTGTACTCATGTAGTACATACACACAAAACACACACACAAAACTTAGTGTTCCCCTTTTCTTTGTAATTCACAGTATTTCCTTTTGTCCAATCAGCTTTTCTGCTTACAATGGCAATAATTTAATCACTTGGTTAAATTAAGTGATCAATCAAATCTCAGCTGAATCAGACATATTCATGGCCCTAGTACAGGACAACCTTAGTCTTCTATGGAAGCACAAATCTTCAAGTAATTTAGCAATAGCTAAATAGATTCCTGTTTGGATTCACCCACAGGCTGAGGGACTACACAGAAATACATTGCAAAGAAAATTGGAATTCTTGCCCCATTCCTGTTCTACTGAATTGCAGAATAGCTTGTATCCCTATCATTACCACCACTTTGCCACCTCTAGTCCTAGATTTGCATCACCACATTGTCATACCCACCAGACCCAGAGACCCAGACCCAGGCAAATGATTTCAGATCATATGCAGTTCTGATGCTTTGAAGCAATGACACTGGGAGGGTGGGAGAAGAGGGGAACAAGACAAGGATTACAATCACCAATTGCTTCAAAATGATTGCCTTAAAAATCACCTCCAATCTTTGCTCACAATCTGTTCATTCCTGATTGCCAAAAGCAAATTAAGCTCTTAAAGATACTTTGGCTTTGATTGCAAGAGATAATCTGAACTACACTGTTAGAACTTGTTTATTTCTTTCTAATTGAAACACATAACCCACAAAACCCCAACCACAAAGGAGCAGGTTGCCCACAGAGGTGGTGGATGCCCCATCCCTGGAGACACTCAAGGCCAGGCGGGTTGTGGTTCTGGGTGGCCTCGTCTACTTGAAGATGTCCCTGCTCATTGCAGGGGGTTACACTAGACGAGCTTTGAAGGCCCCTTCCAACCCAAAATGTTCAATTATTCTGGTATGTAGCCATGCAGATATCTCCAGGGAAAGAAAGAGTCTTCCTCTGATAGGTGCCCTTAGCTCCAGGTAGCTGCAAGACCAAAGGAAGCCTCGTAACTGCTATCTCCAGTTTTGAAACCTATGGAGCTCTCACTGGGAAGTGCTGCTCCTTTTTTACCTTTATCCAGAGACTTGCGGGTGCATGCCTGGTTCTACAGCCTGAGCTGCACAAATGCCCTCTTCCCTCATATAGAAGGTAACTCTCCCCACTTTTTCTCAGTTGTCTTACATTAAGGTGTTGCAAGCCATTCTTCATCAAAGACTTGGCTAATGAATGTTTAGCTTAAGTTACTGTCAGCTCTTTTGCTTCTGACTCAGGATAAACCCATTTGGAAAGGTTTGCATGGAAGACAACAACGTGAACAAAGGCAAGAGTAATAGAAAGTAATGAATAAGGTGCTACAGCAACTCTTTAAAGAAACATTCTGAAACTGGGAACATACATAGATCTTTCCCCTGTTAAAACCGAAATCTTAACCATTCAAACACTCCTGCTTTCCTTTCCTGGTCTGCCCAATAGCAAACCCACACTACACCAGCTTGCAAAGAAAACCAAACCCAGTTTTAATCTGGATGTTTACCTCCAGTTCATTTAAGAATCAGTTAAGTGCACATTAAGTTTTAATGCAGAAAGGCACTGTGTGTCAGCTCCATCT
This sequence comes from Neopsephotus bourkii, assembly GCF_033783945.1. NCBI lineage: Eukaryota > Metazoa > Chordata > Aves > Psittaciformes > Psittacidae > Neopsephotus > Neopsephotus bourkii. The sequence goes on along the minus strand of NW_026901417.1, from coordinate 1,768,429 downwards.
GCTGCACAGCGACTGAAAGGTAAGAGCTGCAACCCAACTCTAATTTGGAAACTGGTATCTTAAGTTTCCCTCTCCCCTAAAACCCCATAAATGACAAGCTTATGTTTTCTAATGAGAATTATTTACAGGGCATGAAATTCATGCAGCTTTCACAGATGTTTGTCTGTATCCTCCATCGTACTAATTCATTTGTTATGTCAATGATACAGGAAAACGGGAAGATGCTCAAGGCAGAGATCTAGCATCACTCTGAAAATTTACAGAAGGAAGAACGAGTTTACTTGGAAGGAGCCCATGGAGACCAGTGCAGACTGGCCACTTGCTTAGCTCTTAAATGGAAGAGGAAATTCCCTGCTTGTCATGTGCTACTTCTCACTACTGTTAGGAGAAAGCACAACAAAACAATTGCCTAGCTTTTACCCTGTGTAATTCAGGCCAGAAATGAGAACACCTCTCCTGCAGGTTTGGTTTAGGGCACTCTTTATGCTTGCATCATTTTATTAGCTAATACTTTTCACTTGTAACTGGAGCTGACAATAGACCAGGTTTAAGAATCACATCCTCCTTTCTGAATAAAGAACCAGTAATTCATTTGTTTGCATTAAAGTTTCACTGCACCTTTTCATCCTCCTGCTGTTGTTCATTATCCATTGCCTAGTAACTTCCTACAACCTTTCAGGGAGCAGACAGCAATTCTGCCACCAGCTAAGCGGAAAAAAAATTAAAACTAGTCAGCCTTTATGATCCTTGTCTAATCCTAAGCCTTTTGTATTGCTCTATTCTGGCTAAGAAACGGCACCAGAATCTTGGTCCTCAAAGTGATAATTAAAATCCTCATTACTGAACCACATTAAAAACCCCTATAAAAATCTCAGACTGGTAATGACTTATGTCAGGCGTGAATGGTGAAAGATGTGCAATGTTAGCAGAAGATTAATAGGTCAGATACTACTCCTGTTCATAGAGTAGGTGTGGAAGCATTTTCCTATTTGTTTTTATAAACAAGGAAGTTCATGTCACCCAATGCTACACCATGGGGTTTGGGATTTTTATGTTATGGTTTCAATGGTCAATGTAATTTAGAAGTGGAGCCACTCTTAGCAAAGCCTAAGATAAAGAGCTACTCACTGAGCATGGTCTGAGAACAGTGTTCAAGATACATTAGCACTGAATATATGCACTTGAGAACTGACATAGAACAGGAAAAAGGTCAGGCAGATACTACTACTGCACCTCTTAGATTAAGCCAGTCAGTCTGTTCTGTAACCTACCAGATGTCTCTAGAATGTAGATACAGTGGGCTGAAGGGAAAAGTTATCCTTGAACTTCACCTCTGGCTTCTTCAGCTTTCCTTGCTTAGCATATGTTCACTCTGCTTTTACTACAAAACTAATCCAAATAAAAAAGGAAAATATAGTAAGCCCCCACTCTCTTTGCCCACACAATTCCACCAACATAAATGCATACACATGTTAGAATCTACTAAGGAGATCACACAGGATACCAAGACTATCCTTTTTCAGTGATATGTGGAGGAATACCTATTTAAATGCCTTAAGCACTCTCAAAGGCTTCTTGGAGTCCCTTAAATATTTAAATCATAACATATATTTAATACTGTTATAGGACTTCTTTGCACAGGGTACTTTGAATCTGCAACCATATATCATAGAATCCCAGACTGGGTTGGGCTGGAAGGGACCTTAAAGCTCATCCAGGTCCGGCCCCTGCCACGGGCAGGGACCCCTTCCACTGGAGCAGCTTGCTCCAAGCCCCTGTGTCCAACCTGGCCTTGAGCACTGACAGGGATGGGGCAGCCACAGCTTCTCTGGGCACCCTGTGCCAGCGCCTCAGCACCCTCACAGGGAAGAGCTTCTGCCTAAGAGCTCAGCTCAGTCTCCCCTCTGGCAGGTTCAAGCCATTCCCCCTTGCTGTGTCACTAGAGACCCTTCTAATCAAGACACCAGAGGTTGTAGCAGCAAAGGCAGTGGCAAATCAGGGAACAGGATATTACCACTGGTCTCTCTTGAAGGATTTTCTTTTACAATATAATCCAGCAGAAATTCTGGACTCTCAAACTATGGCTCCATGGGACGTCATGAAGCAATCTGAGCAAGTATTGAAGCCAGAAATTACTGAACTGTTCAGCCACTCAGCCTTGAAATTTGAGAGTCCTCTTTGGGTTCATCCAGACCCTTGGGCAGGCCATTCATTGGTTTTCTAAATAGAATGCAAGAATAACGAAAAAAGCTGGCAACCAGCTCATGGACAACTCGGTCATATTTACACGGTCCATCCATTAACCATGAGCATCCTTGCTCACTTTGTTCAGCTTCCTCAGATTTCTCTTTTCACCTAAAAAAATACTACAACAGAACACCAAGTAGCTACCAAGTGGTGGTTCATACAGTAGCTCTGCTTTCGGTCTGAGTAAGTTCTTTTAGTGAATTGCCCACTACACCAACCCTTTGAGGAGAGCAACACTACTTCTTTCCAAGAGGACCCAGAAAATCTACCAGAGGTCAACTCTTCCTTTAGAATCCAAAGTCAGAAAAGAGACTTTTGCTTTGAGTTTCAAGGAAAGATTAATCTCAAAAAGCAGGTATGGATTGTTTCGAGTTTAAAGGCAGGGCTATTTATACTCTCATTTTAAATTGAGGGCAGTTTGACCAATTTGTCTTCAGCATACCCACAAAAAGAAACACACTGTGTTTCTCTCCCCTACAGTATACACATCACTCAGTGATGACACCTTTTTTCAGACACTTATGTGTTTCTCCAAGGTCTGTAAGTAAGGCTATTAAAGGATTCCAATACCTAAATTCTGAAGGAAACTGTGGAAACCGTTCCCTAAGGAGCTGCTGTGTGCAGAGCAGCCACATCAGCTAACTTGCAATTACACGTTGGTGCTGCAGGACCACCAATAACCTAGGAGCTCATAGCAACAGCAAGCCCAGTTCTTGGAAGTCAAACACTCATTTACAACAGCCAAAGTGCACAATCAAAGCCATGCTCAAATATCCTGCCAATGGTATCTTGGTAGAGTTTAGTCCTCTGTAGCTGGGTACCTGACAAGTCTATTGTCCCTTTTACAGAGAGATGCCTTGGTCAGGAGCTGACATCCGGCAGCACTTATCAAAGCAGCTCATTTCAAACCAGGCAGCAGGAAAAGGTTATGAAAAAGAAGAAAAATAGAGAGCTGTGACATCTCAGCAAGCCAAGCTTATCTCAGTATGTTCTCAGCACACATTAAATGACTGTGCAAACAGAAATCCTCATCCTTGTTGCAGAGGGCAAACTTTCCTCAGTGTATGCATCAGAGCTGCAGGGGTTATTACAAAGCTCCTGATTTAAATGAGTTCTTGCTGGAGTACAAAGAGACTTTTTTCCCCCCAACTGAATAGTGGTAAGTCATCTTAATTCATGCATATGATTGATTTGCAGTACCTAGAAAGGAAGGATTTGATTGATTGAGTTGCAGGTTCATTTTAACATAAGTGATATGCTCCAGTCTTTACCACTTCTGCCGTCTGGAAGAGCAAATTAAGTTCGACTGTATAATGAACAAAACCACATGAAGAAACTGAAAGACTAGAGATTCTGGGGAGGGACCCTTCATTAGGGACTGTAGTGATAGGACAAGGGGTAATGGGTTAAAACTTAAACAGGGAAAGTTTAGATTGGATATAAGGAGGAAATTCTTTCCTGTGAGGGTGGTGAAGCACTGGAATGGGTTGCCCAGGGAGGTTGTGAATGCTCCATCCCTGGCAGTGTTCAAGACCAGGTTGGACGTGGCCTTGGGTGATATGGTTTAGTGTGAGGTGTCCCTGCCCATGGCAGGGGGGTTGGAACTTGATGATCTTAAGGTCCTTTCCAACCCTAACTATTCTGTGATTCTATCCAGAGAACATTCTGTAACGATGCTCTTAGAACGCTTCAAAACTTAATTCTTGAGTACCTGATACATCACTTCTGCACCATGCACAAGACAGACCAGAACAACACTAGACTAAACCCAGGAGCAAGTCTGTTAATATTTATCTTCAAAAGAATTTTTCTATTTGTTGTTTGTTATTTTCTACTTATTATTTCTATTGGAGCTATCAAAGCTCCAAAAGCTTTGCCTGCAATCCTTGTTTCTGTGTTTCTTACACTAAAATTCAGCAGAGTAATCTTATTCCCCTGACAAAGTTAACTATTATAAATAAATCATAGGGGTATCCCAAGTAATGTCCTTGATTTAATCAACAAGAAGTTAAAGAGGCCAAATCGGCGGCAGAAATTAGGCAAGAGGAGCTGACGGGTATTTGAGATATGTTCAGCAGATAGGACTGTGGAATCAATATGGGATTTCAAGTGAGGGCATCCATTACGGAGGCAAGTTCAAGTGCTTTACTTTCTCCTCTTCACCTCCCCAGAAGACAGCCAGTGACAGGGTGAAACAAGAAGGCACAAAAGGTTAAAGCTTTCAGTTAGTAATTTTTACTAAAGAAGTCACAGAAACCCTCACAGCCTTCACTATGCTTTAATAACCGGAAGTATGCACAAAAGGCCTTCTTACTGCCTTTTGTTCATCTTTGAAGAAGAGATGAGATCAACAGCCCCATTTACAAATAAAGTTTGAACAACAGTATCAATGCAATTGTGTGATACAACAGTTGGTTGCTGCAATTACCAAACCTGGTGATACATCTTGTTCTCCCAGTTGGCTCCTGCCTCTCTGTGACATTGGCAGCCACAGCAACCTGAGTTAGGACTAAAGAAGCAAAACATCCACAAAACTCAAAGACCTCCTGTGCCTCTACATCCACACTGCAGAACTCGAGGTTGCCTATACTGACACTGACACTTCACCAAGCTCAGTGTGGTTTCGGACGGTTGGCTCACCAGTCTGCCAGTGTGCAACAGGTTAAAAACCACAGTGCAGGCACAGCATTGCTCCCACCCTCTGCCCTTTCCTGCCACCCTCTTTCCTGCAGGAAACTCACTATTTATAAGAAATTACAGCTGGGATATCATTCCACAGCTGCTATTCTCCACCAATGCATAAAAAGTTCACTACATCCTAAATAGTAAAAAAAACCAAACAACTGTTTTTTCTTTGCTCTTCATCAAGGAAAAGGTTTGTGTCTATTGTTCTATTAGTTAGACCACAGAAACATTTGCCTTTCCTGCCCTTCATTTCAAGATGCTCACAGAATTCCTGCCCACTTTGTTCACAGCTCATTTAAATCAACCCATCATTAACACTTCACTGATTAGAACCCCATCGACTACATCAAAATTGTCATTCTTTGTGATCTTGATGTCAAACAGCGCCAGAACATACTCCAGGAGAGATACAGAGGGACTTAAAATTGAGCTGAAACATGAAAAACATAGTAGTTAAGTCACCTGTTTTCCAGACTATCTATACCAGTTATGCTGGGCATAATAGGTTGATATCAGTTATATACATAAATGACTTTTTTTGCCTTCTCTTTTTCTGTTAATAGCCTTATGCCACCCTGTAGGAGCACATTAGTCTAAGACATCTCTTCTTCACAGCTACTTCAAGTTAGACTGCAAATACTTCAGAGATTTGTGTGTTGTTTAAGTTTCATGAGCAGTATTAGTGCACCAACATCTGCATCAGGCAGGGAACACTGTCAGTGTTATATTCTCATGCCTCTGAAGAGAAGTCCACTGCCACAGGTTAGGAGCCTCTGAGAACTCTCTGAACAAGGAGAAAACTATTGAGCACCAAGTAAAATCATGACAAAACCTGACTTCTCTTCATCCATAAAGCAGAGCAAGAGCTGCAGGAAAAAACCAACAACCACCACCCCAGCCATAAACACACACTGTCAACTACTCCAACTTACAACAGTTCCTAGGAGGCACTTTCATTGCAAATGTGTTGTAGTCTTGATTCAAATTATTTATAACGCTGATCTTAGGATATTCATTTTTCTTCTGTACTGGGATAAGCTAAAACCTTTTTTTTGTCTCTATGCTTTTATTAACATATTATTCTGTTCTCAGATTCTCCAATACATAGTTTGCTTACTTCATTTTCAATTGACTTACAATTGCACATACTGGAATACTTCCAAAAGTTTCATTAAAACAGCTCAGATGAGGAACCGGATATCTAAATCACGGTTAATTCCTAATCCAAGGATTGTTCTCGAATAACACTGAGGCATACAACTACATAGAATACAGATTTAAAAAGCAAAATGGAAAAAAAAGGCCTTTAAAGTTATCAATAGATTTTACCCATCTATATTTTGCTGCCTCGTTTTGATCCTTCGATGTCAGCTCTTCCTATCATTGTGAAGCAGAATTCACCAAGCATCGGACTGTTCACCCACAAATAGGGAACATGAGCTGGGATTAGACCGTCATGAGACAGGTTAGTTTTGCCCTACTGATGTTGTCTTGTTGCAATAGTAATCCTGCTCAGTATGAGAGGAACCGCAGGTTCAGACCCCTGGTGCGTGCGCTTGGCTGAGGAGCCACTGGAGCGAGGCTACCATCTGCAGGCTTATGACTGAACCCGCATAGACGCTTGTTGTGCTTCTGTGTCATTTTTGCTTGTGACTGACCCAGGAGATGACAGTCTTGTCCAGAATGTATGGCTGATCGTCTTCCCGAATCTTCGCTAGCGAAGTCAGGCCTTCCTCATAGGAGAAGGAAAACTCCTATCTTCAAACCTGGGCTGATGGATCTCGTCTTCCATCAAAGAGGACACTCTTACAAAACCTACAACCTGTGGACTTTGCTGTCACTGTCCTTTTGTGAAGGTCAAAACAGTAGAAGACAAGGTGCATGGGAAGCTGCAAGATCCAACGTTGCATGCGGGCGCACCAGCGCATGGGTAGCTCGAGTTAGCTCAGGAGTTGAGAGTCGTGATCGGACACTTCCTGATTGCCTCAGCACCCTTTTTCCCAGATTTGCATATCCCACTTGCCCTTGGTCATCGAGCTTGTAGTAAGCGTGGTTAAAGCCCGTCCCAAATCTTCGCTCGCAAAGCCAAGCCATCATTTTGCTGCCTATTTTCCTGTTGGCCAGAATCAGTCTAACTATGCCTACTAGGTAAAGCAATGGGATCAGAAAGAAAAGCTAAGGAAGTTCTCTCTTTTATTTGGTGGCATGTTGTCAGTGTGCAGACCACAAGATAAAAGATGCCTTGCATCTGAACCAAAGGTACTTGTGACTTAAAGTCATATCTATAGATGATGAAATCTCATGAAATCTTTTGGAGGAAAATGATTATGTGCAAGGAAGCAGATACTTTTTTTCCACCAACACAGAGACAAATCATTAACAGAACTCACTGTATCCTACTCATGATCCCAGCAGTTTGCATATACACATGGATTTCCAATAGGTAGTGAAGACTATTTTCAGTGTTCTGGAGAGAAAAGTATGCCAGTTAATTCTGTTCCTAAAGTCAGATTTCATTCCTGTCCTCACAGGACTAGTGAATAGAATCACATCATCCATTTAAAAGATTAAAACTAAAAGGAGAATAACTAGTTTCATACCCTCTCCTCCGGAACTTCCGCAGCAGCTATAGGAGCAGTGGTTCTCACTCTGCCACATTTCTGTTCTTTAAAACTGAAACCCCTCAGATGGTTCTATGTAGAATCACAGAATCAACCAGGTTCGATCAAGTCCAACCATTCCCAAGCACTGCCAAGGCCACTCCTAATTCATGGCACTGAGGGTCTCATCTACATGGTGTGTGAACACTTGCAGGGATGGTGACTGCAGCCCTGCCCTGGGCAGCCTGTTCCAATGCCTGAGCACCCTCTGGGGCAGGAATTGCTCCTCAGCTCCATCTAAACCTGCCCTGGTGCAGCTTGAGGCCGGTTCCTCTTGTCCCATCCCTTGTTCCTTGGGAGCAGAGCCCAGCCCCTCCTGGCTCCATCCTCCTGTCAGGCAGTTGTAGGCAGCCATCAGGTCCCCCCTGAGCCTTCTCTTCTCCAGACTGAACCCCCCAGGTCCCTCAGCCGTTCCCCATCACACTTGTGCTCCAGGCCCTGCACCAGCTCCATTGACAGCTTACATGCAAGTGAAGGAGTGCTCACACCAGCCTACAGCACAGATCAGGGAGGGCTTTTTTGACACAAGGGAACACATATTCCACGTTCTTCTGGAATGCAGCATAACAGGAAGCCAGAAAGCAACTTCATGTTGTATAAGCTGCATATCTGGATGTCTGCATCTCACTAGAACACTGGATCATTTAGGGAGAAGTCTTATTCTCCCAACAAACAGCTAATGGATGTGCTAAATTCTACTCACAACACACACTACTCCTGCTTGTCTCAACTGCAGCAAGGGCATAGAAACAAGAATTCAACTGGAGAATTACAAGTTGTTCAGCAGATGCTCCTGAACCAGCCCTAAACAAAGCCCTTGAAGAAGAGTATGAACCACACAACATATAAGATATTCTACATTTTTGCCGCTTGGATACTCTTTCTATCCCCTATATTTAGCCAGTTTTCTATGTAAATGTTAACGAAAAGCAAAGCAGCTGAGATGGAATGGCAGAATTATGAAGGGAATTCAGACTACTCCATCTACACAAAAGACAACTTCTGTGACTCTGCATGCACTCAATGTGCTGAATGAAGTTGTGCACACACGCTGCTCGTTAAGCACGCCTTATCTTACACAGCGACCAAAGGGGCTGCTCCTGAACAACTCCTCCTGCAGGAACTGGGTCTAAAAAGTAGTTGCACTGAATTAATGTGAGAGTGCTTACAAAGCTTTGTCATTTTGAGACTGCAAATTCAACAACTGCCAGCCCGTCACGAACCCTCGGTTGAGCACCATCAGCGCTTCACAACCCCCAGAAATTACAGCTGCCTGTTTCCAATGGAAATCACTTCAGACAAAATGCTTGCATGTGCTGGTTCATCCACCTGGATGGCATCCGATTTTAGCAAGACTTGGCTCTACTTTTCTGCAGAAAGATCAGAATCTCAGTAATTCAGAAGTCACAATACCCATATAATGTATTACCTCAAGCAGAACGCTCATTACATTGCAAACAGAAGCCTCCCTGTGTTTACACAACTACAGCAAAAGAAATAAAACTCATCCCTTTTCCCTTTAATTCCCCTACCAGTGCAGTGCCATTGTAGCTCCTTGACAAATGAGTCTAAGGAAGCAGTATTGAACTGCCCCCCCCCCAACCAGTTAGCTTAGTTCACAGAGAGTAATGTGCCTGGCAAGTCAGAGATGTTTTTGCAACACTCAGACCAATTGGTAAGTTATACACACAGCCTTTCTGGAAAATCAGGTTTTTAAACACCTCAAATTGGGTCCATAGAAAAATGAATGAAGGCACTCTGTATCACGAGAAAGCTTGAAGGTTCAGTTCCGGTTTATTATCAGTTTCTATAATCCCTTTCCCAAAAATCAAGTGCCTAAAATGCCACTACTGCCACTGCCAAGTTATTTCGTTAGGCTGAATGCAATTACACTTGAGGAAAAAGCTTTGCTACTGTGAGTTCATCAAGTGAAACATTTATGAAAGCTATATTACAGAGCTCAAATAATGACTCCCTGTCAGCTAATATTCTGCTCTCTGTAACCATTCAGGATCTCTGATGAAGTGCAGGAAGCACAGGGTAGAGGGTACAAGCTATAGGGTGGTTTCAGATGTATTAGCACACTAAAACAGTGATGCAAAACTCACGCTAACCTGGCTGCATGAAGCGGTATCACCTTCTTGTCTCCCAACTTGACAAGTGCCTTGCAAACACCGTCCAAACCTTCATTTGTCCACTTCCCTTCTCTAAGATGCTCCCGACTTCTCACAGAGGGTTGATGGGGAAAGGCTGCCATGAACAACTGACATGTGCTGCTGAAGCTACAGCGGCTGTGAGGTGGTGGATGCCCCATCCCTGGAAACATTAAAGGCCAGGCTGGACGTTGTTCTGGGTAACCTGATCTAGTTGAAGATGTCCCCTGAATGGGGTTGGACTGGATGAGCTTTGAAGGTCCCTTCCAACCCAAACTATTCCATGATTCTATAACCTAGGAAAACTGCAAGTTGTTGCCTTCTTACTATGTTTTACGGAGACCAGCCTTACTGAAGCAACAGGGAAGAGAGCAGAAAATTCCTGTTTCATTATGAACACTTTCACCATTAACAAAATCCCTGCTCACTTCATATTGTAAAGGCATTCATATCCCACACATGTTACACAGCACTCCAGCAAATTTTACCTTCAACCCATTTCAGTAGAACTACCACCAACAGCAAAGTGGTGAATGGTGTTTAGTCTGCATAGTTCAGTTTACCTACTTTTACTACCAAGCAAAAAACCACCACAGTCTTTGACACTGAACTTTACACACTGAGAAAAACCACACACTGAGACTTTTATTCTGGTTCACCTGGCTTATTTAGCTGCCATTTTCTCCATAGCTAGTACTTTAACTGCCCTTTCTTCTTCTTCTTTTTTAGCTAACCTTCAGGTGCCTCCCTCTTTCAGCGCATATTCCTTAAGTTATGTGGGTAATCACAGAACACCATGGGGTTTTGGCAGTAGCTCTGGCACCCTTCACTGCAGGTGCCATAAGAACACGCTGCTTTTATGAGTACTGTTACTTTTAGCTTACCCCATGTTGTACTTCGTTTCTTCTTTTTAATGCACACAACTAGCCAGAAACAGAAGCCTAAAGGTGACAGGTGAATTCCAGTGGCCTGACTGAAAGGGGTATTTGCACAGGATGGCTGCTGGACAGGATCCAAGAGGTGCTCTGTACTGCTGACAGCCGACCAAAGCTCCGGCTGCAGCACAAGTATTACACCAGGAACATCATAGAGCAGAGGTGTTGAGTAGCTACAATCAACTCTAATGTAATTAATCTCTCCTGTTTCACTGACAGAAAAGCATTAAAGGAATACCTAGGGAAATGGTTAATTAAATCTTGAGTCTTTAAGACATTCATCCTACTATTAATCTTTTCAAAGAATAAAAACAGAAGGAAAGCCAGAACAGAGCTATTGTTTCTGGGCAGGTTTGAGAGGTTTGCTAGTGAAAGATGCTTAAGGATCCTCTGAGTCGTTAAGAACATCTTCTAGCTACCTGAACCTTGAACTAAAACCTTGAGACAACTGGGGAATGGCTTGAACCTGCCAGAGGGGAGACTGAGCTGAGCTCTTAGGCAGAAGCTCTTCCCTGTGAGGGTGCTTTGGCGCTGGCACAGGGTGCCCAGAGAAGCTGTGGCTGCCCCATCCCTGGCAGTGTTCAAGGCCAGGTTGGACACAGGGGCTTGGAGCAAGCTGCTCCAGTGGAAGGTGTCCCTGCTCGTGGCAGGGGTTGGAGCTGGATGGGCTTTAAGGACCCTTCCAACCCAAACCAGGATGGGATCCTATGATAGATTATACTGCATATACACATTCTTATCTGTAACTGTCAGGTCATACACTAAATATTAAAATTCCTTGTAAAACAAATTACCTTTTCTACTGAGAACACGTAAATGAAGAGAGCTAATTGAAAAGGACCATCACACCGACAGCTCCTTAGCTCACCGTGTATGTGTTCATTACATCTGAGAACACAGAACGCTCAAAGCCATTTATCAATTTTAGATTTAAAAATACCTAGGCTTGGAAATTGCATGGTATTCTCCAGAAGGAAACAATCCGAGTTTATTACAGCACAGCAATAGTATAAGCAGGAAGAATTTTAAGGGCTTGCACAAACCACGGGACAATTTGTTCTTTTTGACACAAGGAGAAAGCCAAAGGAAAAAAAAAAATCAAGACAATTTTTAATTCTCTAGAATCACACAGATTTTTGTGCATCAACCTTGTCTCTGGATAGCCAGATTCACTGTTTCCTGCATTTCAGAGTGCTGCAAAACATCTTTTGGATACATTTTCATTGTTATGACAGGCTATAAAGCTTGGAAATGAACCCACCACAGCAGTAACTTTTGCAACTGAGCAATGGTATAAAATTTTAGGGCATTCTAGGACGTGTATTGGATATTCTATTCCAGGACAAAGAAAGCCAGCTATGCCAATACAAGCCTCTTGGTCACAAGTCTGATTACACTCACTCAACTGCAAGAGACTGAACCAATCCCAGGCATACAGGAATATCTGACTCTGATGGGCTGCCAAACCCCACAGCACATCACAGCTTGGGGTGGGGAGGGAAAGACAGGGATAAAAGAAACAAAAATCCCACAGGATGCATGTATTTGCCTGCCCTTTTGAATCTTAAATATTCTGTTTACTGCTCAGAGGAAACTTCTAAAAAGTGCCACCTGGAAGAAGTCAGTTTACTGAGGATGAGAGCGGTGCAGGTGTGACAGGGTGTAAGGAGGGATAAGAGAAGGTTGAATTCAGTTCAGAGCAGACCTACTCCATCCCTGGCAGTGTTCAAGGCCAGGCTGGATGGGGCTTGGAGCAACCTGCTCTAGCGGAAGGTGTCCCTGCCCATGGCAAGGGGTTGGAACTGGATGAGCTTTAAGGTCCTTTCCAACCCAAATCAGTCTGGGATTCTACTGTGCAAGTCAGTGCCCACGTCAGTGCAGGATATCAGCTCTGACCCACATTGAATTCACCAGACCGAGCTGTTTCTCTCTGCATCTTCTAGAAACACAAACACACAGGTTATTGCACTGGTTAATTTGATACCCACGTAGCACTGAAGGTGAAAGAAAGATCTTGCTTATACATAACAAGCCGGTAAGCTTGCAGGGTACAGGTTTCCAGAGACACTCCAGCCGTCATCCATCTGATCTCAAAACAATCTCCTTGCAGAAAGGTGGCAAAACATAACTGGTTGCATCTTGGAATTTATTTAGAGTGATCCTTTTGTATTGAGTGTTAATGCCAGTGAGAGTCACTACACTCCTAACAAACACTTTTCCTTATTAACCACAGACCTGAGCCCTTAACTAATTTCACTCAATGTGGTATCTGTCCAGTTAATGCTGAGGCAGGGTATTTTATTCCTGGCTCCTCACCTGCTTGCAGCTCCTTGTGTACTTTATTTCATTAACTCAACGATTTGGCAGAAGACGCTGGCATAACAGCACAGTGATTTGCTGGTTTTTTGCTGATATTTCTGTGAGCAGGTTTGATGATTTCTTCTCCTCAGAGTTTCACCACTACCCCCTGGCCTGACCTTATCATCTCAGTTGAGGTGATTACATTTCATTTGCCAGAAATAAAGGAAAACGGGATGAAGCAAATTAGCCACAATGTAAAGAAGATACCCACATACAGATACAGAGCTAAGCAGCTTGCGCCCAAAAGCTGACCAGAATTTTAAGCAGGCAGAAACACAAAAGCATGCCCTCAGTGACACTTCCCCTCTGCTCTGAGGAAGCACAGTTTAAGAGGGAAGATGGAAGAGTTGGGCTGAAAGAACATTTCCGAAGTACAGCTCTGCCGTCTGCTCGTGTTGCCTGCTAGCACAGTCACTCGTTAGCCTAATTTTAGGCCATCACAAAATCTGACCTGTCTTGGACTAACTCGAGTTCACGCTGAATAACACAATTAATTCAGTGAGCAGCCTCAAACCAGATGCTATCAGCACTCCCAGACTCATGCTGATTGCCTGCAGATACAGAAAACACGGTGCTGATATTCACCACCTCAACCCTGCAGCTTATACACAGGAGAAACATGCTCCCGGCAGCATTACTGGTTTCTATACTCACCATGCGTGAGCAGACCCTTCCTGAGAGGTGTGGAATTGATCTGGCAGGACAACCTGACATTATTCCACCAGTGCTGCAGCCCAGTCCCTGAGCCTGCCAGTCAAACACCACACATCCCCCTGCAATGAAATAATCCTGGATGAAGGTGCATGCTAGGAGCAAGGGCTAGAGCTCTATCAACATTTAGCTTTCAGGCAGCACCCAAACCAGATCTGAAGTAACTGGCTTTCAGATGTGTCCACATACTACTTAAGTATCTCAAAACACAGTCTGTAACAGGTGAACTTGACTCTTACCAAAGCACATCAGTGATGCCACAAACATACCACCACCCCTCATCTGGTCAACCAAATCCTGCCAGAGATTCAGCAGGTCCAAACAAGAATGACTATCAGAGGTTGAAATATGACAGCAATTACAGTTCTCTCAATTCACATGCCAGTGGTCTTATTTTTGCTTTGCTATAGTCCATCAGCATTAGTCCTTCCACAGCTTACCAGCATATTGGCAACCCTGCTAGGAGTTACAACCCAAGGAATAAAGCACAGGGAGCTCATCACAATCAGAACTACAGCAGCTTGTGATGTTGTTCAGGTCAGCTGCTATTAAAACGTGCTCCCAACCTCCCCTCAAACTCAGGTCAACATCACACTTTCATTTCTAAGAAAAAGCATTTCAGGGGATAGAATCATAGAATAGTTAGGGTTGGAAAGGACCTCAAGATCATCCAGTTCCAGCTCCCCTGCCATGGGCAGGGACACCTCACACTAAACCATGTCATCCAAGGCTCTGTCCAACCTGGCCTTCAACACCACCAGGGATGGAGCATTCACAACCTCCCTGGGCAACCCATTCCAGTGCCTCACCACCCTAACAGGAAAGAATTTCCTCCTCATCTCCAATCTAAACTTCCCCTGTTTAAGTTTTAACCCATTACTCCTTGTCCTATCACTACAGTCCCTAACGAAGAGTCCATCCCCAGTATCCCTATAGTCCCCCTTCAGATACTGGAAGGCTGCTCTGACGTCTCCACGCAGCTTCTCTTCTCCAGGCTGAACAGCCCCAACTTTCTCAGCCTGTCTTCATACGGGAGGTGCTCCAGTCCCCTGATCATCCTCGTGGCCTCCTCTGGACTTGTTCCAACAGTTCCATGTCCTTTTTATGTTGAGGACACCAGAACTGCACACAACACTCCAGGTGAGGTCTCACGAGAGCAGGGTAGAGGGGCAGGATCACCTCCTTCGACCTGCTGGTCACGCTCCTTTTGATGCAGCCCAGGATACGGCTGCTTTCTGGGCTGCAAGCACACACTGCAGTGGCTCATGTTCATTTTCTCATTGACCAACACCCCCAAGTCCTTCTCCACAGGGCTGCTCTGAATCTCCTCTTGGATTACTTCCTACGTGCAGATTTTTCTGCCATCAGATTGGTTATTCTGCAATTCACCTGTTTTTTGCAGAGAGTCTGCACACCTGTGGCTATGAACTGCATTCGTAACTCTGCAAGTGAAGGTTCTGGCTTCGTTGGTGGTGGATTGTTTCTTTCTTGTTTTTAAAGCAATAAAATGCAACGTCTTTAGATGCAGAGTTCTAAAACCCCCCAAACAAGCTGCAGGGTATTATGGTGAACAGACAGCCAGTGCCTTGGACCTTGCTATCATTGATTAACAGTCACAGTCCTTAAGAATCGAGGCATCTGCTTAATGCTAATGGTCTAATGAATGTGGAACACATCCAGATTCAAGCATGCAAGTGTAAGAAGCATAAAATACTAAAGGAGAAAGTTAAAAGCAAAGTGTCTGATAATGACATTAAATTCTCTAAATTATCTGAATCTTCCAAGGATGCCATGACTACTGTAATACTGAGCCAACGAAGGTGCTTGCTATCCAGTGAAACAGAGGAGACTAAGAAACCTGAACAAACACATGGACTTCTTCCCAACACAGACACTGCTCCCAGCTTTGCCAGTACAAATGACTACTGAGTAATCATTTTGATTGAAAACTAGCCATAATATGCCTTTTGTGACTATCAAAACCAATATATTGAGTATTAAGCCATATTGAAGAGAGAAGCATTCAGGAAATGTTATGTTGTCTATTACTGAACTTAGCCAAGGCGGAAGATTCTTTTAATGAAAATACAACCGGCATGCTAAGGAGAATCAATAAAAACCACACTGAAAAAATCTGTTTCCATTTAATGCTTTTAAATAAAATTATGCTTTTAAATGCAGTATTTTCATTGAACAAAGACATCAAGACAGGAAGAATAAAACGTTCACATACCTGAGGCTTCTTGAACTGTCTCCTTCAGACCTGTAAAGCAATACACAAACACTTAGGACATAATTACTTCCAGCATTTCTAAACCACATAGTCTGAAAATAGTAGGCTCCATGGCATCCTCTCCCTTTGCTTTCCAGGTAGTTTTTCTTGTTGCACTTTCCCTACTAAAGACTTTTGAATAAGAAATCAGTCTGTTGTGGTTCAGAATAAATCTTGTCAGAAGTTAAAACCAGTTAACACTTGAAGTCAATAACTGCAGTATTAAAATACATGCTGACACCCTCTGAACCCTCAGGAAAGATCTGCTGTAAACATGCAGTAACAGAGACTTGTGTTCCACTGTGCAAGTGAAAAGCACCAGGCTCTGACAGGATTCCAGAAGCAGAGAAGCTTGTACCTTTTCCTTTTGTTTTAAGCTTTTTTTCACTTTAGCAGAAAAGGTCATAGGCAAATGCATTCCGGAATCCCATCCCCAGCCTCATTAGGCACTACTCAAAGGGCTGTGGCTTGCAAATAAAGGTAATTTAAACTATTTTCAACCCCACATTTGCCTTATTCCATAAATGTGCAAAAATGAAGCATAAGATGCATGAAGTTACAGCAGCTCTTAAAGGGAGTATTATTCTCAAGGTGAGATAATTTTACCAATCAAAACTCAAACAAAACCTCTTCCCCCTGCCCCCAGTGGTTTTAGGCAAGTAAATTTCATGTAGTGTCACTTGTACTGAGAAGGTTTCCTCCTCTGAAGGGGAACAGGAACAGAATACTGCCAACATCCCAGGAACAAGCACAAACCCCAGAAGGAAACATACAACTGTGTTTTCCTTACCCCAAAACAATCCAGGCTCAGTGCTGCAAACCAGGAATGAAACATACAAATCAAAGCAGGAGATTCCAGGGCAAAATAAAGCCTCAAACCATCCTTTCCATGTCATAATCTTACAAGGGATTCAAATACAAAAGTGATCAATCTGAACTTGCAAATGCTAGCACTTAAATGAGAATAAGCTAGCACCAAGGTTGCCTCCTCAAAATCAAAGGCAAGGATATTTCTTTACTAAATAAAGAATCTTCCTTAGTATGAGAAAAAGATAAGTAAAAAGTAGAACCAGTTTCTTATTAAGATGACTCCCACCTCCAACAATAACTTGCATACTATGCTAAAGGCAGGAGAAAAAGTTATGGCTAGTAAAAGTTTCCTAAGTCTAACACCAGAAAGCAAAGAGTACTAAAATCAAATTTTTGGATTCTATTGTAGAAAGAGGTCCAAGAATTGATGTTTTTTTCCTCCCCACCTTTATGACATGCTCTCTCTTTTTCCTTGAGCTCAAAGAAGTCTAGATGATTTTAAATGCACAAGCTGAGAGGAAAGAAAGAAGAGTGAACGTAGTGTCTTGGCTCAAGAGATAATCAGGCAGCAGAAGGAGTGCTGGAATTCAGCAGTGTAAGGGACAGAGGTGGCCAGGTGTACCTACAGGAGGGAATCTCAACTGATACCCCTGACAGCTAGCATCACAGACTGCTTCAAACCAGGACAGGTATCAGCAGAGTAGAAAATCCTGTTGTTCGGAGCAAAGTGAATCAAATTCTGCCTGAGAAGAAGTTTCACTCTCTTAAAATTGTTGTCATTGTCCTTCTACCTGAGGAGATGAAGAATCATCACTGCCCCTCGCTTAAGGAAGAGCGAACATTTAACAGGACATCTCACCGCTGTAAAAACCCACTGTAGCATTTGGTGTGCCCAATAGTATCCACCTGTGCAAAAAGCATCCTCAGCCTTTTTGAAAGCTCAGACTTTGGGTGTTACTGGTATCATTATCTGTTATCATAAGGTTTAATTTACTGCCTATTGAAAAGGTTTTCCAAAACATGTGGAATCCCACAAATCCTCACCCAGAAGAGCTCTTAAATATGTAAGAGCTAACACCCTGTCAGTTCTTGTTAATGAAGACAGGATCCAAACGCAAACTGCTACTTCCAGCTGTATCACTGCATTTTATTTAAAACATTAACATATAAACATGCTCCAAGACTTCAGAATTGCTCTGCATTTCCACTGCAGCAGCCTGCCCAGATAACAGCAGCAGTGTGACATCCATCCTTACCCACACATCCAGGCCCAACCATAACAGAGGTGAGGAAAGGACTAAATTCAGGCCTCAGACTGCAGCTGCACAAATCCTAAGCTGACCCAGTGTTAATTCATCAGTCTCCTGTGCTTCCCTTCCCATTTTTTAAAGCCTGCCTGGTCGCCTTGTTAGGTTTCTAGCTACACGTACATATTCTGATGGACAAAACGTAACTTCAAATCAGCTTTTTGTGTACGATTGCCTTGCTCCTGCAAGGGCTGTGAATACAAGGAAAGGAAGAGAAAGGAGCTCCCCGAGATGTCCCCAGGAGTCATGGAAGAATTCAGAAGTGTTTAACTGACACCTTCCCACACTCAGTTTTCAGCAAATTGCATCTTGCAGAACATGCACCTTACAACTGAAAAAGACATCAAAGGCGATTGCTTGGACTTTCAACTTTTCAAATATGGATGGATAGTCTTAATTTTCTGCCTTCCCTCGACTGGAATAACAAAACCATCTGAACCCAGAAAATGCCTGTGAGTGCCCAAAGCATTTGGAGGTCACTAGAAGCAGCAACCAGCATCTTAGACCACTATTCCATCAACTCATTGCTCCTCTCATCAAAACTCAAGTAGCATTTTAACTAAGACAAGGAAAAGAAACAAGGCAAAGGTACCCCTTGCTGAGCTATGTCCTGCACCAAGGCTGGAAGCAACAGCATTCCCAAGCTGATCTCTGTCCAACACAGCTGATAAGGAGGGAAGAGGGACCACCGTCCCTTCCTCATTTTTAGGATCCCCAAGTGTAAAAGAAGCTGCTCGATTTCATGACTGCTAAATATGCATTTTCTCAAATTAGATTGATTTATGAGTAAATCTTATTAATCTTACAAATAAGATCCATTTACAAGTGAGTAAGATTTACTTGACTAAATTCCAAGGAATTATTGAGAGACTGTAAGTTTTAGTCAGGGAATGAGTAATTGGTTCGCAGGGCTGAAAGAACACTCTGCTGAGAAAACACACTACTTGTAGTTTGAAATAAAGCATTAGATTTTCTTTAAGTGCCCTTTAAGTGCCAGGATTTTGGATCAATATTTAATGTTTCTGCTTACGCTGTAGCACGTGCTGGGCTCTGGATTGGTTTTGTCTTTTTAACCCAAACAACACAATTGACACTGTCACTGCTGAAACAAGGAGAAAGGTGAAAAAAATTCTGGTAATATATTGCATTATTTCTTTTAAGGTAGACTTTAAAGGAAGAAAAGGCTACAACATGCAGAATATCTTCTGTGCTACAGCACTTTAAGCAGAATATATTCCACTTACATATCCAAGTTACATCAGTGATGTGAGAAAAGTCATGCAACTTTCTCCAAGATTCCTCCTGCCATCTCCAGATGGTTTCCAGTATTTCATTTTGAGGAGAACTAAATATTAACCAATGCAGTCCATTAAAGCACCAGTTTGTCTTCTTCCTGACCCCAGGAACTTCATTCTCAACAGGAAATACGGTAAAATCCACCCTTAAGATTGGTGGAGTCAATAGAAGTAGAACTGACTTTGCTACTAGCAGTATTTTCTGTAACCCCATTGGCAAGTGGAGGCGAGGAGAAGGCACCATCATAACAAACCTTAACCAAAACCCAAACAAAACCAACCCCCCCAGTACTTAAAACCCACAGGAGATCACAAACCAGAATGATTTTTCAGTTCCAATCAAGTACTGCCATCACTCTCCATCTGACAGTCCACAGCTGTCAAAACTGGGTATTGAACATCTCCATTCGTGTTGCCAAAATGACGTATTATCTGCTGTTTTGAATACCCAGGAGACAGCCACCACTCTCCTACAAATACGCCAAGCAGGAAAATGACAAACAAAGAATCTTGGCTTCCAGTTGCTGAGCTGGTTGGCTATTTTTCAACAAAGCCCTCTTGGTGGGAGGTTGTCAGCTCATACAGATTGAAAACCATCTACAGGAGTATCACAGGTAGGATGAAACCTTCGAGAACTGCACGAGACAGAAAAGCCACTCAGACTGGGAGTGTCAGAGCCTCCTACTGCCCACCAGCAAGGCTCCTCTTCCATCAGATGACAGCAGGGCCTTCAGTCCCAGAAGACACAGCTTCAGAGGCACAGCTCAGCCAATGGCTCTTCAAGACTCCAAAGATTTTATAGCAGGTCTCTGGCTCACCCCAGCAGGAAGCACTCAATTCTATTGTTCCCCCCTTAAAGTAATACTAAACAGGCTCAAAGTCAGCTGCTTTGTTGTTTCCACATCAAGCTATACTCAGAAGTGAACAGCGCAATGTAAAGCTGCTTCCAAAAGCAGCTTCAGGACCAGCTTTGTGTCTGACTGCGGAAGAAGTAATTTTCCAGATAAAATACTGTTCACAACCATTAGGGGCTTTTACACAGACTGATGTACACAACTACCCCCGCAACCATTCCAAGCTTAGCAGATACTTTATTTGGGCCATGAGCAGGGTTAAGGCCATGTCCTATAAAAACAGGTTCTATAGAAAACAGAAACACCCGGTTTAAAACTCTGTCTTAGAGTCATGTTCAAGGTGCAAACTTTCACTCAGAAAAGCAGCCAAAAGCAGAGCTGAAATCTTACTGTGACACCCCACCAGTGGCCAGGACTTCAATACAGTTTCACAGCCACATACCTACTCATGTGGTAGGAAGCCAAGTCGCCTATGAAGGGGGACCATTGCCATTAAGGTAAAAAGAACTGGATAAAAGCCACAGTTTATAGCACTGTGCCACACTCCCATGCTAAATAATTATACTGCATCTGAAATATCTTCTTGCAAGCCACGTAAGGTAATTTTAATTTAGTAGACAGGTATGAGTATACAGTAACCATGTATTAAAGACCATTCTATTTTCACCTTTCACAAAAGCAAAAGATTGAAGCTAATCCTTACAGAGCAATACCAGAATCAATACATTTGATTAAATCTTGCTTTGATTTGAGCACAGAACTTACCTCAAGAAAGCAAACTACACCTGATACTACTTCTGTATCAGGTAATACATTAATTCTTTCAGCATTTGAAATACAGATGAACAGGTTACTTTCAAGGGAAAAAGCTTCAGGGAGAATTCATTAATGCTATATGAATGTTGCTACTCATATCCTGAGTGGGGATTAGCACATTTTACTATAAGGTTGCTATAGGTGTTCTGTTCTGAGCAGCAATTCTAAAATGACAGATATCACCAGGAAGCTTCCAACATGATCTAAAGGCTATGAGAGCTTTCCAGGATTTGAATGTTTTGTGTCTGCCTGATGTCGCATGCTGCTTTGGATGACAACAGATGTGCAATATTCTGTTAAGTAAAGAAACACTCCATGAGTCTGCAGAGAGTGTTGCACATGGAGTTGTAGTAGGTATCTGAAGCTCACTGCACTCAGTGGCAAGCATGCCTGCCGCCTGCCCTTGCTCTCCTGCTAACTAGGTCCAGATCAGCATCAGCACAGTGCCAGCAATGCGCAAACCCGTTCGGCCACTCACACAGATGGAATGGAGATTTGCCTGTCCGAAACACGGGTTAGTATGCAAGACTTTGTGGTTTAGACAGGGTCAGAAAAATTCTGCTGGGCTGCAGACTCCCCAGAGAAGTGACAAAATATGAAGTAAAGGTCTGTCCGGGCAGCAGCGTTTTAACAAAGTGAGTTTCAGGACAGGAAAAATGATTTTGACACTAATTACAGCCCTTTCAGCAGGATTTCGCATGAAGGAATGAGCACTCACTGCAAAAACAAGCTCTTGGGCTGCCCGTCACAGTAGTAATAGAAAGAATAAATCAATTACAGAAGTACCATTCTGGCATTGCAATTTGATTTAATATAGAGAAAGAAAAAATGGTCTTGCACAGCAGGAGAACCACCATTTTCGTGGATTGTTTGAGAACAGCAGCATCCTAATAGCCTGCTTATTGTCCAAATACTGCGCGGGAGTCTAGCAGCCACTGGGAATAAAGCATTCCCATTCGACCCCGGAGCCCAAAGGACAGGATCTCCAGAAAGCTTCTACAGAACAAAGTGTCTTTCAGCAGGTTACATCTGGCAAGTCACTGGAGGCACATCAGGGTTAGGAACAGATGGAACACTGCTAGTGACAAAGTAAAAGGCAACCTCTGCAAAGAGGTCTGAAGTCAGAGTAAAGGTTCCTGCCACAATGGTTTCACCACTTCCCTCTTCAGAGGTATGCTTACTAAATCAAAAGGACATGGACCTGCCCAAGCTAAACCAGAGGTTGCCATGAGGACGCTGCGAGGGCTGGAGCAGCTCTGCCCTGGAGCCAGGCTGAGAGAGCTGGGCTGGGGCAGCCTGGAGAAGAGAAGGCTCCTGAAGGGGAGACCTTAGAGCAGCTCCAGTGCCTAAAGGGGCTGCAGGAAACCTGGAGAGGGGCTTGGGACAAGCGCCTGTAGGGACAGGCCAAGGGGAATGGCTTGAACCTGCCAGAGGGGAGACTGAGCTGAGCTCTTAGGCAGAAGCTCTTCCCTGTGAGGGTGCTGAGGCGCTGGCACAGGGTGCCCAGAGAAGCTGTGGCTGCCCCATCCCTTGGCAGTGTTCAAGGCCAGGTTGGACACAGGGGCTTGGAGCAAGCTGCTCCAGTAGAAGGTGTCCCTGACCATGGCAGGGGTTGAAGCTGGAGGAGCTTTAAGGTCCCTTCCAACACAAATCAGGGTGGGATTCTGCAATCTCTTCTGCCCTAAAGCCTACAGGAATTGAGCAGGGGATGAACAGCAGTGATTAGCACCACCTAAAAACTGACACTGAAAGTAGAACTGCAACGAGTACAGCAGAACAACAGCAGAACTGTTGCAAGCAGCAATGCTGCGGAACCTCAGAACACACTGGCAGGACTGCAGTGGCTCCTGGTATATTCTTTCCTCCCCACTACTTTCCCAGCCTGGTCTCACTGATCAGAAAGCCAGGCCCTGGCTCAAAGGCTTCGCCCTGGAGGAGGTTTAGTTCAGCCTGAGGCTGGAAACTGCTCGCTTTCCTCATCCCTCTCCCTCTGTACATGCATCCTCCCGGTTTTGCTTTGATCCAGCAGTTTACTCATAGGAAGCAATCAGCTTATGAGCCTCCCTGCCTGCAGCTCAAGCACACGTGGTAACACCAGGTGACACCGGCCCATGGACACACATCAGAAGAGTTAACAAAACCTGGTACGGCAGAGGCACAGCAGTTAATATCACAGCTGCTCCAGTAGCACAGAACTGATGGGCCCAATAATCCCTGTGAGGTTTTTATTGCATACATTTAGAAATAAAAACTCTCTCAGCAGCCGTGGATGCCTCTCTGCAGCATCCCTCCTTTCAGTAGCCTCTGGCTATTACATTAACTCCTTGAGGCACAGAGAGCTTGAAGGGAGGGAAAAGGCAGAGTTGGACCTCTTACAAAGAGGGAGCTACATAAAGATAACTCAGCCATTCTTGTACAGTCCAGCTTCCCCCAAGCCTACAAGGCCGAAGCAGCAGCCAAAAATCACCAATTCAAAGCTGACTCAGACATGCAATGATAGGACCTGGCTTTTATTCATGTCTACCCTCTGAAAAGAGGTACAATTTCAGGTGAAAGTCCTGCTTACAGAGGCTATCGGCCCTGGGCACCTTGTGTCTGGATGTCCCAGGGAAGAGGATGTGTACAAACCAACCAGAATCACACCTGACTGCAAGGGAACTATCATCTCCATCAGCTTGGATGGGGTCTGTAGTTGAGGGACTCCCACAGCCCAAACTAAAGTCAGTTTGAAAACCAGCAGAGGGTTAACATTTATGAGATATTCTGCCTTTTTTCATCCTAGGAGGACTGAGAACTTGTCCTGAGGCATTTTAGATATTCTTTATAATTGGGGACTGAAATCCTTCACACTAATACTGCTATCCCATTAACAAGCATGTCTGATAAATCCTTTTAAGTGAAAATAAAATGGGTGACGGAACAAAATTGCACTGCAGTAAAATCAAAGTCATTCACATAGCTGGTAGGTTTGAAGTTTGGTTCCCTCTGTTTTCTGATGGTGGGATCACAGCCTCCATGGCAGGAAACACCTGGTTTGCTGCATGAGGGCTAGCAGTGCCTTAGGTCCACCTCCAGCTCTTCCCCTGGCACACCTCACAGCACAGCCTAGCAATGGTGTTGGGAAAAACCTTTGCCCGTAAGCCAGAGGATGCTCTTCCCCAAGAGAGGGGTGTGTGTTCCGGAGATGTGCAATCCAAAAGCATTTACTAACCTCCAAGTTTCATTGTATGGAAACAAGAATAAAAATGAGTGCACTTCTCATGTCCTGCAGCAAACACTATAAACTAAAATCAGGTTAGTTGTTTCCCTTTACTGCTCTTGCTCCTAACCAAAACTCAATACTTGGTAGAAACAGTTTTCCAAAATGCCCTCTCCAAGTTCTGGTACTAGAAATCTGTATTTTACACCACATCATCTGCATCATAATAAACAGTTTCTAGTCAGGATGAATACTCTTCTTACTGCCTGTCAGATATGAATCACGAATTCCTCTGCGCTAGCACTGGTAGGTGAATAATGCAGAACTGTACCTCTAATTACTAACTATATCAGTTGTACCAGCTTAGAGTTGCACCAATTCAGTACTTGGAACAGGACAGTTTATTCTGTTACAGAAGAGAAACAAAACAGAGCTATCAGTAAAAGCTGACATTCCCATACTACTTGATGGAACTGTAGCTCAGAAGCATGTAAATGCATTTATATTGGCACTTCAAGTAGCATCAGTTTGTATTTTACTCATTATATACTTACTAGATGTACAGGTTTGTATTGTCTCTAGCAAGCAAACAGCTTTTTTCCAATACAGTGCATCAGTATCTTGTATTATTACAGTGCTTCTGCTGCCAAAGTGAGGAGACACCTTTTCCTTCACTTAATCAAGAGAAGCCCACCACAGAAGGCCGAGCCTTCCAAAGAATTCCATGAGTTACCACGGTACCAGCCTCACGCTAAGGTCTGAGGACTCTTCATCACTTCACGACACAGGGAAAGAAGTATTCTTTGATGCTATGTTTTTAAATACTGGTTTCATGTTATGATGAATGTACTGAGAGTGTTCCGTTTCATTACTCCATGCTTCATATGCTTCAGTTCCCTGGGCACCATTCCGTCCTCATGCATGCTGTGTACTCATAGCCACAAAAACCCCAGCATCAACACATTTGGACTGCAGAAAAGCAGGCAAAGCTTAGATGTGATTTCCCATCACCAAAAGTGAAAAGAGTTTCAATTCAAGTCCCAAACAGTATAAAACTTAAAACTCCTACCACAACTACATACAAACTCAGTTTGAGCTGGTACTTGGACTAACGGATCTTATTGCAGATCACGCATGAATGCACACCATCTCCCACATGAAATCGCGTAATGAAGTTAATACAAAGTAAGCATATGATCCACCAGCTGCAAGATCCAATATCAGTTACATAAAGAGCATTTCCAGGCACCATTTCGAAAGGGAAAAGAAATATAATGACATCTAGTGCCCAATCCCCATTGCATACCATAGCAATGAAGTAGATTGTTGCCAGTTCTACTGCTGGAACTGTTCCTCTGTGACCAACTCAGGGTACTTGAGAACAGAGAATTACTGGTTTATGGCAATTCTCCCTAAGTACACTAATACAACACAGTGCAATGCATCCTGCTGTGCTAGGGAGGAAGGAGGTGTAACAAGAAAGAATTCTGTATTACAGCAAAGCGTACAACTGACTGCTTAAAAAGAAACCATGGATAAGTTTACCAGAAGGACTGGATATTAGACCCACAACCATGCACTAACCATGTTCACATTTTCACAAAGAACATAACCAATCACATTCTTTTTGTCCTATATTTTCTAACTCTTATAAAAAAACCCAAACAAAACGTAACTTAGTTTTTTGCTATCTTAAGTGATGAGT
This sequence comes from Neopsephotus bourkii, assembly GCF_033783945.1. Classification (NCBI taxonomy): domain Eukaryota; kingdom Metazoa; phylum Chordata; class Aves; order Psittaciformes; family Psittacidae; genus Neopsephotus; species Neopsephotus bourkii. Next base: position 1,742,419 of record NW_026901417.1, on the reverse strand, counting down.
GTAATATTCTGCAGATGCCCTCTTTTTTACTATGGTTCAACTACTATGCAGTCTTCAAGCTCCTCTTTGCATACACTCAGGATGGAGGTCTCCCCAGATATAAGCAGTATCCTTCCATTCAGCTCTTGGAATGCATTGCTTATGTAGCAGTGACTACCAAAGCCTCTTCAGTCCTTACAAAGGTGTTAACAAAGAGACACTTCTAGTTAGCATGTTAAGAAAATCGATTCTAACTGAGCCTGTACAGGAACGCTGAAAACACCCACTTCCTTAGACAGTAGATGCCACTTTTTGTCTATTAAACCTAAACTGTTAAACCCAAGTAGAAATGCCTCTCAATCCATGAGAGGCAGAAAACAGTTGTCTCCCATAGACAGCTTACGATATTCGAACATAAATACCATGGAAGTGCAGCTACTGCCACACGGTCTCCATAAAGAGCTAGTTCCATCTATGCCTGGATTGTTTACAGCCTAACTGGCCAAGAAACTTCTGTTCCAACTCTTAAGTCATCTCTGATGAGAGACTGGTAAAAAGATCAGATAGATTTCATTGCCCAGCCATCCCCTGGTGCACATGCTACTGTGCTGCAGGCTGGCTAGCAGTTGGGTTGAATGTGTCCTCTCCACACTCACCTTGCTCACCAAGGACACACTTTTTTAGTAACCTTTAGTAATCTCTTTGTGCTTACTGTCTGAAAGCAGTCTGCAGCAATGGAATGGATACAAGCCCCACACGTTTTCACAAAAAGCAGCCCCTCCAGCCTGTGCGGAGTGCTTTCCATCAAGGTTACAGATACCATCTGGCTGCTCAGCAAGAGGCAGGGGAACATGCTTCCTCCAGCATGCAAATAAAGACCCAATCATGGCACCACCTGCATAGCTTGGGACAGCCTTCCACACCTGGATATTTAACAAAAACATTTAAATACACATAAACCTCAGCATACCGATGCAGCTACCTCAGGGCACTTTCAGCCAACTGGAGAAATATCATGATCCTCTACGCGCAATTATCCATGTTACCGGGGGGCAAGGAGGGAGGCACAAGTCCATCTTTTTGAGGACCATGTTAATACAGGTGTGTATACCCAAGTAACAGCGGTCTAAACACAAAGCAACTGAAATACTTAGCATTTGCTGTCCATCTCAGGAAGAGGAACCAGGTAAGCTGGAGGGTAAGTTAAGAAGTCCCTCCTCCTGTTGCCCCCTGAGAAGCCTTGTGTATGTGACACGCATGCCATCATTCCATTCCCACCAGTTACACTGCTAGCAGAGAGGCTCATCCAAAATGAGTCCCTTGGTGTGTACTACAGAGCAGGACAGAAAATGGTCATTGAATAGAAAGCAGCCAAGCAGAACACAGAGCAAGGAACTACCAAGTTTGCTATTATCCTTCCCTGCAGCAGGTAGCAGGAAGGGTTTTGTGAAACTACTACCTCCACAACAACCCACCAATGTGCTAAAAAGTCTCTGCAGTTTCCACTTGCTTTATATGGAGTCCAGCACCAATACCTGTCTCATGAGATGAAGCAATTAGACTCTGCAGTGAAGCCAATTTATGAGCTAAGTAAGAATATTGCCAAAGAGCCATATGGAAGGGAAGGAAATATTTTGCTTTGTTAAGCAGGGGGTGCTCTTAAAGTCAGCATCAGAATAAAGACTTGAATTTGAAAACGTAGCTGATTAAAATAGCTTCAGTTTATGATCTCTCAAAACCATTTAACCTATTTTAATTTTTCATCCCCCTCCTCCCATTACTGTTGTTTGTAATTTGTAATTACTTATGAGAAAAACTTAAATATTACAAATATTGAAGTTCCGTTTGAAAACATCTCATTCTTAGTACATACATCATTTCACAAATAAGCCAATTCCCCTTTTTTCCTCCCCTACAGCTGATGCCTTTCAAACCACCTCCTATTTCCCCTCTGACCTGCACACTTGTCCACCCCTGCCATGGCTCAGGAACTTCAGTTCAGCTCTCATTCACGTGTTTCTTTACAGCTCAGTTAATTGAGTGACATCTCTTTAATAGCTGAGGAAATGTGTATAGAGCTTAACCCTCGAAGAAATGAAGAACAGCAGAGTAAGCGTTTAATATATAGCTGTACTTCAGAAATCTCCACAGAGAGCAAGTGGAAGACAAACTACAAACTTCCCTGCAGAAATACAAAGTAGTATCAAGAAGCATTAGCATACCATGTTCCTCTGGACTGAATGGATCTGCAGAAGGCATGATTCTAGCTGAAATGAAGAGCAAGCATAAGTGACAAGCCACAAAACAAGATTATTTGACTGCCTTTCCATTTACAGCAAGGTAAGGCCTTACAAGCAAAGAAAAACCTCTTTAAAACTGAAGTTTAACTAAGGAGTGCATCATTTTTGAAGTTAAACCACTATGAGACTAGGCAAGTATGGGTTTTCAACAGCCAGGGCTCCAATTCAAACACTCCCTCACAGAGGTCCTTACCTTTAATGGCACCTAAATGCTTTCCAGACAAGAAGATATCTGTAGCAGAACACTTTATCAATTTAGCCTGTAAACACGTGATGATCAGCCATAAAGATTTACAGTGATCAAAGGAAACGTCACCTTTGATTTTTACCAGGCATTTGTATTTTCCTTCATGAGATTTTGTCTGCAAAGGGTTGTTGTCGATATGTTTTCCTGACATACACATGGATTGGTTAAAGTCAGAGTGAGTGGCCAAGGAGCCTTCAGCATGAATGAGCTATTTTCTACACATGGAATTTGTGTCTTTAATCCTCAGGCTTTGGAGGCCATTACATCTCTACACTTCCCTTTCATATCAGACAAGTTCTCACTGTGCTTATTATATATAAGGAGTAAGAACAAGCAGTAAAACTTACAGGGACATAGTTGGCATCAACCTTCCATCCCAGGAATTCATTAAGTCGTTGATCACATTGTAGCTACAAATCAGAATCCAGCATCTGAAATCTCCCCATGCAATTTAAACCAAAGTATTTTATGGGTAAAATTTCAGTGTAAACTACACTTCAGTCTACTTCAAGAGAGCCATCTACACACTAAATGCCACACACAGATTATTAGAAGTCCAAGTGATTTGCCATTAAACTGTCAAAGTTACCTTTTAAAGTGGTGCTTTTAGAGCACTAACTAGATTTCACACCAAGATGCAAGACAAGAATTAAAGCCTTAACACATTTAACCTCGGGATTAACCTCCCAGCCTACACGGGCAGTATTTGGGATGATGCCAAAGATGAAGACAACCTGAAACATCTGGAGACCTAAAACTTGCTCCCAGTGAACTTGACATGGCTTTTCCTGGGAAGAGAAATGTCACCATCAAGGCAGGAGCTGTTGGACTTCCCAGATCATTTCTGGTAGGCAATCATTCTTTGATAACTAACCATGTTAATCTGCCCCTGAAGTCAACCTGGCTACTGTGGCCACTGCCTGAGCTCTGCTACCATCGATATAACCCTTTTCTCCAACTATGATTAAATTAGAAAAACTGAAGAGATGAAGGCAAAACCAAGTGTATATTTTAGCACTACAAATCATTAGACAGAAGGCATAAACAATGGAATTTAAGTCTTAAATCTGATCTCATTTACTCAGTAAAATCTTTAGAAGCACTGTAATTTGTAAGTACCAAGCCTTTGCATACAGAAATCAAAATAAAATGCCCTACTATAGGAGAAAACCCCACAGACAGGATTCTTGGCTTCTTTGTAGATGCCTGGAAGCCTCCACTTCAATTGTAACGGCTGTACTTACCGCTAATGGTTTTCTTGCTGTTAGTCACATTCCATCTGCCCCAGAACCTGCAGTGGTTATTGGCTGAGCCATTCCCAGTATAAAATGCCCTTCCTTGCGTAACCCTGAGGTTACAATTTCTTGGCATTAGTTTGGCCCTGGAAGGAGCAGCATAGCCTAGTTCTTGCCTTCTGAAAAATGCCTCACAAGAAATTCTGCTGGCATTTGGTTTGCTTGATTTGGGGGGTTATTTTGGTTTGGTTTTATCTGGGGGGCGGTTGAGTTTGTTTGGCTGTTTGGGTTTTCTTTCTTCTTCCTGAAGATCAGCCCCCCACATGCAAGCTTCAGTACAATTACAACTTTCAGGGAGAGTTTTAGCAACTAATCCATTCAGCTTTTAGAAGCATTACCCCGAATACCTTCTTTATCCTCTGGAAGTGTTACTCAAGCACTCCCCGAGAGATGCCAGTACTATCAACTTTGCCTGCTTTCCCCTCAGTTCACTCTTCGGTATTTCCAGTTGCTTCTTGACACTGAAGCATTATAGTTTTTGTTTCGACCAAAACACGCTCCAACAGCTCCTGCTGACCTAGACACAACCTTTAGAGTCTTTAGAGGTTTTCTTGCTGGGGGTTTGAGATCTTTTTTGGTTACTCTTGTTTTTAAATCCTCACAGCATTACAAGCCTAAATGACATATTGTGCCATTTAGTCCTGATCTTTGGTAGCACTCTGTTTCAAGTGAAAGCAGATAATGGATACATCCATTTGCCAGTAGTAAGAGTACGTTCACCAGGACTTCATTAAGCATTATCTTATCAAGTAGATGCACATGGATATGGGTCCATCTGCCCCACCACAGCTACAGCAATTTAGCAGCCCCAGACTTGCATTCCTGTTTGTTCCACTGGCAAAGCAAGCAGAGGGCAGGGTCTAGAAGCAGGCAGAGTTGGCTGCTAGCTGGTGTGACAACACTGCATCTTTCCTACCTATTCCTTCAGAAGAGAGATGGAAGCCCATTTTACATGGCAAGGCAGGCCATTCCCACAGTGACATTCTCAGTATTATTTTTACTGCCAATCCATTTCATCTCAGCATCTTCACTGCTTAAAAGCAGCGCTCATTCCAGAGCTCTGCAGCTGCAGGATGCTGAAACATCAGTATTGCACAATGGACGGTACCACAGCAGAGGTCTCTGTCCTCCTCACTGTCTTTCTTCACCTTCTTTTGCCCTTGTGCTGAAATTATGTGAAGATTCCCACTGCTTCCCTACTGCTGGGGAGGCCAGGTGATCTCTGGACCACTTCTCATAGTTTCCTGCAACAAAGCCTGACTGCGCTTACATTCCAAAATGCTCTACCTCCTTCCTTTTTATTTACGGACATGCACTCAAGGTCTTTGCTCTGTATTTCCAGCCCCAAGTACCATCTTTGGGCCTGGAAATTATATCCAGTATTGTTCCTTTGCTGCCACTTTTTAGCCTCTTGTTGCTCTGTGATGTGCAGCATTAATGTTGCTTACTCAGCAAACCAACATATTCTACTTTGGTAAGAGCACACTGGTACAAAAGAGTTTTCAAAGGGAAAACTGGGGGTGGGAGTGAGAAAGAGGAGACCTATAACCAACATCAGCCATATAACAGCAAATTTGAGCTCTTATAGTGCTTCTTTGGCTTTGTGCCTTACGTTCAAAATATGATAATGTGGTTTTCTTTGGCTGTTGTCAAAGAAGTCTATAAACAAATGAATTTATTTTTAGCAGTGCTTGAGCTGCTTGCAAAATTTAAATAAAGCCCCATGAGTGTTACTGGCACAAGCAAATGCTACGATGCCATTTGTCTGGCACTCAGTACGTTAATTGCTTAACAGGGCTTTGCCTTCTGGGGGTCAACACTCAAAACGTGTAAGAAATTTATTATCGTCAACGTTGTAAACCAGCACAAGTTTATCTGCAATAGGGGAAGAACTGGGGGAAGAGTATCCTTTCAGATGCTCATCCATCAACAGCCCATTTGTGTTGCACTTCGTCATTACAAAAGCAGTAACATTCCACTCAGGGAAATAGCTACACTCAGTGATCACACATTGATGATACTCAAGAGGCTTATGACATACATATTGAGATTTAAGATCCTTTTTCTTTTATGATAAATCCACTGTCCCCATGTTGTGGTTTAACCCTAAAACCACTTCAGTTTATGAAACAACTTGGGTGGATCACTGCTACCTGGCACAAAGAGTTCCCAAACCAACCTTGCCTGATAAAAAGCAGCTCTTCTGGATAATGGTTCCAGAGCCCCAGCCCAGCCTGCAGTTCCAGTTAGTGCAGATGTGGTGCTTGATCACTGCTGAGCAGAGGCCAAGGAGAGCAGAGATACACACATCTGTTTCCATGCTGTACAAAGCTTTTGTGCTGCAAATGGTTGTTTAGAGAGTCCTTCACAATTCCAGATCAACTCAAGTGTCACACAACTAAAACAGTATCAGTACAATTCCTTCTTCAGATAACAGCCACCTTTTCATGTTTTAGGAAAGATCAAGCATCTATGCACTTGTATGGCAGCAAACTGCCCGCAGAAGCAGAGAAGTGGAGAGATGGCAGAACATAAGATATTTTTGGGTATTACAAATCTGTCCTGCTCATTGTATAGGCATATTATATAAATAGCCTAGATATTATAATAGAAGAAAGATTTTATATATATATACATATATATATATACACACACACACATAGTATCTAAGTTTGGCCATGATTAAGAGGTATAATTCCTACACAACTACAGCAGTTAACTGGTGCAAGAGACAACAGCAGCAAGGGCATGGTGATTCCCATGGCAACATCAGCAGAAAATGTACAAGGTCTACTGAAAACACTTGGTTTTTCCTTGGGCCACTGAAGGCATTTCTGCTGTCCCCCCATTGTTACAATTATTTGAGCTATAATGAGAACACAGTTAGGAGGTGTGCCCATTAGCAGTGGATTTTTTTCTTTTTTAACATGAAAGTATATAGTATACAAAGAAGTTTATAAGTTTCTTCAAAAGATAGACAAATATCCAAATATAATTAATATATCAAACCCTATGGGATAGAATTTAGAGTACATCTTGTCCTTGCAACTTCTGTACAGAAGAGTGCACACTGTACAGATTTAGACCTTAGTAGGACCATCTTTTCATCTTACTAACACTGTTCACTTCTGGTAAGAAGGCTGAGGTTGGAAATAGCATTGATAACCCCTGGCTCAGAAGCAGGCTGGTAAATTTGATAACAGTTAGCTGGGAATGCTGCACCAAGCCTACAAGCCAGTATTTACTATGAATGTGACTTGAACAGTAGAGATAGTTTTCCCTTCCTGCTAACATCCTTTCACCATTCATCATAATGTGCTCCCTGGGAAGGCAAAAGGGATAGAGATCTGCATTGCCATGTCATCCTGCCTCAGAAAAAATAAGCAATCCATGCCATTTGTCACTGGGCTATTTTTGTTGCCGCTATCTGCACCAAACTGCACAGGGCTGGATGTCCTGGGCATTGTGCTTACTTCACTATTAATTTACATTGATTTTTTTTATCCCCCAGTTAGCCATGTGGTGCTTTTATCCAGCCTACAATTTGAGTTTCAATATCCTCAGGGTAAATGCACAGTTACTGTAACAGTGCCTTGCAAATTCAGCATTAAGCTTGTCCAAAGATGACACTAATTCAACATAACTACAGATCATCCTATTGCACACCGTTGTCAGCAGAACTTCCTATTCTTTGCATTTTCCAAGAAAAGTCAAAATATCCCAGCCTGGTTTGTGTTGGAAGGGCCCTTAAAGCTCCTCCAGCTCCAACCCCTGCCATGGGCAGGGACCCCTTCCACTGGAGCAGCTTGCTCCAAGCCCCTGTGTCCAACCTGGCCTTGAACACTGCCAGGGATGGGGCAGCCACAGCTTCTCTGAGCACCCTGTGCCAGCGCCTCAGCACCCTCACAGGGAAGAGCTTCTGCCTAAGAGCTCAGCTCAGTCTCCCCTCTGGCAGGTTTAAGCCATTCCCCTTGGCCTGTCCCTACAGGCCCTTGTCCCAAGCCCTTCTCCAGGTTTCCTGCAGCCCCTTTAGGCACTGGAGCTGCTCTAAGGTCTCCCCTTCAGGAGCCTTCTCTTCTCCAGGCTGCCCCAGCCCAGCTCTCCCAGCCTGGCTCCAGAGCAGAGCTGCTCTAGCCTTCGAAACATCAACTGAGCAGTTATTACTAGAGGAACAGCATCTTCTGAATTCTATTGTTCTGACCATCAGTGAAGCATTAACTGCTTACTCAGTAGGCCTTCTCTTGACTAATACAGGACCTTTGTTATAAGATTATCTGAACCAGACCAACCATTTATTTTATGAGACAACTTTAGCTCAGCCACTATGCTACAGCAAAAAAGTACGAATTTGTCTCCTCTTTTATCACAGAATCATAGAACAGTCTAGTTTGCGTTAGGAGGGATGTTCAAAGCTCATCTAGTCCAAGCCCCAGCAATGAGCATCTTCAACGAGATGAGGTTGCCCAGATCTACACAAGTTTTCTGAATACAAAGTCAGTACAGCACTGGCCCAAACCCACTTCCTGCTCATGTCAGCCACGTCATTCAAATCCTGGAAGAAGTCTAATCAGCACTAAAATTTTAAGTGAGGGAGTTCAATCTTTGGCAGTAGTACCAAAACTAACTCTGCAGGTAAACTGCTATAGAAAGCCTTGGTTTAGTACTTCAAAATGCATGCCTATCAACCCCAACTCATTGATTTTCCGTATCTCTTAACACATGTATTTCTTAACACATGTATTTCATCTTAACACATGTATTTCTTAACACATGTATTTCAGACTCCTTTCTTGACATCTTAACACACGTATTTCAGACTCCTTTCTTGACATCTTAACACATTTATTAAGACTCCTTTCTTGACGTTGAGGCATCACAGTAAATACAGGTCTTTTTCCAGCAAGATGAAGTCTTCCTACTTCAGTTAGATAATAGACACTGATTTTGCCCCAAATGATTTTTTTCCCACTGTCGGGCACAGCTCATATTTATGTATCTTCTACAGATAACTCTAACTGGTCTCTGTCCTGCCACAGAGAGCACTGTGGGTGTGAGCCCTGCCTAGGGGAAAGAGCTCATGTATTCGCACATTGTCACTCATTTCTACAGGGCAGATGTGTCAGAAGCACAAAGAGCAAGGATGTTACAATTAGAAACCCAATAATTAATTCCTCCACTTTAAACAATTTAATACCACCATTTTTCCAAGTGGTACCATATACTACTTGTATCACTTACTAGGGATTCATTACTTCCTGGGATGTATGCATGGATATTTCCATATCTGATCTAGTGGAAGGTGTTCCTGTCCATGGCAAGGGCTTGGAACTGGATGAGCTTTAAGGTCCCTTCCCACACAAACCAGTCTGGGGTTCTATGATTCTATGTGGAAGTGTTGAACCTGTTTACCTACTCTCTTTGTAATTAGTGGAAGGTTAAAAGGTAATTACTAGACATAACTAGTCTCAGTTCCAGGTTCAGAGAGGTCTCAATTTTCAGAGACTCTTTAAACTGCAATGTATTAGACATCATTACAGATCCTCTCCATTTCTCAAGTCTGGGTTATGTTTACTGAAGCTACTTCAGATTTGTATGAAGAGATGAGATCATTTAAGTAGATGCTTATAAAAAGATACTGTCTTATTTTCAAATGTCTCCATGACTTCAATACATATATTCCATTCTTTAAGTCCTCCCCCTTTATAAACTTTTACCGTATAGCACTCACAAAACAATTCCAAGTCATTCCAACTCAATTTCAGTTCCAAGATTCTACAGCATGATTTTCTTTTCATCTGCTCCCGCACTTGTTACAAGTATTTACAGCAAATAGAAAGGAAAGGATGTGGTAGGTTCCCGTAGCCAGATGGAAAAACATGATGTGTACTTGTTGTCATTTGTGAATTTAATAGTTTGAGTGCTGATTTTCTGTACTCTTTACAAAAGATGGTCTTGCGATACACACCTACAGTATTATTAAGTTGGATGATTTCATTCTTGACATTTAAACTTCCTGCTTATAAGAGCAGAAGTGCTTTTAGTTGTTTCTAGTAAGTTAACTGAGAGTGGCACGCAATGGCTAAGCATATATGAAATGAGGACTGCATGGCAGTGCTTTCAGACCTTATTCATAACATTATTCATAGGCAAATAACTCAATGAAATTAGCACATATCAGCGGTGACAAGGCATAATTTCACTCGTCAACCATGTCAAGGGTAGTACAGGTCATTACACTGACGTCTGCTGGTCACTTCTGCTTTCAATTAAATGTGCATAAATGAATCTCAACACATACCAATGGCATGTTCAATTCTAACATTTATAATAGCGTTAATTGCTTTTACCCTAAAGAGAAAACAGTAAGAGGATTGTGTTCATCACTAGTTGTTGTGTAGTAACAATACTATAGAATGTATTTCAAAAAGAGACAAGATGTTGTATGAAGTGTTGATCCTGAATTCACAGTATTCAGATTCATTTTTCCTTTCATGCAAGCAGTAATATGAACAAATCAATACCCAGCCAGTGGATCACATCCCTCTCACACACCCTCTTGTGTTTCTCTTCTATTTGCTATTCAGATGCCAAACTAAAAATCACAACCTACTCAGAGTTAAAGAAAACCACAAAAAGAATATCCTAGAGACAGAAGAGCCTGCAGATGCCACTGTGACTCAAGTCCAAAAGTAGGCTAGGACTGAAAGAAGCACATGGGGAAGGGGTTAAGCCATATTACTGCCTCTCTGACCTCCAACTCCTATGTAAGAAGACACAAATTCTACTTTTATTCTAAAAACGTCTGACTGAGCTTGAATGTATTTTCTCTGTAAAATGGGTGTAGGTGAATGCTGTCAAGACAGAGGCAGTACAAGCTGGCTGCATCTGGATCCCAACACAGATCCTAGCACTTTGCACATCCTGCCTTCTTGGCTCAGACATTTCCAAGATATCAAATGCAGGGTTGTTAGAGGTATTTGCAGAGGTAACTCAGTCAATAGTGCTTTTATATGGACTTACCTGAAAAGGGGGGAAGGATGGAAGATGTGTTAATACTTCAAGGATAACTCAAATTAGCATTAAGTAAAAATCAGCATTATTAAAGATTCTTGCATAAAAAATCCATCACTCGCTAAGAGAAATACTTAATATCTAATTCCCAACATTTCACTTCCGAACTTCTCACCTAATTGCTACTGCAGCATGTTCTGATGGAAAGATGTGAACAGCCTCTGTAAGCATGGTATATTCCTAATGCTAGGAGTAAGAACATTGCAAGGCTCACTGAAAAGAAATCTAAAGCATGTTCCCACCCCATCAGCTGTCGCTGAAGTCCACAAATCACATGAGATCCCATCCACATGCCTCTATAAAGCAATTTGCAGTTCCATTTATGCGTAGCTGGTCCTTAAGTCTTGTTTTAATGACTAAATGAAAGACCTGAAGTGCTTCAGAGCTATAGGCTACACCTTGTAAGGTCTGTGCAGTCAAGGTTTCATGAACTCCCCAAGACCGCTCTTCTGGTGAGTAAGGAGTTATTTTTTGGAAGGGGATTTAAAGGCCCGAAGCTATTCCCTCTCTCACAAATGTTTTTATTTGGCCACCAAGTCTTCATCCCCAGCATTATCTGTTCTGGGTGGCTCAGCAAGGTCCAGAAAAAGGGATTTTTTGACTTGTGTTAGGAATTTCAAAATGTTTACTTTGAATGGCTTTGCCATACCATTCTTACAAGTGCAAGGGCATAAGCCCTGTACAAATCTCGGTCCTAAACCAGCTTCTACAAACAGAGATATCCCAGGTCTAAAGGACAGGTTTTGAACTTGGTTAGTTTTTCAAATTGAAGGTTTTCAAATTAATTAGAAACTTTATGTAGTCACAATGGAAAAATCATAATTGACCTGCTCAAGCAAGTCCAGAGGAGGCCATGGAGATGCTGCGAGGGTTGGAGGAGCTCTGCCCTGGAGCCAGCCTGAGAGAGCTGGGCTGGGGCAGCCTGGAGAAGAGAAGGCTCCTCAAGGGGAGACCTTAGAGCAGCTCCAGTGCCTAAAGGGGCTGCAGGAAACCTGGAGAGGGGCTTGGGACAAGGGGAGTGGCTTGAACCTGCCCGAGGGGAGACTGAGCTGAGCTCTTAGGCAGAAGCTCTTCCCTGTGAGGGTGCTGAGGCGCTGGCACAGGGTGCCCAGAGAAGCTGTGGCTGCCCCATCCCTGGCAGTGTTCAAGGCCAGGTTGGACACAGGGGCTTGGAGCAAGCTGCTCCAGTGGAAGGGGTCCCTGCCCGTGGCAGGGGTTGGAGCTGGATGAGCTTAAAGGTCCTTTCCAACCCAAACCAGGCTGGGATTCTATCCTAGCTCTACAAAGAAACCCCCTAACATTCAGCCTGGATGCTTTTGTACCCAAAGAAGTTCTCAGTAGCTTGAGACAAAATTTTGTCATTCGTGTGCCCCAAAAAGGTGTACAAGAGCAAAACATTTTACTTCTGTAGCAGTGAGTTATATTTTATCGCTTGTGATATATTAACCTGTATGAATTTGCAATATTACGTAAATACCAAACAATAATAGTTATAGACTACACAACTATGGGTAGCACGTCCATATTACCTCATTACAGAACCACAACCTTTAACACACATTTGCCCAGAATGCATCTTCATGCTCTTAGAATTACACTGTGAGAAATCAGCACTGATTGTTTGGGGACTAAGAGCAGTGCCTTCAAAATGCAGGAACAGAAGTTCTTACACCCAGTTGTCTTTTTCAGAAGGGAACTAGAAGGAACCTGTAATACACCTCAGTTCTTAGATTCACATTTCATTTGGCTCCTTGAGGAGCAGTCACAATTTCCACAGGCCTGGTGCCCAGCCTGATAAACATCCTAATAAATCCAAAAGTCACTGGAGACAAAAACCTTTTCCACAAAATGTGGGAAGTAGCGCTTCTTCCACAAAATCACTAGTTTTGAGAACAGTTCCATGAAGGAGGCATTCTGTTAGGTGTTTCTGTGTCCCAGCACTGCTGGGGCTTCTCTAGAGACAGTTAGAGGTAACAAAAACTGAAAGTACTGGTGTTTTCCACTGTGAAGTGTTATTGACAATGACCAGAAAGTACGGGAAATGAAGAACATTTTTAAGCTACACGTACATACACTGAAGCCACGTCATGTTTAGTTTCTTAAGCTGTCACTATTTTTTAATATCCCAATTTTAGCCATGCAGAAATCTTACTATCTCTCACTACACAAACTACTTCAGACACACAAACTACCCACTTACCCAGCAACTGCCCAGTTGTTGTTCGGCTCTACTGCACTTACTGTGCTTTTTCATTTTGGTATTTAGGCTATTTATTTGCAGACATCAGAATAAGCCTGCCTTTGAACCTCTCATGCTAAAGCAGTGATTTTATAACAGTTATGGAAGTTACACTGAAGAACCACTTTTTCGTTCACCAATGCAAAAAGCTTATGCTCACTATAACTCACAAAGCAGCTGAACTACGTGGGCAAGAGCAATGTAGGTCAAAGAACAGCAAAAATCTGTTCATTCTCATTATCCTGTATGTTACAGAAATTATGTCCCCAGACACTATAGCAAATACTATTTTGTAAACTCATTTCTTTGCCTTTCTCATCAGCTTTGCTTTTTCCACTCACAGGAATTGCAGATCCATGATTCTGAAACACATCTGGAAGCCAGCCCGTTAAATCTCATTCTTTAAATGCCCGTTTGAGACTAATCTTTGCACTGTTGACAAACCATCACGACCATTTCATCCAAAGTATGGTTGCTCCAGCACGGCTCAAATGGCAGCAGACCAGGGCAGCAAACCAGAGAAATTCTCCCAGACATCTAACACAAAGGCTAGAGAAACATCTTAAAACATGCCCTGAATCAACTGCCCAAAGCACAATGTGGCAAATGACCCCTCTAGAAACTCTAATACTGTTTGTGTATTCTGTGAATAACTGCTCTGAAAACAGTTAACAGGAAAAGGTACACCTATGCCACCTGGATATGCCGTACACCATCACGTTTGTTGTATGTACAGAGGTGCTCTGAGACACACTACATACTGCTCATCTCTGCCAAAAAAATCATCTTTGATTTGGATTAACTTTGTTCTTTTTATGGGAGGAGTTGTTTACTCCAATGACTTAGCTCAGTAAAATAATAGGACAGTGAAATAATTTTAATCAAGTATTGCCCTACAGAGTAAAACACATCCAGCTGAAAAAAAAAACAAAGTTAAGGCATTTCTGTGTAACAGGACTATCACTTTTGCCAGCATAAACTTAATGAAAGCCTTTTGCTTCATCAGGAAAGGAAACATACTCTTCTGGGCATTTAGAGCTAAACCCACCACTTGGAAAAGAACTGGGCATATATTTGAATGTATTACTTTGAGCTTTCTTGAGGAAGTTTATTTTAGAGAGGACATCTGAGGTCACAACCTTATTTTTGATGCTTTCAGACAAGTTCCTTAATATTCCATTATTCCTTATAACAACTATACCAAAAGAAATCAGCACTTGCATGACTCATTCTTGTAGAGAAGCCAAAAGCACACCAAAGCCAAGCACCTGAACTCAAATTTCCAAGTTCAGGAAGGTCAGGGTGTTCCAAGTCCACCTTGAACCTGAGTAAAAAGGATTCAGAATAACCCCTACCCAAGTGCCACTGAAGTCACCCTGGGAGTGTTTTCCCTGAAATAACATACTCAACCCTTCTGTGGTGATGCCAAAGACAGACTGAGGGTGAGGTTTGCAGAAACACTCTTGAATGTGCGTTTTCAGAAGTGTAACCAAGTCTGATTTCACATATGCAAGACAACCTAAATTGTAAAGGGGTCACCAGGTGCCAGGGGCTCTGTACTGCAGACACAGATGACTCAGGACAGCATCACACAAAGTGACCTCAGTCTGCTGCTGTACTGACTTAGAATGTATTGCTGCAATTAAGCAGCACCAGCTTCAAACTAACAAAGGTCTTTTGCTGTGTTACCACTACTATGGAAGCACAGACAGGTCTGACCAGCATTAACAGCTGCAGATCTGCAGAACACTGGAGCTGAGGAACAATTCCTTCCCCAGAGGGTGCTCAGGCATTGGAACAGGCTGCCCAGGGCAGGGCTGGAGTCACTGTCCCTGGAAGTGCTCACACACCTTGCAGACGAGGCCCTCAGTGCCATGGGTTAGTGGTGGCCTTGGCAGTGCTGGGGAATGGTTGGACTTGAGCTTAAGGGTGTTTTCCAACCTGGTTGATTTTATTCTAAGAGCTATTTGGAATTCAGAGGTCTTTGCTTTGCACAGCACTCCTCTAGTGTGTGCTCCTACTCCTGCCTCTGGGGTGCTCCCAAGCTTGTAGAACATCATTCCAGCAAGGTCCACCAGGACTACCTGGTTATGGGTGGTAACACCAGCTACCAACCGATCACTTCAGTGATCAGCTTCAGCAGTAGGTTAACTTCAAACCTATCAACTGGCAATCATCAGCTGGCAGTCCCTGGGTCACACAGGAGGCCTCTTTCTTGAGTACAGACGTAAGTTTTCCTTCTTCAATTCACCAACACAGGCCATGGGGAGTTTATATAAAGCTTTTTATTACAGCATACTAGTCTTGCCACTCTGGGACAAGAAGTGCTCTCTCTTCCACAGCTGATTTCCTAAGCAAGAGCAGCAAACTGAGACAGATAAAGGCAAGTAAGCAGCATTAACTGAAGATAATGAGTAGTCAAAATCCTTATTTATTCTGCCAGCTCTTATTATTTAAATATGCTCATTTTAAAATATTTAATTTGGAATCAAAGGGGGTTACAACGAAAGGACAAAAGTGATCTTGGTAACAAAAGTGAATATAAAGAAGCACCATTAACAACCCACTGCACTGCACCAATGACAAGGAAAATCTCTCTCTCTCTCATCTCCTGGAAGTTTGACATTTTTCTCAGCACCTAAGCCCACAGGATCCACAGGCTCCCTGGGCAAATGCAACTGAAATGAAGTCAAGACAACGAAATAAACCTAAATACCTCCACAAGGGTGGCACTAGCAGTCAGGAAGAACATCTTTCATTTGCCTAAATACATGTTTGTGAGGTTACATTTATACCTGTTTAAGATTAAGGGCAGTCAACAGAAAAGCAGCTAATAAGATTATCATTACCAAAACAGTGAACAGGAGCAAGCCTGAGGTTTCATATCTTGGTTTCTTTGCATTCATAACATTTTAACAACAATAAATCTCCCATTAAATACCATTCATACACTAGCACTAACTGCAAAACCTTCTGGAGTTAGAGAGAACTTTCTCAGATGACTGGATTTTCAGATTCCATACTCCAAAACTTGTTTACAACTAATCTTTAGTTCAGTTCACTGGTAAATATGAGTAGAAACTTCCCCCAAATGTTCAAATTAAGCAAGGTTTAAACATATCCTGGACAACATTTTGGCAACCTTACAAACACGATTTAACAATCACACATGGTCTGAAGAACACACAACTAGAGCTAATATTAATGAACAACCTACAGAGAGAGCCTAGACCGCTGCGTGTCATCAGCTGAATCTCAGTTTACAGTTAAAGATTTGTCCTAATGAAAGAGCCAGCCCAGCCACTCGGAGCCCTCAGCTAGCGCAGGTTATAAATTAGCTCTACTGAAATCAAACTGAGAAATAGCCTGTGGCACTACTCATAGGAAGAGCACAGCAGAGACATGCCCCATCCCTGGCAGTGTTCAAGGCCAGGTTGGACACAGGGGCTTGGAGCAAGCTGCTCTAGTGGAAGGTGCCCCTGCCTGTGATAAGGGGTTGGAGCTGGATGAGCTTAAAGGTCCCTTCAACACAAACCAGTCTGGGATTCCATGACATTCAGCTTCCACAGAATCCTGTAGCTAAACACGTAAGAGCAAAATACTGCAAGTGAAGAGGCAAAAAGGCTTTTAACTAAGTGCCACTGAGCAGTATTGTAAGGTCATGATACAGCTGCCTGCAGCAGCTCAGTGCTTACAGAACTCCTGAAAGAGCCAGGAGTTTTCTTGTGGTTGGTTTTACACTCCAATTAGTGCCACATTGAAAACCAGCTTTGCTGGGCTCCTACATAAGCCTAGAGGGAACAGCCTGGCTGCTGGCTTTGATTCAGCTTTGCTCTGTAGCCAAAGAAGTTCCTTATATAATATATATACCATGTTATTTATCTCTTGTATTTATAATTTATATTATTATATATGCTCCTGTCAGGAATATAATTTAATAAAAGTTGGCAAGAGTACTTCAGAGACTCCAGAAGAACCATTAGCAGTGAGCTTTGCAATCACTTACAAGCTATCCTTAAACTTATGTTCCAAAGGAATCTACTGCTTCCTCCTCACTGCCTACCAGTGAAATTAAAGCGAAATCAAGAGGAAGATGCTCCATTTCTTGCCCTCAGTGACTCCTCAAAATATTTCTTTTTATTTGCAAACTCTCAGGAGCTGATATACAAATACAAGTTTCTATATTTTGTGCCACTGTTCAATAGATTGCATTGGCCCCTGCATTGCCACAAGGAAAATCAACTCCTTGGGCATCACAAGTGTGTCAAAAACAATGTGTGCATATATATATGTATATATATATGTATGTATGTATGTATATATACACACACAGAAGTTTATGAGATTTTTTCACACTGAACTTAAATTTTAAGAGTCAGATGAATGCACAGACAGTTCTTCATAACCTGGTGCTGTACAATGCAGGTGTCAGGCAAAATATATTCTATATTCAAAAGGCAGATCATTAACGTGCCCAAAGTTAGGTATATAAAGAAGATCACTATTTAGAACAAATTTCTGTGTAACAAGTCTTCAGGCAATCTGGAGTGCCATTTTTCTTTTGTGCATTCTCCTACAGAATTCCCAGTGTACTGGAAAAACAAGTATTTCCAACACATGGTAAATTTTTAATATATAGCCAAACCTATAACTTCTAACAACCATGCTGGGATAATATAATCTTAATTCTTGTCTGTGGCAAGAGAGCTTTTGGATACTTTGGTCTAACAGTTTCATGCATCACTGACAGAGCAAATGTTCCCAGCAAGGAGATATTCTACTGTGTCTAACATTTGGAAAGAGTCTATGCTACAACTAGAGCAGTAATTGCTGTGGCCATTGGGGTGCAAAGGGTAGAGTTTATTGCAGGTTTCAGGAGTATTCAGATCAAATTCGCATGAAAAGCCTCATCTTCTGTTTTCTACCCCTGCCAAATAATGACTAGTTCTATCACAGATAAAAATCACCAAATCACAAATATTGAGCCATGCAAGTTACAAAAGTGCTGCTGCAACAGCTAATACCTGAAAACCATCTACCCCTACCTACCTGTGTGCCTAATTCATGGAAGAGAGATAGGAGCAGAAGGTCAGAATAAGAAACTGATGAGAAAAGGAGTTATACAGATATTTCCATCATGTTGTAGCCCAGAAAGCCAACCATATCCTGGGCTGCATCAAAAGGAGCGTGACCAGCAGGTCGAAGGAGGTGATCTTGCCCCTCTACTCTGCTCTCATGAGACCTCACCTGGAGTACTGTGTGCAGTTCTGGTGTCCTCAGCATAAAAAGGACACGGAACTGTTGGAACAAGTCCAGAGGAGGCCACGAGGATGATCAGGGGACTGGGGCACCTCCTGTATGAAGATCGGCTGAGACAGCTGGGGCTGTTCAGCCTGGAGAAGAGAAGGCTGCGTGGAGACCTCATAGCAGCCTTCCAGTATCTGAAGGGGGCATATAGGGATGCTGGGGAGGGACTCTTCATTAGGGACTGTAGTGATAGGGCAAGGGGTAATGGGTTAAAACTTAAACAGGGGAAGTTTAGACTGGATGTAAGGAAGAAATTCTCCACCGTAAAGGTGGTGAGGCACTGGAATGGGTTGCCCAAGGAAGTTGTGAATGCTCCATCCCTGGTGGTGTTGAAGGCCAGGTTGGACAGAACCTTGGATGACATGGTTTAGTGCGAGGTGTCCCTGCCCATGGCAGGGGGGTTGGAACTGGATGATCTTGAGGTCCTTTCCAACCCAAACTATTCTGTAATTCTATGTCCAGCACAAAAAAGGTGTATTAGAAAAATCTTGCAATGCTTTTAATAAGTATCTTGTTCACAAGGGCTTCTCTCTGGTCTATTTACTCTTTATAGGGAAGGAAAAAGACTGGATCTACAAAAGCTCAGAAGTACTAGAGAATTGTAATTGCCAAAAAGAAATTGTCTGATATAACACATTCATTGAACTGCATCAATTAACTCATAGCTTGATTGCACAGGATTAAAAGAACATAAATACTCAGTGCATCCTCAGACATGCCAACTAGAGTAGCTGTCTTTCTGGGTGCCCATTAGTGAGAACATTGAAATGAAGCCTTGAGAGGATGAAGCCTTAAAAGATTAGCAAAATGAAGACATCAGCCGAGTAGTGTATAGTGTGCACACTTCGCATTGCCTTGGCTGCCAGTTTGAATACTAGAGAACTGTTAAGAGGCAGAACAAATGGAACAGGATGAATGCTGGAGAAGTAAAATTCAGTATTTGTGGCTAGAACGTTCTTTTAGACATTTTACTTCAGGACTGGAATAAGAGGTAGGAGACAGATAAATATGTAAGTGTGCATATACACACACAGCCCTCCAAAATCAGGGGTGCTTATTTCATATTGTATTTGAATAGGTTAAAAACTATACACTACTGAAATAGGTCTCTAAGAAAGTAGGAACACGCCTCCAGGGCTTAAACACTGAACTCCAAGACTTGTTTAAAGTAGGTGCCTCTGCTTCAGTCTAAAGCCAATAATTCTACTGCAATTTCCACAGCACAAAGCAAGCATCTTCTGTTTGCCGCAGCTCTCCTTGGAAAACTATGAGTCCATCTCCTTAGTGCTGGTCAGTCCTCAATTTCTTCAGCCTTTTTTAGTGGCTTATGCTTGCCCCATATCTTAGCCTGCATTCCTCTGTAGCTTAAAACATTGCAAGGAGGTGGGGGGGATGGACAAAGAACAAAAAATATGAACACTAACCCCCTACTGTATACAGGTTCCTGGCCAGAAAAAGCAGTATTTTTCCAAAGATTATATTTATACATATTATATATAAGCTTATAGATAAAGTAATATTAATATACTATTCATATAATATACAGTAAGTTTAATTTATATATTTTTTTATATATATAACCCTGTTTCCAAAACCCCACATTCAGCATTAAAGGCAATGAAAGAATGGTCAGCCCCATGCACCTCGTAGGTTGGTTTCAGACCAACTTACATATACTCGAGATTATGTAAGGGGGAATCTGTCTCTCTAACTGGAAGGGGGACTGCTTAAACTGTTAAATCCTAAACCATGCTATTCCTAAAAAAATGCCAAAGCAAAACTCCAAACACAGCACAGGAAGCTCCAACAGAGTTGCAAGCGAGACCCTTAAAAGAACCCTCCAGGCTTGAACTTAATAGCTACTGCTCAAAACACTGAGACATTTAAGAACACCTTCTTGTGCTGTGACCTTCAGCTGACACATTGCAAACACACTTGGAGCACTACGGTGTGTATTGGTTTTCCACATTAAGAAATTCAAGGAAGTCAGTTGAAGCCACCGATCTCTAGCTTGACAAGAATGCTCCACATGAGCTGCCCCTGAAGCAGCAGCCACAGCCCGTGCCAGGAAGCACGTTAGTAAAGATTCCCCTGCTGGAAGAGATGTTAAGAACACTACAGAAATGTCTCATCATGCAGTCCTAACTTTTTCTTCCTCATGCTTCTGCTGCTGTGTTTTCCACATCAGCCCTTGGTAGCTTTCCTCCCTCAAATTCTTCCTCATTCAAAGCTGCCAGGAATACTTGTGTTTTGCCAGGAACTGGACCAGTTTATGACACTTGCTTGCGTGGGGTACCTCTATCTTCCACGTTAAGTCTTTCTCATCAATAGTTCAAAGCTGGCAGAATACATTGCAAGGACAGTTGCTTAGCCAAGGTACCACCTCCATCACCAGCAGCACATCCTAACCTTGGTGCCTCATCTACAGCACCGAGTGCTTTGAAAGACATGGAGACAAGCAAGCTGCAGACTTGTTTGGGCTTTTTCAATGAAACATGTTCAAGTGTGCTTCCTTAACTACAGTTTTAGTAAGCAGAGGACCTGTGTCAAAGGAGGCTGTGTGGAGACTTCATAGCAGCCTTCTAGTATCTGAAGGGGGCTACAGAGATTCTGGAGAGGACCTCCTCATCAGGAACTGTAGTGATAGAACAAGGGGTGATGGGTTCAAACTGAAACAGCGGAAGTTCAGGTTGGATATAAGGAAGATCTTTACCGCAAGGGTGCTGAGGTTCTGGCACAGAGTGCCCAGAGAAGTTGTGAATGCTCCATCCCTGACAGTGTTCAAGAGCAGACTGGACAGAGCCTTTGGTGACACAGTCTAGTGTGCAGCATCCCTGTCCATGGCAGGGGGTTGGAACTGGATGAGCTTAAGGTCCTTTCCAACCCAAACCACTCTGCAATTCTATTATTCTACAAAATGAGGGTGTTGATGGAGAAAGACAGACATGATAACCCCAACCATTTCTGTTAAAGTAACTGGGAGAACAGGAGCCAGCATTTCTTCAGCTGGTTGCTAACAAGTACCAAACTGCAGATTTTCTGTACAATACCTTGTGGCTGAGGTGAAAATGCATGGTTCAGGTGACTAACTACTGTTGTAAGCAGCCAAGAGCACAGGAGAAGAGGAAAGTAAGCAGCAACTATTTCTGGATATTTTGAAGAGTGGTGCCAGGTTACCACTGCTTTGGACCATAGTACGTATTAGAGAAGGCAAGTGCTGCAGCTGAATACAGGGATTCTAAAATAAGGTCTCTGAAGAGGGACCTTATACAAGGAACACACCTTTGTAGGCTTCAGCTGCTTGAACGGTGTTACAGAATCATAGAATGGGTTTGGGTTGGAAGGGACCTTAAAGCTCATCCAGTTCCAACCCCCTGCCATAGGCAGGGACACCTTCCAATAGAGCAGGTTGCTCCAAGCCTCTGTGTCCAACCCAGCCTTGAACACTGCCAGGGGTGGGACATTACGTACGACTTTGACTAAGTTATTGTGATCGGTCTATTGAATTCATTCTAAGAGACCAACCAATACTTTACAAATGTGATAACTGAATGCCATAGGACCTAATCACTTCAGAAAGTCAAACAGCAAACCTCTGCCTGAAGTTGGCAGCAAAATGCCTTTCAAATAAAAGAAGTCTTTCACTGGCCATTCTGTCTTTTAATCTTCTGTCATTTAAAGTGATAAAGAAATAAAACACAGCACTTTCAGGCTGATTCATCTCCTACTGAAAAAGGCCACACAGTCATTATTTCCAAGGCATTAGCATCTTTGCATGATTTTTCACCCACAATCTCTGTGTCCTGTCTACATAATTCACTGAACACTTCCAGTGGTCTAGATTCAGAACAATTCAAGTAGGTGGCTATTGCAGGGTAAGTACCTGGGGGAGTTTTGTTGCAACTATGAGTAGTGCTCTCAAGGGCTACACAGACCAATTTTCTGTTTTGTTTTATCTCAATGTCACTACTAAACCCAACAATAAGGTAGTAGCACAGGAATTATTTATCATAGCATAGAACACTTCAAATAAAACAACAGTTTAGATTTATGCTCAAGGTTTAAACTATTTTCATTTGAAATGCCAAAAGGAATCTGGTTTTTTTGAGAGTGCCAATTCAGTTTTATTGGTTTTTCATGTTCCCCAGCAGCAAAGAGCTGTAAACCAAGTAACAGTGGCAAACAACCAATGGCCACCAGAACATGCTGCACCCGCTGCTCACAGGCCAGAGAACCTGTGCAGGACCATGCTACCACTGCAACCTGCAAGAGCATTTCAGACCCTTTTGCCAAGATACTTCTTGGCACCACAGACCCCAGCATCCAGCTCCCTTTCTGCCCTTTCACCTCCCCACGTTCTTTCAAACGTGATGGCAAGGCAGTATTTGTGTGCCTGTAGTGAAAGAGGAAGCTGGTAAGAGCACTTAAGAGCAAAAGTACCACTTAAGTTTTGAGATGGACTTCTTAAAATGAGCATGTAAATCATGGAATGGTTTGGATTGGAAGGGACCTTAAAGCTCATCCAGTCCCAACCCCTGCCACGGGCAGGGACACCTTCCACTAGAGCAGCTTGCTCCAAACCCCATCCAATCTGGCCTTGAACACTGCCAGGGATGGAGCAGCCACAGCTTCTCTGCGCAAAATTATCTTGTGTTTCTAAAAATACCTATATAGTTCTAGGTACATACTGAGTGCATAAGATTAAATTCTGATTTATCCAACAGTATTACCACAGTCAGCACATTTACTCCATTAGAAATTCAACTCCTACATACATGAGTGTTGATAATATGAGTGTCCTCCATAACTTAAACAGTTCATTAATTACAATCACAGAAAATGTTCATCACAGATACAGTGCAGGCTTATGGTAACCATTGACCCCATCAACACTTCTTATTTTGTTTTCCAGACACTTCAGATTACAAAGCAGCACTTGTCCTGTGATCAAGTATTAATCATTCTGGATCCATTAAAAGGAGATTAGTTTTCTAAACAATATGGGCAGTAAACAGGCCTTGCATTCCTTATGTACATAATTAGTACTTACTCCTATAAAGGTATATTGTTAATATTGCTATTTGCATCCCAGTTATGCAGTCTGATTGGCTTATTACTGTTTCTACAGGATGCTTTCTATGAAACACTAAAAATTATACCTCATCTTTGTACAGCAGCAGTGAAGACATCCAAGTTCTCATACTCTCATCACCCATTTTTCTAATACTTTCCTAGGGCCAAAAGGAAAGGTGTCCTGATGGATCCCCTCAGCTGGCAGGCATTCTCAAGGAGCAAAGAATGAGATGACAAAGTTAATGAGGGGCAATATTGATCACAACACAAGCAGAAGACCGGGAGTCACTACCCTGTGTGCTGTGAAAACACTGGATTAGAACAGGTATAAATAGCAAGAGACTTCCCACACCTTAAGTCACTGCAGCAGTGATTTCTCTGTGGGAAGGCAACAACTGATACAACGGAAGATGGAAGCTAACTTGAAGCTTTTAGGAATATGCAGAACAGGACCTGGCCCAGCTTCCAGTCCTCCAGTTCAGCCTCCGGAGCCTTTAGCCTCTGGATAACACTGCACTGCTTGGCACGTCATTAAGAGGGCAAATCTGCATTTCAGAGGTGAAAGAAAGATGCAGCACATTTTAGGGTTTGAGCTTCTATATAATTTCTGGGATATAATCTGTCCCAACAAAACAGAAAAAGCCCAATTCCCTTATTCTTTCCCCATCAGTACAGTGAATTAACCTGATAGATTATTTACATAGATTTATAGATTATCATTTAAATATATTTATAGACTATTTAAATAGATTTACAGGCCATTTAAAATGAGCTGTGAATTAATTTCTAGCAAACAATGAATACTCTGATGTTTAAATTCAAAATCCACAATCCATGCTTTCAGCTACTTTCTAAAGCCCAGGAAAAAAGTACACATGTGCAAAAACTGATCAGGGCACAAGAGCTGAACAGGTATTTCAGGCTCTGATGTGGTGGTAAACAACCATCACCATATCCCATAGTCCTTCGCCAAGGACAGCCCTACAAATGACAGTGGAGACAATGAGGCAACTTACCATTAGGAACAAGAACTATAACCATTCTCCTGCCATATCAGAAGTGGCCTTTGTGATTTAGTTGCCACGCAGGATGTCTGCTCCTAAATCTTCCACCCAAGATAGGCATGCACCAAGCAGTCATGGATGAGATGTAAAAATAAGAATATTGAATTAACATCTGTCTACTTGAAATGTGCCACCTCCTCCTAGCAAAAACTCAAGGAAAATGTATTTCAGGAATCATTTAACAGAAATCTGTTCCAGTTATGAAGTTGGTGTTGGAGAATATGGCACATGGATCAAAAGCACTTATTGCCAAAAACTTACAGAATACATTAAGAAAGTTTACCACTCAATATTGAACAGGAGACATTTCAGCCATGGGGCAAGGAAGATTATTTCTCTCCCAGATAATCCCACTTTCATGTTTCTAAGGTTGACCAAGCTTAATTCAAGCTATAGGAGACCTGCCCAGGATTCCTCAGACCCATTTCCTCTCCCTTTATTTTCCTCTTTATTGAAATAGCTACATTATATTCATATATGAAAGCATTAGAAGTAACACCAAGTGCATGTTTTTAGGTAGAATTTTCAACCTAAAACCCTCACCACAGCCAGCACAATCACTGTCAACACTCAGGTCTCTGTCCTATAGGAGAGCTTCCAGCAGAAAAGAGTTAAACAGACTTTGCTAGCCGTGAGGCATGGGCAAAGCCCATCACAGAGCCCATAGTCTAACTTTAAGCAGCAAAATACTCCAAAATCCCCAGACCACATCCTTGACTTTTAGCAACAAAGAGCATTAGGTGAATTTTTTTAAGGACCACAGGCTAACTACAAAAAGCCCAATTTTCATGTTATGAAAACCTGGAGTATGAGCCTCTATAGCATATTCTAGGCATGGTCTGGCAGAATTTTGAGTGGTTGGCACCACTAAATGCTCAACTGCTTGTTTCCAAAACTTGGGGACTTGCACAGATTAGAACCTACAAAGAGGGATTTTGCTGTCACCTGTGAAGCACTATGCTCCCTAAAAGCCTATAAAGAACAGACTTATCAAGTCAGACTTTTAACATCTCATTTACTTAACATAAAGTACATAGGACAGATCTGTTACACAGCAAGACACTGGTCAACTCAACACTGAATGGAAACACTCAAGAAGCCATTCCAGTGCACTCACACCTCTGTATTGATATGGCACAGGGCCAAAGGCCATGAATCTGAAAGAGCATTGGGTGGACGGACATACTGCAAACTGAAGAAGGCTCAGGATGGAGCAAAGCATGTTCTTTGGGTTACTACATGCTCTAGGACAAGCTGCTGCGCTTCACTACATCCCATTTCATCACTGCAATCAAA
The DNA here is from genome assembly GCF_033783945.1 of Neopsephotus bourkii. NCBI lineage: Eukaryota > Metazoa > Chordata > Aves > Psittaciformes > Psittacidae > Neopsephotus > Neopsephotus bourkii. The sequence goes on along the minus strand of NW_026901417.1, from coordinate 1,716,548 downwards.
GCTTACAGCAGCTGGCTGAGGCTCAAGGGAGTCCTTAGGAATGCTCAGATTCTCTGAAGGAAGAAAGTTCTCGATTAAGTGTCTTCACCTACTGGCAACCTAGAAGGTTACTTTGCTTGTTGGAACACTTCTCTGTAGGACTTCATTTCCTTGGGGAAGGGAAGAATCCTAGTATTCCTACAGAAACAGTCCCACATTTAAAAGGGGTAATGCTAGTCACATTTCTGCATGGGAATTTGACTTTATCTGCTAGTTGTGAGACATAAAACAGTTCAAAGCTAAAACATAGCTCTGCTGATCAGTGTCATAATGCACGGGGTTTAAAGACTTAATCCCCAGTCCACTAGTTTGAGCCTTCCCCTCTCAATTTATCCAGGATTCATGGAATATCCTGGCCTTCCTTACTGGCAAGAACTCTTCCTGTAGCCTGTTTTATTGAAGTATCTTGAAGAGGTGCAAACAAACAAGATATTATGGATTCATTCAGTAACTTCAAGAGTTACATAAAACATTCAAATAAGTCTTATTTTTAAAGTCTTCTTAAAACACCTTGGGAAAACTGTTGTTTCATTATTTCTTTCACAATTTGTCTATAACTAACTTGAATTTCCAATAAATTGACATGAAAATGATTTTCCTGTTCTTGACTGTGAATTGGATCTGCAGTTCTGTCAAAGACTTTCATTCAGTGCTCCCACAGCAGAGCAGTTTACAGTGATTCTTGGTATCACTGTTCAATTCACTTCTCAAAATTCCTTGATATTATTACTCAGGTTCCCAAAGCAGTACATTAAATAGTACATGCAGTAGTAACAGCTTGATGCTTCAGCCAGAAACACCTCAAACTTTGGCTCAGTTTGACACATTTTATAGATACTTGCTAAATTACTATAGAGATCCTCTTATTATTTAGTAATGGAACAGGCATGCCCTAGTGTAAAAGCCCTCCAAAGTGGAGGGTGGAATGTTTGATTCATTTTTAATTTGACATCTCTTTATTCATCACAATTAAAATAAAAGCAAATAATGCATTCCACAGAGTTCAAGTACAAGTATCTCAAACTGATGACTTTGTGGTAGCTAAAAAAGTGAAGCAAAAAGAACAAGACATTCCCAAATCAGCTGGAAACGCAATGTTCTTGCATATCTGCAGTGTGTTTACATAGTCAGACTTCAGACACCTTCGACCAAATCCTAAAGGATAAGTCTGGAATTGTATTTAGTGTTTATTATCACTGTGTTAAACAACACCTAATATTTACCCTCTGAGTTTCATATTAATGTTTATATTAATTACACTAATTCTTACTAATTACACAAATTATTAGATAAATTAGATAGTATCATTTACTACTATATTAGAAATTAGTACCAATCATATAAATTAGTATCTGTCTCCATCTGCCACTGACAGGTTGCTGCCCTGATACAGAGGACTCAGGAAGGAATTGTTTAAGACTTGCTATTTCACTTTTACCAATGGTTACCTTAACCTTTCAAGTTTGTGATTATGGCTAAAACCCAGACTTACTTCTCTCCTACCTGTGGCAGTTTGTGTGTGCTCTTTTATAGCCCTAGTAATAGCTCTGCACTTCTGCTCCCTTCCTCCACTGTTACTGTTGTTTCGTCAATGAAGATCAAGGAACAAAAGTTGGTTTCTTATTGAATTGACGGAGGGAGACCGAGATGAGATCTTAGGCAGAAGCTCTTCCCTGTGAGGGTGCTGAGGCGCTGGCACAGGGTGCCCAGAGAAGCTGTGGCTGCCCCATCCCTGGCAGTGTTCAAGGCCAGGTTGGACACAGGGGCTTGGAGCAACCTGCTCCAGTGGAAGGTGTCCCTGCTGGACAGCTGGAGGAGCTTTAAGGTTCCTTCCAACCCAAACCAGGCTGGGATCCTGTGAACTGAATACAATCATATGGAGAACACACACCATCGGAAGCAGAGACACTGCACAGACGGGTATCTGGGAACATTTACCTGCAGCTCAGCAGACACTTTGAAAAAAAGAGATGAAAACTTATTCAGTGAAATGGAGATGGCAAGTCTCCCTCTGCTTATCCTCCTCATGAACACAGAGCAGCTCCAAATGTGGTGCCCAACCTGGAAGTGCCCACAGCTGCTTTATTTCAAGTGACTGATGAACTACGCAGACACCTTAGGGACACCTCGCATAACACCTCCCCTAGTTCAGCAGGGGAAGGGTAGGTTAAGAATCATAAGCAACCACTCAGTTGGGAATCCAAAGATTAAAGAAATGCCTATGATCCTACAGGATCCAGATCAACTACAGAACTAATAAGGCTAGGGAAGAGTAAACACATCCACATTGGTTAAAACTGGTATTTGTAACATCCAAGAGCTTAGCCTCAAGTGAACACACTTCTTGGTTTCTCTAAGATATAGAGCAATAAAGGTGTAATAGAATAAACCATTTCAAAGACCACAAGTTATCTTCAACTTGCATGAAACAACGCATACACCAAGAAATTGAAACAGGCCAGGAGCTAACACTTGGTTCCATATTGAGAAATGGATGTTCTCTTGCTTCTCACATGACAGTGTCACCAAGCTTCAGTTACCAATGTCACTTCTGTTGACACAGAGATGGACAAGGTCAGATAAAGGGTTAGGAAAATGTATAAGTAGGATGAGAATATCTACAAGGGACTAAGTTCCCCCTACAGAAATGAACTGCTTTTACAATGACAAGCAGCAGCATTTACTGAAGAATAGCTATTTGGAAAACAAAGCTTGGAATTGCAAGAGTGAACATCTGCTGCTCCTCAGCAAATGACAAGTACATAAACCAGCTTCGTCTGAGACCCAATATCTTCATTGCTTTAAAAAATATTACTTTTAAATTCAGTTCTGAGAATTTGAAATTGTGAAAGACAAAGGGCAGAAATTTATCTATTTTTAAGTAATCAGCACTCAAACTTTGAAAGCTTAAAGGAGTACTAGAGAACATGTCAAGTTGATCACCATGCTCCAAACGCCTAAGCTGTCCTCATAAAGCTTCTCAGTGAAAGGTTTAAAAGCCACACAAGTACTAGTGTATATTTAGGTTTGCAGTTGTGTTTTACTCAATGGTTCTTCTCTCCGTGTGCTATGTAGACACTCTCCTGCATGCCTTCATTCATACAATCACCTCCAGCACTCAACCATTTGTTCAGTACCCTCTTTAAAAGGATCACAGTTTGAGTTTCTCCTCAGCAATGCCAATGCATGGTGTGTATTCTTCTATTAAAAACACATACAATTAATTTCAACCACCAAGTAGGGGTGAAAAATTTTAGTATCCTTAAACCTTGCTTTGTTTTCTGCTTTCAGACTCCAGACAGGTAGAAAATGGAATAGGCAACCACTTCCGTTTGCAATGTCTCTCAGGTAAGAAACTGAACACTTCATGGGAACAGAGCACAGTGCATAGAATCATAGAATGGTTTGGGTTGGAAAGGACCTAAGATCATCCAGTTCCAATTCCCTGTCATGGGCAGGGACACCTCACATTAGATCATGTTATCCAAGGCTCTGTCCAACCTGGCCTTGAAAAACTGAAATGCAAAACCTTAGGACAAAACTAACCAGAAGAATTCCATGACTATAACAGAAGGTTTTACTGGATTAAATTCAACATGAAAATAAGCTTGCTGGTTTAACATTTTTATTCATTTATGTTAAAATAGAAGAGGAATCCTCTTCCATTCCCATCACTCTTGACAGCACAGAGGATTCATTTCACTTGGTGCTGACAACCAAACCTGGTGCTAAAGATGAGACATGCAAGCAGTGGAAACGCTTTAAGCTAAAATTCAGGTGGTACAACACAGTGTGCTTTTGATCAATGCTTAAACAAGTTCTTTACTTAAAGATGTTTCAGTAAGAATTCTTAATAACTGATCTTTGTTATTAGAAGTTTTGCTTCTCCATAGATATAAAAAGTCAAAAATAAGCATGGCAAAACACTGCCCACAGGTAAAAGGTGTTTCAGAACAGACACCTGGTGTAACAGAAGCCTTTTTTCCATAGTCACGCCATCCACTAAATACATAATTGAAAGAGCAGCTCAGGTTTGCAGTGACTTATAGCAACTACTTCTTCCAGCAGAGTGTTTTAATGGCACTTGTCTCAAGTCGCTAGCTACTCTAAGCCCCATTAAGTGAAAAATAAATGTTTATGAGCAGATCTTTCTTCATTATGATATTCCTATTTGCTCACTGCTGGCAGCTGTAAAAGGATCTGCTCTAGAGTAATTAGGTTCTTAACTAGTACAGAAAGAACAAGGACTTTCCACCCCCTAACAGTAACATTTGTTCTATTCTTAAATGTGTGGCCAACACATACTTTCACACCATTGCTGAGAAGGAGAGTGGCTGAAGTGTTACAAGCTCTGTTTCTACAGATCAGGACATTATAAATTACACACAGATGGGAATACCCAGTTTAAGTCTGCCCATAAGATTAACTGCACCTCCTATAAGTACTACATGCTCTATAAGTATTACATATACGTATTACATGCTTAATATTTAACATTTACATATAAGTATTACATGCTCTTAAACACGTCTCTTGTCCATCATGTCACCAAAAGCAGTCTTGGATAGCAATTCCACTTCTAGTCTGACGTGTAAGAATCAGTCCTTCAAGCCAGCAAAGCAGCAGTATTCAGACCACAGTTGCATTTCTGATAGCACAGTTAACTCTCAGTATGTTTCTCTAGTTTCATCCTCTGTAGCTTTTGCAAGTAAAAGCCAGAACTCCAGGGTAAATTGCTAGTTAGTCACATTATAACCGAACAAGAAACTGCAAGCTACATCAGGGTACGGAGCGAGTACCTATGCAAACTGCTTGTACCCTGTCACTACTCTTGGCAAAAGCAGGAAATACAATATTGCTTAGCAAGGGCTCAAGTTTTTATTTCCACAGATAATCACCAACAGGAGGAGTACTGACATAGTGTCAAAAAAAGCCAAGTTAGTCTGGTTTTATCACTTTGGAATCAAAGGAGAAAGAGTCAACAAGCTGTATTTGAGAAAGTGAATAGCTCTTCCTACTAAAACACCAGCAAGACACGATCTGGAACAGCCTGCTCAGCTCCAGAAGATACTGAGCTTCACCTAATCAATACCTGAGATCACTAATGACCAGCTATCAAAAGACATTATTACCAATACTGAGTGTAATACAAGGATTGCAGAAAAAAAAGAGGAACTGAAGCTATTCATAACCATCAAAGGAAGAAATATTAGGACATAACTGTCTCTCAAATGCAACCTCTAGAAGCCTGGAGGGGGGGAAACACCCAACTGTTTAGAAGCAGAAAAATTTCTTGTAGTATTTCATTTTAATACAATCAGATTTAAAACCTCATTTGCCATGTATTATGCTGTAATACTTCTGCAGAAATTCCACCTATTCAAAGTGCACTGTAGCATTGTGCTCTATTGTTTAGCCTGCTCTCTGCAAGGCTCCGCAGAGCAGCACAGATTAATTTTCATATGCCGTCCCTTCAGAATGCATGATTCACTAGAGGAAAAAGCAGTTTTGCTTTTGATGGCTTGCAAGCTATTTTTAGAGGTTTGAAGTTAATCCAGCTCGGAGCTGCTCTCACAGCAATACATCCTCTCAGCCTCCGCACAGGCATTCTGGCCAGGCTGCTCCAGCACAAACTCTATCAAGGTACTAAAAGCCCCCAAACCAATGTTCTTAACAAGTGACACTGCTTATGTTCCTCCCCAGGTATCCGTGTGGACAACTGCCTGCTCCCACAGGATTCTGCTCTTCCTAGGGAAGAGGTTTTCAATTCAGGGTGCTCACTTTATGCAATACAAGTCTTGCAATTTTTTTCCTCACTTCAGTTCCACCCTCCAAGAGCACTGGTTTAGAGCTATGAATCCTTCAGGATGCCACCACTACTTACACATCAAGCAAAACTACCTGGACAAGCAGCACGAGGGGTTAGCTAAAGGCACAAAGCCAGTGTATACTGTTAAAGAAGCAGGCAAGCCTTGCAAGGAGATTACTGTGGTAACAGGAATGGATTGTTTCATGCCTCATCCACAGGGAGCTGCAAAATGACCTGGCATAGCAGTCAGCTGGCACCAGCTGGCAGATGAAGAGTCCTCAAAGAAGGGATGGAGCAAGTTAAATATTTCTCTGGTTTTAAGGAGAATGAAGAATTAAGGAGAATGTTCATGCTTCAACAGACAGCCTCAAGTGCCATTGAAAAAGGCAGGAGTTTTAGAATTGAATTTTCAAGCCAAAGCTGATTCTGAGGCAGCTACTTGAGGGGCATCTTATGTTCTGTCATTCCACAAGGACAAGAGGAAAGGCATGAGGGAGAGGGAAGGTTAACCCCTAGTGACTGAAGTTAAAACCAGGATGTTAATGTACTCTTTTTGTGTGCCAAACCAGTACACATAACTGATTTTCCATGAATTTCATAACCATAATCCTACACGCGTTTCACCTCCTACTTCAGAAGGAAACACAGAACTCTTGGAAGTACTGCTGAAGGAGAAAGGATCAAACTTTGCACATCATTCAAGGCACACACGTCATCATTAGATACAGATGTCCTTGACTATCTAGGACATCAAAACTGGAAACTCTCAGGCACACAAAACTCCTCCACAATCAGAGCCCTTGCTTATAGATCCAACAGATGAGTCAAAATTGACATGAAGCTACAAGTTTAGATCTATACGCTGAAGAGGCAGCAGTGCTGCCCACCTCTTCCCACCATTCAGTCTGAAGCAGTACCTGAACGAAGAACTAGTAGGGCTTGTTCCAGCCAGCTTGTATTTGCAGCACTGCCCCAGTCCTACATTCATTTGGCAGTTCCATAGCCACCCAGTGCCAGGAAAAGGGGAGAGCAGCAGCCCTGCTTTTACTGACAGTGAATACAGTACATAGCATCACCTTAAAACAGAGGTGGGTTTATGTTGCCAAGCTCATTCCTCTTGGACAGGTCCAGGAGTTTTGCAGTATAACGTCTGTTCTCTTACACTAAACTGAAATTGGAGCTCAGGAAGGATCCTAACATCATGAGGGGCACGTGAAACCCCACCATGGCCTGCAGGACCCATGCTCACCCACAATAGCTGCACCACAGTGACTGAGCTGGCATCCGAGGAGCTGTGCCCAGCAAACACAACAGAGGGACAGAGGGTTTTCAAACCACCTGAGTCAAGACAAAACTCACTTCAGAGTGAACCAGAACCAGTGGCTTTTAGAAGTCAACGTCAAGCTCTCATCTTTAGCCATCTTCAAATTACTTTCCCACACTCCTGCCACACGGACATCTATTCACGTGCCACAAAGCCCAAACAAGCCAAGGTATTTCTCCAACATGCTAAGGCAAAAAAGAAATTGCTGTAAAATGTCTCTTCCTTTCAGAAGAACATTCCAAAGGCACTTTGTTCCTCCAGTGATGGGGTCTTACCTAGATGAGGAAAAACACTACCTAAGAGAACACCACACTGGATCAAGACCAGAAGGGATATAAGCACATTCGGGATCCAGAGCTCTTCCATTTGCTCACATATGATGCCTTGGTGAAGGTATTTTTTCTTACTACAAAGATCCAAAGGAGTTACAACACCAACTGTTATTTCAAATGCTATTTTGTCCCCACTAGCCATTTAAACTGTATTTGTTATAATAAAATTGGATTCTATTTTGAAAATGCAATTTGTTTCCAAACGCATCCAATTTTAAGTTTAAAAATGAAGTCCTAGTTTATACAATAAGTTAGGCTATAATTATACAAGGAATATAAAATAATAAGTAACCTAAAGCACAAAAATAGCTTCTTCTTTCCTTTCCCACATCACCTTAAGAACCCACATTGAGAAGTTTTTTCTTGGTTTAACAAGAAATTGCATCTGTTGGAAACACCAAGCATTGAATAAATTATGTAAGGAGCCAGCACTGCTCATTGGTATTAGCAATGATTGCTTGCAAATAAAAACAATTTATGTATGTGTTTGAAGATTAAATGGAACTCTACATTGAGAGACAGTTTGGGGTTATGTGCGGGTTTGCTGGCTTTGGGTTTTTGTCTCAGTAAGTGCTGAAAAAAGGCAATAGAATGTGGCACACAATTGAAAGAGAGCTCTGCTCCAGAGGCAAGGTCAAGGATCCCACTGTACTGCAGGGTCCCCAGGGCCACAGTTCAGGTCAGCTTTAACTCAGAAGCCTGCCAATACTGGTCTTCCTTTTCCCTCTCCAGTTTCTCTATTCTCCCACTAAACCAAAATGAAAATCTACCCTTTAAGTTCTTGGAAAAGGGTAAATGCAGCACCCAGCAGGTCAGCTGCTGGCAGGGCTCCAACCGCCCCACACTGTCAAGGCTCCAACAGTGTTCACTGAGCAGAGACTCCCATGTGGATGAAGTGCCCACTGGTGAGCCCTCATCAACATACAAACACGGGTGAGCACCACATGGGCACACCAAGCCCCAATCTCCAACACACAAGATCAAACACACTTCATTTAGGCATAACTCTGACAAAGCCCAGAGAAGCTGTGGCTGCCCCATCCCTGGCAGTGCTCAAGACCAGGTTGGACACAGGGGTTTGGAGCAAGCTGCTCCAGTGGAAGGTGTCCCTGCCTGTGGCAGGGGTTGGAACTGGATGAGCTTTAAGGTCCTTTCCAACCCAAACCAGTCTGGGATGCTATGATGTAACCCCACCCCCCCCCAGCCCCCCAATGTAATTACAATACTAATACCCACAGCGTCACATTAAGCTCACTGTTAAGAACTGTATCAATTTAAATTGCCCTATAGTTTTACTTGAACCAAAGCTATAGCAATTTAATTATTCTCATCTGATGAGAAGCATTTACTCAGAGTTTTGCAGCAGTTTGAATAAGAATTTTAAATCACTTTACACTGGCTCCCTGAGTGTCTCTGGTAAGCTAAATGGAGAATGTTAGAAATGGGTCACACTGGTGACATAACAGGAGCAGCTCGTTGCTACACAGCGTCTGGAAGCACTGAGCATCACTGACTGATGTAACCTGGATAATGCTTAGTTTATAAACTGCTTGGAGATCCTTGAGCACTGGGGCATTTCAGGTCTGCACCAAAGCCTACTGAGTTTTAACATGTGCTTTATATCCCAGGAGGGGGAGAAGAGGTGTTGAGGAAAGAGACGGGAGGAAAAGAAGCTACAAACTATTTACATCTGATAAACAACAGGAGATGATTATTTAATAAAATCCCATCTAAGCAAATTACGATGAGAATTCAGTGCTGTCCCATTAAGGACTGATGTGTATTTCAGCTGGAAATGCTAGTGCTGCTGGTAGGGATGTACTGATATTTAAAAATGGCACTAACCACAAGGCTTCTGTGGAGCATATATATCATGCTTAAATTTAGCAAGCACTGTCTGTCTCAAGCTGAAACTTGCAGCGAGGAAGGCAATAGCTTCTCTACAAATTGATTATACCAAGCCCCTTTCCTCACACTCTTGCCCTTAAATACGTCAAGGTTTTTGGCAAAGACTTCAGCAAAATCTTCTTTGCAAATAAAAACACAGACCAGTCTATCACTCCTGGCACTTCACTGCAAGCCAAACATCTCTCCCGGAGAGCACTGAAAGTTCGTATGTGCCATAGCAAAATATATCAAGATGACAGCGTAAAAATTCCATCTCTAAATAAAAACTGGGACTGTACAACATGACTGCAGCAGGTGGGAGTTCAACTACTAAATTCTGTGAGGCCTGACAATGATTACCCCCTGTAGATAACAGCACCCCATCTTCTTTTTACACCTTGCTCAGCCTCAGTCCTTAACTTCTGGAAGGTAACTGAATTCCCCAGCTTCCCATAGGACTATATTACAGATTCTTCCCTTTTCTGTAGATCAGTGATGTACTGAAGCAACAAGTATGGCCAGGAAAACCTGCAAGAGCCTTCTCCGAATGCTCCCAATGCAATTACTTGAAAACCCTGCTGCCAGCTTCTCCTCCAAGAGCTGGCTCTGGCTTCCCTCCCAGCCACAGCCTGGCTTCTCTCCCCAGCCACGGAGCTTCAGCCAGGGGCTGGAAACAAACTAATGTGGAACAGAATGGAGACAGCAGAAGATCTTGACAATTGTTTTTACCCCCACGTTCAGTCCTAGAGTGCACACTGTGCGTGACACCAGCATGCTTCACATATGCTGGATGCTTCACATAGAAAGGACAATAACAGTACACAGGAGTCTGCACATGGATGAACAGTGACAGCTCCAGCACCTCTTGTTATCCCATAAAGTACACATCCTAGTTCAGCAGACTGTAAACCCACTGCTATACCAGTAGTGTTGCTGACTTCACTAACTGCTTGTGTGCAAAGTTAACACATTTTTGAAGGATTAGCACAGCTTAGTCCTCCCTGATGCTAAGCTTCAGCTGGATGTGGTAAGAGAAACCCAACACCAAGAATTAAGCTGTTAAAGTAACAGGACAAAAGCATTTATTTCTAACTAACCCGCAGTGAACTTGCTGCCTGTAATTCCTAACTCTTGTCTCCTTTAAAGCCAAAAGTAGTTACATTCACAGTGTTAAAATAAACACAGAAAAGACGTATAGACTCCTCTACCTCTGGAGCATTTTATTCCACATGAAACCATCTCCACTAGAGTAGAACTGCCCTCAGTTATCCACTCAATATGCATTAAGTTATTCAAACACCATCAAAATGGGTTCCTAAATACATCAACAGGGGCACCACCAGCAGAGGTAAAGATGTCATTGTCCCACTGTGCTCTATGCTGGTCAGGCCACCCCTGGAATACTGGGCTCAGTTTTGGTCCATGCTGTACACAAAAGATGCAGATGGGCTGAAGAGGGTCCAGAGAAGGGCCACAGAGATGATCCAGCGGCTGGGAAACCAAGTAAGGGTAGGCTTGGACTGTTGGGCCTGGAGAAAAGAAGGCTTGCAGGGACCTTCTCACCATGTTCCAGTATTTAAAAGGTGGCTACAAAATAGATGGAAACTCCCTTCTTACAAGGCGTCATATGAAGAGAGGAGAGATGATGACGGGCAGAAGTTACTGCTGGAGGGATTCTGACTGGACACAAGAGGAAAGTTTTTCACCATGAGACCAACCAGCCACTGCAATAATCTCCCCATTGAAGTGGTGGATTCCCCAAGTGTTGGATACTTTAGGTTTCAGCTGGTCAGGGTGCTGGGCATCTTGTCTAGACCATGCTTTTGCCAAGAAAGGTTGGACCAGCTGATCCAGAGGTCCCTTCCAAGCTATGATTCTCTGTACTTCTACATCCAAGATAGATGGCTGCTCTATAATTAACAAACAGCTCTCCAGATTCCCATCTGCAGTTCTTCTGTAAGTGACATGACACAACTCTCACGATTCCCCTCCAAGCAAAACCAAGCGCTGCTGGTTACTGCCGAGCTCCAAGATGTCCTTATGTTTTTGAACCTTCAAACAACCACCTTCACACTGCTGGCATTCAGCCTGTTGATCTATCCAGAAATTCAAGTACTGCCTTACCCTACAGTATCTCAAACACTAATTACAAGTCTAATAAAGCCATTTGCAGGGGTGATGGGTAGAAGCTTGCTAGGACTTTCTGTCATTTAGTATTGTTCTATTTGAAATCCATTATCATTCTGTGCTGTGCAAGCTAGACTACAGTTAAGCTGATTTACCCAAGACAGGTTACACTGCTTGGTCCTGAAACACATGATCTGGAAACTGGAAGCTTATCTATAAAAAGGCACATAAAAGCACGAGTTCAGAATCTACCGGAACACAGAGATGACAAAAGAATCAGCAGCTCAATATCAAAGCTGTATTTCAGGTTTACTGGGGTAAACCAACTGTAACCTCTTCCAAATGAAGCCAAGTCAACATCTACACAAATACAAGCTACTGCCTTTATTTCACAATTACTGGAAGCATTACAGATACACCTGTTCTATTAGTAATTGTTCAAGTCCAGTAAAATGATGCTAATACATGTATCAGAATGACTGCAAAATATCAGACTGCAAAAGCCACCCATATATTGGATAAAGGAATGAGTAAAAACATTAACAAGGACACTACAGCTATTCCACTATATCCAGTTTATACACAGACATAATCTGCTCTACCTGTTTTTTATAACATCGTTCATCTTTAAGAGCACCACCAAACCTGACATTCTGCATCAATGTACAATACTCTCAAAAAGATTAAGGAAAGATTATACAAAGAATGTGTTGGGAACCTTTTAATACCAAATCAGTTCAGTTCTGATGTTGTCAGAAGAAATTAAAAATGGAACCAAAGTGCCCTCCATTTATTTGGTTTGACAAACGAATGTTATTTGGCCAGTAATTGTATTAGAGCAACTGAGAGGCTACAAGACAAGGCCAAAACTTCAATATAGAAAGGGGATCACTTTGTAACAGCTAAAAATAGTAGTACTATTTGCTTGCACGCCCTGAGCTTTTGAGTGAAGGCAATTGAAACACGAGTGGAAGCCCCCTGCTTAATCACTGACATTACTGAACTGCCCGAGGGGAGACTGAGCTGAGCTCTTAGGCAGAAGCTCTTCCCTGTGAGGGTGCTGAGGCGCTGGCACAGGGTGCCCAGAGAAGCTGTGGCTGCCCCATCCCTGGCAGTGTTCAAGGCCAGGTTGGACACAGGGGCTTGGAGCAAGCTGCTCCAGTGGAAGGGGTCCCTGCCCATGGCAGGGGTTGGAGCTGAATGACCTTTAAGGCCCCTTCCAACCCGAACTACGCTGGGATTCTATGATTCTATGGCACTTAAAACCATCATTTAGCTGAAGAGAGATTTGCTTAAGATCTTTACAGCTTCATCCTTCCTTATATTTGATAAGTAGCTTATTTCATTTGCTGTTAATGCAAAAGGAAACCAAATACAAGAGGGCTGTGTACTACACAAGTGGTAAAGGGCAGGAAGATGGAATTTTCACTTTTTCTTATCCACTTAGCTAGTTTAAAATTTATACTTGCCAGCTTGTCACTGCTGATGACTATTTCATTCTTAGATATAGGCACATGCGTACATATAATTTCCTATTGGACCAAACCCATGTGTGGCTAAATTCTGTTAACCTGATTGCAACCAGCAGAAGTAACAAATAAACAGAGATATTTAGAGACAGGTGAACCGGAAGTGTTGGGAAAAGGATTACCCCCTACAGAAATAAAACCCAATAACCACGTGATAAAAACACCAAGCAATGTGCCTGGGAGGCAGACACTTTGTCAGGAGGCTTCCCTTTGTCAGAAAGCAAGCAGCTCTCTGAAGTTGTAAAGCATGGATTAATATACCCAACAACTGCTCCAGCACTCACACTACCGATTTTAAAGTATGTCCTGTTTGCCAGCGCTCCTGTGGGCAGGATGAAAAAAAACCACAGAAAAATATAAGGATTCTGAAAAGCTTCAGCTAACAATCACCTGGCTCCAAACTCAGCATGGAATTACCTAAATAATGTCAGCACATTCGGAAAGCCATTAAAGCTGACCAAATTGCAAGTCACTCCTGTATCTTTCAGCTAGAATTTTACCTCCTCCTTCCACTAAGAAAAGGTCATCTACACAAACAGGAGAGCTCAGCCGCCCGTTACCAAGTCTAAGTTGAGAAGCTACATCAACTGCAGCAGGTTTGAATGATCCCCCTTGCCTCTTCCGGAGGTGAGTTCCAAGCAGTGTACAGCACAAACTGCGCACCCCTTATTGCCTCTGGAACAACCATCTAAGGAAATGGATGGCAGTGAAGGACCAAAGCAGCACATATGTCAAAGGTGTGAGGCATAACGTTTCTTTGTATTTGGAGGTACAAATACATCCTTACACAGACTGTTCCTTGCTCTTCAACACTTACTGTCACTTGTTACGTTACCATATGCAGTTCTGATCAACCTGTTCTAGTTGAGGATGTCCCTGCTCACTTCAGGGGGGCGTTGGAACATCCCTCCCAACCCAGACATTCCATGATTCCATAATCTCTGCCCTGAACTCCCCTCCCTTCTCCCCAAGCAGATGAACTTTTAGTTCATTTGAGAAAGAAGTCTTCAATTCTCTTACTTACCAAGTCTACTCTTTCAATTTATAAATACTAAATAGGTTTTTTTAATCTTAAAGTATTCATCTCAAGACTCTTTTATTTGCTACATTACACTGACATAAGGCTACCACTATAGGTACACTTATGGGTATACTGGCTAGCTGGAAAATAAAGCCATGCTTAGACAAGCTGACCTCATCCCTCCTGAAATTCAGGGAGCTTTTCAACAGCCTCAGCTTCTGATGAGATGAACAGAGAACAAGAAAGATCTACAGCCCTTAATCTGTATGGCTGGGAGCCTACTCCTTACAAAGCTGTAGACAGACCATCCGATGTTCAGATCTTCTTGAACCGCACTTTTCAGAGCTGACAACAGAAGCACAGTAGTAATTTCTGACTTTGGGCTAAAAATATCAGTGACTGTCTTCTAAGCAAGATGAGACATTCAGTCACAGACACCTTTTAGCTGCATTTCATGCAGTGTTTGTGGGTAGGTTCTCTGAATTCCATTTCTGGAGGGAGGGAGGAGAGGAAAGGGAGAGAAGTCTTATGTTTTCTAGGTTGACTGCTCTGGAAGGATTTTCTTGCCTTTCTTTACATAAAGAACAAGTTCTCCATTAATGCCAAAGATCCAGCACCAGATGGTTTCAGTAAAAAGCACTGCCTCCGTAACTAGGTTTTCTACGCCTACTTCCATGAAACTTGAATTTCAACAACTGTCTTGACATGTGAATGGCAAAACTCCATCTGAAACTGTACTGAAGACCCTACCAGCTCCATTTACATGCATTCATGATGTAATCCCTTATCTGCTGGTGCTTGGATCTCCAACGCACACACTTACACATGGTGGTAAAGAATGTTTAGCACAGAAAGCAGCAAGACAAACAAGCCTGCAGTGGGATGCCATTCCTGGCTGCTCAGCAGTGCACTCCTATTGGCAACAAGCAAAATACAGACTCAATTTTAATCAGTGTTGCTTTGACAGGAGTACAAACTACTGAGAGTCCTAGGGTAGAACTGCCACACGTAGCACCACTCCTGGTGGAGACCAGACACACATTTCTATTGATTTTTTTCATTTGGGAGGGGGTTGTTTTGGGGTTTGGTTTGAGGCTTTCTCAATTGCTAAGTCCAAGTAACAGCAAACTCAAATCCTTTCCTACTGCAGTTCTTTAGCATAACATACTTGTGAATTTTCATTACATTCATTATGTGCTTAAACTGTTGTACAGTAACAAACCACTCCTGAACTAGGACATTGTTTCATCATTGCCCACAACTGCAAGTAGCTCCAACTCAAAGTCTGCCCACTTGTCAAAATGTCAACCAAAAACCCAATTCTAAGAACACAGCAGAATGCAAACACACCTGAAATCATTATAAATACTACTCATGCAAAAGTGTTCTCCAAGAAAGCAGCAGGCAAAGCTGCCTTCAACTTTAAATACTTCAAAGTCCAAAACCCAGAAGAAGATTCAACCTGGAGTAGTCACATCCTGTTTATACAGGTGAACAATTTAAAGGCTAAGGTGAAGCTCTGTTTGGATGTTTCACGTGTTAGTAACAACCACTGAAAAAAAAACAAGGTCCAACAGTTTTAGTCAAATACACTATAGATATTACAGTATTTCCCACATAGAATCCAGATTTCAGCATAAAACTCTCACTGTGCCTCTTTCTCACTGCCTCCAGTTACAAGTTGAGCCACATCACTCTTTATTTTTAAAGCTCTAAAAACGTGTTTTCAAGGAAGGAAAATGACTCCCATTTCCCAGGGCAGACAGGGCAGTGAGTCTCCCTGCACCCCTTATGGCTGCTGCACTTGGCAACAGCTCCACAATCCCCGCTGATCATCTTGGGCTACAATCCTAGGAAGGCAGGATGGAAATGACATCTTTCTCTTCTGCACAGTGAGAAACATCTTGAGTTAGATTAACAATGCGTTCCAGGCTCAGTCTAAGATGCAGTGAGAAGACTAAAACACATTTCTCTCATCATCTTCCCCACCCAGCATGAAGTGCTCATTCCAACTGGAATGAGCTTCTTCCACAGTAAGCAGATAGGTTACATTAGCCATAAGTGCACAGTGGTAAGCACAAAGTAAGGCTCTCTGGAACAGGCTAACACGAAGACACCTTGTTTATCCCTTCAGTACTATCTGTGCTATATTTACTATGCACTCCAGCTGTGCAACACCAAGTACACTGTTGTATGAGGAAGGACAAAAGGGCATCACTGGCTGCTCTGCAACGTTTGTTGGCTACAGTAAAATAAAGCAGAAGTTCTGAAATCCACTAGAATCAGATATTTGGTGGTTGTTTTTTTGTTGTCATGGGGTTTGGCTGTGTTTGGCTTTAATTTTGTTCTAAATAAAAGCCATTAGGTAAATGGAAGGGAAGCTTCCTGAAATCTCAGTTATTGTCTACGTTACTTACATGGAGGGAAACAGGATTTATTATTTTGCTTGCTCCCAAAGCAGGTTAGAGAGCAGGGCCAGGTTTTTCAGCCTGCCTTCTTACTGCAATGATTTATTCACTCAGCTCAAAGTCTGTCTTATGAAGAATCCCAGAATGGCCAGAAGCATGGAGGATACCAGCCACCTCAGTAACAGCCCTTTTCCCAGAGCTACTAAGGGAGAAGATCCAGAAGCAACTACTGTACACAGAAATAGCATAATTAATAGTTAATAAGTTTGTGCTGTGCCTTTGGATGTTTCTAATCCTGTTCTACCAGCAGGAGGCCTTCAATTCTCTTGATGCTTAACAGAGAATATTGGTCACATCCAAACAAAAATACCTGCAGCTCTGTGGGCAGTACAACATCAACGGTTTAGATCCTGGTGTTCAGTTTGAGACTAAATCCAAACAACTCACATCCACACGATGGAAGTGAAAAGAAACAAGCCCATATAAAATTGTCATGTGAGGCCAAGATAACAGATGGATCCCAAATATAAACTCCCCAGAGCTTAGGAAAGCTAAGGAAATGCAGAGAATTAGATCTGAGAGGTGGTATCTGTAGTGCTTCTTGTAAGAGCAAAGCAGTAAGTACAGAATCAAGCTTCCTAGCAGCACTGCAACACAACAGGAAACGTGAGCTCTGCTCCTGAATGAGGAAACATTTCTCAAAGGCACCAGGATTGACAGAAAGAGCCTCTGCCTCCAAACAGAGAAAAGATTGTCCAGGAGAAAGAGAAATGCAAAAGAAGAGTAAAGTCACTTGCTGCAGCAAGTCACAGGGCAGATCATAATTTAAGCAGATAAATAATTTAGTCTTTACCTGCATGGGTTGGGAAAACAGCATTTTGAGACACAGGTGTTTTACATACTGAAGAATATCAGAACAAAGTACTTTTGTTACATATACACCTATGTCAAGGATGTTCATCTTAAGCAAGTACCTAAGCTCTTCCTCCTGTCAAACTAGAGACACCTATGGCAGGGGATCCCTCCTTGCCTGCCCACACCATCCCATTCCTACAAAAATACTAAAATCAAAAGATTACAAGACTTGATTAGCAGTCAAATGTCGATAGAACTGCATCAAGCATCCCCAGCACCCTGCTCACAGGCTTACTAAAGCACAGCCTCAGCAGGAGGCCTGGGAAGATCCAGCTGCAAGCTCCACCACTGAGCAGATGCTGACCTGGAATAGGGGACATCCTTCTGCCTTTGTACAGCCACCAAGACAAGCTGCAAACACCAAGTCCTCAAATATAAGACATCCCACCTGGTGTGCAAGGGCATTCATATGCTTCATATGGACTGGATCCATACCTGGGATAGTCAGTAAAGACAGTACTAGACGACGTGATAAAACAACAGTCTCCAGTAGAAGTCCTGATCTCCATTGTCTCGCTTTGCTAGCTTGCAAGGAGTTTAAGAACAAGACACACAAGGCATTTGGAGTGACCTTGGAGTTGCTATCACTTTGCTGGTATGCTTGAGTAAGTCAAGAGCTACTTATTTTAGCAGGGTCAGTGAAACTCTTCAGTGCTGCATCTACTTTGATAATCCTGCACTGGGATCAGAATTCCTGTCAAAGGCCTGAGTGATGCTCCTGAGTGTGGTCTCCCTGCATACCTGCACAGCAAACCAGGATCTCAGCCCATACTGACCAGAGGTCACCATGCTGACATGTTTCCCAGGTTGAGAAAAGGATGCTGGTTTACAGATACACTTAGTCTGGACTAGGAGACAGTACCTCTGACATTAAGCATGACCCTGCAATGATACTTAACCTCAATTCACTCATTTGTGCCTGGAATTTATCAACTTTGAAAGACTTTCAATTCAAATAACAACATATAGGGGGTCTCAAACTGCAAAGCTGCAGCTGATGTGTTCAACCATTCTTCATTCACTATGTTTTCCCAAGTGTAGAGGGGAGGGCAATAGCACCTCCATGTTTTATGTTAAATACAAAATTAGCCAAGGGAGGACAACTTATCTGCTTTGACAGCATCACAAGCTTCACAGTCCTCAAAGCACTGCAGTGTGTTGTGGCTATTATCACCACATCCCAGGCATTACTACTTATTATAACTTAGCTTTCTCTCTCAAGTAAGTCAGACTTCCAATCAGAGTTTTTTCCATCTCCCGGGAATCCACCTAATACATGGAGATGAAGCTATCCCACACTAGCATTACCCTTTGGGCAGAGAAACAACCTGGTTAAATTAAAAGGGGGGGGGGGGGAATAGTAAAAGAAGTCTTTGTTGCTGATGAAGAATTCGAATCCATCAGGCAAGGACAGCTGGGTTGGTTCAGCCTGGAGAAGAGAAGACTCCAGAAGGGGAGACCTTAGAGCAGTTCCAGTGCCTAAAGGGGCTGCAGGAAACCTGGAGAGGGGCTTGGGACAAGGGCCTGTAGGGACAGGCCAAGTGGAATGGCTTGAACCTGACAGAGGGGAGACTGAGATGAGCTCTTAGGCAGAAGCTCTTCCCTGTGAGGGTGCTGAGGCGCTGGCACAGGGTGCCCAGAGAAGCTGTGGCTGCCCCATCCCTGGCAGTGTTCAAGGCCAGGTTGGACACAGGGGCTTGGAGCAAGCTGATCCAGTGGAAAGTGTCCCTGCCCATGGCGGGGTGGATGAGCTTTAAGGTTCTTTCCAACCCAAACCAGGCTGGGATTCAATGAAAATCACTATCTGGTCAGTTGGAGGAAAGCCAGAGGCAGCACATTTGAGTCTTTTCTGTTCCTTTCACTTTCTTCAAATAAGGGCATTTAACTGGTGAAGGCAATAGAATACTTTTGACCTCAATTATTAAGACAGATATCTTGAAAGACTCCTATTATTTGGAAAAGGAGCAGATGTAGAATATCTGAGAGACCACTACCAGCATCATGTCTGCCCAAGTGAGAACTGCCCCGTTAACTCTCCCCCCCACAGAAAAACCTATTTAGTTCAGCACAAGGAGTAAAGTGAATATCCTGTGCATAGTTGAGCAGGTGATGTGGACCTGAGATACTGTTGGCATTCCAGCTACCAAGTAGCATGATGACTTACAAATTAGCTGTTAGTCTCTAAAAAGTCTTTTAGTTCTTTTCATAAAGCAGGTTTAAAAGGAAAGCCACCAACCTGCATATTCGGCACTCAGCATCACAACCAGGTCTACCAAAACAGGAGTGAGCCATTTTGTGACATTTTCTAGATTCCAAATTAAACAGTAAACCAAACAATCTAGAGCACACTTCGAGGGCTTGGTCCCATTCATGCTGGATCCTCAGAAGAGCCTGCCGTCAGCTGGGATTACTGTCCAGTGTCTTCTGGGTTTGATTCAACCCCCAAAATCCAAAGCACATCGCACCACTTCTTAAGACTTATTACTGCAACAGCAGACTGCTAAACAGTCACTTCTACATAACGTATTCATTTAGGCAGTCTCCAAGAGCACACAGTAACATAATGCATGAAGCTTGATCAAACCACAAACCTGGACAAGCTGTGGTATTAAACAACACTCTGGTGACCTTCACACTTACCTTTGTAAAATTAGTTAAATGTCTTGGCAATATCAAGGTGTCCTGCACAGGTTTACTTTACATAAGTAAAGCATATTCTCAACTAAATAACATTATCTAAAAGGGGCACTTCATCTAGTCTAAAGATGTTTAATGATTTCCTTCTCTCACAGCAAGATGACTCACGGAACAGCTCAAGAGGGTCATACCATGCCACACTTAGACAGCATCGCTGCTGATCACGTCTTAGAAATCTGGGCAGCACCTGCTTTTGAAAGATGTTCACATACCAAGAAGTTGCTTAAAGCAACTACAGTCCCACAAGAACAAAGATATGAGACTCAAATGATGAACTACTCTAAGCAAACCAGAGGAGTCCCATGATTTACCAGCAGTTTTCTGTATGCTAGAGCAAAATAATCAGACAAGTTTCTAATACTGCTCACAGCCCTTAGAGGTAAGTAAGGTGAAGGAAATAATGTTGTCCATGAGAAATTAGAAGTGAAGATCATGGCTTATGTCAGCAGGTTCTGGTAATATATCACATTCCATAGCGAGTACAGCTCAGTGCTAGAAAGCACTTTCCTGAGGAGAAGTAACATAACTCTGAAATGCGTTTAAAAGAAGTTATAGGCCCTTGATTTCAGAGGGAGCAGACTAGAGGACAGACAAACCTCAAGCTCCTGGCTAGGAGCTCTTACGAGACACATTTGGGTAGAGGCAAGATTGCTGTCAATAGGTGGCTGAAAAAAATGCAGGTGGGAAAAGTCATTACCCAGCACATAAAACCCAACAAGATAAAAGCCCGAGATCTATTTCTGAGCACCAATATCAGAACCAGTTTCTCAGTGAAAAGTTCTGACACAGGTGAACTTGTACCATCTTAAAGATGTCACTATATTGAGAAAGAGAACAGGGTGGGGGGAGGAAAAGGCTGAACAGGGCTTGGAGCAAGCTGCTCTAGTGGAAGGTGTCCCTGTCCATGGCAGGGGGTTGGAACCGGATGAGCTTTAAAGTCCCTTCTAACACAAACCTACAAACCTTAGCCAAATTAGGAAAAAAAGTTCTTTTCTGTAAGACAAAGTCATACTCTCAACTTATGACAACCTCAAGCACTCAAGAAGTGGTGGACTCAATTAAAAGCTTAAAATAGACTCAAGCCTGAAAGCTGAATATAGATTCTAACGTATTCAAATCTAGCTAGTTCATTTGCATTGAATCACAGTCCTCTGCATATAAATACCTCACTCTTCAGGTCCCTGAATCAGGGAGATGAACACAAGAAAAGACTACACTGTATGAAGAGGGAAATCCTCCCAGTGATTTACTTCATAGAGGTAAAGATGACACCAACAGGAAGGGCTGGACATAACCATTTTACTTCTCTGATAGGAGCCGGCTGACTTCTACAGCACTATAGGTGCATCTTCATTATGTGCATGAATTAAGACACAAGATGACACAGGCCATTTTGTCTTTATAAATATCAAGACAAACACCAAAAGTGTTTGGTTTCAACAGCAGATTTCACTAACAAAGATACAGGTTAAGAATCACCATTCACAGCCATGCCTAGGTCAAGCAGAAAACTAAGGAGGAAGAATAACAGATTAAAGCAGACATACTTGTGAGTATACACACTTTCCCCAGCTTGGAAACAAGATTAATCCAGTGTTTCTGCTATGGGTCTCTATATAAAGATGGAATACAAGACAAAAAGTGAAACCACACCTATTCTCCATGACAAGGAATCATTAAGCAACTTCTAGCAGTGAGCAAATCCTAAGGGATATTCACACAACCGAATTCTTGCTTTCCATGAAGACCTTTCATACATAACTAGTTCTACCTCCTGATGCACAACAGACAACACTGGATAATGTAAAGCAAGCCAAGCTGGAATGCAGCACATAGACAGCCTCACACATGTGCACCCTGGAGTCCATGTGCCAGTGGATCCTGACACTCAAACCAAAAAGTTAAAATGCTGATATATCAAGTTGGTTTGGATTTGAATAACAATTTCATTCACCGAGAAATGCATCTGCCCCACTAAGGAAACTATTAAGGGAACAAAAGCCCATCAAGCAGACTGTAGTCTGAACCAGTTTCTACTTTGAAATCATTAGTGAAAGGAAGATGAAGTGAATCTAGCAAGGTAAGCAGCAAGAATGAAGAAGAATGATAGCTCAGCTCCACTACAGCCATCGTGATGAGAATTGCTAACAGGTCCCTCTGAGTTCAGCACAATTACAACATCCCAGCTGCATTGCAGGGTGGGAGATTAATGACTGTTTGCAATCTCCCCTGGACACACAGTGTACGGCAACCACACAGGACCTGGAGCAAGACTCAGGCCCTTTGCTTCCGTTATAGGCACAGCACAAGTGGCACCTACATGCTTTACCTGTTAACATCGTGTCAGATAGCGTGTCCACAAAACAGCCACAATAGTTACCCTCTACAGCAGGCTTGATGCAGGTGAATTTCCGAGAAGCCCTTAAGTTTCAGTGCTGTATGTGTCTATCCCACCAAGAAACCATGTCAAAAAGAATGCAGTTATATATTACAATACATTAGAGGTGATTTTACTTGCTTTTGGTTTGTCAAAACTTCATCATTCTTGTGAAATCTAACTGGGTAAATTCGGAACAGCCATACTACAGAATGATGTGACATGCTTGAACCTCAGCTGGAAGACAATAATTTGTCTAGAGGATCTCACGTATATCCTTGACATTTTGACCTACTTCCAGGATCATCAACAGCATGCAGAAGCCAGCCAAAGAGATTTGATATTCCCCAAGCACAAGCAGAGAACCATTATACCCATAGACAGACAATGCAAGCCAAAATGTTGCTGCAGTGAATGTCTCAAATAAAGCTAACTTCAACTAGTCAAGTGAACAGAGGTCATCTTCACCTCGTATTATTAAAACATCCCATTTCTCATCTGTAACCAACCCCAACTCGGTATTGAGCTCTGCTGATTCAGGAGTGTGCCATTTTGGACTATCTCTCTGTATTCCTCCCAGGCTGCCTTGTCCTTGCTCCCACTCCGTAGGTTTCCTTCTTCTGTTCAAGTTTTTCTGGGAACTCCTTGTTCATCCTGGTATTTCTGCCCACCTTCCTCTGTTGGGATGCTTCACTCCTGAGCAGGCAGGAGGTGATCCTTGAATACTGACCAGGTTTCTCTGGCCCCTCTTCTCTCCAGGGCTTTATCTTCTCTACCAAGCAGACCTCAGAAGAGGGGATCTCTGAATAACCCTAACCTGGAGACACTGCATTTTCACTGCAGCCAAAGCAAAGCTCCGAAACAACTCAACACTGTTACAGTATCACAGTATGTGAGAGATTGGAAGGGACCTCAAAAGATCATCTAGCCCAATCCCCCTGCCGGAGCAGGAACACCTAGATAACGTTACACAGGAACATGTCCAGGCAGGTTTTGAATGTCTCCAGAGAAGGAGACTCCACAACCTCCCTGGGCAGCCTGTTCCAGTGTTCTGTCACCCTCACTGAGAAGAAGTTTCTTCTCAAGTTTAAGTGGAACCTCTTGTGTTCCAGTTTGTACCCATTGCCCCTTGTCCTATCATTGTTTGCCACTGAGAAGAGCCTGGCTCCATCCTCGTGACACTCCCCCTTTAT
The DNA here is from genome assembly GCF_033783945.1 of Neopsephotus bourkii. Lineage (NCBI taxonomy): Eukaryota > Metazoa > Chordata > Aves > Psittaciformes > Psittacidae > Neopsephotus > Neopsephotus bourkii. Next base: position 1,692,890 of record NW_026901417.1, on the reverse strand, counting down.
ATATTTATATACACTAATAAGGTCACCCCTCAATCTCCTCTTCTCCAAACTATAGAGACCCAGCTCCCTCAGTCTTTCCTCATAAGGGAGATGCTCCACTCCCTTAATCATCTTAGTTGCCCTGTTACATAGGGATCCTTACAGTGTTCATTTGAGGCTGATGAAAATTGCTTGCTGTGAATTTTAAAGACTCCAGTAAAGTGAGGTAGGCAATAATCTTCAGGACTAAGAAGTCTTCTGTACAACGTAGGAGACCCAAGCTGAGTTCCTGCTTTCCCAAATTTGAAAGCATGAAAGAGCTATTGAAGCCTTTGAGGAAAAGCAGCATGTGGCCCCCCTCAGGTCACCTGCTGATTAAGCAAAAGCAGTAGACACCTTTCAATTCTAATTCAACTTTGAACCAACCAGGCAACTAGGAAGCTATAATTAACTTCATGAAACAGCTTTCATACCTCCTGGACCCTGCAATGATCCTCATGGCACTCCACAGTGGAAAAACACAGGGGAAAATCAAAATCCTCCCAGGAGCTGGAATATAACAGAGGTTTGAATGCAGCAAAAGTTAAAGATTTATTTTTTGCAGACCTCAAACTGCTTGAAAATTAGAGGTGGGAGAAATAGAGCGGGTGGCACAAATGGTAGTTTTAGCATCATTCTCAATGAACAGAAAGCACTTTAAAGCCAGCTCAGTTCGCCAGTGATTCAAACTTCTTAAGGTGTACAGCATGGTGCATATTGGTTCAACACTGGCAGCCAGGGAATTTGGTAGGTGTTTGTTTACCACAGCAGCATTACTGTAGGAGAACACAGCTCCATCCACCCAGCAAAACTAGCACAGCCAATTCCAAACAGAGGCTGCAACAGCACCATATGGTGGTTTAAACTCCAAACATGACCCTGAAATGGTTGGTGTAAGTGCTAGTGCAAATGCACATGGGTACAAAGGTCCTTAGCTCACCTTGATCAAGAGCCATTTCCACACACACAGACCTCATGCTGCTCAAGTTTACACTTACATTTTAGATATAACAAATAAAAAGAACTAAAATAGGCACAGCTGCAGGACAACATCCTATGCTTTGAAAAGGGCACGAGGACCATTTACCCACTGCCCTCTTCTGCTTTATTTGACCAGTTATGTAGAATAAAGTGCTATTTACGCTTGGTAAATCTCAATTACCGCGGTGTGGCAAAAGCTGTATTACATGTATGTCTTTGTCTAATCGTGTTTGTCAGGGAACTCCGACTAGAAATCTTATTAACATGCAACGAAGGTATATTATGTTTCAATCAATTGCTACGGAGAGCTATTGAGTAGCAGTATTTCTCTTCTCTAGCACCGTGATAAGACTCATTCAGTCTACACGATGCCTTACAGCAAAGTAATTTCTATGTTTTAAAGTGGTAGTATTTGAAAAGCAAGTTTACCTCTGCACTTTAAAACACTGGAAGGAATAAAAATCATCATGAGAAATCTTTAGCCATGTTCACGTACTTTATAACGCTTTGGAGAGATGCAGAAGTAGTACAGATGCTGCCATTCAAAAGCAGATTCTACTGTGTGTGTGCGTGTGTATATATTACATATTTATATCTACGTATATATAAACTACGGTGAGCAGTTTAAAAGGCAGACGGCAGAGGGAGCACAAGCCCCCCAGACCGACCTGCTGCGGGGTGGAGCGGGGCTCCAGGAGAGCCACAGCGTTGATAAACAGAGATCCATTGGCATCCCCACCTGCTCGGGGGACTCAAGGCTCCGGTCTGCAGCCTCTGCTGTGAAAGCCGTGTCCTTTTACAGCACTCGCCCTGCTGAAAGATTCTGGCCGCTTTACAGCAGCATCATTTGGGTTCTCTAACACACTAACCATACAAATAACGTCCTTAAAAACAAGCAAGTTGGTCTAAAGCCATGGCGGAACCCAGGATTTCAAACAGCTTGTCGAGTGTGGTATTTAATACATTCATTTCTCACCTCAATCTGAGCAACCTATTAAAGGTGATGGTTAACTTTAACACTGATTTGCCCATCTGTAAACCAGCAATCATTAGCAGTGCTCAGTTCTGCTGACGACAGAGAACAGATCACCAGTGAGGACTAAAGGAACACCTCTCACTCCTACTTGTGTCCTTAAGCACAATACCGCGGTGGTAACGTCCATCAGAGGGTGACAGTTCCTACCCCGATTTCTTGCATTGCTCTACTGCAGCACAGGGAGCTACAGCAGCTGACAACTCTGCTATTTCAATGAAATACCATGAAGAATCTGCCAAGAAGTCCCCCAGCAAAGGGGTGGGATAAAAAAAGCAGCCCACATTAGGATCAGCTACCACAGCTGGTACCTCTTCACAGCTAAAAGGCAGCCGGATGGACTATGACATACTATCTCTTCAAATCACACTGCTCTGCTGTACCAAAGGCTGCTTAGATTGTCCAAATATCTAATTCAACAATTCTGCTGAGAAAAACACTACAATTAGGCAAGGATGCAGGAAGAATGGAATTACAACCACCTCATTCACAGCCTCCTGCAGGTCAGATGAAAGGCAGGAGCCTGGCAAGAACAGCCAGAGTATCTGCAGGCTGCAAACCACAGGAAGGGTGAATTAACGTAACAGAGGGGTATTAGTAGGAACGACAGGATCACATTAGAGTAACACAAGTGCGGGCTGTGTATCAGGAAGTACTTCAGACCTGCAAAATCCACCTACCACACCCCCTTGCCACCTGCATGCAGACAGCAGGAGCCCTCAGGAAGGAAAAGGCTCCAAGTGGCAAACACCTCACTCACCTGGGTATAGGCTGCCTACTTTGTAAGCAACTCATCCCATATTAGGAACCATAATCCCAAATGAGCCATAAACCCAGAGGAAACTCAGCGTAATGCCATGCTCTAAAGAACTGCACAGCAAGACCATAAAGTCAGTGTCAAAGCTTGGACTTCAGCAGAAGCAACTGTCGCTGTTCCTAACCAGCCTTGTACCCCTGGGGTCCTGAAGGAACCCAGGCATTTCTGCAACCACTCCATGTGGAAACTCAGCCTCTAAAGGCTGCAGTCTGGCCTCCAACACAGGACCTAGCACAGCAGCTCCAGTTCATGACCAGCACATAAATAAAAGCCCCTTGCTTTACTGGGTCTAAAAAAAACCAAATTATCTCTTTTTGAGATGCTACTTGCAAGAAGCATTTAATAATTTACTATTTTAATTTTAATAATTTACTCTCCCATCAGTATGCTGTAAGAAAACACCTTGAAATAACTTGTTCTTTTCTCTTCATAGTTCCTGTGATCTGCCATTGAGTAAATTCTTCCTACAGATACTTGAAAGTGGTGCATTTTGCTTCAGATTTTCAAAAAAGCTACTAATTTTACTTTTTTTTTTTTTTTTGCCAGAAGACACCTTCGCTAAGGGCTGGTGGAGATTTGTGCTCCCATGCAAATAACCAGGCCAGCAAGACTGCAACTACGATTCAGAAACGCGTGTCTTCTACCCTGTGCATCCTCCCAAAGGTTTGTTACCCTCAGCAGATGAGGACAAAGTTTCGCACCCCTCACTCACCAGGAAGCCAAGGTCTTAAACAGGTCTTCTCCTCTCATAAGACCCCCTACAGTCCTGCATTCAGCTCCTGGGGAACAACACAGGAGGGACCTGGAGCTGTTGGAGAGACTCCGGAGGCAGCCACGGAGATGCTGCGAGGGCTGGAGCAGCTCTGCTCTGGAGCCAGCCTGAGAGAGCTGGGCTGGGTCAGCCTGGAGAAGAGAAGGCTCCTCAAGGGGAGACCTTAGAGCAGCTCCAGTGCCTAAAGGGGCTGCAGGAAACCTGGAGAGGGGCTTGGGACAAGGGCCTGTAGGGTCAGGACAAGGGGAATGGCTTGAACCTGCCCGAGGGGAGACTGAGCTGAGCTCTTAGGCAGAAGCTCTTCCCTGTGAGGGTGCTGAGGCGCTGGCACGGGGTGCCCAGAGAAGCTGTGGCTGCCCCATCCCTGGCAGTGTTCAAGGCCAGGTTGGACACAGGGGCTTGGAGCAAGCTGCTCCAGTGGAAGGGGTCCCTGCCCGTGGCAGGGGTTGGAGCTGGAGGAGCTTTAAGGGCCCTTCCAACCCAAACCAGGCTGGGATTCCATGAGCAGCGCTGTGCCTAACACATTTGTGAGGAACAGGTCTGCTCCTGCTCCCATGTTTCTATGTAGTTGTTCAGTGCCATAACTCTAATATAATTTTACAATGTAAAAACGTGCCTGGTGACAGGTGGCAGTTACTACAGTGGGAATCACACTAATTTTTAGAATGGACCCAGGAGCCACTGCCTTATGACAACAACCTACTGCTCCACACTCACAGCTCTTCAGAAGTTAGGCACAGAGCTGCTCAAGTCCGAGTGCCTGTTTCATGCACCCTGAACTCACAGCTGTGGGCTCTAGGAATAACCAGCAGGCTGACTTGGGGCTTCCTTTGCAGATCTCACATGAGAAATGGCAGTAGTCAGTACACTGCTGGTGAGAAATACACAGCTAGAGCACCACGCACAGGCTCATTCTGGAGGTTTTCTGGAGGAGAGGGAAAGGGGTCTTCAGACATAGTTGACTCATGGTAATCACAGCAGCTCTCATTTGCTCACTGAGGACCTCGGACCTATGAACACTGACAAATATTTTCCACAAGCAGATGTTTGGAATTTCATTTCCATTTCTTTGACAGCAAATTCATAAGGAAAACCATCAAAGCACTAACTAGCATGAAGATGTAATTCCTTCTTAAAGTTCAGAATGCAAGAACTCCAAAGTTAGGAAGCTCAGGAGTTGCATCCTGTGTCAGCAGCACAAAAGGCTTCATTAGGGAAGGATTTAAAATCCAGCGAGTACTTCAAATCCTCTAGGTCTGCTCTGCTTTAAATGGAGAGTTTAAATTCAAAGTTGAAACAAAGTAAACCTGTCTTTAAACTCACTATATTAAGGCACGGGTTCCTTACTGCTGCACTGGTTTTCCTCTCCCCAAATAGCATGCACTTTTGCTGTTTTCTGTGTTTTCTTTTCCCCTTCTGATTCCCCAGGAACTTTCTTGATGCCAGCATCTTATCTTGTCATCGCTGTGCTTTTTGCCCACCCCCCTTGTTTTATCAGTTATACGGTGCATACCCAGTTCTCAGATTAATTTTTCTCTATATGTTATCATTTAGTTTAACATTTAGCCGACACTAAGTATAAAAATTTGCCAATATTTCAACAGAGACCCAAAATAATTTAGCTGAGTTTAGTTAGCAAGTTCCTATCTTATTACACATCGATTTCCTCCAGCCTGCCAGAACAACAAACGCCTGTTCTGAGAGATGCTCACTCATCTGCTGATGTACAAATCACACTAATGATGCTGAAATGAGCACTTCAAAAGCAAAAGCACTCCCCTCAGTGTCAAACCCTTACCCTCGTCGCTCGGCAGTCAGACTGCTCCAGTTATGTACTGAAAATAAAGCAGACAGACTTGCTTTTAGTTATTGGAAGAGGCAGGTTCACATTCTGCTCAACCTCAGAATTACGCCAGCCCAACCAGCTGTATGGCTGACAGAATACGCAGCATGGCTTGTGTTGGAAGGGACCCTAAAGCTCATGCAATTGCAACCCCCTACCATGGGCAGGGACACCTTCCACTAGACCAGGTTGCTCAAAAAGTGTTCATTTTGGACACAAACTGTGCTTTCCACATAAATATACTCTTCATGAGCAAAACAAGCTAATTAGGTAGAGGTGCATCTTTTGGTAATTACTGTGTTTCTACTGCAGGCTTCTTCCAGCAAGACTCAGTCACAAATCACACTTCCCTACAGAGCTGACGGAGAAGGAGGACCTAACAAAAGCACTTCAGCTACATCTGTGCTGACAAGAAGGCAGAGAAAGCAAAATCTTGCCCAAACATGAGCATCCTTTAACAGATGCTGGATACCTCTCCTTCATTAAGGCAAACAAAAACAAGCTGCAGCTTAAGCACAGCACAGGCAGTGAAACAGGATTTACATCACATGAACAGGCTGCCTCGGTGAGGGATGTCTCTGAAGGGGAAAAACCAAACCAAAACACAAACTCAGGCTGGTCTCTATCCTCATGCAATCTCTGTTCTCCCGCTGAGCCTGTGTGCAGGGCAGCACGCAGCGCCAACAGCGACATGCAATGCCACAGGCTCCGTTTCTGGAGGCCATAAAGCTGTCTCCACATGTGACTGTCACCAGAGCAACAACCTCCCCTCACTAGACTGCACTGTGCACACCTCAGCCGAGCCTCGGAGTATCCTCTAGACACAGCGAGGTTTCGTACAGCCCTGCGTTGTGACTGGTGCTCCCTGGAGAACAAAGCCAGCCTGAGATGCATTTACAAAACAAATCAGAGCGGATGCAGAAATCAGGCTGAGGTGCAGATAACAACAGCCCTCTGACACTGCTCCCTCTCAACAAGCATCATTCCCCACCTTCTGCCCAAACTCTGACCAGGCACCTTCTCAACTCAAAAGCAGCACAGTTTTAACTGGATTTTTAACTCCCTAAGCTGGTGGTGGGTTTTCAGAGCTGGAAAAGTGGCACTTGCACAGATTTGACAAGGTCCAGTACATCCGTTTGTACATACTTACACTAAAAAGTGCATTACCAGAACGGATGCACTGAACACATCTTCCTTCCACTGAGCATCTGAGCTTCATGAGTTCTTGCTGTTTTCTCAGATGTTAAATAAAATGGATTAACTGGAAATTAGCCTTATGCAACCTAATGAGTTAAACACCAATTGTTATCTTTAACATGCTGATTCATTACATCTAACAAAGCTTGTGATCGACTAATTATCCTCAGCTCCACTTGCAGATGCTGAGGTTGATTTGCACTCAGCAAATTACTACAGAATGAAGCGAAACAGCACCCAAACCTTTTCTGGTGCGTCCTCTGTGCAAGATAACATCTGTACCTCCTGATCCATCCCTCTGCTCCTCCCTCCTCCAGATCACCGCCTACCCAGCAGAAAGTTCTCTTCTCTGGGGTCTCTTTTGGAAGGACACAAACCAGAGTGTTTTACCTTCCTGGACTGGTGGTTCTTCCCTCCTGTAGTCTATCACCAAGGGACCAAGGGCACGGACAGTTCTCCACCTCACGAGACATCCAGTTAAAGAATCTCTCAAATATGCCAGTTTTCCAAACTATTTAAGCAGCCCCCAGCTGTATATTCTTCCCACTGTAAGATCTGAAAAGTTTCAGGACTTCTGGGGTTTTTGCTGCTTGGTTGTTGGGAGGCTTTTCTACCATATTTGATGAAGAACTAGTGACAAACATATTCTCTTGCATAACATTTCCATGCTTATTTTTGCATTACACACATTAATCTCCACTTGGTAATATGAAACAGATGTCTTGCCACTACAGCATCAGTGATCCACACCCACTGCACACAGGTACAACTGCTGCAAAACACCCAATTCCATCTCAAGGCACAAGTGCTAGAAATGACTTCCCCAAAGTAGCGATTTCACCGTGTATTAGACTCAGAGAGCCCAGTTTCATTTAAGGAGGATTCCAGTCATTTCAGCTTTGAGGCACTGGAAGGTAAAGAACAGCATATCTCCTCAGGCACAGGGCACTTCTGCCACCTCTGAATGGAGGGACAGGGACTGTGTGCAGGGGCAGGAGGGGACAAGCTGGACATGCCACCTCACACCCTGCCTTTAACACAGGCACCACTGACAGCTGATACTGAGCTTCAGCACACGGGGATCCTGATTGCCCACTCAAACATACAAAAGGTGAACATGATGTTTAATTCTAGAAACCAAGACTGAGCCCCTAAACAGGAAGCTGCAGACACCCAGAACCTGCAGGTTTGGTGTCCAGAAAGCCAAGACATCTGTGGGACTGGGAGAGGACTCTTAAACAAGGGTATTTTCTATTTCCAAGGTTGGAGATTTCTGCTATCTTTTGCACCCAGCCAGAGTAAGCTGATGCTGCGGCTGGCTGTGTGCCCCTGCTCCCACACAGCTGGGTCTCTGCACCCCCTGCCAGAGCCCCATGTGCTGTCCCCCCCCACCCAGGGAGGCAGGGTCTGCTGCAGACCAGAACGGGCTCACTCCCTACAAGGGGAGGGGTTGACAGACAGACAGGGGACAATTCCAGGGGGAAAACAGTACTCCTCAGATGAAGGTGGTCCTGAAAATATGAGTCCCCACAGACACACACAGGCAGAGGGCCCAAGCCAGGAGCAGGCTCAGGCCGAGAGCTGTCTCCCCATAAGCCCTGCAGGCTACGCCTCAAAGCAATACAACTCTGCCATAAATATCTCAGATTAATTCTGATCCCAGCATCAAATCCACTTAAGAGACGTAAAAGCCTCCTAGTGCCCAGAGCCGCCTGCCCAAAGAGGGCTCTGCAAATGAATCTTGGGCTGGAGAAGAGAAATATTATCAGGCACAGCAACCCATTTGTACAATTCTTAGTAACGTCGTTTGTAGGAGACAAATGGGACGAGATAGCCGAGTTGACATCTTGTATTAGAAGCACAGCCTCAAAAAACCCTCCAGTACTGGACATGGAGGCACGGGGTAGGATCTGTGTAAATACTCCATACTTTCTGGAAAGAGCTCTTTCTCCTTAAGGGACTGATTGGTAAATGACACCGTATGCTCTCCAGTCTGTTTCAGGAGCTGCTTGCTCAGTTTTATAGACATTTCTGCCCAGACACCTGGAAGCAGGAGCCGGCAAAGGGGCCCTGAGGGACCAGCCACCCTTCCCGCATGTCCCCCACCTCCCAGAAGCGCGCTTAGCAGGGCGAGCTCCGAGCACCCGGGCTCGGGCTCCGGCGGCGGCAGCACCACTTCCACCGGACACAGGCCCCCGAAGGCGCCGCTCCCCGCAGGTCCCTGCCGCTCCCACCGGCGCCCTGAGGAGGAGGAAGGAGTTCCTGGGGCCGCGGGAGCCCCTGCTCGGTACCCCCCGACGGGAGACCCGAACGGGGGGTGTCCCACACACACGCACGCATACAGCCAGTGCGGGACGGGAGCGGCGCTCGGCTGGGACTGCGAGAGGAAACCGCCGCGTAGAGCCGGGGTTTGGGCTCGGAGCAGAGGGAACGCGAGTTCACGGGTTACAAACAGCCCGTTGCGCTGTACCGGCGCTCCAGCGCGCTGCTCGCCGCACGCCCCCCGAGCAGAACCAAGTCCGAAACACTTTCCTGTCAGTACAAACACGTCGGGAAGGCTCCGCGACCGCAGTCGCTGCTGCCCGAGAGCGCCTGTGAAGCAGCGCCCGGTGAACCGCGCAGACCAGCGGCTGAACGAGCGGCGGCCGGAGCGATCGCGGCCCGCGGTGACCCGCCTGTACACACCGGTCCCCCCGGGCAGCCCTGTGAGCACAGCCGGGGGGCACCGTGGGCCTCACCCCCCGCAGCTGCCCGGGATCAGGCGGCGGAGAAAGGGCAGAGCTCGCCCCGCTCCTCCCGGCCCCGTTACTGCCGCTGACCGGGATCCCCAAAAAGCCGCGGGCACGGCGGCAGGAGAAGCCCCCCAGGGCAGGCGTGCTCTCCGCGGGGTCCCGGCTAGAGAATCGCTGAGGCACCAGCACCCTGATAGGCTCAAAACAAGGACCGAGGCCACCCCTTCGCCCTGCACCGCTTAGCGGAGATGGACCCCCCCCCCTCCGAACCGGGCAGAGCGGAGCCCGCTCCCGAGCGCACATCGCCAGGAGTCCCGCGGCTTCCCAATGCTCATACGCGAGGCAGCTTTGGGATGCCAGGAGACGACAAAGGAGGAAGGAAAGCCCCACTATGGAAACCCCTCCTGGAAAAGGGGGTAAATCCCCACAGCAGCGCTTACTTGTCGTGCCTAGCGTGCTCCGGGATGGCGCCGAGCGGCCCCGGGAGCGCGGGGTGGCCGCCCTGCTGCAGCCTGCATGTGGCTAGGTGCCGGTGATGCTCGTCCTGGAGACAGGCGTTTTCGTGGTACAACTTGGCCACTTGCTGCTCCAGCTCATCTATCCTCCGCTTCTGCTTCTCCAGCAGCTCCTGCTGTGTCTCAATGATCTTGTTCAGCTCCTTCAGGTACTCCGCCGCCTTACTGGGGTTCTCGGCGGGGCTTTCCATGGCCTCCCCACACCTCTCACCCTGCGGGAGGCAGGCGGGGGGCGCAGGTGCCGGCCAGCCCGCTCCGCTGGGAACTTGGGCGAGAGGGAAGAAATAAATAACCCGCCGGAAACCAGCCCCCCTGCGAGCTCCGCGCTTCCCCTCCTAGTGCAGTGCCTGCCTGGGCAGGCGGAGGAGCGGCGCGCCGCGGCTCCCGGCCCCTGCCGCCATTGCTGATGCTCGGCTCCCCGCCGCCGAGCGAGGGCAGAGCCGCCGCCGGAGCCGCCCGGAGCCCCGGTGCTGCCGCCGCCGCCGCTGGCGCACGGGCGCTGCCCTGTCCCGCCCCGCCGGAGCCGCCGTCTGGCAGCGCCCCGCCGAGCTCGCAGCCGGGCATGGGAGCCCGCCGCCGGCCAGGGCTGCTCCTGCGCCGGGGCCGCTCGCCCGCCGAGCCCAGGGATGCGCTTTAAGTAGCCGCTGCCACCACCGGGGGGCTGAGCGGACTCCGCGGAGCGGCACATCCCATCCCATCTCATCCCATCCCCATGGGCCCTTCCGCGGGCGCCGTGGGCGCCGCCGGCCCCGGAGAGGAGCGGGGGTAGCTCGGCCGGGCCCCGGGGTGGCTGTGCCCGGGGATGCCGAGAGAGCCAGGGGAGCAGCGTGGTGTGAGCGGGACCCGCCGTCCCCGGAGTGGCACCGCTGCCCCGGGGCTGGGGCTCTCCCGCTGCCTGCCGGGGTCTGGCCGAGCACCCGCGGCTCGGGTGGCTGGACCCTGCCTCTCCTGTCAGCAGCCTGGCGGACACCCAGAACCTCCCTGGGTGAAACGCTGCTTCCGATAAGGCTGCGTCAAGCCAAGGAAAGTATCTGAGGTGTGGGTCCTGTGTCACCCCCACTGAACGGGGAATGCCGCTGGAAATCGGGAATAAGAGAGGGAAACAGAGGGAGATACTGCAGGAAGGACATGGGAAGGTGAAGATGTGTTTTTCCCCATTCTTCCTCTCAATGTCTCCTTCCCCCATCACCCCCCTTGCTTTTCTACCTCTTCACCTTTAAACTGAGCAAGTTTTCAATTAGTGCTGTTCTCTGGAAGCAGCCGTTTCTGCTGTCAGTAAAACACAAGCCCTTTCTCCTCGCGTTGACTCTGACTCCATGGTGCATGGCTTCGGAGCACTGCCTGAGCAGAGCCAGGCCAAGGGGCTGGCAGGGGCTATGGGGAGGTTGGGATCACCCCATCTGCCTGTGGGCTGAAGCTTTGGGAGCAGAGCTCCAAAGTGGAGAGTGCATATCCCAACTGCCCCCCTCTGGCTCTTCCTGCTTGCTTGTCAGTATGGGAGGAAGTGGCACATGGAGAGGATCAGGCCTGGAAGCACCAAGATTCATCTGACAGTTTCATGTGCATTCTGATTTTAGGTAGAAACACGTTACTGACAAAACAGCCACTTTGGTTGTGGACATACGTTCAACAAAAGGCTGTTGGGGTTCTCCACGTGACCAAAGCACGGAAGGCCCATTTCCAGTCCTAGTGGGGATCACAAACTCACAGGGAAGTCTTTAGCTGCTCCTTGAAGAGGTCAAGCTCCTTTTCATAGAATCCCAGACTGGTTTGGGCTGAAGGAACCTTAAAACTCATCCAGTTCCAACCCCCTGCCGCAGGCAGGGACTCCTTCTGCTAGAGCAGCTTGCTCCAAGCTCTGTCCAACCTGGCCTTGAACATTTCCAGTATCTTGATGAGTATTTGCTGTTTGTGGGAAGAGCTGCTCATCACAGGATGCCCCAGGGGAGCCGCACAGTGGTGCGTGAGGCAGCTGCATGTTGGTCCGGGCTGGAATCGATCAATAAAGCAAGTGAACTTGCTGCTTGTGTGCAAAATTAAACACAAGGTGAGACACTCGGAGCTCATTAACCTATCTGCAGACACTAGAAGCTTTTGAAGCATTTCTGGGAGAGGACAGCTGCAGTGGAGCAGCAGCAGGTCGTACACACAACCAGCATCTGGTCCAAAACCATGCTTTTAGGTAGACGTTACCAGCACTGCTGAAGAGGTGTGTGCCCATGCAAATGTGATTCCGTCTTTCTTTTACAGGTTACACGGACATGCCTCAGTTCTGAAGTGGAGCAGCTGGACCTCATTCATCTGGTGGCTTACAGTCCTGTTGGACAAGCCAACTGAGGAACAACCACATGCAGAGGGGCTAGGGGCTCTCTTGTGCCTGGTTGGCTTTGGAGGGTATAGTAACAAGAGAATGAACTTGACCTGCTAGTGAGAACCTCAGCTGCTTGTGCTTTCCCATAGATGACATGGAGAACATCAAACCTCTTCCCAGGAAACCTTGAATTAGACTGATAAATATAGTAAACCCTCAGGGGTGCCCTCGTGTTGGCTCCCTGGCCCGTGTTACTGGTGGGGTTTGTGACACCCAGCATGTGGAAGGGACGAATGCTCTGTGTCTGAGGGGATTGTTTGTGAGCCTCGAAAGGCCTGTGTGCTTCATCATGCTCTATACATTAACAAGAAGAGGTAAACTTAGAAGATAAGCACATTCATGGCATCCATAATATATGCAGTCTCCTGTGAAGTCAGACTGTAAAAGCAGATCCAGATTGTTCAGGTTTGCTCTGTTAGAAAATTAAGTGACACCAAGCCTAACCTTTTTAGATATGACAATCACCAAAACAGCATCCTTCTTGCTTGTAACACCTTACCTCAGCCTGCCCATTCTTATTAGCTGGGCAGCAAATGGTTAGTTCTTGCCTGGGAAAGAGGATTTCAATACAAAAGGAAATGCTGCTCATTCAGTAGCAGGACTGTAGCAGGATTCTCCTACTTATTTATTATTAGCAGTACATAATTATCCCATCAGCTTTGGAGGAAGCTCAGGATGGGCTTCATTCGGGCCTGTGTCAAGCTGTGGTGTTTTCTGGCAGGTCCATACCCTGCCAAGTGTCATGTGTGAACGCAGGGGGATGCTTTCTGCTGCCTGGCCAAAGTGATGGGTGTTCAGAGACATCTCCCTGGCTCCCAGGACTCCACATGCTGTTAGATGCCCAACAGAGATCAGGCACGTTGCCTGCTTCTGAAAATCTGACTCTTGTGCTCACTACAGGCTTGGCTAACTGTGATGTTCTGTCAGGTTTTATTGTGCTGCATGAAACCTACCAGCACACGATCCTGTTCCAGAAGTGGTCTATGTGGCCAGTAACACTGCGAGTGAGCAAACAGTTCCAGTGATATTTTCAAAGTAAGATAAAACCACGGAAAAACCTCTGATACATATTTTCCATGTAAAATTAATTAGGTCAGTGTAATGTAAAAACCCAAGAAACAGAAGTCACGCAGTGATTTGTGCTCAATCTTAACTCTGCCCTCCATCTCTCTCTTAAAGAATTCTCTTGGAAGCTGTTTATTTGTGGCTTGTGATGCTCTATTACTCCCACCCCCACCTTTAATTCTCTTCTTCTCTCCTTGGTTTTGCTGTATTGCATTTAGATATTAAGGAATTTTATCCTGCTGTTAGAGTTTATCCTGTTACTAGAGTTTATATGTAGGTAGGTATCAACCTCTTTCACCCTGTGTTTAAACTGAAACAGGGGAAGTTCAGGTTAGACATAAGGAATAAGTTCTTTACTGTGAGGGTGGTGAGGTGCTGGCACAGGGTGCTCAAAGATGCAGTAAATGCTCCATCTGTGGCAGTGTTCAAGGCCAGGTTGGACAGAGCCTTGGGTGACATGGTCTTGTGTGAGGCATCCCTGCCCATGGCAGGGGGGTTGGAACTGGATGATCTTAAGGTCCTTTCCAACTCAACCCATTCTATGATTCCGTGATTCTATGTCTTAGTGGCATGCTTTAGGGGTGGACTTGATGATCTTGATAAAGGTTGGACTTGATGATCTTAAAGGTCTTTTCCAACCTAACTGAGTCTATGATTCTATGTGCCTAACATATGTACACTCTTTCAGGTGACCTTATACATGACACACACGTTCCTTTTTCCGTAACTGCATTTGCGCACCCAGATGCCTGTTCATCGCCAGCGGGCTGTTGGGGAATCAACCTGAGGAGTACCAGAAACATCAGTGTTCTTTGCAGCCTGCTTGCTGCATGTGTTTGAGATTCCTTGGAGAAAGAAGGCAATGGAGATCCCAGAGCTGACCAGGGCCTCATGGGCCACCCTCTGCCCCAGGGACTGACACCTGAAGCCTGTTAGAAACTGTGGCTTGTTCTCTCCCTTCTCTGGGTCATGTATAACCCACTGTTAAAACCTGGCAGCTTATTTCTCTTACCAGTATATCTGATTTCTACTTAGAAACACAATACTTCCCTATACCTTTTCCAACCCAAAACCTTTCTTGCAATAAGATCTTGTAAAATATGATCGTAACTCCATTTAACTTTTTCTTGGATGAACTGCTCTGCATCCCTCAATCCCTCTTCTGAAAAGGGACAACCCTTGTCAGCTACAGGCTCAGCCCTGGAGTCCTCTGCTCTTCATTCAGGACTGTGAGCATCCTCTATGGTACCTGCATAGCTCTTACGGCATGACAACAATTAGGGGGTGGTTTTACACTGACCAGTTTACACACTGTTTGAAGTATCACATGTTCAACATGCCAAAATTACAGACCATATTTCAAGGCGTGTACACAAGGCTGGAGAAAGTTCAGCTTTAATTTTATGAGTGCTGATTCTGAGTGTACCAATCATTACTGTTTGCATGAATTGCCTTTCGATTTATGAAACAAATGATAAATTGGTTCTTCCAGGTTATTTAGCTTAATCTGGAAGTTTGCCTAGTTTTGTCCAGAGCTAATGCATCTGAGTACCCAATTTTAACCAAGACTTTGGCTCTAATGAGCATGTCACAAAAGTATTCCCTTTGTGGCTCTGTTAGTTTCTGTGAGTTTTCTCTCTGTATCTTGTATTAAGAAGCAATATTAGGGAATGTTAGTAGGCAAAAACGATTGTGTCATCTCCTGCAAACTCCTTGGGAAAGGACCATGTCTGTCAATAAAAAACACTGTTAATGTAAGGTACCAAGCTTCTCTAATATTAAAGTGGGATAAGTTACAAAGGAATGTTTTGTTTCTTTGGGAAAAGAGGAAAAATCAGTGATGGCCTTATAAAGGCAAGAGCATGCTGTTTAAAGAGATGGTTCCCCATTTCTCTTGGGGAGTATGATGTGGCAGTGGCACTAATGCAAAGCTTGCCGTAAGCTGGGGAACATGTGTGCTGGTACTCTGGGTTATGGCACACATGCTGAGTTCTTGGCAAGAGGGAGGAAGAACAATAAAACCATGCAGAGAACTTGCAAACGGAGCACCCAGTGTGATCAGTGGGGGAGCTGCAAACCACTTCCTCAGCCCTTGGATATCAGTAGTGCAGAGGGGACTTGGGAAGTACTGCAGCAGAGAATCACAAGGGAAGAGGGATGCATGCTTCTGCTAGATGTCTCTGGGAGACTCTCATCATCTGCAACTGCACTGCAATAGATGAGTCCTACCAGCCAAGTGTGGGAGAGAGGAGCTTACACATCCAAATTCACTTCTGATAGGGTGCTCAGACAAACAGACTCAAAGAATCCCAGGCTGGTTTGGGCTGAAGGGACCTTAAAGCCCATCCAGCTCCAACCCCTGCCATGGTCAGGGACCCCTTCCACTGGAGCAGCTTGCTCCAAGCCCCTGTGTCCAACCTGGCCTTGAACACTGCCAGGGATGGAGCAGCCACAGCTTCTCTGGGCACCCTGTGCCAGCGCCTCAGCACCCTCACAGGGAAGAGCTTCTGCCTAAGAGCTCAGCTCAGTCTCCCCTCTGGCAGGTTCAAGCCATTCCCCTTGGCCTGTCCCTACAGGCCCTTGTCCCAAGCCCCTCTCCAGGTTTCCTGCAGCCCCTTTAGGCACTGGAGCTGCTCTAAGGTCTCCCCTTCAGGAGCCTTCTCTTCTCCAGGCTGCCCCAGCCCAGCTCTCTCAGCCTGGCTCCAGAGCAGAGCTGCTCCAGCCCTTGCAGCATCTCCATGGCCTCCTCTGGCCTCGCTCCAACAGGATTTCTAGTTGTGTTACGTTTCTGAGGGTATATGGGCTATAAATTTGCCTTGAGCTACTTGAGCTTCCTGGTTATGGTGATCACAGGGATTTTCAAGGCCAGTTATAACAACAAACAAACTCAAAAGAAGATTGTTTAAAATTCATTTTATGATAGTTCACATTCAGAATGGGGCTTAAGAAGAGGCTCGGAATAGTTTTGTGGCTCTTTTTTGTCTACTCAAATTAATCTTTCAGAGTGAAACCAAACAAGACAATTTCAATCCAGAAAGAATTTTGCTGTGAGAGTGACAATTCATTTTGAAAAGGGGCTTGAATTGAACTTAGAACTCTAATTTAGCAATAAATATAATGAAATTTGGGGTATGGCTGTAACTGCTCCTCTGATAATTGAACAAGTTATTTTATAAATGGTGCAGAAAATCATTTCTTGGTACTTAAGATGGAGTTGGAGCCAAATCAGGGCTGGAATGAAGGATTTTCATCAAGTCATAATATTTTAAGTTGTAGGATAAACTGTGACTGAAGGAGACAAATGTATGCTACAGTATCAAATACCTATTGTCAAGAGCAGACAAGTCCCAGAAGAAAATACTTCACATGAGATAAAGATGAACAGCACAGGCTTATTGGCAGGAGCAAAAACCATCAAGCATCAGATAAGGAAGCTGAATACTAAAAGAGGAAAGCAAACCAATAAAACCCTCCTAAAATCACAGCTCCATAAATGCGCTGAGAGCAAGGAGAAATAGCAAATGCTCAAATACCCATTTCCATGTTTCAGCACCGTTTCTTGTAGTTACATGACTTCATTGCAGCATGTTGTTCTTTTGCGCTTACAAAGCAATAAAATACCATATACAATATTAAATACTAGCACTTCAATACAGAAAATCACAACAAAATGCAGCAAAGTTTTCTTGTTGTCTGTTCTGGGTAAGAACTCAACAAGCAAACTTGCTCATACTGAAGTGTTGGAGGTTCTTGTGAGTGGGTTGTTTTAAGCATTACTTAAAGAAATAGCTAGCTATGCTGCGAGAGTTAAATTCACCCACTATTTCCCATTTTAAGATGCTGTATTCCATTTGGATTCCATACATTTCCATTTCAACATTTTCCTGTACTTTAATTGGCTGACATATTCTTCTGATTGAATTATCCTGGTGAATTCCAGCATGTCCTGCTTTTCAGAGTAAGATCTTGAGGAGAGATGAAAATCAGATCCTATTCTAGTCTCTTTTAAACATCCATGGAAACCAAAGTTGGGGAAAAGCCAGAAGAAGCAACTCTGATAAAATATGATGTCCCCATAAATACTTATTTCCTTTGCCACAGTGGTTTTAAGTTCATGAGAGTGATGAAAAGTACAGATTTTTATCATTGATTTCCTGTTCTCATTCCACATCTGTAGCTGGCATGGTGGTTCTGGGATACTATGACCAGAAACTCAGTGAGATGGCACAGTACTTGGTTTCAGATGGTATTTTCAGTATGTATTCTGTCCATTCCATCTGACTCTGATGGATAAAATCCCAAATTCTTTAAAAGCATGGCATACTATAATGTGTATGATCAAAGAGAAGAATCTGTGGTATGGGTTATCCTAATTACAGCACTTACTAACTTCTGAATGCTGGAAACTTGAGCCTTGCCAGTCCTTTCAGGCAGTACACAACAGCATAGCTCCTGGCTCGGAGAAGTTCTATATGTATTAAGAGAAGGAGAAATAACTTCATTTGTAACCAAGGAATAAAAGTCATCCCCCAGCTTTATCACTGACAAGAGCTGAGGGAAATCTAACTTATTCCATGTTATTTGCAGCAATACTTTAAAATCAATGTGCAAATTCAGACTGGGAACTCTTCGATCCTTTTCCAAAAAAAGACACTGCATCCCAAGATGAACAAATCCATTGCAATTGCTTCTTGCTCAAAACACCAGTGCTAAGCCTCCAGCTGTCTTAGGTGAAGATTCAAAATCAGGAAATGAAAAACTGAATAGGAAAATGCTAAGGTCAGACAGGATCAACCTTTCCTTATCCCTTCTCTTTCATGCTGTCAACAAGTATTCAGGAGGGGATAAAACGTGTTGATGCTGGACTGTAACATTAGTACTAGTCTGTTATTTACAATTTCAGCTTAGAAGCCTTGGAAAGTACTTTATCACTTGATCTCCAAACTAGCATTTGTGACTCCTCAGCCTCTGCATTTTATGAGCATTTGTACTGTGGCTGCATCGAGAAGCCCTAGAGCAATGTAGTTAAACTCTATTGAACTCTATGAAGGTTTAAAGATAAGGGAGTTATTTCTGTCAAAGCTAACATGAAAAAATAGATTGGCTGCTTCATAATTGTCAAATAGTGGCCAAAAAAAAAGCCTTTTTTTCATTATTATTGTTTTGTTTTACTCTTTTAATCAGAACCTAGTGTTGCATAAGCAAGGGCTATGAAACATTGGGAATACCTGGGCACTCTAGTCTCAAGGATAGGTTGACCTTACGGAGCACGTGGCTTTGCTGCATGTTTCCCATTACTATTGAAAACACAGTTAAAGTGCTTCACATGCACATGGTGCATCTCCAGTGCCTCAGAGCTGGCCACACAATCAGGGCCCTGTACGTGCTTGTGAGCAGGAACAATCAGAGTAAAGGCTTCACTTGGATCAGTGCTCTTGAAAAGCATCGACCCTGCTCTCTTATAGAGCTGAGATACCCACAGTCATTTCTGGAAGCTTTTCCAGCTAGGTTCTTGCCAGCTGAAATGTAAAAACCTGAGATATTCTTGCTCTTAAATGGGATTTTCTCTTCCCATAAAGAACCTTCTCTCCAGAGGAGCCCAGTGAACACTTACTTGGGCAGTCACAGACTGGCAGAGGGCAGACTGGCAGACTTGTTTTTCTAAGACAGCTTCCAGAACTGACCCTGTCAGTGGGTATCTGAAGGCAACAGTAACTTAATTCACTCCAAAGATGAATTGGGATTCTACTCGAAAGGAAAAGTAAAAAAGGAACGTCCTATGAAGAAGAGATGGAGATGTAAGGTCTTGAAATGCAAGAGGAGAAGATTTACTAATGTGCCACGCATGGTGAGAAGAGGACATCAAAATGCAGCTCCTGGGTGTTAGTGTGTTTCCTTCCAACTGTCCTTCATTCAAGCCAGGCAAAAGCTATGAGCAAAGGAAAGTGCTTGTTTACAAGCTGCAGGGCCAACATAGTTGTAAAGGTTTAGAAAGACCCAAATAATAGAAAAGAAGAAAGTGGTATCTGACCTCTGCGGGTAGCCAGGTCCAAAATCCAGATAAGTCTGTAGGATCTGACACGTGCTAGATCCTTCCCTTCATCTGTGGGGCCTCAGTGTCCATGTACACTTCAGGGTTCAGTCACAAAGGAGGAACGTGGACCGAGGAAGTGTGTTAGCTTTCCAAACCTCTCCCCCAGTCTTCTGGGATGGGCATAGGAACAAATGGCATTTTATTCATAAGAGTTTTGATCCTCAGCCTGTTCGGGACACTTTGTTTTCTCTGTATTGACAACTAAGTGCACTTCTACCTTTGGAAATGCTGCTTCCTTCTTGGTAGAGAAGGTGCAGTTTACATAATGTGCTAAATCTGTTCAATTTCCCACATGGAGAAGCTAATCCCAATCTCCATTTAAAGCTTTTTATTGTGCTGAGCTTTGTATTTCATAGCCCCATGTAATAAAGAACTATCCTCTGTATCTTGAATTAATTCATGTGAGTAGCTCTTTACTGAAGCACAGAAGTGTCACTAATCAAATACTTTGGGGTGAGTGATCTTGAGACCTGTCTTTGAGGAATACAATGACAGGACTGCTAACTGGGAACTCCGTTTTGCCTCTCAGTGACCCAGGCATTTAAGCTTCTTATTGCACTTCCTTGCTGAATTACTACAGGAAAAAAAGATCCATTATTAATGTTTGGGTCTACCTTTCACCTGAGAAAGAGCTTTTCCAAAAACCAATGTAGAGAAAATACCTCACGGTTGTATTTGTATTGCTCAGATCTGTTAAGAACATGGTTCTTCCATTACTTTAATGTATGCCTTTCCCCTTCACGCTGCAAAAATAAATCACTTCCCAGCTAAGACTTGTCAAAAAATCATTGTTGTGTCATTTCTTTATTTCATGCTCGCTATACATCGACATTTGAAATCAATCTCCAGGAGTTTCTGATGTACAATGAAATAAATTCAGCCTTTGGGAACAAAAAGGGCTTTCAAAAAGGTGTAGCTACAACTGCAAGCAGGTTTCAACTCATTCCTTTTTGAACTCTATTATTGTCTGTGAAGTTGTTTCCCCCTTTCAACTCCCTGAATCTCTGCACTCCATCTGCCGCCCATGCAGAAAGGACAAGCACGGGGCATTTACTGCATGTGAGCATTCTCCTTGAAGCCAGGTGCCACCCAAAGCAGAAGCCCAGCATCTGAACTCATGCAGGCCTTTGCTGTGCTGTTCACTGCTGCTTCAGAGAATGCTTGTCAGAAAGGGATTTATCTCTCTAAGAGTCAAACTCAAAACGTGAAGTAGACAAAGCCCTTGTTCTGCTTGCTGCAGCAACAGCTGTAAGCTGACAAGGGACTTTTTTCTTCCTTTTTTTCTCTGTTTTCTTCTCTTTCCCTTCTTTCCCTTCCATCTCCCCTTCTTCCTTTCCATTTTCTTCTTTCTCTTCCTCCTCCCTTTTCCTCTTCCTCTTTTTATTAATCTGCCATTTTCCTTTTAATTTTTCATCAGAAAGGTGCTGATGACATTATTCATCAGCCTGATCCCGCTGAGAGCAGTTAGAGCATCCCATTGTGAACTCAAGGTCAGCAAAACTGTAATTCAGGCACTCTGCTCTTCATCCTCCACTGTTGCAGTGCCTGATCAGGAGGAATTCTTGACGTCTGCACGTACAGAACACTCCTTCTAAAAAGAAGAAAGCCAAATGCTGCTTGCTGGAACACTGCCTATCAGCTCTCCCAAAATCCAACTGGCAAAGGAAGCACTCCCTTGTTATGCAAAGTCCCTGTTTGTAAACAGCGTTCTGCTTTAAATTGATTTTAATGCTTTGCCTTGGAGAACGGAGACACGTCTTTTCCCAGTATAAACCCACTGCAAGTGCCATCTGGTGGCAGAAGTCAATTAAATCTGCTCAAAATGCTTTCTGCAATTATTAAGGGGTAAATTTCCAGAAGGATGCAAAGTGATTTAACCATGCAGCTCTCATGAGGGGGTATGTGCACCTTTGAACGTGTGGGTTGGAGAAATTCCCACAAAGACAGGACAGCTTGGAGTGAAAATACAACTGATTGGCATACCCAGATAAATGCCTTCCCAGTGCAGGTATTAGAGTGCAACGATTCCCAATTTCAACTCAAGAAAACAGGATTCATCTTGTTTCACTTCCTGTCCATGGTCCTAAGCTGCTCTCATCAGAATTTTTGGGGATGGAGCACTCAATGCCTTGTTATAGGGAGGAACACGTTTTTCTCACTAAAGGGAAAATACATGGTGCTGCATTGCACTGCTGAGTGCTGTATGGAGTCTATTTTGGTACACATGACTTAACGCAGAGACCCCAGACGTTTAGGTTTTCTAGCCAAGATTTTAATAGATGCTTGAACTATTATTATTTGACATTTATGAAAATGTGAAAAATTTCTTGGGAGAACTATTCAAGAGTCATCGTCTCAAGGTGAATTTAGGGTTTCTTTTCATAGGAAGGCTTTGCTGGGATATTTTAGCCCCCCTCATAAGTATATGCATATCTGGAAATACAGTTTTCTACAGCAATGTATCTTTTGGCCAGTATCACCCATATGGATCTTAAACACAGGTACCATGTTCTTTTCTTAGTGTGCAAGGAAATATTCAGGCTTGAGAAGGCATATGCTGTGAGGCACTGGTACATCTGTTATGAAATCCTTCTGAGAAGGGAGAACTGGATAATGGGATGGATTTGCTTTCTATCCTTGTCTCTAGATGTCAGTTCTTGAAGCAGAGTTGCTGACAAAGAAACAGGGCTTGGTGCTGGGCTATAGTCTCAAAAGGAGCTGCTCGAATGCCTATGAAAAACTCAGCTGATACCTAAACACCCATACAAATAATCCCTGCAAAGCGTGTAAATTCAGGTCACCATTTAAAGCCCCAGTCAGAAGATAACCTGTGTTTGAACTGAAGAAGTCCTGTTGTAGCTATTTCAGTCTGAAGAATTTCCATTGAGGATACACCATCAAGTAGGGTTTTCCAGGAGAAGTAGTTGCTGATGGTCACACCTAGCTGTGAACATTTACCAGGTTTCTGTGGGTGAAAGCCAAGGGGTTGGTCCTCTTAAACCAGCTGTGTTTCTGATGCAGACTCAACATGTGCAACTTCTGCTGTTGTGCCACAACAGAGGGAATCCTCTTGCCCCATAGGTTTGTCCATGCCCTCCTCCCCTCCAGCTGCTGACTGCTTGAGACTATGCGCAGCTCATATACACTGACTTTCAGCTCGGGGCTGACCCTTCCTAAGTGATGCTATCTGTGACCCAGGACAATTTAACAGTGTGACACACAGTTTTCTACAAAAGTGTCTCAGTGTCCTGACCAAGGACATCAAAGGAAACAAGAGAAAAGTGATCTCAAGCATTTGGTTCCAGACTGAGAGTGCAACCTATTTCTTTTGTGCTTTAAGGATTCAGAATGACCAAAACAGCATCCCAGACTGGTTTGGGTTGGAAGGGGCCTGAAAGCTCAACCAGTGCCAACCCCTGCCACGGTCAGGGACCCCTTCCACTAGAGAAGCTTGCTCCAAGCCCCTGTGTCCAACCTGGCCTTGAACACTGCCAGGGATGGGGCAGCCACAGCTTCTCTGGGCACCCTGTGCCAGCGCCTCAGCACCCTCACAGGGAAGAGCTTCTGCCTAAGAGCTCAGCTCAGTCTCCCCTCTGGCAGGTTCAAGCCATTCCCCTTGGCCTGTCCCTACAGGCCCTTGTCCCAAGCCCCTCTCCAGGTTTCCTGCAGCCCTTTAGGCACTGGAGCTGCTCTAAGGTCTCCCCTTCAGGAGCCTTCTCTTCTCCAGGCTGCCCCAGCCCAGCTCTCCCAGCCTGGCTCCAGAGCAGAGCTGCTCTAGCTCTCACAGCATCCTCATTCATGGCCTCCTCTGGACTTGCTCCAACAGCTCCATGTCCCTCTTATCATGGACAATTATGAAGTTAAGGATAAAAATATCTATGTGAATGGTCAGAAACCCATTCTAGATAAAGCTTTTCTGTTGCTGAAACAACAGCAAGGCATGAAGTCATTATTAGTTGCCAGCAACAATTGCCTGTTATGCTGTTCTGTGAATCACCCCTCTGAATGGAGCTCACAGTAACCTGTAATTTTCATATGCAGAATGTCCAATTTCAATGCAGTGATAAGTGAGAAGGAGGAGAGCACATTTAGTTGAATCATTCACATATGTACGTGTCAACAGCACCTCAAGCAAAAGGAACTCGAGTCAGCCTTCCAGCAGCCCTCAGCTCAATTGGCCATCACTTGGTACAACTGGCAGGGCAGCCTGGCTGGCAAGTGACTGGTGCAGAGCCCACCAAGTAACAGCTACCAGTGCAGTGTGAGCCAGGGAGGGTACACATGGCACTGAAATCCATCACACTCCAGCTGCTGCACCTATGAATCATAGAGTGGGTTAAGTTGGAAGAGACCTTGAAGATCATCTCGTTCCAACTCCCTGCCACGGGCAGGGATACCCTTGAAGGTTCAGCAGTCTTGGTGCCTGGCTGCAGCTTTACTGACTCCAGTTCCAGTGCCATCATTTCTGTAGCCTTGTCACTTTACCTGGTGTAATCCCTCATGTGGGGGTTGAGAATGGCATGGAAGCAAGTTTTGGCATGGTAAAACTGGCTGTGTGCAGCCATGGTTCTGAAACCATGATCCAGGAGCCAGCGGTGGCACACGGAGCCCTTTTGGCTGGGCCACTGAACAAAATGACTCAAGAGACAAGTGTCAAGGACTTGAAAGAGAAGCATTAAAAAGGTGGGAAAGCACTGTCACACTGATTACTTCGGTAGGGTGAGGAAGCACCCACGAAGACTCCCATCACTCTCAGTATTTCTGTGATAGCAGCCTGAGTAGGAAAGTCTGTTGTGCTCTGAGAGGAGAAAGAGGAAGCTGCCTGAGAGCTTTTAATGGCATAGCTGCAGTCACAGTCACAAACATATTTTCCATGCAGGATAATGGTAAAATGAAACTAGTGTCATTTAGCAAATACTTGATAAAATTAACCCAACTTTACATTCCAAAATTAAATTGAAAAAAAGCCAACCAGTGGGAGAGAGCAATTAATTCATTTCGTGCTCCCATTTCTTCACCACTTAGAGCTTCTGGTTTGGTGATAATGAGGTAAAGCAATAGTTTATTTACAACGTTGTACTGATTTTTTAAGCATTACAGCTAAGAAGGTAAAGAAGCTGCAGTGCAAACAGGAAATACAATATGTCGCTCTCACAGGGAGGCTGCCTGTGGGTAATAAGCAGCAGCAATAGCATTGAGGAACAGAGAACAGGAAGGGGTGAAGTCCCCCTGCCAGAGCAAAGTGCAAGATACAAGTATTAGGAGAACACAAGGAAATTCCAGCATAGTCCATTGAGTTTTCTCCGTAAACTTGAAAGCTTTACCCAGGTAAGAGCAGGGAATTTCTAATGTAAAGTGCTACGAGCCCACTGCAGCACAAAGCTGTCCCTCTGGGAAGGAAGCTCACTGCCTGCACTGGCTTTGCTCATTTCCCACGCAGACACCAGGGCGCAGTTGGAATTCCTGTGTCTATATGCTGGACTCTGGAGCTCCTCACACACAAGTAATTGCTGCTGAGTATCTGTAGCAGTAACCATGGAAGCAGCTGGAAGGTCTCTGGAGAACATACGAGCCCATGGCTGTATGCGCCACGGAGCTGGGCGAGAACTTTGTATGTGTGTAGCTGAGCCCATTGCTGGTGCGTGCGAGCAGGGACCTAAGGAGCTGTCTGCTTTCAGCCCCTGAGCCAGGAACTCACATTTGCTATTGTTTTCTAGCTCTCACCTGCTATTAGGAGGGACACCACATCAATAACCCCTGAAATAGTTCCCTGGGAGTGTTTTAACTACTGAGCAGAACTGTTGATACAGAGAACTTAACAACCACATCTGTTTCGGTACCACCAGAGCACATTTAAGACTGATTAAAGTCTTAAGGATCTATGTTATTCTCCCTTCTGCTGTCTCTGCTTGCCTTCAGTATCTTAAAACCTTCAAACCCTCACAAAATGACACTGGTCTTCATTGTAATAAGACAGAGCTTGTTTTTAACATGAAGTGGTCTTGTAACTTCAGACCCTGAAGCTGTTGATCCCATAGTCAGTGATCTTGTAATGAAGTAGGGGCTTCAAGGCATGTATACGCCTATACTGGTATTAAAATAATATACTATCAGTCTTTTTGCTTGACTTCAGCCTGCAATTGATGCTCTGTAAGCAGCAACTGACTTTATAACTGCCTTGAAACTAATAGGGCAAAGTATAATTCCTCAGTTCTGCTATCAATATTTGAAAGCTAACCTTAACTTCCACCCTCCTTTGCACTGTAAGGGTGGATTGCTGTGTCCGGAGCAATTGCAAGCACATTTTAAATTAGCTCTTAATTCTTGTTTTAAAAACATCTGTAGAAGAGCTCTTACACCTTTTCAAAAGCATGAAACCCTGGCTTCCTGCAGGAGAGTTCCTCTACTTGCTGTAAGCAGTGAATGCCTCAGGGTGGGAATACAGACTGCTTAGGAGTGTTAGTAGGGAAAACATGCAAGATTCTGAAAGTCATTTAATTTGGTACATACGATACATATGAGTAATTGGATCTATCTCACCACTGGCATATACAATCACAGCAAAAGAATGAGCTGCGTGGTGCAGTTTGATATAGAAGGGTAAAACATATTTCCACCTAAAGAGCCTCTCTCAGAATTTCAACAAAGCAGTAAATCTTCGACAATCTCTGTTTGTTCAGTTGCTGTTTACAAGGGCTCCACTGTGGCAGGCAATGCTGATTTAATGAATCTGTACACACCACCATCCCTCATGTAATGTGCTTTTTCAGATGTAATTTAACATAATGGAAATTTCCTAGAAAGGTAGATATTAATTTTCAAAAACTTCTGATCATCCATTCAAATTAAATGTGCCCAAGGTCATTCATCAATGCAGGATGCAAGCTGCTGCTCACGAGACAGGTGCCATCATTTATACAGTGCAATGCTCAGTTCATGTAACACCTCTGTTTCAGGCAGCAGTAATACCGCCTTAGTTAAGGAAATGCCAACAGATTAAAATGTTCTCATGGTTCATGAAATAGAGGGTGGTTTGACAGCATTATTACAAACGTGGGGAAGCCCAGTGCATTTAAAGCTTGTGCTCTGCACTTAAATTATAGAAACAAAGATGCTGTGAACCATGGGAAAAGATGGCAATGTCATAGTCATCTGTTGATGTATGTAGTTACAGTGACTATATAGTGGTTCCTCTACAGCCATATTTTGGTGTAATCACTGACATTTCCACTATGCTCATACCATCTACGGGGATGGCGTAAGTTCCATTAACTGAAAGAGCACAAGCAAGAGCTGACCTCCGGGTAGGGCTGTGTGAAATGAAGACAAACTTACCCTCTCTTTCATGTGAGAAGTGAAAACAGTGCAAGGGTTATTAATGGTTTATGGCAGAGGAGTGCCCAGTACAGCACCTGACCTGCCTGTAAATAACATACATTAATATGAAACTCATTTCATTTATGGCTACAGCTGGTAGCAAAAAATATACGTAACTGTGGGCTGTTCAAATCAGCGCTTCAGTTCTGAGCCAGCAACTGAATTAATTATACACTGATTTTACCATGCATGCTTGCTCACACAGTGCACAACTGTGGATTTGGGCCCCGAGTTCTAAAGCATCTGTTGAATATTTACACCCAGGTTCTCAATGCAAGCTCATTTGTTTCTTTTTGGCTTGGAGCACGGGCAGAGAAGTTAACATCTGTTTGCAAAGGCCATGCAATCACATTGTACCCTGCAAAGTACATTTGGTTATGGAGTGGCCTAAGGGCCTGTTTGCAATTAGACAGGAATCATAATAGATGCATGTATTAATTTTGTGGAACAAAAGAAGGAGAAGGGAAATATGTGATTTTTCCATTAACGAATGCTGGTTCTTGCTGACTGAAGCAGAACATAAGGGGAGATGATTTTTCCTTCCTGTTTCTGATTTTCACAAGAAAACCTGTGAAAACCTGTGAACTATGTGGACTTACCCATACACATACATAGATAGAGTTCTAGGAACGGCCCCCTTTTTGCATGGAGTATGTCAAGTCTCATTGATTTTAACTGTTATTGAGGAACCGCAGCTCCTCGCTAGGCACAGAATCACCTCTGTAAGAGTCTGTATAAAGCACGTGGTTTGAATGTGAGTGCAGAGATGCTGAAATTAGCACCTTAGAAGTTGCTGAAGGTAAGGGAAGCAAATAAAAATATCAAATTAATGGAAACATATTTTGGGAAGTGATGATCAAATAGGAATAAAATAGAGGTTGTAAAACTAACCTGATGGTGCAAAATGAGACCTTCTAGTCAGGATTCAAGTATCTATTACATGGAGCTTTAATAAAGTTAATGCCCCTGCAGTGCTCTATAAATCTAGAGCAGAAGACAGATTTAATCATATTAAATATTTGTCAGGGATTGAAGGTAGTAGATAATATAACAAGTACTATTGGACCTCTTTTTACTGAACACCCATGGCTTCAAAGAGAATTTTGTTTGAGATAGGACTTAGTGGTTTGACTTTACATTTCTTTTAGTTGATCACAATGAGGTGTTACAGCTGCTGTTGTTTTCTCAGCTCTTTGTATCTATGAACTATAATGCTACCTTTGTTTTGTATTGCAGAGGCGTCCAGTGGAAATGCTGTAACAGGAGTATTTCTATAACCTTCATTTTAACAGAAATGGGGTAATCTGACCTACCGATTCTGGAGTTTTTCCTATTCAAGAGCAGAATACCATCATCAGCCTCCACAGAGTTAAAAGGCTGCTGCTAACCCAATGTCCTTTGCTACGATGGTGACATACCCGGGCTCTGCAGCACCCTTCAATTGGACCTGTTAGCAGGAGGCTTGGACACCATTTTCTTGTTTCATCCCAGCTTTCACACGTGGCTCAAAATAAGATAAATAAAGAAGTTCTGAGCCCTGCAAATACAGAAGTTTTCTGTTACACCCAGCACTCAGGGTGCATGAGGCATCACTTACTTTCTTGTCATTAGAAAGGGATTTATACTCATATTCATTTACACTGTTTGTTTGCTGAGGACTTGTTTCTGCAGTTCTGAAGCAACTACCACCACACAGCAAAGGGGAAGTTGTTTTTACATGTACCCTACTGCTGTGTCCTCTGAAGTTTAAAGGTTCTGGGGGATCAAAATCATCTCTGTGGCAATTAAAATGTTGAGAATTCAGATGCTTGGTTGTTTGGGGGGGGTTGAATATAATGATGTTCTCTAATTAAAAGTGAATGAATTACTTCAACTTCAAGTATTATCTTGTTTAAAGCTCTTCAGCTATCAAAGCAAGTGACTGAAATATCATGTGATGATTTCTGATCCCTCACACCACCGATAAATGGACATTTCAAGGCTGAAGCAAGCAGCACACGATTAGGGGCTTCACTGCAGTGCATTTGATAAACACGTGTAAAGTGAGTATTTCCAACATGGGGCAACTCATAAAGTACTTTTGCACTTGTGCATAAAGTTGGTTTTGAGAACTTTCAATGCTGTGTTTTGTAGCGACTCATCAGATGGTGTTTTCTGTATAACAATGGAAGGAAGTAAAATTAAAACTGTGTTATCACCAGCTAAAAGCGTTGTGGAAATTCATGCCAGGTTTTATATGAAGATAAACCATATCCAAACTCTCAAAGCACACATTTCCCACTGACAGGCTATCAGCATCCCATGAAGTCGTGAAACTACTCCTATCTGTTAGAAGTAAACCCACGTGTTTATCAGTTCTTCCTCTATAGATGGAGGTCAACCTTTCTAGGGTTTCCAGTTGTAATATGAAAAGGCAAAGTAAAACCAACACAGAAAAGCTAATTCATTCTCCAGCAAGATGAGAAACACACAGTATGACATAGGGAAGCCCACATTTCCTGTTTTTTTGTTTTTTTTTTTTTAAAAGAAGATGGAATTTTGCTTTCTTCCCTGTCTTTGGCACCACATTTGCACTACACTATCAGGAGAGGAAGGATGTCGTGATACTCAGGGTGCCTGGGTTCAAGTCCCCACAGTTTCCTGAATGATGAGTAAATGAATAAAACTGTTATTTCCTGTCTAAGTGGGGCACTTGGAGACATGGAAGTTATAGCTGAAGAGAGATCATCAGGCAGGGGCAAGTGTTCATGATGTCTCTCCACGGCTGCTTTACTGCCAAACTGTGTCACGCTCCCTGACGCACCAGAATGAAGTTCCTGGGTAGCTGTGTCGGGGGAGCTCCACATAAAAGATTATTAAAGAAGCTATTTGGACAAAGCCATGATGAAAACATTCCAGGTCTATGGCACTGTGCTTGCCCTGTTCAATGGCTGCTGGTCTTGGCATTCCCTGAAGTCACTTGAACTTTTTACTTGAGCCGTTTCTCTAAATTTCACCTGGAACTGACGGTAGATGTCCCCCTACCCTGGCTCCAAATCCATTACTTTGCCCCTGATTCTAAACGTTTTCCTTCTATACAGCACGATGAAGCTGAGATGTATTTTTCATGTGAATGGGGTGGGGGGGGAATGGGGCATTTCCAAGGAATGTTAAATAATTTGGGCCATTACTTTTAAAGAAAAACGATTCAACTTTAATTTACACTCTGAGTTGACTCAGGATCTTGCACGTGGCCCTCAGTGTAGCATATTTATGTCCAAATATAGTCCCTCTGCTCCAGAGATAACTATGGGTATTTCACTACACAATGAACATTTCTTTAAATTCCCACAGTGAAAGACAGATACTCACCTGAGAGCTGTGTGTGTGCTGCTGGAGCGCTTAGGTGGGATGTGACCAGGCTGTATTTAAGTCTCTGGTGTGACTCCACAGATACAGATTGGGTCTTTTCTGCCACAAATCACTGCAGATCAGTCTCCTGTATTCTGATTCTCAATGACATGTCACTTTTCTTTCTCCTCACGTTGGCAGAATTCAGCTGATGAGCTTTCATAGGGTACCATTTTTACTAAAAAACCCCCTTCTCCCAGGAAGTGTAAGTGAAAGTACTGGTGCTCAGCCCTTCTGGATTCCAGATAGAATATAGCCAAATCCTATGAGGACCAGTATTCTGAGATGCCTCAAACACTATCTACCACTGGGTTGTAGCTATGGCTCAAAGAGAAAGTAGGCAGTGAGAGACATCAGGATTGAAGAAGGATGGGGAGCACAAAGGATGAAAAAAGGATCAAGTACAGTAATACTATTTGGAAGCCTGACTTCTCTTCAACTGCGACTGTAAACACACACTGTACAACCCTGCTCTTATCAGATTAATATTAGTGCCCCAGGTAGTATTCTTTCCTATTACCAGGCAATTTCGGTGATATTGAATTTACAGCTCTAACAGGGCCTTCACAATCCAGCACATTTCATTTGATGGATATAGTTCTGGCACAAACAAACCCAAACCTCCTACCAGTGATATTGTCGCTCCCTTGCTATCACTTATTTTCAATAAAAATGAAAATTGCTACTCTGTGATGTGGAACACCCAAATAACAGCAGGATCTGCAAAACCATGCTACCCGTGTGAAAAAATAGTAAGAAAATATTGTCAGAGGTACAACACACTGTTCTCAGATCAGCATTGGTCCATGCCACAAGATTTATGATGTGGTCCTTGAGGTCTGTTTGAAAGCACAGAAAAGGCGACAAGCGGGCACACTGCCTTGAAAAACACCTTGCTTGCACACAGCAGAGGGACAAGTTGTGTTCACCCAGGAAAGCTTTTCAGTTAGAAGTAGTTTTGCTCATTTGCATGTATCTAAAACTAGCAGAATACTGAGGGGAGGGAGCATTACATACTCAGACATTCCCACTGGATAAATGTTATTTGTTGCCACCTGCATAAACTTCCATCTGCCAGGAATGGGATGGGAAAGGTGAATATTCCCAAGACCAGCACTTGGAACAAAAGGAACAGCCAGTATCTACATATATTGCTTAAGTCAAGGAGCATTATCATGCATGAAATAGGCATGCAATCAATAAATGCGCATCACACCAAAACCCTACCTTGTTGTTCAACAATTAGATATCTAAGTCTAAAATTGTGTAATTTGGAATCAGAATCTTTAATAAGATCTTGGATTCTTCCCTGTCCCTACTGGTTTTAGTGCTCCATGTCTTGGTATTTCCTTTTTCCTCTATTTTGGGTTTTGGTCCTTTTTTGGCTGGTGTGAGAAGACTCCTGCTCTACTGAATACTCAGTTAACTGTATTCTGTAACACCCTGATCTAGCTCTTTGGTCTCCGGGAATCATAACCCTGATTCCTGAATCTTTGCTCCTCTAGGATCACCTACATGTAGTAAGATTTAGAGGAGTCACTGATGGCCCTTGAGACCATCTTCTGAGCTCTCTGAAATAGAAATTCCTAGGTGCAGCTTTTGCAATCAAAATTCATGTTTTCAGTGACTTGAATAAACATTACATTCCTATGAGAAAGAAACTTTTCTATGGTTCACCAAACCCTATAGTATAAACAAGACATACTTTGTGAAATATCTATGTCGCATCTATTAAATGCCCAAGTGCTTGAAAAGACGATTAAAACCAGTTCCAGGGGCAGTAAAAGGCACTGAAGTAATCTGAATTTCAATCTCACATCTCAGCAAATGCTCTCTTGAAGCCTGGAGGAAAAACTCCTGGACAAAAGTTGAGAAGTTCCTGATCAGTGACATCGTTAAACCCAAATGTGTCACAAATGGGCATGGCAAGAACACCCACTGAAACTTAAGTGAAAGAGAAATAGCCTCTTGCAGCTGGTTTAGTTATTTAATAACAAGCTACCATAACAGCAACTTTATTAAAAACAATCTCAAAACCAGGAAGATTGCAAGCAAAGTTGAGATAGTTTATATGGAAACCACTGCTCGCATATAAGCCTGTAGAGGCCTATGGGAGCAACACACACTGTGGTACTTCCCAGTCAGCACAGACTTGCTGTCTCTAGCAGAGAGCAGTGGGAGGTTCCCAACTGGACAGACCCACATTGTCAGGCCGAATTACAGCTCCCCATTGTTGCTAACAAACAGTGAACCACTTCAGCCTGGAGATAGAAATAGCATTCTGCCTACCAAGAAAGACATTATGTCTAAGGAGTGAGGAAGAATCAAAGGAAAGATGCAAAAAGTCATGAAAGCACAATTATACTAGATGCATATAAATGAATAGTATTAGTGAGATAAGGCATTCTTTAATAACAGAGATAACACTATTAGTGTAATTACTGAATGCCTGGTTAGGTACTGGGGAAGAATTAATCCATTACACTTGTGGATAACGCTCAAGTATTAGTTTTAAGTTCTTTTCTTGTCTAGTGACTGACTAGAAATGGCTCTAATGCAGCAGGCACATTCTGGTATCAGTGCTACCTTTTAAACACCAATCATTAGGCAACTCTTCTTCAGGCTGCAAGGCAGTCAAGAACTCACACTGGTGCTCTTGCCAGTGTAGGACTTCAGGATTAAGAAGTTGCTTCCTAGGACTTTAAACAACCCCAGTGACCAAGGCACCAAAAAGTAATGCTGCTGCAGCCTTTCATTCCAATATGTACAGTATTTTCCTTCCTCTGTATCAGAGGCATCTTCTTCCACAGCAAGCAATTACAGGCACCCCTTTACTGAAATGGTATTGAGACCATGTCATTCAGTGATGCACATCATTGCAGCTCAGTAACATTCCATTGCAGTAGTCATTGTCAGGAGCAACATATACGCAAATTTGTGTACCTTGAAACAACAGCCTTATGCTGGCTGGATAGTTGGCACTGGGTAAAGGCAACTTCAGCTCCTACCACCTGTAGGGAGGGTCAGCGAGGTCAAAGAGAAATAGAGGTCAACATTCCCCATGCTGTCTTCTGAAATCCTTCCCTTTACTACTTCACTCCCAGTCCCTCAAAGCTTGTGTCCTCTCTTTTGTGTCTGATGAGATATCCCTTATGGTCATGACTCACATTTCCCAGTATTTCCTGTTCCAGTCACAAGTGTTATGGAACAACTATAACTAAAACAGAAAAGAGACAGCATCTGAGAACATCAAATAGCATTCAGTGCATGTGCTCTGTGAAGCACAATGCATATCCAACATATTTATACATTTACATTTTTATTATTGAAGTTACAGGGCAAAATTTTGGATGTGCTCCCTTAATCCTGGTGTGGGTTTCCCAGCGTTCTTACAGAAGCTGTACTTCACCTTCAGGAGCAAGTGTTCTGTGATTAAAGGGTTTTGTCTAAGCAGCACACCATCAGCAGAGCTGTTTCCCCACACTTAGCCATTCCAATCCCCTGATCTAAGGATGCTTCTTAGGAATGGAATTCTTAATCAAAAAATGTCTTTTGCTCTTTTCATTTCATAAGCTCCCTCCCACAAACATTTTATCTGGTATCCATCACTCTTCATTCTGTACAAAGAAAACATAGCTCTAGTGACATCAAATGAAGTATTGGCAAGCACTGTGAGATACTGATACCAAATACAGAAGCCGTACAGCTGAGCTGTCTGCACCTAGTTTATTCTTTCTTGTGCCCTGCATTAGAATAAGGCCTGGAATGAATCAATTGTTATTGTAGCTGGTTTTAAGACATACCTTTCAACCTTTATGGGTTAGGTGGGTTTTAGATGTCTATCAAGTTTTGAGCTCATATGTGGTAGGCCACAGTAGCCGTGTTTAATTCTCTTCTGAATCGGTCATTGATAAACTGTCCATGTTAGTAGTAACCTACAGCCTCTGCCATGGCTGGCAGATTTTCTGTGGCTCTATGTACTGTTTGCTAGCAAAGAAGACTGCATATTTTTCCAGGTGACAAAGCTTGTAGAACAGATCTGTCTTTCCCATTCTGGAACAGAAGAACTTCTCTCTCCTGACCTCTTCTGACTCCAATACAGTAATATGTTGTGTGGAAGAACAGTGTGAGGAAGGTGAACTGATCCAGAACTATGGTGGGAAATGATTTATGCTGGTGGGGCTTTCTTACACATGATCAGTGCTGCCCCGTTTGTAGTTGCAAGAAGCATCTGTTACATTTTCTTCCTATTCTGAATGCCTTGAAAAACCCTTTCACGACCTGTTTGCAATCAGGAGCAGCATTCCACAGCTGTGTGTGCTACTGACTTCCTGACTTTGGAGACTAATGCCTGCTGCCTTGTATGCCCTGTTTGCCGAGCACAAGTCCTTAGGCCTTATCCCAAGGTACCAGCAAAGATACTAACAACTGGGCAGTGGCAGCTATCTGTTCAGTTCAGGCAGCCTTACTCCCACTTACTTTCCCTTATTCGCATTATCAGGCGCCTAGGAATCCTCCCTGCAAACCAGATGCCGCTGTGCAATGTGCTGTACAGGCAGTACAAAAGGAAGGCTTTCTGTCAGAGAGAACTGCAGTAAGTCAGATAAAACTAAAGAGACAGAAGGCCTCTAGAAATAAATGTGACAGAGAGCATTATTGCAACATCAAAAGGCCACAGTTAAGAGTATGCAAACCTTGGAGGGGAGTGGGTAGGAAAGTAATCTCAAATCCTTTCTTTTGGGTCAAGAAGCTGCAGAAGCTGGGAATGCTGTGCTCCAATAAGTAATCCTCTTTCTCTCACTGTCATCTTGTGGGAACACTTATCAGACTGTGGTTTGCACCTGACTGTATATGCTTCATACATAAGGTCATGAAAAATTGACAACTGATTTTATAATGCAGAAAAACGCTGAGAATGAGTTCATTCATCACTGCAACAGAAGCTAATCTGGAAAGGCTTTCACAACCCTTCATTCTGAGCTATCTCCCAAACATGTGATGCTGTAGCACAAGAACACTCATCAGCATGCAGGTGTTCTCTGAGGCAGATGAAAGGATTACCAACAGGGACTTCAGAAATCCGAGGATTCTCTAACAGACTGGAATGCATTGAAGAAGTGGTAAAGAAGGGCCCACTTCATTCCTGGTTTATTAAGAATTAGTAATCAAATTGTCAAGTAATAGTTAAAAGATCATCGTATCAATGAATCAATGTGTCTGCAGTCCTACTCTCATCTACTACACATAATAGATGCTTTGAACCTGTCATGCAGCGATTGTTAATTCTGACATGCTTCGTTTCCCTCACCCAAGTTTCTTCTGGGAAATTGTAAATCCTTTGACAGAAAGAACTCTACAAAAGCTAACTAGTATTTCATGAAAGTACCTTCAGTTTTCACCACTTCACAGAGCTTGGGAACTTTTCATTCTTAAAATATAAAGTAGATGCCTTCAGATTTGCATTATTTAGCAAATTATAGGAGAAAAGTGAGAAGCATATATTTTTACCAGCAGTTACTTATGTTAAATCCATCTTCATTCATGTAAGAATGCCGATAAAGAAGTTCATGTAATTGAATCCTTCTCTTATCACATAGGGTAATACATATGCTTTTGCAGGTACAGAATCATAGAATCCCAGACTGGATTGGGTTGGAAGGGACCTTAAAGCTCATCCAGTTGCAACCCCCTGGAACGGGCAGGGACACCTTCTGCTAGAGCAGGTTGCTCCAAGCCCCTGTGTCCAACCTGGCCTTGAACACTGCCAGGGATGGGGCAGCCACAGCTTCTCTGGGCACCCTGTGCCAGCGCCTCAGCACCCTCACAGGGAAGAGCTTCTGCCTAAGAGCTCAGCTCAGTCTCCCTCTGGCAGGTTCAAGCCATTCCCCTTGGCCTGTCCCTACAGGCCCTTGTCCCAAGCCCCTCTCCAGGTTTCCTGCAGCCCCTTTAGGCACTGGAGCTGCTCTAAGGTCTCCCCCTCAGGAGCCCTCAGCCTGGCTCCAGAGCAGAGCTGCTCCAGCCCTCGCAGCATCTCCATGGCCTCCTCTGGCCTCGCTCCAACAGCTCCGGGTCCCTCTTGTGCTGCTGGCCCAGAGCTGAATCAGGGCTGCAGGGGGGAGTCTCCCCAGAGCACAGCAGAGGGGCAGGATCCCCTCCCTGAGCTGCTGCTCACGCTCTGGGAATGCAGCCCAGGACATGGGTGACTTCCTGGTCAAGCAGAACCTCCTCGAGAACATGTTGATCTAAAACACAAGTAGTTTGAATCATACGGTGTGCTTAGCCTGCTGTTAGCAATTGTATCATGCTTGTTTATTCATGATTCCTGACCACTTGTGGTAGGAGTCTCCTTTAGTTTTTTTCAGGTATTTTGGATTTTAATTCCTCTCTGAACGAATACAGTTAACAACTAAATGGGGGCTTGAAAACAAGCAACAGCAGGAGAATTGGATCATATTATCAACATCTTGCGATGACCTGAGGAGAGTATGGTGAAAAGCTGCTGTTGTTATACACCGGGTACAGTTCCTCACCAAACTGGATGCAAAACAATAAAATCATCCCACTCAAACTGGGCTCAGGAAGGGCAGGACAAATCCTTGTATTTTGAGATTGCAGTGGCAAAATGATTCAACACACCTCTCTTTCTATAGATTTTTGTAATGGATCATGATGCTAGCATGCCTGATTCACAATAAAGTTATCAATCAACCCATTTCCT
Organism: Neopsephotus bourkii; assembly: GCF_033783945.1. Lineage (NCBI taxonomy): Eukaryota > Metazoa > Chordata > Aves > Psittaciformes > Psittacidae > Neopsephotus > Neopsephotus bourkii. The sequence continues at coordinate 1,655,967 of NW_026901417.1, read as the reverse complement.
CTGGTGCAAATTCCAGTTGTGACTATCTGCAGCTTTCAGCATTTCAACCCAAATTCTCCATTCCTTGTGTGCTAACAGTCACAGAAGCTTTGCATATACAAGAATAGTGTGGCATTTTCATCACAAAGGGTAATGAAGAACAAAGAAAGTAACCTTGGCAGAGTACAGTAAAAGTGAGGATGCCCCATGAGAACAGGAAACAGCCCCAGAGAGGATTTGGATTAATCAGGATGTGAAGACCTTTGTTTCTCATGCCATTAACCCTTGCACTTCTTATGGTGTCTGGTGGCAAAAGCCTCTTCAATTAATTTCTCATTTAAATTTTAAATTTCTTTATGTATCTCATTATTAAATGCAATTCAGCTTAACATAAAGCACGTGACTAGAAAGTCTGTGTAAAATCAAATCTGCATTTACACTGCTGTCCTCCCACCTCATAGAACAACAGCTCCAAAGAGAGGAGGGAACTTTCCTTTTCCTCTATTTAACAACATCCTGAATGTTAAAATAGTTAAGCTGTCCTCCATTTCCTATATAATCACTCAATTTATGCTTATACATCCTGAACACAAGCCAATTCCTATACTTTAATTAAAATAAAGATTTTCAAGTTATTTTGCTAGGGAATTGCACCAACTGTGGCTTGATGTTGTGTGTAAGTTGATTAATTGCCTATAAGAGCTTACAAGGGTTTCTGTTTCATAGCTGCATGTTTAAGAACTGTGTATTAGTTACCGAAGAAAAGGATAGACAGGGGGCTCTATAACTTACACATGTGTCAGACAAGGCTTTTTGGCCTCATTTCCATCCTGCAATCCTTCTTTTCCATAATGAGTCAAACCTCAAAACCACGGAGTTTGTGCCTATATTCTCTTTATACAGCTCACCCTTCTGTAAGTTTCACAAGGCAATATGGCATTACACAGCTCCAGGTGCCCCATCATTTCTTGCCAAGGTTCTGCTTTTTTCCCATTCCTGAAAAAACAGCTTGAGAAATTAACTTTGGCTCTAGACCAAAAAGAGATATTTTAGGCTTAATTTAAATGCATAATTCCAAGAATATGATCCTCAAACATTGCCTCACCCAAGCATCTATTCTTTTGGTTTTTGACAGTAACGATCTGTCAGAATTCTGCCTCCACCGCAGACCCAGAAATACCCTAATTTGACAGCAATGTATAACTCAAACATCTATTGTACAGCTCACAGAACCTGACTACTGCCTATACCCAGCAGCTGTTTAACACGTCCTTGAAGCAGGGACCAGAATCCAAGTCACCGGCCTGACCCCTGCACCAGTGGTTCAACATCGTCCTTTTCTTCAGCTCACTGACCTTGAATTCCTTTGTGCAAGACTAGCATTTCTGTGAAGAGATAATAGAGAAAGAAACTAAGTTTTTCTCAAAACAGACCTTCCTGACTCTTTGGCTGTCTCCAACCATGTCCTACATGTGAGCTTTGTGCCAGTGTTCCTCCTCCTATGGTTCACAATATTCTAAGTGATCATCTATGAAATGATTGTTTGGGGGATTTTAACGTGATCATTATCCCCTTTCCTCATTTAGCACCACTGCTGAGCACTGCCAAACCTGCCTGCCAGGGGCTGCCAGTGCGTCTTTACAATACTTGTCATTAGAAACAAGGCAAATCTAATTCTGTACAGCCATGACAACTTTTTTTACCTAGAAATCATTTAATAGGCATGGGAAGAGCAGCAGATGTCACTTACCCTGACTTTAGCAAGGCTTCCAACTCTGTCACCCACAATAACCTTGTTGCCTAGTTGGGACAGTAAGAGCTGGATGGGAGGATACCAAGATGAGTAAAAAACTGGACAATGAGGTTAACAGAGTGGTTAACAGGTCCTGTTCTACCTGGAGACCTATTACACACAGAGTTCTTTGGGGATCTGTGTTAACATCTGTCCTGCTTAACAGCTTTACTAAGGTAGGAGAAGGGATGGGGTACTATGCTCTTGTCAGGCTTCCAGATGACACCAAACAGGGGAAAATCTGCAGCTGTGCTCAGGTTTGGGGCAGGATCACCATTCACAGGAATCCAGGCAGGCTGAAGGATGAACCTTAAAAACTCATCCATTGAACAGTGCCTCAGGGAAGGAAGAACCCCTGAAACACAGAGGCTGGGGAGCAACTCTGCGGGAAGGGCCTGGTTGTGCAGTTGGACAGCAAGCTGAAGAGGGGTCCGCAGGTTTCCTGGCACCAGGGAAGGACCGTGTCCTGGGCTGTGCTGACAGAAGCAAAGCCAACAGATGAAGGAAGTGATTGTACACCCCTACTCACCATTCATTAGACCACATCAAGAATAATGCCTCCACTTTGGGACTGCACAATCCAGGCGACATTCAGAATGGGAATGAGTGAAGCAGGGGGCCAGCCGAGATGTTCAGGAGCTGAAGCACTTCCCCCTGTGGTGACAGGCTGAGGGAAGTGGACTTGGACAGCCTGAAGATCAATCTATGGAACTTCCGAGCAGCTTTCCAGTACCTGTGAGGAGGTCAGTGGAGAGGTGGAGCCAGGCTCTGCGCAGCAGCACACGGAGGGAAGACAAGAGGCAATGGGTATAAGCTAAACCCACAGGGGCTCCTGCTGGGCATAAGAAAAAGCTTTTTCACTATGAGAACAGGGAAGGCATGAGGCTGTCCAGAAAGGTTATGGTGTCCCTGTCTTGGACGAGATGGCCAGCTGAGGCCCCTTTCAGCTTGAATTTTCCTGTCTATCTCCTATCTGTCTACTGCCTGTTGTGTATAATCAGGTAGAGGGTAGAGCCTGTGAAACCTGGATGGACACATTAAAAATTGACTCTGACTTCCAGTGATGGGCAGGATTTGACATCATGGGCAGGTCCTGTTGTTCAGCTGAGCCATCTCACACTCACCACACTAACAGTGAGGAACAGTTGTGCCCATACCAGAAACAGAACCGTCAGCAGATTGGTTTGTGGAGCCAAACAGGGATCTGATAGAGCAACACAGAGTATCAGAATGCCTGGATCTGTTCGTAGCTCTGGTTGTTATTTACAGTACGTGTAAAAAACCCCATTCTCTGACACCACTCTGTCAAACCAGGCTATAGGCAATGTAACCTATGCAAAAATTAGATTTAGAAGATGAAGCAGCATTGTCTGAAATCCCTATTTCCTCCCTGCCACTTCTACAATCCCTTGATAGAGTACTATAGCAAAAGCATGACCACTTCTAAAATCTCTAAAGCAGTAGAGCTTGGAGAAGTAATTCCTAAGGCTCTGAAAAACTATTCCTGCAATATGACCTCAAAACACTATGTCTCTGCCTTGCCAAAACCACAAAGGGACTGTATATAGTATATATAAAGAATGTGTATTTTCCTCTCTAGTACCTCAGTATTTACCTCAGATGTGAACCAGCACCTGCACATGCAGCTCTCTTAAAGCAGACCACTGTCGTTTTCAGAAGCAGCATAAAAAAACACGGGCAAACCCTCTGAAAAGGAGAGTTTTCTATTGGGCCCATAATAATAGGAGGGTACTGAACTGTCCTGTGGTTGAAACCCCGACCTGGAAGCAAGCCAAGGAGCATGAAGATGGCACATTTTAAACACAACTGCATTTTCTCGGAGGGTAGAAGTGCATCCTATGTGGACACGTTTGTTCTCATTCAGAACAAACAGAAACCTCCACCCAGATTAACCTCCTTTCTCTGTCCTATCTGCAGCCCCACGCACTGCACTGCAGCTGGGTTTCCTCTCCCTGCAGGTAGTTAGTGTCAGGCCCGGGTGAAGGGATTCCTTTGAAGACTCACCCTCGCAAGTGTGCGACACAAAGTAGGCTTCAGGGAGCACAAAAAAGCACTGAGTGCTCATGAGATTGAGGATTTGGGGCCAGCTTCCCCATTTGTAGAATGCTTTAGATACTGTCTACATAAAGCATGACTATAATGACATCCGTTGCTCAGAAGCAGGTGTTTAGAATAACCCCTGAAACTCCAGTGTATTTTTAATACAACACAAAGGATAGCTTAAAATGAGCTTAGCACAGCACTTACAGGGGCAAAAACCCCAGCCAACACAAAACAGAGGCAGGGGCTGGCATCATTTCAGCTTTCTGTTTGGCTCTGCACAGCAGGAGCAGCGTGGCCAACTGCCAGTCCTCTTGGCAAAGAGCTGCCTGTGACAATCCCTGAGCTCTCCCTCATTACGAACACACTTTTGTCGTCACAGCATCATTAGCAAAGGTCCCAAACTGCAGATCAGGTGCCGTACCACAGACACAAGCCCTGAGATCACGGTTCTTTACATGTATGTCCCTGCTCTGTCCTCATTCTGCCAACTTGTTCCTCCCTCAATTCAAGATGCTTTTTGGCCTGTGGCTGGTGTTTGCTATTGACAGAAGCCACTAGCAAATGAGCAGCCCAAGACAGCTTTAGAATACTCAGTGAATATTTCTATATCATACTCAGGTAGAATATTTATAGCTGACACCACCCTCTCCAGGTATCCCTGGGCAAGACTGCAGAGCAGGTCAGAAAGGCCATGTGCTCCATCTCCCTTCCCTGTGGATTCTCCTTGGTAACAGGAATCTTTCCTTCAATTTGTCCTTGAAGACACAATGCCTAAAGAAGAACTTTAGTGTCTTGTGGTAAAGATGTTCTTTTAAAACTTGTAGCAAAAGTCCCATTTGAAAGCAGAACAATTGAATGTTGTCCTTCAGTATTCTGTTTCTGCTTACAGCAGTTTGAAAGAATCCTGCTTTCCACCTTCATTTCACTGTCCTTACACTCACTGATGCTTGCTCTTTGGGACTGGGTACCTAGGATACGAGTAAGTCATTTCAAAAGACTGATCTTTGGCTCAAGGTCCTGTTTGGGGCTTTTGGAAAGTGCATCTTCTGTTCTCCTGCACTACAGGGCTATATGGAAAGCCTCACTGAATTGAGGAAGGATGCAAACCCAACATTACAAGCACTTCCTAGTACAGTTTGTTAACTAGGATGAGCATTAAGCTCACGTTGTAGGTCAAATCAGTATGCTGTGAAAGGAAGGATATTACAGCTGAAAGAGGCACAGCTCCATTGAAGGAGTTTGAATAAACTCAAGTCTGCAATGGCTGGAGATTTCCCCCTTTGCTTTCTACTTCTTTCCTTACCTTGTCTTCAGTGTACAATTGACTCTCATTTGAGATCCAGCACTCAAAATGAGCATCTTTGGAAGGGTGGGTGGGTGGAGCTCTCTTTATTTCTGCTTCTAAAGAAAACTAAGAATTATAGAAGCAGATAAAAAATGTAGCAAGTAAAAGTCTCTATGATGTGTTTGTGTTGAATTCTAAGGCCAAAATAAATTAAACAACCAAAGAACACAGAAGTTCCCTTCTAGCATCCAGCATTGCTTTTCTAGCTCTTCATAGCAAGAGTGGAAGTGAAAAATAACATCTAGTTGGGTGTCATTCCCAGCACTGAATGGAGGTGGCAGGAGAATACTCCAGCCTTGGGACTGCAGCCCCATGCTCCCCAGTTTAGGTGTCGACACTTCCATTCAGCCCAGGGCTGAGCTTTAGCTGGTGCTGCTGCAGCCCTTTAAGACTGCTGAGCCCTGCAGACCTGCCCTGCCCTTCTGCTGGTGCTGAATCTGCTCAGCCATCAGGAGGTGCCCTTATCTACGTCCTGAATACCCATGCAAAGCCCTGGCAATGGTGGCTGAGCTCGGCCTGCCAGACCCTGCAGTGCAGGCACACATTGCGTTCTGACAGCTCTCTAATGCACAGGCAGTGGGTGCCAGCCGCAGAGTGAGTAACAGCTGGTGGATTTAATGTCTTAAACCTCCACAGCTGTCTGCTCACTGAGTCTGAGTCAGCACTTCCCATTAGGGAGGGTTTTGCCCCTCAGAACGGATCTCCCTTCCTTCCCTTGACGCTTTCCGCCTTAACTGCTGCAGTCCAGATTTCCATTGGAATTCCTTTTAGCTGTTTATTTCACAGCAGGTTGTTTGACGTGCAAAAGAACGGTGTCATTCTGTATGTTCTTGACATTCTGTGATACGCTGCTATCACAGCAAGCCATACATTTCGAAAGATACGGCACTGGTTTGATCCCCTGCCAGGGTTTATCATTAGGAAGGTGAGATTAGGAAGGAACTTCCACAATCCTGGCACACACATGATCATTAATCAAACCCAAAGAACACAACATTTACACCCAAAATCAAAACATGGGAAATATAAGACCCCACAAAACTATGTTAAGGAAGTGTCTGGATAAACATCTGCAAATAAGCATGGATAGGGTTCATTTATGGCATACTTTCATTTCAAAGAACTAAATCTGAATGGATGAAATAATTTCCATTGATTTCAATGAGAATTGGACTAGAACTCCAGCAACTTTGGACAAGATCACAGCTAATTCAGGCCAGTTGGTTAATATTGTGCTATACAGCATATAGAATTATGTGTTGCAAAGATATTTCTATATGTATATGAAATATATGTTATTATATATATGAACAATGTCAGAGTACATATCAGACCATGAAACCCACTTCCAGCTCAGAAAACCTGTTTGATTCTACTTTTAGAGGGCACATTGAGCAAATAAATGTGATCCTTCCTTTTCTAATCCTCGACTGTAAAACCAAATTCCAGGCCCTTGGCTCCAATGCTCACAAACACTGTGTTCTAAAAACAGAAAGGTAAGAGCCATCAAAGTTTAATAATTCATAGGAAATGTCTCAGTGCATGACCAGTGTTTATGCTTATTGTACCTGAAAGGAGGAGGCACTAGGATCTTCAGCCCCTGGGTTTTTATGTGACAAGTCAAGCCATTGCTGTTGAGGAGATGTCAGTGATAGGCCGTTATTAGCTACAGTACAATTACAATGTGAAGGGAGGAAGTTAGAACTGTGAACAGAACACTGCAGTGGCAACTGAAAACAGCAGGGATGCACAGCAAGGGTGAAAAAGGAAATCTACCACAATGGAAATTCTGGGAAGGCAACAACATTAATAACTGCATATTAAAAGAAGCAATTCGGGACGCTGCCATCCCTAGTTTTCTTACCATTAAGAAGGCTGCTTTTACAGAATGAGAAGGAAAAGGAAGAGGCAAAAAGATGCCACTGAAAAGTTTAATCCTTAGTCTGAATACTAGCAAAAACCTGAGCCCTTTTGCAGGCACCCACTCACTTTCTGAAGTTCTTGTTAAAAAGGAGCAGAACCAGGATTTGACTCTCAGCTCCATATTTAGTATGTAAATATATCTTCTTCTAGATTCCCCTTAAATTTCATTTTCCTCTACAAATAACTCTGAAGATTATATATTGTAAAACATGCTGCTGTTTAAGCCTGTGGAAACAAGTCACCCGATAGCCCTGTATTGTCTTCTGAAGCTTTTCTATCCCCATCAAATCCCTTAGCATGAGCACTTGCTTCTAGACTTGCTGTGATTTTATGACTCACATAATTAAAGAAACTTGAAGGCAGAAAAATATGTATATACATGCAGCAAGAATTCTTACTGAGATCTCTGACCTTGGTTGCCTCCATATAAAGAAATACCCAAACCCTAACAACTAGCAGTTTATAGTTTATTCAGTTACTGGAATAATACCTATTTGTTATGACAACCAGCAATTCCATTCTTACACTCCCTACACTGGCTTTATACTCCCTTCTGAAAAGCCATTATATGAAATTTTGGTGCAGGGACCCCAGGGGTACCTTCTAGTCCTGGACCATAAATGGTGTGACAAGCATATGTAAGTTTATACATACAAATATCTCCATGTACATATATACTCAGAGGCTACAAAAACAACACTTGTTAATACTGCAAAACAGACACAGGAAGCTGATGTCTCCCAGTTTGGGGCTAGGTCTGCAGTCGTTCTTGCCTCTGTCCCCCATCTTCCTGCAGCTTCTCTAGAGAGGCCTTTAGCTCCTGTATGTGTTTAAGGTTTTATTTGGTTGGTTGGCTGGTTCTAGCTTTATTTTGACTATATTTCCAAATAAAAAGCAAAAGAGAATTCCTGAATTCGGGACTTGCATCTCAGAGCTGCAGCTCCAGAGTTATAGTGCTATAAAGGAAGCAAATTGCTCCACGCTTCCAGGTCATGCTTGAGAAATTGCTGAGAGAACAGCAGTGTTACAAAGCCACCTCTCCAGCTCTGCCCATGAGCTTTGCTTCCAACCTGTGGCTGTTTTCAATGGTTAGAACAAAAGGGAAAAACTACAGGGGCAGGTAAGAGTAAACTGTCAGTGAGACTGGCTCTCAGCTAAACACATTCATTTTCTTCTTTTCACTCTGATGGCAGAGGACAAATTCTGCAAGGATTAGAACACTGGGGAATTAGCCCTCTGGACTGCAGCCTGTGGGGAAAGAAGAAACTCACTGGAACAACCCCACAGTTCTGCTTTCTAATCACAGCAGGTTCTAGCTCAGCTTCATAAATGTGCTGCCATTTAGTTCACAAACTGACAGCAAAGAACGAGGGTGCTGCACGGACAGAAGACAACAGCTCCTTTACGCCCCTGCCTGTGCTATGTGGGCAGTGATAGGACAGGAGCACAGGATGAGCAGCTCCACACTGCTGAGGAATTCCCTCACTGATGCCCCAAATAAATCTGTTCTTCCTGTCAAAGAAGCTCCTTAATTCCTCATCAGCTATCCTCATTACTTCCCTTTCCAGCCCTTTGCTGAAATACTAATGGGATAAGTACATTATTTCATCTCTTATAGATGTTTTAGTGTTAATAAAACTCTCTATAGAAGAACAAAAAATACTGCAAATGGGAAATACCAAGCTATGAGTAAGTGTTCACAGAATACCACAGGGAAAAATCTATCCAGAGTTTCTGGCAGCTCAGAGTAAAGCATCTGGTGGCAGACTGTGCTAGGAGAAGATCCGTGCACAAGACATAGGAAGTAATTATTCCATGTTTACTTGGTGGAGGTAGACGTCATTTGGAGTGCTATATCTAGGTTTTGGCTGCATGCTTTGAAAGTAAGTATGGATTAGAGAAGGAGTGATAAATGTGGCAGAAAACATGCACTGCCTGGAACTGTAACCAAAGGAGATTTGTTTGTGCTAGGAGAGAGAACTAGAAAGACAGTCTTCCAAGCATTGTAGTAAAACCAGTATTGATTGTTTTATGTGACAGCTGACAAGAATACAAGAAGTCAGCTTTAAATCATAGAAGAGAAAATGCAAGTTGAACACTAGGCACCCCCACCTCCAAAACCAGAAAACCCATCACTTCCCCACCCACCCATGAGCAAAGCTGTGAGATTCTGGGACATCTTATGCACTGCTGCCTACCCGTGCTTGTGGCACATCCAGTGAATTCTGACTCCCTGCATGCATCACACAGTGCCCTGTACACGAGCAAGCAAGCAAGCACGCTACTCATGAAGCAACGCCTCTGCCATCAGCACCATAGAATGGTTTGTGTTGAAGGGCCCTTAAAGCTCATCCAGTTCCAATCCCCTGGAACAGGCAGGGACCCCTTCCACTGGAGCAGCTTGCTCCAAGCCCCTGTGTCCAACCTGGCCTTGAACACTGCCAGGGATGGGGCAGCCACAGCTTCTCTGGGCACCCTGTGCCAGCGCCTCAGCACCCTCACAGGGAAGAGCTTCTGCCTAAGAGCTCAGCTCAGTCTCCCCTCAGGCAGGTTCAAGCCATTCCCCTTGGCCTGTCCCTACAGGCCCTTGTCCCAAGCCCCTCTCCAGGTTTCCTGCAGCCCCTTTAGGCACTGGAGCTGCTCGAAGGTCTCCTCTTCAGCAGCCTTCTCTTCTCCAGGCTGACCCAGCCCAGCTCTCTCAGCCTGGCTCCAGAGCAGAGCTGCTCCAGCCATTGTGCCATCTCCATGGCCTCCTCTGGACTCGCTCCACTACCCACCCTTCTTCTGTTGGGGTCCCCAGAGCTGAACCTGGGAGTCACCCTTCAAACTACAGGCTCTGATTAATTACATTGATTAATTACATTAGTAACTGCAGTAGTCAAACCAGCTGCTCTCAGAGCGCCCCAGCAAATGAATGACCAAAGGAAACTGCAGACACTCCTCCTCTGCAGGCTGTAAGAGTAAGTTTAAATAAAGCATCTATCAGGAACAGTCTAGGTTTTCCTTATCTCATTCTCATGGCAAGGAGGACTAAATGATCATTCATTGCCTCTATAGTCCTAGTTTTTAGGTATAATCTAAACTAGATTATCTAAAATTATGATTCTGGAACCCCTAGAGAAATTCATCATTCATGAAAAGGAAGATAAATGTAAATCAACAAGGAAAAATAATGAAGGCTATGCTACATTAACCCCAAATAAGTAGAGGAAAGGCCACTCAAAACAAGAACTTGATGTAGCACCACTGCAAAGGTCAGAGACTGTGTAACGGGCAGAGCTGATGGGCACAAGCACCAGATTTGTATTGGCATGGGCCATACCCAGCAATAATGAACACTTCCTTACAGAGGTGCCTGTTCTTGTGCATGTGAATGGCACACAGGGAAGTGTCCTCGTTACCAATTACACACCAAAATCTAAACCCACTTATCCACAGAGGGCTTGGAAATTTGCCTGCAGAGTAAAAAAGCGCAAAGTTAAACTGCAGTTCAACAACTCTTCGGGTAATATTATTTACTAATGTGTGATCTGCTTGCTGTCCTACTCCCCTAACTGAATGGGGGCACAGCAAATAACTTCTGCTGACTGTCAACAGGTTTTGCCACCGGAAGAAGTTCTCTCTAGCCATTAATAACATGATGCCTCTGGATGAAGCTCGTTAACACCAGATCTTCCCTCTTTCCAACAAGAACCCATCACCATGTGTGGGCAAAGGATAGACTCTGCACTACTGCCTAAGGCTGTGTTGCAATACCTACATCAACATGCTATGATGTTGCTATGATAGTCTAACTTAGACTTGGGGGTGCTGGTCGATGAGAAAATGAACATGAGCCGGCTTCAGTGTGTGCTTGCAGCCCAGAAAGCAACCGTATCCAGGGCTGCATCAAAAGGAGCGTGACCAGCAGGTCGAAGGAGGTGATCCTGCCCCTTTACTCTGCTCTCGTGAGACCTCACTTGGAGCACTGTGTGCAGTTCTGGTGTCCTCAACATAAAAAGGACACGGAACTGTTGGAACAAGTCCAGAGGAGGCCACGAGGATGATCAGGGGCTGGAGCACCCCCTGTATGAAGATAGGCTGAGAAAGTTGGGGCTGTTCATCCTGCAGAAGAGAAGGCTGTGTGGAGACCTCATAGCAGCCTTCCAATATCTGAAGGGTGCCTATAGGGATGCTGGGGAGGGGCTTTTCATTAGGGACTGTAGTGACAGGACAAGGGGTAATGGGTTAAAACTTAAACAGGGGAAGTTTAGATTGGATATAAGGAGGAAATTCTTTCCTGTTAGGGTGGTGAGGCACTGGAATAGGTTGTCCAGGGAGGTTGTGAATGCTCCATCCCTGGCAGTGTTCAAGGCCAGGTTGGACGAGGCCTTGGGTGATATGGTTTAGAGCAAGGTGTCCCTGCTCATGGCAGGGGGGTTGGAACTGGATGATCTTGAGGTCCTTTCCAACCCAAACCATTCTATGATTCTATGATCTAAAATTATGATTCTGGAACCCCTAGCAGAAACTCATCATTCATGAGAAGGAAGATAAATGCAAATCAACGAGCAAAAATAATGAAGGCTATATTACATTAACCCTAAGTAGAGGTCTTATACCTCAACAGTTTGCCAAATCCAGTCTACAACAATGCCAGTCTCAGCCTTTGAGAACAGAGCACGTGGGCTATATTCCACAGTCTGAGATTTACTCCAAAAACCACTTCTGGAAATAGGATTTTTAGCTATGTCATATCTCAAGGTCACAGCATTTATTTTGCAAATCTTTCCATCAACTGCTCCAGAATTATTTTTTGTTTGCCTCCATATTATCATTTCTATACAATCCTTTAGGGCTGATTTGATGAGATTCCAACCTGAAATTTCTTTCACTGACATACAACAAGCCAGACTTTCACCCTTCATTTAATGTTCTTTTAAGGTGCATTTAAGGTGCACGTGTATTTTCAACATCCAGGTGGCAAGCAAATAATTTCTGTCAGGGTTTTTTCAGCAGCTCTCTCCACTGTTGGCATTAGTTTCAAGGCTATCAGAGATAACAATTCAACAATATAGCAATCACAACTCAGGGTAGAACTGCTCACAGTGTCTGCAGGGGAGAGTCATGCTTTAGAGCTCATGGTTTTGTTCATGTGCTTCCACAAAGTCCTCCACTGCCTGCAGATTGCCAGATGTGTGCAGAGGTGCCACACAGGTTTAGAGGTGAGGACGATAAGAAGTGGTCTGATGTGTCACACTTGATGCATGCGTGTTGCACAAGCAGACATCCAGACCCCTGTTGGGATTTGTCAATGAGAATCACAAGAGTTCCAAAGATATATATATAATCTTATGTCACACTGGATCAGATCCAGGAGTCCCACAGACAGGTGTGTACCAGCTGTAGGAACATCATGCTGACATCCAAGCTGATAAATTCACGTGGGCCAGTGGAGCCCAATACAGACTCACCTTTCCACAACATCACATCTGTGAAAGCAGTACATAGAGGAGACAGTGCTCTATGTAAGAGGGGCATTTAATCGAGCAGTTCTTGCTTATTTTTTGTCAGATAGTCCAAGTGGAACATCAGTAGCCGGTCTGGAATAATGCTGCACGTGTTTGCCCTGCTCTGGGAAGAGCTCTGTATTTCCGTTTGATTAGCATCTTCAAGAATTTTACCAAAGGACAGCTAATACAGGATGGCTGCCTGATAGCAAACACCATCCTTCACAGAAGTTAATTCAGAGCCAGACTTCTGTAACCCTTCCCCCTACTACCCCCACTCTTCCCTTCATTCTGATGGGAAAGCTGAGCACTCCCAGCCTGTGCAGTTCACATGTGAAACAGGCTGCACATCCAGTTATCCCGAGTACTAAATTTCAAATAGCAGTAAAGAGTTTACCTATATCTTCTTTTTTAAACAAACCAAATTGGAGAAAACCCGATTACATCCCCATTAGATTTGTTAACAGCATTAAAAGAAGCCCAACAGACACTTTGGGTTCAGTTTAATTCATTTTCTTCCCTCTAGGCAGCCACTTTGTTCTGCAGACAATGCTGCTGAAACCTTCCCATTGTTACCATCCCTAGGTTTTATTCACTGCTGTAGTGTTCTCCTTTCATCCAAATGGGAAAAGAAAATAAATCCACGGACAAACCACAGAAATCCTGACACCCATCCTTCCTAGATCCCCGCAACAGCGAAACAGCAGGTCAGAGAGCTGTTAGATAACTGCAGTGCTTGCTCTGATTTTCTGGGCCATACTGTGGCCTGAAGTCATCTCCATCTGGAAGGCTCCCTCCCTCTCCTGATGTGTGTGCTCACACAGGCACACACATCCAGAATGCACTCGGGGACCAACAATAGTGTTAAATCAGGAGGGAATACTACAGCAAAGAGGACGCACTAGAATCTTTCCCTTCCATGGTTCCTTTCCTGGACCATTAGGGAAACAGCACCAGAGGCAAACTCTTCATACACTGTTCAAGATCCAGAAACTGCTACAGACCCATTCTGCAGATCACTGACAGCTTTAAGAATGTGCCCACCACCTCCTAACCAAGCAATGCCAATTCTCTAACTACTTACAGTAAGAATAAAATGATAAAAAGACTGCCATCTCAATTATTTTACTGCCTAAATCTAATAGCAGCAATGCTGCGTTTTTGCTAATGACTCTGGCACTCGTTCCACACTAAGCTTGGAGTAGCTGCTCCCATTACTCGACTCTATTGCTTTGTTCTTGTCTAGTTATAATTGCCTACATTTTTAAAAATAGTAAAAGTTTGTCATGCTTTTCCCCTGTTGTCCACCAGATAGCAATTTTCTGCTGGATTAAACAGCTCCAAATCCTTCAGGAATACATACAAACCAACTAATTATTTGGAAAAAAAGCTTTGTGTTTGGGCTTTGAACATAGCAGGAGGTTTTTGAATTACAAACAGAAGTTTTATGCAGTTAAATAATTTCCATATGGATCTCTTTCTCTTCTCAAAGCCCTGATCTAATATATAACAGCAGCATGCTAAAAAGTTTACGTATTTGAGTAGAACAACTTGAAATGGAACTAAATCACTAGGCACAATTTTGGACACATATTTAAGTTCTTTGATCAATCAGGCACATTTTTTGGTTTCTAAATCTGAATTAAATGGAGAAGAAGAAAGCAGAGAGTAAACACATACCAGTTTATCCCAGGTAATGAGTTTTGATACTTAAATAGCTTAATACTTAAAATATCATAGGGCAAGACTGTCATACGGAGATGCAGAAATATCTTTTCATTTGAAATGCATGATGCTGCCGATGCCATGTGCACAATGGAATCAGATTCCCGTTTACTATAGGGTATGTCAAGAACTGTATTGTACTAACAATAAATATAGAATATATTTAAATTTCTATAAAATAAATATAAAAATTAAAGTTATAAAATACTTTTGAATGCAAAGCAACTAAGAACATCTCTTTCGTATAAAACACCTGCTTCCTTGGTCAACTCCACAAAGTCAACTCCAGGACTACCAGCACTGGACTTAGGGCACTGCCCTGCAGCGTGCTCCTGGCTGAGCTGCAGTAATTCCTGATGTGCCAGAGTCCTGCCAGCGATACACTCTGTGCTTGTCAAACACCAGCGCATCTCTGCTCCTTCCGAGCCCTGCACTGTTCTTCTCATGCACAACCAATCCTTAGGAAAGGGGAATTTTCACTGATTTTTGGACATGTACTTCAAGGTTCATATGTGCTAGAAAGTAGAAGTTGTCATTGAACTGACCATTGACTTCAAACAGGTTTCCTCAATAGCTGTAGTACTTTAACACTGAAAGCAAATTATTTTCTGTGGAATGCTAGCAGTGTCTCTGGGTCTCACAGAGGCATTGCTGTGTGACTACTGACTCCATGGTAGTATTTTTCACTTGCGCTCTTAGTCTTCAGCATGACACTGTGAGACTGACCAATGAACTCAGCTCAAACACAGCTTTTCTTTCCAGCTCTGCCACTGAGAGGGTATGGGTAAATGGTTTCTCTGTGTACTTCAGCCTTCCCAGTGATGAGATGAGGTTAACAATTCTGGCTGACATCAGACACGGATTCTCAACAAAATACTTCACAGTTCTACACCCGGCATTAAAACAATGCTGTGGGCTCCAGACACAACCACTTTTCCCTCCTTCCTTCTACTTTCTCCACACAAAAATCCAAACAAGTAGACTTCAGTTGAGAAGCTTTATAAGTCTAAATGTTTCATACAGTGCAATTTACAGAATATAAAAATGTTAAAGTTTACATAGGGACAGCAAATAATTGTCTAAACCAGTAGTGAAATGATCCTTTGTAAAGTGTGACACAGTGGTGAAGGAGGGAGAAAACCAGTTCCATGATGGCTCATGAGTTAAATTTCATTCTTTTTGAGAACACCTTTCTGCAAACTGAATCAAAGGAAGCACTACCCCATTACAAGCTTGGTAAGCCAAGTGGAAGGATGTCAAGGGCCATGTTGTAACAGAGGCAAATGAAACATGCTCCAATGCTTAAGGCACAGGTCTTAGCTCACTTTGGACACATGCTAAGTGAGTTCTCATGGTTTCATGTTCAAATCATTTCCCATTAAACTGAAACTTGGAAGATATTCATGAACTTTTAATAGGTGCTGCTGCGTTTTCAGGAATGAGCAGGATCTAAGGCTCAGGCAAATGCAGCAGCTGCAGGAAACCAGGCACCACTCTGTGTGGAACAAACCTGGTGTTTGCACTGCACATCCGTATAACGAACCTGAGTCATCAAATACACATAATTACAGGAACCAGTCTCTGCAGGAGGGGCATGCTCCTGTTGGAGCCACAAATACATCAGCCACTCAAGTCAGGGCACTTCCGATGACTCCACCACTTGCAAAGCAAGTATGAGATTTCTAGATGTGCTTTGTTAGTTCTGGGCTGTAACATTTGAATTCCAAAATGTAAAAGAAACCACCACTCCAAAACACTGGAAAACCGCCGCTGAAAGCTCTGGATAGCGAGTGATAGAACAATACATGCTGAGAGCTTCTTTAGAAGCACAGACATAAAGGCTGAATTACAGCCTGAGGAACAGGCTTAACAAGACAACAAAGTCATATGAACAGGTGACTGTTTAGTTACTCATAGGAGGTCCAAGTACACCTTCACAATATGCACACGGAAGCTGAAGTACTCAAAGAACAGTTACTTGGAAAAAACCTGTTCTCAAAGAGCACCAAAATTCCTAAACCTTACTGGCACTGAAAGTGTTTTAAGTTAGTAGCTCTTATTGCTTGAATTCAGCTGCATGTCCTGTGCTGTGTTTCTGAGCAGCTGCAGGTGCTGGGAAAAAGGATTCACTTTAAATATTTTATTTCTCTGGAATGAAACAACCTAAAAAATTAATAGCTGACTTAGTGCAGTCCTATCTATCCATGCAGATGGAATGAGAGAAATCTGTAAGGATAACTTAAGGGAACTCCTGAAGCACAACTGAACAGTGCAATCCATGAGACTTGGTGTCAAAGGAGCTTGATGGTCAAATTCCAGCAGCAAAACAAGTGTTCTTGGCTCACATGCATGTACACTACTAACCCAAAAGCAAGATGACCCAGAATTAAAGACAACTTTCAATGTTGAAGTTGTACTTGAAGGAAGTCACCCTCTCCTGCCTTGCTGTCTCCTCCCAGTTCTATTCCACACATCCAGGCTCTCATAAAAATGGGAGATGAAGACTGCTAGCATTATTTACCCACTATGTTATGCAGATCTTCGTTCTGCAAATCTTCGTTCCCAAATCTTCGTTCGCGAAGTCAAGCCATGCATGTTATGCAGACCTGCTTATGAAATAAAAGTTGTCTTCTACTTGTCTACATTTTATTTTAATTCATTGCTCAAACCCTACTCTCCTGTGCTTTTGAGGCCACTGCTGAGAAGCTGTGGATTTTACTTTCACATGATTTTGCTTTCTTACATACCAGTTTTTCCTAAATAACAATTCTTTAAGAGTTCTCTTTAAGAAAATGTTTCTTCCCCCTCTCATCAAAGATTAATTGCAACTATTTCTAAATGCTGGCTTGTTAGTCTTTAACTGGAACTATTCCAAACCTCAGCAGCCTAGCTGTCTTCATGTGGCAAGCCTAAGAGGCAAAAAGCTTTGCTTTCTGTTGCTGAACTTCGTTTGTAAAAGTCTGAACTCTACAGCTAGACCTTCCTGTCTTATATAATGGTTTACAAGAAAAAAGCAGTTGTTTTGTGTCTGTCAAGACTGCTCTTTATAAAAATGCCAAGACTGAAGCTTATGCAACAACACAGCCAGGGGTAGAGTGGTAACACAGAGTCACAGAATAGTTTGGTTTGGAAGGGACCTTCAAAGCTCATCTAGTCCAGTCTCCTTGCGATGAGCAGGGGCATGTTCACTTAGATCAGGTTGCTTCACCTAGATCAGAACCACATCCAGCCTGTCTTTGAACGTCTCCAGGGATGGAATCAAGCTACATAGGATGGGGGTCTGCAAGTCACCTGAAGCAACGGTTGATGCTGGTTGCTGCTGGGATCACCAAAGCTCACCACAGTAAGATCCACTTCCATAATTCCAAGTTCACAGAACTTCAACATTAACAGCTTGCTTTCTGCTGCTGATTTTCATTTCTAAAACCATGACTGCCTGAAGACCTGGCTTTTACTGTTGGAATTGTTTCATTGGAAAAAAAAGCTTCACCTTGAAGATTACTTGGCAAGAAGAGTGGGAAATAAATATTTAAGGTCCTATTCAATAGTGGGTTCTATATATAAACTGGTTTATTTTCTTGCTGAAACCAAAGAGATTTTATTCATGATAGCAATTGCCAGTCATACCAGCAGGATGCTATTCAAAGATAAGCCTACATGCAGAAGCCAGGACAAATGCTGACACGTTCACAATAGCTTTCTCCCAGGCATACTGCTCTGTAATTCCACCTGCTCTGCTGCAGAGCACATTTCTTGACTTTAAAATGACGTTCGACAGATTTCATGAAAACATGTGTACATCCCAGTTTCCAGCCCATCTATATCAAAGTAACTACACTTAACACATACTGAGGGAATCAGCAGAAAGACAACAGCTGAGTCAGACAGAAAGCTTCCTTTCTCAAAACGTTAAGCTCACTTACTGGTGTCTGAATGACAAGATGTGGTTGTTGAACAAGGTTGCAGAGGTACCTGAATAAGTCTGAAGAATATGCAGACATCATCCTTGGCCTGTAAGAGTATTACTACCCAAATTAAAACATACTTGCCAGGAAGCCCTGAACTTACAGGCTGGGAATCAGGTGCTCATGTATCATTAGATCAGCTCACCTGCTAAGTCAGACGGAAGAGTGCTGCTGACAGGGATATGAAGAGCAATGCACGAAAGGATGTGTATTTGCATGTACAAAGAAGCTGAGTTCAGGCAAGAGGCCAGACACAGGCATAACATACAAAAAATCCTGGACAGTTTTGAAGGAAAATAGCTCACTTCAAAAGTTTCCTGAAATACCCCAATTTTCATCTAAGTCAGGTATGTGATGTTCACACATTCCAGATATTAATATCCCAAAGGTACATTCAAACTTATGGCTCAGTGTATTCCCCACATATCCAAACACACTGCCTTTCCCTGCCCCTCCTCCCCCACCCCATTTAGGAGGACAATGTCACTGTCTAGGGCATTCTACACATACTTACTGTGACTCACTGCTGCAATGGGGAGTCTTCTAATGTCTCTTGGGAAACACCAGTTGGAAAACACCTGATGTATTTTCACTCTACTATTAGTGTGTCTTCAGAAACAATAGTTTCTCATGTCAATGCACTATCACTTCATAAGTCCTTACATTAGAGGTAAGTTTATTCTTTCTCTCAGCTGAGGAAAAAGGATGGCTCTGAGTACTGCTCAAAGGATGGCTGTCACCAGCACATACCCAACTGCATGTGCTGGATAACCACAGATTCAGGGACACCAATAAGTTAAGTAAGACCTGTTCCTAAATAGCAACTGAAAAGAGTTAGGCTTTAAGGGAAGAACATGAGGAACCAAAGGCAGTGATTTATGCCACCCTAAGATTTGCATGGTCAGATCGGTGGGAAAGGAACCACTACACAATACTTGCACCATGACTCCTGGTGACCATATCTGAAGTGGATACTGGAAGAGTGATGACAGCAGTACCAGCTGAGTGAGGATAGAGGCCTCAGATTGATGGAGACTCATCAGCATTTTTCCAGAGAAAGAAAGTCTGACTTGTACGGACATTACCCTGCTAACACTGCCTGCAGTGGAACAGAAGACAACAAACAGGATTTTATTCTACATAGCTGGCAGGTATAAGTAGTAAGAAGTTTGAAATAGTATTTTTAGATAAAAGCAATGTTATATTGTCTTATCTAAAGTTGAGCAAGTTGAACAGATGTCTCAACTGATTTCAAAATTAAGTTGTAAACTTATTTTAATAACACAAAATAGCTTGTTTCATCTCTTCTGATGTTATTAGGGGAGAATAAATTCCTCCTTGGCACATGGTCTTTCCCTTGGTTCCAGGACAGAAATATTATCACAGATTTTGCTGCATAGTAATAAACACCTCAAAATTATGACAGGCTTATATAACTTTATGACAAAGTAAAACTGGTTTATTGCAGTGTTATGGTAGGGTCTTCTCTTGCCTGATGCAAGATTAGATAGCATAATAAGATTAGATGACACAGCACACAAAAATCATCTTATTGCCTAGGATTGTTATTTTAACAATGCTGTAAATCAAATTTAAGAAATTAAGGAAAATGCTGTTCTTCAAATTATGTGCTACAAACTCATCTCATCTATTAGGTACCTAATTACAGCTTGAGGTAGCTCATGCAAGCTATAATGAGCCATGAGCCTCAGCACTGACTTCCAATAGGCCCATTACTAACAATTACTAGCAATTGTCCCATGAAACACACAGCACTATATGACCTTAAAAAAAAATAGCAGCTTTCAGTCTGACAATGCACAACTTTGTCACTAAAAATAAAGGGCTGATTTACAGGAATGGATCAATCCTCTATTACTAACAAAATATTACATAAATTACTTGATATGAAATAATAAAAACCCAGCAGCAAAGTTCACCGCCAACCACTGTCAGCATGAGAGAGAATGGGTCTTTCAGAGAGGGTAACTGTGGAATCGTGGAATCATAGAATACCAATGGCAAGAGGAACGGCAGGATGTTGAGAAACACTTTTAATTCCAAGTAAAGACCAGGATTACAAGTTGTCTAATGCTATGTTTCCAAACAGAGTGACTGACCCAGAATGCCATGGGAAACAGAACCTTCAATAAGGATGGGCATGAGATGTGCCAGGGTACCAAGATGCAAGACAGCCACTCTGCTGGATCACTGCATGTGCTTCCATATAGGTTCTGACTGTTGCTTCCTTCCCGGTTTTAATTACAATGATCCAGCTATGAAAGTACCTTCCTCTGATTTCATCATGCACCTCAGCCATATCACGACTTAAGAACATAATGCTGTGGGTGGTGTATCTCCAAACCTTCCATTTCCCCTCCCCAACTCGGAACATTACTCAACAGCATTTAGTTGTGCCTAACTACTTCAGCAGGCATAAGAAATGAAATGTCTGTCTGTTCATGAGAACTTCTTCCTACCTACAAAATATATTGTGCTAAGGAGGACTGAAAGCTCTGGTGCTTTTCACAGCAATGTGATTTGTAAACATACGTGCAGCCAAGAAAATAAAGTGCTGCAAAGAATTCCAGACAGTCACTATTAGAAGCAGGAATCTTTAGATGAAGATAGTTTTCCTAAAATTACAAAAATATTTGAACTTAAAATCAAACCCACACAATTTTAAGCAGATAAGAGGATGTATTTAGTGACAATTAAATAAGTCAATCATTTTCATGCTGAATTGGCATTTCTGTTCATTTATACAGAGGCTATTGTAATTTAATGCCTATGATCATTATCACCACCACTAACTTCTGGAGCATACACAGATGCAGTAAAGTGAATGGCATTAGATTCTACTTCCCACATTATCAACAGAATTGTTGACTACATCTGAAGCACACAAGATGAGTTTTAAGCATCAAGTAACCACAGTTCCTTTAAAAACAGATGGACTGTAAAATAAGCAAATTCAAAATATGGCTACTCATTAAAGCTGGGAGATAGAACCCACCAGAGCATGCTTTGACTTTTAGATTCCTGTTCAAGTCTATGATACAAGTTTTCTTACATAAACTTAACACATTTGCTATACTGTTGATGGCATATGAGGATTTAAGATTATCAGTAGTACTACTTTCTACAAAAGCAAATCCAAACCTCACTAATTTAAATCTTCACCATTGGGAACCTCACTGATTGTTCAGCTTCACTTCCATTATGGTTTGGTTTTTTAAATGACGTGTAACTTGTAAGATACGTGGAACAGAAAACATAAGAAGGAACAGGAGCCTCATTTACACACATTGTGGTACATTTGGCACATTAGGCTCAAGCAAACCAGAAAGGTTGATTTACCCTTTTCTGATGTTACAACATTCTCTAGTCTTTGTCCCTGAACAATATATACACATTCTGCAAGGATCCCAACTGGGGAACACTGGGAGAAGTTAGTTTTGTTTCCTTCTTTTGGCAAACATTTGATTTATTGTTCCAGCTACAAATCATAAAAAAGTCCCATGAAAATTAATCAAGTTCACAGGCCAGTTTCCCTGCTCTCTCATCTAAGTTGGATCTCTAAGTGTTACTCCTATGAAAAGCATTCAGAACCCAGTGCCGTATCACAACATGGATGCAGGTCAGTGAGGATACCAAGACAAAACTTTATTACGATCAAGCCTTTTTAACCCTTTGTTTGGTACTTTCCCAACCTGCACAAATGCACCACATTCAATCTCATTGGCTTCTTTAAGAATCCCCCAGCTAAATAGTCAAATCACAATGCTGATCTCACCCTGTTCTCGCCAGGACAGTTTCACCTTCTTGCCTCACTTCTTCTCAAGACCCCCACATCCTCTGGCCTCCAACTGAAAATCTTTGTTACAACAGCATCCTGGCTTATCCCCCCAAGTCTTGCTTGTTTACATTTCCTATCTTTCAACATTCCAACTTATTGCCCGAAGCCTTGTTCAGTTTCAAGGCCTCAAAGCTTGTTCCCAGAGTGTTTCTAATGCAAATCCTAACACCCTCACCTCCCACATCTCCCCCTTCTCTGTTTTCATACATCTACTACTACCTGCTTACAAGCTCGATCAATAACAGACTGCATAAGTTTCATTAAACAAGGAATACAAATTAACAGGCTAATAAACACTAACAAAACAAAAGCTCCTAATACAATCAATTTTTTTTACCCATGCTCCTAGTCCAGCAAAAAACCCTGAAAAAGGGCTCCAGTCATCCTCAACCTGAAGTTTTCCTGCAAGTTCTTTGAGGGTTTGTGTACTTTTGTGAACCGATTCACAAGGGTCTGAAAGGTTCATGAAACATGGGCCTTCAAAGTCCTCACAACCATGACCATGAGCAAGGAGAAGCAAATCTACGGCAGCCCAATTTTGTAAGGTTGCGTGTCTTACAGAATCTACAGCAAGGATGAGACTTGAAAGAGCATTAGATGCAACATTGTTTACTTTGCATAGAAATATTTGGGGTTAACACTGTTAATCTGCCTAGGCTACAAGGGCCTCCTCGTGGGTGAGAAGGGATGCCAGGCCGTGCTTGATCTCCACAGATTAAAAAGATACCTTGAGGAAATTACACTGGTGTGCCAAACGAGCAAGAAAGGTTGACGGAAGAATAATTACACCACACAGAAGCATTTTGATAAACAGCTAAAGAAGTTAACATTTTGCACTGATTGGTTTCACTCTGTATAATGAAAGTATAAACACGTGCCCATTTTTATAGATCTTAATAAATCAATTTCTTGTGCTTCTAAAAGGACGACTGGCTGTTGCACCACCCACCCATCCCACGTGTCTATGGGGTTCAAGGCTGCCACTGCTTGGGCTGCTGAAGGGATGACAGCCACCGTCCAGTTGTCCAACAGCAGTCCTACCAGACATGTACTGAAAGAATTCATAGGTGTGGCAACCAACAGACACAGGGTCTCTTGCCCTGTTGCATTGGCTAATGTTACCCAGATGTTTGCTTTTGGCTGGGCGGGAAGCCACGGTAGGGTCAATCCTGCTGTGATGAAGAGGCAGAAGACAAGGCCAGATGAACCCATTGTGCAGGGACCCAACAAGGTCCTTTATCTATGGAAACACAAGCATACCCTCGTCCCCAGGTTAGTAAAGGGAACGGGCCTTCCCATTCATGAGTTTCAAGGTTACATACTTTAACATGAGCTTTCCCCTGTCTAAAATCCTTAGAGCCCCCAAAATGGTGCTGCATAGGAGGTCCGTCCTACATCCAATGGTTTAAGAAATTCAAAACATAACAGGGTTCACTATACGTTCTTGTGGGGTTAACCCTGAACTCCCCCTTTTTTGTTTCTGCAACATGGTTTTAAGAGTGCTATATGTCAATGACTATGAGAGTCCGTGTTTGTGGTAACCTGTTGGCAAGGGGAGCCCGGGCTGTAAAGCTCCCATATCCTCAATGACCTCATTTATCTTTCTTAGGTCATGTAAAAGCCTCCAAGGGTTATTTTTCTTCTGAATCACAAGGACAGGTGTGTTCCATGGGCTGGTTGTGGGGACTGTGACCAGCTTTCAGCTGCTCATCCACCAATCTGTGTAATTGCAGCAGTTTTTCTTTTGGGCAGGGCCACTGACCTACCCACATGGCCTCATCTGATTTCCAGGTTAAAGGTGAGACCTGATGCAGAACAGTGGCCCCTAGGAAAAATCCCTGCTTAAATGCATTCCCCATTGGCTTAGACGCAGTCTCTGCCCCATAGGGTAGGAGATCTAGGTAACACATAGGGCCTGATCAAAGCCGATCATCTTTCTGGTCCAAAAATAACAACAAGCTCTTTGGAGGTGTCTGACCCCCAATTCCTGATTAGGAAGCATGAGCATCCATTAAAGGCCACTGATAGGGCCACTGTGGTGCAGAAATGACTGTAGCATCTGTTCCACTTACCAACATTTCCTCACAAAGTAATGTTTGTCCCTCCTGATTTTAAAGCATAGGATAGCTGGGGTCAGTCCATAGTTAATTGTTGGTTCCAGTACATTTCAGGCATCCCCATAGATCCAAAACATCCTGAGCCCCACATGGTGTGGACAGCACCCAGTGATTGGGGTGAAAAACGTATTAATTGTGCAATTCGGCTTCCTGCTGGTATAGTACATGGTGCCGTTGGAGTCCATGCCATTATTTTAATTTCTCCTTCAAAATCAGCTTCTACAACCCCTGGCAGCACAAAAAAAAAGGCCTCTTATTGTAGTAGAGGATTGTCCAATTAGCAGCACTGCCTTTCCATGCCCGAGCGGGCCACGTGTGCCAGCTGGAATAAGCACAGTGGATGTGTCTGGAATTCCTGTCTCTCCTGACGGGGCCAGGGCCGGGGCCAGGTCCACTCTGGTGCTGCCACTTGTGCTGGTGCACAAACTGCCATTAGGAGGGGTAATTTGCTGCCATGGTGTGGCCCCACGCCACGCTCCGCTTGGGGTTCCCCGGTAAAGTTAAAGGCTGGCCATCCCGATCAACTTTTGAGTGGCACTGATTTGCACAGTGACGCCCTTTACGACAGCACGAGCAGATTCCAGGCGCTCCCCTTTTATTGCTTGCTTTAACTGGACAGTTCTTTCTCAAACGGCCATACTGACCACATGAAAAGCACTGCTGTGACTTAACCAACAGTGTCGCAAATGCTTCCGTAATCAGAGACCGAACGTGTTGTCTAGACCCAACATTCTTACAAGCATTTTCATTAGCAAGTTGCTTAAAAATACATTCACGTGCTTTCTCATTATCGATCTGTTTTTCCAGAGCCTCATTAAGTTGGTCTAAAAGTTTCATAAATGGCTCATTTGCCTCTTGTTTGATTCGGACAAAAGGCTGTCTCTGTTTACTGGCTTCAGGAACAGCTTTCAAAGCACAAAGTGACAATTGTTTAAGTTGTTGCAAGCCCACCTGGCAAATCCTAACTTGAGCAGCATTGGTGCCAAAATCAGCTTGCCTCAGTAATGCGTCAGCAGTGACCGCTCACAATGGGTCACACGCCCCCAGTGCTAAGTTTTCAGTAGCCTGGATGCCTGCGAGCTGCCTCATTTTCGATTCCCACATAGTATATTGCATGCCCGTCATTATCAAATGAAACAACGCTTTAAAATCATTTGGGGCAAATACATGAGTATCACAGAGAGACTGTATCAAATGAGTTGTACAGGGGGCCCCAAGTCCGTGGTCCATCACTGTTCGCCTGATATCTTTGATAACAGCATACGAGAGACTTTCCCACCGCAGGTCTTGATCTGGTACATGCACCACTGGGAAAGCACACAATACGTCTGCATGCCCCGCTCATCTCGCTTGTCTCTTTACAGCTGCCCATTTATCATGAGGATCAGGGTGATGTAAATCAAGCTCCTTTTCCGGATCAATAGGCCCCAGGTCAAAAGGCCCATCCAGGCCAGCATCAGGATTATCAGGCAGCAGAACTGCAGGAGCAGCAGCAGCAGACTGATTATTTGATCTTGCGGCAGAGTCGGGCAAAGAGGGCGGTGCTAAAGCAGCCGAGGGTGCGGCTTCTGCTTCCTTTGCTTCTGAGCCAACATGAGCTTTCAAAGTTTCAAAACCAATTCGCCAAGGGCTCAATAAAGCGGTGGCAACTTTATCATCTGTTGTGGCACAGACCCACAGATTAATGCCAATTTCATCCCAAATATCGCAGTATAAATATTAATAACTTTAATAGATGGATCGACTTTTGATGCCCAGAGAAGGACACGTTTCAATTCTTCCTCATCTACATTTTCCCCATACTTCTTAAGAACATTAGCAAAGACTTGTAAAAGATTTCTTTGTTCAAGCAGTCCCCGTAGTTCTCAGCTGCTTACCCTCATCCTGCGAGAGGCAATCGAGAGCTCTGAATTCACTTCCTTTCAGCGTATACACTTGCTTCCTTTCAGCATGTAGTTCGGCTCAGCTATGCCACCGGATTGACGACTAGCTGCTTTCATGCCCCATTTGTGCCGTATCATCACGACACGAACTCAGGTTGGTGAGGATACTGAGACTGAGACAAAACTTTACTACAATCAAGCCCTTTTATCCCTTTGTTTGGTACTTTCCCAACCTGCACAAACGCACCACGTTCAATCTCATTGGCTTCTTTAAGAATCCCCCAGCTAAATAGTCCAATCACAATGCTGATCTCACCCTGCTTTCGCCACGACAGTTTCACCTTCTTGCCTCACTTCTTAAGACCCCCACATCCTCTGGCCTCCAACTGAACTTCTTACAACAGCATCCTGGCTTATCCCCCCAAGCCTTGCTTGTTTACATTTCCTGTCTTTCAACATTCCAGCTTATTGCCCCAAGGATTATTCGGTGTCAAGGCCTCAGAGCCTGTTTCTAGAGTGTTTCTCAAGCTCATCATGCAAATCCTATTGCCTTCACCTCCCACAGAACAACAGCTTCTTTTGGTGAAAAATCATAGAATTCGATCACGGTAACACCAACATCATGCTACACACAAATCCGGCTAC
Source organism: Neopsephotus bourkii (assembly GCF_033783945.1). NCBI lineage: Eukaryota > Metazoa > Chordata > Aves > Psittaciformes > Psittacidae > Neopsephotus > Neopsephotus bourkii. The sequence continues at coordinate 1,629,181 of NW_026901417.1, read as the reverse complement.
AGCCACATGAAATCATTTCTATGACAGAATACGCTGTACATGTGGCAATGCAAGGCACTTTGGAATAGGAAGCAAAAGTTCTTTGTACACTATCAGCCAGTTAATGACATTCAACCCATTCAGTGCAGATGCTTAGTTAGGTTGGTATGAGGCACAGAATCATAGAATCTTAGAATCAAACAGGTTGGAAAAGACCTTTAAGATCATCAAGTTCAGTTATTACCCCAGGACTGAAAAGGCCACCACTAAACCATGTCACTGGGGGCCACATCTACATGGTTCGTGAACACAGCATGTTGCTAACAGGAAAGGGCTGATGCTATACCAAAATCTTCAGATACTTGCCTGTTTAACAAAAGCTAGAGTAGACTGCCATTTCTCCACCCAAGAGGCAACATAGTAGTCTCAACAGGATCAGCCCTAGGAGAACACAGCTTCTTTTATGGACTCAGAACTTCGGGATTCATGCACCACAACCAGAATGAAATGTTTTGCTATCCATGGCACTGTTGTGCACAGCAGAGGTCACAAAGACCACATGGTTTAATCTAGAGTGCACGTTTACAGTGCTCTACAACATTAAAACCCAGCACCATGCATGATGCTGCCTTCACCTCATTGTTGATGCTGGCACTTTGTACTATGTTACTGCCACCCTAAATCTAAAACTGAAACACAAGAGAGATCTACCCCTGGCTGCTTGAGAAGCACGCTCAGTAAAGCTGGGTGAAATTCCTCTCTCATGTTTGATGCACAAACTACATTCTGCCACGAACCCCACCCCAGTATAGCTCTGGGTAAATTATCAGCAATTCAATTAAAGAATTTTAGAGTGGTAGCAACTGCTCTCTACTTCCTCAACATCTCAACTCATCGCCCCGTGCTGATGAAAGAGGTGGCATCTCTACCAGAGAGACAAAGAAAAGTAACATGTATTCACAATTCTGTAATAGTGGAGGAGTATTGAAAACCTGGCAAGGGCAGTAACCTGTGTAACACAGACTGTGGAGGTTGGTGTGTTCAGCACGAACTCTGTGAAGCCAGCATGCCCAGATCTGAGCAGTCAGCTGCCAAGAAACCACAACCCAACCCCAACAAAAACCACACAGAACACTCTACCTGACCTTTAAACATCTCCAGACCAATATTTCTAGAATGCTATCAAAATAATCCTTCAATTCAGCTGCTTATTTGAAATCAAATCCTGGCATTAGAAGGAGGATGTTTAGTCTTAAATGTTTGGGTACTTCCTGAAAATATTTCTTTGTTTAGCCATTTTATTCATTTTCCTCTCATGCAGGAAACAGTTGGCAGTGAGCATCAACCAGCTGGGGTCAGATGCTCAGGACAAGAGAGGTCTTTTTTCTCCCCAAGAGATACTTCACTGTGCTAGAACTAAAGCCTGTTTATCTCTCTTGGCCAATCTCAACCCAGCATGAAATAAAATATTAATCTAGCAAATGAACAAAACCCCAAATTACCACCAGGACCTGACCATGATGATGGTCACGATGACCAGTGAGTCACAACAAAAGACAGAGGGCTGGGAAATGTACATTCAGTCCCTCACACGATACATTTTGTATTCTAGCTCTGCAAGTAGACCAGAGTCCTTTTTGCAGTTGACAAGTAAGGAGGTTTGTATACAGACCCATCTTCAATTCCATTAGTCTGTATTTGCTAGGCAACTTTTCTAGTCAGTCTGAGCTTAAACCATTGACTTTCACCTCACTGTGGTCAGAGTCACAGCCTGGCTCTTTTGTCTGTGGGGACAGAGAGCAGTTTCCCTGTTTTCTGCCATCCTCCAGAATGCAGACAATAGAAAAATAACACCTTGCCTGTGATAAGTCCCTTGGCCATCACAGCCAGAATAGCTTGATCTAAAGCTCTTTAGAACATGTCTTTAATGACATAGCTGGTGGGTAAGTATTCCACACACAAGGTCAACGTGCTGTTGTGGCAAACTGCACAGCAACAAAAGAAAACTCACAGAACTGCACCGTTTCCCCAGTGTCTTTGACAAGTAACTTCTCTACATAAATGCGATACAAAGAGCCACTGAATAGACTCAAAATATAATCCAGTGTCATTATTTCAAAACATTCTTCAGCAGAGAATACAAAAAGCAATGTTTACAACCAAATAGCAGGTAGGTGAGCCTGTCCAGTGTGAATTTTGAAGGACACTGAGAATATCAGAAGCAACTAATGAAATAATAAGGCTGCCAGCATCGTGACAGCATAAGTAGACTTTGCCAGAGTCCAGCCCGTTCCACCCCTTCCTTTGGCACTGCTGGGTAGTGTGCAAGCACAGCATCTAGCCCTTCCTTTGGCACTGCTGGGTAGTGTGCAAGCACAGCATCTAGCCCTTCCTTTGGCACTGCTGGGTAGTGTGCAAGCACAGCATCCAGCCCTTCCTTCTGCACTGCTGGGTAGTGTGCAAGCACAGCATCCAGCCCTTCCTTCTGCACTGCTGGGTAGTGGGGCAAGCACAGCATCCAGCCCTTCCTTCTGCACTGCTGGGTAGTGGGGCAAGCACAGCATCCAGCCCTTCCTTCTGCACTGCTGGGTAGGGGGCAAGCACAGCATCCAGCCCTTCCTTCTGCACTTCTGGGTAGGGGGCAAGCACAGCATCCAGCCCTTCCTTCTGCACTGCTGGGTAGGGGGCAAGCACAGCATCCAGCCCTTCCTTCTGCACTGCTGGTAGCGTGCAGACACAAGAATGGGAATCACATCAGGCAAAGGGTGCACAAAGTAAATAACAGTGACCAACTGAGCAGCGGCACATGCTTCAGCCTGGAAATCTATAAAAGAAACAGAGGTTGATAGAGGACCCCAGTGCTCAGCTCCTTGAGTTCATCCAGTACAGTCATGCTGCTTCTGCCACGCCAGATCCTTGGGAAAGAGAAGTTCCCAACTGACTGTCCTCCCAGTGCAGCACAAGGGGAGTGCAACGCTTTAGTCACAGAAACCAAGGAATGTTCATTTAATAAATGTGTGGTTTTGTGTGTGTGAGAGAGAGAATATAGTAAAGTCTATGGAGCTAAAAGCTCACAGGTTCAGAACTGTAGGGTATCTGCTATCTTGTGTTACTCATTTCTAAGCAGCAAGATCAATTCAAATGATTTTTTTTCTGTGTAACATCATGGTTGCTTCTGCAAAGAATTTCTCCTTTTTCCTCTAACTCAAACTTGATTTCCATTTACTTCATTCCTTTTTGTTCTCCTACCTTTTTTGTTCAAGTTCATTATTTTCCACTTGATGCTGGTTTTGTGCCTGCCATCGTTGCAGATTTTATTGTTAATAATGAGTAAAAACTCCAAGTACTGCTGAAATCCAGTCAGTGATGCAGAGCAATTACAAGATGTAAATTACTGACTTTATTCTTTTACTAGTTTAGCTTGTACCATTCACAAAACTTTGTCTCATTAAATCTCCTGTTTTCAACAACTGATTCAATTTATATGCTGTGTGGTGGCTATTGCACTGGCTATTGCTACTTTATTCCACTGTTCTTTTCTGTCCATGAGCTACATCTTCTCTACTTGGGATGAAGAGAATACTGGAGCCTGCTTTCCCTACAGCTTGATCCTCATGGATGGCTGCAAACTCTCACTAAAGGTTTTCATACAAATCTGGCATTTGTAAAGGCCTGCGTCTTTGTGGATAATCTAGAAGCTAACAAAGGATGAGCCCACATAACATTAAAAATAGAATTATAAAGTCTTCCTTACACAGCGAGTAAGTTTTGCAAAACTCATGTCAACTTCATTATCCTTTAGATACCCATTCCATTACCTAAATTGGTTGGGATCAGGCTCAAAATTCAAGCGGAAGCACACAGATATAAGAAAATACAGCCATGTATTTCAGCCATGGACAGGGAGAGCATGGCTGAAAGTGCCTCACTCCTTTACAGAACCAGGCTGAAAAGATCACTGACATTACTGTGAAGCTCTCACCAGTTTATTCCCACCTCAGGGTAAATGGCGAACATGCGTAGGAACAATCACAAAGTAATGGGACCAGATCATCTCCAGTAGCTGCGTTTGTGCCCATGGTGACTTCAGCTGGAGTCTGCATGGCAGAAGAGGTGAAGTGTGGATCTCTGCTGGTAATACAGATCTGAGCTGGATCACAATACTGAAGCTCAGGGCTCCTTAGTGGCTTTTTAAGGATAAGGTTTTTCCAGCCTCCACTGGCTTTCATAGCAAACCAAAACCAATTGAAAACAGCCTTTATCATTATTTTTTAAATAGTGAAAGTTCATAAAAACAGTGCTTGCAATGAGTAAACTTGTTAAATATCTCAAGTCAGCTTTGCCTCAGACTGTCCAATGCATTGTTGCCTTATTAGCACCATTTTGTAAGAGGAATTTTCTTTGTTATCTTAACACAGCTCAAAAAAACCCTCTCTCAGTGCCTCTTCTATTCATGACTCACTCATAACGACACAAGTGACTCATGCTGTCAAATTACAAGTTATTACTTTAGAAAATGAGTTTTTTCCCTTCCTTTTGGGTAAAATATGACAATTTTCACTATTTTGTTACTCAGGACAGTTTCTCACTACTTACAGATTCTCAGAATTCTATTTTTGAATCAAAGCGTATGCCACAAAAGACAAAAGCATCTCCCACCTCTTGTCTCTTTCAAAGATAAATACATTTGAAACAGAACAATTGCTTAAAACTAGTTCCAGAACTTCAGAGGTTCTTTAACAGTAAATTGTATTTCAGTCATCAGGTTTTATCTAGACAGGTATGCTTGCCTTTTTTTCCCCTAAAGGTGCTTGTTCTAACCTATGAACAGTTTCTGGACCAAAATGGATGAGTAAGGATGCTGGTGTCAGAGGCAGCCTTGAGCCTTCTGCTTGCAGTGATGACTGGTCTAACTCTCCAATAAGGTTATGTGCGCACATACAACATGGATGGCCCTAGGTGGGAATTAGCTTGCACAAATGGGAATGGAATGTTTCCCGGGTCAGAGAACAGTCTGAAACTTTTTGTTTCCCAATAGCTTTTGTGTGAGGAAGCTCTTGCATCCTGATGTTTTCATCCAATTACTATCCCACACAAGCCCAATATTGCCTGGCTAATGCCCATTTAACTTCAGTGCTGAGACCATCACTGGAGCATCCTCCTATGAAATAGTATTTCTCCCTGCCCATCTCCCATTTGCCTCCTCCTCTCCCCGTTAGTGGATCAGTCTGGGGGACATCCTCCCCGATTACCTGCTGGTAAGAGTGGTTAAAGCTGAAAAAACCAAACAAACCCTGAAGCTCTTTCTTATGTATTCTTGTCTTTACCTATAAGAACATCCATGATTACAGGACCCCGAAGAAGCTTACACAGACTTCCTCATCCTAGCAAAGAGCACATCCTAGCAACCCACATTAGTATTTCCTCTTCTGCAAGAAAGATGGACTGATCCTGATCTTTTCTGGGTTAGGGGGAAAGCTAGATCCTAGTGGGACTCTATACCACGTATTTTCTAGGCATCACCAGTTGACCCTACATTGCCATCCAGACATTGATCAGGGGCTTTAGAAAGAAAATTAACTGCTCCTTGGCTCAAACATCCTCCACGTTGGGGTATTCCTTTTGAATCTGCTGCAGTTCGGGCTGCATCACTGAAGTCTGGCTCTAGGCCACATGCTGCCTTTTCTCACATGGACTCGCTGCCAAAGGCAGCATTCAGAGAACTATTCTCCCTGCCATACCCATCCTTGCTTTAAAGCCTTTTCTCCTTTAAATCCATCAAACTTATTGCCTTTGATATATTATGTTCCTGGAGAATAGAGTCAATTCCTTTGTTTGACTGTTCATTACATTTCCTCTTAATGTGTTTTAATGTTTCTTAACTTCCCTGCTCCTGCACTTCATAGGTCAAAATTCAGCCTTGATGGAAACAGAGATAACTTTGAATTCAAGCAGCTTACAGATTTCTTGTCAGTATTCTGTTTCTGCTACTCTCAACCCATTTGGTATTTCCTCTATTCATTCTGCTGCTTCCCCTAGGAAATCCAAAGCCCTGTACAGTATCAGTGACCTTAAAAGTGATATTGCTGTCCATAACCTGATTCCATGTTCAGATGTTCCAGGTCAGGTGGTAAAACAGACTCAGTCCAGTGACACTGTAGTAGCAGAAGCTGGACACCAGCTTAACTACAAGGGTTAGGCAAGCTCTGCAGTACAAATAAACAGCAGTTTACACCAACTCTGTTGAGGTCTCTCTTTTCCTTTGGGAAGGATGATGCAGAAGAAATAGCTCCTAAAATCCTTGGCCTTTCTTTGGGATGATCTCAAGATACCTGATACATGTGAGGCAGCAACTTACTAGGAGGCTTGCCAGGAAAAAACAACCAGCAAAAGTAGATCAGCCTCCCCGAATGCAGAGATACGTGCACATACCATGCAGCTACTGTAGCCACTGGAACATCTGGCTTGGTGCAGTCTATATTTAGAAATAAAGCTTTATAACATTAAGATGCTTAAGAGTTCTTTTTCCACTGGAATATGGCGGTCAACAACAAGAAGAGTAACTCCTGGCAGTAGTGGAGTTCTAACACAAAAGGTGAATGTTTGGGGCTGCAGCTTCACATTGCTTATTTGCTCAATGAAAAAAAAACGATCTCTTATGAAAAACACAATTAAAACCAACCAAACAAAAATAATGAAAGGTCATAACAGCGGCAGTGACCATCCATAAACACAACAGTCTGAAAGCAGAGTTATTTATGCTAAATGCTAAAGTAAGAGACGTAACATAGTCCTTTGGACTAAGCAGCATTTTAAAACATAACATGGCAACTGCGAAGAGAGAACTCAGGAAAAATGAATGATTGGGTGGATTATAAGCATGCACACAGCATCTGCCAAATGGAAAACAGCAACCGCATCTCGCAGTCTGTTTAGTAATTAGGGTAAAACAGACCCCAGAGCACTGAAATGGAGACAGTTAGCACACTGAACAGGGAAACAAGACGCTGTGCTGAATTGTGAGGACGTTATAAATTGCAGGAAATGGTTCATTAATACAAAAAGCTCTGGAGCAGGCCACCTGCAGTGGTAAACACAGTACCTGTGACAAAAATAGCTCCCAAGAGAAAAAGGACAAGTAGGATGAGGGAAAATACAGAAAATGGCTTTCTGGTGGTAAATTCACAGTTCAGATACAGTGGTGATAAACTCAAATGAAGGGTAAAAATCAGTTTCCCATCCTCGCTTAATTTTCACAAGCTTCAAGGGAAGAACTCAAGAAACTATCACCAAATCTTGTGCCTCACTGACACAGAGTTGTCTCATTGCAGCTAACAGCAGAAAAGTGAAACCAGATTAATTCAAAGTGATTTCTTTAAAATTTTGCCAATAAAGCAAATAACATAAGGAAGATTTAATGTTACCTGAAGACCTTAATCCAGATAACCACTACCTCATAAATTCCCTTTTTACCAGCTTAGAAGTTGATGCATTTCGTATGAGAGGAAAGTAGGGGGCCTGTGTTGAAGAGAAGATCAAACTGGATTTTAAGGCCAGCTATGACCTTAAACTTCTAACTGAGACAACAAAGAGAAAGCTGAAAATGAATGGTTATAATTGAAACACCAATACTATACAGACCAACATAAAGCTAAATACATGAATCAAACTTCAAGTTTCTTTACCAGGAAAAATACTTAAAGGAGTTCATTTAGAGCACATACGTTGCTTATCAACCAAACACAATCTCCAGGGCTTCTCTAGGTACAGCTCCTACCTCAGGCTGTTCCGCTGCAATCACAGGAGAACGATGAGACCCAGCCTGATGTAGGTGCAAGCAGCGTGTCACAGAAGCAGCCAGGAAAGGTGCTGTGGAACAGCTTTGCGAAGTCTCTCTGGAATAGCTAGCTGTATACAGGAGGCACACTGCTGGCAGAGATCTCTGGAGACATCCTGCGAGGAGAGGCCAAGATGTTTAGTACAACAGAGGTACACATGCTCTGCTGCACCTCGCTTCCTGCTCCTGCAGGAATGAACCGCGTGGTGCCCACTGGCAGCACAAGCTGCATCTGTACCTGGGTACCCATGTCACACAGGTCTAAGCCAGCAGCTGAGACCCAGGGTTTACAGTAACGTACTTCAAGACACAGTTGTCCATACACTATATTCAGGTTTATTTTGCAACCTACATACTTAGAGTTGCAGCTATACTATTAAGCTGCTAGGGGTTGCAAGTGCCTGTGGGTAGCTACAAATACCTCGTTGTTGAACTGCTCTAGCAGAAGGCACCCTGTGCTCCTGTGCTGCTACTGCTTCCTCAAAACAATGCAAAGCAGGTCTTTGCCTTCAAGCTTTACCATTTTTCCTCAAGGCTCTTCCCCTGGCATTAATTCAGGAACCTCATTTGTGCTCAGTTTGTCACAAACACAATGCTAGCCCAGAGTTTGCTGATAAACCTTCATGTACATTAACAAACATGGCCAAGGATGTTCCCTAGATGTGTCTGTACACCCTGATTCTGCCTACAGCACAAAAGAGGATTTCAATGGGCACTGCCTGGCTGCCTTCCCTCAGGAGATCCTCTGCCTGAGGCAACAGCTGGAGAAACGTGACTTGGCTGGACCTTGCTCACCTCCAGCTGTACCTTTAACAGGTGAAACTGGGAGGAGGAGGCCCCATAGAAATCCCCTGAGGACAATCATGGAATGGTTTTAGTTGGAAGGGACCTTCAGATCATCCAGTTCCAACCCCCCTGCCATGGGCAGGGACACCTCACATTAAACCATGTCACCCAAGGCTCTGTCCAACCTGACGAATGACTGACACATAGATACCTTATGAATGAACGTATCAGCAACCAAACAGGGAAAAGAATGATGCCTTTATACTAAATGCATTGATTAGCAAAGAGCCTGGATTAACACCTATAAAAGATAAATTCTTCATGTAAAGAAGTCAGCAAACATGTTGCTAGGAAAACCTCCTTGATCACCACCAGATGATCCTGCCCCCTGATCACAACTAACTCTTAACTGAAAAGGTTGGCTCCATGTTTTATTCATCACCCACCTTGCACGTTAAGGGGGGAGATAACGATTATGCTTCTTTTGGGATGTTACATTAGAGAACAGGTTGGCTTGAAGACTAATATTAACCTAGCCTTGCTAATCTAATTAAGTAATTCCCCGTAACGTGGCTGTTAAACAACTGTTGACAGGCAGGAGGCTTCTGGATGCAGCAAGACAGCCCAGGAGAGGCAGTTGTGAGGAGGCCTGGTGGCTGTAACCGGGGGAGCAGCCTGAGCTACCTCACCAAGCCCATGGGGTTGGCACTGATTTCCCTTCGGTAGCTCTGCATGGGGACACACAGCAGACCTGGAGCTCACCCACTGTTAGAGAGCTCTTGCAGACATGGTAATTCTCTGGAATTCTAATGATACCCTTATTTTTTGTGTAATGTTTCAGTAGGACACTATTAGTCAGTATTTAGGATGATACAGTATTAATTATTAACCATTTCCATTGCGCTTCCCCTGTTCTGAGCACCCAAAGGGCACCCTCCAGCCCTCCTGTGGCACCACATCTCCCTCACACCCTCCCCAGATCCCACAGCGTGACTGGGATTTCACCATTATTTCCTTTACAGACAGTTTCCCTTTTCGTCCCCACTCCTTGCAGACCTTACTGCTGAACACAGCTGTACCTTTGAGCTGACTTCCCTCATTCAGGTTCACAAGGCTCCAGGTGTGCGTGGATTAAAGCAAGCCCCAAACCCCTCATCCCAAGTACCTGCTAAGACATTTCCCCCTTCCTCCTGCTCTACCCCAGGGCTCCCGCCCTCCGCCTCAGCAGTGGCTGTGCTGTGACCATCTGAGTTTATAGTGCTTGCTTCCATTTTCAAAGGGAAAAATGTCTTGGAATGGGGTTTTCAACGGCACTATGTGCAGCTGCAGAAAGAAAGGCTGTTCCCATGCTAAGGATCAAACATAGCCACTTCCAATACAGGTTGTTTCTGCCATGGGTATTCAGAGAGGAAACCCAAGGCACCAAGGATACTTTAAGTCATTTACTCAGCCATTTCAGCACTCATGGGTTGGCTTTGATTTTTCTGTAGTCTGTGAAGCCCATCGAAAGGAAAACTTCAAGATCCACCATGCTGTCACACACTTGCCATTGCGGGCATGCACCCAGTCCTGCTGATACCAGGGAAAAAAGGGTTAACATTGTGCCTGCTTGCTTAAGCAGTCGCTGTGCTTGGTGAAGCAGAACCATAGGAGTCAAAGTTGCTAAAATGGTGAAGCAGAATTGTAGGAGTTACAGCTGATAGGCAGAATTGTAGATGAGATTCATAACTTAACATTTAAGACATTCTTGTTTAAATAGTATCCATAGAAAGAAAAGGAACAAAAGACAGCCAGAGCAACAAAATTTGCAAACTTGACAAGTTTCTGCTTTAAGATCCATAAAACCGGCTTGTACCAAACCTGAGGTTTGGACAGGAGCCGAAACCCTATTGAGTCTGCATGAAGGCAAGAGGTTACTTGTGGTTACATGCGCCTCAGTGCTGAATAAAAGCATAGCTACTTTACAACTTTAATGAGTTGTGGAGTCTACCCACGTATCTCTGCTGCTGCCCCGGAGCAAAGCCAGCGCTCCTGCTGCATGTGGCAGGACCAAGGTTTGGGTCCAAGTGCAGCATGAAATGTTTTGTTACCTGATAAGAAAGCAATTCAACCCACATCAGACATTCATGCACAACATACACGTTCTCAGCAGCCCTTCTCCCATGCAGCAACACTCAAGAACAAGCACTAAGTGAAAAGAGGAAAAACAGCATTAAATGCAAAAAAACCCCAAACCTCATTTTGTTACCTGGTAATGAAGAAGTTACGGTTTTGATAATCTTGAGTTTAGAACTGCATGCTGCAAAGAAAAGCACTGTTTCCCTACAAGTTCACAGACTTTGAGGAGATGGAGAAGGCTGGTACATGAACCATGGGGATCAGAGGATGAGGAACAGGCAACTTCAGACAGAGAAGGAAGGCAAAGTGATTTTGAAAGGCTCAGCAGAACAGAAGACAACTGTGTTATTGTGTTCCTGAAGGAACTTGATTCATCCTAATGCTAAAAATCGCACCTCGAGATCGGAGACCCCTGCCTACAGAGAGCCTTACTCATGGAACACACACAGTGAAATCAATCTATCTTGTGCCGTTAAACAAGAGGCAAGAGAATGTAAGAGCCAATGGTTGTAGATACAGGCTGTTAACAGGAAACACCGGTTTCACTGGTTGAGAAGCATGCAAGTGGAGAGCTGGCAGCCGAGGGTGTGCTGGCCCTGTGGAGCTACCACCCAGCACCCATCGCTGTGTGGACATGGAATAAACAGCTATCTCAAGTGCATGTGTTCACCGGCTCCCTGCATGCTGGGTGAAGAACATCGACCTGGGGACAACTTTAGTCCATTGTTAAACAATAAACTAAAAAATGACCTTTACACTGGCAGCAAAATTGATATCCCCAAGCCCCCCCCCCCCCCCAGCAGACACCTGACGGACCGCTCCAGCTCCTAAAGGCAAAAAACCTCACTACTGCCTGTAGCACGCTGGATCCTGACCCGTACCAGCTCCCTATTTCACCTTAGGGTTTTTGTTAGCTCCCCTCTGGCTCTAGCTTTTGCAAATCACAGGCTAGGCTGAATGGGAGAGAAAAGGAATAGGAGAGTAAAACCTTTCTTGCAAGCATTTCCGAAATGCTGACCACAGATATTCCTGCCCCTTTCATTTCTCTCTGAAAGGAAGAGAGGAAAGATGACATCTTTCATTAAAAACCCTAACGAAGAGTGGGAAGTTTGAACAAACCTGGAAAATGAAGAGCTGCTTCTTCAGCCCCCACTGACTGCAACAGGAATTGAGGATGCTTAGTGAAACCTGGGAAAAGCCCCTGACCACAAATACTACATGAAAAGTAATAATATTTAAACACTTTACATCATCAAAATTGTGAATGTAAAATCATGACTGCAAGTACGGAGGAGCAGTAGGTGAAATACAAATCATACAGTCCAGTGCTAAACTGCAGAGCTCAGCTCTGCACCAAGGCCACTTCCTCCCGGCTTCCCCTCCTCCCTGGGGAAAAACGACTGCTACTGCTGAACCCAGGACGCTAGCCAAAGAACAAGTCCATCAACAGCATACTAAAGGAATCTTCCAAAACTTTATTAAATAACACAGATACAACTCATCATTATTTACATCCAAATTGTCAATTTTCAGTAGTATTAGCGCGTAAGGCACAACTCCAGAACCAGCCTGTAAGTTACACAAGACTCAATATAATAACATGTAAGAACATTGAGTTTTGTAATACTGTGTGAAAGCAAACCTGTATGCCATGAGCAACGTCTGCACTCCACTCCTCTGACTACTTGCCTGCACAGTGCTGCACACAATGTATTTGCATAAACTATTTTGTTACTTGAAGGAGGGCAATTGCCATCACTGTTATTATGGTCCTTAGGAGAGACACCAGCATATTCACAATTCAGACTGCAATCCTTGCTGCATGTAAACAAAGTCTTTGCTGATAGCTGCAAAATCCTCTTTATGGATTCAAAATTACTGGGATTAATATTATAATCCTCAAAATAATAACCCTACTGCAATACTTCTTGTTTTCCTTTTTTCCCCTATCCTCAGGGAAGTACCTTAGGAGTAAGAACTGGAACTCAGTCTTTCCAAATGAATTTTACACATAAGAAAAAAGCTCAAGTCAGCATTCCTCACTGCCATCTTGTTTAGAAAGCAAACTACATATGAGCACACAGTGGTAACTGCCGGGGTGAGCACAGTACTTTCTGGTGCGCCCAGAACTGTGCATTTTATACCTGTCTGTCAAGAAGAAAACCAAAAAGTCAACCAAAAGACTCCCACTTTAATACTTAAGCAATTAAATCCTATATTGTATTTTACAGACTTACAAATAAGCACTTATTAATAGGCTATTATGGTACTGGGCAGCTGAAAGGAAGATTCTGGGTGCGGCTGTATCTGTTTGTACATGAATACACCTGAGAGGAGCAGACTGAACCAGCTGAAGAGGTCACTCATTCCAAGTGTGAAACAAGCCACTTTCCAGTGCACCAGGTGACCAGTGGTAATAAAAGGCGGCTCAGTTTCTACGGAGGTACTTTAATGTGAGAAACAACCTATCTGAAAGTATTCTATCAGAACACAGTTAAGATAACTGCTTTCAATTAACCAGAAGAAAGGCCCACTTCAAAGGCACATGCTTTCACATTCCAGTCCAAAAAAAGTGCTTACAGTAACAAGACAGGAATACTGCAGTTGTACCCAAAGGAAGCCGCACTACGAGAGCTTTGGTTTTCTTGGTTTTTGTTGTTGTAAAAACAGCTCCAAATTATTCACAGTTTTTCCAGCATTCCTAATGTTAAACCAGCACATTATGGTGATGAATCACATTGTAAGGCTAAATGTGAGAACACTTACCAGTGCAGTACATTCCTGAGTCTTTGGAACTCAAAATAAAAAATAGCTCTTTGAAATATACAATCCCTTCAGAGTTTTGGCTCACATTTGACCTACTTTTCTATTTCCCTTTTTAAAAAAAGTTCATCAAAATTTTTTACAAAAAAACCCAAACAAACAAAAAACCCCAACATTTTTTATCTCTATCATTTAGACATAACCTCCAGTTGCTTGAAGACTGCAAGAAAGCTTAGCATAAACTCGGCTTCTGTCCAGCCAGCCTTGTCATCTAAGTGTAAAACAGCAGGTAAAGGAAGTTCCAAAGAACTGAACACTGACAAAAAAAAGGCAAAAAAATCCCAAAAGCTCTAAATACATATTAAGAAAAGAATCCAGTTCCATTCCAGAGATGAATTACAGCAAAACTGTGAAAGTTCTGACAGTCACAGTTGTTAAAGGCACTCATTTTTGTATTTTTCTGCTTTTCCAGCCCTAGTGCACAAGGATGAGTCCTGCTGCCCCTAACGGGAACCATAGCCTGTGCTCCAGAGCGTGGGTGATGGGCTTGTTTTCCAGCTTGAGGACTGAGGACTGGAAGGAAGCACAGGTGATGCAGAGAAACCTAAAACCCGGGGAAAATGAGAACAAACCCAGTCAGACTCAGGAGTGGTGGAAGTAAGAAACAAATAACTGCTGTTATCATCTGCTGAAACACCTGGCAAGTGACTCTAATGATCTGCTCAAAGTGAAATAACCCCTTTACCTGATGGCCTGTTAAGAAGACATCTTCTATGTATCACAATTTTGTAGTACTTCCTAGTAAGGATTTTAATTCAAGAATTAATTACGTCTGAGGGGGGCACAACACATTTCACCTTGCCAAATAACCCTGAATTTGCCTTATTTTATCTGGAGTATCAGGTACATGTATTTGTAAGCAGGACTGCAGCTCACCACAACTTGGATGCAGCTGTAATAGTGTGGATTTTGTTTTAATGGCCATTGTCTATCACAGGCCTGTCAAGTGAATGGGTGTTTTTTGCATATTTCTGAAAGAGTTTGATTCTGCAATGCTGCACACAGGTAAAATAGGGAATAAACATGATTCCAAAACCACAGCTAAAACATGACTGCAAGATCAGAAGTAGTGAAAGAACAAACTGTTCCCCGAGCAGCACAACCAACTCCTCCATAGCCCTGTGTCCTTCGCCCCCTGCCCTTGCCCTTCCCAGTCTCTTACAGCAGCCCCAGTTCACAGTACCTTCCAGCACGCTGACAGCACCAGTGATGCAGAGCGTGCCACAGTTCAGTAGGAGCAGAACTGTGGATATCTCTCCTCTACCCATCCAGTGACTGCAGGAATTCTTACACTTTCAACCCATTCCCTATTTCCAGGATGGCTGAAGTTGGCTGAGTGTTTCACAAGAATTAGCAGTGGGTAAAGGGGAGGTTGGGGAGTGGAGCAGAAGCAACAAATTTCATCAGAACTGGCACAGTGCTGCTTGTAATATAATTCAGTACAGAGCCTCTCACAGTCATACTTCCCTGTGTTCAATCCCAACACAACAGCCAGAGTAATCAATTCATTCAGTCAGAACTGGGTAACAGCTGCTTACTATTATAGGTGTGTTGAGGAGTGGTCCCTGGGGTAAATGCTGGATAACTGTGCTCTTCTTTCGGTGAGAAAACTGCATGATAGACTGGAAGACATGGTAAAAAAGCCCAAAATCAAACAAAAAACCAAACCAACAAAATCATTTCTCATGGCAATTATCGTTTTGTATCTTACAGCTAATGCACTGTAAGTTATAGAAAAAATACCTGGCAATCTTTAGCTTTTCTTACCTATAACCATAACAGCTGTCCCTGCTACTAGTGCAAAAAGCGTGAAGAACATTACTTGGTAAGAATCAAGAAAGTGCTGGAATAGGCTGGCTCCATCTGCAGAATTGATTAAGAGGAGACAATACTGAGTTAAAAGAATGTTTCTTCAATCTGCTTTAAGAGAGCTGAGAGCTCTTAACTCAAACTGAGATAGACAAAAAAAGGGTTTTATTTACAGCAAATAAGTGTAATCAAATCAGGTAATACAACTTCAA
Organism: Neopsephotus bourkii; assembly: GCF_033783945.1. Lineage (NCBI taxonomy): Eukaryota > Metazoa > Chordata > Aves > Psittaciformes > Psittacidae > Neopsephotus > Neopsephotus bourkii. The sequence continues at coordinate 1,613,617 of NW_026901417.1, read as the reverse complement.
TTCTAGTGACTATTTCCAATGCTGTCTTTAAAAAATTTGCTAATAACAGTTGAAGGCATTGATATACAATGTCTTAAGTATGTTCTTCACTTTCCCACCCCCAAAGTGATGATTGGTGTTCAAATTAACAAGGCATGCTTGAGCATAAACAGAAGCAGACCAAAAACCAAAAATGCTTTCAGACACTTCAGCACTGGATACTGGCACCAGCTTGAACAGAATTATTTTGGGCTGACCCAAGAGGGAAATATGTTCAGCTTCAGTCATAACAAGGAATTGTATTCAAGTCCTCTGGTCTCAGTGAGCAGCCTACATGTCCATCAGAATGTTAGCTGCCAGGTCAGGTTTTCACATGCCAAATTTTGTAACCTCATGAACATTAATGGAAGTTAAGGGTTTAGAGATAAACTTACGTCTCACTGGTGCACTGGTTCTGTCAGTCAAGTAAATCACTGTCACTGGGATGGTGATAGACTGGTCAGTCACAGGACTAGAGACAGTCAGAGTGGTTGATAAGGATCCCTGGCTTGAAACTCTTGGGTCAGACAGACTAACAGTGTAAACTACATAACTAGGCAGCCCGTAGGATTTCTCCTTCTCAAAGGCCTTCACTCTTGGTGATCCAGATTTCACCTGCCAAGGAAAAAAGCCAACCTGAAGTAGACTGCTTGAGAAAGCCCAGCACATGCCCATCTTCCAGGCCACACATCAGAAATCCGTTACTCCCCAGAAACACAGAGCAGCTCGGCCTCAGGAGTCTTGGTTGGAACTTCACAGTGACACCTGCAGCACTAAACCCCTGTTTATTGTTATGGCTGTCCTGTTAACTGCCCTTTCTGTGGGCACGGGCTAACCCCACACAGGCAGAAATCAAAGTAGCCCTTACCGAGCTATGTGAGCCAGGGGCAGTCAAACAAGCATGTGGGCAAGAACCTACCCTAGATGTTGGGGATTAGGCAGACTTTCTGCTTCCCCACACATCCCAGGTAGCACACAGGAAAGCCTGACACGTTTCTACTACCCCAAAACAAAAATGAAAACTGAAGAGGAACACATTCCAAGATGAGTATTTCCAAATCATCTCAGGAACAATCTTGACATGGTAAAGGTGGCACAGAGTGTCTTTGGCTAGAAAGCTGCATGCAACAGATCAAAATGCTTGCAACTGTGATGTGATACTTTCCAGCAATGCACTCACCTCCAGGGTATCAAGAACTTCAGTGGCACCAAATATTTTCACATCAGAGCTGGTGTAATGATTGCTTAAAAGCATTTCCGTTTGGTCAGCATAAAACCCGGGATTGAATGGCACCTCAGTACTGATCTGCTCCCCAGAGAAGTGGCTGCTTTGGATCGAAGCTGTAACTCTGAGAGCAGTTCTACTCATGCTGAGATGCTTCAGCTGCTTGTCAGTGAGCCTGTGCATTGTGATGGAACAGGTGTAATGTCCTAGAGAAACAAAAGCACTTTTGACTGTTAATTGCTCATCTTTATGGATTTTTCTTTCATGCAGGGTGAGATTTCTCTAAAGATGTCTTTAGAAAGCTAAAAATCATCAGAGAAGAGCTAAACAAGGCAGCAAAATTCAGCAAACAGCAAGATCAGGAGCACACACAGGCAAACGAGACAGCGTGTCTGCTGGGCTAAGCATCAACCCAAGCACTAAACCAACTGGGGCACTTTCTGACCAAAACTAAACATCCTGATAAAAACATGGAAATGGCAGTTTCCAGTCACGTTTTATTTTAATATGCCATTGCGACTCAGTTCCGCTCTGAATGGAACATTTATGCTAAGGTTGATAGAAAAGCTTTACTGAAAACAAAATTTCACGTCCTATTTCATACTCTCTTCTCCTGATGTTATTAAAATTTTAGTCAGTTACCATCACCCCTTCTGTGGACACATGGGTTATTATTTAAAAAAGCTTCTTTAAAGGTTAGGTATTCACCATGGTTCTTGTTTCTTACAGGATCTATCTATTATTAACAATAAAGAGAATAAAAGAAATCCCAGTATGAACATATAAAGCAGAAGTAACAAGCAGCTCACGAGGTGCAGCACAGAGGCAGCCACTAGTATGCAAGGTAGACCAGTGTTTTACACAGTGGTACAGGGGCTAATTCACCAGGTAATTCATGTAATTTCATGGTGTTTTGGTTCTTTTTAAATCATGTTATAGTTATGAAATACTAACACATGGCTTAGACTTCCAAATTTTATTTACTTTTCCACAGTACCTGGCCATTGCCCCTCCTCTTAAGTCCCAGTTCAGGTTGCTTTGGGGATACACAGGCATTTTGCCTTTCGTAAGACATTACGGCACTTGGGTTGTGCAGAACAGTTTGAACACATACAAAGAATTCCTATACAAATTCTCTGTATTATTTGAATACAAAGAGTTCAAAATGTATTTCTTCCACCAGATTTTCACATTTACACCATTCCCCTCACTTAAATCACTGAGGTTAGTTCCATTGCAGTAACGACAGTGGCAGGGCTTTTAAAAGGCCAGTATCAAACAGAAAGCATAGTTGACTGCAGAACACCATTTGGTGAATACTAAAGATCCCTGGTACAGAGACATTAAAACTCATGATTACTTCTCTTATCCGTAGCCTGAACTTCCACTGTACTAATGGTAAAGGCACTGATGTATGGCAATAACACACCTCAAAGAGCCACAAGATGTTTACAGCTACAGATACCCAATTTTGGAATATCTGTCACCTGAGTGCTCGTTTGTACCAGCTCAAGAAGGAAGTGATTTATTTCCATAGTTTCACAAATACGGGGCCTGCTATCCCTTTCTAAACTGTTAGACACAAGGCAATCTAGTTTTTGTACAGTTCAGCATTCTGCAATACCCTCAACGTGCCACCTTAAGGTCCTTCCCAACCCTAACCATTCCATGCTTCTGTGATCGGACTGTCTCTAAATATAGGAGCAGCAATGTGCAAAATTAGGATCTAAATTTGCAGCGTTTCCCCCTCCCGCAAGACCACAATGTTTCTGAGTTTCTTCCTGGCTTACTACTACAATCCTGAGAAACACGTGAAATGGGCTTCCACTGGTTTCCAGCCTTCTCTGAAAACAAGCCAATGGTTTAGTCAGATAGAGCTGACACGTTAACTCCTCACTGCAGCCTGAGGTCCCGCACAGCAACGCTCAGAGGCTTCAGGAAGAGATCTGCTGGGTCAAAGAAGTTTGGACTAAACCATACCAGAATTCCAAGTGTCTGCCTGCAGCGTGGAATCTTGTCTCACCTGAAACTGCATCAAATCCAGGTTCTGCTAGAAAAATATCACGTGCTGGGAAGTCAAACACACCGTTGCTAAAACCTAGATGGCAGCTGATAATGGACTGCGGCTGTAATGCAGAAATGGCTTCGATCTGAGCAGGCGAGCACTCCCCTAAGGGGGGGAAATAATTTAATCTCTAATTAATTATTTAGAAAATAAAATCATAACTAATTCATTTTTAATTCATTAAAAGCAAAACCATGGCTTGAAATACCAGGTTATTCTGCCACCTTCTGAAACAGTTTCACAAGGTTATGATGATGTTAAAATAGCTGGAAATCACAGAGAGCTGCCCTGTTGCAGATCTGGTCCCAAAGAAACAGCAATTTTAGATGTTGTGGGATTTTTTTGACCGGAATAATCTATTCACAGGAAGCACTGAACTAGAGAGGATTTTCAGATCAGGCGTGGCTGCTGAATAACTTACATGAACCTGGGAATCTTGATTCATTTTCTAGTTTCTGGCAAGATAGGATTTTGGTAGGCTAATGGTTTACATAAGGCACAATAAAATACTATATGAACAAGTACAAAGTTTAGCTAAAACTAAAAGGAACTCCAATTAAACAAAATACATTTTATTAAATACAGGACATGACATGATGCTTAATCCTCACATTGATCCTAATTGCTGATAATTTCTGTGGAAGATTTAAGGATGGTCACTACATTAATCATGCTAAGGAAGAAAAAGTAACTTCAAGAAGGCAACTGGAATTATCAGCAACTTACCAGCTGATTGCTTACTAACTTCTCATATGATCAAAAATAACTCTTCTATTATCTACCAATTTTATCCGTGGTGAAATCTTAATAGTGCCCCAGAACAGCCTCCCAGTTCTGTAACATGGCCCTAAGATTCCACTAGAGATTCTGGAAAGGCACTCGAGGTTCACAGAGATCTTGCAACACGTTTCACAAACCCTTAAAACCAAACAACCCCCCCCAGACATCCCAAACCACCCATCACAAACATAAAACCACATACAAATGATTGCAGATTTCTTTTTCCATCATACCTCTCAAGTTTGTATCTCTTTCTCCAACTGAAATTATTACTTTGGAGGCTGCAACTCCCTGTAAGCTTGTTTTGACTCCACTTACATGCATTGCTGTAGTCCTCTGAGGTACGTTAATCAATACCTGAAAAAAGGATGAAGTACACTGCTACCAAAAACTACATTAACAAATAAGAATTAAGGCAAAATCAGATCAGGCTGGCTGTGAAAGGCACATGCCCCTGCATGGGGAACAGAAGAGAACACTCCGAGAGGTCACCTTTCTCTATGTGCAGAACCTGCCTTTGCTGGCAGTTAAACACAGTAAAACCCTTGTATCCAGCCCCCAGAAGTTAAGACACATAAAGCTCTAGGTCCAAATTTAATTTCAAAAGCACGTCTAGTGCTTATAGGAGCTGATAGCCTGAATTGTGTCAACAGCAGGACTGTGCCACAGGTAAGCAAAGTAACATAACTGAGCAGCTCTGCTCACTGACGCACAGTAACACTCCATAACACTTGCTGGCATCTCATCCTGCAGTGAAACTTCATTCACAAAAACAGCCACGCTCACAAACTGCTTAGCATCTGAAACAACTTAGCCAAGCAAAGGAATCAAAGTGTACAACGTCAGACCAGCACAGACTAAGAATAGAAACTATTACGCTAGACTTTCCTCCTTAACATCGACTGAAAAAACCCATGACGTTGTTTGGATACATACCAAATACTTCCATTTGCATTTCCCCTTTCAAAAGGAGGTTTCTAAATATTGATAACTAACAAAAACCAAAACCACAGAATGCATTTTTGGTGAGGGTCCCCCGAAGGAAATCAACCGCAGCAGTGCTGCAGGGTGTGCAGTGCCTCACCTCTCTGTAGGTTTTCAGGGATCCAGGGATCTCGTAGTAGATGGTGACAACACCGGCCTCCCTCGCCATGGCTGCACCAGTCTTGGGGTCGACCTGAAGCACGCTGCTTAGTGAGGAGCTCCATGTGCCCGGCGGGCCTGGCAACACACACACATACTGTTCAGCAAAGGTCACCTATAACTGCAACACTCATGAGCCCATGGGCGTCCCCACCACACAGCAGCAGGGGTACACAGAAACTAGGCTCTAGAGTCTGCTGTGGTGGGAGGCTGGCAGCCCAGCACCAGACTGACTCACAGTTATGCTGACAAAGCCTGTTACTTTGCCTGAGTCAAACACAGCAAGTGAAATTAGACAGTCCTAACTCTGCATGATTCCCATAAAAACAAGCCTTTCAAGCAAACTGCACGGAAATGTCTGGAGTCTGATACACGCAAATTCAATACAAGCAACATATTGCATGGTGCAATTAAAGTTAGAGGAGTTGATCAAGCCTATTTTTATCATTAACAAGAACAGTGACATTTGATTCTGAACAAACATCATAAATTATGCATTTTGTTTTCCTGAGAACGAGAACAAGCCACGCCGATGTCAAATTACAAAGCTGCAAAACCACAGCAGTGCAGCACCACTTACCTTCTTGGTTCAGCAGGGAGGTGCTCAAACAGAGGACGTCGCCTACCACCACATCCGTGAGCTCGGGAAAAATGGCATGTTGCACAGGAAGCGGGATGTAGTCTGCAATTCCACTCTGTTCTGCATCCCAGACTTTCAGCAAGGTCAAGCCAACATTTACAGTCCGGATTACAAAGGTGTTGTTTGTGGCTCCTTTCCCAAACTGGACAAAGTCGTCTCTACAAATGAAAAGCAATGCTTCTACATCGAGGCAAGTTTGCTAATTTTATTATCCCTACAACAAATAGTGGGTGTTTAACTCTCCTTAGGTAGCTGACTTCTTGTTTCCAGCAATCTCAGAATCACAGAATAGTTGGGGTTGGAAGGGACCTTCAAAGCTCATCACTGTCCCCTGCAATAAGCAGGGACATCTTCACCTAGCTCAGGCTGCCCAGAACCACATCCAGCCTGGCCTTGGTTATCTTCATTAAAGTCTGATAAATTGAGGAAAACATTAAAATATTTCAGGTGCTCCTAGCAAATTCCAGTTCTCATTCATTCTAGGCACTTGCTCAAACCGTACTGCAGTCAGGGATGCTTAAGCTCTAATCATGTAGCGTGTACCAAAATACCATCACTGCACTCACTGCAAATTAACTTGGGAAAACAGGATCATTTAGGATGCATCAGGGAGTGTAGTGATAGGACAAAAGGTGATGGGTTCAAACTAAAATCGGGGAAGTTCAGGTTAGATATAAGGAAGAAGTTCTTTAACGCGAGGGTGGTGAGGCAGTGGAATGGGTTGCCCAAGGAAGCTGTGAATGCTCCATCTGCGGCAGTGTTCAAGGCCAGGTTGGATGGAGCCTTGGGTGACATGGTTTAGTGTGAGGTGTCCCTGCCCAAGGCAGGGGGGTTGGAACTGGATGATCTTAAGGTCCTTTCCATGACCTTAAGGTCCTTTCCAACCCTAATTATTCTATGATTCTATGATTATGCTGAGGAAATACTGAGGTCAAAATTATGTATGAGAACTACTTCCTAATGTGGAGAACTGCAGAGCTTTAGCATGAGGTGATCTTTCCCTTTTCTCAGGGTGTGGAGAAGAAATTTGAAACCAATGTGCACCTCTCCAGCCATAGTTAACAAAGCTAAACCGCATGCGACTGCCAGTTCTGGCATTCCCAAACACACTGCCACACGGAGCACTGGGAAGCGCACCCAGTGCAGAGCCTGGCATCAGCAGCACCACAGAGGGGTGCAGGTCTGACAGACCAAAGCTGGATCACAGAGCAGCACCTGAGGTCAAACAGCAGCACATCTCTCGAGGGCTCATGGCTAGCCCTGTGCTGAAGCAGCTCTGTTATGCCTATTGGAAACTAGGGCAGCAATCAGGGACCTCTGCATGCTATAGAAATGTCTGCAGATCATTTGGGTGGGAGCAGAGAAAATCTTTCATTCAACCCCTTTTTAGTCCCCCGCTTTTAATCACGATCGCTATGTTCTAACTGCAAGGTGCTCTGCAGAAAACAAGCTACATTCCATTGGTAGTGATGGAATTAGTGATGGATTACTAATGACCACAGAAGGCTGATCCAGAACCTTCACCATCTTACAGGAGTGAAGCAGGGTAACAAAGCACAGGGAGGAGAGAGAAGGGAAATGCTGATAAGATCAGTTGTTTATATGGATGCCATCTGATGATTCAGAGTCACTTACAGAAGATTGTCCCTCAGCACATCCCGTGGGAGATCATGCTTATCTGGGCAATTTCCCGCTTACCAGAGAACATCCACTGCTAACTGGAACTCTTCTTTCTGCTACAGTGTCTCTGAAGACCACAGAGATGAAACCCTTCCTTTGCTAATCCCAGTCTAAGCTATATCTTCACTTGATATCTTTGGAACAATGCTTGCTCCTTGCTGTGGCTGGGCTATAAGTGTTTGGCCTTTTTCGTTCTCTGTAATGAACACCCATGACAGACACCTACCTGTTTGTTGCAAATTTGAGCACCGAGTTATGTGAATGGAAAGTATCTCCAGAGTTCTCATGAAAATGGACTGTGAAGGTCAGCGTCACACCCAGGGGGAGAGCCAGCAATGCCTCTTTGTTCTGTGTGTGCAGAACAGGACTCATGGAAATTCGTAGGTATGAGATGGGGCAGACCTGTAAAAACATCAGCAGTGAAAAGCACATTAATAACACTTCTTTTGATGCCTCTATAAAGTCATCTATAAGGGCTCTTCTTACGCAAATATCCAAAGCTGCTTCTATGAACCATTTGCTATATGCTGAGCCATCTGGTAGCTCTAAGACATGGAGCTTTTGTCATCAGCACATGTATGTCACAGAATCACAGAAGAGCTGAGGCTGAAAGGTGGCTCTGGAGATGGCCTAGTCCAGCCCGTCCTGCTCAAGCTGGGTTACCTGCACACAGGATCACGTGCAGGCAGGTCATAAGCATCTCCCAGGATGGAGCCTCCACCCTCTCTCTGGGCAGTTGGTGGAGTGTTCAACAGCCATCACAGTCAAAAAAATGCTGTCCTATGTTCAGATAGAATTTCATGTGTTTCAGTTTTTGTGTGTTCCCTCTCACCCTGTCACTGAGCACCACTGGGAAAGGTCTCCTTTCCACCCTCCCATCAGATATTAGTATTCTTCTCCAATAGCACTGGGAACTGAAGCAAGCAGTAATGATGTACAAACACACACTGCAGACTTCAGAGACCACATTACCATCCTATAAATTAGAACTCTTAAAGACTCCCTGGATACATAGGACCACAAGTGGCCCCTAGACTTCTCTCCCTGTAATTCTTGAACTAAAATGTGTGATTCATTCCCCAGTTCCTAGAACAGGAGTAAACTGGGATGTGTGTGAGAGCAAGGGGATGAAATGGCCACTGTTTCCCCAGTGCCCTTGCACCAGGAGAGAACGCCCAGGTGAAACATGCAGTTCCTAACAGCAAAGGTTTGCCGAGCAGAGGGAACATGAGCAATGGCTGCAAACCTGTTCCCAAGGGATCCCTACCAAGCAAAACCACAGACACTACAAACTGCTGCTTCTTGAACTGTCACACGGTGACCCCAGGACTTCCAGGAGTGGGAAAGAACAACACCAGTGGTCTTCCCTCAAGCTGTGCTGGGGTGGATTCCTGACCCACCCGATTGCTGCTGTGGCCAGGCCATCAGCCCCCAATTCTGGCGGACAGAGGTGAAGTGTGACAGACAAAAGCAGTCAGGCAGGGCAGCAACAAGTCCAGGCTGGACGGGGCTTGGAGCAACCTGCTCTAGAGGAAGGTGTCCCTTCCTGTGGCAGGGGGTTGGAACTGGATGATCTTAAAAGTCCCTTCCAACACAAACCAGTCTGATTCATGATTCTATGACCTGACAAAACCCAACTGGTCAGCAGGGTGCATCTGGTTGTCTCAGTGCCTCTCCTTAACCAAGGCAGAAGTTAGGAAGTGCTCCAGATCCTTTGGAAAAGCCTGGTAGGTTATCCAGATGTGCACACGCCATGTTTCTGCAGTAACACTCCAGTGAGGGAAGTCTATCTGAAGACAAAGACTTCACAACCGTTATTTGGTTTTGTTTTTTGAACAACATATTACTACTATTCTCTATTAACTTACCTAAGTTAAACACTAAAATTACCCAACAAAACCAACTGTATCTGTATTTTCTGTTACAGCTGCTGGAAAATAAATAATGGAAGAATATATAAAGCAAAACCCCACAAATGTATACAGAAAACTATTTTTAAAGCAGCCCTTAAGCCTATCTTGCAGGAACATCCCTTTAAATCTCTCATTTCTGACCTAAGAGTCTCAGCTAAAATGTAAAACTCTGCAATCTGAAAACATACATGTCAAAATCTAAAAAGGGAAGAACAAATTTGGCCTCAAGCAAATAGCATCTTTGGTGAATCTAAATTAAATAAATAAGTAAATGAAGGGGCTTATAGTATCAGTGTATCCAACTGTCTACTCCACAGGCTGACTTGATCAGTTACAGTATCAGTGCACAGCAGCATCTGCACCAGCAGCTGAGGTTACAAGCCAACAAAAACCTCATTTCCCTGACAGACTGTAAAGCTTGCTTTATTTAACAACTCAGGAACTTGTCCCGCATGGGACAACAGCCCAATTTTGTACTGATTAAACCAGTTGGTTACTGTTTGAGCATCTCAGGTTTTAATGTCTTTTCATTTAAAACCCCGGAGTTGGATACAGCTGGTGCAGACTAGCGCTTAGCTTGCTGCCACACTAAGCACACTGTCACTCCTTCCTCCTACCCTCCGCCTTGGCTTATGTAAGACAGTCTGGTTTTGAGCAAAGCTGAAGGTCTTGGTGTTAAATGATGCTGCTGCAGCACTTTGGCTCTTAACTGTGTATGGCTGTAAACAAACAAAACAAGAACTTAGGAAAGGAAGGATGGTGTGAAGGAGAGGGCTCTGTCTTTAAATGATCCAACAGATCCAAGTTCAGCCCCTGCTCTGTCACAAGTTTTTCTACATGATCTGATGAATCAGATCCACTCAAACTCTCAGTTCTTCTTCATCTGTAAACTGAAGGCAGCAGCAGTGTGTCACCTCCCAACAGTACCTGAGGTTAGAAATATGGTTTCCACAAAAGTATTACAGTCCTAACGAGTACAGGAAAACAAAGCAGGTGTACAAGATGCTTAACTAAGATAATTCCTGCTACAAAGAGCTCACAAGTTTAACATCAGAGTGCACTGACAGCACAGTTCTGCAATACCCTGTGCATGGAAAGGATGCACAAGGGGAGAATTTCACTCCAGTACCACTATGTGCTGACAAAATGTCATCTGACCCAACCCCAAACTCATCAGATGTCTTTCACTCAATGGATCCAGCAGTGAAAGGCAGAAACAAGGTCATTTGGAGCAGAGCTGCAGAAATTCACTGCCACCACCTCGCAGGAGTGGCATTACTGAAACTAAAGCACCATTTCTTTTTCATTGTCCAGCCAGGAGGGTAGACACACACACTGTACTACAGGTGAATGCTATGGCAAAAAACCAAGCCCCTTCACAGTGATTAAAACAGTTAAACTTAAAACTGATTTAAAGTCACTACTCAATTTTATGTCTTTCTCCTTTAGTCGGGCCATAGGAAAGATGCTGACAGAGTAAAAAGGGATAAGAGGAGGTGGAGCAGTGCGTATCTCAAGGCTCAGGTTGCCGGATGGAGACAGCTCTTGGCACAAGGACTTCTGAACAGAAACAAAGGACACGTGTTCACTTGTGCCTTACAGCCCAACCAGTAAGATACATCTGACTTCAACGTAACAGTGCTCAGCCATCAGATAAAGTTTTGAGGAATATGTTTCATTAACCAGAAAACTGCTGAGTTTTGCTACAGCTTCATCCTTCCCTGAAGCATCCCCATTTTAGTGTGGCCCAGACACACAGGGCAGCCTTGGACATGCTCCTTGCCAGCTCACCAAACACAGGCAACAGAAGCTACATCACTGCATCTGAAAAAATGCTGAGATTCTCCTTGTATGTAAAAGCTGAACTGCTGAGAAACAGCAGAGAAAATGACATTTTGGAGCACTGTACAGTTACCTGTCTGATACCTTGAAAATCTAGGGCTCATTTAGGTTCCTCCCAACAGATGCTGCATTTATATTCATTACTCCAGATGATACTTACCTTTTGCACACACTGAAATACATGTTCATGACACGAACATCTCTTTTTATTTGAACTTCTGCAATTAAAGCAGATGGTTAACAGCAGGGGCTGTTAACCATTCCTGCTGTAGTAGCAAAGATATGCTTCTAATGGAGAATGGCAAAGCAAGAGAGGCAATACTACCTTAACAGTAGCTACAATGGTCTGGTTGATCCCAAATGATTCCTGTGAAATCACTTCAATTGTTGACGATCCTACCAAAGAGCCAGAGTGAAGGAAACCTGTCTCATCGATTTTTACAACAGGAACGTTTTCTGGTCCATCCAGGACACGGTAACTCAGTGAAGCCACTCGGTCCCTTAAAAAACAAACAAAACAGCTAAATGAGCAAACCCAATTCACACCAATCTATTGAGCAAATCTGAAAGATGACTATTTGATGTGTGGATTTTTCCACATGTCCGCAATAAAAGCTGAGCAGCCTGTGTTCTAGAGTCTAGGAAAGAAAAGCTGAAGTCCTGATTCAAGCTCACTTCGAAGCAGTCTTGTCTGGCCTAGGTGTGTATTGTAGTCTAGCTCCCATCCACTGCCCTGCAATGTCATCATTCACTGATGTAAACTTGATTCCAGCTCATAATGGCTAAAGCCACAACATGCAGCTTCTGTGCTATCTGCTGTAAACAATATTAGAGGGAGATCAGTCTGCCAGAGCCAACGCTGGTATTAGACAGAGCCAGGGGCTTAATGAAGTGGATCCAATCAGTTTCTTGGAAATGCTTTTGTAGACAAGGTTAATTTCTGGAGTAACTCTCACCATGCATCTGCATATTAATGAAGTGAGCAAACATAAACTTTGATTAGGGGGCACCCCAGACATCAGCTGCTTCTGAGTGTCACTTCTAAAAGACCTGCGAATGAGATTTTCTCCTGCTCTCAGGCTCCTCCAGCTGAGACAGAAATACTCGATCCTAGGAAAAAAGCATTAAAACTGGATTTTAGTTGCCCTTTTCTTGGCAACAGTGTAATTGGGTTTAGTAGTTGAGTTCAGACATAAGGGCTCCAACATTGGATAGTGACGATAATGGGACAAAGACATGTACAGACTGCTCTCTGGCAACTTAATGACTGACTCTCAGAAAAACTGCTCAGAAGAGGTAGGAAATCACCATTAGGTGACTACAGATGACAAGGCTCCTATATAACTGTTTCAAAAAGGATGCTGAGTGACCATGGTCACTGGAGCTCCAGTGAAACTAAAAGTTCCCTCCCCTTAAAAAAGGGGACGCATCCAGTTCCAGGCCCTCACCCTATGTCCTGTTGTCGATACCTGCGCATTCTCTTGCTAGGAAAACCAGCCGTCAAGCCTGAAATGAGTCTGAAATGTCAGTCTTTGAAAACAGACTATGAAAAATGACTTCTCACTTGAAAAGGACATTTTAGTCTCAAAATCTAGTCATAGCCTCTGTACAAGGGCTACAGAGAATATTCCATAAAGCCTTGATGACCCACAAAAACTCCAGTGGAAATAGGCTACTGCTTCAACTGACTCTGCATCTTTTGAAGTATGGAACTAGAAGTTCAAATACTGAATTAATTTCCTAGCTACAGTCTAACTAATACAAGACTTGACAAAGACTGAGTACAGCTAAGATACTATTAATCACCAGAGAAGTCGTGTATGATACAGATGTACTGTGATATGCTTTTTAAAAGCTTACGTCAAACAGAATTGCTTTACAGTTTTGATAAACTGTTATCACAAACCAGAGTGTGAAAACTGATCACTAACCTGTTTGTCTGAAGTTTAATAAAGGAATTTGGTGACATTAAGATCTGCTCTGTTTCTGCTTCTGGAGTGATTAGATGAAGCTTTTCAAACACCTGCAAAATAAAAGCCATTTTCACCTACTGTTGTGTGCAGCAGGTAATTTATTTCCATTTATTTCACCTCAAAGCAAACCAACCCTCACAGAACTGTAACACACTTTTGTGCTTTACTTTGTATAAAATACATGGTGAAAAAGAAAATTAAACATCAGTATTTGAGAAACAGCAGCAAAGCTGTTTCACAGCTCTAATGCTGCTTGTCCACAAGACACTTCAATTTCAGGTGGTCAGCAACAAAAACTCACTCCCCAGTTTCATTCAGGCATCACACCTGTGTTGAATGCAAACCTCACCAGCTCGGGGAACTTGGAGGTTTCCAAACAGCAGAACGTGACACAAACAAGAGTAAGGGCTCAAAGATAAACCTAAGCTGGAACTACTCCTTTACATTTCAAATTCCTGACTTTAAATACAGACTCGAATTCAACTCTAAAATAATGAAACCATTAACCACGAGGAACATCATCATCATACCTGAATTTGGATTTCATCAGAGAGTTCTCTTGCCATGTTGTAAAACTGATTTGCTGCAGGATCAAGGACCTTAACAACAACTTTCAGGCCTGTTTTTCCCTTTACTCTGCCATAAACATCCATTGCAAAGTTGTATTTTGCAGGAAGCTGAAAAGAAGCCTTGAAGAGAAACACATTAAAGTTTTACTCATGGAAAAGAGCTGATGCTGATGCAGAGGAAAGACCAGACCCAATGCTGACAAGCACTCTTTGAGTTACTGGAACCAACATTATTTTCTCAATTCCCACCACAGGGCAGTTTCGTTTTCCCAGGATACACACACATGCACATACAAACACACACACGATTTACCTCACTGTGTCTTGTCTTGATATCCAGAACATCCCTCTTGGTGACAGACCAGTAGAAGGTTAATCCTGGCACTGCATTGCCGAATGAAAAAGGAGTCTGACTACTGGTGGTGCCCATTACATAAACTGGCATCTAGAAATACAGAAACCAACATTCTTGGTCAACTCCAGGAAGCTAACCAAACCTGCACACAGCAAACATAATTCAACTTCAAATCCACTGCTCATGAGATGGTATTTCCTACAAAGCAAACAGCTGTATGCTGGCTGTTGTATGTTACAAGAATCATGCAGAAGATTCAATCACCAACTTTGATGCACCCTCACTTGCTACGTGCTCTACATAAAGCAAGCACCAGTTTTCCATCAGGAAAGACAAGTGCAGTAATTCATTTGTCCGTTTGTAGCATCAAATCACTTCATCTTAGGTCAGTCAAACTCTTCAGTTTTCTAAATCTTTGTCTAGATGACCTCCCTAATTAACTGCTCCAGACATCAACTTCCCCTTCCCACTCTCCAAATGAAGACACCATAACACAGAAACACAAACCAGGGATCTTGCAATCCATTGACCTGGGACCAATGAGTTAGAATCAACAGCCATTTTGGAATGAGGAACGGGGCTCTTATAAAATAGAAGATAATTTGAACAGTATCTGTTGCTCTGGATATAGCAGACATACAGTAGATTTTTAACATACAAACGAAGAAAGTCTCCACTGCAAACAGAATGGAGAGAACCCTTCCCCAGGTTAAATGATGCTGCTTCAGCAGGCCTGAATATCTGAAAATCACTCTGGTGTGCAAGGTAAACTTGTCCTGATTTCTGTTGTAGTATGTTCAGCTCTGGAGCTTCTCCATTGACAGCACATTCATTCCTGCAGCAGCAGGAGTACCCCTCAGAGCTGGAGTGCTATTATCAGATGATCTGGTGGGAATGGGCACAGCCTGCAGGTCAAGATTTCAAGGCAATACAAGCTATACTCACAAATGGACTAACCTGTGTTGCAGTTTTCATTCGTGTTATTGGTGCATGAATTCTAACACCTGTGAGCTGTACTACTTCAACTTCCACTTTGTCCTAAAAGGGAGGAAGGGAAGACACTGTAAGCACTCATCAATTGTGAACTACATTTCACTTTCAGGATCTATCCACTGTTTTGACATTATACCATCACTATTGCTATGTCAGTTGTGCGTAACTTATCATGGGCAATACAGATGGACAGGACTGTAAAAAGCTACAAAAGCATTAACTCTTGATAGGCGTTGAAAAATCAGTAATAAACCCTGAAGGTAAAGGAAGACATTGACAGAATTAGAAGGAAATGTGAAATGTAAGCAGCAGGTAGGACACTGAAGAATAAAGGATGGTATGTGCAATACTCTGATGTCTCCTGCTCACAAATCCTGACATTCCTGATAGACTTGTTCCCATCCTGTACACTGAGAAGGAAAAGGTCAGACCTGGATCTCACTGGGCAATAGATTCAGCTTTCAAGTTCATTCTGCTTCCTGCCTCTGCACCAGGGCAGGCTGCTGCCCCACATTACAAGGCACAACTCTATTTATATATGTTTTTTAAATCACTTTGTCTCCTTTTGGCCCGTGGTGACAGCTTTCAAGCAGCAGAGCTTTGTGGTGTGCAGCAGCTGTCCTGCCTTGACCTCAGATGAAGAGCCAGAAGAGCTGGCCCAAGTTCTGTTGTCCTGAGTCTCATGACTCTCATGCCCCAAGTCTCAGGGCCATGTGCTTCCTCCTGTCCAGGCCTGCTCAGCAGCCCCCTCCTGCTCAGCTTGTAGGACAGATTCTGACAGAGTATCAGGTATTCATTGCTTGAGCTTCACAGATGGATTCAGACCACAGCACAGGACCATAGCTTTCTATATAGCCTGCCTATACCTTAAGAGACAATGTGTTTCTTAAGCAACAGTCACCTTCTGACTTTGGCTGGCATAAGATGCTGCTAAACTGTAATGTGATACAGGCAAGGACAATCTTCTGTTTTAGAAAGGCTTCTTTACATGGGCATTTCTAGATTTACTGATCAATTCTACATCTATCAGACCACTCAAAGGCCCCTAGGTGATCATCAGAACTTTATTTTAAGGTACAGCAAGATTTAGCTATATCTATATCATCTGTGTCAGCACATGCTGAAGTTCACAGGCCAGGGAGTAAGAAACACCGATTTCATCTCCTTAAGGAAAACAGTGAAGTACACAAGGTAGCATTACTAGCCAGGGACTACTCACCCCTTTTGAGCTAAACCCATGAATTAGAGAGTGCCTTTTAGCCCCAAACCCTATCATAAAACATTACCTGAGATACCACAACAAGCTTTCCTGTCTCTGCATCAACAGCTTGCACCACTCCTGTCACCGTCCCATTCCCGACCGCCACTCCTCTGACAAATCCCGTGCTGTTCACTGATGCAATCTTATCATTGCTGAAGGAGAAAATGATGTTGGACTGAGGGTGAGGGCCTCCTTCTGAAGTGATCTATAATGAACAGCACACAGAACAACTAAAATTAACCCATCAGACATTTCTTCTGGTTAATGTTACAGGGTACGTCCCTTCCCAGCACAGCACCATGATGTCTTCAGCAAGCAAAGGCTGTCTGCATCTTCCCAGGGTATCTATCTCAGGGGTTGTGTCTTCTGCACACTGGTCCTTTCATGATGTCAGGCAGGGAAATGCATGAGCTAAGCACAAAAGTGGACTATGTGCTCCATAGAACGCAACAGCCTGATGCTACATCCAGTCCAGACAGTTTCAGAACAATTCACCTTTCTCTTCACCACACACAGTACAGCTCTGCTCTGTGTTTCACTTTGCAGAACTAACCCGCTGTGCTTAATTTCATGGATGAGACAGATTCATTACCCCTGTGCTGGTATTAACATTGGAAAAGCTGAAACTCCCTTGACAAAATAAACATAAACCCTTTGATCCAGCAATACAGCAAAATGGAAGGTGCTCAAGAATGAAGCTTTTCTTGTTAGGAGCTGTGAACACACAGCTGAATTGCCAGCTGAGTATCTACTCCCAAAAAATAAGTCATATACATTGATTTTAAAATAGAAATGACAACAGAAAAAAAAATAGGAAAGATGCCTTACCTGAATTATGGCCCCAGTGATCACAGTCACCTTCCTTGGTAGCAGCCTAAAAGGGGGAAAGACCTAGAAACAGAGTTAAGGACACTTGTGTGCACACTGTATCAGTCAGGTGAATTATGTCACAAACCACCACATACAAGTGCAAAACTGGGTCTTCATTTGCTTAATTACAGTAGATTGAGCATGCAGAAACTTAACTCATCATGTGCAGTTACAAAAGCTACTAAATGTGAAGCAGACCATCAGCTGGGTAACTCGTGGACAGAATAACCTATTTTTTTCTGGTAAATTAATAACTATTCTATAAACTAACAATGATTTATTGTTCCTGTTCTATAAATTAACAATGTTTTACTGTTCCTATTCCATCATAACATAGATTTTTGCTTATTTTATCTGAAATTATTTACTTCGATCTGCTGTGGAGCAGAATTGATCCTTTGTCCTCTCTTGTCAGCAACAGTTGCCATAAGACTAGTCTGACCAACGGCCATCCCATGGACAAGAAAAGCAGCAGTGTGGTCATCAAGAGCTTCGCTGAGCGGGCTGCAGCAAGAAACACCATAAATTACACGAGAAACAAACTCAAAGGACTCAGTGCATAGCAGTTTTATCACTAAGTGATTGTCCTAAGCAAAATTTCACATTTCATAGAATCACAGAGTCCCGGACTGGTTTGGGTTGGAAAGGACTTTAAAGCTTATCCAGCTCCAACCCCCTGCCATGGGCAGGGACACCTTCCACTAGAGCAGGTTGCTCCAGGCCCCTGTGTCCAACCTGGCCTATATTTCTACATGTAGTATCACAAAATGGCTCTTTATAGCCTTTGTTTTATCTAAAAATGAAACCAGAGCATCAGTACAGATCAAACCTCTGCCACTAACAATTTCAGCAGCGTGGACAACAGTGCCACAAGCCTTGATTACATACCTTGACACTATGTAATGGAGTGTGGTAGATGCAGCAAAGCTGTACTGCATGGTGGTTGCAAACACACACACACTCTTCCCCACAGAACACAGAATGAGTTTTACCAATTCCCTTAACACTAAAATCCACAGTTTAGAAAGTTTTTTTCATTTTAATCATTGTGTTTAGAGCTTGGAAAATAAGGGGGCTGGAGGTAACAGGATGGTGTAGCCTGCCTGTTCCTAAGGGGTTAAGTAACAGGCAGAATGAGTCTGATAACATCAGATATGTCTTCAGAGTTTTTCACCTGACATTATTTGCCAAGTCACTGCTTCCAAGATGCATAAGGCTCCACGAAATATTACAGCATCTTGAGTACAGTCTCATTCAGCAGTCCACAAGACTTAGACTATTAGCTTAGGCAATTTTCCTGACAACCAACCATCTTTTACCATTTAAAAGGTAATTAAAACTTTACAAAACTAACATAAACAGGAACTCAGTCACTGATTACTACCACGCCTCTGGGGCAATACCCTTTATTCTTTTGTTGCTTATTCTGCCTATCAGTATATTTGCAGATTAATAAATAAAAAAAAATCCATTAACTTACACGAGTGAAACAATCTGAGATGCTGCCCTTAGCTTTAGATCCATCACAGCAAAGTACTTTGCCAGGAAAGGTTTCTTAGAGTCATCCAGAACTCTGACAAAAGCTTTAACCGTTTTCCCAATCTCCACCTGAAACACAGCCACATCCAGTCAGTTCTCATTTAAACTGTTCTGATTTATCAGCACCAACATTTTCATTTTATTTTGTATTACACTGTTAGCAGGGTATTAGAGCTCAAGCCCCAAGGTTAGATTAGCACTCGTTTTAAAGAGTGATCACTGCCAGCTGTGGTTACCCTCAACGGACATGAATTCAGGGCTTGCAGCTGGCAAGGGCATCATTAAAACACCCACAAACATCAACACTTGATCTGTGCGAGACCTGCCCAAGCTGGCCAGTGAGTGAGGTGGGCTTGGTAAGTTTTAAACCATGACATACGGAGAATGACCCTGGGGCAAAGCCTGCTCCTAAAAAGATTCTCTCATGGACTTAAAACAATAGGAGATGTAGGTGAGCATGTTCAGATAAACTATGAATTAACACTGCTTGTGTAAATGCATAACTTAGACTGCTGCCACACCAAACATGAAGAGACAGCATATACTGACAGACTTACAGCTCAAGGAAGAAATTTGGGAGGGGGATACAGAAACATGGGGAGTTTAATCTACTTCTCTGAGGTCACACTGGTGCAGCAGTGGTCCCATCCACTACATTGTGTCATCTTGTACATGCCTCTTTACATTCATGATCAGCACAAGGAATCGGGGCAGTCTGGATCAGGCAATATGGCTGGTTTCAAAGCTGTTTACCTTGTCAACAACTCGGACATACAGTTCCTGGATATCAGAGACATAAATTTCAGCTTTGGCTGGTGCAGGGAAAGCCAAACACAAGTCGTGAATCATCACAGTCACCGATCCTGGCAGCAGGGGATGCACCTGCAATGCCAAAAGAAAATCCTATTACAGCACTTCTCATTTTCACTTGTCTGTCATTCATAGGAGAAGATGTACACGTTTTCAGGGCAGACGCAGCTGGATGCAGAAGTCTCCCAGCCTTAGACACAGATAAACTTTCCACCAGCAGTAAAGCTGCTAAATGTATGTAGAAAGTATCATGCTACTGAGCTAGTGCGAATGGCCGCTGGGCAGCAACTGAACTAACAGATCTTAACCTAGCACCAGCAGCCCAGCATCCTGTTATTATCCTTCTGCCACCAGAAGGGCAGAAAACCACAACAAACCATTCAGAGCAATGAAACTTTTCTTAGTGGAGTGAAAAAAATCCTCAATAAAGAATTAAAAACAACAACCCAGGACAGAGACTATGGCTTCCAAAGCACTGGGATTGCTTCCCACATGATTCACACTTTACAGTTACTGCTTTGAGTCTATCACCAAATGTGGTGTTAGAACTTCCCAAGTAAGAGGATAATTGCAAATCAGGTATTTCCTTGATATGACTGTCATTATTTTATGGATTTTTTACACAAAGAATGGACACGTTCCACTTCTTCGAATACGAGACTCAAACAGCGAGAAGACCTCTGCTCACAAACACAGCCCCTCAGAACTCAGCACCAACCCCACAGCCATCTCCATACCCTTGCTCCAGGCCATGCATCCACACCTTGCTCACAGTCTCTCTGCAGTTCTCTTGCTATTTGCCTGACCTTGCCCCACACCTCAGGGACAATCCCGACTATTCTGCTTCCTTTGACAAGTCCCTTCCCTTTGGCCAGGGACAGCGCGGATGTTCAGTGCCCCGTTCTGTTCTCTCACCAAGAGATGAGGGTGAACTCTGAAACAAGGGGTGACGGACAGGCAGGCCCCTGGTTGAAAGGAATGCAGTATAATTCACAGCATTACTTGGCAGCACTTAGCAGCAAGAGCAGTGGGAAGAGTTGACATTTTGTGCTTTGAGGGCACACTCTAACTTTCGCCTCAAAATAGAAAAGAATATAAAGTTTCAATAAATGTCAGCTTCCAGAACAGCAGCAGTTCCCAAAGCAGGTGACTAATACAGGTGCTGGGGGCATATATTAGCACACAGTATGGAAAGCAGAGAAGGGATGTGGCCAGGAGGAGGCAGGCAGCATGACCACTGGGAGGAAGATGTGATGGAGCTCAGTTTGAGATGAGAAACCAGAGGAAAGAAGCTACAGGAGTGGAGAGCAGGAAGGGGAAGCAGGACTACTGCTTCTGTCCCAGCCACCTCTTCTGTTCTTATCTCCTATTCAGTGTCCAGTAGCTCCCCAGTGTACAGTCTATTGCACTGTTTACCACTAGTCATTCTATCACCCATATCCAGAAAAGCTCCAGTGTGAAAAACAAAGTAAGGGGTACAGAATTTATTCTTGGCAGCCCCAGTACAAAGTCTGAGAATCGCTGCTCTACAGAGCTTGAATTTAGTTTCTCAGAATAGTTTACTATCAAACCATCCTGTATTGACTTGACTCCACTGATAACTGCCATGGCATCAGCCTGGAACTAAACACAGTTTAGCTTCATCTCCCAGTGTAAAAAAAGCATAAAAAACTTAGTAAGAAGAAGATCAGATATAAACTCTTTAATAGGTACTTATTCTGAAAATCAGGATAAAATATTGTGACAGCAAAATATCCTGAAATGCCAATAGAAGAAGAATCTGAAGGTTTCAGAAGGACTGTCCTATAATAAATATTCTGATATCATTCTAGAAACCAACTAATCACTTCTGAATAATTCTGCCACATGATTTTTCATTTCGTGTTTATGAAATCAGGAACATTATACTGCAAAATGGGTAAAGAATAGCTTGGTACTGGCTTTATCTTGTACAGAGTATACAATCCCAGACTGGTTTGGGTTGGAAGGGACCTTAAAAGCTCATCCAGTTCCAAAACCCTGCCACAGGCAGGGACACCTTCCACTAGAGCAGCTTGCTCCAAGCCCCTTTGTCCAACCTGGCCTTGAACACTGCCAGGGATGGGGCAGCCACAGCTTCTCTGGGCACCCTGTGCCAGTGCCTCAGCACCCTCACAGGGAAGAGCTTCTGCCTAAGAGCTCAGCTCACTGGGAGCTGCTCTAAGGTCTCTCCTTCAGGAGCCTTCTCTTCTCCAGGCTGACCCAGCCCAGCTCTCTCAGCCTGGCTCCAGAGCAGAGCTGCTCCAGCTCTCCCAGCATCTCTATGGCCTCCTCTGGACTCTCATCACAACACTGCAGTGAAACAATTTCCTACACCTGAAATTACCAATGCAAAGATCCCCTGCCTGAAGCTTGACTGTGACAAAGAAATTCACTCAAGATTCAGCTATTTCCTCTCCATCTGCATGTACTTTTAAAGGACCGATAGTGACGAAATTGCAGCATGATTTTCAGACTGCCAAAAAGATATAAAGTAACAAAATATTTCACTCACCAAAGCAATACCTTGAGTTTCTTCATGAGTCACTCTTACAATGTTTGGAACACTAGTATTAATGAAAAAGTACCCAGAACCTTCTTTGATGAAAAGTTCTGCCTGCAAAACCAGAAAAGCATCCAAAATTAGACTGTAGCTTTCTATTACATTGCTAAAACTGGCATCCTTACACATATCGTACAATATTTTGACCTTTTTCTCCCTGCATTTAAAAAGCACCAGAATAATTCCTTACCTGAATGTCAGCGTGATTGTAAATGGAGACATCAGTAGGGCTTACTTTTACATCTTCAACTAGCATGAGTTCAATAGTGGCAGAAAGTGGTAGAAGACGTTCATTCTGAAAGAAACAATTCTAGCTATTACAGCAAACACTGGGAGTCAGAAAACAGGGCAAGCCTCTTGCATATGCAGGGAAGGGTGCTGAAAGCAGATGAGCAGAGAGCCAGAGCTGGGGCAGTTTATGCTAATAAAACATCTACAAGACCTAGTAATCGGCTCAGCTGCTAGACGTACGGTCATACACAGCACACGCTCTGGTACTCTGCAGCTCTGACCAAGACAAAGGCCAGTGCCTTAAGAGATGCAGCAAATTCAGTTTATCAAGTCTGACACAACAGACAGGGGATGAACTCAGAGACATGCTGTGGGTTCATACAAAAATAATACAGTGTAGAGACAGAATGTTTTCTTCTACTTCATGTTCATCTCTTTCAGATTCTTCCTAGCAGGCCACCAAAAGAAATTCTTCCTTAAGTGTAAGCAAATAAACATTGGACCAGATGCAAGTTTAATCATTCACTCATAACAACATTATCTTAGAAATGGAAAATGTTTTTGTAGAGGAAGTTAGTATTATGTACCCATTTCACCTAATTAGTAGAATTGCTTCCTTGATGTAGTAGCTTGTCATCTTTCCCTAATGACATAATAGGATGCTCCACATAAACATGCAACCATGACCAAGACATCTTAATATACCATCTATTAGATTTTCCTACCTCTTACAGACAGAAATGGAAATAAGTATGGACAGGATTGAAAGCAGAATATAGCAGCCCAGTTCCAATGCTTTGGAAACAAGCAAATGATCTCATTTAAAGAAACAACACATGAACCTATGTAACTGTAGCAGAAGTGGTATTTACAACTACTCTCCAGCTATTAAACAGATTCCTCCTGAACTTAAACACAGAGACTAGAACTTAAAAGAGCACTGGTGCCATTTCACATGTATGTATCCCACTCTGAAATGCAATAAACTCCTCTGAACTAGAGGCAAAGTTTAGAGAATTCACTTTTCTAATAATCTCTAAATGTAAGAAAGAACAGTGACTGTTAGTTTAATAAAGCTTTGCACAGTGAATTATGAAATGATGCATAGAATCATAGAACAGTTAGGGTTGGAAGGGACCTTCAAAGCTCATCTAGTACCAACCCCACTGTATTGAACACGAATATCTTGAACTAGAGCAAATTGCTCAGAACTTGATCTAGTTCATTGCAGAACCTCTCTCAAGAGAAAAAAGATACAGAACCAAGCATCTTCGCTGGCAAGGAAACTGCATCCCTAATTTTAACTAAGTCAAATTATTCAGTGGAAATGCACCTACAACATGCTCCCCAACAAGAACAGACTGGAAACCTTGCTGACAAGACAAGAACCCACTGGCAATACAGATCATCTTCCAAAGACATTGGCCATCCAGACATACTGACCATACCAAACTCAGACATACTGATAGAAATCTAGGGCATGGGATGTTTTCCATTACTAGTGCCCATCCTACTTGAAATTAATAATACTGTAACCTCTAGCTCCATATTTTACTCTTTGCCTCTGTTTCCACGGCACATCATTTAGAACCACATATAGTCAAAATCCACTTAAGTCCTGCTTAACCAAATGAAACAGAGCTTCAGTGTAGTGTAGCAGGATAGATGAAGAGCTAGTTACTTTGCAAGTCAGGTTGTTCCATAGGCTGAAACATGCCTTTATATTCAATTAGATAAAGTGACCAAAACAGAAAATTGCCATCTGTTTACATCTGCCTTCTTTCTCATCATCACTGCTTCTTGTTGTTCTTCCCTATGCTGAGTACCTACAAACTCAAGTATTCCGGGGAGTGGCTAATGACTTATAGTAGAGCCTAGACTTAGAGCTGGCACTGTACGTATCAGTCATCTCTCTCTTCTGTAAGATCAACATGAGACCAAGTAAAAAAAAAGTATTAGTCAGAACCCAGATTTTACTCATGGTCCATCAGGATATTAGCCAGCTTTTGCTTTGCTCATGCAGAACCTTTCTACCTGGTTTTGCAGTGAAAATAACACATTCACCTTCCCCAGTGACAGCTGCACTAAGCACATGCCTGCTTTAGCGAAGGACAAGCAGCAGATCCACCACTCTGTTAAAAAACCTAAATGGAAACAAACCCAGCTGAAACAATTCTTTGTAATCCCCCTGCCCAGCTGGTTTAACATGAAAAGGAAAAAAAAAAAAAAAAGAGGAATTTAATGTATTTGATATAGACAGCAGCACAGAGCACAGAGGAGCGCAGGAACACCACGGAAACATGGTAGCATGGATCTGTCTTCAGAATCGGCTATGGAGCTGCTTTATTTTTATATTACTATGCACTGAAGAAATAAATCCATAGGGACACCCTGCACTAAGCATCAGAGGAAAATGTCAGCAGCAAAGAGAGTTCTGGGTACCTGTGTTTTGACTTTCGCTGCCTGGAGATGGGACTGCTGGTATTCTGCTGCAGCTGCAGAAATGGTGGCTGTTCCAGACTCATGATGAACTGCAATAGTTTGTAAGCCTAGAACCAAACAAAAAGTTAAAGAAATCTGATTATGGAGAAGAAAAAGGTGAAATGTACACTGTTAATCTCTTCCATTATCATTCTCTTCCATTATCAATCCATATCCAAAGACGTTCTCTCTGAAGGAAGGCTCTAGCCATTGGGCTCAGTTTGCTCTCCCTGACTCCCCTTCTTCTTTTTCCCCTGAAGAGCGCACTCTTAAACACATGTTGAGGATAAGATGAAATATGACTGTGGGTTACATTAATTTCTTTGATCAAGCTCAGACATTACCAAATAGATTTAATCCTGACCTTCTTCACATCAAGAAACGCTTGGGTTTAAACTAATTCATACCATGCATTCTCTTTTGACCATTTCCATCTTCTTTCAGAGTCAGCTCCATTGGCATATCAGGCTCAATATTAGCTAAGGATGGTTTTGATGATTCCCAGGTAACACTGAGAGAGCTGAAGTTATCAAATCTACTGCCCTGTTGGTCATATGCAGCCAAATCCAAAACTGGAGGGCGGTGATTTGAAACAGGAACCTGAAAAAGAATGAATACTTTGAACTGAACAGATACAGGAGGATATTGTAATCACTAAAAGAAAAAAAAAAAAAGCATGCCAAGTTCCATGAGATCTATTGTAACATTCATTACATGAGTAATGGTCTTTAAAATGAGCCATAAATGCAAAGTCATTAAGCTGTACTTCAACTGCAAGGGTTTTTTTGGGGGTGGGAATTTCTTTAGCCAGTGAATTACCTTAGAACAAAAACGGAAGCACTCAGTTTAATTATGCTGTCTTTGGACTTCATACAAATGCTGAAAACAGCCACTTTTGTCAGAAGATAAATTCCAGTGCTCACCTCATGAAATCCATTAGCAATAGCCATGTACTAATGTGGTCTAACTGACACCCAACAGAGCTAGAGAAACAGGTGAGCTCTGAAGTGACTTACAGTGCGCAAAATCTCCTCCTTATCTTGTCATTACACAGAAGTTACTTAAATGATTCACCAACAATGATTCACCACATTGCAGTTTTATGGAATTAGGATGGCTTTTAGATTTGCTTGGTAATATTAACATGACAGAACACACAGTTTACTCATCAGCCAATATGTGACAGCGCTTATCAGGGTAAAGAAGAAAGTTCTTTCTGCTTGACAATTTACACATATGCATCATCCATTTACTATGACTCAGACTTGCAAAGCTGAATACATTTGATGTCATGGAACAACACTCACTGCACAGGCTTACACAGGTATCTTCACATCAGCAGTGTTTGTGCCCTTACTAATCACACACACAAATGTACACTCATATAACAATACATATATGATAAAATATGTCTGTACTCAGTAGAAAGTTACGATCAGAATGGAGTGGTACAGAGAAAAGTACTTTCTTCAGAAACAGAAGCTTTTCTTGAGATAAATTTCTTTTTCATTAAGGGCTTCCTCACAGTGACACATTTATAGGAAGCCACCATAGAATCATAGAATAGTTAGGGTTGGAAAGGACCTTAAGATCATCAAGTTCCAACCCCCCTGCCATGGGCAGAGACACCTCGCTCTAAACGATATTACCCAAGGCCTCGTCAAAGCATCCAAATGCTTTTTACATATGCTCCTGGTTTTTGATAGGTTCCTTTATAAATATGATTGAATGATCACCATAGGAAGCCCCAGTTCGGCCTGCTCTCTGCCAAAGCAGACAGCATAGCCCACCACACCAGCTACTGCTACCTTTTCAGCAGTCAGATGCCTATTCTGCATGGAGAGGTCCGAATGCTGCTTTTTAAAGTACAAGAATACACTCTTTTCCTGTCTGTTCTCAGGCTTACCACTTGTCTGTTTTGTTGTAGCAAGGGGCAGGAGAGATCAAGCTGAGGACTTCTATAAACAGGAGTCAAAGTGAGTCGGGAAGGGACAGCACAGACGAACTTCACTGCAGCAGACCCAACAGCTGGAAAAGGGTTGGTGACTGTGGGGTTGTTTCCAACCTTTAAGATGATAATCTGTACAAGTATGAAAACAGGCAAGTGAGGAAGGAGAAAAGAATACTGAGTTCAGGCATGCTCTGTTTCATTGATCTCAGAATGAGCAAGCAAAATTATGACTCTTGGAAATTTACAGCACCATTAGGACACGGGAAGATGTAAAAGGAGGTGCATATTTCAAGAACAGTTCTATACCATTACCAAAGTACTACTCCTGGGAACTTTTCCTAGGTATTCACATTTAAATGAAGTTTGATAGTAATAAACAACAAATCTTTAGTAATTTAAAAACCTAACAGGCAGGTGTTTTTCTCACAGAGTGAGAATACAACAGCCCAAAGACAATATTTATAGTCACCTCAGGGGGTTTAAAAACATCTTCTGTTTAATTTACATTCCTTTTTCAGCTTTCAGCAAAACAAAGTGGCTAACAGCGCAGAGAAGCCCATCCCAGCAGACAGAAGTAGCTCCTTTACTTGCCTTACTCACGTATGCACTGGTACCAGCCAAAGCCACACACTTACGATTTGCACTTACAGAAGTAGCTATGTTTTGCACAGTGTCCACTAAGGAGATCAGTTAAGCAATTTGGCAGCTACACCAAAACTCTTGGGCCTTGCAGAATTACAGGAGAAAAACATTAAATCAAAGCAAAATGCTTTATATACTGGCCAGGGTGAGTAAAGCAGGATAAATCACTTCTGCGTGTCAGAGAAAACAAGACCAGGTAGAAAATTACTACAGCCATTAACACAATGACTGCACAAATATCAGAGCAGTAAATTCATATGGCTGTCATTTGTCTGAATAAACAGAATTACACTGGAAGGTAACTTGGTTAAGAGGAGCAGGGCAGGCAGTAGTCAGTTTACTGCAGAAACTTTCTACTATCATCTTATTTATGCAAACTGAAGCTGCACTTATTAGGCTGTTTAATGCATTCTACGACATAAGGTTTCTGTGACTTGGCTTTATACTGCAATAAACCCATCATAAACCACTTTGTAACATAATGTTGTGAAATGCTCACTCTAAAACCTGTATAAACAATGTACTTACCCAAGTTCTTCACTGCCTTATAATAAGAACTACTTGTTACATGAAAGGTATATGATATCATAAATCTGTCTGAAGCCTGTTCCCAACTGCCTCAGCTTGGTGCTTGATGGAAGGCAATACAGATGCCTTCTGGCACTTACTTGCTCCCCCAGGCTTCTGCAAGACACTCTAACCCGATGCTGGATGTTATTTCGAGACGTAGGAGGTCCAAATAAAGACAGACCAACACTTTCTGTATCCTCAGCAGTGACATTCCTGAAGAACTTTGAAGGTTCTTGTACCCATGGTCTAGGTCCTCCTTCAAATAACATATCTTTAGAGGAACCCAAAGTCACTAAAGCAACAGTCAGAGGATCGATGGCCTGTAATGAATGAATTAATTACAAATTAATGATTCTATTTACATGCAGCTTGGTTGTACTTTGCAAAAGAAACTTCTTAATGGAAGAGCTACCTATGTTACTCTCATTAGGCCACCAGTTTTCCCACACTGCGCTTTGTAAGCATGGATATTCAAGAGCAGTTGCACCAAAATAACCAGCATCACCTGCAGGGAATTCTGCTCAGCTGGGTCACATTCAATGGAACCTGCAGATCCAGAGAAAAGTTTTACCTACATTCTCATCACCACCTTTTCAGGAAGAACTACAGCAAGAGGAAGACCCTTAATCTATTCTTCGGAGCACACTTGGATAGTATTCTACTACATTTTTTACGTAGACAGTACTTCAAATGAACAAAATAACGACAAGTTTTATTTTCACTTGACAGTGCCCTCTCTGGCAGTTCTGTTCATGTAATTACTCCCCTGCACAAGTTTTACTTTAAACCTCTACGACAAATTCTACATTGACGTGTATCACCAGCACAGACAGTGCTGTTCATCATCACAGAAATTAACTTGACAGTTTCATACACCGTAACCATTTGTAGTTTGTGTTCCACATCATTATATTACTTAGGTGTTTAGTAAGAAGGAAATAGCAGCTAAAATACAGGATGGTTCAAATCCTTCCCTAGGTGCATTTTGGTAGAAAGAGAGAAGGAAAGAGCTAGCATAAATCACTCCATCCTCCCATTTACTCCCTAGTTCTATCTGTAATATAAAGGTAAAAACTATGAGATTTAGTCTCAAGAGTCTGCCTGCCCTTTCACTCCTGCTCATCTTTCTCCCACTTGTTATGTTATCCTATTATGGTTTTAAATAGCTCTCCAATGGAAAGATGCTGCCTTCCATTCCTGGACATCACAAGCATTTCATTCTACAGAAAGGAGGGAAAAGATTATTTTATTTTTCTTTCAAAGTGCACTTAATCTCCCGCCCCCCCCATGTCACCATGTCCTGGCTCTGTCAAGTACCCCAGAATTATTTCACTTTATAGCTGGCAAGCAGTGCTACAACACCTCAAGGGGCTTTGCTAATAAATGTGAATGATACCTACCTATGAAAAATTCCTAATTAAGAGGACTATGCCTCTCACATTGCTGCCAATAATAGCTTAGGATGTCTCAGCATCTTCAAATAATTCCTCAGCTATTTAAAATATTTAATAGAAAAGCATATTTAAAAAGCAAAATCATCTTTATACTCATGAATTTGTATGATTTGCACAAGCTTATCTCCTAGATGGGGGGGGGAGAAGCGATGGCCAAATGTTTTAGTTTAGCTTTGCAAATTCAGTGCTAGGTCTCTGAAGATGAGGGTAACATAAGTTATTTGTCTCATATTTCCATATGGTCACCCTGTACTCAAGGTTGGTTCTTCCTGTTTTCTTTAGTGAACTGCCCAACAGTGAAATAACTTTCCCCATTCGTACTTTTACAACCATACAGGCAAGCCAACTTTGCCTTTATGCAAAACAAATAGCTTTATACTATGAAGCAGAAATCATAAACCAGGCCTGCTTCCTTTTGACATTATGGACACAGAATTGTGACTACCATCTTATCACCTTACTAAGCCAATTGTTAATCAGTTCAAATGGACAGTCACCAAAGAAATTACTTGAGTCTCACATAATTCTCCCTCATCTAGAGTCTGCTGAAAAACAATTTAGTAATTCAGATGTGCTGTGCGGAACAGGATTCACATCCTCACTCAGATGAGGTTGACTCCTATTGCTACCCTACTGCTACCCTCCTATTGCTACTTTCCTGCTATCCTTCACGTTTCTCCACATGATGGCAACTGTGACTCTTCTCATTCATTTGCCACTTCATTTGCCACTTCAGAGGAACCTGTGAGTTTGCTATCACACAACTTGCTCCTCTACAGCTGGGGCCTGCAGAGTCCGTGCAGTCAAACTCTATTGTATATATGCTCCACCGAGAAAGGGTTAAAACACAATTCCTCAGAACAGTCCATAAAATTTTTCACACCTCAGTTTTTAAACACACTCATTACATAATATCAACTTGCTCCTTGTCATTTAAAAGCATTTTAAGTGATGGATTGCTTTAAGAACAGTGAAACCAGACTTACTTTTAATGGTAGATAAGCAGCAATGATGATGCTGGCACTGAGGTGGACGTGACCATGAGTGTCGCTGACCGTAAGGGTTGTGTATCCTTGAGTTTCAGCTTTCACTTTGACTCCACTACAAAAATCAGCAGTTGCCTGAAGCCTTCCTGTCAGATAAATTAAAAATACATCAATACATATTTGGAGAGAAATGCCCAAGTATTTTAATGCAAGTCCAAGGTGGCTTCTCTCAACAAAAGTGTTTCCACCAGAAGTCAGCAGAGATCTGTTCTCCAACTAGACAGGTAAAAATGTTCACTACTGTCTTTCATCTCAAACCCAACACTTACCAAAGTATCCACATCTTACAAACTTCTTTATTTTCACACTGGCCTAAACAAGACATGAGTTTTCACTGTGGTACAAGCCAGTGTAACTTCTGTCTCTTACGGAATATTTCCATCTTGCTGTTCTAAAGTGAAACTGGCTTGTAATGAAGCACAAATAAGCCACACTGCTTAGACAAGCTTTCTT
The DNA here is from genome assembly GCF_033783945.1 of Neopsephotus bourkii. Taxonomy (NCBI): domain Eukaryota; kingdom Metazoa; phylum Chordata; class Aves; order Psittaciformes; family Psittacidae; genus Neopsephotus; species Neopsephotus bourkii. The sequence continues at coordinate 1,582,532 of NW_026901417.1, read as the reverse complement.
GCACAGAACAACTTGAACTGTAGGCAACAGGTCATTTCTCCAGCTGAGAGTACTTTTATGAAATTCCTCTGCTTACTTAAAAGGCCATTTCAGGGGTTTGGGAGGGGTCTGTTCTTTCTGTTTTCAAAATAAACAGTACAACAGCACACTACAGAGTGACATTTCCAATAGCTGCCTCTCATGCAAACAGATGGTCCAATGCAGATCGGTTTTACTGGCTCAACAGCACAGGAAAGAGCTTCCATACAAGACACACTTTGAAAAAAATCATGGTACGTCTGAGTAACACACTGAATCCAACAGAGACAGGAACAAGCATGTTGCTCAGTGTCTACTTAGCCCAGCAGCATTAATGGCAATCTTTAAATGTCACACGCACACTCCACACTCTTAAACCTGACAAGAGGCAGTTCTTAAAGCAATGAGCTGAACAATAACAGAGCTTTGGCAAAATTTAAGCAGCTGATTGTCTTAGTTCCTTGTGAGCAAGGAATGCAGTGTCTTTCTAGCACTGAAAGTACTGCTGGCAATTTGAGCAAAGCAGTTATTAATCTTACTGTTCTTGTAGGTCTTCCAACGCTACCTCAAAACACAATATACATGGACCCCTCATAAGAAAACCCATCAGCTCTATTACAGAGGCATGTTAAAAATACTAAACCAGTAGAAAGACATATCAAAAACTACACATTATCCAACAAAATAACTGCCAAAATGCTTTCAGAGTCCCCCAGAATGTCAAAAATATCCAAGGGAAGTTCTGGATAGAAAGGTAAATACACCTTTGAAAGAAAAGTACTCTGATTTGCAACTCTGCAGGTAAGCTCCTCTGTGGGAATGCTGTACACAGCAATTGAAACCGGGATTCAAAGGAGGTGCGTGACTTTGTAACATCTTACTTTAACTTTCCAGACAAGGAGGGGGTGAGCTCACCTTGAAGTGGCCTGAACACACTGGGGTTTTCTACTTCCACAGCTAGATCGAAGTGTGAGCAGTCACTCAGTGGGACTATCACACCCTTGTCAACATCCATCAGGCCACTCATCTTCAGGGGCAGCTCCAATATTTGGCCAACGTATACTTCAACTTGACAGGGTGTGAACTCCATCCCAGTAGGTTCAGTTACGTACACCTGAAGGAAGAAAGAAGCACAGGACAGATGTATGAACACAACTCCACAAAAAGGTACCAGGGAAAAACAGACTTCATGCTCTCCTTATTTCAATTATTCCTACTTCTCCCAGCTGCTGACTTCCCTGTGATGGCTGGAAACAATCCTGCTCAGATTCAGCTGCAGGAAGATCTCAGAAAGGGCCAAGAAAAGCTTGCTGCTAGTTCAGTGCTCTTTTCCCACAGCAGTCCAAGTTCACATTAGCTTGGTGATCTTTTTACTGCTACTTCTATAATTCTCTCTTCTGTTTGTTGAAGTGTGGACTAAGTTGTGTGGTATCTCAGGAGGCAGTGTAACCAACTGGGACAGATCTAGCAGGACTTCTACAGCCTGTTTGGGCTAGACCTGAGGGAGTCGGCAAGGGTCTCAGCCCCACCACTCACAGCAGCAGGTCTGCAGAGATTACTGGAACTCATAACTTGAATTTCACAGAATCCTGGTTTCAGTTGGAAAGGACCTTACAGCTCATCCAGTTCCAGCCTCTGCCACGGCCAGGGACACCTTCCACTAGAGCATTTCCTCAACGGCTTTTCTTTTTTTTTCCTTTCTCTTCCTTACATTTCTGTTGCAAAGCATGGGTAAAGGTGCCCAGGGATCCACGGTCCTCATAGTAATACAGCAGAAATCTAAAATAAGTGAACAAGTATCTACTGCCTCCTCTAGCAGCCTTCTGCTTGAACAAGTAACCTTTACGTAAGACGTACCACTGAAACCAAAAGGATTACTTTCAGAAATAAGACCAGGAGAAATAGATCTTCCATGCTGATATAGCTGATATGTTGAACAAGCCTTCAATATATCATTTGTATTCCAATTTGCTGCTTTTTCCACTAATAATAATAAAGAATCCACCACAGCCTAACTGCGTATTTCATAACAATCACGATCAAAGCTTTTCATTTGCAATATCTTAACTTCCTAACCATCTGCAAATAGCTTCAGGATAGGCTACTGAACCATATGGTACAGAGTTAAATCTCTAATCCTTGTGAAACATAGGTAACTATTCCAAAGACTTGCTCACTGAGGTCAGTAAATGGAACTCTGCAGAGTTACTTGACAAAGAATGCAATTCCTAACATGAGCACAAAGGCATTCAAAAATAACCTATTCAGATTGTGCAATACACTGCTCTGAAAGCTCACATGGAGAGAAGCCTTTTTTCTGTCTTCAGGCTTTGACTTCTGTTTGAGGATAAGAAGTTTTCACTGAAAAATCTTCATTCCTGGTAGCTGGCAATTGTCAGACTGTTAAAAAGCAGCATCCTGGGCTGTCCAGAGAATAATTCCAGAGCAAGCCTGTGAACTAAATTCCACATAAGCTTTAATTTGTCTCATTATTTTAAGCATTTGTTATTTTAAACATGCAGTTTAGTACCCCTCAAATCCAGTTGGTAGAACTGACAAATATTCTAGAGCACAAAACCTAAGCTAATTTGCCCCTCAAAAGCCCCAGCATTAGTAGATGCAGCTGTTTTAAGTAAAATTTGGTTAGAAATATCCTTCCCAAAACATAATTACTTAAAAATCATGGAGATACCTGCTTCCATCACACTCTCTTCATTATGGGACAGGCTTGGCAGTCTTGACCAAACACATTTTTCAACACTCTTGTCAAAAGGGACTTTGGTGCAACAACAGTGCAGTACAACGACAGGCAGTGCTACACATGGGAATGCTTGGAGATGAGGAGGTATTTTGTATAGCTGAAGTGTGCATGTTTGATGCAACCTGCTTGTTTCCCACCAGCTGCTAAATAACAGGCACATATCCTGGAGGGAAGGTGAGCTGCCCAGGGCTTGCAAGACACACTTCCTAAACCAACATCTCTGACCCCTCAGAAACAACGAGCATCACCTTTCTAAAGCCTCAGCCACAGGGAGGTTGTTTGCCAGCCCCAACAGCATCCGCTTGGCATAAACACACCAATTTCATTTATGACCATGCCGTTAGACGCGCACAGCTGCCGGCTCCAAGGTGAATCACACTTGCTCAGGACACCATTGCTTGGTTTTGCTGAGGTCAGGAGCGAGTTTCCTCTCACTGCGAGCGTGCTGAGGCGCTGGCACAGGGTGCCCAGAGGAGCTGTGGCTGCCCCATCCCTGGCAGTGTTCAAGGCCAGGTTGGACACAGGGGCTTGGAGCAACCTGCTCTAGCAGAAGGTGTCCCTGCCCGTTCCAGGGGGTTGCAACTGGGTAAGCTTTAAGGGCTTTTCCAACCCAAACCATTCTGGGTTTCTACAGTTCTCTGTCAGGTTTCCATTCCAATGTTTAGGGTCTTTGCAAAAGGCACAGAGTTAGAGCACAGATTAAAATGCCTCAGTTTGTGAAGTTATCAAAGTACTGCAACTTCACAGTAGCGAACATAGATCACAGTAGTACTTCTTTTTAGTTTCTATTCCATGATGTTAGAGGTCTGGCAGATTTTAACAGCTTGACAGAGCTGTCAGTAAGCACTGACACAGTTTCATTAAGGAAAAATATTTGTGTTCAAAGGACACAAGGAGGTATTTTCAAATCAGTAAGATTCTAGAGAAAACTATGTAAAAGAGTAGATTTAGTGTCTTTAACCAGTGCAGCTTCTTCACCTGCCTTTGCACACACTTCCTTGTGTGGCCATTACATACACTGTTCCTGTATTTTCTTCTTCCATACCACACACTGATCACCCTGACCAGTCCATAAGAACAGGGTATGGCTTGCATAGAGACCATAAAATCCCTCCTGGGAGACGTGTTTTCCATTCCCATTTTCTCCTATTTTCCTTAAAACATTCCTTTTTTCTTGGCCAGCTTTGGTAGTTAGAATCATTATGTGGCACTGTTTCCATTCCAGTCACTTCTCTAGGCAGGAACAACCTTGCACATCTTGATAGTATCTGTCATCCTTTTGTACTGAGGGAAAACACCCACCTCTTAACCATGCAGAATACACTGTTAGTTTTGGCCAGGCCAGTACTAAATTGCTATTTCCTTTGGGTGCTCAGTTTTCAACAAGAAAAAGACTCATCAAGAAAATCAGGAAGGGGCAAAACTGGGAGTAAAGTTAGTGCAGTGCAGAGAGCCTGAATCCCTGAGGCACAACCTCTGAAACTGATGACCAAACCTGCCATGGGCAGAAAGGGAAACCTCTCAGGAACATTGTGGAAAGGGGAATGCCTATGGCATGGTCAGCTTCTTCACTGTTTCCAAAAGCCACGCTCAAGAGTGACCAGGGAAAAGAAGAATTTTACCTTCATTTCTCCATGATGTATCAAATTCTGAAGATCTGTTGCCCGAATAACACTGACGCCAATATCACTTCCAGTTGTCATTACTCCTTTGGCACTCACTGTAGCAACTGCCTGGTTAGAACAGGTCCAGCTGAAATTTCCACTTCCACCATGAGCCTAGAACACAGAGAGAAATCTTTCAAGTATTTTATGAAATATATGGTTCTCACACTCCTTAGCTGTCAAGACTTTATCTCGCATGAACAGCAGGGACACACTGAGCAACAATAATGTTGCTACTGAGGAAGTACAAACAAAAGAACACCTCAGAACTTTCAAATAAGCAAGGTGAACTAAGAGATGAGGAGATTATTACCCTTCATTCAGTTTAATTTCAGCTTTCTTCACATACGTATCCTCCATGCTCACCAGTGCTGCTAACCCACATATCTCTCCCCCACCTGCAGAAGTCTGAAGCTCACAACTCCCTGGGATTGATAGTGCTCTGAGTCAGCAGAGCATTTCCCACATCAGCACACCAGAGGCCTGGCACATGTGGTTATCGTACTGCTGGAAACTCCCACTGTTCCCTGTTTCTGACAGCCAAAGTGCTCATTTGGGGGCTCAGAGCTGCTAAGCGGACATTCTGTACCTACTCACCTCTTTCAATGGGGACTGTTAAGGGACATAAAGGGAGGAGAAAAGAAGATGGGAGGCAGGGGAAGGAATAAGGCAAGAGGAGGGAAGAAAAAGAAGTCATTCTCTTCTTGGCTTTGCATCTTTTTGCTGAAAATCAGCATCTCTACTTGCAGCTATTCAAAGACCATCCTGCTCCAGCAATGATCAGCCACAGAATAAGCAATAGGCACATACAGAAATTGCCAACTCTTGCTGTAAGCACTGCAAGGGTCTGCAATATAGACAGGATACACTTCCACATCAGCTTGGCAAGGAAGGACTCAGTAACTGCCAAATTTAGGAGCTCAGGATTATTATGCAGATTCCCATAACAAAACCCCAAAACAACAAGAAAGCAAGCCCCATCCTCTCCCTAGAGTTCCCAGCACCTGAAGAGCTGTTTCATGATTACAAGAGCTTAAGTGAGTGTAATTATTCTACAAAATGGTAAAAACTGGTTACTTGATCTTAAGGTCCACATCAATAGAGACAAATTATAATACCCAGTGTATGAGCCCCCAGCAGTCAGAATGGGGTAATATCTGTTGCAGGTTCACGTTTCATGAAGGGCAAAAAACCCATTTTGCCCACACAAGCAGAGTACTGTCCTCCACAATGTGCAATACTAGTGACTGAAGAAACATTATCATTGCAATGCTGCAAAATGTACAGGTTTTAAACATCATTATTGTGAGCTATAGGAAGTGTCTGTTGAGACAAATACGGTGCAGAGCTGTATACTGAGAATAATGCGTTTTTAAAGCAAGTTTAAAGAATTAAGGCTTTCACACCCTAAAAGAGATTTCGAAGTTCCAACAGAGTAAAACCAGGGTGAACATGGGAGCAATTTTATGTTTACAAGTATTATTTTAATTTAACTTCCTCAGCATATGCTCTAACCATTTCATAATTAAACTGAACAAGATGATAAATCTTGTGCAGAAGGACAGTGTAGAGAATAAATCTAAATTATGCAGGAATTCAGCAAATAACTTTTACGTGGGGAGGAGAGGAGGGACATATCAGAAAGACAGTCCTTTCTCTTTCTCCTTCCCATAAGCATGTGCACAGCCTGAGCACAGAACGAGCAGAGGATACAGTGGATAAAGAGGTAATTGTGTGTGACAGAAGGAGTTACACGAGATGAGGTGAGAAATGTTTAAGGAATGTAAAAGTTCAGAATGTTTGTAAAGATATTTTCAATTAAAACAGGGAAGTGAGCAGAAAACTGCAAATAGAAATACTCAACTGCTAATAATTCTATGGAGTCATATCTCATTGCCACACAAAGCAGAGGCATTCATTAGTACATTTTTCTCTCCAGCACTCACTTTGTACTGTGGAGAGAAAGGGTAAAACAGCTTCTATTCAGTCTAATCATTACCCAAAGTATCCAAAGCCTATTAGCTGAACGCCACAAACTGCTACCAGTGACAGTGATGCCCTCACTAGGAAAAAATAACCTCCACATAGAATTATAGAATAGTTAGGGTTGGAAAGGACCTTAACATCATCCAGTTCCAACCCCCCTGCCATGGGCAGGGACACCTCACACTAAACGATGTCATCCAAGGCTCTGTCCAGCCTGGCCTTGAACACTGCCAGGGATGGAGCGTTCACAACCTCCCCGGGCAACCCATCCCAGTGCCTCACCACCCTTAAAGAACTTCTCCCTTATATCCAGCCTAAACTTCCCCTGTTTCAGTTTTAACCTGTTACCCCTTGTCCTGTCACTACAGTCCCTAATGAAGAGTCCATCCCCAGCATCCCTATATGCCCTCTTCAGATACTGGAAGGCTGCTATGAGGTCTCCACGCAGCCTTCTCTTCTCCAGGATGAACAGCCCCAACTTTCTCAGCCTGTCTTCATACAGGAGGTGCTCCAGTCCCCTGATCATCCTCGTGGCCTCCTCTGGACTTATTCCAACAGCTCCATGTCCTTTTTATGTTGAGGACACCAGAACTGCACACAATACTCCAGGTGAGGTCTCACGAGAGCAGAATAAAGGGGCAGGATCACCTCCTTCGACCTGCTGGTCACGCTCCTTTTGATGCAGCCCTGGATACGGTTGCTTTCTGGGCTGCAAGTGCACACTGAAGCCGGCTCATGTTCATTTTCTCATCGACCAGCACCCCCAAGTCCTTCCCTCCAGAAGGCTGCTCTGAATCTCTTCTCTAATCCTTAACTTCTCAAAGATGACACTTCTCTAATGTAGGGAAGGAAGCAAGGCAGGAAGGAAATGTCCTTTAATACTTTTTTCTTTCCTTTTTTTACTTGCAATAGGAAGCCATCCTATTAGCACGAATATGGACAAAGCAACCAGCAAGAAAAACCAGCTGACAAAGTAAAACCTGAAAGTCATTCTGACACCATCTGGAAGGAGTTACTTCAGCTACAAAAAAAATTTGGCTAGATGCAAAAATCTCCTTCAACTTGTTTTCAGAAAAGAAGTCTATTCACCAATTTAAAATAGCCTGACTCAAGAGCTGTCAAGCAGGAGGCACACAGCAGCCTACCAGCAGGAACACCAGTCAGGCTGTGTGCTATTGTAGTAAACAAGCACTAGTGCTCTTGAACCAGCAGAGTGGGAAAATGTTCTCGGCTTCAGTAAACACAAACTAATCTAAATGTTGGGGTAAAAAAATGCATGTTTTTAATGAAAAACATGACAGTAAAGTAAGAATCCAAAAGAATTTACTGGTGTAACATGAAGAAATGCTCTCTAGTGAGATATGATATATGCAAGATAAGGCGAGACAGGAAAACATATTTACCCTCCCTTAAAACTCGAGCAGCAGTTAGGATGAAGTACTGAAAATGTGGTTTTGTACTTAGAATTTTTACCACACTCTGCTGGTGTGGTTGGGTATAGCACGAACTGAATGAAACTCTCATCCCACAGAAATTAAAGGTACAGATGACAACGCTGAACTCACTGGCGCTACCTCCAAATTTACACTAGAGAATGCAACTTTATCCTTACAAGATTCACTTCACTTTACTTCAGACACCAGGTGTCCCACTACCTCTTTTTGTATCCTGTTTACTTAAGACAGAGCCAAAACTCAGCACTACCTTGTGCTAAAAGGGAGTGGTGAGGACTGTACATGAAAACAGTGAAGTGCAGGGTCTGGGTATCATTGTACTGGGATAAGAGTCTGGGCCATGAAGCACAATGTTTTTTTCTCCAGCCAGCCTATACTCATGAAGCATATGGAAGGACTGGCACGATGGGAGCAAAGACACACATAAGAAATGTCAGACAAAAGTCTAAAAAAGTTCTGAGGAAGGGCACACTGTAAATGAAGCTGTGACCTCTGCCTCCTAACTTTTCATTAAAAGCATGAGATGTGTGGCAAGTGAAGGATACTAATATCACAGGTTGAAAGGGAGATGATCTTTCATCTTGTCATGCCCTTTCTGCATCACTTCACCCTGATACTTCACCCACACTTCCATCCGTTTACAGTAAATAGTGGCCTTCAGTTATTACTAGGAAGTTTTGTACCTAAGATGTTTTTGTAATTCCAAACCACTCTGTGTGTCTGTGTCCAGTGCATGCATGAGGGAGAATGGAAGTGAATGAAAGACAAGAGGTGAATGTCAGTGGGGTTTGTATGTTCATTGGTTTCTTGTGTGCTTTTTTCAAAGCAGACATTAAGTTCTACAACTAACATAAACCACCATCTCTCCAGGAAAACTTTTGGTTATCACTGTGCCTGAAGTACCCAACATCAACTCTGCAGAAGTGGTTACAGGCCTCCCTGCGCCTGCTTGAGGAATACTTCCTGAAGTTGAAACTTCTTTGGCATACCTGTATGGTGTACTGGTAAACTCCTGCTTTGGGCTGCCAAGGAAACGTCAAAATGCTGGGGGAAAGAACTATGGGAGCATATATTTCAACATCTTGTTGGCTTTTCACTGGAACTGGTAATGTATGAACGCCTCCATCCTACAGAAAGCAAGAGCACAGTATAATAAATGACACTAGAAGGCTTATTGGAATTAATGTTTAGTCCTGATATACAGACAAGTTGTCAAAAAATAGAGAGAAAGGAAAGCAACTATTTCGAGTCCCTTATGAACACTTACTTGTGAGCAAATAGCTCATGGAAGCAAAGTGTGCTATCGTATTGAGTAGTATTCCTATGGAGATACAGGCGCCTGCATTAATTTTAATGGCAAACAGCAATAAGAAATACACTCTTTCCCTACTCCCAGTTTTTGAGACTCTGTCTCAGGAACTAATTCGGTAACTCCACACCTGCATTTACTCTTTGCTCATTCTGCAATGCAGACAAAACTCAGCCTAACAGACCCATTCCTCAGCTCATCCCGTAACACTGGCCTTTACCACTTTGCTGTCATTGTAATACCACGACCCTCTGGCACAACACACAGTTTCTTACTGGAGCTCTGAAGGGACACTTTTAACAGCTGCAGCCACCCTCACTTCATCCAAGAGTACCTCTCTGACATGAGACTGAGCATGGCTTGTCAGATAAAAGGATCTACTAAATCCTACGCAGGGAGTCACTAAAGCTATTTCACAGCAAATGGGTTGAAGTGCTAAACTTTTCCCCATTCCAAGCAAAGCCCATCACTTGCACAGCACGTGCCCTGGTTATCCATACATTCAGCAGCCTGCCCAACTAGCACAAAGCTAATGAACATTAATTTGCAGGCTGATACATTTGGCAGATGTTCACTCCAGCATTTAACATCACTACCAAATGATAGAAACCTTCCAAATGTAACTGAATGCAGAGCAGGCCAGGGTATGACACTGATGATCCTACCACAATAAATTGTAAAATTCACTCAGGGACTGTGAGAGGACCTTTGCACCAGCACAGGGAAATGAAATGTGCCAACATTACTAGCTGCCATGAAAAAACAAATCAGTGCTGTGCAACACTGCTTTCACAGGCATTTGCCACATGCTCCGTAGCAGAATCCCAGTATCTTTACTTAAGCAAATCCGCTGTTCACTTAATTGGCAGTTTTCCTGAAGTAAGGATTTTAGAATTTGATTCTGTTTAAACAAAGACAACTTAGACCCATGTAACTCCCAGGTTTCCTTTTACTATGTCGCTATTAGGTCACTACTGCACAAGTATATTATTTTTAGGCCTACCAAGTAAAGCAGAGGAATTACTACAAGAACTTACCTGATCCACTACTGATGTCAGTGCAGCATTGAGAACAGTCTGACCCTTCTTTATTGCTTTCACATAATGATACGATCCATTCAGAGATGACTTCAGCACCTCAAAATATTCTTTGGGCAGCTCTGCATTAATTCTGATACTCTAAAACCAGAACATTCAATAGATATTGTCCGAGGTAACTGACAGTGATGCTGTACAACCAGCCAGAAACGTATTAGCAACACATCAGTGAGAACAATTGTTTAGTAACAGAGTTCAAGGAAACTTATCTGAAGCTGAGTAAGAATTTTTCTCTATGCAAGTTCCAGCTGTTCAATAAGATTACATATTTTAGACATCAACTCCACAGAAAATATTTACATATTTAAATTATCAGCAACTTGTAATTTAACATGAAAATTACCATTATTTTTACTACTAAATAACCTGTATTTTGCAATAGTTAATTTTGGCATTCTTAAGAAAGCAAAAAGGGAAGAATGTGCGAATATACTGCCACAGTAGCTGGAACTCAGATCTGGATCTCAGGAAGCAAAAAAGTGCAAATAAAATAACATTCCCAGAAACCTGATATTCTGAAAAGCACTGATTTAATAAAGTTTTGCTGCTTGCAAATTAACTATTTAACCTGGGGGGGAAGGGAGGGGTTTGTTGATTTATTTTTTTTAAAGGTCACTGTTTGGTGCCTGGTACCAAGAATTCCTCTTACTGAACTACCAAACAGCGAAGTGCTTAAATGCTAACCCCCAAAGCTCTCCCCATGATCAGTTGAAGCAGGCACTTCCTCACAAGACTGCCTTACACCTACCTCTAGACTACCTCTAGGCATGACAATATTCTGTTGGAAGGACTACTGCTCCCGGCAGTAACACCTGTTTGCCGTTCCTAGTGCAATGCCTGAGTTCTATGTTCGAAGTCACTGTCCGACTTCTTCTGGTTTTTCCTACAGCACTTAAATGCCAATGGGCATTTTCACATGGAACCACATAATCCCAGACTGGTTTGGGTTGGAAGGGCCCTTAAAGCTCATCCAGTTCCAAAACCCTGGAACAGGCAGGGACACCTTCCACTGGAGCAGCTTGCTCCAAGCCCCTGTGTCCAACCTGGCCTTGAACACTGCCAGGGATGGGGCAGCCACAGCTTCTCTGGGCACCCTGTGCCAGCGCCTCAGCACCCTCACAGGGAAGAGCTTCTGCCTAAGAGCTCAGCTCAGTCTCCCCTCGGGCAGGTTAAAGCCATTCCCCTTGGCCTGTCCCTACAGGCCCTTGTCCCAAGCCCCTCTCCAGGTTTCCTGCAGCCCCTTTAGGCACTGGAGCTGCTCTACAGTCTCCCTGGAGCCTTCTCTTCTCCAGGCTGAGTAAGTCTCAACCCTCCTTCCTAGGAGAATCACATGAATCACCCACAGTACTTTATTTTAAAAAAATCAACAAAACAGTGAGAAAAAAGGAAAAGGCAAGAAACAAGATGCTTTCAAATGTCCTATCTCAATGTAAATCAGAAGCTGCTCAACTTATTTCAAAGAAAGACAGCATTTAGGAGAAAGACACTCAGAAGTATATCAACATTTCAACTTACATCAGATAAATACACCTTATTGCTTGATTTATCATGCACTTCAATTGTAATTTCATAAAGTCTCCCTGTTTCTAGGACCCATCTGTCACATGGTTGAATTGTAAATCCTACAAAACAGGAAATATTGAACAGCACAAGCCATCAGGCTCTTGACATAATGGATATAAGCATTTTGCTTCTGGTGCCCGCACTCTGAAGATGCACATTCATTGTCTTCAGCTGCTGAGCACAAAGATGAAAGAAAAGAAAGAAGCATTTACTCCTAAACCTATTTTACATTGAGCGACTTTTATGAATAAAGTTACTTTTCTCTGAACAACAGTATGAGACTTGGAAGCATATATACACACAAAGAGAAACACCAACAGAAACACAAGGCAAGACATTATTCAGAGCAATCAGGAAAGCTGCAGCCAGTACCAACCTAAATACCCAGGATCCACAACGTAGACAGTGCTGTTTGGCAGCCTGGAAACCCCCTGCATGCGAATACCTGAAGTCTCAGTAAAGGAACAGAAAAGTTTTGAAAGAAGTCAAGACCAGCACGCTCCTGGGGCACATTGTGCATCTTTGGATATTTAAAGCTAATCATACACTGAAAATAAATGCATAAATAAATAAATAAACACTACCCTGAAAGACAGTGAGTAGTTCAGAGAGATGACACTAGAAAATATCTATAAATAAAGCCCCATCACATTTCCACATAGACTGAGGGGAACAGACATGATTTAAGTGCTCTTTTGCCAACCTAATTTCTTACAACATTTCAAGGCACCAGGCAGCTCTGTTGACACTGAATTCACATCACTGCTGCTGTCTACTGCTCCATCAGGTGGCCCTGATTTTCAAGACCACTGATGAAATTGTGGTTAATTTTATCTTGTTTTGCTACAAAGGGCGAAGTTTTATCTTCTGCCACAAAGATGTGGCTAGAAAAGCATCACCTGAGAAGGATACTCTTGTGCCCCAGTACGAGGTTAGTTTGTCCCCGTCGCACTGCAGTTACAACTGAGCTTGCCTGGTCCAACTTGGCAACTGGCCATGAGGCATCTCCCTCAGGACCTGGCATGTTGTTCTGTAGCTGCAGCTCATACTGATCTGACGGCATCCGTAATTCTGTGCATAAAACAAGACAACACACGGAACAATAACAGGAAGTGTGGCAGTGCTTGGATGATGCTAATTATTGCTGATGAATTTTTACTGCTGCCTAGTGCAACATTAAATCAGTATATTTAATGTCTTCTAAAAAGAGCGTATCTGTGCTTACATCAACACTACACTCGGATAATGAGCTTATCACCTAGCTTCTTTGACGCTGCAATTCCCCACTATTATCCCATTGCTTAGACCTAACATCCAATTCATGACCAGCTTCTGAAGTGGTCAAATTACTTTGCAGAGCTACTGCTGCTCCACAGTGCACTATGAGCTGCTGCACTGACCTTGTCTGCCAGCCTAGCAAAGTATTTCCTACCTCAAGTCCTTAAAAAAAAAAGAAAAAAAGACAAGTCATTCCCAGCACAAGCTCTTTGGAAGCACCTAATTACAGACTCCCACACTTTGAACTGGAGATAAACCCAGCAAACCCAAGTGTGTAGCAGTGGAGCAAATCCATTTGTGAAGAAAACATTTCTGTTAGAAAAGTTACTAACCTAAATTGGATTTAACTAAGAAAGCCAGACACAGTTTCTCAGGCAATGTGAAGCACATGAGGACATCTGAACTGACAGTGGTAGCTCCTGATCTAAGCTACCCTCACCTTCACATCCTTGACAAATTTGCAAGAGTATATCCTTTAAACCATGGGGGTTTTGACAGAAGAAACTGTACGGCCCTATCAACATGTGACGTTACACATTAACAAAGCAGTTTAAACACAGTTAAAACTTCCTCAGCATTAAAAATTCACACAAAGCATTAATAAAAAACAAAGAAAGAAAAGAGACCAGAACCAACCTGTGATCTTCCCTTGCCTGACTGTCTGAACTCTGTACTGAACTGATGTTCCTACCAGAAGATAAACGTCGTACGCTGGATTTAAAAGGATGTTTTCCAAAATGAGCAATCTGACTTCTGCAGGTTGTACATGCTATTGATTTAGGGGAAAGAAAGGAAAAGCCATCACATTTACAGCAGCTCATTTGTTTGAAACAGCCCATGCAGCTATAACTTAAGAGACTGTGAGTAGTACTACTTGTAATTGGCTCTTTATTATCATTTCAAATCTCTCAAACAGGGAGATGCAAGGGACAATGACTGGAATAGAGATCTGCTCTGTGCACACTGGGCAAGGCTAAAGAAAAACAAATCAAGTGTGTAGGGCCATCGGTTTGGTTCCATTTGCTGAAGGATTCAGAACTTGAGGCAGATGCACACTGACTAGTCAGACCTCCAGAAATTTGTTTTCCCTACTGTAAAACATGGTACCTCCATACAACATATCCATTATAACTTCACTGAGCAATCTGTATCAAACTCATTGGTCTATTAAATTAGGAATGGAACAGATAATTGTACCAATTCTATTACAATTGTGTAAGGGATGTTCACTGAAAACATGCAGTCTGGCAGCAGTGAAAGATTGAAAGGAACTACTAACCAGAAAGCCATAAGAATTGCATATAGAATAATATTATTTCCATTTCATTTACAGCATCAGATCAGAACTAATTCAGAAAAATAAATATTAAAACAGAAAGCAAGTCATAAGCATTTGAGGAAAAAAAAGTCAGTCTGGTAACAGGTAATTATATTGAGCACAATCAGGTAGAACTGTAATAAAAATACAATCCTAAATATGCACATGTGCCACGTTTCAAGTATTACATTCATTTAGACAGTATTCATATAAAATCACACAATGGTTTTGGGTGGAAGGAACCTTAAAGTTGCATCTGCACCTTTGTCTGGGCACCCTGTGCCAGCGCCTCAGCACCCTCACAGGGAAGAGCTTCTGCCTAAGAGCTCAGCTCAGTCTCCCCTCGGGCAGGTTCAAGCCATTCCCCTTGGCCTGTCCCTACAGGCCCTTGTCCCAAGCCCCTCTCCAGGTTTCCTGCAGCCCCTTTAGGCACTGGAGCTGCTCTAAGGTCTCCCCTTCAGGAGCCTTCTCTTCTCCAGGCTGCCCCAGCCCAGCTCTCTCAGCCTGGCTCCAGAGCAGAGCTGCTCCAGCCCTTGCAGCATCTCCATGGCCTCCTCTGGCCTCGCTCCAACAGCTCCACGTCCCTCTTGTGCTGCTGCCCCAGAGCTGGATCAGGGCTGCAGGGGGGGTCTCCCCAGAGCACAGCAGAGGGGCAGG
Source organism: Neopsephotus bourkii (assembly GCF_033783945.1). Lineage (NCBI taxonomy): Eukaryota > Metazoa > Chordata > Aves > Psittaciformes > Psittacidae > Neopsephotus > Neopsephotus bourkii. The sequence goes on along the minus strand of NW_026901417.1, from coordinate 1,567,427 downwards.
ATCCCCTCCCTGAGCTGCTGCTCAAGCTCTGGGGGTGCAGCCCAGCACACGGGGGGCGGTTCTGGGCTCAAGCACACACTGAAGCTGGGTCATGGGGAGCTTCTCATCAACCAGCTCCCCAAGTCCTTCTCCTCAGGCTGCTTCATCCAGTTTCCCCCAGCCTGTGTTTGTGCTGGGATTGCCCCAATGCAGGGACAGGACCTTGCACTTGGCCTTGTTGAACTCCAGAAGGTCTGCATGGCGCCACCTCTCCAGCTTGTCCAGGTCCCTGTGGAACCCATCCCTTCCCTCCAGCATGTTGACCCAACACACAGCTTGGTGTCATTGGCAAACTTGCTGCAAGGGCTTGATGCCGCTGTGCATATCATCAACAATGCTGATCAGTGCCAGTCACAACACCGACCTGAGGATCTCCACTTGGTCACTGATCTGAGCTTGGACATTGAGCTGTTCACCACAACTCTTTGAGTGCGACCATACAGCCAGTTCTTTATCAACTGAGTGCTCTAAACATTACATCTGTGCCTCGCCAGTTTAGAGACAAGGATGCCATGCAGGACAGTGTCAAAGACCACTTTTTACAAGTATGGGTTAGACAGTCCAAGGCAATCCTGCTTTAAGCAAATACATTATGTACAACATGTAGTAACATAAATCTGCAAAACCAGATAGGAGATGAACTTTAGAAAACCCCAGGTTTTATAGAAGGATTTTTCTAAGGTGCATTATTAAGTTGATATGAGCACAAATGAGCTAAATATTCCTGTGAGCAATAACCCACAAAAACTCTCTCAGGTGTTTGCAAATTCTATTAAGAGGAAAACCACTTCCTGCCAGAGTTAAATAAAAAACTCAGTTCCCACAAGTTACAAAGAAAGAAACAGCATGGATCTAGAGAACAGCTGGGAAGTCTGCCAATACTGCAGTTTAACACCCTTGTAGCATTGACCTTCTGATCCCAAAGCCCTTCCCTGGAGACCAGAATTTAATGAGGTAGAATTAGATACTAACAAAGTACTTGTATACCATTCATTCAAAGCACTACAGGAAATAAAGGTACATCCAATACAGCAGTACCTGTTCTAGCCATTTATTTATTGACAAAACGACCTCAAATGTTCTAGCCGGTTATTTGTAAAAAGAGCTAAAGGACCAATGCACAATTCAGCATAATTCTACTTATACATATAATATCAGGAGTAATAAAATTGTACAAACTTTACTGCCAGTATTTGAAGTGTATTCCTCTGGAGCAGGGCCTTTTGTCAGTTAGGATTAGAAATGATCTCTAGCACACGCACCATCCTGGCTGTTGTGGTTTAAGCTGAACCCAGGACACTGGCTTAGACAACCACACCACAGTAACTGCATTGAGCTCCAGCCTGCTCGGGTTGGAGCAGCACTGTCACCTTTTGTGATACAGACTACAGAGACAATCCAGTACGGCAGAGATGCATCACTGATACTCATAATGGCAACAACGCAGCAGGGCAAATGTACAGTATTCTTGTAACATTGAACTATAAGACTAAATAATAACTACAAAAATAAAAGAAATACCAGTTTCTTACCGTATAGATGTTTTCCTCTATTCTTGCTTCTATTTTAGAACTCCCTGTTTTCATCCCAGACACCAAAATAGTATCTCCTTGCTTAGCAACTTTTTCCATCTCTGATATATAGGAAGGTGGAGTATACGTGGATTCAAAGAACTTGAGTATACTGAAACGTAAAACAAAAAATGGACAGAAAATTGTCAACCAATCTTTGTAAACCCACAGAGAAACAAAACCAGCATCTATTCCAGCTACTTCCATTTTTAAGCAAATTTAAGATGTCTGCCTGGGTCCAGATATCCAAATTTTACTCATTCTTCAAGATATCTGCAGCTAATTTCTGTGGCTGATAAAAGTTTGTTTGAGGCCTGTTTGTGGGCTTTCAAGAGCTATCAGAAGAGTGCACACGTTGGCTATAATGATCCCTCCAGTTTTTACAGTAGCTGTAGAGTGCAAAAGCCCTCTAGATTATTGTTGAACAACTGATGTGAAAGACCCAAAGCTTATGTTTATAAAAGCAACAGCTTAACAAACCAGAACATAACTTTGAACTACATGAAGAAGTGAGGATGCATTTAATAAATGAGTATGAAAATACCTACAAGCAGAACCCTGTAGTGAGTGTTAGAAATTTCAGTAAGATGTGACAGCAGAGAGGACGGGAATTTGCCACGAATGGGTAAATGACAGGACAGAAATTACAAAAGGACCATGCCAGCTTCTGTATGCACATGATCTGTTCGGCTTTATGTGCACTCTCACAGTAAAATCAGTAAAGCCATATTGAAAACATTTATGATTAACATAGCCATATTGAAAACATTTATGATTAACATATTTATGACAGTTTATAGTTCATTTTGCAAAGCTGTAACACCATTAAAATATTTTTTATGTTCTTATAGCTGTGTTAACAGAAGAGCATATATCAATATTAGTTTGGTAAAATCACATCTCTAGCAAATAATTACACTGAAATAAAACGCTTGCTATGGACTAGGCCTTGGCTCATTAGTCTTACTGAACCATGCACCACTCTGATCTTAGTGTAGACAGGGGCCATACATTCATACCTGCAGCTTCAAGTGTGTTACAGGCTTAACACGCTATCCTCAGGCAATGCTGTTGCTTTGTTTCTCTAGTACTTCAAAACGGGGGGGTGGGTTTTGTTTACCCAGTAAAGAGCCTATTTTGGGTTCCCATTCCCAATGTATTTGGAATAAAGGTTTGAGGATGGAAGTTAAGTGTTAGCCATTCTGCTCTCCAGGAAAACCGGTTCCTCCACATGCTTGCCATAGAATTACCCTATGAAGGAAGTGGGAGGCATCCTTGCCCATGGCACAGGGTTGGAACTGGATGATCTTAAGTTTATTTCCAACCCAAACCATTCTGTCGTTCTATGATATAGTTTCCTACATTATTTTACGTCTACACTCTACCTCCCCTTTGAGGAACCTGTTTGCTGAAATAACTGAAACCTCTGCTGCATGATAGATCAAAGTCCATTAACGGCTGGACTTGATCTTAAAGACCTTTTCCAACCTAGCTGATTGTATGATTCTATGAGTTTGAATCTCCTTCATCATACAAGCTTACTAGATGTTAAGGAGGTTTTGACTAAAGCTGTACTCAAGAAGTGTCTGGAAATGTTTTGTGAGGAAAAAATACACTTTATGTACTGGTTGAATTCACATACATCAAGAAGGCACTTTTTATTACCAACAGTCACACGAAGCAAAGTCAAGATTCACCATGGCACATAATCATAGAATAGTTTGTGTTGGAAGGGACCTTAAAGCTCATCCAGTTCCAACCCCTGCCATGGGCAGGGACCCCTTCCACTAGAGCAGCTTGCTCCAAGCCCCTGTGTCCAACCTGGCCTTGAACACTGCCAGGGATGGGGCAGCCACAGCTTCCCTGGGCACCCTGTGCCAGCGCCTCAGCACCCTCACAGGGAAGAATTTCTTCCCAATACATATAATAGGATGAGCAACAGCAAAATAGTGCTAGATAACAGGATCCTGATGTGCTGACACCAGTTGCTGTCAGGGCAAAGATAAAACTCTTGGAGTCCAACTTGAGAAATAGCCCATACAAGGTCCTGCTATGTAGCCTTCAGTTCTGGTTATTTAAATATGGATGGAAAATAAACTTTCTGTTTGAAGTTATTGAAGAACAGAACAAAGAATGAAGTCATCAATGTAAATCTACACAGTGTATATGCTTCATAAAATAAAAACAAAACAACACCGAAACAGAGGCCAAAAACGCTACAGTAACAAATACGGGTGCAAATCTACAGTCTGGATTTTATTGCTATCCCTGCCAAGGTGAGCTTTCTGACTTTGTGGCAAGAACTCCACCTCCATTAAACGGAGGCAATATTTCCTTATTATACATCAATGCTGAAAATCACTTATCTCCTCAGTGGGCTGAAAAGCACTGTCAAGACCTTTGGACAGAAGTTTCCACAAAGTACTGCATTTTTAAATTCCAGTTAACTTACTCTTTGAGTCAGTACAGATGAACCAAGCACCATGGCTTATTTATCAAGCAAAAGCTTTCCAGTCATTGCTTTGGCTGAAAGACAATATACTGAGTACCTTCATTGAATACCTTTCATTGAATCATCTCACCTGGTCTTACATATGTTATCTAGCTAGTAAGCACACAGTTGGTCCATTCCAATTTAAAGGTTAGCTATTTTGAAAGCAATTTCAACACCAGCACTAAGCATTAACTGAAACCTAAAACTCTCCAGTTCAGAGAGCTCTTTTCTGAAAGAAGGGGACTGGTATTTTTCCTTAAAAGAATAAATAAATAAATGAGTATCTCCCTGATGAAATCCTGAGGTAAGTCTTACTGATAAATCTTTCCTTTGCACAAGATGTTTCAGGAAGATCAACAATTGCATCTACTTATTTCTAGCTGTTGCATTAGAGCTACCTGGGCTGCTCAATAAAGCTATTAGTTGTTAAATTAAACACGGATCAGAGTGCCCAGGCTGTTGAGTAGGCACTTAAAAACCCAACCCCTGAAACAATCAACTTGTAAGCACTATTCTGGGCATGGGATCAGTAAGCTGCCTGATGTGGGGCAATATCTGCACACATCAAACTCAATGGACTTAAGACTTTGGAGAACAAATTAAATGAACTCACCGCAGCGCATTGTGGGAATCCGAGAAGTCATCAGCCTCTGTGTCCTTTACTATTGTCCAGTTGAAGGCTAACCCTGCCAGTGTGCTGAAAGTGTTTCCTACAGATCAAAACAAAACTAAGTAACAAGCAGAGAGTCTTCCTGCAACACAATCTAGCACTTTTCCCCTTGGAAATTTCCTTCTCTTTTCCCTACAGGAAGCTCAAGCTGTATGCAGTTAAAAACCAGAATGTAGCTTGCTTGACTGACCTTGGCACAGGGAAGATGTTTCTGTTAACTGGCTTCTCTGCTCACATTTTGCAACACCATTTGCCTCTTGATAAGCCTGCTACATAGGTGCAGGGTTCACTATCTACACTCCATTCATCAGCCCCCAAGATATCATAGAATGGTTTGGGTTGGAAAGGATCTTAAGATATCCAGTTCCAACCCTCCTGCCATGGGCAGGGACACATCACCCTAGACCATGCCGCTCGAGGCTCTGCCCAGCCTGGCCTTGAACACTGCCAGGGATGGAGCATTCACCACTTCTTTGGGCACACTGTGCCAGTGCCTCACCACCCACACAGTAAAGAACTTCTTCCTAACCTAAACTTACCCCGTTCCAGTTTAAACCCATCATCCCTTGTGCTGTCGCTACAGTCCCTGACGAAGAGTCCCTTTCCAGCATCCTTTTAGGCCCCTTTCAGACACTGGAAGGCTGCTATTAGGTCTCCATTCAGCCTTGAGGTCTCCATCTCCCTTCCACTTTAACCACAAAAACCTTACTATTTCTTAAATATTAGCAGGACATCAAAATAACCTGCTAAACCACCTCTCATTCTCAAACACTGAGATGTGAGTTACCAACTCAGTGAGTTGAGTTCACCTCCCTGGTGAACTGCACTTTCCTCATAGATTGCTTTGGGTTTGAGCACAAATATGATTTACTCCTAACAGGAATATGCCTTCACTCACAGAACTCAAACGGAGCACCTTCCTTCTAGAAACTGTGAAGCACTAGAACATGAGAAATTGTAGATATTAAAAAGGAACAGAAAGGAATAAATAGAATAAACCCAAAGATTTTTCATGATTACACTCAAGTACTCCCTTTGACATTTATAACTATATTAATAAAGAATTAGAGCAAATTTATTACCAAGTTCTTGTGCTTAAAGGTTTATGGCACTTTTAAGTCACAAAAATATTTTAAGATAAGTTAACACAACACACAGCCTACGTTATTTCTATGCAGCTTACTGCAGACAGTACCAAATCCCAAATAAACAGGATTTAAACACAAAACTCTAAAAACACAACAATATAGTTAAAATGGATGGAGACTGGTTTTCTTAAACATACATTCAAGTATAACTTCAACAATGCATGCTGTAGCTTTGTAAAGCTGTATGAAACACTTTTGTTTTGCTCCAGCTGAACATCATGAGGCCAGTGGAGAATTGCACATGGTGGCACTACAGAGAGGCTACGCATGGGCACAGCCAGCACCACAGTGAACTCACAGCCTCTGAACCACCACCGTGGATGCCCTGGTTCCTGCTGGAGCCCCACACTACATAGGCGAAGTCAGTTTACCTCTGGTAACCTATCACAGGCATTATCAGATAACCCAGCAGCCCACACAGGGTCTCACTCCCCCAGACAGGATCAGCTATCCTTGCAGCACAGAAGGCCACGGCTGTCTCCAGGTTAAGCATATCAGAAACAGCACCCAGGGAAGCAATCAAGAAACACAGCACTTGCCATGAACTGAGTGATGTCCCTGTCCCTCCCTGCAGGATCTCAGGGCTGTCACAGGAACTGCAGGGCAGCTGCCTGGCCAGCTCCCGCATCACCTTCCAGGCTCCTCAGATGTCAGTACAGGCAGTGACTTGTGCTCCACAGCCCTACATGGACAGAGCTGCTCCCCTGTGCTGCTTCAGCAGCTCTGATTGTCATGAGCCTGAAAGGTGCCTCCCAAAAGTGAATGTTTCTATAATAATTAACAGTTATTAATTAATCCAAGCAACAGGTGTTTGGTCTTCTATATAATCTCCAGCATCCTGCTGGATACTTGACTGGACTCAGATAAAATGTCCTTCTGCAAAATTATTTAGACAAAGAAAAGAAAAAAACAAACAGGCTACTTCACCTTCCTGTGCAGCCGTGCTCAGTCTGGTTAAATCCTGGTGGGACACTTCCACAGGACAAGTGCTGGGAGTAAAAACCTGATTTCTAAAAATACCCTTAGCACTACAGTTAAGTCTCCTGGGAAAATAAGGAAAAAGGGCAAGCAAAAGTTGGAAATCAAGCAGTGTTTGACTTCCCTGTTCAGCTGACACTTAGATTTTACAACTGAACCAAAACAAGAGGTTACTCAACGTACTATCCAAAGAACTCCCTTTAAATTATTCACCTTGATACTCAGTTGTGTCACAAATAAAAACAATGCATGTGTCAGACAATTAAGAGTTCAGTATGTATTTTATCTCCTACTAGAAAGTAAATCTCTTACCTTCAGAATCCAAAGCCTGAATTTTTAGCTTCAGCGGTGAATCTTCAAGATAGAGCTCTCTTGTTGTGGACACGATTTGGATGCCATGAATTGTATCCACTATAGCATCACAACGAAGAACCTGTCCGGTCACTTGAAGAGGAACAGGAGCACATGAGATCAGCAACACTGGATGTACTCATCAAGAGCACCCACAAGACAAAGGCAGCTCAAGTTCAGCCCCATAGCACGAGACACTGAAGGAACTGAAACTAGGTCATGACCTTGACCAAGAAATTCTTGGTCAAATGGTGATTGTGGCTAAGCAAGAAAAGCAGTTTCCTTCCTCACTGAACTTTGGAATAAATCTTCAGAAAACATGATTCCAACCTACACTAACAGTTGGATGGTTTATCTAAGTACGTATTTAGAGTTTTTACAGTGCAACTGTTGGACTTTCACCCACAGATGATAAACCTGTGTACACATCTTCATCTAGTGACTGCAAGACATTTAATTGATCACATTTTTGCCTATCTGCAATAATAAAAAATAACTACATGTATCGTATGACAGGCACAAAGGTAATTTCCAGCTTTCTATATGCAAAACATCTGAATCTGCGTTACAGAAAAAGTATGTACTGAAAATTATGTTCAGCTACCACCCTTGTCTTTTCTGTTTGTTTGGGTTTTTTTTTAAAGGAATTACGCTTTTTCCTGGATGTATCATTAATGTTTTCTTCATCAGGGACTGTAGTGGTAGGACAAGGTGCAATGGGCTCAAACTTCAACAGGGGAGATTTCAGTTAGATATAAGGCAGAAGTTCTTCACCTGTGAGGGTGCTGAGGCGCTGGCACAGGGTGCCCAGAGAAGCTGTGGCTGCCCCATCCCTGGCAGTGCTCAAGGCCAGGTTGGACACAGGGGCTTGGAGCAAGCTGCTCCAGTGGAAGGGGTCCCTGCCCGTGGCAGGGGGCTGGAACTGGTTGAGCTTTAAGGTCCTTTCCAACCCAAACCATTCTGTGATGTATAGTTATGACCATGCATATGAATAGAAATTTCTTGGTTTGGGCACTTTTTAACCTCAGTTTCTGAAGGACGCCAGGATGCACACAAACAAGAAGTGGTGTGTTAGAGAAGTGAAAACTTACTTATATCTTCAGCAAAGATGATACTTGTCAGTCGGGTGGGCTGTGAGGACCGTGCCTGGACAAGAGCTTTCTGGGAACACTGGCGCTCATCCTGGTGTATCAGCTCTATGCTCGCCACCTCTGGCCGGGTAGAGGACCTACAAGGGTATTTGGTTGTGTTAGCAGCATTCAAGTTACAAAAATCAAGGGTATGGTTAAAAAGCCACAAAACTAATTTACATGAGGCATGCTGTCTGGTCAGGGCCCGGCTTTCACAAGAGCTGGACTGCAACAGCTCCTGCAGAACCTCAGGAAAAGCAAGTGCAGGCTGAGGAAGGGGGAGAGCACAGAGCAGAGGCCCACCAGCACCCAGGCAAACACAGCATTATCTCCACTGTGGTATGGTCACTGCTGAATGCCATTCAGCCACCTTAGAGCTGCACCACTCCTAACAGTCACAAAGCCTTTGGCCTGACCATTTATTAGCTTAAAGGCATAGAATAAGCAAAACCATATACAGAATACTGAAGCAGAAGGTAAAACAATTTTAACTAAACTCCAGTCACCACCTGTAACTACATTATCAAAGCAAGTCTGAAACAAAGTTCTGGAAACACTGGAAGTTTTCCCTGATAGCAGAACATCACAGTTATGTAAGTCTGCTATGGCAGAGCCTCTCAGCAAGTATAAAAAAGCATTTTTTAAATGGCTTTAGCCTGAAATATGTAACACTGTGTAAAACATGCAAAGATGTATAAACATATTTGGTAAAACATAAGCCTACATGGAATTTTGACCTAAAATCAATGCATCTGTTAATCCCTGCTCTCACTTGCATGGCTTTTCCAAAGACAACTTTCTCCAGGAATGAGCTTGTGAGAACCTCACTATGGACATGGAGCCCAGCCTTCCCTTCCTGTGTGCCAAAAATGTTCAGATGAGGGAAAAAATAATAAAATTCCTAAATTATTAGAAACCAAGCCTTCTGAAATTAAATTTGAGATAACAGCAATGTGTCTGAGGCCTGAACGTAGTGCTCAAAGCAACTGACAGATTCAAACAGGCCATACCTGGGGTAACTGATTCAAGAACATCACTCCTCCCAGCTGAGATGAGAACTGGGATACAGCTTCTCCTTACCCCGAAGAGGAAGCAGAAAGCAGCCTGCCTGTGCACAGCCCGGGGCCCAGCACTCTGCTAAGCCGCTAGTGAATTAAGCCATTGCTCTTTGCTTTGGGATCCCAGTGAAAGCTCTTTCACAAGGGTCCTTGGGAGGATTAAACCCATGAAAGAGAGCACTGATGACAAAACCGCTGAGGAATTGCTCCTCCCAGATGATGACAGCATTGCATTGTCTGGTAAATGGCCTCCTAACCAGACACCAGAACCCCACCTGGTAAAGATGGTGATGCTGGATTGATTCAGGCTTCTCTTCTGGAGGATGTTCAAAATGCCTACCTGAGATCTATGGGGAAAACCTAACTCAACAAGGAACTGGAGAGGAGTTGCAAACAAATAGCAAGCTCCCACATGCACTTCTCCCCAGATGAAGGCTTTAGCTACTTTTAATACTGTCAGAACCAACCAATCCATAACAGTGAACAACAAAAATTCTTAACTAAAACTGAATCCACTTTGATAAATAACTGTAAGATAACTGAACATGCTGTGACAGCTGTTAACATGTTACCTGTCAACATAACATTAACAGTTGCAGTCCAGGCGAGCAAGGACCGATATGGTGGCTGTCACTGGAATAAAACTTCAAATCCTGTTTTCAACACTAAGCTGCAGACAAAGCACCAAGAGCACATCCTTCAGCCTGAAGTAGTTTGAGAGGGCTAATGCTGCATTCTTCACCAAAACTTCACATGAAACAAACCCACAGAGTGAGAGCTCTCTGGTTCCCTACGTATGTGTCTGAATTTTATCATGCTATACTGTCCCAACAAGCTTGTGATCCAGTGGCACCCAATGCTGGCCAGAGCATTTGCTCACAGCAGTGTGCAGGCTCACAGGCACTGCACAGCACTACAGCAGCTTTGTCTTGGCCAAAATTCATTAATTCAATGAATTATTTATTAAATTCATGATATTGTGTGCTCCCAACAGTATTTCACTTACACAAAGGTTAGTTTTAAAGGATTCTGAAATAACAATAGCAACCGCTCATGTAGAATTTTCAAATTACTTTTATCTGCTCAGGGGAAAACCAACCCCAAGCAGCACAGAATGGAAAATTTAAACACCACGTAGAAGATTAAGCCTTAAAAGTGTTTGTTATATCCTAGATATCCAAGCAATGCGTACAAATATGGGCCTGTTTTGTTGTATTGGGGCATACAGTGTTTCTAAACCAATGTGATTTATTTTCTATATTAGTAATACATTTAGCTTCACTCTACAGAGATTAATTCAGGAGTGAACAATTATTTTCCTGTCATTCTGTAGCTTCTTAGGCAGCCCTGAAACAGCTTTCCAACACTTTGCAAGTTTCCCTCAACAATGTTAGCATTCACAAACAGTAAGGCTCTTTCTGCACTTGGCAGATAGGCTTTCTGAGCTGAGCATGCCGGTCTGACTGAACATGCATGCAGGCATTTCTAAATAAGCATTATATGCATGGAACTGACTTTTACTATTTAGCTCATTCTATTGACAATATTATCTTTTATTAATTTGAGGGGTTTGCATCCTTGCAATGTGAAATTGCTTGTGTTTACAACACAACAGAGGTTTCAATGTGCTTTGTGTTTCTTCTTTGGCTGTGTGGCAATACATAACCACTACAGTGTGCACTAATAGGAACACTGTAAAACTAAATCTAATTACAGAATATTTTTCAGACTAGAAAAAGGAACAAAGATAAACTAAAAGTTTGTATTAAATTTTAGATGTGAACTTACAGCCCACAACTGTAAAGGAAGTTTTAAGCTTTTCCAGCTGAATGCTGGGTAACTCCTGGTTGTCACTGGAGCAGGGAACCCAAGAACAGAGAATATTCGGCCTCTAACAGTAGTTTAAAACAGGGAGTAGAATATCAGCTGAATTTCTTACTTTTTTAAAACAAATACATTTTTAGTTTTATTATCAACAGGATGGTAATGATGGTAATAGATGGAATTTTAGGCAATTGCCTGAACTGGGCTGGTGCAGCAGGGCCTTTCTGAGAGCCGAGTTACTATTGAGTTATATTAAAAATCAATCTGCATGACTCTTGCATTTTACACTGTAACATCTGACACATTTGATGACCCCTCAATACCATTCAGCAATACCAAAAGCAAGTTCTGTTTACAGGCGTATACGACTCAGTGTCAAGAACAGAAGGGATAAGGAACTAACAAACAGGCTGGATGTCAGTGGTATTCATCTGCTGTAATACGCACCAGGATCACTACTGCACTCTGGATAGACGAGAAAAATAAACTTTTGCTTTAAAATTACATCAAAGATTGCATTTATGCCCTCTTCCAATTGCAGCAGCTCTTCAGCAACACGTCAGCATGTGATATTGAGAGCTAGGCTTGTCAGAGGTCAAAATTAGATCCTGAGAAGCAAGCCATGGGAAGCATTTCTGGCACTAGCTCTTGATCCCATACCAATGCCTGTAAGAACAAGCAAGGCAGGAGAGGAAGCTCTAGGAAGAAGCATGAAGGGAAGAGGGGGGAGCTAACAGAAGTCCTTGTATTTATTTCCCTCAGAATAAAATCCTATTTGCTGGGGAATTAATAACACTTGCAAGAAAGTGCCATTTCCATTTCATACATGACTTTCACCTCCTTGATTGACACTGTGTGCCAAGATTTTATCTACAGATCTACCCAAACCTAAGCCTGCAAGTTTCTTAATCAACTGTTCTGTAATATCACATGTGACTACTTCAAGGATTATACTTTATCAGCTGTTTTAAAAATCAGGCAAATATTACTCTCCTCTGTTGGTTCTTACCTCTTCAGCACTTTTATTTTGTCAGCTCCTCAGACTGCACTCCAGGGCCTACATTAGCACAAAACCTTGTGGAGATGCACCACAACTGCAGCTGATCTCATCTTCTAGAACTTGTATCAGGTATGTGGGCACATAGGTAGCCAATGGGAAACTGGACAGTAAAGTTTTGCAAGAGTGCAGTAAGACTGGACAGACTAACACATCAGGTACCTTATTTCCAGTCACTCTTGGGACTAGCACTGTTGACATACACAAGTGAAAAGAGATACAAGAGCCAGAACAGCATCCAGGCAACTGCAGTTGTATGATAAAAAATAGATTCCCATAGAACCAAGGATCTGGGAACTGAACCCATTCCAAAGAAAACACAGAGGGAGCCTGGCAGACTTCCCTAACTCTTGAGAATTTTTAACAGCACAGTGGCAGATTCTCTCTCTATTGTTCACTCAGTCCTTTCCTAGGATGTTTCTTACTGTACTGGGAAAACAAAAATCCTCCATCTAGTTCTGCTTTAAAAGCAAATCACAACATCACACTACAGAATGAGCCAAAGCCAAAGCTTTTGCTTACCGGGGTGGAGGCTGTAATGGTGATCAGCAGGCATGGCAGTTAACTTCAAAGTGAGCAGAATTAAACCAGTGATGATCGTTCTCAAAATCCAACCCAGATGCCCAGCTCCAACTTGGATGTTTTGTCAAATCAACTGGTGACCAGAAGCATTTCACCTTAAGTGCTTATTTCTGTACTTTTCGTGGCTGCATGAAGGAAACTGGCACACCACACTAGTGACACTAATCTGCCAACTACGAGAATGCAATAAATAAGGGTTGCTCTACACAAGTTGTTCTGAAATAAACTGAGCCTGATTTCAAATTTGAAAATAAAACTAAAACAAACAAACAAACAAAAAACCACAGAAAACAAAACAAACAAAAAAAACCCTCAACGGCAGTTTACTTACAAAACACAGATGTCCAATTTTGCATTCTTTCCCACTATCCACCCTTTTAAACCTTCTCACATGCAGACACCTTTAAAGCTTCAATTACTGAAGTGAGACCCCGACCCAAAGGGAGCAAAACTCTTAAAACATTTCACGGGTGTTCAGCAATGAACACTGCCAAAATCAAGCACAGCCTCCTTCCCAGGCAGGTTATGCTCACATTCAGAAAGGTTTCTTCAGCAGTAAAATGGGCACTGCAGGTTGATACATCAACTAAGGCAAAACCCACGATTATTTCTTCTACCTCTTCAAGTCTCGCAGGGCACCTATGCCACAGACTCACGTCACCGGTCTGGTTTTGAGCCAACACATTCAGGTAACACAGCCCTGAGCCAGCGGCACAGCACACCTCACTTCACCAACAAGGATATCTCAACCCAGTTCTGAGCTCGTTCTGGTTTCTACAAGAGCTTGAAGCCACACTGAGGAAGTACACACCACAGTGGAGGCAGCCTACCCAGCAGACAGCAGTGCAGGCATCGCCCAGAGGGAGAAAGAACATTTTGCTGCCTGCTAGAATGGCCTTCTAAGTAGGAAATGCAGAGCAGGTGAGATCCACAGAAAGGGCTGCAGGGGATAACAATCATTATTTCAGATGTCATTTCATAATAGAGAAATTAACAGTGAGTATCTCACACAAAACATTTTTCAGTGAAGTCAATGACAGGGTTTTTTAGACCTGTGGTAAAACAGGCAATCCATGAAAGAACAACAAACTGCCGAGAGATTATCAGAGATGAGACTCAGATTTATAGCAAAGTAACAAATCTCACTCAGAAACACTATCTAGTATAGATGTAGATTAGGTATTAGGAGGGAGCTCTTCCCTGTGAGGGTGCTGAGGCGCTGGCACAGGGGTGCCCAGAGAAGCTGTGACTGCCCCATCCCTGGCAGTGTTCAAAGCCAGGTTGGACACAGGGGCTTGGAGCAAGCTGCTCTAGTGGAAGGGGTCCCTGCCCACGCCAGGGGGTTGGAACTGGGTGAGCTGTAAGGTCGCTTCCAACCCAAACCAGTCTGTGAATCTATGATAACATACATTTTTAAAACATGTAAGCACCACACACATTACACAGAGTGGTAAGGCCAATTTACAACCCAGTATTGGAAACATGACAAGACAAGGAGCTAGAAAATGAGCTCTGCATCCAAGTACTACAACAGCAGCACAGTAAACTGGGGTTCTCTGGAAGTACCTGTGCATCACACAGCTCAGTCACCACCCTGCTGCTGGCTCCCTCCCCCCCAGGCTCTGCCTCCTGCTTCTCTCCCTATGGCAATTAGCTTCACTTAGCTTCACATAACATCAGTGAGGGCTTCAGCAGCACACACAGATCATTTTATTAAGGTGGCAAGAAACTCTCCATCATTATATTTGCAACAAACAACAGTGTACAGGGCCATCATCTCCTTTGAGCAGTTTCCTATTGCTGTAACCTTTCCACAGCAAAATCTCTCACTTCAATGCTCAATGGTTCAAATTCAATCAGTTGCATTTCTCAAACCTAACACCCAGAGCTTAATTTTCCCCCAGTTCTCACCATGCATATCAATTCTACACGATACAAAATAATGTTACATGCATGTAAGCACATTTATACACTACTATTTCTGCTATAAAGACCCTGTGCCACACTGCATACCCTGGGGGGAATGGGGCTTTGTTTCTGTATTTCCCCTTATGGCCCAGAATGTTATTATGCTAAGGCAGATTTCAAGGAAAGAATTCTGCTTCTGAATGCTTTCATTCTTCCAGGTGCAATTTCTGGATTAAGGTAATTAAAGATAAATACAGATGTAATTTAAATGCTAAATATACTCACACAGACTGTGTTTTGTCCCTGCAGACAGTACCACATACAATATTTACAGATGGGAACAGTGCATGCTTTGAAAACAAAGCTTTCACCAAAAAATAAAGGCAACTCATGCCAGAAGGCATGAGCATCCTGAAATCATAAAATACTTTAAAGCCATGTTTGTAATTTTATCATGGCTTCTAATCTGCTGGGATGACGATAAAAACTGACCTTCTTCCTTTGAACCACTAGAACTCTCAGACACCAACCACTTCGTATCTCCTGCTTTCAGAGGTAAACCTGAAGTCCCAATGGGAAACTGGAAAGAAATAAGGTCACAGCATGCCACTGACTGATTTTTCACAAAATTGGACACTCAGGTATGAATACTGAATGTTTGATATGAGTAATGCAGTCCTTCAAATACTCAAAGAATGGCTTTTGAAGACAGATGCTGCTCTAAGCCATTAATAACTTTCATACTCTACCTCTCACCTTGTGCTCAGCCGTATTACACACCCTCAATCCCTTCTCTAGAAACAAAGGGCCTAGCTCTTATGATTTTTACTCCAAATCCATCCTTTTGTGCATGCAAGCCACCTACCCCTTTACAAATCCTGGTTGAGGAATGGTCATTACTTCTGAAGTCACTACATTTGACAATTACTAACTCCTTCAGTTGAAAGGCCTCCTCCCAGTAATAGCTACTACTGAGAGCTTCAAAATGAAAGTGCAGGAAACCTGTCAGCAAGTAGCTGTGGAGCTGCCTGCCTGTTCAAGGTACACTGCTGTCTAATCCCCTACAGTCCAAGGCCCGTGAGGCCAAGGATATAAAGGGAAAGAGAGCTGCAGATGCAATCTAGCAAACGTGCTCTGAGCACGGCAAGGAGCATTACTGCTCCATTCAGTCACACACACACACACACACACACACACACACACACACACACACACGCTGCCGCTGCTGCTGCTGCTTCCTTCTAATGGTTTTGTAAGCACACGTTGAGTTTTAACACCCACATCCTGCCGGTCCTTGCAAAGCAGAAGCGAGTAAGTACACATTTACAACCCGGGTACAGAAAATGATGAAACACTCTATGAAGCTGATATAGCTTCCTTAATGCTCTACCAAAATTAATCTCTGAAGGGCAGACAGGAGAGGATGGAAAGCATGTGAAAGCCTATCTACATCAGGAGGGATCTGACCCACTGCTGGCAATGGGCACCAATATAATGTGCTCCAAAGTGCTTATAAATCACCTTCATTAGATATGTCTGTGGACCAAACTTGGTATTTCCTTTAAGTACAACCTTACATCTTTTCATCTGTAGGTTTCAGTGAGACTGCAAACGTCTGCATACTTCTGAGTGCCAGGCACATGCAGGAATGGCTGCAGCCAGCCCAGCATCACCTAGCAGTTCATTGGCTAAATGGGAGAGTCTATACCTCCTAGATTTTACTAGCGCTTTGATGAATCTGTGTTTTAGCTTCACAATGTACTTCACCACATAAACCAAATCCTTTTAAAGAGTCATTTGCCTCAAAGATTGTAATAAGGAAAAAGAAAATACAAACCCATACTTACGAGATTTTCATTAAGATAGCCTATATGAAAATTAAATTTCATTTAACCACAAAGAGCTCATCTAGTTAACTGCCTTTCAGGCACCTTTTGGAGAAACTCTTTATTAGTGTTCTTGTGTGCACTTCTTGTGTACTCATTCAAATGTGCAAGTTGCTACAGATCAAAGGCTTGTAATCAGCCCAGGGATGAGAAGTGTGGGACCACCAGGCGAATAAACCGATACAGAGTGAAAACATGGCCCTACAAGATATATTTCAGTAACTGTCAGCCACAAAATAACAACTGAAAACTGCTATCCAAACTGCTATCCGTCTGGCACACATGGAAGTACGATCCTAAACATATCCTGACTGCCACTTTTTTTTCAGGTGGGTGCCTCCTGCTCATTTCTGACCCAAATTACAGTTCTGGTAGGCTAAAGAGAGGACAAGGAGCTGGTAACACTTGTTGAATATGAAGATGGTTTCTAAATCCACGAACACTGGGGGCTTTGCCTCCAGCCCCTAGTGCTCACCACAGCCCAGCCCAGCCCTGCCTCCCATGTGCCCAGCTTGCAGGGCCCCCCCTGCACGAGGTAGATCAGGGGCACTCCCAGACATGGTATATCCCATGTGCCCAGCACTACGGCCTCCAGCAGAAGAGGCAGGAAAGCTTTGCTTCTGGACAACTTGACTTCTTCGCTGGCCGCAGGTGACATGCTCAGGGTGTTGTCTGCACTTAACGGCAGCACCGAGAGGCTCTCAACTTAGCTATTTGCTACTCGGGACTCTTGAAGTCCACACCCCAGGTTCAAAGCGGTCAGGCTTCCATATAACCACAGCAAGGGAAGGGGCATTTCCACACCAGCAGGGTAACCACGAGTCCTGAGTGCTGCCTGCACACACGCGGGGCTGCAGTGTCACTGAGGGTGTGTGTGGAGGCAGGGTGGGCACGGTGGGGTCCCTGAAGCAGCGGCGTGGGCACGGTGGGGTGGGTGCATGTGGGGTGTGAGGTGCATACGGGCGCCCGGCCATGGCAGGAAGCTCTCAGCAGCAGGGGCATTCCCCACAGGGCCTGCTCGGCCCTGGCCTCCAGAGAGCTCCTGTCCAACGGGGTCAGCCCCCGCTACACAAACCAAACCAGCCCACACCGGCGTCAGTCTGCAAAGCCCAGCCGCTCCCCTCGGGGGTTATCTCCGCTTCTACCCCCACGTTGCTGGGACACCCCAAGTAACGTGAAAGCGGCAAGGGGCGGCCTGGCCCTCCTGGCTCCCCCTGGGACCAGCCCCGGGGACCGGCCACCAGGCCCCGCCGCGGGCCGAGGAAACGCCGCAGGTGCATCCTGGCGGCGGGGGACGGAGAGAGCGGCGACAAAGGCCGGCGGCACCTGCACTCACCATCGGTAGCAACCCTCGCTGGCCTCCAGCGTGAAGTTGACGTGGGTGCCGCGGCTGAAAGGCAGCAACACCTTCGGGACGTTGAGCTTGGAGGAGGCGGTGAGGCAGGGGGAGAGGAGAAGGAGGAGGAGAAGAGACAGCGCCGGCAGAGCGGGGGGAGCCATGCTCCGCAACGGCCAACCGCCGCCGGTGTGGGCGGGAAAGGGCGGCTGAGGGCGCTGAGGGGAGGGGAGGGACGTCAGCGGCGGGGCCGGAGGGGCGAGGAGCGGGGAGAGGCCTCCCGCCTGCCCCCTGGCACCGCCGGCCCTGCCGTAATTGGCGCCAACAGCGGGGAGCGACCGCAGCGTCGAAGCTTGGGCCTTCCGCCAGGTGCAGTTATCGCAGAGCTGGGCGGCGGAAAAGGCTCCCGGAGGGAACGCCGCACTGTGAGCGGCTGCAGCGGCTGGCCCGGGAGGGGAGCTTTGCTCAGGTGGCGTGCCCGGCCCCGCTGAAGGGATGAGCCAAGCGGCCGCGGTCTGGAAGGTGCTTGTCGGCGACCAGAGCCACCTCGGTGCTCGCCTCCAGTTGTCCCCAAGCAGAGCATGAGCTGTATTGGATGGGGTGAAGGCCATGGCGTGCCCAGCTGCCCTCACCTTGCCTGGCAGCACCTGAGGGCAGAGCATGGTGAGGTGGGGCTTTAGAAATGTGACTGATGGATGAAGAAAATAAACAACAAACAACTAAGTGGATTAAATTGTAAATCCTATGGATTTGAAAACCCTTAAAAGGCCATCACAGATATGGGTATGATTACATGCTATGCTCTTTCAATGTGCATGTTATGGTAGAATCATAGAATCATTTAGGTTGGAAAAAACCATTAAAGTCATCAAGTCCAGCCATTAACCCAGCACTGCCAAGTCCACCAGTAACCCACGTCCCCAAAATAAATACCTGACTCTACCACTTCCCTGGGCAGCCTGTTCCAATGTTTGACAGCCCTTTTGGTGAGGAAGTTCTTCCTCAGCGCCATCTAAACCTGCCCCGGTGCAGCTTGAGGCCATTTCCTCTTGTCCCATCCCTTGCTCCTTGGGAGCAGAGCCCAGCCTCTCCTGGCTCCATCCTCCTGTCAGGCAGCTGTAGGCAGCCATCAGGCCCCCCCTGAGCCTTCTCTGCTCCAGACTGAGCCCCCCAGGTCCCTCAGCCCTTCCCCATCACACTTGTGCTCCAGGCCCTGCACCAGCTCCATGCCCTTCTCTGGCC
This sequence comes from Neopsephotus bourkii, assembly GCF_033783945.1. Taxonomy (NCBI): domain Eukaryota; kingdom Metazoa; phylum Chordata; class Aves; order Psittaciformes; family Psittacidae; genus Neopsephotus; species Neopsephotus bourkii. The sequence goes on along the minus strand of NW_026901417.1, from coordinate 1,548,153 downwards.
CCGCTCCAGCCCCTCAATGTCTCTCTTGGGGTGAGGGTCCCAGAACTGAACACAGGATCCAAGGTGCAGCCTCACCAGTGCCCAGTGCAGGGGCACAATCCCTGCCCTGGCCCTGCTGCCACACTGGTGCTGATACAGACCAGGATGCCGTTGGCTTTCTTGGGCCGCACAGCCAGCTCATACTCAGCTGGCTGTCAGTCAACACTCCCAGAGTGTTGGTTGCATAGAGTGATGCTAACCGGGAAGCTAAGCAAATTCTTTTGTTATAAAGCCACCAATTTTCTGTATCTTTATACCCTTCAAGTAAGAAGACTTATTTTCCTGTTACTCTTTCTGTCCTAGGGAAAAAAGATGGCTGGCAGACCAGAGTGCAGAAAAATGTGAATAAGCCAAGACATGAATTATGCAAACCAGGTGAATACCACAAGCAGTCTTGGTCTGAGACACTTGGAGCTCCTCCAGGAAGCACAGTAAGTAGCTGGATTTCTTCAGCAAGCGTGATGCAAGCTTGACCTTTTCTGTGTATTGCTTAAAAGTTTGGTGGGACAGCATGGGAAGTAGGGTAATGTAGGAAGAAAAAGAAAAAGAAGGGAAGTATTAACCATCACAGGCAGATTTGTAATCATTTAAGTGTGTGCAGAGCCTGGAATGGAATTCAGGAATCATAAATCTTGATATTTTTATTTTACCCTGTATTTTGTAAACATATGTAAACATAAAATGTATATTTTACCTCCTCGTGGTGGTTGGACTTTGTATTGGATGGCATCACACTACTCAGTTCACTTTGTTGCGTATTTTTTTGCTGAAGACTCAAATGTTAACTGGTGGTTTATGTGTGATTTCATAGGATGGAATTTATTTGAAACATTGAACACAACTGAAAGTACTCATGAAAGACCATTCTATTCAGTAAGCCAAAAGTCAGGCTGGTGTTACTGCAGTATGAATTTGTCCCTGTTGTCAGTATGCATTTGTATGTATCATGTCAACATATGTTTAAAGGTTAGATCTCTTCACCATTCATGGTGCATGGGAAAGGTCATGCTCCTGGAATTAAAGCTATTTAGTGAATACAGTTACAGTGTAGAGGGTCTCCCTGTCCTTACCTACAACAGAGGGATTAGTATAGGTATGGAGTAAGAGAAGGCATTTTAAGAAGGGTACAATCATCCTGGAATTTAAGGCAGTTTGATTATTCCCAGGAAGCTCAGATGCTACCCAGGGACAGCATTCAAGAGTTTAACCAGCTGTAATTTAGGCAGTTCAGAAGTCAACTAGTTCTTTTCTAAGCAAGTAAACTTATACAAGACTTTTTATTTACCTAGGAGTATTTTACCTTCATAATTTATTAATCTAGTGTTTTATTTATCAGTACCTCAGCAAGGCTATTCCATTTCCAGTCCCAGAGGACTGTGTGCTGCTGTACAGTTCACTTCTCACTGCAGCTTCTGTTTGTCTACTACTCGTGTTCTGAATGCACATCTTGAAATTGTGAGTTCTGATTTAAAGAAGAGCTGAACTTTACAGCTGCAATTTAAATCACTGGGACCTGGGCACAGAAAGATTATGGTATTAAAAGCTCTGGCACATCAAGCCACTACATAGAATCATAGAATGGTTTGGGTTGGAAAGGACCTTACGATCATCTAGTTCTAACCCTCTGCCATGGGTAGGGACACCACCCACTAAATCACGTCACCCAAGACTCCATCCAGCCTGGCCTTGAACACTGCCAGGGATGGAGCATTCACCACTTCCTTGGGCAGCCCATTTCACTGCCTCACCACCCTCACAATAAAGAACTCTTTCCTTATATCTAACCTAAACTTACCCTGTTTCAGTCTGAACCCATCATTCTTTGTCCTGATGATGAGTCCCTTTCCACCATCCTTGTAAGCCTCTTTCAGATACTGGAAGGCTTCTTCATAGGTCTCCTTTCAGCTTCCCTTCTCCAGGCTGAACAGCCCCAACTTGCTCAGCCTGTCTTCATATGGGAGGTGCTCCACCCCCTGATCATCCTTGTGGCCTCCTCTGGACTTGCTGCAACAGCTCCATGTCCTTCATACATTGAGGGCATCTTAACTTGCTCCCCAAAATAGGAGCCCAGAGGTTTGTTGGTACTTTTCTTCTTTACTCTTTCGTTTCAATCAATCTGTAACCTTTATTCATAGGCATGTTATGGAGTTCAGTCAAGACTCCAATATTAGGGAGGGATGTGATAACATAGCCCATGACTAAATCAATACAATGTGTTTGCAGTTAGTATAATTACAACTGAGTAGATAAGAAGTAAATAGTGAGTACCTGGGATCCTATGCTGTGAGTGAGGCGAGAAAATGTCAGTACTTCCTAGCTTTTAAAAGTAGGTTTTGCAATCTCAGTATATATGTCTTTACTTTCTTTCATCAGCAGTGTATGGTGATGGGTATTCATTGTGTTACGGGAAAATTATTGTTGTTCTCAAACACTTCTTAGACTTGAGTGATTTTTATAAAGAACAGCAAAGTGCACTTAGTACCTCAAAGTTTATTGATGAAACATGACAGGTAAGTACAGCAATTAAATGTCTGACATATCTTTCAGATCATACTCAAAAGCATGCTAAGCAGTTGTAAGATTAGAATAAGGCAAGAGAAGACTGATGAGCAACTCTGCAGTTTCCATAACACAGTAAAATTATGAAAGGATTTTCTGCTTGCTTAAACTGAAAGTCACGCACTGCAGCACTGTGTTAGCGTTAGAGAGTGTGTTGGGTAGAGAAGAGTGGGCTGGGGGCAGACAGTGCAGCTGCATGCTTGGTGAGTGGTTACTAAAATCATAGCTAGACTTGACATAGTTGCTGCAGTGCTCTACTTTCTTTTCCCACACTGCAGTGATGAGATCGGTATGGAGTCAGCACATCCTTCTGACACTAAAATAACAGTGCAAAGAACATAAACATAGCTCCATTCACCACCAGTGGGGTGGCTGCTGTCATGGTACAGAAGTGGAACAGGAGAGACATACTGGGAGGTAATTCTACATTCGTCAATGTACACCTAAGTAAGTCTGATAAAGAACAAAAATGGAAATTCCTTCCTCACAAAGAATGCAATTATGGAACAATAGAGGGAGTATTTTAATGAGCTGCTTAATTGTGAGAGGGATAAAGGCAAGCAATAAATGCTTATTCTCCAAGCAGCTGAGCCATCTGTGGAAGAATTACATTTTAAGGAGATTTAAGAGGCAGTCAAAATACACGTAGTAAATAACAAAACCCCAGGTGCTGATAATGTTTCTACTGAAATACAAAAATGAAAGGGGGAGAAGTACTGAAAAGTTCTACAGACTCACTTGGTTGTTCTGAAGATCTGAAAACACTCCTGAGGAAGCAAGGAGACATATACGTGGATTAAATCTTTAAAATTCATCAGTTGCTAGTGGGAAGGTATTTTTTATAAAGCTAAAACCAACCTCTATCAGTAGATTATGAGGTGATCTTCTGTTTGCAGTGAAATAATTTTAAACCCTAGTTCAGAAAAAGAAAACTTTTGATTGGCACAGTGATGATGGTGCCTATTTGATTGTTTTCCCCTTGAATTGCCTCAACACCTCACCAGCCCTCAGATCTTAAGGGTATACAGGATGCATGCCTTTGTCCTTTGGCAGTACAAGGAATTGCAGAGCTCATCACATTCAGGAAGGCTAAACCAGCTTGATATGAGTACTAAGCATGTGTCTAATCTTAGGGTTGTGCATACATGCTTTACCAGATTGAGGCGCGGGTCTGATACATTTTGAACTCAGGTTCTAGAGTTCATTCAGAAAAAAAAAAATAGGTTTCTTCAAAACCATCTGGCCAAGGAACACCTGACTGTTTCCAGGCATTTTGTATTTTAAAAAGTCTGATTAATTTAAAATCTTTAAAAATACTCCTCTACACAAAACCAAGCAACAAACCAAGCCCCAAAACCAGAAAACTCTGAATAATTTCACCTCACAAGGTGAAATTCAAGCAAAACAAGGCAGGGAGGTGTGGAAGATTATTTTAAAGTTTACCAGGTCAAGCTAACTCAAAAGAGTTCCAACTATAACCCTTGCAGATATGTCTGTATTCATTATATATATATATACATATATATATATGTATGTATAAGGTTGTCTCTGTGTAGTACCAGCAGCTAAATGCGCTGGGTACAACCTAATTGTAAGAACACTGTCATTAAACTGGAAGGCTCAGAGCTCACACCGTAAATTGATGAAAAATACTCTGCCCCATCAAGCTCTTGAACATCTGAAATTATTTTTGTTTTAAAGGCTAAAGAGTGGCTGTCAAAGACTGTTCCTCTAGGGATGAAGCTCTGGTTGAGAAGAGTTGCCTACACAAGGTTGAGTAGGGCAGCTTAATAGACTTGGTGAAAGACAGTAGTCTGGGAATAGTAACTTGAAGTGAGAATAACAGTGATGGGTCATTTTTTTGTCTGGCAGTATCTGTGTTTAAGGTGAAGAATAAAATAGTGTCCTGCAAAAATCACTGGAAAGATGGGCTGTTTGCTTCCTCCTTCTCAGGCTGCATCTTGCACCACTTCAGCTGCTCGCTTTGAGAGCAGCGATGGGTGAGACAGACGCAAAGTACAGTGCTTTATGTGTATTTCCTGGCCAAGCAGCTCTATGGCTTTCACTACTCTGCTTTTCTCCTGCTTCCTTGGCTATTTGGTTCCATCCTCATAGCTGAAAAGCCTTGCAAAACATCTCCACTAAAGAAACACCAGTCAAAGTAGTACTTAAGGTAGTCCAATATATGAAAAGGTACTTAAAAAACAGTCATCAGAGGAACAAGATTACAACTGGTGTCCCTTAGTAATAGCAAAAGGCTATTAGTACTATTAGATTATTTAGTTGAGCTGTGGTTATAACCGCTCATCATTTCAAACTGAAGTGGAAGATCTTACATACATATATACAGATGAACACAGCTGCTAAGCTTGACTTGCATTGGTCCTGCCACCAGCAGTGGGTGGGACAGTATCCTCCTGCCTCTGCATTATGCCTCTGTTCAGCTGCTCCTGCCTGGTAGAGATGGAATTGTGAGGAGGCATTATACATTATACTTCATTACTTTTAAATAGGTGTCTTAGACTTACAGAGTACATAAACCAACACTACTCTTTCAATTATTTCTTTATCACTTTCTCTACTAGTAGAGTTACCATGTTCAATTTACTGTATTAGATCTTCTGTATCTTCATATGCCCATTGAAGGTTTTATGAGAACATCCTCTCAGCCTTACAACCATTCCACACAGAGCTAATGATGGATTGACAGCAGCTATAATACTGGCGTAGCTTTGGTTATGCCTGCCAGTATTTTCCTTCCAAGAGAAGATGCTTGGCCAAAGGCAGGCATGAATCCAGTAAATTTCCAAAATTAAGGCAGCCAGTTAATGGTAATAAGGAAGGAAAATTTAAAATTCCACCAAGGTTGATTTCCTCCAGAGTATTCAGAGAGGAGCACTTGTAAAATAAGGACTGAACCTGCCATCCATAATCCAATCTGCCAGGGATGTCACTAGGCATGTTTGAATGTGGACCAGGTAAGTAAGATGGAGTCCCAAAGAGAAATGTAGCTCTTTTTAAATCTGTTCCTATCGTATAAATCTGTTTGATATGCAAGACTTTGCCAGATAATATAAAACCCCAGGACCCTACTAACTTATTCAGGATGAGTCTGATAACACTGAGATTATTAAACAGTAGTATCAGATAAAAATAAACGTTTTTCACTTCAGAGTTGATCTACCTTTCTAATGTAAATTTATGGTTATTAGAGGAGGTTATTTATAGCTGTCAGTTCAAACTGTTACGTAACAGTGCTTCTGCCCTGTGCCTTTATTCACAGCTAGAAATCACTGATGAGCTATTCACACAAAACTGAATGAATGTAGGAGTGATAAGAATGCACCAGACGAGTCACACACAGAGAAATCCCAACCTTTGTTTCTGCTTCAAATACATCAGGGGCATTTAAGAAAACACAGTAGTCTTAAATCTGGAAAATAATCAGTACAATTTATAAATAGGCATGTGCATATGTTTAATGCCTGAGTTACTAGTGCTAAGTGAATTGTGATCTTTTCAAGGTTACTCGGTTGAAAATTATGGAACGTACACCTCAGATTTTAAGTGGGCAAAGAAGTACAAAAATTCTGAGTCTCTTTAAATGTTAACACCGTTCTGACTTGGTTTATTTTCTATGCTTTTAACATGGGATAATTTATGAAATTCCATCATCTTTTCTACTTCTCCCATTTTCTTCTTGCAGTAGTCTTCTGACCTCACTTATCTCAGCATGGGCAACAACAATCTAGAGGGTTTCTCTACCTACACAGCAGGATTGTCAGACTTCCTCTGTGTTTCTCCATATATACTGGCAGAATATAGGATATATTTCAACTATAAAATTGCAAATTTCATTCAAAATCTATTTCACTTTTTTTCATTCTAATATATACATAAGCACAACAAACTCGGCACCTCTGTCTGACCTTGAGGAAACCTAGCACAACTTCTGTTATGTGTATAATGAGTCCTTCCTTAGGAGGCAGTAAAACGTTAGTAGAAAAGCAGGAGGTGCTGTAATATACAACAGAATATAACAAGTCACATCCACATTGCACTGAAGTGAACTGATTTCTATTTCGTCTCCTTAATTCCTTTCAGGGTCACTTCCCCTGGTCAGCCATCGATCAGATTACCTTGGGGAATGGAATATTCAACATTTTAAAACCAGCTATCATTGCTGAAGCAAAATGTTGGCTTCAATGTGAATTTGCAACTGCAGATTTGTAAAGAAAACATACATACAGTATTATCACTGAGACAAGTGTGCTGCGGGCAGTGAGGCACTGGACAGAGACAGGTTTCTTGGGTTTTAAAAATAGATTCTTAGCAAATCCAGGTCTAGTCCTGGCAACACAGCCACAGATTGCAGGAGTGAAACTGGGCCCAGGCCAGCAGTATGGCACAGCCAGCTAAACTCCATGGCCTTTGAAACTGAGGTCTGAATTTTGCTGCTTGTGGGCATCTCTACATGCACACAGACTCTTTGGTCTTCTGTGTCTGTGCTGCCTCTGGCTCACCCTAGTTACATGCAGGCCTTCATTCTGGCTTTTGGCCTTCATGCCCATTATCCCTATTTTGCAGATATGTTACTAAAACCCATAAAAGAAATCTGAGATTATGCTAGAAATAACATTTTTATTATTCATTATCCCTATCTAACATACCCAGCACCTCCCCACTACATATCTACTATATGTTTGGGTTCCCCACATATGTGTACTATGTGTTTGGGTTTCCCAGGTGGCCTCTATCAAGCCTGTAAGTGTGATCTGGGTGAATTTTGGACACTGAAGAGGGCTTTCTTAAAGCAGGCCAGTCCCATTAGCTCTTGCTGGGCACTTCTAAATCTTGCATGCAGCCACTGCACATACTATAATATCCTGTACTCAGATATGTACAGTAAATCTGACTGTACCGTCTGGCCCACTGAATAACAAACATCTAAATTGACACGCTGGATATACATAGAGAAGAATTAGGACATACTGAACATTGCCCTACTCTGGCATGACCACTGAAAGTATAGTCTAGTCCAGTTAGAATGGCCTTCACTTCAGTTTAGGCCCCTAATTTATCTTTGAGATGGGATCTTTGTTTCTGAAGTTGCCAATCCAGGTGAGCGAGTATGTAATAATTCAGGAATTGCATGAAATGTTCTTCTAACCTAAGTAAAGGAATCAGCTTTGACTAGAACCCATGTACAAAATTTTACTAAGACAAGGCACATTTCCCAAATAACTTTATGCCTTCCTATGCAAAAGTCTGTTAACTCAGTAATACAGGTTATGAAAATGTTGAGAATTTAAATGCATTATTACACCTGTATATTTTTGTGAACATTTGTGCTAATAGAATTCCAATTGTTCAGCAATGAAGGTCCATTTCAAAAGCATATGAATACTCATTAGCATTTTTGTGTGTTATTCTTCTAGCTCTTCTTTGGTACAAAGTTTAAACAACAGGATTAGTACTCAGAAGACACTAATTAGAGCATTCTAAAGCTGCTGTATAAATTACACACCATTTTACATGCTGAAGTATACTAGTTTCAGAAAGAACTCCAGACATTCTGCTGCTGTTGGTAACACATCTAACTTTTAATCCATTAGTTTTTATCACAGTACCAGAACGCTGAGAAACTGCCCTTTTTTTGTGTGGCTTGGCAATGTTTGCCCCAAACATGTTTTTTGCTTACAGAAATATCTGCTACAGACACTGTATCAAAGTGCCAGAGAAATGTGAGTCATTTTCTAATAGCTAGAAAAATCTGGATGACTTGGACAAGGAAGCACATCCTGCCAACATGACTATAGCTACAGCAGTCAACAGTTAAGCACATTTTATTCCTCTTTTACTTGATTAGCTATAGATTTTATACTTTGTCCTCTGTGGATCAAATACCTAAACAAGTTTTGACATTCCAGTGTTATTCTAGCCAAGACGCGTTTAACAATTTCATAGGGGATAAAAGTGCTTAAAAGGGACTGTTTGATAGCTCAGTGATTCTGCAAACAGCAAGTGGGACAAGTGGACAAAGGTGATATTTCCTCTTCTTTCAATTGGTTTTGTTTTCTCCTTAAGTAGCCTGTTTTTCACAAGTCCCATCATTCGGTGGAGATTGCAGGTCCCTGTACTTGCAGAGTTTTGCGTAGTTGGTGTAGTTTGGGGTTTTCTTCAGATTAGGAATAAATCACAAGTCATCTCCATTTTCACCATCAGCACTGTTGTGCCTATGAATGCAATTTAATTAATTAGGCTGTCAGTTTTCAATCCAGTAGGAGGTTAGTATTAGCATGTCCCAAGGATCTGAACTGTGGTTTGTATTTAATACATTCATTTATTATCCAGAAAGGCAAAAATGAGGGGTAGAACAAAAAAAAAACAAGCTCAGCAGGATTTTCAGATGACAAACTTATTTAGTGTAAGGCTTAGTAAGAGAGGGGTGTGATGAACTTCATGGAAACAGGACTAGACAAATTGGAAGCATAATGGTTGATGAAATTCAGACACTGACAAATGCAGGGTACAGCATGTTAGAATGAAAAATCTGAGCCGCTCTACACACAGCCCTGTTCTAACATATCACTCACTGCCAAGGGGAAAAAGAGCCCCCAGCACAGTTAAAAACTCTTTTCAGTTCTCAGAGCAGTCCAAACCAAGGTACTGTAATATGAAAAAATAGCATTGAAAAGTCCCACAATGTAGTGGAAAAATAGAAGTTCTGGTTTTACTTTAAGCTTTACAGTAAGCCATGGTCATTCCATCTCACATGAGATATGACAGGAGAGGACCCCATCTCTAATAACACCTAAATGCATCTAAAGCCGGGTTCGTTTCAGATGCCAGCAGCTGGAAGCTAGTTCATGCAACGCGTGCTGGGCTGTGTAGGAGTCTGTGATGGTAGTTTGCCTCTCTCTGATTTTCATTATCAAGCTCAGTGCCATTTGGTAATATTCTCTGTTCTGTCCATTCATCAAGGGGAGATCTGCTCCTTACTACATGTCATCAGTCTGCTCTTACTCATTTATGATCCCCCCGAGCACATCAACATCCATCTTCCATGTGGTTTCTCTTAACCAGCTAGCATCTTGATTGCACCATTTGTTATATTCTTTATAAATGTTTCTTCTCAAGATCCTGAGAACATTTATATTCTCCTTTCCACACATTTGATTTTCTTATTGGTTTTGGTTCCTTTTGAGTAAGTTCTCACTATCTCAGGTCAGTTCTCTGCATAACAAGCACACTAATCGGAGGATAACACGACAAGAAGATCAGCTTATGAACTTGTTAGAGCCAAGCTTAGTTTCACTGTAAGCAATAGTAATCCTACAAGACTAAACACTTGTTAAATGAACTCTGCTCCAGTATGAAATTTCAATTCTTAACTTTTTCTCCAGTGGAATTGCCAACAGTTCTCTGTAGCTGCGGTGGTAACTCAGACCCAACCCCACAGGGGGCTCTTTGTCTCATAATTGCAGGTTTTCATGCAATCATCAAATTTTCACTCATTTCAGTAACAACATTTTTTCTTACTTTTCTCATGTAAGTGGTTTGCAACAAGTTGCAGGAAATGAATCAAATTAGAAGAATCTCTGTGTAGCCCAATCTTGCCTTATTTTTACAGTCATGGGCTTTGACTTGAAACGCATACAGCTCTGAGTACTTCACATTACAAGAGCCCCCACAGTGCCACGCTGGTTTATGTAAGAAGGATCTGACATCATTCGTAGAAAGAGGAAAAAGGGTTTAAAACAACTGCAGCATGTGGCTTCTTGTGAATTATTCCTCCCATATTTTTATGCAGTAGCCTACATTAATTATAAGGATGCCAAATTGAGCTGTGTGTCCATCAAATGAAATTAGTCAGAGATTCCCACTAATACACTGGATAAAGGCCTGCAGCTTGGAAATATGCAAGTTGTTGAGTTTTTCACTTAATACTTCTCATTTTGCAACCAGGATCTCTGTTCACAGCTGACTGCTGAAGCAGCTTTTGGGACTTCGGTTATTACCAATTGTTTGAATAAAGATTTGGTATTTGAAAGTTTGAACCTTTTGCCTTTGATGAATAGGGCAGGGTGAAGGGAAAAGGTAGTGAATTATTCACTAACATTTGGCTCAATTACAGGCAAATGACTCTTTCAAATTGAAAAGTACTTGGTGAAAAGCAGAAGACAAATGAGATTTTTCTGTATAAATAATGAATAGCCCTAATTTTTAAATGTAAAACTCAAAATAAAAAAATAAATTATCCTCCATTATCTATTCTGTAGCTTTGTAATAAGATGTGTTTGGCTTTCGGGGGTTCAAAGCACCTCCTGGTTGACCTTCATGGAGTTTTCTTTCAGATCTGATCTTGCATCTGCTTAGCTTTAGAGACTGTAATTCTGTTCCACTAAAAAACTTACGCTAAAAGCTCATGAAGCTTTTTTCCTTCCAACTTAGGCTTGATTTTCATCTTGCAATGAACTAAACATGAATTACACTGCAGGACTGAGTGCGTGTGCAAGTGCTGTATTTGCAAAAAGCAAGGTTTGCTTCAGAAGTCAAATTTAAGCCGTATCTCAGGCACTTTAACTGTGCTCTTTTCTTCATCCTGGATCTCCTTGTAAAGGATGTAATTTAATTTAAAACAATTCAGTAGAGCACAAGATACTCCTTCAGTGCAGAAGCTATTTGTAAAAGATCTAAATATTTCATTGGCTTTCCAAATTGCTTCACAATGCATCATTGGACTTGGAGATGCTCTGCCCCTTAGCAGATGTGTGCATGTACTTACCGTGGCACACTGCATGCCCTCTGAATTGTTACGTATGAATTGCGTCTTTTGCTTTAAATTAATCCACAGTTGAGGTGAGTGTATCTGAAGTGGATATATGGCTGCAGCTCATGGTTGCTTCTGGTTTGTAATAGCAAATAGCTAGTGTTTTCGAAGTACTGTCCTGCGTCCTACTCTACACTCTACGTTCCTTCCCACAGGCACTGGGCCGCTCTGGGTAGAGACTAATGTTAAAGCAAAACCTTGATGCCTTAGAGGGCCAAGCAGGGTATCGTTTGAACCAGATAAACCTGCTTTTCCTTCAGAGGGTTCTGTAATCAATTGACAAGGAGAAAGAATTGATGGGTTTTAATCTTTTCTCTGCTTAGATGAAAAATTAAAACAAGACTGTCTCTTAACACGACAGACAATTGAAGACATCATTCCAAACCAGAGCATATCTGCCCTGCAAGCCAGGAGATCTAGTTCAGACTGGTGACCTGAATTTATACCTGGCTACTGATTGTATCCAATTATGTACTTACACCCACGATGCACTCACCCATCGCTGCAGTTCACCATTTATTCTTTTTGTTGCCTTTTTGCCTGCTAACAGAGCAAATCCCCACTGCACTAGCCTCCACTGATAACAAATGAAAAGTGTGAATGACATTTTAGCTATGGCAGTACAAGTGGGTAATACAAATCTGGCTTGGTGATATGGTTGAAATACACAAATACTCTTTGTAAACTGCTAAAATTTAGCTTTTTATAAAGTGCAAGGACTGATTTTTTTATTAATGAACTAACAACTTGCATACTGGATACTGAAAATAAGAAGGTACCTGAAGTTTTATCTTGACACAGCACTGGCCTTCTCCTTCCCTTTCCCCTAGCTGCCCCTTGCATACTGGTTTATAGAACGAGCAGAGAAATGCTATTGGCTAATAATTAACAAAGTGGGTAAACAGCTCAGTGTTGCAAGGCAGGCAGCAGGAAGGGGGAATAGTCTCTAGAGATGTCAGCTTAGTGTGAATGGGCTTGTCCATGTGGAGGAGAGAAGGCTTTGGGGAGATCCTGCAACAGGCTTCCAATACCTTAAGGGGGCCAACAAGAAACCTGGAGAGGGGCTTTGGACAAGGGCCTGTAGGGACAGGGCAAGGGGAATGGCTTGAACCTGCCCGAGGGGAGACTGAGCTGAGCTCTTAGGCAGAAGCTCTTCCCTGTGAGGGTGCTGAGGCACTGGCACAGGGTGCCCAGAGAAGCTGTGGCTGCCCCATCCCTGGCAGTGTTCAAGGCCAGGTTGGACACAGGGGCTTGGAGCAAGCTGCTCCAGTGGAAGGGGTCCCTGCCCGTGGCAGTGGGGTTGGAACTGGAGGAGCTTTAAGGTGCCTTCAACCCAAACCAGTCTGGGATTCTATGAAAATTAGCAAGGGATAAGCAGTCCCTCTGCTTGACTACCTCACTGCTAGGCAGTGAGCTCTGCACACAAACTCCAGGAAGAGGGAGAAGTGAAACCCAGAGCATATTGCACTGCCAGGAGACAGCACCAATCTGTGTAAATATTACATACAGCTTATTTCAAACCCAGCCAGAGTAACTCACAATCTTCTGTTTCTAGAGCTAGGTATTTACTAGGGAGTTTGTTTCTCATTATCTGTCACTTGACATAGCCTCCAGCTCATCTTGTGTCCAAAATAACACTATGAGGTTTTGTAGTGTTCTCAGTAAGACACTGGCATCATACCCAATGCATGGAGCATTTACAGTGGAATAAGAGTTATCTGTGATGATGGACCTGCCTCCGGCCTTCAGTTTAAACACATTTGAAAGTACGAAGAAGGTGGCTCCCCAAGGGCTTAGTTGTCTCAACAATTTAAATGGATGAAATGTACTGCAACTGTTCAGCTGGGCTCATATGGAAGGTGGCTTCCAGGCTAGGTTAGTTTTGGCATGATGGAGAGGAGATTATAAGGACAGGGAAAACACACTATTGAGTTTCTTTTCTTTTTTTTTAACAAATGCCACTGTTTAGTCATGCAAATATTCAAATAAAGCAGTAACAGCTTGCTGAAAGACAGGCTGTTACAAAACATGTAAGTTCAGATGAAAAGATGCTAAAAATCATATATATATATAAAATAACAACACTGAAGGGTTGGGTAATACCAGAATAAGATTACTTGTGCAAATTTAATACACCTCTTCTTTCATATGTAATATTTTAGAATCTTTTAATTACCTCTTCAGACAGTGCTGCTGTATGGGCAGGGACTTTTCAGAATGACCCAACTCTGCTCAAGGGCACAGAAAGGACAATACTGAGATACTTTGTTTTCTGCTCATTATTCAAACATGTGCCCAGAAGTTATCTGTTGTGCATGATTCAAACCATGCTCTGGGGAAGAATAATTAATGTCCTATTCTGTCACATCCACCCATCCAGGAGCCACCACCAGCAAACAGATCTCCTGCACCCCAGAGAAGTTGTGTGATTACAGAGGTAGTGGTGTTAATAATGCTAAATACACATGTGGACAGCTGAGCCACAGGTCCACAGTTCACAGCTACTCATTAAAAATGTCCTTGTTTAGGGGCATACTCAAGGACTCCTGACACTGATGCCTTTAAATGTTACTTTTGTTCATTTTATTTATCAACAAGTCTGAAATGCCAACCCAGCACTGTGCCAACGTAAGACACCCCCTAACCAGTGTGTTATTAGCAAACATTCAATGAAAAGCTGTGGTCCTACTTATGAAGAGCACAGTTTCAGAAGTAAGTTGATACTGGGAGAGCCTAGAAAGAAAATACTGTATTGCATATTTTGGTTCCCCATACTCAACCATAACAGTTCTTACGAACACGTGAAACTCCTGGGGGTTCTGCCAAATCCCAGCTAGATCTTCTGTCCCTCATAGCAGCCACACAGCCCAAGGATGTCTGGAGTTTTCACAGGTAAATTATTTCAGCTAGAGAACTAGAAAAGACCAGACTGACCCAGCAGAACTGACTCACCTTGAAGTTAAGCTCATATTTCATAAGAGAACTTGAGAGCTGCAAATACTCTCATAGGCTTCACTAATCAGAGAGAGGGCCAATGTGGGGAGAAGAGGGAAAAGCCTACAGCAGGGCAGCAGGCAGGAGATGAACTGGGCTCTCCATGATTTTTACAACTTTTCTAACACTAAAAGAAGGAAGAGAAGTCTTTACCCCATGCTACTGCTTTAAACCACCCCAAATCAAGATGATACAAGCTGCAATTAATGCAGCACTAACACAAGAATTAGTGTAATCACAAAGGCTGAATGAGAAGGGTGCTAATTGCTGGCCATTGACATACTGCAACCTAGAAACAGCCTATTAACCTCAGAAGTGAGGGAGGTTTATTACCAACACCTTGTATGATCAACATATCTTGGTCAAAACAACTTCCTGGGGAATAAAAATTAGGTGTGTGTTGTTTCTCACCCATTGTAAGGAGTTTTGCTGAGGCAGTTGAAAAGCATGGAGGTGTTTTACCCTGGCTGCAAGTGTTAGGCATATGGAAGATGATGAGCGAAACAGTAGGGCTCATCTTTTCCTGCAATTCTCTTACTCTTTGTAAACATTATGAAGGTAATTCCTAAAAAGCATGTATTTCTTAAACTGCAATTGCATCACTGTGCACTGAGTGTATATTTGTTCCCATACTACTTCTACTACCTTTTCATATATGTAGATGTAGACGTATATACATAGATATATATCTGTATATATACATACCTTATGGTTCTTCACCAGTAAGAATTTTTATTGCAATGCAACCATGCTATGTTACTTTGTTCTAAGGAAACAGAGATCACATCTCAGATATAGAGGGGTGATGCAGCAGTATTTGTCACAACTAGTTTTGGGGTAGGTTGTGTCTGGCAGTTCCTCTGGCCACCCACCAGAGCATCCCAGAGTTGTGTTGTAGCCACACAGAGCCAATGCAGGCTCTCCTTTGACACTTTATTTTCTTGCTGACAGGGTTTATCTTCACTTCATAGACTTCTGGCTTCCTGAAGAGCTTCCTGAGTACAAAGAGCAAGCACAGTTGCAGGGTCCTGCCTGGCACCTTGAATTCTGTAAGCAGTGTATCCCAGTCTAGATCAATTGTAATTAAATCCATTTAAAAAAAATGTTGCTTAAAGTGACTGAAAAACTGGTTTGAAATTCCCATTGGGGAAGTTCCTTAAAGAATTTGATCACCATGAGTTGAAGGAGTGTTCTTCACCCTTTAAAAATGAACAGCAAATATCCTCAGCATCCCCCATGCCCTTTTTCTTTTGAAATGCTTTGTGTAACAGTTGAGTTCTTTCCATCAAGAGCCATGGCCTGGCCAATGGCAGGGGTGCACAGCGATGCGCTCAGGAGCTGCATGGCCTTGCTTAGCTACGTTTTCCTGTATCTGTCCTCTTATGATCATGGCATCTTTGTCATTCAGCAGCTGAAACTTCTCTCTTACTGGAGGGAAGTTTACTAGGAAGGCATAAGGAGCTGGATTGTACTAGCTGCCTGCTTGTAAAAACAAGAGCTGGTATTAATTCATGATGCCATGCAGTTCATCTCTATCATGTGCTGTGGTATTGAAGAGCACATAAAATGTCCTAACTAGTTATCCCAAGACATCTCTATCTAAACATCTCATGGTGCCACTGAGGAATTTCATCTGAAGGCCTTTGACTGAAGGAGGATTTCTGAATAGTTCAAAACTATTAAAGCTTATCAAACCTACAAAGCGTGGAATAAAGCCAGGTCATTTAGTAATGGGTCATATAGTTGTAGTTGCTTTGCTTCTCTTGACTGTGCTCAGCTGAATGTTGCTATTGGAATTCCTTCAGGATCTCTCTTGAGGTGTTGTTACGTTGCACTTAGGGATCTAAAACTAGTACAGAAATAGGAAAATATTGGAAGGGATGATGGATTTGAAATGTTTCAAGTATGGTTCGTGTCATGATGGTTATTCCCACAAGGCACACCTCACTCCACTGAACCCCTCACTTCTCTTGGAACAGCAGATCTGTTCCTGGTCATTGCAAATGCCACTTGTCCTGAGGCAGCAGAAGACTCATGCTCCTGCTTACCTTTTAAGTGCCCGGCTTTAACCTGTAACAAAGTAGTAATCAGATATAATTTTTCTGTGATTTAAACCAGATTTCTATATTGACCTTGCTCTTTAGAGAAGATTCTTTCAAGGAACTTGAATTTCCAGGTCTGTTTGTTTTGAAGCATAAGCTTGAACGTCCTTACTTATTGTGCAGTACCTTTTCTAAAAATGCTGCACTTCCAAAGAACGTGTGATGTGTACCTAAAGGACATACCAAGGGTTCTGGTTCATATTCTCCCATAACACTGTTGGACTGTACATTAGTCACTTCCTAGACTTATTCCGGTAGGAATTCTCCTTTCTACTTATTTCAGTAGTAATTACTAGGAAATAGTAATCCACTGGAAACTTTAGCAATTGTTACCTTGTCAATGGGAAAGGTGCATAAGGCCATCAGAAACAAAAAGATGTCCCGAAACCTGAGATTCAGTCTTTCCCTGGTAGATTGTCAATGTTTCTTACACTTTTATCACCAGCTGAGTACCAGGTGTCTGAATGTATTTCTATGGAATGTGCTTGGAAAATGAAGGAAAGGATTTTGTGTTTTACTTCGCTGCTTTCTTGCATATTATAAACAGACTAAATATCACTCATATTACCAGAGCACTCACAAATCAGAACAGAGCAAAGATCACCTAAACGTGCTCATCTGAACCTGCTAATTATTAGATGAAAACAGGTTTTGTATATCTGGTTGTTCGTAGGAGTGAACATTATGAAATCTGTACAAGTTACACACAACCCGGCTTATTTTGATAGATAAGGGAGTGTTAGACTTCAGGTTTTCTCTGTAACTGGCAGTGAAATGATGAAATTTCACACCATACATACATTTATAAATATGCTCTGGGAGAATGGATGCAGATGAACTTGGAGCAAAACCTGAGGCAATAAGGCATGTGTTATTAATGAATCGTGTTTCTGTTCTGTGCTTATGTTCCCCCAGTTAAGGAGGTGGCTGCACCTCTGGCAGGACCTGCAAATGAAACACTTGTCTGAAAGCTCCCCTCACTTCAGAAAGAACCTCCTGGTGCTAAATGCCATTTTCTCCATGCTGATACTGACTTGCAGATTGTCTACAGTGCACAGGAGTAAATCAAGTCTCATGGCTTCCTTCCCTGGTCATGGGCGCACAGCGTCAGGAGGAGTCCCTCTGATGAATGTGAGGCTATTTAAGGTCTGTTTTCATTAAAGCCTTGCTGGGATGTGTATAATCTGAGCTCTGTTGCGGTTTTCTACGTCTCTCAGTTTGAAACATGTGTGACACTGCAGGCACAAAGTGGTGGCTAGTGGTGTCATGCTCTATTGTTTTAAAAACTGAGGACTGCAGATAGCTGTAATTCGGCGAGGGAGAAGGACTTCCTTAGGCTAATAAGAGGGAAGACAGACTGTGAGGAGAATAACATCTTTAAGGAATTTTCATTTCCTGCTGCTCTGAGCAAAGCAAAGGAAGAAAACTGTATCAGTTTCTGAGCTATAAAAAGCACAGACCTTTTTCTGCTCTGCTGGATTGCAAGAATCAATAATTTCACATTTTCTACACACCACAGAAGTAAATGCCTGATCTCAGGCATATCACTACAGAGCAGTTCAAAGCCCTCAGGATCAAAGAGATTACAGTAGCACAGCCTCTCAAAATACTATTTTCTGAATGAAAAGCACTGATAAAGATTTCTGTAGAAAATCATGTAATAATTTTGAATTATACTGATCATTTTTCCAGGAAATTTCCAGTCCTAATATAAATTAAAAATCCCTTTTGTATATGTTCCTTAAAAAGCTTTTCATCCCTGGTTTATCTGTAGCACATTCTTTCTCTTTCAAAAGCCTCAAATCAAGTAGTTTTAACGCAAACTCTCTGTGACTTATCTCTGTGCTGAGGGTGTCCTGCCCTTTGAGGAGGGCTGTTCTGCATCTCACGCATGAAACAAACTGAGCTGATGTGCACACTGCTTTTTCTGTCTACAGAGGACAGGCTGTCTTGACAAGAGATGGGGGTGAGACCTCGGAGACAGCTAAACTGCCTCCATACAGAGGAGGAGGATGGCTGCACATGTCAGTCCTGATCAAAGCTACTGGGACTATTCCAACTCTTGCATTATTCCATCTCCAGGCAATAACTGGGAAGTTTCTAGGAGGTTAAAATAATACATGTAAGTTGCATCAACTCTTAATTTGGTATTGTACTGCTTCACCTGTGAGGCAGGGGACCCGAAGGTTATATCACTGATGCAAATTATGAATAACTGGGTGCATAGTCCCAATTTTCATAGTATCATGAATTGGCTACCACTGACTTTTGTCTTCAACTTTGCTGTTTCTTGATACAGAAATCCCCTTATGTTTCACCATTCATCAGGGTTAAATAATTTCCTGGAAGATACTTGGAATTTAAGAAGACAAATCCCATGAGCAGCCTGGAACGAGACCCCAGAAGGACAAGCTGTTACCTGAATCCATTTCAGACCTAAGCCTGTTATAACAAAGCATTTCTCTTTGAAGGCAATCTGTCCTCCCAGAGGTGCTATCTATGATTTTCAGCGTGAGATGAATGGTCTCCTGGATGATGAAGAGCACATTAAACAGACCAAACCTTGAGAGTTAATAGCTTGCTGGTTATTTATTGTAACAATGATTGTAACTGTGCTTTCAAGTATGCAGCAATTAGTAAACTTCCTTTCCACAGGACCCCAGCATTATCCATAATACTGTCAAAACCCTTCAAGTTACACTTTGTCTTAACACAGGCAAAATGGTGTGAGGGAAAAACATTTCCTTTGTCTTGGGGAAACAGAGCTATCTGTTGAGATATAACACCAGGACACTGCATGAGTTGGGTGGCAGTCCATCCACTCTATCACCTTCATGGTGTATTGGGGCCTAATTTTGAAGGATTCCAAGAAACGTAGAGCAGGTTGGGTTCTGCCAGAGGTGCCAAAGGCAGGGTTTTGGGTTTTTCAGTCATATGCTGCTATATGAGACACCTGGTTTGCTGGTGGCAGGTGGGATACACCAGTCCCAGAGGGGGAAAAGGTTTTTGGGGCAGGACTTAGCAGGGCTCATTGACAGGGCTTTAAACTAGATATGAAGGGGGAAGGGGACATAACTGGGCCTGTTGGGGACAAGCCCAAGAGAAACGTGCTAGGGCTTGAAGGATGGCGGACTAGGGAGGATTCTCAATCTATTGTTTCACTTGAGGGAAAGGATAGTTGTTTAGACCCTGTCCCGCAGGGTAAAAAGGGTACCAGGCCAAGACTTAGCAGAACTCACTCACAGAGCTTTAGGTTAGATTCAAAGTGTGAGGGGGTTGTAGCTAGGTTTGAACTAATGGGGCATTGTTCTAGTATTAATGAAGACAAGAAGCCCCCCCCCCCGCCTCCCAAGGGTGCCACTAGCGTGTTCCACTCGCTCCCTGAAATGCCTGTACACCAGTGCATGCAGCATGGGGAATAAACAGGAGGAGTTAGAAGTCTGTGTGTGGTCTAAAGGTTATGATATGGTGGCAATTACAGAGACATGGTGGGACAGCTCACATGACTGGAATGGGGTCATGGATGGCTATGTCCTTTTTAGGAAAGATAGGTCAGCAAAGCGAGGTGGTGGAGTTGCTCTGTATGTGAGAGAGCAACTAGAATGCATTGAGTTCTGTCCAGGGGCAGATGAGGAGCAAGTGGAATGTCTGTGGGTACGAATTAAGAGACTGGCTGGTACGGGTGATACAGTTGTGGGGGTCTATTATAGAGCTCCTGATCAGGACGAAGTAGTTGATGAGGCTTTCTACAGGCAGCTGAAAGCAGCCTCACGACTTTGAGGAGAGGCTGAAGGAGCTGGGTCTCTTTAGCTTGGAGAAGAGGAGACTGAGGGGTGACCTCATCAATGTTTACAAATATGTAAAGGGTGAGTGTCAGGATGATGGAGCTAGGTTTTTTTCAGTGATATCCGGTGATAGGACAAGGGGCAATGGGTGTAAACTGGAGCATAGGAGGTTCCATGTGAACATCAGGAAAAACTTTACTGTGAGAGTGACAGCACTGGAACAGGTTGCCCAGGGGTGTTGTGGAGTCTCCTACACTGGAGATATTCAAGGCCCGCCTGGACAAGTTCCTGTGTGATGTACTCTAGGTTACCCTGCTCTTGCAGGGGGATTGGACTAGATGATCTCTTGAGGTCCCTTCCAACCCTTGGGATTCTGTGATTCTGTATGGCCTGTCACTGTTTTCTGCTTGTTACGAGTACATGCCTTTATTCAAAGAGACTTCGGTCATTTTCTCATGTTTGCTGCTGCTTGTGCTTATTGTCCTGCTTCTCAAATATGTAAAGAAAAGACTGGAATTCAACAGAACTTTTAAAGGAAATATCTTTCAGCCAAAGTTGGGCTATTCACAGCTACAGGTTGGGCAGAGAAGAGATTCAGAGCAGCCCTGCAGAGAAGGATGTGGGGGTGCTGATCGATGAGAAAATGAACATAAGCCAGCAGTGTGCACTTGCAGCCCAGAAAGCAACCGTATCCTGGGCTGCATCAAAAGGAGGGTGACCAGCAGGTTGAAGGAGGTGATCCTGCCCCTTTACTCTGCTCTCGTGAGACCTCACCTGGAGCATTGTGTGCAGTTCTGGTGTCCTCAACATAAAAAGGACATGGAACTGTTGGAACAAGTCCAGAGGAGGACCACGAGGATGATCAGGGGACTGGAGCACCTCCTGTATGAAGATAGGCTGAGAAAGTTGGGGCTGTTCAGCCTGGAGAAGAGAAGGCTGCGTGGAGACTTCATAGCAGCCTTCCAGTATCTGAAGGGGGCCTATAGGGATGCTGGGGAGGGACTGTTCATTAGGGACTGTAGTGATAGGACAAGGGGTAATGGGTTAAAACTTAAACAGGGGAAGTTTAGATTGGATATAAGGAGGAAATTCTTTCCTGTTAGGGTGGTGAGGCACTGGAATGGGTTGCCCAGGAGGTTGTGAATGCTCCATCCCTGGCAGTGTTCAAGGCTAGGTTGGACAAGGCCTTGGGTGATATGGTTTAGTGTGAGGTGTCCCTGCCCATGGCAGGGGGGTTGGAACTGGATGATGTTAAGGTCCTTTCCAACCCTAACTATTCTATGATTCTATTCCAACACACAGTGTGGATGTGTGTTCATTCAAATGTTAATGATTTGAGTCTGAATTTTATTTGTTTTTAAATAAAAATATTTCCCTTTTATGTATTCAAAATACAATTTCAGGACAGATTGAATTTTGTGAAATTTTACTTCGTTTTAAATATTCCAATGATGGAAAAAGATAATGTGAACCCCAAATTTTCTTCAAAAAGTTTCTTTCAGAGTGACCAATGAACCAGAAACGTTGTTACTTGCTCACCTCTGTTTCTTCTCCCACACTGTAAGGTTTCCCAAGCCATTCACCTTGAAAAGTCTGCTGGCAGAAAACTGGTGTTCAAGGAATGTCCAAAATGCAGCACAGATCATTCTCCTGTGTATCTTGAGCCTAATTCATAAGGAGATAATTACCTTTCTACTCAAAAAGATATGACTGAACAGCAATGCAAGATCCTATTTTCCTATCCAGAGATACTGTTCGTGTACAGTCGCTTTAAGGCCCTTGATAGGGTAAGAGGAAATGGCTTTAAGCTGACAAAGGGGTACATTTAGATGAGCTCTTAGGCAGAAGCTCTTCCCTGTGAGGGTGCTGAGGCGCTGGCACAGGGTGCCCAGAGAAGCTGTGGCTGCCCCATCCCTGGCAGTGTTCAAGGCCAGGTTGGACACAGGGGCTTGGAGCAAGCTGCTCTAGTGGAAGGGGTCCCTGCTCGTGGCAGGGGATTGGAACTGGATCAGCTTTAAGCAACTAGATGGTCTTCAAGGTCCCTTCCAACCCAGAACAGTCTGTGAGATGATTCTATGACAGTGTTAGGCCCCATGTAGTTTGTTTAAACACTGTTAGAAACTTGTTGCTGTAATGAAGCTACAAGCAGATATTTCCACAGCTGGGTGTACCTCCTCTGCCATGAGGACTGCCCATGTGCAGGCGCCTCCTCAGGCGTTTGGCCTCTGCAGTGACAGTTCCTTGGAGCATGGTGGTATCAAAATTAACAATCCCAGAATGCCTAGATGGTAAATTCATGCTATAAACAATATTTTCTGTTAAAGAGTGAGTCCTACATGGAAACAGGTACATGTCTAAATTGTATTTCTGTTTCTGCTGGAGACAAAAAGAACCTCACCCCAGCACGAGTGATCAAGCATCAGGCTAGACACGCACAGCACTTCCTTGGGTGTGCCCAGGAGAGTGTCCCTCTGCTGCTGACACAGGAACAGAAAGTCATTACTGGGGGCCCATTGGGGATCCTCCTGCAGGTGGGAACCCAGCTTCCTGTACCACGAGGAGAGGGAAATGAAAGCAACACACATCATGACTACCCAGAGAGAAGGCACTGGAGTTTTCTTTTTTTTGGTGGTAAAAAAACAAGTAATTGAGCAAACTTGCCATGTGGAGAAGTGTGTGTGTCATAGTTGAGATGTGAATGAGTAATGGGAAGGTGAATATGAGAACAATTTACAACATCCAACAAATGCAGAATCTAGTCTGCAAGTTTATTTTAAGCTTAGAAGTTAATTGAAATGAAAATGAAATAACACCGTGTTATATGTGTATCTAGTTAACCAGAGAACACTCAAGCTCTAATTAAGCACCAAGCAGTAAGTCGTCAGTAACACGGAAGAAAAGGTAGGTACGCTGAACTAAAGCTGAAGCGAGTGCACAAAGGGCCAGAACGAAAAGAAATGTTAATTAAAAGATAATGTCAAAGGGATAGAATGTTTTCTTGGGATAACAGTCTCCCGTTACTGAATAAATACCAAGGTGAAGTCCAGGCATCCATCAAAACTGAATGCCACGCCAAAGGCAGCATATTTTAAAACGAAAGACATTTATCTGGAGCTCTCATAAAGAGACATTATTCCTCATGAGAAAAGAGTGCTTCTGCACATTTATCCTTGGTTTGACAGATACTGCTGCTATTGAGGGACCATTCTTCATAAGGGTATTATCGATTTAGCTGTACAACTGCATAAGAAATGCTTTTTGTATCTATTCAAGCAGAGTTAGTGAAGTACACTTAGAAACTGGCTTTTGACTTGAAACGAGCTTATTATTCTTGTGTGTCTGAATTAGCAATTGTGTTCTTGGGGTGAAGCTTTGATGTGACAAAACCAGTGGGAGTTCTGCTGCCCAGTTAGGTACCACCACTATTTCACATTTGCTTCCCTCATGCTGCTGCTGACCTGCTATAACTCCTCACCTGCTGGTATCTTGGTGATTTTATTTTGTAATAAGAATCCTGTTTTCCCATCCAGAGACATTGTTTGTGTAGAATCGTTGTGAGGCCCTTGACAGGCCAAGGGGAATGGCTTGAACCTGCCCGAGGGGAGACTGAGCTGAGCTCTTAGGCAGAAGCTCTTCCCTGTGAGGGTGCTGAGGCGCTGGCACAGGGTGCCCAGAGAAGCTGTGGCTGCCCCATCCCTGCAGTGTTCAAGGCCAGGTTGGACACAGGGGCTTGGAGCAAGCTGCTCCAGTGGAAGGGGTCCCTGCCCGTGGCAGGGGTTGGGGCTGGAGGAGCTTTAAGCTCCCTTCAGCACAAACCAGGCTGGGATTCTGTGGCATCATTCCCTGATGCCAACCCTTGGCAGCAGCCGCCAATGTACCATCACACCTCCCCTCTCTCCGTGCTGGGGCTCCCCGCTGGTGCCGCCGCTCCGGGCCTCGGTCCGCCCGCCCCGCGCCTGCCCGGCCGCTCCGTGTCCCCGCCCCGCGCCGGGCGGGGCCGCAGGGGCTGTCGGTGCCGGGCCGCGGGCGCCCCGTTCCGTGCGCGGCGGGGGGATGTGAGTACTGCAGGGCGCGGGGCTGCCTCGGGGTACGGGCGGGCGCTCCGTCAGCCGGGGGCTCTCGGGGCTGCAGGAGGGCTCGGCCGGGCTCGGCGAGGCCTTCCCGACTGCGGGGCCCGCGGCCCGCCCCTGCCCGGGGCAGAGCCCTGAGGTGGGCCCGGAGAGGCGGACTGAGGCTGCGGCATCGCCGCTTCCCTTCGCCGCGGTCCGGCCCGACAGGTGCGGGGTTTAGGCCTCCCGAGCCCGGCCTGAGGCCAACACGGGGAGGGCCCCGCTCTGCCCTGCTCCCAGTGGCCCTGGCCCGGGTGTGCTGGGCCCCCGCCGAGAGCAGGGTGCGGGTCGCTGGGGGGGAACCGGGGGAAGGTCCCTTTCGCTGGGCCTCCGGTGCCGTGGTGCTGCCGGAGGCACATCCAGTTCTACAGGAGCCGCCTGTTGTTGCGCCGTGGGAGGGAAGGCTCCGCCGAGCCCTGGCTCTGCTGGTGGGCAGCGGATGGGGACAGGGACTGCAGGCGGCTGAAAACCTCCATTGTGCTCGTGTCTGGCGTTCTTGTTTGGTTTTTGATGGATTTTAAAAGGGTGGTTTAGAGCATTTTTAGGCTGGAAATAAGGGTTTGTTGCCTTTTTTTTTTTCCCTGTTTGTATTGTTCTCTTGACAAAGATGCTTTTGTCTTGCTCGGTAAGTTGTGAAGCCTTTTGTAAACTTCAGCTAAATTTGGGGGCTCGGAGATCTCAGCTCAGGAACAGGGGCCTTGGGGTGGAGAAGGGAGGCGGAATGGGCTGAGAGTGGGCACAGAACCCGCCTGGGGCCCGGGCTGCCCACTGACACTGTGAGCACACAGGCATCCACCCAACCCCGGGGGTGCGCTTTTTTGAATGCAGGTCACAGCACTGCTTGCCCGTTCCGTGGACAGGTTGTGAAGGAGGGCTCCGAGCTGGCTCTGCTCCCTCCCCTTGTACGTGGGGAGTACACGAAGTTGGAGGGGAGGGTAAGAGAAAGCATTGGTAGGGGTTACACACGTGAGATCTAGAGCTGCGATTATGTCGTGTGGTTGTATGCTACGCAGGTACAAACCCACGATCTGCTGGGCTGGTCACAAAGTAATCTCTTGCTCCAAGGAAAAGATCCTAGAAGTCTTGTCAGCCTTGTTTTGGTGGAGGTGTCCTGTAGGAGCAGTGTGGTTTGGCTTTTTTAGTTGTGTTTGAATGCAGGCTTGAACATGTGAGGCTAGTTATGTGTTGTTTGAAGGTTACGCGGTCTGTAAACTAGACACACCACCTTAGAGGTACTGCTTGATAGACTTGAAAGACAAGTGGGGAGAAGCAAGTGTTTCCATACATTAATGTCTGTAATGAAGTGGGCATGCATAACTCATTAATGAGCAGTGTAACTGTACTGGTTGGAGGTGAAGGATGTTCCTCTCCCTGACACCCTGCTGCTGAAGCCCAGTTAAATGACCAAGTGTTACGTTTTCTTCCGTAACTGTTGGACATAGCATCTTCAGGAATCATTCCTGATGTAAAGTCGGTATTAGTAATGACTCTAATTTGGGGTTTTAGTAGAAAAACATTCGACTTTGTGACACAGTTGCTACCAGTGGTGACTAGTTTGGTTTTCACTTTTCAAGGCCTCACAGAACTGAGTTGTATGAGGATCCCCCATCAGCATGCTGGCCTATCGTCTATTCTCCCGACTACAACATCACCTTCATGGGACTTGAGAAGCTGCATCCATTCGATGCAGGGAAGTGGGGAAAAGTTATCAATTTCCTGAAAGGTAAAACAATGGAAAGTACCTCTTAGACCAACATTTGCACAAAAGCCAACAGAAATGCTGCAGTTAGTTCAGGCTTATGTTAATAATTGCTGATATAATAATGACTGTACATCTTCATTGCTCCTTGTGTAGACGTAAGCTGCATTCTAATACTGTTTGGAGTGCTTTGGTGTTCTTACATATTTGCACACTTTAATCTTAGCAAGTTACATTGATTGTAGTATTTCTAAGGTGAGTTAGATGTCATGTGTTACACGTTGGTGAAGAACTTGTCTATGAAGTATTTAAGAGGTGAAATTATGATGTTAGAGCTAACATCCTACACCAGGGCCTTTCAACTTCTTTGAAAATGTATTTTCTATCCCGCTCCACTGACTAAACCCACAGTCTGGCTTCAGCTCAGTCACAGTGTCACTGCAGTGTGAAACTCATGAACTGGGATTGAAAATTCAAGCCCATTACATGATTTGCTCTCCATAGAGGCATGAATAATACCAGTCGGAATAACTAATACGGTTCATTTCAGTCTGGACCAGAGCTTTTACAAGACTAAGTAGAAAGGAGGATGGAGAAATGGGAGCATAGCAGTATCTTAGACCATACTTCTGTTCTTTGCAAGCTGAATCAAGGCCCGCCTGGACAAGTTCCTGTGTGATGTATTCTAGGTTGCCCTGCTCTTGCAGGGGGGTTGGACTAGATGATCTCTTGAGGTCCCTTCCAACCCTTGGGATTCTGTGATTCTGTGAATGAAAGCATGAAGTGAGCAGAATTTCCTTGCTTGGCCTTTACAGGAAATGTTCATGTGGGATGTTTTGAGAACTGTTTCCACCTCCGAAGTGAGCACCAGAACCTTGTGTTTGAGCCCAGCCTGAGTTAGGTGCAGAATGTTGGAGCCTCACAGACATAGCTCAGTGTGCCGTGTTTTCATACTCAGTAGATTTCTAATGATGCCAACACTTCCTTTCAGTTCTAGATTAATGTATAAGAGCAGTATTTTCCCTAAGTCTCCTTTTGAGGGTAGCTGCTGTTTGCAGTTCCAATTTCTTCTTTCTTTTCAGGGCCAAGCCTAGGTCTAAAACAACACAGACTTAGTTTTATAGCAGTGAAAAATCCTTCCTATGTTCACTGCAAGCTTATAAGTGTTTTAGCTTGCAAGACCTGAATTGCAGTTTGGGAGCGGTGTGTGAAGCTTCCTTGTGCTTCCATTACACCTGGTGTAGCAAGAACTGGGGCACTCCTTGTGAAACTATGGGTGTTAACGACCAGCTTGCTGTGGGATGTAACTTAACTAGGCTGTGAACAGTCTGTTGGCAAATGGTGCTTTTCAGGCTGAAAGGTAAGTGCAGCTTGTGTAAGTTCATTCCTTATCAGCCTTATTCTGTTAATGTTTGGGAAGAGTTCTGATGATAGGCAGAACTTTCTGTGATTTTTGTTGTTGCTACTTTAAACAAATTGGAAGTTATAGGCAGAAATGCATTAAAGAAATACGAGTGTCAGAAAAGCAAGGTTAGGATGAGGGCCCATAAAGTTTTGACATCTCTTCACCTAAAGTGCAAGCTTGCTCATCAAGGGAAAAGGCCAAGGTTGCCTTGCCAAGGCTAAGGTTATCTGAGAGCCAAGCCCCTTCCGTAAGCGTCTCCGTTTATGTGGTCCTAAAGACTTCTCCAGCTGATGATCTTTCCAGTTTAGTATTGCCTTTGTGCCTTCAGGCTGCCTTGTGTTCGTCTAACCTTAGTTCGACACGTTAACACTCCACTGAGTGGCTGAGGTTTGGATCTTCTCTCTAACAACCTTGGATAATTTAGTCTTGGGTTCTGTGACCATTTTCTTAAATAATCAAAACTATTGCTTTTCTACTCCTTCTGTAGGAAGGCTTTTCCTCTAGCTCTTCTCTGAGTGATATGTCCCCTTTTTACTCCTAGTCTTTCACAGAAAATCAGTTTTTCCTATTGTTTTCCTGTCCTTGTTTTGTAAAGGAGAGAGATGCCACAGGATACCCCAGGGCACTCCTGATTTTCTTTGGCTCTGCAGCAACTCCTGGTGACAGGTGATCTGTGCCCTGCTGTCTTCTAGAAAATCACCAGTGGGAATCTTTCCACACTTTCCTTCTTCCTCAGGAATGGCACTGTTAGCATTGTGGTGTCTGTCTGAATGAATGAATGAAAAGTTTCTTAAGCCTCAGTCAGAAGAAACATGAGCATGCCAAAACAAATATTGTTGCAGGTGCTGTTCTTGTCTAACACTTCAGAACAAAACCTTTCGCATGTATGAGTTGTTTTCTTCCTCCTGCAAGTGTAAAATTGGAGAAGAGGTACAGTCTTAGAAAGCTGCAGCTATGCAGCAGTTCAGCATCAACATTTGTCTGGGGAGATCAGTATGATGCCTTGTGTTTGTCATTTGGGTGATCAGATGCAAAGCAGCCTGCTTCTTCTGCACTGCTGGGCTAGTTAAGCTGACTCTGACTTGAACTTCCTGGCAGGATATCCAGATGTATGCCTTCAAATTGATCTGTGATCACGTTCTGAGATTTTGGAATGACGTTTTATAAGTTGCTCTTATAAAAACAAGTTTTAAAATAAACTGTCTTTTGGTCTCTAAGGGGAAGAATTAAGAGCTGGTCATTGGTATTTCTTGACATTAAATGAAGGTAGAAGTGTGGCAGAAATACCCTAGCTAAGCATAAGTGTTTGCTTCCATCAATGTCCAAGCAATTGTTTTGTTCTGATTTTTTTTTTTTTTTAATTCCCTGGTCTAGGGAATGAAATACTAGCATCAGCTGTGGAATTTCTTAAAGCATGTTAAAGAGTGGTGAATATTTGTTGCTATGAGCACTAAGATTTTCCCAGTGTATCAAGACTATCAGGAGTCTTGTGATTCTTTTGTGTCTGTGCATCTCTGTCACTGCCTGTCCTTTGTTTCAGTTTAAACAAGAAGTTACTGTGGTTACACTCTGAAAACTTCCTGCGAACATTGTCTACCATATACACACTACCCTAATAGCTTATGTGTGTGGAGGGTCTGTATTTGGAAAGTCTGTGAACAATGAGTGAACAAAAGTTATTTCAGTGATTTAATTACAGATGAAATTATTACATCAAGGTCAAAGTAGCTTCTTTGGCAGGGTGGACTATGGGAAGTGATGGTATACAATGCCAATTGATATTTCTCTCCTGTTTCAGAAGAAAAACTAATTGCAGATGACTTGATTGTACAGGCACGGGAAGCCACTGATGAAGATCTCTTGGTTGTTCACACAAGACGCTACCTTAATAAATTAAAGGTGCTGTACTCATTCACGTTGTTTTTCAAGCAAACTGTCTAGAATTAGTGTCAAAGGCAACAGACATCCTACTAGCTTTATTACAGAATCCACTTTTATATACTATAACATGATACATTTTGGTAATATTTGATAACGTTATTGAGAAGACAGAAAGCAAGCCATAGCCATAGTAAGCAATTCACACTAGAGATTGGTAGAGGGAAAAGGTGCTCTATCAGGTACATGAACATAAGGAAAATGTTAATGCTTGAGGTGTAAATTACATCTTCTTGGTACCAGAGTTTTCCTTCAACAGTGTAAGTTTTGATTTACTCTACTAAATTCTTCTGAAATTGAAAATACATTGAAGAGCTCTAAAATGAAGTACTTCCTTGGGTGTTTCTTAATACAAGGATTGCTCTGTGAGTTCAGGGTTTATGTAATCTCAAAAGAGGACTCACATGGGGATTCTGTTGTCAGTCTGTTGTGGGGGGAGTAATGACTTCCTACTTAGACACTGCCTGTATCAGTGGAGTAGTGAGAGAGTTGAAAGATAGATGTAGGGGCATAACCTTGCACATTATCTGTGTGTGAAGGTTTCCAGTACCAGCTTATATAAGATTGCATATTTACAGGGTTTAAAGAGTATTCACTGGGCATTTCTAGATGAAACATCCGCTTGTTAAATGTAGCTTTAAAACATGAACTTGAGATCTCTGAGTATATTAAGTCATCTATAGGTAGAATTAGCAGATGAGTACAGGTGACATTGCTTTTATTTTGCAACTCTTTACTTGGAGGGCAGAGAAGATATTTGTATGAGAAGTAATCTTCCATTTCATAATTCAAAGGGAGTTATTTTGGTCACCTTTGCTCTTCTGCAGTGAAAGAGTCCTTGTATTGCTGTTTCTGGAATGTCATTTTTCTGTGTCAGGGCTCTATTATTTGTGTCAACCTTTTTCACTCTTACTCCTTTTCCGAGTTGTCTTACGCTTCTTTCTGTGCTTTAAAGTTATATGGAATTTCATACATCATTAGATTTGATCTTACTGCAGCTATTCTTGATACTGAGCTTTTAATTCCATAGAACCATCTACCTCTTCTACTGAAGCACATCTTTGAAGCGGGGTGTAATGTGCATAGCACACTTTGGAATACTG
Source organism: Neopsephotus bourkii (assembly GCF_033783945.1). Lineage (NCBI taxonomy): Eukaryota > Metazoa > Chordata > Aves > Psittaciformes > Psittacidae > Neopsephotus > Neopsephotus bourkii. The sequence goes on along the minus strand of NW_026901417.1, from coordinate 1,517,587 downwards.
TAATATTATTTTCATTACCTACGGGATGGCTTCACAGAGAACTGGCTGTATAATTTGTGTCTTGGTGTTCAAAACCAGTACTGTGGTATGCTTTCAGGTGTGATGAGCTGTGTGTCTCTCCTTGAGAGTATTTCCTGCAGCTGTAGAAACTGGAAGAGGTTGAATTGGTCAGGCCAGCAAATTCCTGTAAAGCAGTGAAAACAGAAGTGCTTAGTTGCAAACCTTAAAGAGCACGGCTAGACATGAAAAGGCCTTGGGTAGCCTCTATATATGGCTTTAGCCAAAGTCTGCTGTACTTTTCTATATATAAATTCAGACCAATACAGACCTACCAATAAATGATGTAGGTTTGTATTAGATCAGCTCTGAAGACTACAAAGGTGCCTGCCTTTCTGGGAATGCTTACCTCTTTAATGGATCACTTGAGTACTTTTCATGTAAAACTCGAGCCTGAATTTGGTAGGAAATTTCATGCACTTGCAAGAAGTGCTGTTTGGTACCTTAGCAGCAGCTGGAGGAGCTGGCTCGGAGGTTGGTTGAAGATAAACAAAGTGGTGTGCACAAAGTAGATCAAGCTGTACTGGACATTAGGTCTGTGTTAGAAGGAAAGGTCTCCTTTTTTCCCTGCTTTAGGTAGCATGGCATGTGGCATTTTGAATTTGGGTGCTTCCCCCTCAGTTGTTCCATTGAAGAGTTTATATTTCCAGGATATTGACTGGACTTTGGATAACTTGCTTGCAGTACTTTTCCACTTACTGCCTTTTTCTAGTGGTATGTAAAATGATGAATTTCCTGCATATCAGCACTGTGAAAGTTTGGAATAAGGTTGGCAATGAGGCTAAAGCAGGTTTTGGAAAGTGCAAGTCTTCATTTGAACCATTTTTATATGTGAGAAGTTCTGTTATAAATGAGTAGATACCGAATTGCGAACGAAGAAGGTGACGCTTGTGCATCAGTGGAATGCAAGAGGTGCTTTTTTGAAGTGATCCAAAACAGGCGATCCATCAGTTGAATTACAAATCCGAGTCTGTTTTACATATTTGTAAATGTTGTAGGTTTAAATTAATAATCCTATTAGAAATACGAGGTTTTATACCCATGAGAAGTGGGTTGATGTGATTACAGAGAGTGTTGTCTGGTGCTCAAGTGCTTGTGGGCTTTGGTTCTTGCCTGGTGGTGTGAGTGCCTTTGCCAAGAGACCCAAGGTACCTGCCTGCCTGTCTGGTAGTGGCGTCAGCAGGGTGCTGGGGAAGAGGGTTAGACTCTGGGGAGTGAAGGCAGTAGAAGCAGCCTCATAAAATACTTGGTTCAGCCTGCAATACTTGTGGCTGTGTTTGACGTTGAGATAAAGCAGCATGAAATGCTGCTTGGGCTGTGTGCGCTGCGCTGGTGACTGCAGCTGAAAATGTGGGTTTAGTTTGGATGAAGTGGGCTCCTTCAGAAGTGCTTATGGTTCCTCTGTCCAGTTCTTCAGTGGGTGCAGTGATTGTGCTGTCAGCACTGTCTCTGCTCCCTGCAATGTGCCTTATCCTGGCTCAATTTTTTCAAGCTTCATTGGTGAGAAATTCTTGAAGGTGAGTGGTGATTTACTACAAAATGTTAATTTAAAAGGTCATGAGAGCAGAAAAATGAATTAGATCCCTTTTACCTAAATTTTCATGTGCATGTTAATGTGTCAGGTGAAGGTCTGTAGGAATATACAAAAACTGAACAAGAATGCTCAGTCATGGGGCCAAGGTTTGACAGGTTTCAGTGCTTACACTGCTGCCCAAATGCTTCAAGGCATTCTTTGCAGCTGAAGTGACTAGTAAAACCCTTCAGGGTAAGCTAGCATTTGGTTGGCAGTGATTTCTTTTTTTTCTTTTAATATTTCCAGCTCATTGGTAGAAGACTGATGCACTGTAATTGTTTTTTGGCTGGTTGGTTTTTGGGTGGTGTTATCTGGGTACCGTTGATTGCTGCCAGCAGAGTATCATTCCCAGTGCCAATAGTGTGTCCATACCTTGATCTGGAAGCTTTTGTGAAAATTACAATCTTCCTAGTCACCTTTATGATATTATTTGAAGTAATTCAAGCTAAAGACATACTTTCTGTATCTTTTGAAGATGGATCTAAATAGCTTTGTCTCAGGCAAGCTTCTGAATATTACATCAGTTGCTTGGTGTTGGAATTATAAGTCCATGAATTTTCCTTTGAGCTGGGAGTAGCTGTAGGAAACAAAGATTTAAACACAGTTAGAATTTAGATATTAGACAAAATTGCACATTTCCTAAAAACCTGATGTGTTGTTGGGTATTTCATAATGCTGGAATGCACTGAATGCATAACACAAGGCAGTATCGGGGTTGGTTTTGATCATTAATGTGTTGTTTGTATTAATCCAGATGTATCAGCAACTACTTCAGCTTTCTCTTCCTGATACTAGTTTTTCAGTTTAACTTTTAATCCTTGAGCACTAATAATCTGAAATGATTTGGAAAGTCATTTAACCTTACTAAAAAGATGCTTTTGTAGTTAAGGAACTAAAGTTAATAGTGATAATACTTCAAAGGTAAAGTCCTGCAAGAATGTCCTCTTCAAATGTTTATGCTGTTAGAAAGTTTTGGCGTAAGCAAGGAAAGTTAAGGACTTCTGAAGCTGGTGATGGGTTGGTTGGTTTGTTTGGTTTTGTTGGATGTAACTTTGGATGTAACCTTAGTTACTGCACTTAGCCATGTTTAATAATACTGCCTAGTAGTTAACTGAGTAGGGGGTGTGTTAAAGGAGAATGTACCTGGTTAAGGGTTAACCTGGCTTCTTTACTCCTTTTAACAGGGAGTGGAAGTTTTATAAAATTGAAACGTAAGTTCATGCATTGAATTATTTATCCAGAACACAGGAAGGTAAATTATTTAAAAAAAAATCTCTGCTATGAGCAACAGAAATAAAGAAGAATTAAATGGAATTGATAACTGAGAGGAAGTGAAGGCATATGATTAAATTTATATATGATACTCTTCCCTGAATCCAGACCAAGGTTTCATTTCTGTTCAGTTATATAACTACATGTTTACAAAATGCTAGTGGAGTCAGTCATTTGATGGTGGCTGAGTGAGAGCAAGTATCTACCAAAAGAAACAGTCACTGGCATTATTCTGATATGTGCAATTTGAATGCAAAAAAAGTAGTGATAAAACAAATAAAATGTGAAGGGTTGGTTCTCTATCATAGGAGACTGCTGTGTGTGAAGACTTGTGTTACAGAAGCCAACTGACAGCCTGGAAAATGTAATTGATGTAGCCCTCATCTGTGCAAAATCATCTTTTATTTTTACAGTGTGAAAAAGTATTCTATCAAATAATTGCTTTTAATTCCTTTTTATGAGTATGTACAGAGCTGTTGTAGGAGTTATTGCAAGAAATGCTGGAAAACAAAATCAGCACATTGAATTGAAATAGCACAAAACTGTCCACAGCTTGAGGCAATATATTTCTCTATTATTACAGTGGTGGTTTTGGGGAAGCATTTTAATTTGTCCATGGCTGCATTCTTGAACTGCAGGATTTTCCTTGCAGTCATATGACTCTTCCCTGGTATGTTAGGAATTCCACAAACACAGTCAAGGACTGCATCTGAAGCAGGGAAAGCTGTTGGGCTTGGCACTGCCCTGTGAGCATCCTCAGCTATGGACAGAAAGCTGTGCATACTCTCTCCTTGTACCATGTATGGATTTCTTGCATTCACCACAAAACCTGCAGCAGGGTACGTGTTCATTTGAGCCTGTATTGCTCCCACTTGTTCCCATTGGGATTAAAATATTTGTAAACTGTATTAAAACTTTGGGAGAATTTTTGATTGTCATTCACATTTGAGATCAAATGGTATTTTATCCAATGTGACCTTTTTTATTCCATTTTAGAACAACAGAATTGAACCCAGTTCTTTACATTATGCTTGTTTGAAAGCTAAAATACCTTGCAAAAGGACTTCACTAAAATTGACTGTATTACAATACAGTTAAGGTACTTTGTTGATGTTGGAGGCCTGATAAGGTAATGGAATAATGTCTTACAAATATAAAAGTAGTAAGAGCTTAAAATATAGTTCACAAAATATAGTTAGTATTTAACTTTATGAATAACACCATCCCTCCACCTCATCTCACTGTACTTTGTAGTTGAAACACTGTTAAGTGGAAAGCCAAAGCATTTCTAAATGTCAGAGGACCCTGAAATTGGCATGTGATTGTCCTTGGTTAAAATTGACCACTTGTACCTCCTATCATCTGTAAGCAGACAGCTAACAGCAGTTCGGCAGCAAATGTACTGAATCTAGTTAAATACTCTAATGCTGAAGAAAACAGAATTCCAGACTGGTTTCGTTGGAAGGGACCTTAAAAGCCCATCCGGTTCCAACCCCTGCCACGGGCAGGGACCCCTTCCACTGGAGCAGCTTGCTCCAAGCCCCTGTGTCCAACCTGGCCTTGAACACTGCCAGGGATGGGGCAGCCACAGCTTCTCTGGGCACCCTGTGCCAGCGCCTCAGCACCCTCACAGGGAAGAGCTTCTGCCTAAGAGCTCAACTCAGTCTCCCCTCGGGCAGGTTCAAGCCATTCCCCTTGGCCTGTCCCTACAGGCCCTTGTGCAAAGCCCCTCTCCCAGTTTCCTGTAGCTCGTTTAGGCACCGAGAGCTGCTCTAAGGTCTCCCCAGAACTTTCTCTTCCCTTCTAAAATGGAATCTATACAGACTCTTTTTGCAGGGTGTCTATTTCATAATTTCAGTACCTGAACATTTTGGTATTGGATGAAGAGGTATCTTCTTGCTTGTGACTAACTCTTTGAATTATATTTAGCAGTGTTATTGCTGGTGACAATGTTAGTAGAAGTTCTTTGAAATAATGTATGTGTTTGCCAAAAAGCATGTACGTATTGGAAATATTTTGGGTTCTAACCTTCAAATTATGTTTGTGATGATAGGACTTTTCAACAAAACATTTCCTTTAAATGTTTTCCAGAAGTGTTTAATATGCTAAATAAATTTTAATCACTTCTTCATGCTAAAATGTGCACTGTCCGTTCACTTCAGTATTGAACTTTTTAGTTGTCTGTTTTTCCTTTCTCCTTGGTATATCCTTTTACTTGACACAGGAAAAGATATTTTACGCTTGAAGAAGCATAGCCTGCTATTAATGCTGCTGAAGGATGTGTTACAATTCTTCCTCCCAGTCCCAAGGATGTTAGATTTTCTGAAATACTGGCTTGCTGGAAAATTGCTGATTTATTCCCATTTGATACTAAGGTCTGAAAAACCTGGCGATGGTGATAGGGACTGATGATTTTCATAGTTAACAACTTGAGGACGAACCTATTTGGAGTTTACTAATAAGGAACATTTGGGTCATGAGAGACCTAACTGTCATCATTAAGACAGACTGCACTAATTGGAACTTTTGATTCCTTTCATTGTAGTGGTCATTTGTCGTTGCTACAATCACAGAAATCCCACCAGTTGCCTTCCTGCCCAATTTTGTGGTTCAGAGAAAAGTTCTGAAACCTCTACGGACCCAGACAGGAGGAACAATAATGGTAAGGTGATCTTGAGTCACTTTTATTCTATTTAAACTTGGTGATTGAAACACTACAAACCTGTGAGTGGTAATACTTTATGTAGCTCAAAGCCTGCAGAGGGAAGTGAGATGCTACAGTCCTGACCATGAGCACAGTTTGCCACTCGTTAGCAGCTACCCAGGAGAAGGACCTACCTGATTTCATGGTCTGTAATTTGCAGAAGAGGGGGCAGCCTGGACTGGCAGTAATAGACATGGCAGGACTTGTGGCATATGCAGAAGTGGAATTAGCTTTTGACAGTGTTCAAATTGCTGATACAGAAGCGGATTTTAAAGCACATATTTGCCAAAGAGCTGTGGTGCTGTCTGGAAGGAGCTTCATGTTTGGGTGTCAACAGACATGTAGGTACTTAGTAGTCTGCACTGGAATCAAGGCTTCTTATTTTTAAATGCTTACATTAACGTATCAATTTGTTAAAGACATAGGTCATCTAAAGAACATCAAAGGCAGTGCAGCAGTTTTCAGGATCAGTGAAGAAGGCTGAAGTCTTGTCTTTGAGAGGGCCCAGAAGTTGGGTGAAGCAGTTCTCTAAGTTTTCTTTCATTCTGTTGAACAGATGTGAGTTGAACTGTTGCTGCTGTCCCTGGTGTGTGTATAAGTGAGTCTGGGCACTAGTAAGTTTCATCCCTCTTGCGTTTCACTGTGTGAAATGAAAGCAGAGAGCAAGTTTTCGCTAAATTTTAAGGCAAGATGAAATATCCTGCTTTTCTGTTGTATTTTCTTTTTAGTGATAGAACTATTCAGTGCTTGATCTTCATCAGAAAAAAGTCAGCTTCTTTCAGTATTTTAGTCCTCTTGTTAAACGTGTGTCCCATCCAGCTGCTGGATTTGCATGTGTGTATGTAAATGAAGCTTTGCCAGTTGTTTTCTGTTACAAAAGGTAGTAGAGAAAGGAGTAGAATCACAAAGACAATAGAAGTCACAAGACAACTTGTGACTGATCTTAAACCTCTACTATAAAGATTCAGAAGCATCTTCTAACAGTGCAATTTTATTTGTTTTAGGTAGGTCATCTTAACTGCCTTTGTAATAAACCAAACACTGGTCATAATTACGTGTTCAGAAAAACATGTGTTCAGAAAAATCTTGTTCACAGTTGGAGGAAGAGGTGATAGTAGTGATCATAGAAGTGGCAAAGGAAAGGTCCAGTAAGTTCTTGAGTGGGGGGATAGTAGAAGAAAGGATCAAAAAGTCACCTCCTCTGTGCTGAAATTGTCTGTGTGGAGCGAGTTAAATGCTTATTGCTCTGAGCTGTTAAATGAAAGTGGCCAGTGGTTTCTTCCTAAATCATAGGAGAAGAGTCCTGTGACATTCACCAGGTTAAAGGATCCTTGACAGTTGCTGAGGCTGGTTTTAATTCAGGTTTGTGAGTGTGAAATGGTTTTATTTTATAAAGCCTGTATGTATCTTGACCACCTTGGGCTCTGTTTTTTGAACCATTGCTGTTCTCACCTCTTAAATCCCATTTCCTAATTATACGTTAATTCTCTTGTTACTCTGTTGTCTTGGATGTATGTGTAATTTAAAGTCAAAGAATAATGAGGTAAGGAAACATATGGAAGTCTTTGTACAGTGTAGCTATGTCTGATGCTTTTGTTGAAGCCTGAAAGCCTGCATAAGCATGAAAAAACCAGGTAAATAACTGCAAATGTCAAACCAACCATTAGGACAATTGAAGCACATGAGTTTGGAAAGAAATGCTAGGTCCTGGATAAACCTTTAGGCTTACTGGATTATGGTAGTACACCAGATAAGGAAAAGTGCTACTTCCTTTCGTAGGTGCTCACTGGCAAAAGCGGGGATAATGGAAGTGGAATGCAGTGTATCTCCCTAATGCAAACATGCATAAACCACCTGGAACATTGTCAGTTTACCAGCAGGAGCTGGAGATAGCACCCAGCTGGTTTTGCTGGAATTGTTAAAAAACCAAACAAACCAACCCCAACAAAACAGAAAAACAACCTGACTTTATAGGCTGGGTAATGGTATCACCATAGAATTGTAGAGTGGTCTGGGTTGAAGGAACCTTAAAGCTCATCCAGCTCCAACCTCTGCCACCGGCAGGGACCCCTTCCACTAGAGCAGGTTGCTCCAATCCCCTGTGTCCAACCTGGCCTTGAACACTGCCAGGGATGGGGCAGCCACAGCTTCTCTGGGCACCCTGTGCCAGCGCCTCAGCACCCTCACAGGGAAGAGCTTCTGCCTAAGAGCTCATCTCAATCTCCCCTCTGACAGGTTCAAGCCATTCCCCTTGGCCTGTTCCTACAGGCCCTTGTCCCAAGCCCCTCTCCAGGTTTCATGCAGCCCCTTTAGGCACTGGAGCTGCTCTAAGGTCTCCCCTTCAGGAGCCTTCTCTTCTCCAGGCTGACCCAGCCCAGCTCTCTCAGCCTGGCTCCAGAGCAGAGCTGCTCCAGCCTTTGGAGCATTATTGTGGTGAACTGTTGTGGTTTTAAGCCCAGCCAGTAACTCTGAACCATGCAGCTGCTCACTCACTCCCTGCCTTTTTCCCCTTCCCACTTCTGTAAAGATGGGGAGGAGAACCTTGGGACTTGAGCAGGTTCACACCCATCTTTTTGTTGGGGGCCCCAGAGCTGAATGCAGTTATAGTAGAGAGAAAGAATTGTGGTTTCCTCTGGTTCCTGTACTTCAAGGTGCTTATATAAATGGTTGTCACTCTCAGACAAAGAAGTAGCTCCATTCTGTCTCAGTTTCATCCTTCATCATTATTTCTGGTTCCTGGCTAGGTCTCTCCTGTGTACTGTGTTTCTGACTGCAGTCAGTAGTTCTCATTGAGCTGAGGGTCTTGGCAAAGTCCTGTCTGAATAGGAACATGCAGAGCCTTCTCTTATTATAGCCATACTGCCTTTTTGTACCATAGTTACGAGGAAAGAAGGAAATGGTAGAACAGGAAAATAATTGGGAAGAATCTAGAGTTTCCTAATAGTCTGCTTTTGATACTTTGTGAGAGCCTTGACAGTACGTGTGTATGGTATCTATTTCAACCTGGTTCTAACTAATAAATACTTTTACGTAGTTTTGTGATGTTTTCATTGTGCTGGTGTTATCTTTAACTCATAAACACATGTTCACTTGTTAGAAACGTGACGGTGTAGAAGAGCTAGCCACTGTGTCTGTTGTGTCTTTGTATCATGCCTCCTGAAATAGAGATGCCATTGCTGTTCACTTTTGGATTGCTGTTGATGCCATATGCTGATAGTTTTACCTTTTTTAGATTTCATTATGGGGAAGTAGGTATCAAAACTTTAAAAGCAGTTTTGATTCATCAGAGAGTAAACTTTGTGCAGTATAAGCCAGAAGTACAATCTTCTATTGCTAATGGTCCTGTTTGTCATGAAGATTCTTGTATCTGTACTTTTAATGATGTTTTTTTAGCAATATGGGAAGATTGCTTTTTTGGGGAGGAATCCCTAGGCAGTCTGCTAAATCACACATAATGTGTTTTCCCTGTGATTTAATGGGGTTTATAGTTCAGAAACTACAATCTTTTCTCAAGATCTAATTTGTGTAAGTTGGTGTGTTCATAACAGAATGATGTTGATCTTCCCAGTAGTGTCCTTAATACTAAGTTAGAACTGTTCAAATGTAAATACTGGTAATGAGGAATTCTCAGCTGCTCAAAGTTCTTTCCATAGTTGATGTGTAATATGTTCTTTCCATGATTATGGAAAAGAATAATCTGGCTTTCCCTTATTTATTTATTTTTAAATTATAGCTAGTAATATCTTCTTTTTGACATGACATTAAGGAGTACTGCATTTAAACACTTGCTGAACCAAAGTAAGGCCAAAATAAGTCGGGTTTTTCAATTAAAATGCCATCATTTAAGCCTTGTGTATCTTTTCTCTGTCAGTTCTTTCCCTTCCTTGAATGTCATCTGAGTTCGAAGGAGAGATACAGGCACAGTTTTGCTGTATTGGAGGGAAAAAGGATTGGTAATATTCTGTACTATGGATGTATTAGCGTTTAAAATCTAAGAAGTCACAGGACACTTCACACTGTAACATTTTTTTTTGTCCTCACCCCCAGTTGTAACCTTTAATCTGTATTTTCAAGATTTGGAGCTTAGATTCCTCCTGTTTTGCCATGAACAGAAATGATATTGGAAGATCCTTGCTCATTTTTTTTACTCTTATTAACACTCTTACTTTTCCTGTATCATTTCTCTGCCAGGGGTCAGTGTTCACCTGTGCAAAGCATGGTTCGCTTTAGATCTATTCAACTGCCAGAAATGAAATACAGAGGAGAGAGCAAATAGTATTTTCAACCAATTATGCTGAGGGTAGTTTTGGTTGGCTCATCTTTAGAGACCTGATTCAGCGTGACCTGCAGTGCTGAAACATCCAAGCATTCCATGGGCACAGTTCAAGTGCCAGGAGCTGTGTGTGGGGAGGGAGCAGGAGGTGTGAAATGGTTCTTCCTTTGTTCATGAAGTTCTCCCTGTCCTTCCCTTAAGGCAGGAAAACTGGCTGTTGAAAGAGGCTGGGCAATCAACGTGGGTAAGTACACATGCAGGACACTGAATGACACTTGAAATAGCATGGTTAAAAACATACTGTTTTCATTTAGCACAATCTATATTACAATAGTAGAAAGTGACTGGGTTGTGTTTAACTAAATTCAATTTTAAAGGTAAAACAAATGGGAGAAGTGCTGGATTTTTTTTCATCCACTATCACCCTATTGCAGTTTTATAATTACAATATTTTTTTGAAAGAAAAAGGAAGATAATGGATAAAGATAGTGGAATCATGTGTGTGTGTATATATATATGTAAATATAAAATGAAAGAGTTTGGATTGAAGTAGTGCAAAAATATTAAGGTAAAATGTTTGGAGTAAATGTAAATATTTCAATAAAATCTTTGATTTCATTAAATTATTTTATAATTTTCGTAGATTTTATCATCAGCTATTTTATATGTCATAGCACTGAAGGGACTGGTGGATATGCTGGAGAGCAGGGCTGGACCAGGTAGTGTCTATGTGCAGTTTTTCCTGAGAAAGACTTGAATGAACAAATTATGAAGATATTACATGAAATTAAATTATGGTGGCTATAAATGTGTTCTCCTGCTCGCAGCAAAGAGCAATGCAAACCCAGGAAGCTATGGAAGCAATAGCTTGTGTTACTTGACTCGTAGCTTCTTGTTTCCATAGAACTCATCAGTTCTGGAGGTTTTCCATTATTTCTTACATCTTCTATGAAATGAGCATCCAATATTAAAAGTTAGACGTTAAAAATGAAGCCCAAGGCCTGTTGTATTTACTGATATATAAGTGAGCTTGCTAAGTTTCCTGCTTAGATATTTGTAGTGGGTTTTTCAGTAAAAGGTTACAGTTTATTGTATAAAAGGTATGTCTGGGAGGGGGAGGCCTAAGTACTTTTTTCCTGTAAAGAACACGTGTGATTGTGTTGTAAAGAGGAGTACCTGAAGTTTCTTCTGGTCTGAGTGTTTGCAAAAAACATTGTGCAAGTGATAATGTACCTTGGTGGGTTTGACCTGGTGTTTAGCATGGAAAAGAACCTTCCACATGTCCTTCCCACCTGCCCATAATGTTTATTTCGTATCTCCAGCATGCCTGGGGAGCAGAACGGTCACAGTGAAATTCTCTATGTGTTACCACAGAACCATGGAATGGTTTGGGTTGGAAGGGACCTTAAAGCTCATCCAGTTCTAACTCTCTGCCATAGGCAGGGACACCTTCCACTGAAGGAGGTTGCTCCAAGGCCCATCCAGCCTGGCCTTGAACATACATTCATTCCTTAGTTTTTAGGGTGGTTGCTAAATGAAAGGGCAGCTCCTTTGCCTGATGCTCACTAGGCCACGCATAAGGTATGTACAGAAACCCAGGAGATGTTTCGTATTGCTTGTAAGGGTTGGGTGGCTCTAGGGGTGGTATTTGCTAAAGAAAATAGTATGTGCCACGTAAGTAAGCTCCATCTCTTTGCAAAGACCAAAGTGTTCCTTAGCATCTAGCTTTTCACCTCTCCAACATTTTTATGTCTAGGGGGTGGTTTTCATCACTGTTCGAGTGACAAAGGTGGAGGATTCTGTGCATATGCTGATATCACACTGGCTATAAAGGTAAGAAGTGCTCTTAACACAGTACTTCCTACTGTTTGTGCAAATGGAAAAAATCCACATAAATTCATAAGGACTAATCTGCATCTTAATAGGAGAAAATAAAGCCATCTGTAGATGGGTTGGAACAGGAAAAAGGTGTGGTACTCAATGCTGCAGAACACAATGGGCAGTATTGTGAAGTGCGAGGGAAGAGTTGCAGGGGTCAGAATTCTGAATGTAATTATGAACCACTACAGTTACATTAATAATGTCTAACTGCAAAAAAACACTCAAAATCAAGCCAGATTGACTTACAATATCCTCACTGGTAATTATCCCAGCCTTGCAGTTGAACCTGAAAATCCCACATTAGTTTCAGTGGTTATATCAAGACGAATGCAGACAGCAATCTTCTCTCTGAATCAAGCTGCACTATACAGTGCTCAGAGTGGTTCAAAATCATGAATAAAAATGTGAATGTCTCCAAAATAATCACTGACTGTGAATGAATACATTTGGTATTTAGCTGTTGAAAGGCTGAAGCAAGAGACTTCTGCAATTAGGGCTTATTTTTATCAAATGTACTATGGTATATTTGTATACTAGATTATTTATAAAGTATCAGTAATAATCAAACATAAAAAGCTCTAATGATTGCAGCACACTACATGACATAACATCCTAATTTCTGTACGTGGTAATTTTCAGGAAAGAAATCCAGTGTTCTGTTTTCCTGCCATCAAAATACAGATCGAGAAATTAGAGCGGGTGGCAGTTTGTACAAAATCCTTGGGGTTTACCATGTCTGTGTTAAAGATAGTAACTTGTCAAAGCTAAGACTCAAAGAATTCAAAAGCATTTTTTCTTCACAGACTGGCATAAGAAAGGAATTCTGTTACTAAAAGTGGCTTTAATGCATTCAGTCCCTCCAGCAGCTTTGCCTAAATGGTGGAGTTCATGCTTGTGGGGTGTTTCTCCCTCCCTACCAACAAGCCTCACTTGTGCTGTCATTGGTGTCTCATGAAGTGAGCTCCTTGATGTTCTGGGGCCTGGGCAGCTCTCGCTTCACCCTGTCCCAGCCCACAGTTTTGTTGCTGGTTCCACAGTACCAATGATGGTGACAGCACCAATGATCAATGACACTGATCAATCAATCAGTGACAGCACCAGTGATCAGCTTTATAACCCCCAGTAGACCTGCCCTTTGCTGGCTTGCTGGGTGGGGTGCAGAGATGTGCAGAGCCAGCACTGCTGCAGCCAGGTTTGTTACCCTGGGCCATTGATCCCATGTTATGTCTCATACTCTGTGGGAGGTAGAAGAGATGAGTAGAAATCTGTCTCTTCCCTTTCTTTACTGACTTGCTCTGCAGGTAGGCAGATACCTTCACAGACAACTGCAAGATGCATGTTCCATGCATTTCATCTGGTGTAAATATATAGGGTTTTTATTGTATGACCACAAAAATGACCTTGTTATGTGAAATAACCAGAGCTTTTGTCATTAAATATATTGGAATCATTTAGCTGTTTATTTGGTGAATGAAATGAAAAGACATGCAGTACATTCAAATCAGACCAGTAGTATACTGGGCAAGCTTCAAGCCTTCGGTTTAATCTGTCACCCAGCTACATAACTTTGTCCATCTTTTTCTTTTCTTATATATCCAGTTCCTATTTGAAAGAGTGCAAGGGGTGTCTAAAGCCACAATTATTGATCTGGATGCTCACCAGGTGAGTACCATACCTCTATTCAGTGCTGCAGTTGTTTTGCTTGAAATACAAGTGTTTGAGAAATACCATTTTTTCTAATAGTGGTATAAATTGTCAGCTTGCGGAATACAGAGATAATCATAGATGATGGCAACTGTGAACAATTTAGTTGTTTAATTATATTCTAGTCCAAAAGGCTGGTAGGCCAGTTTAATAAAATTAAACTGAGTTGTAGCTCCATCATGTGGCTAGATGTAGAACTGTTTTGGAGTGGCATACACAGGCTGCAGAGTAGATCAGTATTCCAGAAGAAACAAGAATCTTTTAAACCAGAATTACAGTTCGTTCAGCATGCGTGATTGTTGCAGCAACCTTTGCAGGGGATGAATTTGACCTTCAGTGTTTCAATGGGAAGCCTGGCTTCAGGCTAATGAAGTGAAGAGCACATCACTCTTCACCTGGTAAAGTGATTTACTGTGGGCGCTGAGAACAGATCTCATCTTTGGTAGCATTTCCAAAATAAATCCTGAAAGGAGGGAACTGGTATTTTTAGAAAAGCAGTTAGTGCACCATACTTATGTCCAGGATGAACCATTTAAGGTAATTTATTATGTGTAAATAAAGCATTTTAAAGCATTTTAAGTTCCATGGAACTGAGGAAGCTTAAAGGCTGTAGTTTTCTATCTTCTGTCATTTCTCTTATCTGCAAGTTAAAGCATCCTAACATTACCATTAAATAAGGACAGAGATTATGCAACAGAAAGATGCTTTGTGTTTGTGATTCTCTTCAGCCACCTCTTTCAGGGTCTGGATGTTTATGCTTCTTTGGGGTGTTTTATTTGTGGGTTTGTTTTGGTTTTGGGTTTTTTGTTTGTTTTTTTTTTAAACCTCCTTGGAATGTATTTTGATTTTCAGGTCACCTCAGTCTGCACACTAAATCACTCATTTGTTTCCTTTCTTTGGGGAATAAGAGGGGTGGGACGTACTAGCTCAGCAGATCGTCTCTGAGCATGCAGATACTCGCATCTTGTCAGTGGTCCAGCTCTTGGTGCATTCGCAAGTTTCACCTTTCATAGGGAAATGGCTCTCCTGGAGGCTTTCATATTCCTGGGTTTCTGTTCATGAGCTCTTTATTTGTAGAACAAAGGTACTGAAGAAATAATCTGGAGTTGCCATTTATTAGCAATTCTGGTGCTTCCCAGGAACTTGAATTATGTAACAGAATTCCAAAAGATACTATCTGTGGAAGTGTCTGTTTCTGTAGTTTAAATGAAATTCTCTGGTGGGTAGGGTCAGTGGTGCTGTATGATACACTGATTTCAGTACAGTCATCTTGGTGATTGCTGTGAAAAGATGATTTTTGTACTAGTGGGAATGAAAGTCTAAATGAGAACCCACAGAATACTGTTTAACTTCAGGCTCTGAGTTTTCTCTTGAGCATCCATCTTTTCACCCAGTGCAATCTTTTTGTAGGGAATTCCTGGTGTTAAACAATATGCAGAACTATTGGGTCCTTAGTATTTGTAATTTTTCCAGGGATTACTTCTTATTAAGGCTTGAATTATATTTGCTTTATGTATTTATGAATCCTTGTACAAGAATGAATATCCCTGCAGCAGCTGAAAGTGATGTGTGTCCTCCATCCTTCCCCCAGTTGGAAGATGAGGGATCTATTTAGTGGTCACAGTTGCTTTTTGTGATGATGCTGAAGACAATTAACTTCTAATCTTCGTGTATTTTACTTCTGTGTGCAGTGAGATCTATGATAATACCTTCTTAGAGATAAAATGATGTTGGTTCTGATAAAACCTGAAGTCTTCAGACTGGTGCTATCAAAGACCCCAGAACTCTCTGCCTCAAAATAACCTTCAAGACTATAAACAGGAAAATGACACAGGAGTTTTAAAGATTAGATCTTTGTAGGCTTAATTACTGTAGGATTTGCAGCTGATTTATTTCTGTGTTAGTTTGCTAGGAGTAGCTAACTGTAAATTTCCTTCAGGGAAATGGCCATGAGAGGGACTTCATGGATGATCATCGGGTCTATATTATGGATGCCTACAATAGGTACATTTATCCAGGGGATGGATTTGCTAAACGTAAGTATGATTGAAAATCCTATTCCAAAATGCTTTCCTGCACCAAGGGTGACTAGATACTTATTTTTGAAAATTGCACATTGAACATACGATATTCAGTGATCAGTGTGATATCTCACAACAGTGTGAACACTGTAGTGTTCTCCCTTCACTCCTGGAGTGGATTTCTGGAATGCAAGGTGTGGGTATGAGGTGGGTTTTGTCCATTCAAAAGCTCATGCCACACTTAGAACAGTGAGTTAAATAATCCTTTGGGTTTGAAGAGAGCTGTTAGAACTTAACCTTACACTAAATTTATAAAGGAATTCATTAGGAATTGACTTACACTGTGTAAAAAGGATTTATGCTTTGAAAATTACTTAGGTGTTGTCTTTGTGGTAGAACTTGTTTTATAAGCATCCTGAAAACAAGATGAATCTTAATGTGAAACAAGTTCAGAAACAAAAGGAAGTCACACAAACATTAAGAGCTGTTGCTTGATTTTATTACTGTTTGTTTATTCCTACTGTGACATGCCCATTGTGTCTGAGACCTATCACCAGTAATTAGTGAGGTTTTGATAATGGTTCCCTGGAATGCAAAAGCCCAAAGTTTGTTTGATCTTTGGTTCTGTCAGACTGTCATTTATAGCAGGCTTAATTTGTGAACTGAATCACAGTTTATTGGGGGAGATGTTGTTCTGCTGCTGAATTCCTCAATGCTGTTGTCATTCTGAGAAGACTACTTAATTTGGATTCTTGGCATGGATTAGGTGCACTGTATTCTACTTTTAACTAGTAAAGAGTTTAAAAATTGTAGTATATGTATTTAAAGGCATTAAACTGAAAAATGACATTTAAAGCACATCATGTCTGTAGCAGACAGAATGAAGCAAATGAAGATTTACTTTTTTTCCCTAACGAAAGAATCCCTTTATTCATATATCAAATGGCAACAATTTGAACAGATGGATTAAGACCAAAGCAGAGTAAGCCCTTGTCAGCAAATGTGAAGTACTGAGCTCAGCCCTCTCCTGTGCAGCTGGGAACATGAGCATTCCCTTTGCACGGTGAAGCACGAGGCACAAGGCTGTGGCCAGAGGCACGTGAATATGTAGTTTCTTGTAGTTGCCAGGTGTTTAAATAAAAGTTCAATGGTTCTGTCCTTCAAACCTGGCTACGTGGCCAGATGAAGGTGAGATCAGAGGGCATCTTTTTGAGGGGAGGTAGAAGTTGGACCTGAAAGTTTGAATAATTAAGTTAAACTCTAACAGATCACTGTCTCCCTGGCCTTCCTGCAAATTTTATTACAAGAGTTTCTTCTGTACATTTTTTTTGCCCCATGCGCTTCATTAGGGGAGAAAAAAAGAAGTAAAAATATGAGCTAACATGGCCTAGTGCTTAGCCATAACAGTATTGAGTGCCTAAGGGGAAGTAGTTTGGAATTATGCAGATTTTGAGGAAAAGAAAGGAGAAAATGCGTGTTGGGAAAAGCCTGGATGAGGATTCACTGAGGGGTGAGCATAAGAAGTTGACAGCTGAAAATCGAAGTTCAGGCCTTAGAGAAGTGTTGCTGTTGGTCTGAGTGTCGTTTTACAGTTGTCAAAGCTGTAGAAGTACACTCACTAATGGGCAAGAGATGGACAAAAGGCTATGCTAGTTCTAAGCTACAGACCCGTCGCTGAGTCCATCAGTCCCTGATCTGGGTAATAACTCATTGCTGCAGTTCTGTGTCTTGTGATGGAGATGAAGACAAGACCTGCAGAGGCATGCAGTCTTATTCATGACTGTGAACTTCTTAATGGCTTCATCATAACAACACCAAGTTGCTCCCCGCACTGATGTGTTCACCTCCTCCTCTAACACGATCTGCAGCTCGTGGATTCTTTACCCTGAAGAGGTTCTAAGTGCTGTCCAGAAGAGCATAGCTGTGCAGACTTATATGAACATTTATGTAACTGTAAGAAAAGAATTCAAGAAAAATATCATGGAGAAACAATAATCTTTGAAACTAATGTTGATGCAATAAAATAAGAAAAATGCTTCACTGATGTTGAACAAGGATACAAAGCAGGGAAGAGAAAAAGTAACCACTATTCTGTGTCATATGAATTCATGCACTATTGGTGGGTGCTGAACCCATATGTAAGATGTAAGACACCCATCATTTAATTGAAAGCATAGGGTATGGTGAGGTAGAATCATACTGTGAGACACTTCTGGCATAGGTTTGATTAATTCAGATTGAGTTACACAGAGCCCTGTAGAAGCACCCAAAGCTAGGCTGCATAACTTTGGGCTTCCTCCCTCTACCTTCTCAACCCTCCTCTTCTAATGCCTTATTATAAGCATTAGAAATAATTTGATTTAAATTAAGAATGGATATTTGCTCTTCTGGTAGGATTACAGGGTAAGAACGTTAAATGGAAAATGCTTAGGGCAAAGCTGAATCTTGTTAGACATTCATAAAGCAGTTCACATGAATTCGTGGTCCCTTAATGGTAAGTTTTGCATGTTGTGATAAAACATCTTAATGATTTCTCAGTGATATTTATCTTGGGGTTTTTTTCTACCAACTGTTTCCTCTGCAATAGCATTTCAGTGTTTTCTTCCCTTTATCCTTTATTTAGGTTACTTTTAATAATTTTCTTTATGATTTCTTTGCTGAATGGTAAATGGACTTGTACATCAGCTGCTTTTCAGTCGCATTTTTCTCTTGTGTCTGAGAGATTCCCCCCCTTTTCTCCTCCCCCCGCATCTGATTTTCTCTCTTCAGTGGAATTTTTTCAAGGTCACTGTGCTTACATTTGCTGGGGAAGCACGCACTTGGATAAGTTTCTGTAGCTCAAGGTTCTATGAAAATACAATGCATCTTTTCCTCTTGCTTACCTCAGTCTTGCATTTCTTTTAAAGCAATGCTTTATTTATTGAGTGACATTGAAACGATTTCTTTTTAGGTGCCATAAAACGCAAGGTGGAATTAGAATGGGGTACAGAGGACACAGAATACCTGCAGAAGGTGCATACTCATGTGGAAGGAGCATTAAACGAACTAAGACCTGACATCATTGTTTATAATGCTGGGACTGATATTCTGGATGGCGATCCATTGGGAGGACTTGCTATTTCACCTCAGGTTCGTAGAGCACTAATGTATCTCCAGACTTTCACTCCTCACTAGATATTGAAGGCAGTCCTGAGAGTGGCTTGTGGCAGTTGTTAGATGAAGGTAAGGTGCAGAACTTGCATTAAACCAGTGCAGATACATATAGATACATCTTCCTTGCTCTTTCACCATGTGTTTTTTTGTCATCTCTTCCTGACTCATAATACTTTTGCTCTCCAGGGTGCCTGCATCTTCTCTCTAAAATACACTGATTTTGAACATTCAGGCTAACCAGAGACGCATATATTTTTACGCTTCATCTGACCTGTGTTTTTCCTGTTTGGTTGGTTCTTTCTTTGTTTCTTTTCGCCTCAGGTACCCCATTTGGTGATGTACTTCTTTTGTCACCTGCTCCCACTATGGCTCTTACACTTAATTTTCTCTATAGCACTCCCAGCTGTTTTAAAGCACTCATCAGGTGTCTCCCAGGTTAGCAATGCTGTGCTGCCTGTCTGTGTGCTCTTAGCAAATAAACAGATCTTTTTCCCCTGTTTCCTAATGCTTTTCTGCACAGATACCATTACCCTTTCTCAGTTCAGTTTACCTTCCCACCCTCCCCAGTTTTGTACCAGATACAGATTTTGGTTTATTCTGTATGGCTTCAAAGGAATCTTCACCTTCCAGGGTCTACTTTTCTCAAAAATAACTTACAGATCTTCTATTTCCTCCATTTTTTATGATTCTTTCTCTGACAGCTCCTCAGTTCTGTCTCTCTCCTGTTTCTGCATTTGGTGGAAACTCTTCTAGTGTCCATACATTTAGTATAGGAAAGTGCTCTCTTGCTACATGAGCTCTTGGGTTCCCTTCTTGACGAGCCATCATTCGATCTGTCCAATTCTCATACAGTTTTGCGGTACTTTAGTTCTCTTGCATAGGTCTCTAGCGCCTTGCTGGTTTTTATGGGTTTCCTTATGCATTTCCTCATCCTTACCATCTATCACTGAGCAGCCTTTTCACTGCTGACTGCCCTGCAAAGTCCTTGATGGAGCCAAGGTGGGACCATTTGGGAGCTGCTCTGAATCTACAGGTTTTGTTTCCTTGGCTGTGTAAAACTGTCTCTAAGGAGAAGGAAGAGCTGAGTGTTTCCGCTTGTTTGGGTTTGACCTTGGAAATGACCCAGGATGTTCAGATCTCATTTGGTGGAAGAGAGCTTTTTGGAAAGCAGTGGCTAGCAAGAGAAACAGAAACTTAGTGAAGGAGAATACCTTAAGATGTGTCTTTAAAAAAGAAAGGGTTTAAATCCTTCCCTTGCAGAAGGAGCAGTGCCAAGAAAAATGAGAAACGAGTTGCTGCAGCTTATAGAGACAGACAGAAGGTTAGGATTGGGGAAGGAAAGGTGAAATGACTCTGCTGGTCACACGTAGAAGTGCAAGTCAGAGAGTGCCGTTTGTCTGCACACTGATGGAGCAAAGGTTTCTGTAGCTCAAGCGTTTGTTTTCTGAATTGAAGACGGGGTTTCTTGTCTCTCTTGGATCTTGTTGGCTTAGGTGTGAATGGCATGTTTCACCAATCTTGAAATTCCAGGCTACTGGAAACGCTGAAACTGAGCATTGAGCCTGGGTAATTCATCTTGTCAAGGTTCATTAGTCCAGTCTTCAGTCCTACAGTTGTAGACGTCATTCATATTTTAAAATCTTGCTGCAGTGTTAATCCTATTCAGAAGTGTGTCACCTGAGAGTTCTCTCTATGAGTGATAGTTCCTTGGTGCTTGAGGCCAGAAGCTACCCAGAAAACTCGAGGTGTGGCAGCTCAGTCCTTCTGATCTTTGTAATGAGGCTGTTGTATTCATCTGCTGGTTCTTCTTTCACACAGATGCTGCAATAAGCCCATGTGTTTTCCCCTCAGTTCTCCCAGGCTCAGGCACCAGAGTTGTTGGAGCAGGGATGAGGCAGTTAGGAACAGTGTGCCATAATGTTTCCTGCACCCACTGATGGTTCCCAAGAGATGTACAGTAAATCTGTTACTTCCTTTAAAGTTCTGTTCCAAATGCAATTCTTTGGTTTCCTTTGTCTTTATTTTCTGGTTGTTATTCCTTATTCCCATTGTTATTCCACAGGACTGTGTCAATCTGTACAAACCTCATTACTGCTCCATGGTTTTACAAAATACGCTTGTCAGCTGTGTTGGAATTTTATTCTTTACCATTTGTTTGTGGTCTTTTTTAATGGCAGGGTAATATTTCTTTATTTTACAGCCTTCCTGTAAGCAGTGAGAGTAGTGCTCATTTTCATTGTGTAACACTTTGGCTGCTGCTTCCTCATTTTTTTATATTTGATTGCATTTGAGTCCCTTCCCCTTCTCCAAGTTCTGCAGCTATTTACATTTCAAGCTGTCCATTGTAAGCTGTTGTCTGTTTTGTTGTTAGTCCTTTTTTGTTTTCTTTTTTTGAGACGTTGTAATGGGTTATTCATGCCAGCTGTGGATCTGCAGCTCTGCTTTTACTTCCCACAAAAGCAGATTTGAATTCTGTTCTCACTTATTTCTGAATTCTCTTTTTTCCTACATGTACCTTTTGAGGCCCAAGAGACTTGAACTCTCCTGTATGTGTTCAGTGACAGTCCAGTACCTCCTGGTCAGCAATCTTTGCTATTTTTGCTTCCATACACTTCTCTATTAGTAAGAAATAATCTGGAATTTATTTTTCTTTTTCTGGATTTACTGTTGATTATATCTGCAACTCTTCTTCAGCCACAGAGTCTTTTGGTATTAACTACAGGCTTTTATTAAACTGGAAGCTTATACCTCAGCTAGTGATTGTGAGCATGTACAGTCTGATTTGGACTCTTGGTTCTTCTGTAGGTCTGAAATCTTGACCAGCTTTTGTCAGAGGGTGCCAGGCAAGTTGAGCACAAACGAAACCACTCTGAATTCAGTCTTTCTTGGCCTCAATTTCAATTCCTCACCTGTAAAATAGGGTGAGCATTTCTTAACTTTGCGCTCAGGTTAGACATTATGGCCTTTGAGCAGGAATTCTAGGAACTGTTGCTAAAGACTTTTATCTGTTGTGCCCTCTAAAAGCAAGTCAAGGATTTTTTATTTGCCTTTTTTCCTTTTTTTGTGTGTTTATTTTAATGATGATGCACGTAAGGCAGCTAACTGGACTTCTAAATGGAGGTTTTGTTCCTATTGTAAAATATAAAGCTTTATCACTTATGGGGTATCTAATACTATAAATCCATAAGCCAGAAGCTAGAACTGAAATATATTCACACAACTGTTTTTGTACCTGTTGTACACTTGCAGGGAATCGTGAAGAGGGATGAAGTTGTGTTCAAGGCTGCCAGACGCCGCAGAATCCCAATCCTGATGGTGACATCTGGGGGGTACCAGAAGAGGACAGCACGGATCATTGCTGATTCCATCCTCAATCTGCACAACCTGGGGCTTATTGACAAGGAGCTAGCAACCAGTGGAGCTAGAAACCCGAAGGTAGAACAGATGATCAGAGACTCTGTTAAAGACTTAACCAACTTGTCACTGCAATGACAAGTTACTAAATTTTAGGACACGGTTTCCTGGCTTAAGAGCAGGGGTTCTGCACATCGTTATCAGGGTTAATAAAATGTATTGAAAGAAGACTCAACTTGCCTGTAAAATAATGCAGTAAAGATGTAATATGCAGTCACAGAATAACTGTGTCTAACTGCTGAAGCTATCTTGAGCAAAGGCAACAAATCCTTTTTAGCTAATTGAGACATATACTCAAGGGTACTGTCTTTCAGTTTGTAATATTACTGTAGATAGCGTTAATTGTTTCTCTTATTCTTATGGGTGGTCTATTATGTTGGAAGAGCTATGCAGTTAGTATCCAAAGACTGGCCCTGGTTCGGATGATGCAGTTTGGATTGTGATGGGGGAAATACAGACTAAATCTACTGGCACTTTTTTTTAGATACTGCATTTTATTTATTGCTTTTGAAATTGAAATATTGTTATAAAACGAGTTCTGTGCAGGCTTCAACTGTCACTTTAGTATTAAAGTGCAATACTATAAAAAACAGTTCAGTTGGTAGGCTTCGAAGCCATAGTCTATTAGAACAAATAGTTATTAATTTATATTTTATTATTAGTGTTGATAATGACTTAAATCCTACTTATAAACACCTTGAGAAACAGAATATGAAATGCCTTTGGCTGCTTATGCAAATGAGTCATAAGGGCTCAGTATTAACACTCTGGTTTTTGCCTCTCTTAAAATGAGGCCTGCATATCAATAGTGCTAGGTACTATGCATTGTAAATCACAGAGTCAAGGAACTACAAGAAAATGAAGACTAATTTTAGAATTCTGAGAATTCCTGCCAAAATCACAGTGTAGAAATGCAGGGTATCTTTTGTTATTGCCAGCTTGTCGTGTAGAGACGAGTGAAGAGGAAAACTGGATGCTTGTTTTTTTCCCCAAGTACTGCTTTATTTTTCACTTGTTCTGAAAGTGATGGTACGAGTAGTTGCAGTCACAGTTGGTAACCTAATTGTTCATATTTACAGATAAAAATACAGTGAGTCTTCTACATTAAGTTAATATGCTAACTTTATATAGGAGCTTCTAGGAGGAGATGGGAACAAAATAGTGTATTCTAAGTCAAACTCAGTACACTAACTGTAAAGTTCAGTTTCATTTAAGTTGGTATTTACTGCATTAGGCACTGTTTGTAGCATTGGGTCATAAATGTACTGAACTATATATTTTGCAAGGCCTTTTTAACTTCCGAATATTGACTGGTTTGTAGTACAGGTTTCACATCATGTTTAGATTTGAACCTATGAAGGAACACAACTATTTTCCTTGCAGTAGAATTGGTTTGTAAGCTATTTGAGGAATAGTTACTTCTAATTAGAGTACTTACCTCACGTAGCGTTAATTTTTAGATTGATGGGGTTTGTTAATTGTAAGAACATGCACAATTGCTATAAATATCTGCTTTAAGATTTGACGTATTGCACTAATCTTGAGTTGCAGCACTGTTATTAAGAAGCACTTTTAAATTTCTTACTAGAAGGACCATCAGAGTACAGCTAATGTCAAGGTTTATTTTTTCTACACTGTCTGATGTTACTGAAAGATGTTGTTATTCCTTCATATAATTTTTATAAAATTATAAATTACATTTCTATAACCTAAACCCTGTCATTGTACCATATGGGCTTTTCCAAAACATCTTTTGTTTGTGTTAACATGTTTATATGGTTTTCCCTCAGTGGAGATTAAAATGATGTTGAACAATGCTGACTGACTTTTCTTTTCACTTTGCATGTATTTGGCTGTCAGAAGCTTTGAATGGAACTTACTGAAATTGAATGGAGCTTATTGAAAAGATAAGAGGATGTGTTTTTTATACTTAAAATGTAACTGAAACTGCAGTGAGTCTTAAGGGTGAACAGTACAAGTTTGTCAACAGCAGATGACACTTGAGTGTGGAAGTTTTGTATCCAAATACTTTTTAAGATGTTATCATAAGGGGTCAAAGTCACTTTCCAAGTTATGCCCCATTACCCATCTTGTAATTCCTATTTTAAGTATTTTATTGCTACAGGTGTTAAACTGTAAGCTTCTGTTAAGGCTGCAATGGTTTGAAGTCTTCTATAAATCAGTGTCTTTTAAGAGAGCTAAATGTTTGCAGAAGAGCTGGTAGCTTTCAGAATCACCTGGAAAGTCTGCAGTTGTTAAACAACAGACATACTGACTGCACTTTCCTGACAGAGTTAGAATGGCTAAACAGGCAACTCCTTCATATGTTTTCAAGATGTTAATTCAGTGTGATATTTGACTTGGTTGTTAATGTGTAGAAATCAATCTTCTGGCTCGTTGAAGATAAATGTGTACTGTTTTTCAAAAAGAAGTGGTGAAACTGTTTCTAAGTTGAATTTAGACCACAGATGTTCTATGATTCATAGTTAATGTACTGTTATCATTTGGCAGAGTCTTGGAACGCAAAATCCTGTGTAAGTCTGCTGGGAGAATGCCATGGAGTCACAAATATTGTGGGGAAAAGATGTCAAGTTTTTTGGTTCTGTTCTTTCTTAATTGCAGTTGTAACCCCAAAATCCTCCCATCACAGGAAGCAGTGTTTCAGAACTGATGCCCTAACATGCAACAAAAAGCTGGCTTGAAGAAAGACCTAGTAGATATTTTTCCTTTGTAGTAAGACATAAGTTTTGATTCACAGTACTTCAGAAATGCTGAGGATCATTCAATAGCTTATAGTTAATGGACAAACCTGAATTTCTTGCTAGTCATCCCTGTGTGAAAGATACTTAAGAAACAAACTGAAGAGGTGGTGGTTTGATCTATTTGATCTGACAGTTGGCATGTCGAGCTTCAGTCTCCCTGGCATTTGATGCACAGGATAGAACTTGGCATTCAAAATGCTAGGTGTTGTGGTTGTAGTCTTACACTCACTGAATTTTGTAGCTTTCATCTCTTTCATGCTGAAGGTAGAACTTCCTGTTTGTTTGACTTTGTGGGTTTTTAACACCCTGCATTGTGAGGTCCCAGGGTCCTCCTATCTTGAATGGAGGAAGGAACTTGGGAAATGCCTGATGTCCCACAGCAAGCAAAAACCCCAAGGAAAATTAGAAGTTACAAAAATGAATCGGTATACAGCTTATTGTGTGTGGAGTAGGTATTGCATATGTTTGGTGAATAATAAATGTCTGTGCTCCCTGGTTCCCTATTCCTTGCTGTTTCTCACAGCTTGAGGAACCTAATGACCCTGAAACAGCTCCTTGGTACCTTCTGTTCCTGCTACCAGAGTAAGCTGCCCAGCAGTGCTTCTGTCTTCTCTTGCCCATACCAGAAGGCACGCAGTTCTTGTCAGTGCTGGCTACATGCGTTTTTTGTGCTCTGTGAAGTGACACTTTGGAATTCCTTGTACTTTACAAACTGTACTGTACCATTGTGTCCTACAGGCAACAGAGCCACTCTGGGGAGAAGAGTCGCTGACAAATCCAGAAGTTATGAAGTTAGTAATCTTGGATGTAGGCTTTGCTCACACTGTGCTGCCAGGAGCTGAAGGAGCTCGCTGGGTTCAGACGCGGCAGGGTCTGGGATCTGGTGCTGTGTGCTAAGCCAGTTTTGAATAATTGAAAACATTTTTCTTTCAAGAAAACTGCAGTTCCCTGGTGAAGAAGCGAGTTCACTTCCTGTCTTTGTGCGGCAGAGGACGATCTTCCATATACCCCTGGCTTCATTCTGAAATGAAGAGCCTATCAGAAGCAATAATAAAGGGCCTAAGTCTTAACTTGCCTTGAACTGAGCATGGGTTGTGTATTCCCCAGCCATCCCAGAGGCAAGCTTGCAAGCTGTTCACTGTGTGCCAGACTTTAGCTCTAGACTTCAAACAGGTGTGATTTTTTCAGGTTTTTAGTCTTTGCTTTGTCCTGATGCTTTTGGTAATCTCTTGGATTTTCTATCCAGTGCTCATCTGATTTTCCCTTTTTTATTTTACCCTTTATGCAGACCGTTTTGCTACAGCCACTCACTTTTTTACCAAAGTTCAGTAGAATTAATTCCTTCAAAAAAGAGCTGATGTTTTCTGGTAAGCTGTGTGGAGGCCTAATTCCTGTTACTGGGCCTCATGCTCTCCCATGGCGGTGGGAACTGGAGGCTGGTTTCACTCACTGCTTCACTCAATGCAAGTGCAGTACACACCTGTAGATGAGCTTTAGCCCAAAGCAAGTAACTCCTGCCCAACTTTCCTACAGGATTTTGAATGTGGGAGGATGCAGCGTGCTGCACATAGCACTGACTGCCTAAGCTCAGTTCAGCATTCTGTGGGAAGTCAGAAGTGCCATTTTGATTGAAAAGATTGAGTGAGCATAGGAAATGATTGCAGTGGGGCTCTGGTTCTGACTTACCAGCCTGGTGCAGTTCTGACCTCCCTCCCAGCAGCTTCCCTGAGATTAAGCCTCTGCTTGGAGATCAGATAAGTACAAAAATTAAGAGACTGACATGCCCATCCTGTAGTACCATCCTGCAGTATTGTATTTTGCCAGTGCAGTGGCCTGTGGAGCCATGGCACACTTCCATAAACCATTTCCTCTCTCAAAAGTAACATCAAAGATAATTAGTTAAACTGGTTGGTGTCAGATGTAAGGTTAGTTATGTGTTTCACTAATAAGATCCAAACTCTTGGTTTATTTTGCAGTTGAGAGGAGACGTCCTTTAAGCTTGTCTGGTACTGATTATTCTGGAAAGGCATGTTGGATTTATGGATTAAAAAAGGGGAAAATTTATCCAAAGCCAACCTAAAATAATACATCTTGTCTTTATGGTGTCTTAAATTTAGCCCTTCATAGAGCTATAGCAGATTGCAGTGCTTTGTAACAGCAAAGAGATGTCTCCTTTCTTATCCTTTTGACACCTAAGAAAGATTATTGTTAACCCTGTTAGCTAAAATCTTGTCATTTGTTCTGGGTGGGTTTTGCCCTTGTATTTGCCCCAGGTACAGAAGAGGGCAGAATAGACTTAAAGTCTGTTTAGGTCTGTAGCAGAGATGAGTCAAGGAGACTGAGAGTTTCCAAAACAAAAAGCTGGAGCCTGCTCTCTGCTATCCTTGCATGAGGCACCAGAGCTGCAGCCAGCAAGAGCCTCTCTGCTTTTTGTGTGAATTGGGTAGCATCTTTCCTGGTATGTGGATATTGGCATATTTATTTGCTGCTCCCATATATTGTGTGTGCTCTGGCTTCTCTCTTTCTTCATTCTCTCCCAGTCTCTCCTGTGATAGGCATCTACCTAAAGTGTCACCAGGAGCCTCCTGCTGTCCTGTGCTGGTGACCAGGACTTCCCCAGCATTGGCACTGCTCTCCAGCCGTGGCACAGCTTCCTGCTGAGTGGTTTCCACTTTACAGACACCTCTGGCTACTTAGAAGTTCTCAGTCTCAGGGCTTAGTGAACTTCAGGCTTACTTGCTTTGGTCTGGGCTATGTCAGGGTTTGGATCTTGTTTCTCGTATGAGGTTTTGAGAGATGGATGTGCCAAGGCAGGCTCTGCACGTGCACCAGAATCTGAGTCTGTGGCAGGTACACACAGCAACTTCTGTTGACAGCTGTTTGTGTTTAGGGTAAGCAGCTCAACAGGGCCCTGCATCAGGAAGAGGTGTGTGATTGCTGCCTGAGTACAAGTAATTCATAATAGCTTGTTGAAGAATGGAAACAGAGTCAGATTTTAATTTGATTACAAACAAAAACAGGTTGACAAACATCAGAGTAGATTCATTTTGTTTTTCCTGTGAGATGACTAAAAACTGGTGTGTCTTAATTTCTGGATGGTTCTTAATTTCAAGATACTGTGATTGTCTTGGAGTACTATTGTAAATTAGATGAGTTAGTCTTTGCCAAGACTACTACATCCTGTCACAGTCATGGAAGTTCAGATTAAAGTGCAGAGGGGAAAAGGCAGAGCTGCAGGTGCTGCGATGTGAGTTTGAGCACAGCACTGCTTTGGCTTAGCAGAGGAAATAATGGCATAATAAGATGTTTGTTGGTCTGTGGACATAAGCAGGAGGGCAAAACTGTAGTGGGTAAGTGGTTCTACAGTTTCTCATTCCTATTTAGTTTTCCCAGAAGAGTTAAAATGTTATTATTTGCAGTCCATGGGAGAGGCTGGTCAGGAACATCCCTGAGCATCAGCACCCAGTTCTGGTCTCTTCTCCTGCATCTGTTGCAGGTAGCCCTGTGAGATTGCACAGTACTCTTCCTATCCAGGAACTGAGTTCATAAGAATGGTCTAAAATACCGTTAGAGGATGTGCTGAGACCATTGGAAGTTACAAACAGAAATATGGATGAAATGAGCCTTTTCTGGGTGAATTGTTTCAGCTTCGTGGTTGCTCGCTCTGAAACTGAGTCTGAGGTTAACTGTCTTGGCCACTGTTTCTTAAAGTTGCCTTTTGGTCACCTAAAAAACCCAACTAAAAGCCAACCCCCCACACTTCTGGGCAACTTTGTGTTGGTGCTAAATGTATCACAGGGACCATGAGAAAACGCTTTCAAGAGTTTTATTTAGGCATGCAATTAAATAATACACTTAAAACTGTTGCTGCCACATTTTAAGATCAGAGAACAAAATCCACAGACAAATTAGATGTACTCGCAGCTCAAAGAAATACTCTGTGATGAGATTATATAAGATTGATGATTATGTCATGAGATTATATATAAAGCCAGACTAGGGCTTGATACCATGCAGTTGAACAGAACTGGCAAGCAATAAGTACTGAAAATCAAAAGAAGTATTTGAGATGGTGGAAATAGGCAGAGCTGTATAGAAGCAGTCTGAGAAGGAGAAAAGCCAAACCTGGCCTTTCATTCCTTCTAATTTGCAGTCACACCAGCTCTGTAAATGATCCTAATCTTTTGTCTCTTTGTTACTGTTTCTAGATGTAAATGTGGTGTCACAAAGATGCAGTTTTAGAGTGGAAGCCTTATTTAAAAGGTGTTGATTTCTGGAGGGAAAATCACCCCAGGTTTGCTTCCCAGGTAATTCCCTCCAATTCCTGCTTATCTGAGTATGCTAACTTATGAACATGTTGCGTAGTAAGACACTGAAGTAACTCTTCCATATAACTCCAGTAATAGGCAAACCAACCAAGGTAGCTCAAGCCAACTGTCTTTGTGATTCTTTCTCTTTACTGTTGATACTGTTAGAAAGTCTTAAGAATTCCCCGGTAAGAGATATTCCCAACTTGCCAAGAGCATTAAAAACATACTTGTAGTGTTTCAGACTTGACACTGATCTGGAGAATAGATGTACATTTTACCCAATCCTTAATTAAGCACAAGTTTTACAAATAACACAGTAAAAAGTGTATTATGCAAGAAAAGTAAGCACAATGTGCAATGGGAAAAGAAGTCTTGTATTTTCTCTAGCCTGCATTCATTTACTCTTTAGGGAGTAGAATACTGAAACAAAACTGGTGAGTGATGGATGTTCCACGGTCCATCAACATTTCCCACTGTTAGTTGTGATTAGATACAAGACCATATGCTGATAAATTAATCTGTAAACTGTATCTAACTGTGCTGAAGAACACAACTCCATATAACCCCTAATGCGCTTCGTCGGCTCTGTCTGCTGCTAGGGACGATATCTGCTATATTGTCATAAGAATGTGGGATATTACTAAATGCTTTACAGTCTGGTTTCATTTGTTTGATTAAAATACGAGCTGTGTTTCTGTGCTGGCTAACTAGAAAAACTAGTTCAGAGAAAGATATGCTGGGGGGGGACCCAAAAAGCTGGGTAGAGAAAGATGACATTTCTATGAATGTAGAGTTTGCTGAGCCACAAGAGAAAGATGAAGAGTAAAGCTTGATTTAATGCTATTTAAAACTCTTCCCAGATCTCTTGCTTCCTTACAGAAGCTGTGTGATGGCAGCACTTACAGGGTGCTCTGTGTGGGTGTTGAGGATGTGTGCGTGGCTGTACAGAAAGGACTTGATCATTACTGAAGTTACAGTGCGTTTCGTAAAGTGCTACAGCAGGAGGGAACTTCAGCTGAATTTGTCACAGCAAGAAGTTTAAGGCCCGTTTCCCTACTCAGTCTGCAGAGAATCTTTGTGACCCGCTCACAAAAGCAGGCTGTGTTACATAGATAGTTCTCTGTGTGTCCATTTGTGCACGTTATGCCAACCATGGAATTCTGTTCTCTGATACCATAAATAATGGTCAGAATGGAAAGGCAGCTGTGAAGATGAGTTGCCTACTGTACTGATACACCAAAGCACCTCATGAATTATTTTGTCAGTTAATCTGGTTTTATACAGTATTTAGATGAGCTCTTAGGCAGAAGCTCTTCCCTGTGAGGGTGCTGAGGCGCTGGCACAGGGTGCCCAGAGAAGCTGTGGCTGCCCCAGCCCTGGCAGTGTTCAAGGCCAGGTTGGACACAGGGGCTTGGAGCAAGCTGCTCCAGTGGAAGGGGTCCCTGCCCGTGGCAGGGGTTGGAGCTGGAGGAGCTTTAAGGTGCCTTCTAACACAAACCGGTCCATTTTTAGACTGATGCTTCTTTACAGGCCAGAAAGCAGTGTAGTATCAGTCTGAATGCTGCAGCTCCTTGAATAGTGTTGAGGGCAACGAATGTACTTTAAAGTTGTAATCTCATATGTAAATTGAAAATTGAGTACACAGTGATACAAAAGTAATGATGGTTGTTAACAAGTGTTCAAACAGAAATCATCTGAACCTGCAGTTAGGATGTTTTATTGGATGTGCCAAAAGAAAGGCTAGGTAGCCTTATTTTATAGCAGTTCTTGGCTTATGGGGTAGCACAAATAATCACTGTTACTTTCTTATGTTGGTGCTGTTGGCTTGATATGTGCAAATTGTTGTTGAGTCTGTCTGCTTGTGAAACTGTTGTTTGCACAGACCAACAGCATGCACAGAGCAGGAATGTGAAAGGTGAGACTTGCAGTATAAATGGGTGGCCTGCCATGCCAGCACACTGATTGAATTAAAGGGTTTCATGAAGTGTGACAGCAGCAGTGCTGATGAACTGCAGATGTGGTTGCATGTTCTAGAGAACAGTATTAAGAATTCAAGAAGTTTACCTTCTTTTGACCTCAGAAAAGTAAATATGTCTGGAAGTTAACAAGCTACGGGATCTGTGCTTTACGGTGTAGTTGCAGTAATTCTATCTTATTTTTAATTACCTGGTGCTCTTGATGAGATGGGTCTATCCAGCATGAGAAGTAAAGCTGAGTCACCAAATGAAGACTGCAATAAACTGCATTCAAAACAACTGCCATCTGGGCTTTTTTTTATATTCCTCATTAAAACTGGAAGGCTGATTTTTCCCAAATGCTGCAGTGGAAATGGGGCATTCCAGTGTTGTGGCATGGCCATTCTCTCGCTGTTTGCAACTTGAGGGTCATACACACTGTCTTCCTTTCATGCTTTTACAAAATAACTTGAAGAACTTTAGAAGAAACATTCTCAGGGTAGAGGTAAAACCAAAAGCTAACCTTCTATTTGTCCATAGAGGTGATCAGTCCTTCCCCAGGCCTCACCTAATTAGTCTAAACCAAGTAACTCCATGTGCTGCATAGTTACCTGGATGGTTGTTACTGAAGTCAGTTTTATTATAAAACCAATTGACTGGGGGTGTGGGCAAGAGGTGATAATTGTTAAGAAATGAAGTTGTAAGCTTTAGTTCACGTACAAGCCTTTCCCAGCTAAGAACGTGGAATGTTTGAGCTTAGATGTGGACAGGGGAATTGTCAAGGTCAAAACTAATGAATTTGAGCGTGATTTATTGTACATTTCTACCACAAAGGCTTGGGTTTGATTTAGTTGTCACCACTGAGGTAGGTACTGCTGGGATAAGAAACAAGCGACACACCAAATCAGCGTGCTGTGGAGGTGATGGAATCAGCGGTGGTCACGCAACAGCAATACACTTCTTGTTTCATTCTTCAAGGCATGCACCTTGAAATGATACAGATCTTTTAGCGCATCTCAGTGAGATGCTGTCTTTGAGGTGCACACTGCTTCCATACTGTCCCTACACAATACACGTATACCTCCTCCTATGCTGTGAGGAGAGCAGCCTGCGGCGTTTGGGAAGTGGATGGCATCCATGGAGAACAGTTGGGGATGTGGAATCGTAGAATCACAGAATAGCTTGGGTTGGAAGGGACCTTCAAAGCTCATGCAGTCCAACCCCCTCTGCAATGAGCAGGGACATTTTCAGCTAGCGCAGGTACCCCAGAACTACATCCAGCCTGGCCTTGGGTGTCTTCAGGGATGAGGCATTCACCGCCGCCTTTCTGCACAAGCAGCCTCTTTTATAATACTTGTCAGTGTTTTAAATGAGCCTAAAGGGAATTGTGGGGTCACTTTAGCTGTCAGGAACAGCTCCAAGTTACAAGCAGGAGTAGTATCCAGGCAGGTATATTTTGGTGGTAGCTCACCTCAGGGAGAGGAATACTACTATTGCTCACCCTTGACCTGCTACTGCCCGTAAGTGCTTCCCAGACTCAGGGACTGAAGGTATTTTACACTTGAAGGTGATAATTCAGATGCTTAAAATGTCTCATTTTTTGTTTGTTTTTAACATTTTCCTTCCATTATAGCAGTTTAAGTTTCCCAAACTGGACTCCTGGTGTATCTAGTACTTGGGGCTCTGGTTGTGTTTCATCTTTTCCCTCCTCTGCTGTAGCTGTTCTGCAGTTCATCTGCTTAAAAGGAGGTGGGAAAGATTTTTGCAAATGAAAGGCTTGGCTCAGTTCTTCCTTTGACTATTTGGAAGAATTCCATTAAGAATAAAATTGTAGATCTGAAAAAAATATGCTTCTTTTATAATGATACTTCCCCTGCAACTATGTAAATGGCTTGCTTTGCTTTTGCACTCTGTATGGGTGGTTTTCAAGCTGTTCTTTCATGGAGGAGAGGGGGATGCAATCTCTGTGTCATCAACCAGCAGTTGCATAATCTTTGGTGACTTAATACAGGAATGGCAGAATACCACGTGTGGAAGTTGCTTTTGAAAGTTCCTGTGTGTTACCTGGTGTTTGGTATTCTGCTCTGCTTCCATTGGGTTCCTTTGCTGTGCAGTCTCTATGTTAGATGAGTAAATCAGAGCACAACTGCTCAAAAGATATAATGCTTAATCTTTAACTGTTTATAGAAGGAGTGAAAATATGACTAGAAATACAGGGTATCACACAAATGATAGGAAAGGTACAGACCCTGCAGGGGCTGAGGAGTCCAAGTCTGGCAGCAGGCGAGGGTTTGTCCTATGGGTAAGTAACTCATCGAGGGACAGTGAGGCCACAAATCCTAGAAATCAACTTTTTTTTTTCCATAGGTCTTTCCAGAGAAAACTTGGACTGCCCTAGAGAAACGATGTGCAAACCTCAACAAGCCATCGTAACATTAAAGGATATTCGTCTGTCTGCACTTGGAGTATTTTCTGACACAGTGCAGAGCTCTGTAGCAATTTAGGATGCCCAAGTCTCTTTCAGTATTTCTTTAAAAACAGAGAGCAAGACTGTTTAAATTTTGGCTGCATGCACGTTAAGAGGGAACTGTCGATGCTGTTGGTATATGTGTACATGTATTTATTTTACACTGCATGATAACTGTTTAACAAGTCTCCGCTGCCAGGACACTCTTGAGCTGGCCTTTCTGTCACTACGATAACCTCCTACCAAGCAATCCTAGTTCTGGTTTATGGCTATAGTTACTAACATGGAAGCAAACCACTGGATTTAAAGAACAGAAAGTTTTCTTTTCTAGATTTCAAGAGCTTGCCTTGGTTTTTGCCAGTTCAAGGGCCTGTGGTGGGAAACAACAGCCATTATTGTCATGGAGATAGAATCTGAGACATTGTGTCCGATAGGAGCAGGGCTCCTAATGAAGCGTATGATGGTTGAGTTGTAGGCTAATTATCTTTCCCATCTGTTACTTAATAGGAATTTGTAGCACTGGGATTTAAGGTTTGTCAATTTTTGCTGTCTTTCATTCTGAACCTGGACATCTCTGCCAAGGCCAACAATGAAATGAGCACATTAAGATAATGAATCTCTAGTGCACCAGCCAAGTTATTTATTTTGGATGAATGAGGCTGCATGTAAAACTGGGGTGTTCTTGGGTTGACTGCTTGCTAGAGGTGGGAGTACTTTAGGAGTTGAATGCTTTATAATAAGCTTTAGTTGTGGGAACATCTGAGCATGAAACGTGAAAGAATGCAGACCTTTCAAAATATGGTATGTGAGAAAAATGTATGATTTAGTGTTTCCATATCCATGGAGGAAATAGCAATGCTTTGCTATAATGATAAATTTCCTTTAAACTTAGTCATATCATGATCAGGGAAATAAATTACCTTTAAATGTTTGTGAAAACAGCTGGGGGAGAAGTGAGGTGTTTCAAAGCAACCTGCTGCCTACAAGGGCACGGTTCTATCAGTCAGTGAGCAGAGGATTGCATTATTCCTCTTTTTAAAGACATAACAGCCCTAGAGAAATAACTGGTGTTTATCGGAATGTGAGCTGGGTTTGTGGGCACTGTACTGGCAGGCCAATTGTAAATAATTGTCACTTATTCTTGGACAATGCCACACTTGTTCCTTGCAGGCCTATTGAACAGGCAGCATAACATAAGAGGCATATTATTGAAGTGGTTTCAACTTTTATTACATTTACAACAGATTCAGTGCTCTGCAATGAAAAACCCAAAAGTGCTCAAGTGTTTAGCAAGTGTTGAGCCACCATGTGAATCTTTCCATGAGCTCTTTCTTGGTCCCTTTCATGTAACATCATTGTGTGGCCCAGCTTGCTCCAGTTAATGGCCTCTGTGGCCCGTGGCAATCTCACCACCATGCCGTTCAGCTTCTCACTGCCGCAAAGAGTGGTGATGGGGAAGATGACCAGTGTTTACAGGAAGCTAATGGGAAACCCTGCTGTTCTGATGGAGAGGAAAAGCCAGTGCCTTGAAGAGCAGGCGATACCAATTATCCTCGTGATGGTAATGCTGTTTAAAGATGTGTTTTCATCTGTGTTCATGGTCACATTTAAACCCTCCAATCTGGCTTTTCTAAGTTACTTACTGCAGGAGGGCTGAGCAGCTTTACATTTGAACTGGAGGAAATACTGCTTGAATGCGTGTTGAATTTGGAAGTCTGATTTGGCTCAATTAAAATGTGATTAGGCTTTCTGTCTCCGTGGTAGAGGCTGCAAGTGCTCTGGAGAAACATTTAATGTTGAAGGCTGGCCTGCTGGTTTTGACTGAAATGGAGATAGAAACATGCAATGCTCTGAGAAATTCCAGGACTCCCACTAGGTCAAAAAAACCTTCAACTACAACATTTCATCAAGCTCCCTAGTAACGTGTCTCCATGTATCACAATTGTTATTGCTTGGACATCTACCAACTTCGCAAAGAGCTGAGAGTATTTATTATATGTGCTGGATGACATTCTCTTAGGAGAGAGGTCTGATCAAAATAATTCCCTTCCCTTCTGGTTTCAGACTGCGTTTGTGTTACGCACTGTTGTCTCACTGTATGTTACATGCTTTGGATGAGATTGGCTGAGTTTTGTGATTATTTATTCTAATTCTATAAACTGCAATAGTTTTAATCAACCTAACCTGATAGAATGTGTGCAGGATCCAGTCACTTAACTCTCTAAAGCAGAAACTAGCTGTGCTTTCAGAAGTGTACTCGGTATAATCCAAACCAATATATACAGGAGACCTGAAAAGTCCCTGAGCTAGTAGTCTTGTTATAACCATACTAAATGAGAACTTTGTGATAATGGCTTACTTCAGTCTATTTAATCTTTAAATCTCTGTAAGATCTGTATCTAGATTGTCTTTCTGTTCTGGGTGGAAATGCAGAAATCTTTGCTGAGTCAAAGTTAAGATTTGTAGTGTGTAAACCTGGCTGACAGTGTACCTGAGATCTCACACCAGGCCTTTCTTGGTTTGGCATGGTGCCTTCAAGCAAGTTGTTAAAAAGGAGCCCAACAAACGACTTCACCATTTTCAGCTAAAAGAACAATGTAGTTTACATAGGAACAAAGACCCTCTTCCTTTGTTACCACTCCAGGCTTCAGATGCTGATAATATGGTAGGCTTATAGTAAAACAGGGCACTAATCTTTCATGGAGTCTCAGTGTATTCCAAATCTTTGATCCTATGATGTGCTGGATCCCCTAGACCTCCCTTATTCTAGGATGTGCATGGTTCAAGCTGATTTCATGAGTCTTCATGGTGAGTAGCTTTATGTACTTTTTTTGAAAGAGGAATTTGGGAAGCAGAGCCAAGATATTCCACATGGGCCTCCCAGCAGCTTCTCCATGGGGCCCCATGTGGTGAAGGCTTGTCCATGCCCTTTCCAGTATCCTGCCTATTAGAAGTGCTATGCTAGCGCTGGGAGGTGTCTCTGTGTCTTCATGACTTAATGAAGACATAAAAGGTTCTAAAAAGTCCTAACGTTGCAAGTAGGGCATCAGTAAGTGTTGGCTGGAACCCAAGTTCCTGAAAATATTTGGGCTCCCTGGGTTAATTTAGTGCACGTTGAACACCTCAGTGGCTTTATGGACCATACCCAGCATGAGTAGCCAAAGGCTGCACAGCAGTTACCTGTGGAGCAGAGTGAGCTGCTGGGCTCATAACCCCATGTCCAGTGCTTTAACTACTAGAGGACTCTGCCTCATTAGGGAAATTAATCACTGCACGTTTAAAATGCCAAACTACAGGGGTTGTCTTTCTGATGGATTAACTTAATCTCAGATAAAATTTGTTTGTTTTGCACTGTAACTATCCATAGTGCTGCCATGCTCAGATTCTACTTCAAGCTGAGTCAGTGCCCAAAGACAGTTATGTTGTCCTTCCCCAGGTGAAAGAAAATACCTGGTCTTACTGTGTAGTGCCACAAAGAAAGCAAAGCACTGCTAGAAGATCCTGCAAAATAAAGAGTGATGCATCATTTGGGTGAGTTCCTCTGTGAGCAATTGGTTAGGCTCACACTTATTGTTAGAGTCTCTTTCAGGCTTGATAAGCTTTAGCCTTTGCTCTAAAGCACACCACAAGGACTGTGCAAGAAGGTAGATCCCATGCTGATGCTGTGAGCAGCAGAGGAAGCAGGAAAGACACCGTTCCCACTGGGGATTCTCCACAGGGTGATGGCAGAGCTGGGTGGGATGGTCTCGTGCTTTACTGGCTATGGCAGAATCAGGAGGCCATCAAGTGAATGGTGCTGCAGCCTATTGTCTGGATCTGGCATGCGTTGGCAACAGGGGCAGAGCTTTGAGTCCTCTGGGAAGAGAAAGGAGAAGGTACAATTCTTTTTCTGTCTCCTTGGAACAGCATCAGAAGTAGGCCGTCCATCAAAAAGCATTGTCTTATGTAGCAGGATCCAAGCAGGAGAATATAGGTATGCTTCAGGGCAAATTGACAGAATTTGCTGCTGCTTTTGTTGATCAGGGTATGGAATTGTAACAGAGTCCCATGGCGGTAGCAGGAATGTATCTAGGTTTCTGATTACATCCGCAGAGCTGCTATAACCATAAGGAATAACTGAATATAGATGTTCTTCTGTTGAATCCCACAACTCATTTCGATTGCATCACGAACTTACTGACTTGGGAAGTCATCCCTCGTGAATCAGATAAATGGATCTCCTCCAAGAGCTGCTTGTGCATCCCATACCCTGCAGATTGGAAAGAGGCAATTTGCTGGGTTATGTTTTCGAACGGGCTCTGTTCAGTCGCTGTGAATCACTGAGGTGTCAAAGTGAATTCAGCTTTGATAAAGTGCTGTTATAACCATGAGGAGATGGGATAGTCTGAAAGTATCAATCAGTCAGTTCCTGTGCAGTGTCAACGCCGGTGTGCCCATGTGCCTTGTATAAAAACTGCTGCTCTCTGCAGCACATCTCACCGGTTCTCAGCAGCTCCCTCCGTGATGAATATTCATACTGATGTCTGCTCCCCATAAATGCAAGCTATCCCAAATACCCCTTCTATGTGGAAAATTTGATATTGTTCTACTAATAATGGAGAAGCAAAGAACCTTGTGGAAATCAAAAAAAGGAGTAAAACTATCAGAATTGTCTAAAAGGAGAGGAACGTTTTGGTGCAGGTGCACGAACCCCAGTAAACGGCTCTGGCAGGCGCTGTGTGTGGAAGGTAAACTGGTCACTCCTAGGCAGCATTTGTGCGTTAGTCAGAAAGCATGTCTGCAAATTCCCTTGCTGGATGCTGCCAGCAAGCACTATTTCACTCACAAGCGCATGTATTAATTTCCGTTGTTGTAATTGTGGTGAGTTCTGTTCCTGTACTCTGAGCAGCTCTTCTGTTGTTCTGAGAATCGCTTTAGTGCAAAGGTCTCTTGAGGCTTGAGCTTGACTGAAAGGCAGCCAGATGGGAAACATATTTTTGACTGACAGATGCCTGAGATTTGTAGCCCTAAAGCTTCTGCTAAGAACAGGGTTGCTCAGAACACAGTGCTGCTTGGAAAAAGGGAATGTTAACATTGAGTAGCTAATAACGGTTCATGTATGGAAATACAGAGAGCCTGATCACTTTCATACAGCTGGAAGCCCAAATCAATTACCTAAGCAATGATTAGATGCAGTTGATAGCAGAAGGTTGCCCAAGTTCCCAAAAGCTCGCAGTTCAACTTGCTTTCAGGCACTGTCTAATGGAGCTCAGCTTTCTGCCTGCTCTCAGGTCTCTTCGGAGCCCAGCAGGGGTAGGATTGCACATTGGAGATGTCTGCACTTGAATGGCAACCCACAGCCAGCGGGTGTTGTGGTCCCACCATCTGAGGGTACTTGAGAGCAGGGTGGCCACACCAGGAAGAGGACTGCGAACTGAGTCTCTTGGCAAGAGCTGGCAGAGATTTGTCCTGGACAGCTTCATACCTGGAACCCAAGTCTGGCCATGGCGTAACCTTTGATGCCAAGAGTTTTAGTCCCCTTTGGCTGGGAGTAGTGGAGCAGTTTGAAGTAGGTGGGGATAGAGAAAAGAGCCAGGATGAGTT
The DNA here is from genome assembly GCF_033783945.1 of Neopsephotus bourkii. Taxonomy (NCBI): domain Eukaryota; kingdom Metazoa; phylum Chordata; class Aves; order Psittaciformes; family Psittacidae; genus Neopsephotus; species Neopsephotus bourkii. The sequence goes on along the minus strand of NW_026901417.1, from coordinate 1,478,458 downwards.
TTAAATGTTTTGCAGTGAAATTCTGCAGCATTTGCTGTTATTTGCATTGTCTCCTTTGAATTTCTCCCTGCTGCAGGATCAGATTATCTAGAAGGTTCAAACTCTGATGATTAAATTCCAGGTTAAAATGAGTAAACATATTGTGATCCTTTAGCACTAGATCACAGTGATGTTATGTTAGACACTGAAAAGATAATGCAAACATTGTTCATTTAGAAATATCTTTGAAATTATTTTAGGTGCCTGATTTTAATGTCTTCTGGCATGTACTTTTTAAGTGGTTTATCCATGCATTTATAAATTTCTCTGTCTTTTGCTTGGAATAGAGCAGAACTGGGGCTTTGGTAGTTAGATCCTCATAATTGTTCTTGGAATTTTTCTTTGGATGAAGCTTTTGGCATGGGTGATACTTGGTGAAACAGCCCTGTGTCTGGATCTCATTCATCACAGATCTTGAAAAGAAATATCTCTTGGCTTTCAGATAGGGCCATGGAAGTTTTCAAAGGATGAATTCAAACTATAAAGTGTATGCACATTTAAATATAGGTTCCTTTAAATCTGAGGAGCTTACGTAGGGATCAGGTTTGTATATATTCTGTTAATGGTAAGTGTAAATTTTAAATTTATCATTGGCAATGGAATATGCAACTCTGTGTTAAGCTGGGGTTACATTTTAAATATGTCAGCATTTGGCAAGTAAATTTGCTTCCTTGAATTACTTCTGTTCTCATCAGGCATCGTGAACAGCCGCTGAAGTTATGCCTGTGTGTATGTCCCTGCCCATCGCAGGGGGTTGGAACTGGATGATCTTAAGGTCCTTTCCAACCCAAACCAGTCTGGGATTCTGTTTTGGTTTGCCAGCTTGCACGTGCACAGGGGTGTTCAGCAGCTGATGAGCATTGAGCAGGCCTGTGTGGAGCTGGGATCCTGGCAGTCGGGATGGGTGGTGGGCAGAGGTGAGGCACACAGACAGCTTGTGCGGCTCCCAGCTCACCAAAGCACAGCAGGAAGAAAGGAGAGAGAGCAGGATGGAGAGCCTGGGCCACACAGTGTAATAGGTTTTCTCTGTCTCTGATCTCGATGCCTCTTGTTCGGAGGTGTTTATGAGCCGTGCTCTGTACCGCTGCTCTTCAGCAGGACTACTCCTAGTGTGTAAAATTAAGTTCAGGCATCTATTTATGTCAGGTTCAGGGCTTATCGCTTTAACTGGAGCGTGGTTATTGAAGCCAGTATTTGCTTTAGATGGAATTATAAAGTAGGGTGCTGGGCTGTATTAAAGCAACTGAGCTCATATTAGCAAAGCCTGGCAGTTCTGGATGGAACCTTTAGATTTACGTAGTTTTTCTGTCTTGGGCCTGACCTAAATCACAAGCATTTAGGGACAAGAAATGAATTAAGTCTTGTTCTGTACAGACTAAATCCCTGGCCTCTGCTGAGTGTACCATTAATGGAGCCAGAGGTGGTCGTGTCTTTGCTTGACACTATCATAAATTGCATTTATTAATGGCAGATTATATAAATTTCAGCCAAGTCTTTATCAGCACTTACGCCAGACACCAGATAAACACTTGGCTGCAATTCTGCCCTGTAATAAAATCGCACATGAAACTTGAACTCAGTTTTGCAATTTAAACACTTAAAAAATGAGCTGGTTACTCAGTGGTGTAAACCGCCACCTGAAGCCAAAGCAAATCTGCTGCGATGCATCCCATGAGAACACAGCCTTTTCCCTCGGTGTGAGAGTCCTGGCTCCTGCCCTGGCCCTGAAGGAAGACAAGGAGGAGGAGGAGGAGCATGGCAGGGAAGGCTGCCCACAGCCTGTGTGCGTGGCACGCATCCCCAGAGCGCGGCGTGCATCCCTGCTGTGTGTTTCCTTGGTCGTGCCGCACACGTTATTCTCTGTCCTGCAGTTTCTTCTCAGAAGGGAGATTTCCCACTGCTGGGAAGGAATTCCCTGCCTGGGCCAGGCCTGTGCTGAGGAAGGGGTGGATGGGCACAGAGCGCACATACCAGAGCCCCCAGGGACTGTGCTCCCCAGTTAAAGTGACAACACATCGGTGATTGTCACAGAGATGGGAGCAGCTGTGGCACAGCTAGTGACTGCAGCCTGCGTGCTGCTTTCCTGAGTTTTTCTTTCTTTTTCAAGCCTTTGAAATGCTTTTTGACATCTGCTCTCCATTACCCATCAGCATGGCTGTCCTTTTAGGAAAAGATATTTTTCATTATTCTTTTCAAAGTTAGCAAACACATCTTAATGTGCCCACAACAATGGCAAGGGATTTGCTCTCAGATGATCTGGCCATACAGCCGAGTCCAACTACAACACTGTTCTCTGCTCCACATCTACAGTCATCCCAGTCACAACTAACCCCAGGTTTTTATTGGAGTCCCTGGGTTTGTTTTTCATTAAAGAAATACTTTGACGCTGTCTGGACAGGCAACACGAAACTCTGGCAGGAAATCTGAACCTTGCAGTACTTCACATACTGAGTTCACTGGCAAAAGCATTTTGTTTGTTCTTTGTAGGCACAACACAGTTATGTTGGGGCAACCCAATGCATCCGAAGTATCACATTTAGTTTTCTTCTTTTGCACCCAAGTGGAAAAATATGCAAACGTCGAGGGAGTTTTAAGCAAAAGCAATGTGTAAGAATTGTAGGATAGAGGAGGGCAGTAGCGAGAAGCTGACCTCCATTTCCCCTTTCGTGCCACGTCACATTTGCTTTATTTCCTTCTCTGAAGGTAAGGATGCTTTGAAGGAGAGGCCAAGGGTGCAGGTGCTGTGAGGGTGAGAATGCACACGTATCTTGTCTCCTGCCTTCAGCGGTTATTGCTACACTGCCTGCGTTTTCAAATTATAGAATCACAGAATCCAGCCTGGTTTCGGTTGGAAGAGGCCTTAAAGCTCATCCAGCTCCAACCCCAGCCATGGGCAGGGACACCTTCCCCTGGAGCAGCTTGCTCCAAGCCCCTGTGTCCAGCCTGGCCTTGGACACTGCCAGAGCAGCCACACTGCCAGGCAGCCACAGCTTCTCTGGGGTTGCAACGTCAGGGAGAGCATCACAGGTTCCTTGTTTTGGGATTTGTGACTCGAATCCCCAAGTCTGCTGGGAGTCAGAGATGCAAAGCAGGGAGATACTGAAGGCTGGGGATGCTCTGAACGACCAGGAGGAGGGGCCTCTGAACTTGACAAGTCCCACTTCCACTAGGGAAGGTTGGGGTTGTTGGTTTGGTTTTGTGTGGTTTAGGAAGTCATTAAGCTTTTAGTAAACAAGGAAAGGGAAACATTTTCTGCATTTCAGTTGCTCCTTGAGGCAATTCTTCACTTGTGGTTTTGTACCTCTAGGGGGAGATTTTCTGATCTCTGGGACAGTCAGAGGAAATTTTAACTTTCAAAATATTAATTCACCTTTGAGCAGTGCTAAGAGCTTATTAAGAGGAAAAAAAAAAAAAAAAAAAGCTCTATTCATCATCAATAATGTAGTTTCCTGAAGCACACAACCTCTTCTGATCAGGTGAGTTAACCTGGGGTGGTGCCTGTGAGTTGGTGAGGGTATAGCAGAGAAGTTAACATGGATTGTTCTGTACTCATGACAGCTTCTGAAAGGGTGGTCCCAGCACTTCCAACCTGTGTTGCTCTGTCTTTTGGCAATAGAAAGATAAATCCAAAGAACAAGTAAGAAGGAAAAGACCAGGGGTCATGTGTAACAATATATGGAGAGCAATCTGTAACTAACCAGCACCCTGCAAGCATCAAAGACCTGAATAGCAGTGTAAGTGTCTCTTATGTTTGCACTAGACTTTCTTCTCCAGTCACATGCAGAGCCCAAGCCTCACCCTGTACTCTCATCCAGAAAGCAGATGTTGGGTTTGCCTGCATAGCATGTTTGTTCTGTTCCTCGTGGTGGGCAGTGGACACACGAGGGGCTGCAGCTGGGACTCACTGAGCCTTTGCCACACAGGGAAAGAGCCCAGGTGAGTTTTCTGAAAGCCCCAGAACTGAGAGGTGCAGCAGCAGGCTCACAGCTCCGTTACTGAGGGAGCCAAATAAATCCTACCCCTCTTTGTCCAGTGTAAAACAGATGTCAGAAAACCAGAGAGAAAGCTCCTGTCCTCACAGGGCAGAGGAGCTTTAGCTGTGAAGAATGGGGCTCCCTCATCCCTGTCCAAAGCCTTTTGATAAAATGAAAGACATCCCTGGGCTTTGATTTCCCCCCTCAGGGCTGCAAGTCAGTATTCTCAAAATAGCCAAAGCTTATCAGTGTGTGCTCTGTGGAGCAGGCTGCTGCTGTCCACTCACACCCAGGCCTTTCTGAGAGTCCTGGTGTGACCCCAGCACATCCGACAGAGGAGAAGGGTGGTTTAAATTTGGAGCACAGCACGGTGCAGCTGGGATTAGGCAGGACAGTGACCAGAGCGGCTGGCCTACAGCTTGGCTTGGCTCTGCTTGCTCCCGATAGCTGAGCAGGATTTGCCTCATTTCACTGTGTTGGTACTGCAGTTGCAGGACATTGCAGGTTTCAGAGGTTGAGCTGTGAAGCTGTTCACACCTGAGTGTCAGCAGGCATGTGGGCTTGGAAGAGCTCTGGTCTGGGCAGCCCTCCTGGGTAGGCTCCAGGGACCTCTGCTGCCTTGTTTTCTTTTTGCCAGATATAATTTCTGGTCTCCATCCAGTCCTAATGCAGGATGATAGTGTCCATCCTGAGAGGCAGAGCCCCTTGAGCAGCTCATTCTGATGCTGATGAGAACACGCAACACGTTGACTTGTTCTTTCCAGATAAAAACCGGGCAGTTTAGTTTCTGGGAAAAAGAACTGTGTCAAAGCATGCTGCTCCCAAGTCATGGCAGGGAGGGACAAAGATTTGCCATTGACTAATTTAAGGGGTGCTCTAATAGGCTCCAACATTTAAACAAGCTTCTTTTCATATGGATGTTGGCCATTTTTGGTACTAAATAGCTCCATTAAATGGTTTTCCAGGTCTTATGCTGGCCAGACAGCTATTAAAGTCAATGGGAGTTTAGCCTCTGTAAGCAATGAAGCATCAGTTCTTCTGCCAGGTGAAATATATCACTCAAAAGCTAAGCTCTTGTTCAGAGAACCCAACAAGCTAATGTAAACAAGGATATAAAGCTTCTCAAATCCTGCTGAGCTGGTTTTGCAGAGGTAATGTCTTTCACAGCACTGAAATCAGTTTCATGGGAAAGAGAGCCGGGAGCCACATTGGTGCCGCATCTCCAGCTGGAGGAGTGGGAATGGAGCTAAGAGCACCTCGCTTGTTCCACCAGGGACAGCGAGTTCTTCCAGCACAAACCAGGATGGTGTCCTCGGGAGCTTCCCAGAGCCCGCTGTGCTTGGAGCCGGGCAGGTGACCTTGTCAGAGGTGCCCCGTACATGAAGTGGTTTTGCAGAAAAGAACAGAACTCCTTCAAAGCTATCTTGGCAAAGGCCTGGAATTGCCATTGTGGTGGCTGACGTGGCTGTGATTAGGTACAAATCTCCAACTGCAAAAGAGCCTCTCCAAGAAGTTGCTCTTCACTGGGATATCTTAGTGCTTCCCAGGGTCAAGATTAAGGATTACAGGTAATTCTATTCTTTCATGCAGACAGGTCAGAATATTTTTGGTTTCCCAGATCTGTGAAAATAATCTGTCATTCCTCTGACACACAGGGGTGGTCCTAAACTGCAGAACCCATCCCTATGAAAGACATTGACTCTTTTGTCATGGATAGCTTGTTTTCTCAAAACCCTAAAACAGCCCAAGAACATGTGTCTAAAGTTGTAAATGACCTCGGAACATGTCACTGTTGGGGTTTCACACACACAAATCAGCAACTGGACTAAAAAAGGAGCTGAGTTGCCACAGGGCTGGTCCAGCCCCTGTGCAGGGTGCAAGGGGCCTGGCACTTCCCAGGTCACCTCAGTGTGAGAAGCAGAGCAATTCCAGTCTCTGTGTGTGACTCCTGAAATATAAATCGAAGGTAACAGTCCATGGCTGGGCAAACACCATCAGTCACTCTCTTGTGCTCTCAACAGGTTGTTTTTCATTGATGTTTCTCAACATGGATGTAAAACTAGATACAGAGATGATTTCTCTTACTACTTTTTGAAAGAGGAAGATGATGTTGCATCAAACACAGATTTCCATAGACATGTGGCTACTAAAGAAGGACATGAATATTTCCTTTTCAGCCAGTGGCTGAAGTGCACTGTTTGCTTTGCTCTCCCATATGTGTAACATTCTCCGGGTGGCCCTGCCTTGGCAGGGGTTTGCACTAGATCTCCAGAGGTCCCTTCCAAACCTGATGATTCTGTCATATCCTAATCCTTAATCCTAATCTTAGTGGGAGGTAAACTGTGGGGCAGAGTGAATGGTGCCCCTATTTCCCACCTTCCCCACGTGCTGGGCTGCTTGCACTGATGGCAGGATGGAAGGTGTGGGACCGTGGGGAGGCTGAGAATGATGGTTTTCCAGGCAGGAGAAGTTCTTGGTGTTGGGTCCATCTCCCAAGGATGATGGTTGGGATGGTCCAGCTCCCAGCAGTGATGGTTTGGATGGTCCTGGTGCCGGTCACAAGGGGCAGCCACCGGTTTCCTGGCGGTCTGTTGAACAGCAGAGGTGCCTGTGGGGAAAGGAGGCCACTGAGGCTCTCAACTGCAGATGGGGCACAGGGACTCTCCTCCACAGCATGGCACAGAGCTGGCAAGGCCACCATGAGTGCAGCCTCTGGCACACTGTGGCTGATGTGAACACGTGCACCTCAAAGCACCAGCAAGAGGGGGCATTCCTTTGGGCAGGTTCACGCGTCAGGAGAGGGCACGAGTACCCGTCTCGCAGTGCAATCCCATCCCCTGCCCCATCTCGCCCTGCCTCTGCCTGTGCCTCCTGGGAGCTGCTCTTGTCTCAGCAGGGTGTTGGAGCTGGCATTGGCTGCAGTCAGAGCGGGCTCCCCATAAGGAGGGCCAGGAATTAAGGAACCAATTAAAACATGTGACTGCAGCAGAAACCTCCACAGATCATCTTGGCCAACCACTCGTTTGTCACTCCACAGCAGTCTGATGAGAAATGCTTTGTACCAGGAGCAGGCATGAAGGAAGCAGAGTGTGTGTCAGGGAAATGACCAACTCACCCTTACGACTTCTTCCACCACCGGTACACGAAGTAGAAAAACACAAGTGCAAGAGGCACGGCAATCACAGTGGATGCTACGCTGATCATGCAGCTCTTTCTGGTGTCTGGTGGACAGAAAGAACTTTCGGCACGCTGAGCACCAGAAGCACTTGAGGATCTCTGCTTGTCAGCGCCTGCAGGGCAGTTCAGAAGGTGAGCATGGTCTGTGCACCGCTGCTAAGGTGGCAGCACGGTGCTGTGCCCAGGAAAGGCTCTTGTTTCCCGCAGTGCTGGTGCCTGGAGGCTGCTCCCTGCCTTTGGGGCAGGGCGTCCCAGTGAACACAGCTCAGGGGCCAGGAGGAGAGCCTGGGGGGGCACAGCTGCTTGACCAGCCGCCCCTTAGAGGGACAGGAACAGAACCCATTCCTGCAACAGGCAGCAACTCTCCCTCACCTCAGGACAGCTCCCACACCCCAAGGGCACAGCCACCCCTCTCAGGAGAGACTTGAGCCTTGCTCTCCCCTGTGCAGTGCATGAGTGCATTTTGTCCCCTGTAAGGTGATGCTAAATGGTCCTTCAGAGAGGACAGGAAGACGCTGCAGCGAGGCCAGTGGGGAAACAGCCTTTCTGAGAAGGGCTCCTGCACCCATCCCTATCAGCACCAGCAGTGGTCACAATCATCCCATCCAGCTGTCCCTCTGCAGGCAGGAAATGGAACACATCCCAGGAAGCTGCTGAATCAGCATCTCCACTCAACTGGGAAAGGGTCGCCAGGTTGGCTGGGACCTCGTTCCCAACTGGAACTGGCCCCATGGGTGAGCTGTGCTGCACATGAGCTGAACACAAGCTCGGCTCATGCCAGGCCTCAGCTCTGCTACTGCCATCTGCAGAGACCAGCTCTGAGCTGTAATGGGAACAGTGGGGAGCAGCTGCCCTTGGTACTCGCTGGAGCCACATCTGGCAGCAGAGGCTCTGACCTATCTCTGTGCTACCCAGCTCCTACAAGGCATGAAAGCAGCATTGCTGCAGGGAGGCTCTGATGGATCCCTTCCCTCTGGGCAGGCTGTGGCATCTCCAGATGTGTAGCTACAACCTCACAGCTAAGGCAGAGTGAGATAGACCCACCATGTCCTCTCCTCAGTTCCTCCAGTATTTCCCTTAGAACTCCAGAGTTCTCTGCGGTAATTACTCTGCCTTCATCCTGCAGGTTTGCCCTTGGAGGACCTGAAAAGGAAGTATTTGGTTCAGTTTCACACAAATAATTACAGAAAACCCGCCATGTCCTCTCTGCATTTCCTCCAATATTTGCCTTGAGACTTCAGGTTGCTCCAGGGACGTTTTTTCCTTTTTCCTCCCTCTGATTTAGCTCTCGGAATGCTTTCAGGCTTGGGGAGAAGATCATCAGATGGAGCTGGGAAGCTGTTGACCTGGAGAGGATCTGAAGGAAAATTGCACATGTGTAAGCTGTTGCCACATGGACGGTTGTTGGTTCTGTCAAGGAAAGGGGCAATGAGGACTTACCCCCAGGCTGCTCCAAGGTCTCCAAGGGCACTAAACCAGCATCATGCCGAGTAGCCTCTCGAGCATTGCCACCATCCTCATCTAGACCCAAGCACAGGGGAGAAACGTTGCCGTTACATGTTGGGATCCACTTCTGCCTTAGTGAGCTGCAGGCACTGCAAGGGTCAGGTAGCAACGTGGGAGCTTGACAGGGCTTTGTGGGGTACCGGTGAGCTCTTGGCTGGCATGTAGCAGCTACAAACCCTCTTTCAAGGCCATGTCCAGCACCCCTCGAGGGGCGGAAGGACCGACATGAGGCCCCTTGGAACGCTCTTCCCAGGAGCGCTCCTGCTGGAAGAGGAAGCCCTTCCAAAGACACCAGCACCGCTGCTGACGTGCTCTCCACGCTTGCCATGGAGCAGCTGCAGCCTGCGGAGCCAGGGGGAGGGTGAGGAGGATGATGATGAGGTGATCAGAGAGGTCCATTGCCCCCTGCACCCGCACCACACTGCTGTGGCTGCTGCTGCTGCTGCTATTGCTGTTATAGCTTCTGCTATTGCTGCTGCTGCTGCTACAGCTGCACAGCTACTGCTGTGGCCGCTCTCGCTGCCGCTGCAGTCAGGGCTGGGGGTGGAGCAGTGGCTCTTATTGCTGGTTGGCACCATGGGGCTCTGAGACATGATGGCCGAGCTGAGTGGGGGCAGCTCTCAGTCCATCTGTGGAGGGCAGCACGTCCCAAGGGGAGCTTGCTCCAGGGGCTGGGACACAGCTCACCCGAGGCTGAGCCCACAGCTCTGCCCTGTTCTCCAGGCGCTGTCATGGGGGCAGCGAGGGGCTCACAGTCCCCGAGAACCACAGGAAACCACAGCCAAGGGAGATCTGACCTCCTCAGGTGCAGAAGCAGCAGCTCATGGGACTGAGGAGCTGAGGAGTTTCAGTCCCAAAGCAAGTGCAAGATCTCTTCCTGGAGGCAACTTCCAGGCTGGAGCCCAAGTTCAAGGCTATGTTGGACTGGGGTTGGAGCAAGTTGCTCTAGTGAAAGGTGTCCCTGTCCGTGGCAGGGGTTGGAAGTGGATGAGCTTTAATGTCTCTTCCAACACAAACCATTCTATGAAAGCAAAACTGCTGCTGATGGTGATGCTCAGCATTTACACTGTGCAAGATGTGCCCGAAGGGGGATCCTGGTTTATACCTGAGGTTTCCAGGTGATACCGCAGAAACTTTGTGTTTTTTTCCTAGTGACAGCTCTGCCAAAAAGCAGAGACGACAGGTAGAGCCCCAGCTTGGTTCAGGCCCAGAGGGGGCCGGAGGACAGGGAGGTTCCCTCTAAGCCCCTGCCCAATCTACCAATCAGGGCAATTACCTGGCTTGTCTGTGTCCTGCTTCGCCACTGTGTCTTGGGTAGAGACAGGCCCTGAGATGCTGTGTCCTCCCGCAGCCGCCTCACTGTGCACAGCCTCTTGTTCCATCCCTTGGGAAAGAAAGTTGGATCTGATGGAACCATTCCCCACCAGGGAGATGGCATCTTCATGAGGCACTAGTTCTCAAGGACATTGACCAGGTTTTGGTGCTGCACCTCATCACTACTCCAAGGAGCAGTGCTGGGGATCTCATCACTCTGCACCTCGTCACTACTCCAAGCCTGAGCGCTGCGGACCAGGGAGTGGCAATTGCCTCATGCTGTGCAGTGCACGAGTGCATTTTGTCCCCTGTAAGGTGATGCTAAATGGTCCTTCAGAGGACAGGAAGACGCTGCAGCGAGGCCAGTGGGGAAACAGCCTATCTCAGAACGGCTCCTGCACCCGTCCCTATCAGCACCAGCAGTGGTCACAATCATCCCATCCAGCTGTCGCTCTGCAGGCAGGAAATGGAACACATCCCAGGAAGCTGCTGAATTAGCATCTCCACTTGAGTTCCAGAACTGGGAAAGGGTCGCCAGGTTGGCTGGGACCTCGTTCCCAACTGGAACTGGCCCCATGGGTGAGCTGTGCTGCACATGAGCTGAACACAAGCTCAGCTCATGCCAAGCCTCAGCTCTGCTACTGCCATCTGCAGAGACCAGCTCTGAGCTGTAATGGGAACAGTGGGGAGCAGCTGCCCCTGGTACTCGCTGGAGCCACATCTGGCAGCAGAGGCTCTGACCTATCTCTGTGCTACCCAGCTCCTACAAGGCATGAAAGCAGCATTGCTGCAGGGAGGCTCTGATGGATCCCTTCCCTCTGGGCAGGCTGTGGCATCTCCAGATGTGTAGCTACAACCTCACAGCTAAGGCAGAGTGAGATAGACCCACCATGTCCTCTCCTCAGTTCATCCAGTATTTCCCTTAGAACTTCAGAGCTCTCTGGGATCATTATTCCGCCTTCATCCTGCAGTTCTGTGCTTGCAGGACCTGAAAAGGAAGTATTTGGGTCAGTTTCACACAAATAATTACAGAAAACCCGCCATGTCCTCTCTGCATTTCCTCCAATATTTGCCTTGAGAGTTCAGGTTGCTCCAGGAACGTTTTTTCCTTTTGCCTCCCTCTGATTTAGCTCTGGGATTGCTTTCAGACTCGGGGAGAAGATCAGCAGATGGAGCTGGCAAGCTGTTGACCTGGAGAGGATCTGAAGGAAAATTGCACATGTGTAAGCTCTTGCCACATGGACGGTTGTTGGTTCTGTCAAGGAAAGGGGCAATGAGGACTTACCCCCAGGCTGCTCCAAGGTGTCCAAGGGCTCTAAACCATCATCATGCCGAGTAGCCTCTCGAGCATTGCCACCATCCTCACCTAGACCCAAGCACAGGGGAGAAACGTTGCCGTTACATGTTGGGATCCACTTCTGCCTTAGTGAGCTGCAGGCACTGCAAGGGTCAGGAAGCAACGTGGGAGGTTGACAGGGCTTTGTGGGGTACCGGTGAGCTCTTGGCTGGCATGTAGCAGCTACAAACCCTCTTTCAAGGCCATGTCCAGCACCCCTCGAGGGGCGGAAGGACCGACATGAGGCCTCTTGGGGCGCTCTTCCCAGGAGTGCTCCTGCTGGAAGAGGAAGCCCTTCCGAAGACACCAGCACCGCTGCTCACCTGCTGCTCTCGGAGCTAGCCATGGAAGAGGTGCAGCCTGCAGCGCCGCGGGGAGGATGAGGAGGATGAGGAAGAGCTGACCAGCGAGGGCCATTGCCCCCTGCACCCGCACCACACTGCTGTGGCTGCTGCTGCTGCTGTTGCTGTTACAGCTGCTTCTGCTGCTTCCACGGCTGCTATTGCTTCTGTTGCCGCTGCTGCTGCTGCTACAGCTGCTATTGCTGCTGCTGCTGCTGCTACAGCTGTACAGCTACTGCTGTGGCCGCTCTCGCTGCCGCTGCAGTCAGGGCTGGGGGCGGAGCAGTGGCTCTTATTGCTGGTTGGCACCATGGGGCTCTGTGACATCATGGCCGAGCTGAGTGGGGGCAGCTCTCAGTCCATCTGTGGAGGGCAGCACATCCCAAGGGGAGCTCGCTCCAGGGGCTGGGACACAGCTCACCCGAGGCTGAGCCCACAGCTCTGCCCTGTTCTCCAGGCGCTGTCATGGGGGCAGCGAGGGGCTCACAGTCCCCGAGAACCAGAGGAAACCACAGCCAAGGGAGATCTGACCTCCTCAGGTGCAGAAGCAGCAGCTCATGGGACTGAGGAGCTGAGGAGTTTCAGTCCCAAAGCAAGTGCAAGATCTCCTCCTGGAGGCAACTTCCAGGCTGGAGCCCAGTTTGGCACCTTGGGGGACCACAGGGCTCAGAAGTCACTTTCACCTTACAGGAAAGTTGAGGCCTTTTCCATTTCTTGTTCCCATGGAGTTTAAGGGAGTATTTCCTGTCTGGGTCCACAAAGAATAAAGTCAGTCAGTAAACCAAATATAGATTCTCTTAAACTGACATGCAGGAGGAAGCTGTGAGAGAGCACACCGAGTATCTGCTGCCTTCTGTGGTGGAGTGACTGCCCCGGTGGACAAGGGAAGAGCTCCAGCTGCCATCTATCCTGGGCTTCTGTAGGGCCTTTGGCACAGTCTCCCCCAGCATCATAGGATCCCAGACTGGTTTTGGTTGGAAGGGACCTTAAAGCTCACCTAGTTCCAACCCCAGAGAAGCTGTGGCTGCCCCATCCCTGGCAGTGTTCAAGGCCAGGTTGGACACAGGGGCTTGGAGCAAGCTGCTCCAGTGGAAGGTGTCCCTGCCCGTGACAGGGGTTGGAACTGGGTGAGCTTTATGGTCCCTTCCAACCCAAACCATTCTATGAAAGCAAAACTGCTGCTGATGGTGATGCTCAGCATTTACACTGTGCAAGATGTGCCCGAGGGGGACCCTGGTTTATACCTGAGATTTCCAGGTGATACCACAGAAACTTTGGGTTTTTTCCTAGTACATTCCTCTATGCTTGGGATTTAGCCCTAAAAATAATTTATTATTGATAGAAAAAACCTGCTTCTTGTAGAAAAACAGGTTGTAAGGTGGTTGAATTTGTTTATGGGCAGTTGTTTTCAGTATGTGGATTGATCACACAGCTGATACTTGCTTTTATCTGCTCAGGTCTCTCTTGATACAAATTCATCACTTCTTTTTTATCCCCACTCTGTGTAGTCAGAGATTGATTTTGCCAGTCCAGTAATTTACTGGAGAGCAGGAGGCAGCCTTTTGAAGAAATGCAGGGTCAGGGTTCTGAAATTTCACCTCTGGGGGGAGAAATGGTTTTGTTCCTTTTCACTGCAGGCCTGGAGAGGAATTTTATCAGAACCTTCTTACAGTTCTCACTGTTCATTTGGTCTTCTACAACCCTATGCAAGTGCTCCTGCCTTTCACTGTGCATGATAACAGGAACATAGAGATCTGTGGTGTGTTGATTAGAGATTTATTTTGAGAGTAAGAATTGGGATTCTGCCTCCTACTGTTTTGGTACCTCTGTGTATCTCTTGCAAGGCATTGCAAGGTGGAAAGGACGGATGACATGATGGATGCCCTGCAGGCACTGCATGGTGGAAGGGATGGGTAACATGATGGATACCCTGCTGTCCTGGCTTCAGCAGTAGCAGTCATTTTTCTCCTTCTTAGTAGCTAGTGCAGTGATGTGTTTTTGACTTTTGGCCTGGGAACAGCACTGATAACACCGATGTTTTTAGTTACTCTTCAAATGTTTAGTCTGACCAAGGGCTTTCTGTGTCTCATGCTCTGCCAGGGAGGAGGGGAAGCCAGGAGGAAGCAGAGACAGGACACCTGACCCAAACTAGCCAAGGGGTATTCCATACCACAGCACGTCATGCCCACGATGTAACTGGGAGCTACCCAGAAGGGCTGGCTCACTGCTCGATCAGGCTGCGTATCCACAGGTGGTATTGTATTCTCTCCCTTGTTATTTCCCTTATCATTATTGGTGGTAGCAGCAGTGGTTTGTGTTATACCTTAGTTATTGAACTGCTCTTATCTCAACCCGTGGGAGTTACTTTCGTTTGAGTCTCCTCACTGTCCCTCTGGAAGCAGGGGGAGAAAGGGGGGGAGTGAGTGAGCAGCTGCATGGTTATGTGTTATTGACTGCACTTAAACCATGACACCTGGAGACACTGCAAAGTGGAAGGGATGTGTAGCATGACGGATGCCCTGCAGGTATTGCAAAGTGGAAGGGATGTGTAGCATGATGGATGCCCTGCAGGTATTGCAAGGTGGAAGGGATGTGTAGCATGATGGATGCCCTGCAGGTATTGCAAGGTGGAAGGGATGTGTAGCATGATGGATGCCCTGCAGGTATTGCAAGGTGGAAGGGATGTGTAGCATGATGGATGCCCTGCAGGCACTGGCCAGCGTGGTTCTGGTGCCTGGTGCTGCAGGCAGCAGCCCTGGAGGGCTCGTCTCAGGCTGTCTCTGCACTGTGGGCAGAGGGGCTGCAGCAGACACTTCCGCAGTGCCTGTGGGACCGCAGGTGGTGGTTGTTGGATGGCAGCACTCTTGTGGAGCCTCGCAGCAGGGGCTGGGCTCAGCTGTGGCTGGCGCTTGGGTGTGTGGATGTAGCCCTGAGCTGGAGCTGTGCTGGCTGGGGAGGTTCACCAGGCACGGTGCTGACCCCAGGCTGGACCCTCTGCCCTTCACACAGGGGCAGGGGCCGGACACACCCTCCGTGAGTGTTTTTCCTGCTCCGGCCCTTGGAACCGAGGCAAAAGGTTTCCAAGGGTGGGTTTGTGTTTTCCTGTTGGAGTTACTGGAGCTGCTGAGGGACAGCTGATGGCTCCTGCCTCTCCTCTCACACCTCCGTGGTTGCAGGTGTGCTGAGGACGGTGAGGACCAGTCTGACCTCCTCCACCTCTCCTCCCACCTCACTGCCCCCTGAATGGGGGCTGCCCCTGTGCGGCTGTCACTCTGCATAGGGCTCCCTGGACAGATGTCATCACCAGAGCTCTTCTGTCTCCATCCTGATGTTTATGCACAGAAACACCTTGCTGTCCTGCTGGTCTAGTAAAGGAAAGAAAATCCCCTGCTCCGCTGCTGTTTGCTTTCTTTTACTGGTGCTTGGGCATGGTGGCACAGGAGGCTTTGTTGCTCCCCAGCCATCTCCTGGAGACGATTCCTCTTTGCAGCCCTGCCCAGCTCCCATTGTGATGGGAGACAGACCTCCAGGGAAGGTGCACTGCTGCATTCCTTCCAGGGAATGAGCACTGCTATTGCAGCTGAAACACCTGCTTTGGGCTTCTCTTCTTTCTGGCAGAAACCATCCTGCGCTCTCCTGCTCAGGCCAGGCTGGCTGAGTGCCTTGGGCAGAGCACCGCTGCAGCTCAGCCTTCTGGAAGGTGAGGCTTGCTGTGGTGTTTGATGTCGGGGCTGCTTTGCTGAATGCCCCTTGCGCAGGTGAGCATCCATCGAGTGGGGATGCATCACCTCACCAAGCTTTTGATGTTGAATGTGAAGGTTGGGATCCCACAGATGGGCTCTGCTCTGCCTAGGGGACCCCAGTGACCTCAGTGACCCCACCACCATCTCTTCCAGCAGCACCACATGGCTCAGCCCCAAGACAGAAACCAGCTTAGCACAGGGATTTCTCAGCCTGTTCCTAGTGACCCCCAGGATAACTGCAGCTGCATTTCAAGATACCAGGTGCTCTGCTGTTTACTTCCCACTGCCCCAACCTTGGCCAAGGGCAGCCAGCCTGGATGCTCTTCCCACTGCGCTTCAGCAGTCCTGCTGGTCCAGGCCCTCCTGTTTCTGTGGAAGGCCTTTCAGATCAACGAGTCCCTGCTCCTCCATATTTGGATGCATGTCACGGTGAGAGGTGATTCACTGAACTTGCACCACGATGTTCAGCAATGACACAGGCAGCTTTGCTCCAAGTACCAGAGCAGGATGACTCCTGCTGCCAGGCACGGCTGAGGAAGCTTGGGCACAGGGCAAGTGTGCAGAGGGGCCTGTGGTCCAGCTGAGCCCAGTGCAGGGCTGCCCAGCAGAGCACTCACCCAGGGGAGCACCCTGGGAGGACACGCACTGTGCTGAGCTCTGCAGCCCATCATGTCGGTGCATGATGTTCACAGTTCAGTGCAACTGGTGTTTCTGTGCTTCTTAGAGCAGCTCCAGTGCCTGAAGGGGCTGCAGGAAACCTGGAGAGGGGCTTGGGACAAGGGCCTGTAGGGACAGGCCAAGGGGAATGGCTTGAACCTGCCCGAGGGGAGACTGAGCTGAGCTCTTAGGCAGAAGCTCTTCCCTGTGAGGGTGCTGAGGCGCTGGCACAGGGTGCCCAGAGAAGCTGTGGCTGCCCCATCCCTGGCAGTGTTCAAGGCCAGGTTGGACACAGGGGCTTGGAGCAAGCTGCTGCAGTGGAAGGGGTCCCTGCCTGTGGCAGGGGTTGGAACTGGATGAGCTTTAAGGGCCCTTCCAACCCAAACCAGTCTGGGATTCTGGGATTCTTAGATGTGATTTGGCCACCTTGGGGTGCACCAGGGTTTGCCTTTCCTGGAGTTCCCACAGGGCCTGGGGACCAGAAGGTGGACAGCTGGAGCCCCTCTTTGTGGGTGAATGTATGGCCTTGAACAATGTTGTACTTCTTTGTAATGTATCTTCTCTGTGTGGCTTGCTGTCCTCTTTGCATCTCCTGTTACCTGCTTTGCATCTCCCTTTGTATTGTCCCCTTTGCACCAAGGTTTCTTTTTAAAGCCCATGAGGATGTGTGGTGCTGCTGCCAAGACCACTGCAGCCCTGTCCCAGGAAAGGGGCAGGGTGAGGGTTTCATGCTTTGAAGGATGCTCATGATGGGGGGGGGGGGGGTGGCAGCAGGGTGGGGAGCAGGAAAAGAAGCGGTTGCTCCGGAGGAGCCAGCTGTACTCGCTGTTATAGGATAAGTTGTGCAATAAACTGATGCTTCAGTCTCACACCTTCTGCTCTCAGAATGAGCCATTTAAGTCCTACCGGGTTCTTACAGTATGCTTGGCAATTACAGGGTATGGAAAACTAAGTGAAAAACTGAGTAAGTATTACAAACAGAAAAAAAAACACTTCTCCCCACAGCCCGTGGGTTAACTGGAACGTGAGTTGCTCAAGCACAAAGGTTCTTGCTCTGCTCCAGGAAAAGCCTAAGTCAGTGCACCAGAAAGATTTTCACTGAAACCACTGCTGATGTTCTCATGCTGCCATTCTTTAGTGGAGATGGGCTGATGTTTTAGTCCTTATGTTTGATTTTTGTTTGGAAACAGTAGGAGAAAAAACGTGCCCACTGTGAGGATTTGGTTCTCAAAGGCTGGTGTATTATTGCAGCTGCAGAAGCTGCACGATGACTTTGTGGGGACTTTCCCAGACAAAAAGAGGTTCTGGTGTGTGTGTGTGTCTGCCATGGGGGTCTGGAATAGGGCTCTTTTAGCCATGTTACGCCATGCCATGCCACTGTTTGTTTGTGTGTATGTCCTCTGGTGTGTAGTGACTGTACCGAGCAGCCACCCATGGAGCGGAGCATCCTAGGCTATGAGCTTTTGTGTGCTCCTCTCTCTTTCTCCTCTTGCTCATAGTAAATAACTCTGATTACAAGAAATAACCAGATGTTGCTTGAAATAATTTGGCCTTGTGATAAAAAAATAGCACGTTCACCGCAGAGCTTTTTTTCCTAAAAGGCAAATTTCTCTTCAATTTGCCTTTTCTTTTCACATCACCATAAATCCCTTCATTGTATCAGAGGGGATTCCTCTCCCCAGAGTCTCTGTTCATCCAACACTTGTGACATGGGGGCAAGTGCTGGAGGAGGCGCTGGGTCCTTCTGTGGGCACTGGGCATGCAGCAGCTGCCATCTCCTGGGGTGGAAAGGAGAGTAGAATGGAGCCCCGGTAGGTAGCAGAGAGTGAAAGGGGGCAGCTCCATCCCCAGGGACACTGGGAATGCTGGTGTGTGGCTGGGCCCAGGTACAGCAGGAGATGCTGCGGGGGGCCCTCACAGTGAGGGGGCTGCAGAGTTTCTTGGAGGAACAATCCCACTGTGAGGCTTGTGCTGTGAGAGGAGAGGATCAGGCGGCTGGAGCCTGGGTCAAAGTTCTCCTTTCTTCTCTCAGGAGCTTGTAGAAGCTCTGCATGGGACAAAGGAAAAGGGGTCGGGCAGCCTGTCCAGCACTGCCTCAGCTGCTGGAGCAGGAAGTGGAGGAAAAACAGGGCTGCAGAAACCCCAGTGGATAAGCACTGCCCTTGTTTCTCTTCTGTATAAATGGCTTGGTCCACTTGCCACCATTTTCTCCACCTCCACCCCTCAGTGCATCTCCCAGCATGTGGAAGGAATAAACCAGGTGTGAAGGTTTAAGGGTTCAAGGCCAGGTTGAAGGGGTTTGGAGCAAGCTGCTCTAGTGGAAGTTGTCCCTACCCATGGCAGGGAGTTGGAACTGGATGAGCTTTTAAACTCCCTTGCAACCCAAACCAGTCTGGGGTTCTATGACTGGGGAAGGAGATTTGTGGCAGGGCAGACTCTTCAGTTTGACACCTCCTTGCCATTAAGCAGCCAGCCCCAAAAGTTCCTCTCGGCTCAAAGGGCACCTGCATCCTGGGTTCCCCCAGCACAGGTACCATGAACCGCATAGGACAAGTGAAGGTTAGTATGGAAAACTACCCAAGTGTTGCTGCAGGTTTCCAGCAGGTTTGCAGTCCCTGCTGAGCCCGTGGCTGGGTCGGGGTTGTGCTGTTCCCGGACACCAAGCTGGTGAGATCAGAGTGAGCTGAAGTTCAGCTGTGCAAGCTCCATTGCTGCCTCGGCTGCGGATGGGCACTGCCCATGCTCCTGGGGGAGAAGCAGTGGGACAGGCTGGGTGGAGACAGGCCCCACATCCACCTGAAGTGGAGGGAGTCCTCAGGGAGCTGGAGCTCAGCAGAGCAATCCTGCTGCCCCTCGGGGTGACATGGCAGCATGTGTCAACCATGGCCTTACCAGGGTGATGTTCTGGGTACGGGTGTTTTCCATAGCGAGTGTGGGTCGGTATCAGCAGATCTCTCTGCATGGGTGATAAGGGACATTTTAATCTTGCTTGCTACTGATTAGAAAGCAGAGGACTGGGCTAGAGCCATAGCTCCTGAGGAATAGCCAAATAGTCATAGACAGGCCCAGGGAATGAGTTAACATGGCACCAGCTCTGTTTGGGAAGTATTATTAGCCCAGCAGGAGCCTGGATGCCTGGAACCGCAGCAACACAAATAGTGTGGAGTTCATTCATACAGCAGAAGAATCTCCTGACCTTATCTAACCTCACATATTCACTACACCTCTTCATTTAAATAATCACCATGGGAGCACTCTGCCTGTGCCAGAAGGTCCATGCTTCCCCTGGTGCTGCGCTGCCAGAAGATGCTCTCTGTTACACTGCTGTGTGGTGAGTCTCCTGGGTCCCTACCACTGAAGGAAAATAAATCTGTTTACAAGAAACAAACAGCTTTGTGTAAACTACAGCAATGAGCTGCCAATTCCATGTTCTTCCAGCATAGAAAAGCATCCTTCCCCTGCCATAAAGCACTCTGTTAGCAGCCATGGTACAGCTCCAGGGGTGTGTGGTTATGAGATCATGTCACTTGGGACTGGAAAGCACCAGACTATGCCCTATGTCTTATAAATGCAGATGTGTGATGATTATCTCATGATAACCATCAGAGTTCCTGCTGGAATGATACTCCTAATAATTTATCCTTTGGAAGTTTTTAGTTGGAATCATCCTGTGCTCAGGGTCTGCTCAGTGAAGAGTCACTGAGAGCTGGTGCTGTGTGTGCCATGGGAAAGATGGAGCTGTAATGGGCTCCTGAGCTCACATGGTGTCTCTAACCAGAAAGTCAGATAGTTCCTAGTTGGGATGATGGATACTAATGCTCAAACCACTAATACCACTGAATATGGTTGCATGACATTGAATAAGAATACCCTTATTGTCAACCATGTTCCCTTTTTTATCGCCAGATGATACAGTAATACATTATTATAGTTCTTTCTGTATGTTTCTTCTTAATGTATGCTCATCATCTAGACTCTCGGAGGGCTGCAGCTGCAGCAGGAGTGGAAGCACATGGGGAAATGACTCACCTCCCATGGGCTAGACATGGATTTTTGACCCAGAAAACTACAGGAAAACTGACATAAAGGTGGAGCATTGTGTTACTCAGGGAACAAAATGTCACAGCAAATGGCTGCTTGAAGTTTGGCCTGTTTTATTAGTAGAGTTGTAGCTGTGAAGTAAGTGTGAAGAAAATGTACTTGTTGCATGACAAAAGGTCATGTATGCTGAACACCTTCAGCTGCAAATGAGCCAAAGGATGCTGCAGCCACAGTCAGTCCCTGCCCTGCTCTCTTCTGGAAGGAGGCCTCAAGTTCTGAAACGAGGAAGTGGTTCAGAACTGGGTGAAGAGTCAAGAGATAGCAAGAGGATTGCTTTTCCTTTATGCTCCTTCAAAACTCCTCCCCTGGTCCCACTGAATGTCCTGTACAAACACTGTTGGATGTAGCTTCAAGGTGCATGATTTCTCCTTTCACTACTAGCGCTGAAATTGGAGGGCCCTGTAGGAGGGTCCTCTGATAGCAGTGGGGTTTGCATGCTTTGTGGTTGAGTCTGAGGAAAGTCCTGGTTATATAAGGGCATTTCTCCTCTGCAGTTTGCAGCAACATTCAGGTGCATCCAAACTAACCTGGAGCTTGTTTAAAGGTTTGGCTTAGTCTCTGTGGGCTTCCAAGAGAACAAGGAATTGTTCATGTTGAAGGGACCTTGAAGCTCCTCCAGCTCCAACCCCTGCCATGGGCAGGGACCCCTTCCACTGGAGCAGCTTGCTCCAAGCCCCTGTGTCCAACCTGGCCTTGAACACTGCCAGGGATGGGGCAGCCACAGCTTCTCTGGGCACCCTGTGCCAGCGCCTCAGCACCCTCACAGGGAAGAGCTTCTGCCTAAGAGCTCAGCTCAGTCTCCCCTCTGGCAGGTTCAAGCCATTCCCCTTGGCCTGTCCCTACAGGCCCTTGTCCCAAGCCCCTCTCCAGGTTTCTTGCTGCACCAGGGGACTGCAGTACATGCAGGGGCATCCGTATACACTTTTAGATTTAGACTGAGCTTGGAAAGTGTGTATCCCTCACCTGAGGGACCTTAACATCGAGACAGACAAGTCACCTTTCCCTTTTCATTTGCAGAGCTGGGAGGTAGGAGGGATGGGGCTGGGAATGGCAGTGCAGGACAGCTCTTTCTCTGTCGCACCTGCAGCAGTCCTTGCCTTCCCCACTGCCCTTGCAGGAGCTGTGCAGCTTCTCCCCACAGGAATTCCCCACATAAAATCCTCTGCTCCTGCTCAGGATCCAGAAGTAATGCAGATCTCTCCCCAGTTGTCCCATTCCCAGAAATCAGGCTGTGTGTGTTTGTTTGCATGTGTGCACATGCCAAGTTTCAGCCCAAAGAGAGTTTTTACACCTGACTTACAACCTGCTGAAATGATTTTATGATGGAAGCACTGACATAACCCCACAGTAATGCAAACACACCAGGGGCATGCCCGTGGTTTCTAATGCTTTTATGAGGTGTGTGTACAGGACGTGACATCCCTGGCGCGGACAGGACCTGGCTGGGACCCTAATCCTGAGCCCTCACGTAGAGACAACAAAACCCATTTCCTAGATGTTGATCAGCCCCAGGTGAGCTCAATAGTTGAATCTCCCACTCCTCCACCCCTGCCAAAGAAAAGCAGTAGCAGGAGAAGAGAGCATCTGCTCTGGAGTGTGGATCGCTGGCATCAGAGCCTTGTAACAGTGGTGTTTTGCTGCCTCGGGCCATGAAATGAAATGTCCTGGGCTAGAGCTCTTGTATTTGAGGGAGCTGGGACTTTTCTGAACCCTTGGGTAACTCTGGAGCAGCACTGGGGACCAGGTTTTAATTAAAGTGTAAAATGCATCTGCTATGATCCTGCATTATTGTTACTAAGGGGATAAAACCTTCCAGTATCAGATGATTTCTGAATGTGCAGAGTCATAGCTAAGGATGAGTTGGTGACAAGAAAGAGGTTTTGGCTGATCAGTCAGTAGCTCATGTAAACGTGGCATTCAGTAGCCAGTGTGCACTGCAGCATCTGTAAAGATGAGGTGCTGGAAAAACACCTTTGATTCCAAAATTGTCCTAGAAAACAACAAATATGCCTTTAAATAAAGACTGTTATTGTTTCTATTGCACAAGCAAGGCTGAGTGAGAAGGCTGCCTCTGTGCTGATACTTACTTGATGTTCTGCAATGATTGATTCAGAAACCCTGACCCGAATACCCATATGAGCAAACCAGCAGCTTCAATTCTATATCTACACTTATTTCTTCTGGGTATCTCTGTGCTGCATAGGTGATTGGTCACTCCACAAAACCACACCTAAACAGGTATTATGTCCAATAGGGTGATACAGAAGAGCAAGCTTCTATCTTAGCTAAAACTATGACCAATGAAATTAGAACTTTGGCATTTGGTGCACTGGAATGATATTGCTGGAGAGAACAGTGGCTGTGGAGGAACTGCATGTGCCCGCACAGCGAGAGTGAAATGGTTATTTTTTGGTCTTTCACAGATGTAGTCTCTAGGGTGAGACCAGGAAATGGAGCTCAGGTCTGAAATATGAACAAAAGATGTGGGTTTTAAAACCTCCGTGGGTCTTCAATGCTGTCTCGCATTGCTTCCCTGATGTTCTATGAGTGGTGAAAACCAGACAGGTAACACAGACACACACCACCACCATCAGCAGTGTCGCCTCGGGTGTAATAGTTTCCATTCATTTATGTTTTAATATTAAAGACAAGGAGCACCTGTAAAGTTTGTTTAAAAGTTAGGTGTTAGGTAAGATGGACACTCTACAAATGCGATTTATAACTGTCAAATTGCTACTGTTGATTAGAACATGGCTCACCTGAGGCACCACTGGCTTTCACTGCACATCCACGTTCTGCTGTGGCTGTTCAGAAGTTATCAGAGAAGTTGTTCAATGTTTTCCAAGTAACTGCTTTGAATTCAGCACTAAATAACAAGCCGAGGTCTGCTGTGCTGCCATTTTTTGGTGAGGTTTCAAATGGCCTATTTCTGTGCAATGATGAATGTTAATTGCTGTAAGTATGCTATTAGTCAAAATGAAGCAGAAAGAGACCCAATTATTGAACTACACTGCTGTGACTGGAATCTATAGCTGATATATTAAAGCCCAACTGTCATGCTTAATAATTAACTCAACCCTCTGGCAATTCTGCAAAAGAAAATGAACATTAATAATGAGTTAACTGATCATTATTTCTTTTTCCCCATACCACTGGAACAACATCCTCCTGTATATCAATTAAATAGTATGATCATTTTACATCATATGAACTCTTCGCTTTCACCTGTACTTTCCTACCTCCTGCTTTCCCAACACCACTTCTATGTAATTACTGCTTTTATCAAAGTCTCCATTTGCTGCCCTTGTCTGTGTAAGTGTTGAAGAAACCATTACAGGGTTCAAATATTACCTAAAATGCCTCTGTTTCCACCTGAACCAAGAGGAATGATCCACATTCAGATGTGTCTAGTTAAGAGCGCTTCCTGTGCCTTCAGTCTTCTCATTCTCTAGGCTGCTTTAGCAAAGGATGGTGATAGCAGAAATAAACACCCTAATGAAGTGATCCATGCATTACAACATAGGAGCGCCTCCCCAGTTAACCTCCCAGTGATTACTCCATCAGGTCTGAAGTGGCTGCTGACGGGCAGTCACAGTGGTGAGCTCCTATAGAATACACTGGTGGATGAGGCTCAGTTGGGCTCCTCTCTCAACAGGGATGAGCAGCAGCCAGTGCTCTGCTGGGGAAGGCACCTCCCCATGCTGAAGGAAAACCCCAGCTTTGGAGGAGTGGCTCCATGACCGTGGTCTTCCCAAAGTGTTTCAGAAACAAGCTGTCTTTTTTCAGTGATAAATGTTCTTGCAGGAGGAGGGACAGGCTGTGGTTTGACATTGCCCGCAGTCACGTGTTGGAGCTACCCCAAGGGAGTCATTTCAGTGGGATTTATCTCCCTCCTCTGATTGAGCTCTGCCAGCCTCACCTTGCCCTTGCCAAAGTCACCGCCTGGATTCTCAACTTGCTGATCTTTGCAAGGGAGTCTGAGCAACAACAGGAACATTGCACAAGTTCAGAGTGTTCTCTGAAGTTACCACAAAGGTGATGATTCCCTAGTCTGGGCCCAGGCAAAGGAAGGCTGGATGCAGATGGCAAAGAACTGCCCTCGGAATTATTCAGAGTTCGGCACCCACCAGAGACCTCGGGGTAAGCAAGATCCTTTTGTACATTTACCTTTTCATTTGAGTTTACTTTTCGTGTGAGGAGGAGACTGAACTCTCCAAACAGAAACCCGGACTTAATGATGCCAATCAGAGCTTATCAAATATGGGGCGATGCCCAGTGGGCTGGATGGATTGATCTCTTTGCTCTTGCTCCTCATGATTAGAGGGCTGAATTTACAGATACAGCTGTATTTGAGGGATGGCTGAACTCAAACCACGTTTGGGTTTTGGCATCCTACAGAAAGGTGGTGTGTGCTTGCGCAAGAGCATTCACTGTGCACTGTTTGCCTTTGCTCTTTCTTCATCCTCTGTCCCCTGCTCACCTCCAGATGGTACTGACAGCAGGCATGTGGTACCCTCAGGAGGGAAAGCAGAGGCCAGGGAGGTGAAGCCACTTCTTCAGGGTCAGATATTGAACAGCAAGATGGAGAGCTCAGCCCTGTCTGAGGGGACTCCATCATGTGGGGTTGTAGGGAGTCCCCTGAGGGAGGATGTGGTCTGACAGCAAGGGCTTAAAGCACAGCTTGGAGTCTCTGCCCCTTCCTCTCCTCTACTTGCAACTCATTTTCTAGACTATCAGTCACCCACCTCTTTGGGCTAACTCTGCCAGGCTCCTCCCACTGATCCAGGTGACAGAGCCCAGCATGGCTCAGCTAATCTGAAGGCTTTGCAGGATGGAGATGTGCTTTTTGCCTTTTTTATAAGAAAATTTTACCTTGGAGTGGTTCAAGAACCAGTTCTAGCATAAATGGTTCTTGAAAGGTTTAATTAGAGGGATACATAGACCATATTAAAAGGAGTTTACAAGTACCTTTGTTAGTTATTAAAGTAAATCAAAGTGCAACTATAGAATATTGTTTCAAAAAGGAGAGAGAATAAGCGAAAACCAACCCTCTATGTGGAAAAATCAGTTATAATCTATGCAGGAGAAATATTGGGAAATAGCTTTTGGTGCTTCTAGTCTCACCTCTGAGAAGCCCCAGGCCATAGTAACCATCCTCCATGAAAACCACCACAAACCAGCTGCATCGCTGCATCCCTTGAAGACCCCAGGGACTGGTGCCTGGCCCTGTGCATGGACATGGGCAGAAATGAATGTGAGTGAATCGTCCCCCTGTGACACTAATGATAGAAGTACAGTTCCAGATGTGTGAGATCAGATTTTCATATCTGGATGTCCATTTTAAATGGTGTATGTGTTTTATTTTTGTATTCCTGACGTGAATTTTAATTTCCTTGATGTTTTCTGGGACTTGCTGCTGCTGCAGTCCCTGTTGGAACTGACCATTTTGAGTAAGGTGCCTTTAAGGGTGTGAAAATGAGACTTGTAAATAGAATCTTCTTATATCAGCAGTAATTCTAAATGTTCATTGAAAAAAAACCCCAACTAACCTTATTTACACTGTGCATTAAAAATATGAGGATTTCAAAGGGGGTTAGCATATCTCATCCTTTAATACATATAAAATAATAAGATGATGATAGATCACACATCACTAGTTTATGCAAAAGTTCATGTAAGGTTTGATCTATTTTACATAAATTATTGCTGTTGCAGCACATGTGGAAAACTGATGGAAAAGCATTTGTGTGGTTGTTGGTGGGATGTGCTGAGCCAAGCCACGCTGACATGGGTCTCAGCAGGTGCTGAGCTGTGCTTGGAGGGGCAGCAGGGACACAGCTCAGCACCACCACAGGCACAAACCTGCTTCTCACACTGTTTGGATTTTATGTGTTTAGCCCTTCTCATGCTCAGTGATGGTGAAGTTGTACTTTGGTTGGTCCCCTACCACACAAGATCCTGAGCATCCTCTTCTGCATCTTCCAGCTCTTCTTGAGTGGGTGGCTAAAGGGAAAAGGGGATTATTGGAGGTAGCTGTGGAGCAAAAATAAATTAGCTTTGGACCTAATTTGGCACTAGCATTTAGCTGGGAACATCTCATGATGAAGAATATCCTCTGGACAAGACAGTCTTATCTACTCTGGGAGAGAAAACTGTCATTCTGTGTCTCCTTGGGGTGGATATTAGGGATCAGCCTGCAAAGTAAAGACTGCTCTGATCCTGGAAATGGCTGTTGTGCCCTTCTGGTCCCACTGCAGTGCACTGGAGGGGATGGAGATCAGGATACCCACCATGGTCTCACTCTCCTGCCTGAAGCCACAGACAGCTCAGGTAAGCAGGGGTGCCTCAGAGCCTGGCCTGCAGAACACCAGTGCTGAGGTGTTGCACATTGAGGAGTGAAAAGTGGAGCTTGCTCTGGGAGCCACCGCAGCCCCATCCTGCGGCAGACAGTGAGTGGGGTTGAATCAATGATCTGTTAGCTTCAGTGGGTGTTCAGCTCAAGCTCAGCTGTCCAGGTTTTGGAAGGGAATCCTGCTCCAAGTGAGTTTGCCCCCAAGGCCAGCCTCGCCTTAGCACAAGAACAACAGGAAAATGACTTCCAGCACTCACCTTTGCACCTCCAATAAATTCAGTGACGAAATACCAGAGCAGCACCTGTGAAAGAAGCTGTCCTGCAACTTGAGAAAAAACGAATGCAAGAAATCCCTGGACTTCTGAACTGGATGTAGGGAAGAGGGGGTGCTGCTTTGGATGTGGAAGAGACATCAAAGGATCTTTAGAATGATCAGGAATAAAGGTTGCTTGTGTATAAAACTTTCTTTAAAACTGAAGTTAGCTATATTAATATTCATAACAGTTTGGAGCAAGTAAATGACTCATTGCATTGGAGGATATTTACTTACTAAGTTTCTTTAGATAAATCCCCTGATACCTCCATTATCTGACTGTATTTAACAGGAACCCAAGTACAAGTCTCTACTCCAGGAACCACTGCCAAGGAGATCATTACTCATTAACTCTGGGTAAGGAAAAATGGGCTTAGCAACACTGAAGATCTCTGGGGGGAGTCACTATGTTAGTTTCCTGTCAGATTCCTGTTGGTATTCTGTGTAAGCATTACTCCAAATTAATAATGCAAAATAACTAGAAAGCAGCAAAAACCCCAAGGAGAACATTGCCATTTTTATCCAGAATGGGTTTAATTCATATTGTCTGATGCATCTGTTGCCCCTGAAATCTGCTGAGCTATTTTTGATGCAGGTACCTGAATAATTATTTCCCTGTGCACTTCATATAGAAACTATAGTTAAAGGACATTTTATCTCTAAATTAGAAATGGTGGGAGAATAATTGCTAGTAACATGTTTGATTAATTTTTACCACCATTGTTGAACATACTTCTTATGAACAAATGCCTTCATTAATAGATCATTTTCACAGAGTACAACTATATTATTTGGGACACTTCCTCCCATCACTCACTGAATAAACGATTCTTGACTATTCCTTTTCATTAAGCCAGCTGCATTCCATTAAGAAAATGATCAAAACTAGTTCAAGGAAGGACTCTGGAATTCTTTAAAAACCCACAGGGAATATTTCCCTCATATCAGTGTTTTACAGATCTGATCTTTTAACCCGGAAACACCATGCTCCGAGTGTAACCTGTGGAAATGACCAGAACTGTTGGGACAGACAAACTGGTGTTCCTGGATCCCAGCTCTGCAGAGCCCCTAGGGTGCAGCCTGGTTGGTGCAGAGGGAAGGCACACTGATACTGGCTTTGCATGGGCTCAGTGGGCTACAATAAGCACTTTGCTCCCTGGGACCATGTTTAAGCGTCTTCGAGTGCATCAGAACTTGAGCATGTCCTTTTCTGAGGGAAGATCATGGGAACTTGGGCTGTTGGACACGTGGGAGGGCTGGGGCTGTTTCTTTGTCTGTCCCAGAGCTGGATTCCATCTTCCTCTTACACTGAAATTCCCCCCTAATAACTGTAGAAATGAGTGACTATTTGGCAATAAGGGCTGAAGGCAATTCATCCTCATCACCTAAATCTTGGAAGAACGTCTCATGCAGCAGTAGTTTGACAGTACCCACCAAAGCACATAGACCCATTATAATTTTTTCCCACAGTCAAGTGGGTTCATGTTTGAGCTCTTGGCATAGTCTCCTATAAATTCCCCACCTAATCTCTTAAAAAGGAGCCAATATAATTTTGATTTGTAAGCAGTAATAATCCTCTTTCCATTTCAAGGGTCTACTCCCTTGTTTTTATTCTTGTGACTAATTGTTGATCCATTCCTTGCTGATAAATGCCAGTTAGTGTGGTTGGTGGCAGGAATTAATGGAAATCATAAATTACTTCTCGTCTGTGGCAATACTTTACTTTGCAGTCCATCTGGTAGACCAAATTCCTCAGCGGTGCAATGTTTCAAGGGATGAGAATGTCTTTGTTCTTGGTGAAGGCATAGCACCATAACCACTTCAAAGGTATATGGGCCTTAAAACTCCAAACTGATGCAGCACACCACTGGGACTCACCAGCAGTGTACACAGGATGCAATGGTGAAATTAGGTGAGAAAGAAAAGGGTCAAATATCATTCTAAACCAAACCAAAACCACATGCCTCCAGGACAGTCTTAAGTTCAGTTTAATGAGGTGACTTGGTTGGAGATGACTGAAAAGAAGTCATAGCCCAGTTAAAGAACAAAACCTCTTCTATACCTATGGTGGACCCTTAGCAGGAACAGAGATGAGATGAATGTCTTCCCCAAGGTGTTTTTTATATGCAAGGACTGTTTTCCTGCTGGTGGTTGCTGCAGCAGTTCCCTGGCAACCCTGGTACCTCAGGAGCCAAAATAACCTGGGTGAGGAAAAACCCCTCCTGGCCTTCTATAAGTCTGAGCAAATGCCGCAACAACAGTAGCTTCCTGTACAGTATTTTCCAACAGATCCATGGTGTTGGGTGAACCTTGCCTCCACCCGCTGTAAATCTAATCGATAGCTGCACACGATCTGGCTGCTCAGCCTGGCTGGGCTCTGTGTGAATTCCCATGTGCTTCCTTGCACAAGTAGCCCCATGCTCGTGCCAGCGCTGCTGCAGCGCGCCTTGCTCTTCAGCCACAGGACGCGGTCAGTTGATGGTGTGTGGTACAGCTTCTCTGTGCCCTGCGCAAGGGTAGGTCATCCAGATGAGCTGAGCTCAGGAGCAGCACAGACCAGCATGGGACCTTGTAGCTGGGGGAGGAGGGGAAGAAAAGGAAAAGAATTAACAAAACCAGGAGGCCGAACCCGCTTTGGTCCAGTAACCGCTGCCTTGGGAGCACTGACAGCATGCATGGGATGTATGGGATGTCAGCTGCATGGACATCCAGCACTGTAGCACAAAACTGAAGGAGAGGCCTTGAAGGCATTTTATGAGCTACTCACACAAAAGAAAATACAGAACTTCTTAATTGTCAAGATTTTTCTCTTACATCCTTCTCATCCTCTAGGTACAATATATTTAATATAAAACTTGACAAGAACATGGAATGGTTCCCAAAGGAGGTGGCTAGCGATGAAATACTGTCCTGTGCTCTGGTCTCCTGCTTTTTATCCCCAGAGCTTTGTTAGACTGGTACACATGTACACAATATGCTCTTACAGACTGTTGTGCTGTGGTTTTGGCACATGTAGTAACACAGATTTTGGATTACATTTTTAACATATTCTCTATGTAATTGCACTCTATACAGTATTTTGTTATTTCCACTTTGGATTGCTTTGATCATTCAATGAACAAACATATTGAGGAAATTCTAGTTACAGTGGTCTTAAATTCAGACAGCTTTTGCTCTTTCTAATGGATTTTAATAAAGATTAAATAACTTAATAAACTTTAGGGACTGTAGTGACAGGACAAGGGGTAATGGGTTCAAACTTAAACAGGGGAAGTTTAGATTGGATATAAGGAAGAAGTTCTTTAAGGGTGAAGAGGCACTGGAATGGGTTGCCCAGGGAAGCTGTGAATGCTCCATCCCTGGTGGTGTTCAAGGCCAGGTTGGACAGAGGCTTGGGTGCCATGGTTTAGTGTGAAGTGTCCCTTGCCCATAGCAGGGGGTTGGAACTGGATGATCTGAAGGTCCTTTCCAACTGGAACTATTCTATGATTCTATAATATTACATATGAGACATGAATTCTATCACAAGGCAACGTTAGCAGTCAGTGACAAAAACAATAGATATTTTACAAAGAGGTTATTTTGAGTTTCAGGAATGTCAAATGACAGTTCATAAACAGGCAGTGTTTCTAGTTACGTGTTTATTCTGGGTCACTGCTTTTTAAAGACCTCTGTTTGAACAGCCAGACAGTGAAAGGAGCAGCAGTTACCCAGAAGGAGCTGACAGTTATTGCAGGTGATCTGCTTATACTGGGGAGGACACATTTACTGGGTGCCTTATGAGGGGCTCGGAGTATGCAATTAGTTATTACATTTGGGTTTGGTTTTTTTCCCTGAAGTTTTTATAAGTTTCTCCCAAATTTACCAAATCAGAATCAGAACTCCAGTTGCTGAGAGAAGGGAAGTTCTACTCAGTCAGCTCTGAAGGTGGAGTCTGCTCAGCAAAGAACCCTGTGATCCAGAGATAACTTGTGGATGAGGGAGAAAGAGCCACTCACCCAGCCATCTATACTGATTAAGTGAAATTACTTTGAGAAGTGGAATAAATTAAGAAATAGAAAAAGATGAGATAAAACAAGGCCCTTGAGCTGTATGGAGTGCCCTGAAACTGCCATAGCCTCATTTCTTAAGGCCTGGGGAGGCTTAGGAGGCACAGCTTCTGCTGTCTCCAAACCATTCTGCATGCAATCTTGTGAAAGAGAGTGGGGGAAAAAGGAATCACCTGTGAGATTTTGGGGTTCAGACTGAGGACTGCTTAGGTAATGATAACATGAAATGGACCTCTGAGTGTTGCTCTTGTCTCCCTCCTCTCCAGCAAGCACATGGCTTGTCTTGTGGACTTCGTGTAACCTTCACTCCTGAGAAGTGGAGAGGGGGAATTTCACACAGGGGCTATTGGGCTGCTGCAGCCTTCAGTTATTCAGGGGTAATGTCTGAAAGAGGACCCTGCTGACATGTTAATCTGGTGATAACTCTAAGATGAGTTTCCCAGGCAACAAGGAAATGGCTGTGCTTCTTTCCACTCTCACTAAAGACAAAGCAGATATTTAATGGATGACTAAAAAGGAACATGCATTTTAAATTTGTAAATACCAGTGTTAAGTGAAAAGGCAAATTAGCATGAAATGAAGGAAAGGGGAAAGGTACAGTCTTATATCAGAAGCATATTCACAGCCTGACACTTCGAGTTGTGATGAAAACTGATCATAAGTCAGCACTGCCACTGCTGGGAGGCGGCAGAGCTCTCGAGTCTGGGCTGGAGCAATCAGCAGAATGTTTTGTACTCTGTGTTGCAAAAAATACCAGAGACACCCGAAGCATTCAATTTTTAACGCTGTGGAGGAAGATGTGGGCACCAGGACAGAGCTCCCACTGGAACAGTGTTTCTGTGCTTCTGAAACAGTCCCCGTGTTCCTCATCTGTGGGTTTCCTGTCCATCTTGTCCTGTGTGGTGGCAAACAGGGCTTGGAAGCAAGAGGAGCATGAAGCTGCTAATGCAGAAGGGTGCAGCAGCTTTATGTCAGGACCAATCTATGAAACACAGAGATGAGTGACCTGGAAGGCCCCAGATGTGGCTAACTGAAGCCAGCATCCAAAACCCTGTCCCCACAGTGATTGCTGTGCTGTCCTCACAGAAACAGTTTCTTGCTGTGAGTGAAAGGGGAGCTTGCCTGCTTTTCTCACCATGCTTGGCTACAGCTGGGGTTGCAGCTCTGTCTTTGAAGCACGGTGTTGGTTTTGACTGACCACTAAGCATCACTTAAATGATATCTTTAAAATTACAGCTATCTCAGATTTCAAGTGGCTGATACACTGGATTAGTTGTTATGTGCCAACATTTGATAGCTTGTATGGGAATTTGGAAGAGAAACTAGGGATATACTCTCAGTCCCATTGTAGTGTTGGAGTAAATGGGCTCTTGATGATTTTCTCCAAGTGAATAAAAGTGGGAGGAGAAGGCGCTTGCCAAGAGGAACAGTTAGCAATTAATGAAAAATAGCCTTGCTCTTTGCAGGCTTCACAGATGTGAGGATGGGACAAACATGTTTCTGGTCCTGATTCAGCAGGTTCACAAGGGTCACACAATTCACAGCACAAAGCACTGGCCTGACCTGCAGCGAGCAGTCCACTGGAGAGCCATGGAGCTGCAGGGAAGGCTTTGATCTCTGCGGGCGCCTGCCAGTTGGCCACTGCTGTGTCAGAAATGCCTGTGCTGCTGGTGGGGAATGGGAATGTGATACAAGAAGAACTTCAGAGCATGCCGTATGCAAAGCCTCAGCTTTCTCCTGCCTCCAGAAGCCTAAGCAGCTCCAGAACCAGCTGCATGGTAAAACTTCTGTGGCTGCCTCATTCCCCCAGACCTCAGATGCCTCCATATAGCACATGAAGAAACAAGCAAAACCAAGCCTAAAGACCCTCAGTCGAGTTGTATTAAATCTTTTGTAGCCACAAAACATTTCCTCTAGCTGCAGGAACAAAGTAAGGAAACACATGTAATTTATATGGCTGTGCTAGTGCCAGAGGCTGCTTCAGCTGCTGGTGGTGACAGTGGTGGCTGTGTCCTTTCGTATTGCTCAGGATGGAGGCCAGCCTCCAAGGACAGCCACCATGTACTCAACCTGCAGCAAGAACAATGTGGGAAGAGGAGTCTGCCCAGCCGGAATTTTGCAGAGAGGCACCCTGTGTGCCCAAATCACATTTAAAATACTTGTGCTGTTTAGTCAGTCATGCAGTATTTCCCTAAGGAGCTGAGCAGTAGGTGCAAAATGAAGTCCAAGAGGCTGCAGGTCTAATGAGGTCTTATCACTCCGCACAGGGCTGGAGCCTGAATGCAAGAAAAGGAGATCAAAAGGGACTGGATCCCCACTCTGGGTGCAGGTAGACGGCTCACAGGCCAGTGAGCCGGTATGGATAAGCTTCATTTGTACTTCTGCTGAAGGCAGCAAAGAGAATAAGGTAAGGGGCAAACAAAGATTGTCTGGAGGTAATGAGATACTGAACTTCATGGGGGACTGAAGGGATCCCAGAGCAGCACTTCTTGTTGAGCACAGACATGTCAGGGTGAGGAACACAGCCAGTGTTACAGTGCTGGGATAGGGCTGCAGGAGGCAGCTCTGGGAATGATATAGTTGAATGGGGTGCCATCAGTTTGTTCTTTACCTCACCAAAAAATATCTCTGGTTTGGTCTGAGCAGTGGACAGATTTCCGAGGTCTTGCAGAGAGGTGGTTACTTGAAAATGGGACATGATGGTTCTGGGCTTAATTTGTGAGTATTCTGGTCAAATACAACTGTTAAAAACCACCTTATATGGAGGAATGAAAAATGTTGTATCTTTTTTATTGGGAGTTTTTAATCTGTTCTCTAAACTGCCTTCAACTCTAAACTGGCTTTTTGACTGTTTATGGCTGGTTAGGTCAAATGACAAGAAGGCCACTGCTGCCTCTTGGGAAACCCACTGCTATTTACAGTAATGCAGGAAATATTCATACAGTAACAGGGCTGGGTGGAGGACTGTGCCTTGGAATCTCCCTCCCAGCAGGAGCTACTGTGAGGGTGCTGAGGCGCTGGCACAGGGTGCCCAGAGAAGCTGTGGCTGCCCCATCCCTGGCAGTGCTCAAGGCCAGGCTGGGCTGGATGAGGCTTGGAGCAAGCTGCTCTAGTGGAAGGTGTCCCTGCCCATGGCAGGGGTTGGAGCTGGATGAGCTTAAAGGTCCCTTCCAACCCAAACCAGGTTGGGATTCCATGATTCTAAGTGAAAGGTAAAAGGCTGTGTGTGTATGTAATATACAAATACCGCATCACATCTTCCCTGAGCAGAGGTCTCTGGACTGTGAAGCCAACAGGGACTTGGTACAAGCAAAGGTTATTCTTTTCTGCATAACAGCAGCATTAACCATGAGTAAAAACCCCCAGCATTTTTGAAATCCAATTCCAAGTTTACACTGTGCTGAAATATCTTTCCATTGCACAATAGCACAGGGAGCTGCTCTGGGAGAAAGATGGAGCAATTTTTCATTTAGAGCTCCAGAAGCAGAATAAACCACATATATTTTTCACACCACATAAGGATTTATGGGAAATATTGACATGGTTGTGTCTTTCTGTTAAGGTTACAACAGCAGCTTCAGTATTTTCTTGGTACATGTCTTTAAAATACAACTGTTTACTGGTTTGTCATCTTTGCCTTATAACAAGGAAAGGAGAATTCTGTTCTCCATATCAGGGTTCCCTTCAAATAATCTCATCTGCATGAATGTAATGAGCTTTGGTTTTCACATGTGTATACTCAAACTGCAGCTACCAGTGTTCCTCACTTTACAGGATCAATGCCATCAACTGATAGACTGATTTAACATTTTTATGTAGTTTATAGTAATTTTCTTTCATCCTAGGTACAGGAAACTGAGCATACTTTCTGTATAATTTTTAGGGCATTACACAAAGCAACTCATTGCTCTGGACATTAAATTCAGTTTGCAAAACAATGTTCCTACTGCAGCCAGGGCTGCCAAGCAAAATATTTGCCTATTTACTGCCCTGATAGTCTGGCAGTTGGAATAGGTGGGAGCAGAGCCATAGCATTTACCTTTGTTAAACATTAAGTGTTTGCTAGAGGATTATACGTATCAAATGCCTTACAATCAGGTGGAGACAGCCTAGAGAGTCAAGAAGAGAAGGCTGAGGCTCAGGGTGATAAATGGCTGAGACTCACTATGGGAACTTGGGTAGAAATAGAGGAAGCTAAACCCAAAATTTCAGATCAGCCAGTGACAGACAGAATCCCTGGGGAGTGTGCAAAGGATGGGAAGTGAGACTGGACTACAGCAGGCAAATAAGAGAATCGAACCAAGCCTCTGATTTTGCTCTGTTAAAGCTTTTCCCTTTTATCCAGTCAGTTTAAGTAATTGTGGATAATCTAAGAGTAACATTAACAATCTAATTAGCACCTGGATTTTACTAGAAATAGGTTTTGGGTTTCATTGCTGACAAAAAGTGTACTAAATATATTTGGGTTTATTTAAAGACTGCCTAGTTTTTGAAGGTGCAAGTTCAATGAAGATACAAGCTCAGTCAGTGCTGGTTCCCTGCCCTTGCCCTGCCCTCTCCTCCCTCCCAACTGCTGAGTGCAAACAGCTTCAGGAGACAGAGCTCTGCATGGTTTTCATTAGGCAGAAGGGTTAAGCGAGTTTTTCCTACAGCTCTTTATTGCTAGGGTATGACAAGGAAGGAATCCAGCTTGCCTTTCAGATCCCAGATTCAGTTCTGTAGTCTTAGCAATAAATTAAAAAGCAAAGGAAAAATCCCCCCTGTGAACTATGCACATATTATCGTTTCACATGGATTTCCAGTTTGCTGTGAAACCCCACCAGGCCCTCTTCCCGATGTCAAACTGCAGAGTGGAATTGCACTGGAAGAAAGGGGTCACTAACAGGAGGTTGGAGCTGAACCAAAGAACAGTACAAAGGGCCTCGGTGGTGTGGGCTGCGTGCAGCCGGCCCTGCCAACCTGGGGCTGTGCAGCCCCATCCTGGTGTCTGCCACCTCCAGGTCCACTTGAAGGGGTGCATGAAAAACCTCTCAGGAACTTGCTAATACTTTGGAAAGGCCCAAATCTACCAATTCTGTAGGAAATATGCATCCAAGTTCATCGAGACGCTCACCACAGAATTGAGCAATTATCACTAATGGAAAGAAACTTCAGGCTTTATGGGAGCTGAATGTATTGTAATGCAACATATACTGTAAGACAGCCACGTTAACATCCTGGTGATGGCCCAGCTGACAAACACCAGTGGGTGAGGTGGACTAATGAGTGTTATCTTAAAAATATCAACAAGCAGAAGCAAAACAAACCATGCGATTCATTAAGTAACCATGTATGATCCTTTGAGTTCCAAAAGCTCAGAAAATGCTGATTAGGAGGAGGCTTTTAGGTGACAGGAATCCTGTGGTTTGACAAAGCAGAGGAAAGCAGGACTGTAAATTCTCAGGCATTGCAGTAAGAGCTGCATGGCACAGCATGCTGGCTCCTGGAGATACTGCTGCAGAACTGTGTGGATATGCCTGTGCAGAGCTTTCTGTCTGACTGCATTGGGAAAGCCTCTTTGCAAATTCTAAATGAATGCAGATAACTCGTGGAAGTGAGTTTCAGAAGCTGTACAGCCTCCAGAGAGAGTGCATGTGTTGCAGACGCCCCCTCACAATCTCCTGCCCTGTATTGTCGGTGAGCCTGGCAGGGACAGGAGCAGCCTCCACTGCTGCAGCTCCTAAACCCACAGGCAGTGCTTCTTCTGCTGCTGACTAGTCACCTCCAGTGTTTGTGGGTAGCTGGTGAAAGTAGGTGTCTGGAAAAACTTGATAATATGAAAGTATACTGGAACATTTCTTGGATCAGACTGCTGCATTACTCATGCATCATTAATTCTCAAAATATTAAGGGAACATTTCTTAATATTAGGCCATATTCTGTTAAAGAGACACAAAACAGCTTGCTGGGTTTAAACCATAACACAGAAGGCACCATCAGCCAAGCAGATCCACCACATAAAGGTAGGTAGGAAAGGTTTGCTGGGCTCAGCCGAAGAGCTTTGGATTTTCTGTTATGCATTGTGGTGTGTAAAGTTTTATTAGACCAGACCTGCAATACCTCATTGTTAATGCTCATGTAGCTCATCTCCTATGCAGGACTTTCTGTTGTCACAGCAGACCAATTTAAGGCTTTATTCAGCATTCCTCATGCAGCTAAAAACACTACTACCTTTGCCTGCAAGCCTGAGGCTGAAGAGGATGCAGCCTCAGTACTAGTGGTATCGGGACTGTAGCTACATTCATGAGCTCTGGTTTTTGTTTCTGCCATTCCAGCAAGGTATCTCCTGTTTTCCAGGCTTAGAGCTGCCCTGGCATTTCCACTGCCTTCATCGCTGCTGTGCTGGGAGCACAGACAGGATTTTGGGTGAGTCCTGGTTTCCCTCTTCTCGACATTGGTACATGTGTGTATAAATATACAAAGGGGGAGTGTCACGAGGATGGAGCCAGGCTCTTCTCAGTGGCAAACAATGATAGGACAAGGGGCAATGGGTGCAAACTGGAACACAAGAGGTTCCACTTAAACTTGAGAAGAAACTTCTTCTCAGTGAGGGTGACAGAACACTGGAACAGGCTGCCCAGGGAGGTTGTGGAGTCTCCTTCTCTGGAGACATTCAAAACCTGCCTGGACACGTTCCTGTGTAACCTTATCTAGGTGTTCCTGCTCCAGCAGGGGGATTGGACTAGATGATCTTTTGAGGTCCCTTCCAATCTCTAACATACTGTGATACTGTGATAATGATGTTAGCTACTGTCTTATTGCTTGTGTCCCAGCTCCTGTGAAATTGATAGTTGTGCACAGCACTTTGTAATTGGAAAAAGTCAGGAGCGTATTGGCAACCGACTGCTTTATTAAGTTATTCTTCTGGGCAGATGATGCTATGCCCTGCATCTTAAGGTTGTCTATTAAGATGGAGTGTGGAATTGGTAGATGGCAGAGGAACAGCTCCCAGTCAGCGACTGATCTGAGCTCAGTGGGTTCCCATGCCTCATGCCTCTTCACATAGTCCCAGAAGGTCTGTGCTTGCAGTGGAGAAGGTGGCATGCCATGTTCAACAGTTCCATCGGTTGGCACTTTTTATTCAGTCCAAGCTGTGGGAATAGCTGACCAGACGCTGCTTCTGCCTGTTTATCACTTTGCAAACCTTTCATGTTGCTCCTGAGCTCTTAATCTCCCGGGGGTGACCTGGCTGTCAGGGTGACATTTCAGGTGACAAGCTGGGTTACTGCAGCTAACTCATTCTCTAAGATCTGTGTAGCACCAGTGTAATACTTCATTGCTTTCTCCATTAATGACCCCTTATTAGATGCTTTGTAGGTAGACATCTGTCAAATTTCTGCCTAAGATGGACATGGAAGGCTACAGAAAGGGCCAGGGACATGTATCCAATTAGGGGAAATTGGAAAATTATCCACCCAGGATGCTGGAAGGAAGTCTGCAGTGTGTGTGTCCTGCCAGGAGCTGCCTCTCCTCCTGCTCTGCCCCTGTGAGGAGTGAAGCACCTCTGCCTTTGGGATCCCCTGAGGATGTAACCGCTGATTTCTGCGAACTCACACATCCCTGTGAGGAAATGATCAGAATTCTACATTGTCTTCTTGAGCTAAACAGAAACTGCCCTTGAGCATCCCCCAGGTTCCACAGGACTGCTCAGCTGGGGTCAGGTGTGAACTCCTACGCTCACTGCAACCCCCAAGTGCTGATGGGGCCTCTGGTTTGGAAGATGCAGGAGCAGGAGGGAGCAAGGAGTAGGACAGATTGGGTAAAGTATGTAAACCCTGGGCCCTGGGGACTTCCCTTCTGCAGCAGTGTGAATTGTGCTGGAAAAACTTACCAGCTTCACTTGCTCTTGTATACAGAAGACTTTATTCTGGAGAGTGCTATTTTTTTTTTACTTCTTTTTTTCTATTTTAATGGGATTATTGTAGGTGTTCCTGCTGGCTATAAGCAGACATGTGAAAGGAAACAATATATCTGCATTTGGAAGCTTGTCCTGGAACTGATTTCTTGAAACAAAAATAATTTTCTATTTAATCTCTCTCATGTGTTATTTCTGTATCATGCAAAGTAGTTCTTTACAAAAAATTAAGCTCTTGTGTATAATGTAAAAGGTAGACTTTAAATAAGAAGATATTTTTGGCAGGCTACAAGATGGAATTTGATCAGGTGAGCTCTGGGGAGTTACTTTTCTGGGAAGCACAGTGAGGGTACAGGAGCCAAACTGTGCCTTTGCTAGAAAGTCCCAGTGGCAGGGTGCTTAGGGGAGCTTTGAAACAAGCTCTGCATCACTACAGCCTACTTCACATTTAAACCCTGTCAGCATAGATGGAACAACAGAAAGTGAGAGACTTCTGTGTGAAGCCTGAAGAGGGGGAAGGCTGCTCAGCACCACTCGGGAAGCTGGGAAACTCAACTGCTCTATTTTTCACCAATTTTCTTGTCTCCGGCAGGTCAGGTGGGTGTTAATGCTTTCAAGTTGTTACCACCACAGGGACTCACTATGAAGTCTAAGCACGACATCAACAGCAGCCAGGCACCAACCAGCTGTGAGGGATAGCGGGCACCAAGCGGGGTGGGATTGCTGCTGGAAGCCAGCCTGTGGGCCTGCATCAGTCAGTCATCACCCATGATGGAAGAAAAGCCAACAGAGAAATACAAATAGCAGTGGAAGCAGTAATGTAAACATCTTACAAGGGAGGTCAAAACTGCTGTATTGTATTTATCAGTTGGATTAGAGTGAAAAATGAGATGTGCTTGGAGTGTTTTTGCAGATACCTAGCAGGTCGGTGGCTGTGAGCTGCTGGGCTCAATGCAGCACTAATGCTTGGTAGGTGGTGAATTACCCACATATTGCCTAGACATGTGAGCTCAGCCTGAAGTGTTAAATGGCTGTTGCAGTACTTCCTTAGCAAAGACAGCTACTCCATTTTTCTCAGTAGCTTTTCCAAGCAGCACTCCTTCCTTTCCCACCTCTTCTCTGAGGGGCTCAGATGCTGTTGAACATATCTAAGCACAGTTTTTTCTGTGTCCCAGGAGCTGGCTTAGTCTTTTGTTAATTTTATATATCTGTACCTCTTTTCCTTCAGGGAAAAGGTCAAATACCTGCTATTCTGACACTACCCAAGTTAAAGTCATGGTTTTGTTGAACTCAGCCAGGGGAGCAGGTAACCTGCAGGGATTTTTAAGGAAAACTCATGGAGCTGAACGCAAAGTCAGAGGTGGCCACTGGACCTACACCATAACTGCCCTGTCTCTGCACTGGAGGTTGCCCTGGGCTTTGGGAAGGCATCTGTGCCACCCCAGTGTCACCTGGGGAGTGACCAGCACACATGCCTGTGTTAAACCAGTGCCTCTGGAGGGTGCTTCTTTCCAGCATTTTGCCTGCTTGCTCAAGCAGGACAGTTACAGGAAAAATATTTGTTACTGGTTTCTCTGTGGCAGCACTGGCCCCCAGACAGCCTACTTAGAACATGAATGCCTGGAGTCTATGAGTCCTGGATCAGCTTCAGGAAACAATTCCTTGATGGCCTTCCCAATCCAAAGCCTCTGCTTAGCAGAAAGATACCTCATCTTACCTAAAAAGAGGAAGTCCAAGATGATCATCACCTGGTTTCCTTGGGTATCTAGCCCAGATCAGTAAGTTACCAATCAGGTTAGTTATGATAAGGATGATACTGAATATCAACATAGTTCACCTAAACCCCCACTGCAGCTAAAAACTGCCAGCAAGGATAAAGAATAAATAAGCACATCATTAAGCTAATGAGACCCATATGCTTGTGTAGGCAAATAAAAGTGAGCTAAATCTATTGAAGAGCCAAAAAGCAGATGAATGAACCATGACTGACATCCTGGAATCATGTTTAAAATGCAAATATTGATATTTCTCACACTTCTTTTCCCTTATGTAAATCACATCTAAATAAGGCATCTGATAGAAGAGAATATATTTCTGCCTTTGAGCTCTTTCTCAAATGAATGAAGCAAACCCAACTTGAGAGAATACCTACAGACTGCTACAATTACTGGAGAATGCAGACAGCTGGGGAGTCACAAACAAGACTTGTCATCGTGGTAGAAGCCGAGCCTGAAAGTAATTTGTATCCCAATCTGCACAAATTAATCTGAGATCTTGTCTCCCAAAAAAGCAAGCCACACCATTTCCAACTGGGATGAAACCGCAACTGTCAGGTTTGTGGAATCCAGAAACAGTTGCAGTCAGAAAGAACTTTAATATCAGAGAAATTATCCTCTTTCTTCTGTTTCCATGTTACTTATACAGAAGGAGAAAAAGAAGGAAAGATAATAAAGCCTACCAGCTTTTATGAGCTTGATATTACTTTTTCAGGGAACATGTATCTCAGGGAAGAATTTTCCTTCCTTTGCTAAAGGTTTGGGCTACTTGTTGCTATGCACTTGTTTGCACTCTTCTAGGAGTTGCTGTCCCAGACATTTATTGCTTTGCAGGTCTAACAGATCAGCTCATCTTTCCTGACCAGTCACATCATTTAATTGGGCAAATTATCTCTTATATCTACTGCTGGCAGAAGGCTATGAGCTTCAGGTTACCCTCCAGGGAAAGCATGCCAGAATTTCTCTCTTTCCCTTTCTAAGTGCCACTTTGAATCGATGGAGATCCTGACTCAATTAGTGTGGGATGGCCCAGCCCTCCTGCCTGCTGAGATCTGAGAACGGGGCTTGCTGTTGTCTTGAGTTTGGTTATTACAGCATGTGGCCCTGGGTGCTGGTGTTTGTGACTGAGAACAAAGTGACTGTGAATTTAGAGCCAATTCAAAAGGAGGTCAGGGAGGAAACTATGTGGTGGGGGCTGCTTAGGCTGAGGAAGAGGATTCTTGGTCAATGCTATACTCACATGCTTGTGTAATAGATGCCATCTTCCCCAGTGACACCCAGGGATTGCACTGGGAGCTAGAATGAGCCTAGTATCAGATAGTCTTTTTGTGATACATTTTATGTAGCACAGCGTACATGTAATATACTGGCTCATACAGGCAAGTGTGTGATACTAAATGTTTGACTCAGGGGCAGTCAGATGTATTTTCTTAGCTACTTTCCTTTTCATATATGTATTTTTGCCTTTTGCTGATATTCTTATTTTTCTGGCTGCCATTTCAGGGAGCAGAAAGAAGAAATATACCCTTTTCCTTGACTTCCTTTTGGACTATCTTCCTGAAAGCAAAAAACCTGTGAATATTCATCACTTTTAGTTTAATTCATAGGGCACTCTCAGATGGAAGGCTGAAGTAATTAGCAGGTACTGACATACTGTCAAAAATGAACACTTTGCCAGTCATAAAATCACAGAATCCCAGCCTCGTTTGGGTTAGAAGGGACCTTAAAGCTCCTCCAGTTCCAACCCCTGCCATGGGCAGGGACCCCTTCCACTAGAGCAGCTTGCTCCAAGCCCCTGTGTCCAACCTGGCCTTGAACACTGCCAGGGATGGGGCAGCCACAGCTTCTCTGGGCACCCTGTGCCAGCGCCTCAGCACCCTCACAGGGAAGAGCTTCTGCCTAAGAGCTCATCTAAATGAAATGAACACTTTTCCAAGCTGTGTGTACCCAATTGAAGCACAGCAGCAAAAGATGTAAATGTTTGGAAAAGACATTTATGGGTTTTAAAGAAGCATAGATTTTTCACCAAACAGTTTCAGACTGCTAGCTCTGAGTTTACAGTCTTTCTCTCTGCACCTCGAAGTGGGAAGGTAGAGCTTAAAAAATGTGAAATAATGAGAACTAAGCCCAGAATGGAGAAAGTGAGTGTATATGTGCTAATTTACACCAGCTAAGGATTTGGCTTTCAGCTCCTATAAATTATCTGATTACACAAGTTATTGTTGTGGGCTTGGTTTTGTTTCGTTTCTATCTCTATGTCCACTGTTCTGGGATTTGACAGCATTGCAACATCTCCAACTAGAAGCCTGTCAAAAAGCCTGCTGACAAAAGCTTTGTTGCGGTCCATGTTACATCTACAACGTCACTGAAATATAACCTAGCTGTTGTGACTAGAGAGGTGCCTGAGTGTAACTGAAGTGTTGATTATCTGACACTCGTCCAGCTGAAGCACAGCGCTGGCATCAGCTTGTAATAGTAACCAACTATTTACAAGCCACTAATGACAATTTCCTTCCCTCATATCAGATTGTAAATGCATTAGTAGATCACAGCTGTAGCTCATATCTTGCTTAGCAGATAAAAGGAAACAATTCTCCTCTGGATTAACTGAATTAAAATGGGAGTGCCATTCCTGATTCACCAGGACTAAAGCAAAGGCTTCTTTTGTGATTCAGGACTGAGGAGAATAGCTGTATTTTCCTGTTTCTTCTCAGTAACTATAAAGGTTTGGTTTGGGAGATCACATTAACGACTCTCATGAGTGCACCATATGTTTTAGTCTGTTTTAATTACTGCAGCCTTTACAGTCTTAGCTAAATGTCATACTTAGTGCTTTGTTTTACAATTAAATCTCTCCTTTGGGGAGATCTTAGAATCTTCTTCTCTCCTCATTTGGGAAGGGTGAAGGAGAACTGCGAATTTACATTATTATGGCCAAACACAGCTTTGTTTGGAAAACAAACTTTATTATTATTATTCTATCAAGATGGTTTCTATTAGATACTTTGTTGAGGCCAGGGAACAACAAAGTAGGAGATAAAAGACATTCTCTCTCCCTTTTCAGCAGTGCCTTGCATAAGCCAAAGCATCTCTTTAGCATTTGAAGGTAAAGGTCTACACAAAATGAAAAGACAACACGAGTTCAGGCCTCCACACGGTTTTAAGCTCTTACTAAGGATACATTTACATCTCGAGCAGACTCCTGGTAACTGCGGACAAACTTGACTCTCTTCACAGCTCTCACCCACTCCCCAAGCCCACGCACACTTCCCGCACAGCGCTTTGCACACAGATATGTCTCATTAAGAACTGAGTTGATTATCTTTTTCCTTAAATAACAGCAAGCCTCAGTTTAGCCCTTGCGAGCCTCGGGGGGAGCCGCGGAAAGGTCTGCTGGAGACCGTGATGCGAGGCCCTGCGAACGGGACTTGCTCTGCCGCAGGGCTCGGCTCCAGGGGGCCTCCCAAGCGCTGCCCTAGCAGGTAGCTGCCCTGTCAGCCAGGCAGGGTGAAGCACACGGTGCATGCAGCACCTCGGGGTGGCACTGAACAGGGGTGTGCCGGCCGGCCGGCGGGCTGCCCTCGGCTGGAGGGGCAGCTGGCGGGTGCTGGCCATCTGGGTTCATCGAAACTGCGAGGAGATCAGCGGCTCCTGCCATAAACGGGATGAGGTGTTTACTTACAGCAACAATTTCCA
The DNA here is from genome assembly GCF_033783945.1 of Neopsephotus bourkii. Classification (NCBI taxonomy): domain Eukaryota; kingdom Metazoa; phylum Chordata; class Aves; order Psittaciformes; family Psittacidae; genus Neopsephotus; species Neopsephotus bourkii. The sequence continues at coordinate 1,434,191 of NW_026901417.1, read as the reverse complement.
AAGATCTCTACGCAGGCAACACTTCAGAGGGAAATCCTTGTCGTTGTTTACTGTTTCTGGGCGACCGGTGTCGGTCTGAGGGAAAATTAATGTAATTTATTGCTGATCAAACCAGGACTGTCACAAACACACCCCCAGATCACCTCCCTGCTCTCTCCTGGGCATCCCGGGGCTGGTTCTAACACTTTTTTCCTCACAGCCATGTGCACTGTAACTTTCATGACCGCCTCTCCTCAGAGGCGCCTCCGGCTCCCGGACGGGCTGCAGCAGCCACAAGCGGCCATGTCCGTGCCGGGGCCTCTCCTCTCAGAGACCCTGCAGGCCCGCCATGGACACAGTGCAAAGACAGCGGAAAAGGCGGGTTCAGTGTGGGAACCATGAGAAGCAGAAGCCACCGCGCTGCTCCGAAGATACCTGGGCAAAGGTGAGCGCTGGGAGGAGGAAAGGGGCGGCGGGTGCCCGGCCCTCGCCCCGCAGTAGGGCAGCGGGCTCCCCATGGCTGTCCCTGGCGTTTCACACAGCAGGAGCTGTAAGCGAAGCTCATTCATCCTGGAACACGGGCCTCCTGTCTGTCCCCTTTCCCCTGGCCTGAAACCCTGCCCCGTGGTCAGAGGCTCCTCCTCAGGGGCTGTAAGCTGCAATCCTCCGTGTTCCCTCTCTTACCTGCCTCCCCTGCCTCTGACCCTGGGCCAAGGCACGTCCTGGTCAGCACCTGCACAGACACGAGTGCATCCCCTGCAGAGGTGCTGGGGCAGGAGGAGACCTATCTCCAAGGGTTCACCATGCTGAACAGGGCTTTCGCAGCCGTGCAGAATCCCCTCTCCTCCTCCTAAACTCTGGCTTGTGTTTAAAACTGGGGGAGAATCAGACTCTCCTTCCTGCTCTGGTGGCAGGGATGGAATCTGTTTTTCCCTCTCCCCCTGTGTGAGGGCAGAGTGTAGCCCAGCTGTAACTGTTCCAGGAAACCTGGACGTGAGCAGGTAGCACAGGTTCACTGGGGCCTTTCCGATGAGCAAACCCACCCAACAACCAACCTTCCCTCTGTGACCCTCTCTTTCCCCTGCAAAGGCTCATGGCTTACACTGGAGACAACCGGCGTGGGACCTGCCCCAGCACTTCTGCAGAGCAACACTTCCCCACAGAGCGTGCTGTGTCGAGAACAACCCAGGCTGCTGCAGGTCAGACCCACGTTGGAAAGGGGGGAGTTCCTGCTTGTTTATTTGCTTTCTGATGGCTATAAAACTAACGGGCCACATTTTTCATTCTCTCAGGCATTACTAAGGAGAAACAGGGCTATAGGGATATTCCTAAATAGTTTACATCTGTGCTCTGAGTCTGGAAGAAAACACCCAGCCAGATTTCAGGAGAGAAAGAAACTGGAGACAGCTGTGAAAGGGGCGTTGCTGCTGTCTGCTCTATGACTGTGTGGGTCATCTATTCCCTTCAGTAGTAACAGGAGAAGCACATCCAAAGCAATAGTGAGTTGGCCTTTGAGTATGAACTAACTAGGGCTAAACAGTATTACAGCCTTGTTACTTTCCTATGCAACAGCATCCATAAATTCAGCAAAGAAGTATGTGCTGTATGTGGATGCCTATTGCATGGACCAAGCTCCAAAGCTGCAGTGGAAAAAAAGAAAAGGAAACTTTGCAGTTGGATTTTCCAGAGCAGGTAACATTGGGACTACTTTTTAGCTCTCAATTGAATTAATTTTGTGTGAACTAGATACATTTGTGCAGGATGACATCTCCAAATAGTCCCTGTGGGGCTCATGAGATGGTTTTGCTAAGAACTTGGCTAGCTGTGTGTCTGTGCTGCCCAACAACAGGGATGTTTTGCCTCACTAGATGATAACTTTCACATGTTGTTAGAGATCCATCACAGTAGAAGTCAGTACTAACTGGCTCACATGGCCTTCAGCTTTCCAACATTTAATCATCAGGTCTCTAGGCTGATTCAAGTTTTTATTAGCTCCACCCTTTACCCAATTTGGGAAGCTTCTAAAACAAAGCTTTGTTCCTGCCTGAGAGGTATGGTCTGCCAGTACTTGGTGATGGTCACCCCTTTCACCACAGCAGTCAAAGAAGGATTTTTCTTGTTTCTTTGGACCATTTGCATTTTAAAATAAGCAAGGAAATCAGTCATGACAATTGCATACTAAATAACAATAAATTGATTTATAACCTAAGTGGTTTATTCTAGCATAAGGCTGGTTTTCCATAGCAAAGGGGACGAAAGCCTGAGGATGATGCTTTTGCTAAAGAATACCTTTGAGGAAAGAAAACGGAAAAAGAGTGTTCTGGTGGTGGTCACCCCTGCCTGGTGGGGTCGAGAGACAGGTTTATTGTTAAAACCAGCAGTCTGTGGTATGTTTTCCCCATGATGGTGTGTTACTGAAGGGCAGAGCAAGGCAACGTGGCACAGCTCTGCCTGCCTCATGGCTGAACCCACACTCACACTCGGGCAGCTTCTCACATGCTCTAACCATAATGGCTTGTAGTAGCTACCAAAAGGTATTTTGGCCAGGAATTGCTTGTCATGCTCCTTCAGGACAGCACGCAGCATCAAACAGCAACTTGTGAACCGGGTAACTTTGGTCGTCTGGGGAAACAGCCGTTCGGGTGGTTTATTTGTATAGTAGGTATTTGTTATGAATGCAGGATGTTACTAGGGCTCAGACCCTGCATTCTTGACCTCAGTGCAAACATCTCTATTTGAGACATCCACCAGCAGAAAACAATGACCTGTGTCAAGTAATTCTAGGGGCTTATGTGCTTCTTTGACAAAGGGGACCATTCTGTACCTCCCAAGTGCACAGGTTATTGCCAATGACCAGCACTCACTGGCACCAGGTTAAGCTGGAAACCTGTCATCAGTAGTAGTGGTTTCTGCCTTAGTCTTGTATGTTACTACAGCTGGGGTTACACCAGGGTCCTCACAACAATCCAGGTGCTGGTTAGAACAAATGTCTCTGTGTGAGTCATATGGGGGGACTGAGCAGTGCTGGGTGTCTGGGGTAGATGAAACAAAGCCACAGCCTCGATTAACAAGGGGATGTAAAGTGCTGCTGGGATATGAGATCCTGCTGGAGAATAGAGGGGCTCTGTGGAAGGCTTAAACAGTGTTTTTCTCTGTGTTTGTGAGCACAGAGATGAGACAGAGGTAGTCTTATTTATGATTCTAGTGGGTTTGAAGAGTTGTATGTTTATAGTAGTTTTCTGGTACCTCAGGGAGTGGGAAAAGGCAGTGGGTAAGCCATATGGCCAAGCAGGAACTTGAGAAATGGTGCTTCCCATGCAGGGAAGCACAGAAAGATCGGATGAAAATCATATCTTGCTTTGGGAAGACACAATCTTCCCATTTTGGGAAGTGTATTATGGGGATGATGAGCTTTCCATTGGCATCTAGATGGGAATGAAACCTTTACAAAACTGATTTAGAGTTTGGAAAGGAAAGAAGGGGATCCTGAGTAGGCTGGGATATGTGAAAATCACACAGAGTTAATGTTATGGACACGAGAGTGAAACCCAGGCTTTCCAAGAGCAGAAATATGAGTGCAGAAGCATGTGCCTGCAGTGCTGTCTGTGCCCTGGTGAACACATATACACTGGGTTTGGGGAGTCCTGTGGTGCTTGCAGGGTGTGTATGAGCAAAGATGCTGACTCCAGCACCAGCTCCTTCTGATAGCTACAGGATACTACAGCATGGGGTGGATATGGGCTCACCTTGGAAGCAAATGCAAGCAATGTTAATTTTGAGGTGCTCATGCAAATATGAACCACTACACTGCTGGGAGCAGAAAGGGAAGAGCTTCTGGCAGTAAAAGAGAAGCAGGCAAAATTCAGCAGTTGGGAGGGACATAAACTACGTATCTGAGTAAAGTAATGACAGAAGATATAACTAGCTCAGGTTAGCAACCTGGCAAGTCCTCGCTTGCATTGAGAGGGCAAGGGATTAAATAACAACCCCACACAAACTGAAGAGAGATGTTGAAGTTACCTAGCCAAGCTGCCAGGGGCTGGCTGTGTGCCCCTCTGCTTCTCCATGAAGCTTCCATGAGAAGCTTCATCCCTTCTCACCCCTGGCCCATGGCTGCTGCCCAGCTTCCTCATTGTGTCTCTCAGTGGCTGCTCTGGGCACCCCTGGGAGCACCCTGTGCCCTTGAGCCATTCTCAGATCCTGCCTAGCCCTGGAGAAGCAATGATCCCGTGTTACCAAAGAGCGGTCCTTAGCTGCCTCCTGTTCCCTTTGCTGTCAGGCCCTCTCCTTGTTTTACCACCTGCCAGTTGCTCAGTCAATGTTCTTTAGGAGATACCCTAATCCTTAATTCCTCTTTAGCTCTGAATAGCTCTGGGCAATGCCACCTATTTGCCTTGTCAGTATGTCCTCTCCAGACAAATTACTGTCTTGTGACATTAATTTGTTCCGTGCACCAATAGGGGACAAAACTATAAGAGGATTCCAGACTTTGAAAACTGAAGCAGCTTTTTACAAAAACAGCCACACAGAGTGCGCACAGCTCCACAGGGCATTTCAGCCCTGCTCAGGTGCGGCTGCCAGGCTTCCCATTGCTTACTTTCTTCTTGCAACCTGTAGCCATTCTGACTTTCACACTGCCTGCTCTCCTGCATCCTACCTATTGCTATATCCAGCAAGGCTGGGGCAGCGCTGACAGATCTCTGCACCCACGGAGCACCCTGCTGACGTTAGCAGAGCTGTATGTGTGCAAAACCCACATGAAAAGAGCCCACACAGAAAAAGCCTGTGGGGTCTGAATTCTAGCTGGTAACCTTAAGTATTTGTAATGTTCTGCTGAAATGACATTTCAATACTGTTGCCCCTTCCAAATTAGGAGCATGTTTCAGAATCATGATGTGAAGCATTACTTGGAGGGTAGCTTTGCATGATGCAGTGTGCTGATGGTTATTCTTATCTGGGATATCCATGGTGTTTAGTTTACAACCTGCATGCTGTTTGCTGCAGCAAATCTGACCAGTGTGCATTAGTTGGCTCCTCCATCATGAGAAGACCTAGAGCTTCATCTGGTTTTTGAAACTCTCAAGGTCAATGCTTAACCCTTTCAAAAAAGAAAGCGGTAGAAAGAATCTCAGTGTTTCAATTGCACCTTCAACTTCCTCACCAGCAAAACATTCAGGTACAGAAGATTCTGTGAGAGGATCTGGGGTAGCCGGGAGGAAATTGGAAATGCCAACAGGGGTCACCTGGGGGAAATACAACTCTGCCTGCTCGCAGAATCATAGACTAGTTAGTGTTGGAAAGGACCTTAAAGCTCACCCAGTTCCAACCCCCCTGCCAAGGGCAGGGACACCTCACACTAAACCATATCACCCAAGGCCTCATCCAGCCTGGTCTTGAACACTGCCAGGGATGGAGCATTCACAACCTCCCTGGGCAACCCATTCCAGTGCCTCACCACCCTAACAGGAAAGAATTTCCTCCTTATATCCAATCTAAACTTCCCCTGTTTAAGTTTTAATCCATTACCCCTTGTCCTATCAGTACAGTCCCTAATGAAGAGTCCATCCCCAGCATCCCTATAGCCCCGCTTCAGATACTGGAAGGCTGCTATGAGGTCTCCACGCAGCCTTCTCTTCTTCAGGCTGAACAGCCCCAACTTTCTCAGCCTATCTTCATATGGGAGGTGCTCCAGTCCCCTGATCATCCTCGTGGCCTCCTCTGGACTTGTTCCAACAGTTCCGTGTCCTTTTTATGTTGAGGACACCAGAACTGCACACAATACTCCAAGTGAGGTCTCACGAGAGCAGAGTAGAGGGTCAGGATCACCTCCTTCGACCTCCTGGTCACCCTCCTTTTGATGCAGCCCAGGATACGGTTGCTTTCTGGGCTGCAAGTGCACACTGAAGCCGGCTCATGTTCATTTTCTCATCGACCAGCACCCCCAAGTCCTTCTCCTTGGGCTGCTCTGAATCTCTTCTCTGCCCAACCTGTAGCTGTGCTTGGGATTGCTCTGACCCAGGTGTAGGACCCTGCACTTGTCATGGTTAAACTTCATGAGGTTGGCATCAGCCCACCTCACAGGTGTGTCAAGGTCCCTCTGGATGGCATTCCTTCCCTCCAGCATATCAACCGAACCACACAGCTTGGTGTCATTGGCAAACTTGCTGAGGGCGCACTCAATCCCACTGTCCATGTCAGTGACAACGATGTTGAACAAGACTGGTCCCCTGAGGGACACCACTCGTTACTGGTCATCTGGTCATCTCTGTGGATGTCGGGTTTGAGCTACTACCGCATAACCAGGAATCAGTCTCAACTAAAGTGTGTCAGATGTGCTCTGCTGGGGTTTCTTGGGGGCTGTGCATGACAAAAATGAAGGTAACAAGCCCTGGAAGAGGGCATGCAGTACCCATTTCTATAACTGTGGGGTAAAGGAAGAGCTCTCCTTGGCAGAGAGTTTGTTTCAGTTGCCTGTGCAGTCTGAAAATTCATCAACAAGGTGACATTTGCTGGCATCAGGGTGTTGATTTGAAAGCCATTCTTTCCACTGTGCGATGGAAAAAGAAATGGTGAAAGAGCGTGAGAACAAGGAATAGTTTCAAGTCAGGTTCCCAAAGAGATAACTTTCCCGCTATTTGTCTGGAAGAGCCCTTTGATCTTACATTTGGGTACATTTCTCAGACACTTGCAGTAAAATATCAGAATCTGAAAGAACACCTTATCAAATGCTGCTTAAAAGTGCTCTTGGTTTGTTAGTACATTAACTAAGTTAAGTTAAAACATTGAAGTTGCTGTTGGGCACACTTGCTCCTTGCTTAAAGAATTATGCTTTACTCTATTTCACATGTATAATTTTTCTTCCTCCAAGGCCACTGGATGGGTACAGCAGACTATTGAATTTGACCACATACCTGCTGACAAACACTCTAATGATAAAGAAAAGTGTGATGCTCTTTTCCTCCTAAACTGCATTCATCCAGCACTGCAGGAACCTTCTCTTGTAAGCTGTTTCTTTAACTTCACACTGTTAAGAATTCAACTGTGCTATTCACAGCACACCTTTGTGAGTCCTGGTGAGCAGAAGTCTCCAGAGCAGCATGAGCTTTTCTGCCCTGGGTTCAGAGTACACATACATTGCAACTGATGTGTTTAGACTGGGCTAGTCTATAAACTGTGCAATTTTTGTCCCATTTGGAATGTGTTAGACTCTGGCATTTCAAAGCAACAGTATCTTCTAAAAGCTCTTCCTGTGTGAGCTGTATGTGTCTTATGCTTCTCACCTGTACACTGCAGTTAAAGGCACACTGCCCAACCTGACTTTGGCCACGTAGGCATTATCTTCTGCTGCTGTGTGACATCTTCCCAAAGTCTGAAAAACTGTGGCTGGATCAGGACATGGGAGGAAATGTTTCAGTTGGAGCCTGCCTGCACTTGACAATTGTTCTGGTCGGTGGTTATTCAACCAGAGTAGCACTGCTTTAAAGTGGGAATGCTGTAGCCATGTGGAAGAGAGAGTCATGGAAGAGACGTGATAAAAGAGTTCCTACAATTGACAGTGGCAGGAACAAAAAAGGGGCAGAGGACACTGGGATGCACTTCCCACTGGTTTGCAATTAGGAAATGGTTGCTTAGGAAAACATTAAATACTTTCTTTGTGTTAAGTCTGGAATTCTAAAAAGTCTCATGTTCCCTTCCCCAATTCAGTTCCACTTCTTTGGGGGTTTTATTTGGGAAAACTCCAGTTGGTTCTAAGTGGGTCAAGTTCTCTAGGATTAACCACACCATGTAGAGTCTTCTCTATATGTTCTGGTTTCCTGCCTGTCTCTTGGAAGGAGGCAGTGCTACCCCTCTCCCTTTTGGTGCCCAGTGCAGAGCTCAGTTTCAGGAGTGTTGGAGATGCAAAAATTGTCTGAATGCAAGTCCAATAGAACACTTCCCTCCTTAAGTCAGGCTTCTAGAGTTAGTTTTGCTTTCCAAAGCTAGTCCCTGCATGTGTTTGTGCTAATCACACCACTGATGATGGCTGCTTTGTATCTTTGTCTGGGTTCGTATGGCGTGCCTTATCCTTTCAGGCCCCAGATAATGTTGTCAGTTTTCTTTCATTCAGGAATGATGGATATCTTCATTTAGCCTCACTTTATTAAACTCTAGATATATTAGTTCTTCAGTGTCATTTGAAGTCAAAGCAAAATGTTTTAAGTGAGCTGGTGTTGTTAAAAATATTCCTGTTTCTGAGCCATGTTTTCATTTGGGCAGTGAACGCACTGCCTAAAGACAGGCCACCAGCATAGGACTTCAACTGTCCATTTAGGTTTAGGGCTTCCTGGGTTTATGCAGGTGAGTGGGGGTGTGTTGAGGTGCAGCAGAGCTGAGCTGGCAGGTTCTTAACAGCCATTTTGCTCTGCTGTGGTGAGAAGTTCCTATGCTCTACAGCAAGGTCCTCTGGGGCTATATTGCATCCATCACTGCTGTTTTACACTGGCATGTAGAGGGATGAATTGCTTTGTCCCAGTGGTATGTGAGGAGATTAATGGGAGAGCAGGGTAGAGTCTGCTCCCCATGTCACAGTTACCCACCCTACAGTGCCATTGCTTCGGCTCAATCATCAGCTGCTGGACACAAGACTGACAACTTGAGCATGACTTCACCACACCTCTCCTAAAGGTGTGCCAACAAACATGGGGTCTGTGGTCGTGTTTCCTCCTGAAGTCCCCCCATTGCTGTTTATGCAACTCTGGCCGTAGCAAGGACTTTGGAAATGCATTGTACAAGTGGTGAGAAGCATTGTAAACCAGTCTTTAACGGGTCTGGATACTGGAATCTCCATTTCCTCTGCTTTTGTTGGTTGTGTTTGTGGGGCAAACATGGTGGGCACAGTTGGGTGCTTCAGGGAGAGGAAACCTCATGCTAAAGGTCTAATGTAGCCGGGGCAGCTTGCATCCCCACTTAGATCTGAGGATGGACTTATGTGTCTGAGAGGTTCTCCAGTATTTCCAATGTGCATCAGTTGTTCTGAGAGATTTTGCCCCTACTTAGAGACTCTGCCTTGCTGAGGCCACCATGACTTTAACAGCAAAAACTGCTGGAGTGATTCTGGGAGTCTCCTGTAGTTCCCATTTTCATTCTGTTCCAGTGCTGGGGGTGACTCCATTGATCTCTCCTGGTCTTCTCCAAACACTTGTGACTCAGACTCCAGCGTGTGGAGCTGGGGGATATGGGCTTGCTCCCAGCTTAGCCACAAAGCCAGGTCCAAGCTCGACTGAGGCATTACTGTGGGCCCAGCTGCTTCGCGGCCCCTGGTGGTGCAGCAGATGACATCAAGGGGCACTCAAGGGCTGTCACTAGGTGTTTTGAGGAGACTGTAGATGCCACCTTCAGAACAGCAGTGCTTATGTTGCACCTTTGCAGAGGCAGAGACAAATCAGAGTCCTCTGCTCTTTCTGTGCTTTTTCTCCTGCGGATGAAATCCAGGAGTGTGTAGGATCAGTTTTTGAGGGTTGATTGTTTCCCCTCGCAGGAAAAAGCATTCTTCTCTCTGGCTAAAGTTACGCAATGATTTTGTAAAGCTGGTCAAGCCCTGAGGGTGTCCAGCAGCAATCGGCAGCAACCCTTGTCCTCACACATGCTGCAACATCACAAAATAAAATAGTCCCACTTTCCCAAGGTTTGTCTGTGTCAGAGACAGGATACCACAGTGTTCAGAAATGGAAACTCTTCCACTGCTACTCCTCCCTAATTGCATGCACATTGTGTCTGTGCAGATTTCAGACTTGCCTGTGAATGGGAGCTGCTGAGAGCCAGGGGCAGCCCAAAACTTCCTTTGATAATGTTGCATTTTTCCTGTCACAGGCAGGGCTGGGCTGTGTTTGCTATAAAGAGGAGAGCACTGAAGGAGGAGGGCATGACAAGGAGCCTTTCCCCAGAGTGGCAGTGATAGAAGAAGCTGACCCAGCACTGCAGGGAGCCACCATCTCTGACTGCAGGAGTAGATGCTGCTCCACCCCTTGATTGCAAGGAAAGGCAAAGCCAGCAGCCAGACCATGGATGCTGTGCTACCCTCCGCCAGCTGGTTGCTCCAGGCTGGTGTTCAAGTTGCCTGGGCCAGGGCAGAGTCAATGCAGAGCTGTTGTGTTGAGGGCTGAATAGGCAGCCTTGGTGGGGCACTGAGCCCCACGCTTTGGTGCTTCCCATGCAGGCCTGGCTACAGCAGGACAAGCAATGGGGCCTGGACACATAGGGGGTGTTTGGTCAGTCCCTTCCTCCCATAACTAAATTCCTGAGAAGAAGGAGGAGCTCTGCAGCGTGAAACCAGCCCAGCTGGGTCTCGGTGCTCCCTGCCCTAGGGTCTTGCTGCAGAGGTTCAGGGCTGGCCCTGCAGCCAGGCTATAAGGGTGTCCCAAGCGAGGTCCCAGAGCTCCCCACCCAGGTTGGGCCAGGCTCCCTCTGCCTGCAAGCACGTCCTGCTGCCTGGAGGTAGAAGGCACCCCGGCTATTCTTACGACCCTCTGAGGGATGTTTTCTCGATGACATAGTGTTGCAGTGACTTTGTTCTTCCCAGGGACTTCTCTCTAATTTATACCAGGATGGGTTTCCATAAACAGTCTCTATTGTCATAGAAATATGACAACTGGACCCTTTCGAGGTAAAGATTAGGATCGAAATCACCAAACGCTTCCATGGTGGCTTGCGGTGTGGTAAGTTCGGGGCTGCTTAAACCTCGGTAAGCAGCGGTGGGATGAAAAGAAACCGAAAAGCGCTTCTGAGCAGTTTTAAAGCCTCCTTTGGTGGCCTGAGCGGGTGAAGCTGGGCAGACTCCGGAGGCGAGGCGGCTCTGCCCCACGGCGGGCGCGGGGCTCGGCCTTCGCCCCCTCCCCCTTTTGTTTGTGGTGGTGTTTGCTTTTCGCTGGCAAGCCCCGGGGAGCGGGTTGCAGCTTCTCCTCCTTCACGTGAGAGCTGCCCAACAGCCGCGCTCATTGTCCGGCCGTGCCCGGCCCCGCTTCGCGCTCGCCGGGGCTGCGGGCGCTGGGAGCGGAGCGGGACGGGACGGCGGCGCCGGTGTCAGGTTAGACAAACACCCCGCGCTCGGGCAGCCCCGCCGCGGCTTTCCGGCCCCTCCCTCTGGCTCCCGGGGTCCGCTTGCCCCTTCCCCCGCGGAGCCGAGCGGAGCAGCGCGGCGCGGTGAGTGCAGCGGCGGGGGCAGCGCGGCCGCGGAGCCCCGGGCGCGGATCGGCCCCAGTGCCCCATCCGCGGAGCACAGCGGAACATCCCGGCCCCGGGCGGAGCGGAGCCGGCTGCACCCCCTCGGTGCGGGGGACACGACCCACAGCCCTTTCCCTGCTGCTAGGACACGCGGGTATTTCCTTACGCTGCTGCTCTGCGCTTTCTCCTTTTAGGTTTCTGTTCTGGAAGTGGCAAATTGTCAAAGCAGAAAAGTTGCTGTAGATGTTTCAGGGCTGTTGCTTCACCGCAAACAACTCTCTGGGTGGAGGGGGAGCAGCCTGCGGTTCGGTGGGAGTGTTTGGAAATCAAATGTCATTTGGAGGTGGGGGGAGATCTGGCAGAATTGTTCCAGGAGCGCGCTCTCCAAGCTGTGCTGGCTGGACTACGTCGTGCGAGCTCAACCAAAGCCAATGGCAAGTTTGAAAAGAAGAGGAGGAAATAGATGGGATAACTAAGGAAAGTGCTTTCTGCGTGCTTTTGCCGGTGTGCTGGCACTCCTGTAGTGCTGAGGGGAGCACTTGCCAGCTGCCTCCCTGGCAGGTTGGGCTGTGTTGGGGGGATTTAGGGAATAAGGCTTGCAGGATCGCTGCAGAAATCCAGCCCGCCAGCAAAGTCGCCCCCGGCGCATACAGGGCTTCAGCGAGAGCCAGCTTGTTCTCTGCCCCACACCTCCCTCACCTTATCCCTTCCTCTTGTCACTCAAAGCCTTGTGCTGGGCCGTGGAGGTCCCCGTAGCGCTGAGCCGCCCGCGGGGAGTGAGGCCAGAGGAGGTGGGCTTGGGTGCAGGGTCTGTACCACCTCCTGGACCTGCAGGAAGGTCCTTCGAGCTTAGTGGTGCCACAGTGAGTTTTTTTCTCTAAGCCTTTAGTGCTGAAGGAAAAGATGTTAATGCTGAGCTATACAAATACTGAGGTTTGTTTCTTTGCACCCAGAGGTGATGAGTAGAGGGGTGGTGCTTGGCAGTGTATCTGTTCCTATGGTTTTGTAACACATCATCAGCACCTGAATTCTCCTTTCCTGCTCCTCCTCATGGGACATCTTTGTTTAGGCATCCTTTTGGTTGCAGAGGGAGGCTGTGGGCACATCCCACAAACATGGCTTTACTTATAAATTGGTTTGACTGTTATTTAGCAACAAATCCTACAGCTTGTAGTATATGGATGGGTGTGAAACTACAAGAGAAAGACACAGCTTTCTGAACATGAACCATCCTTATTAGTGGAATGGATGAAACTGGGTTTAGTGTGACAGGTTTTCCCCTAATGGCAGAATGGGGCCTATGAAGGCCAAGAAAGGGTCTTTCAACCACTGCTTTTCCCAAATGGAATCAGCTACACCTTCAGAATCACTTTGAAATGTTAATAGGGCTGGTGTTGATGTAAAAATACCATCCAAAAATCACACTCTTATTTGGCATTCTTGGGTTGGCAAACCTTTTCCAGTGCTGCCTTGCTCTTCAGCAGCCTTAGTTTAATTGTATCCATGTATTCTGTCTCATGGGCATGGCTCTGGGCAGGAATTACTGAATTCAGTGTGGTAGCTGGAGATTTACCTTCTGCAGTACTGACAAGGAACCAGTGGCAATCCTCAGGGATTCCACTGCTGTGGGGCCCCCTGGTCTGAGCATTCTGCAGGAAGCTGCTTTGCTTGATGGGATAAATAATATGTAAATGATAGCCTTGCAGGTATTTAAATCCTAGGAAAAAGTGTTTTTCTTTTAATTAAAATCAGTTTCTGTAATTGGAGAGATTTCTCACTGTTATCCATCCATCAATTCATCCCCTTGATGACCTTTTCAGTGTCATTAGGTGATAATGTCACATTATATACTGCTAAATTTACCTGGTCTCCATGCAGGTGGAAGAAGCCATCCTTATGCAGTTCTATGCACTGAGGGGTAGGTAGCCTTTCAGGGATGATGCTGAGCAAAGTCCCACAGTGGTTGGTGGCATTAAAGGTGATATTCCAGTGCCATCAGCACCTTCTGTCCCACTCAGGCACGCAGCATGGAAGAGCTACAGCAATGCCCATACCTGAGGACTGCTGGGGAAGCAGAGCTGAGGATCGGTTGCACACAGGAGTCTGCACTGGGGTGCTCATGGGTGTAGCTTTACTTGTGCACATGTACAAGCTGAAGTCCACCAGGCACCTCAGGCTCTTTTGAGGACATGGCATCTTCTCAGCTGCTGTGTCTCTGGTAGTGTTGAGCTCTGCTGTTACACTTTTGGGAAACACTTTGTTTTGCTGGACGGTTCCACATTGACAGGAGGGACAGTGCTGGGGCACTTCCACACTGCCAGAACCGCTCCAGCCCTGTGGATGTCTATTCCTCAGGATTTGCAGGAGCAGAGACTACTTACATCCTATCTCCAGGCTGTGGCCTGCTTTCACTCCATGTTGAAAATCATGCTTTTTGTCCCTATTTTGTGTGTGTTTGAACCTCCTGTGGCTCATTGCTGTGGTGTCTGGTATCTGCTCTCAAAGCCTGCATGGAGACTGGTGGGTATGGAGGGTCCTTCCTTGTTATCCCTGTGCCCTTACATTTTATCCCGTGTAAACCAAATCAAGTTTACTGCCAAACATGCCTTTCACAGCTGCCTTCTTTCCTTTATTCCAGGAGACAAATGTTTATAGTATTGGTCTTCTCTTTCAAGCAGTTCTTTGGAATTTTTTCCATGCTTGAGAGTTTCTTTCCCCAGTCTGCAGGTCAGAGGTGGGATTCAGCTGCTTCTGGCAAAACCAGAAGTGTCCTTTAACTTGTCCAGAGATGTTTGTGGTTGCTGAAAGACTTACAGTGGGCACATGCTTTCCTGCAGCTGCCTTTTGGCTTTCCAGCTGAAGAAACCAGAGGGCTGCTGGGTGGCCCACCAGTGCCAGGGCTGCATGCCTCTTCCATGAGCCACCTCTGCCCCACGAGAGGGCTGTGCCTGCTGGAGCTCCTTTTCCTCTGGCCAGGGCTGAGCTGCACTGAGGGCTTTCTTTGCAAAGTTGCATGCAGATCCCTGGTGGGACTAAGAGCCTTGATCTTAGTTATTCTGTCTCTTATCTCCTCTTAGATGTAGGAAAAGCCTGGGTGTTTTAAGAGTAAGGCTCTGATACAGTGCTATGGTCTCATGCATTCACATTTGTTTAGCTTTTCCCCTCATTCTCTTGTGTTAGAAATGTGATTTCCTTCTAGTTCATTGGCATAACATTATCCTTTCATTTCTCTGGAAGTGACGTGTTGTCTTTAATAACACAGATCTGTATTTAATATCCCAAGTAGTCCTTTTCTGACTCTCATGTTTGTACAGATCTAGGGCTAAAAGAAAAGAGGCTTTTGAAAGGGACTTTCCGAAAAGTGGCTTGTTTTCTCCTGCTTACATTATTGTGGTCTTTTTGTAAGAAATCAAACTGTTGAAGCAATTATGTATCCCTCATAGGTATGAAGAAATTGCAGCTCACTTGTGGCCTGGATCCAGTTCTCCCTCTGCTGAACATGGTTAGAGCCAGACCAGACCTTTTGAGTTTTACCTTTTCATTCTGGTGTTACAAGCCTAATATACTATTCATGAAAATTAAGCTGTGTTCATTCCATCTCCTGGTCTGCTTTAAGACAGACATACAGTCCTGTCTATCTTGTTTGCTAATGAACTCTATGGATTAAATCCAAAGTCAGGCAGAAGTTTAAGCACTGTCACTGCTCCACGCAAGCAACTTGCCCTGACATCATTGTCCAGATGTGATCTCCAGGCTTCCCACATCGGGGCGGCTGTGGAAGTGAATGTCTGCCTGGGAGATGTCACTGACCTGTGCTCTGGGAGAACTGGTGCCTGTGGCTTCCCTCAGGGTGGTCTCATTTTATGAATGAAGGCAGTCCTCACTGGTGCCAGCAATCTGCTATTGTAGCCACGAGGGTGGAGACAGGAGTGGGAGCGTGTCCAGTCCCAGCACAGCCATGCTGCTCCTGTGCTGTGGGGGGCCTGGGCTCAGGGCACCCTGGAGAGAGCAAGTGAAGAAGTATGTTGTGATGTGGAGGCTTACAAAGTGTTCCTTCTCGCCTCACAGGCTCTCTCCTGCCTGTTTTGGTAGGAATTTGTTTTTGATCCTCAGCATGAAACTTCTTTTGGTTCAGTTCTGGTTTTCACTCGTGACTCTATTCAGTGAACACACCTTGGAGACAAGGAGCTCATTTTTTTCCTGTATCCACAAAACCTTTTGGTAACTGCTAACCCTTTACACCTGTACATGTATAGTCAAAAAGGGATCTTAATGTGGTTTTGTCTAGACTTGTGATGGAGGGAGGGAGAGAAAGCAATTCCTGGGGCATGGATACATGACTTTTTGGAAGTAGAAAATACAACCAGAAAAGGTTATATCCCTAACAGAGCTGGCAGAAGGCGTCTTACGGGTGTTCTTAATCCACCTCAGTGCAAAGCCAGCCAGGTTAGCTCAAACCACCTTTGTTTTTGATTTAAATTAGCTGAGTCTGCACTAGTGCAGTGAATGTTCTCTCTGTCCCTCCTGCCAGATGTATGGTGGGGGACTACCAGCCAGCTGCTGGTCCTCAGCCAGCTTCTGCTGTAGCCACATCCAGGAGAGACTGTGTCCCCCCCAGGCTTTGCTTAAATGAGAGCTGAGCCTTTGTCCAGTATCAACCACGTTTGTCAGAGACAACTTAACATGCACCCCTTATACTCATGTTTGTGCTGTCCTAAATCACCTCAGTGTGTAGCTCTGAGCTCTGCTCCCATTAGCAGTTCTTCCTCGGAGATGTCACAGGTCTCTCCCTGCTGCTGTGCAGTTGGACACTTCATGAGTGGGACCGGCTGAACTCCTTCCTGCAGGTGGCTGTGGTTCAGAGTGAACACTTATTTTGCCCATGGAAGGACAGACTTGTTCTTTTACCTGGGGATTTGTGAACCATCTGGGATGATACTGGATATTCCTGTGTGGACAGAGGTTGAGAGGATGCCTTGAGATCTGAATTCTCATTTAAATTGAAAGGCAGTTTGATGTCTGTGTTTCTGTGGCAATCCCATTTGAAGTGTTTTATAGAAACAGCTTCTAGAACTTTTGCCTTTCTGTCCTGTGCGCTGGGCTTTGGAGGCCAGGTTACCTGTAAAAGAAGATGGAAGCTGGGAGAGTGGTGGTTTGCTGGCTTTGTGAATCTTTAGGTGGGGGAGAGGGGCAGAGCATCTAACATTCTGAAGTGTTGTGTAGCCTGAAACCTATTCACAGGAGAATGCTACTTTAAATATATGTCTGGAGTGGGAAAAAAAAAAACCCACTTCTGCAAATGATGTTTTTTTAATATATTTTTTTTAAAGAATTAAACCTAACTGTTTAGAAATGATGAATTCTTGTAACCTGTGAGTGCTGTAAAGTCTCGTCTATTCACAGTAGTATTTCAAATGATTTAAAGTTGTTTGCTCAAGGTTTGCTTTTACTATGCCAGGAAATGTCATGGATTTATTCCAGCTGTCTTCCACAAATGTCTTACTTGTGATGGATTTTTGCATGGGAACAGGCTGCCAGGGTTTAGTTTTGATACCAAAGCCCCATTTTGTTTTGTTTATAATATCATTTTGCTTTGCAGAATGTCTTGCTGGCTTTTCATGGAGTTGTCAGATGTGCTAGCAGCTCCCCTGGGCAGAGTTACTGGATCTCCTTTGCACCTTCTGAACCCCCTTGAGAAGGGGTCAAGGGGGCATATCTGCAGATATCCCACCTCTCTGCCCAGCACAAGACCTTCCCCTCACATTGGCTGTGCCTCGTCACTGCTTCCCAGTGCTGCCTCTTGGCTGAGGGTAGCAGTCCTCCTGCTACGTTGTTCACAGCAGCACTTCCTAACTTGCTTTAGGCCAAATCAAGTGGATTATTTTAAGGCAGTAATTAGACTACTGAAGATAATCCTGCTGGCTTTTGGGTTTGTCTTTTCCAATGCGGAAGTGAACGAGGGAGGACCATGAGAGGCTGCTCGACCAGCCACATCTGAAGGGAGCTGGGCTGTTCGTGTAAGGGCAGGCAGGTGGCGGTCTCTTCACCAGCACTGCTGCAGCTGAGGGTGGGGATGGATAGTCGCCATGGATCACTAGCAGCCTAATGAAGTCGTTATGGAAGGAGAACGTCTTTCTTCCTGGACTGCTGAGGCTTGCCCAGTGGCTCTACCACCTCTGATGAGACTTAGTTTTTACTTATTAAATTCTCATAAGCAGTACACTTATATTTGGTAGCATGTCATGTTCTCCTTTCCAACCTAATCTGCCTCATGCATGGAGCTCTGTCATATATAGGATCAGTATCACATACTGCCTGATGATCTTGAGGGACTGGGTATGATTAGTGCATAAAACTTGGATGACCACTTGGAAAGAATATAAACTGATACTGTGCAGATCAGATTTACCTGGGGGATTACTCCTCAGTTCTGAACTGGTAAATAGGGTAAATGGATCTGCTCAGTAAGAGGAACTGCTCTGAAACATTAGTTTGCCTTTAGAGCAAAACCAAACAGACAATCAGCTTTCTGACATGCACTTTAGTTCCTGGCATGGCTGCTTGCATATCCAGAAGGATACGTTCTGTGGAAAGCATTTGTAATCGTCTGTGGGCTTTTCTAAGCTGCAGACATCAGTGGCAGGAGTGCATGATAGGCAATGTCTGTATATAAAAATGAAGATTTCTGCATTCTTCTCAAAGTGTTGCCATAGTTCACTATACCTGGGGTGCTGAAAGTGTCTGAATATTAAGGATGTGTAAAAGAGCAAGAATATGCAATAATGTCTCTTCAGTCTGGGCAAACAGGTTAATTTGAGGGCACCACTGTTATTCTTGCGTTGAAATAGAATTAACTTAGATGCTCATAATCAAAAAGGAAACTCACCTGTATGTATTTACGTTTACTATAATCTCTCCTGTCAAGTGAAAAATAACAGCACTTTGATGTAGACTAGACAGTTGCATGTATTTAATTCTGATTCTTGGTTACATGTCTCAGTTTGTGGTTGCTTGGCTTTGAGGCTGTGTCTAGCACTGTGTTGCATGTTTGGGCACTGTGGTACTCTTAACACACAGCTCAGGTTCCACATGCTGCCATGATTGTGGTCTGGTTTTGCACTGGGAAAACCCACTAAAAGAGGCAGGGAAGCGTTTGGGCAAGCATATGTGTGTATTTCAAACAAAATAGTCTCCACTGGGTTTAAAAGGAAATGTTTCCATTGCTTTTTAAGCCTGCTTTTCTAAAACTCCTTTAAAGAGCCAAAGTAACATCTGCCATCAGGAACACCCTTCACTTCGGGACCTTCCCTGGAGTGCCCAGCATATGGCATTCCTGTAAGTCCCAAGGATGGGCATAGAGCGAGGGGTTTGTAGCAGGACTGGGCAGAAGCAGAGCCCAGGGTTTGGGTAACGATGCTCTGAACAGCTCCGAGCTGCTTTTCAGTGCATTCTTTCCTGATGGGTAAATGAAGGAAAACAAAAATTCATTAATTCATTAAAATAAAACAAACTTAAAGAAAACTGCTTTCTGCAAATCACATCCTGTTTTCATCCACATTCAATTATCATGGACTTGAAGCTGCAGAGTGAGTGTCATCCATCTGACCCACCTCCCCTCCCCTCCTATTGACACTGATATTAGAACTATGGGAAAACCTAGACTGCTGGCAAAAGGGGTGGAAAATCAAATGTTTAATGTTTTGCTTGAACATTTTGTGGTTTCTCCTGAAATTCTTTGTCTGAAACAAAGGATGTTCTTTGTTCTTCTTTTGGAGAGTGGTTTTTAGTTGAAAAAAATACGCAGTGTCATTGTGGATTGCAGAAGTTCTCTACAAAATCCTCTTTTTCTCAACCTGGAAAGAAGGACAGTTACAAACTGCAAAGACTTGTCTGTTCTGATGGTGAAAAAGGGTTTGTTGGCAGATTCTTGCCAATACACTCAGAATCAAAACGTTAGTGATCTGGAAAAATCTTGAAATAGAGTAATTTCACATGACCCCCTCTTGGAAGCGTTGGAGTTTTGCATTCTTTGTTCCAGCACAGTTCCCACTGAAGAAATACTTCAAAAACAAGATTATGGATTCTTTTAAAAGAGTCATTCTTTGCTGGGTGGGTACAGCACTAAGTTGTGTTTATGTATCTTAATCTTACCCTGATTTGTAAGATCAAACCCAAGCATTCATGGGTTTTGTCAGCAGTAGATATGAACGGAGCAGTCGCTGCCCTGCTGAACGCACAGGCTCAAGCTCTCCCAGCTGGGTGTTGGGCTGCTGTAGCCATGTGCTGCCCTTGTTCCCAGCATCCCAGCCAGAGGTGCCAGTCCCCTGGCTCTCCTCACTGCTCAGAGGCCTGAGGAGTAGTGATGGGCACAGGGGTTTGGCTGAAGGCACTCGTTGGTTCCCTTTGCAGCTGGGAAAGGGAGGGGTTTTGCAGCCCGGGGGTGCAGGAAGAAAAAGGAAAAGCCCTGGGAGTAAGCAGGGAGGGTGGTGGTGGTGCACCCAGACTTGGAATACTTAGTGGCCAGTAAAGGGCACCTGAGCCCAAGGGACTGTCTGAAGCAGGAAAAATTGGTGACTTTGTGATGTTGGTGAAAGGACCTTCTAGTCGTGTACCTTCTGCTGCGTCAGCCAGACTGGCTCTTGCTATGATGCTAGCTTGTGCTGTTAAGTAGCTGCTGGTTGTCACAAAAGTGTTCCTTTGTCATTTCAGAATTACTGAGACACAGAATTGGCTGTTCATTAACTGCCTTAGAGGAAAATAAGATCTGATTAATCATTTCAGCAAATTATAGCCTGTTCTACAGGGGGGTAATGAAAGCAAGCAGTGAAGAGCTGCTCCCTGCAGCTAGCTGTGACCCGCCCTCGCTGTGCAGCCTCATCGCCTAGCCCAGACCTGCAGGGCTTGAGGTGCACTAGCATCACTGTCAGGAGCCAGGATGGGGAGTGTGGAGTCCCCTTGAATGGTGTGAGGACCACAGAGCAGTGCCCAGGACACAGTGGAGATGATGCTTGTGCCTGAAAGAGGTACAAATTGTGGGGAGAAACACAGCCAACCAGCAAGAGAGATGTCTGTTGGCCGCAATTCCTAACCTTTGAGATCACTTCACTTCCTTTTTGTTACTTTTTTCTAAGCAGTTGCTGATCAAGTTCATGTTTCCAAGCTGAGATCTTGAATTCATCATTGAAGAATGCATGTTTTTCTCTGACATAGTTTACAGAGTACATTATGTCAGGTTTTACATGCTATTTTCAAACATAGCTGGTCTTAGTAAATTATGCAACAGAGAAGCTACAACTAGCACCTTTGCATTAAAGTAAAGGCTAAAGTCTGAAGAAAGGAAACCTCTGTAGATGCATGATGCAATTATTAGAAATCCCACACAAGTGTTTGCAGGTGTTACTCACAAGGCCAAGAATGTAAAAAGCAGGTTCCATACGTGAAGTTGCTTTGCTTTCTTCTGGCCAAGAGTTAAAATTCCCCCCCCCACAGCTTTTTTTTTTTTTCTGCCATCTTTGTGCCTTACATACTTGCTTTTCCAATAACTTTGCTCCCCTTTAATCTCATTTAAGGGCCCTTTCTCAGCTGTTTCACAGCAGCTCCAGCTGCTCCCCACATCTGTATGGGGCTGGCAGAATAGTAGAAACCTCCCCTTTCTTTGTTAAGTGGGATCCTTCAGCCTCCCTGTGTAACTTGATTTAGCAGTGTTTGAGACATTGACCATGTTGATGTTGGGATTTAATGGAATTGGCTTTCAAGAAAATAAGGGGATAACAGTTTGCACTTTACAGTTTTCAAGACCTAAACATCAAGGAAAAGCTCACACCAGACTGGTGCTAGTTGTCAGTCACCTGGGTTTGGTGCACAACACTTAGGACCTGGTGATGTGGTTGGGGCTGGATGAGCAGGAGTGACAGCAATTGAGGGCTCCTCTACCTTTCTTCTCCATGCCTTTTCTGTGTGTTTCACAACTGGTTTAACTCTTCCCTGTGCAGAACTGGGGAAGAAGTTCTGTTCTATTCTGTGATTCTAAGAGGCTGTCATGGTTTAAGCTCAGCTGTCAACCTAGAACCAGTTTTGTTCCCAGGCTGAAGTTCACAAATGCAGCACTGCACCAGCTACTAAGAAAGAAAAACAACTGCTATTGCTGAACCCAGGACAGAGGCATTTCCTTCTTTGTAGTGCAGTCTTCTCATCATTAACCACGATGATGATTGCAAGTACAAACCAGAAGTAGATCAATAAGAACAGAAAGTTGAGAGGCACCTTTTCACTTTTTTTTTTTTTTTTTCGGAGAAAGGTTTGTTTTGTTGGCAGAAACAGATTGTTTCTCAGGTAGCTGATAGCAGCACTGGAGAGAAGTGGATGTGAGTTTTGCAGCTCGACCCATGTAACATCTTCATTGCCAAAGATCCTGAACCAGCTCCCCAGGCTTTGCTGGGTCTTGAGGCATCTCACTCGGCCTCACCAGAGCTATCTTAGTGGAGGCCCTTGGGATCAGCCACAGGGGTGGTGGTGGCCCCAGCACGGGAGTGGTGGCCCTGAGCAAGGAGGGCTGGCCCAATTCAGTGTGTGGGCTATGGTCCCCTCTGCGCTAGGTGCCGGGGAAGAGGAGGCAAATGCCTCCTTGGCCCAATGACCCCTATCCCAGAGTTTGATAGGTGGGAACAAGCTGCTTAAGGGCCCCATTCGAGTGGAGCAGGCAGTCCCAGTGCTGCCTTGGCCCTACCTGGGTCAGGCGGCCATAGGGAGGGCTTTGAAATGTGAAGCAGCTTCTCTAGGCACTGGGGAGGGGGGTAAAAAGAGAATTAACCATATCATAGGCACATGGTACTTCCCTGCTCAGATTACACTACAAAATCTGGGCAGTTCCTAAGATAGAGCTGGAAAAGGGGATTTGGGAGTGAGAGCAGCACTTGGAGCAGAGCGCAGCTGAAATGGCTGGGAACAAAAGGTGATAGGAAAACTCCCTGCATCCGCATTGCTGCGCATCCACAGGTCAGCAGAAACCCTTCCTAACTGGCCGTTTGTTGCAAATTTACTGGGAGAAGTGTAAAAGAACTTTGTTTGAGTGCTGGCTTTGCTGTGTGCCTGTGTTCTGCTAGCTGCAAAGATTCTATCTGGCTGTGTGTTTCTGCTTCTGTACTTTGTTTTCCAGATTTCCTTTCTAACTATTCATCTAAAGCTCTTGCTAAGTTTCTTCTGTTTGATAAAGTTTAGAGACTCAAGTAGATCTGTACGGGTTGGCTTTGTTAGTGCTGCTAAAGCTGTGTCTGCTTCTGGACAAAGCTTTTTGCAGTCAGGGTTTTTTTCTCTTCTGCAAGCCACTCCATAAGCAACACGTGTTTGTGCCATTAGTTAGATCTTCACGGGCTTTTTTCTTCCTCTTCTCCTCAGAAGCGCTTCTTACAAAAACAATTATTTTTAACGCTGCTTCTGGCCTTTTGAGTGGGAATTTGGGGCATTTTACCTCACATACTGCAGCGAAAGTAAGGTTTGTTTTTGTTAATGGAAGTCAAGAAGTAGCAATGATTCACTGTGACAGGCTGAATGTGAGCCATATGAGCTGCGCTGCACAAGCATAAAGGATGATTGTGCTGCAGAATATCTCCAAGTGATTTAGATTTTGACACGCTTACCACTTCTCAAGTTGCATTTCCCCCTTCCCTCCGCTCCTGCCCTTCCCCCACCAGCCAGGATCTGATGTGATGGAAAAATATATGCATTGTCCCTGGGAACAGTAATGGTTGTGCTGAAAGTGCTTTGCTTCTGCAAATCTCACTGTAGCAATGAGCGAGCCTCACCAAGAGATGATAATAACTCTGTGCTTACACACGTAGTGTTAAATAAGGACTTGTGTGCTTAACTAGCTCAATTCTTAGATGCGAATTCTCGCAACTGAGTGCGTGAGTGTCACCTGCTTCTGTGTCTCGGTGGTGAATAGCCCCCATACACAGCGGTGCTGTGGTTGCAGAGGTGCGGGCGCTTGCCTCAGCTCCTGGGTGTGGGACAGGGGCTGCACTCAGGCAGGACCGCATGTCCCTAGGCAGCCCGGAGCCCCGGGCACGGTGCCACTGAGCCCCACTCTTGGGTGGAGGGTTTCGCAGTGCCATTTTGTTCCAATTAAACACTATTGAGCTCTTCTGTGCCTGGTTTATTCTTTTTGTTGTAAACTTTCTTTTTTTACATCTGTGGTTTCTCTGTATGAATGGCAAATGAAGGCTGTTAGAATGTTGACTCCAGTGATACATACTCATAGCAGGATTTTATGTCCAGCCTTTTTAGTCATTAAACATCTGCATGTCTTAGCACTTGGATGTAGAAAGCAATAGCAAATGGCAGTTCATTTCTGGCTGAGGTTTCTTCCCAATAAGTGAAAGGCAGGGTGGGGAGCTCTGTTTGTGTGTGATATATTAGTGTAGCATTATTAAATAAGATGTATTTTAATGGCTCTTGAAGATTGGATTCTGCTCTCTTAGGAAGTGTATCGTGCAGATACAACAGACACATACCAGGGTAAATGAGAGCAGAATTTGGTTTCTCAGTGAGTCTGTTCTAACACACTGGCCCAGTCCAAGCCTTCTCCTGAAGTTATTAGAAAGGACCCTGCTGACACTGAGGGAAGTGGGGATAAAGCCAGGCATTAAGATGGTCTAGATTGCCACATGCCTTTGCTGTCTAATATTGAATGTGAGGTTTTTAAAGCAGCAAACCAAAAATAATACACTGGATACTATTTTTAAGGCAAAACCCCAGCAAAATGTCTGTCATCAGGTTCCAAACGATTCCTTCCTTCACTTTAACAATGAGCTATCCATTATATGGTCTTAATTTATGGAATGTTAAACAGTTTCTGGCATTACTGTGCCCCTGCAGGAAGAACAGATGGTACTTTTGAATGAGTTTTGCAATGGGATAAAATGTTCCAGGTCTTCAATAGATCATATCCATCTGTAAGAAAGGAATAGCATTTGTGTAAAATAAACAGGGTAGAGTCAAACTTGAAATTCTCTACTGAAGGAAAACCAGTGCCTGTAGGCTAAGGTGGGAGTGTGCATTGGAAGGTAATGTGGAAAGCTATAGCTTACCTTTATTTAAATGAACACTTACTTTGGTTAAACATTCCCAACAGACAATCTTCTATACTAGGGCTTGGAAGGCAGTGCTCAGTATATAGCCTGATCAATATGTACTGACAGTAGTCTGTGTGTAACAGAAGTATGTTCCATTTACAGATAGATTGGCTATGGCTTCATCATGTCTCTATGCAATAAAGTTGGGTCTTGCTGGATTTATAGAGCTTTGGCTCTCTGAGAATAGTGTGGAAGCCATGAACACCCAGTTCCTGACAGTCCTTCTCATGTCAATATATAATATAGCCAACCCTGCAGAACTGAGTTGAACATCTCCATCGTGATGCATATCTTGCACCCTCCATGAAAGTTAAGGTCAAACAGAGGATTGGCAGCATTGTGAGAAGTTGCTCCACTTTCCTGCTCCATCCTTGTAAATGACCAGGAATTGTTAGGATGATGGAATCCATGCTTTTCAGAGCTCTTCTGAGATCCTTCCAGTTGGCCTCTTGGGAAATGATTGCTTTCTCTTCACTGGCCTCTGCACTTTTGAGGTCAGTGTTTGCTGAAGGAACATCCCCTTCAATTTATCTGCCTGTCTTACAATTCTATACATTTTTTTTTCATATTCTCTGTAGAGTTTTCCTTTACAAATTGAAAAATCACAGGCTCTTCAGCTTTATCTACCTGAAAATTAGGTGATTAATCATGTAAGGTCCCTCTATGGTGCATGAAAACAAGCTCATGCCTAGGGGGGCAAAACCAGACTATCAGTGATATTATTCGGGGGCATAAACAGAGTATCAGTGATATTAGTTACCTTCTGAAGTTTTACCCACCTTTCCACTGACTGTATAGGAAGCTTCAGCAGTGAAGTAACTTCTAGAAAACTGAAGTTAAACTGAACATGTGATCTTTGCAGAATCTGCTTCATGGGCCCCTTCCTTTGTTCTATTCTTGTTCTTTGTACTTTGAATACCCAAGGTCACTGTATCGGCAACCTGCTTTTAGAAATGATTCTGCAAAGTTGTAGTACCTTTATAGTGTTGCAAATGCAGTTAAACTGTTCCCTCTCCCAGCCTCCAGAATGAGGCAGCTGGTGGGAAGGCCTGGCTGGGCTGCCAGAGTGTGTGTACATCACTGTGGGGTGAGGCAAGGTTGTGCCTCAGGAAGCCTCTCTGCAGGTGCCCTTTCTGCTCGGTGGAGCCTGTGCTCGTGGAAGCACAAGGGAGGAATTTGAGAGGAGCTGGGAAGCTGGAATGCCTCTCATTGAGCTTGCTTTACTTTCCATCGTGTTTGGGTTTATTGGGGTCTGGGGGTTGCTTTTTAAGTACCAAGTGTTATGTCATTTTGGGGAGATGGTACTTTATCTTTTCCAGATTAGTAGTTTGGTCATCTTAATTTTTCTTGTCAGTCATGTGCTGGACTGTGCATAAGCAGTATGGAAGGGAGGAGTATGAGCTCTTTCTTCTGTTGTATTAATGATTTCTTTTCCCTTGTGTAAGTCATCTTTACAGTTGTAATTACGATTTCTTCAGATGGAAAATGAACCAGCTTCCTCCCTTTCCAGGGAAAGATTGACCAGAACATACATACATATATACATCAATGCACCGAGACTAAACAAATTGTGTTCGCTAGTCAATACCACCTTAGTGGAGTATTGTTCATTGCAATGAAAATCAGATGCCATTTATTGTTTGGTTAATGTGTTCTACAAAAACAAGATGTTGTGAATGGAAATATTCTTGTTTAAATTCTATGCACTTCTATAAACTAACATAAAAACATTCAATCAGCAAGTTATATTAGTGTGACTACCTGCAGCTACATATTTGGTGCAAAAATAGTGCTCTCATCAGTTGATTGCACTGGGTTCTCTCTCCAGCATTGACAGAATACCCGGGTGTAGTCTGACATGAAAAGCAATATTTACACCAGCGTGTTCATTTCCCCAAATACTCTACCAGAACACAGGGCTAGCTTACTGTTCAGTGTGAAAGGAGCTGCCTTTTCCTCACAAAGGTTGGAGAAGTCTGGTTGATTTCTCCAGTGACAACACCTATTACGTTCTGGGCAGCAGTTAAATTTGCAAGTTGTTAGATACTGTAAGCCCATAGTATCTTCCCCATCAGAATAAAGCCCAATTCTGCAGTGTCAGTGTGCCTGGATTGCTGAGATTTCTCATGTAGGTGTTCTGCCTTTAGTTGAAGGTTTCCATGGGTTTACTTGTATCTGTTGACGATCAGTAACTTAAAATATTCAGGAGTATGGGTTGCCTATTTACACAGCAGATCATGTTAGCTTCCTGTGGTAACAGAAAATGTATAACTTACAAAGTAAGCCAGATTTGCTCTTCCAATAATTGTTCTGGTTTGTAGGGTAAATATGGTGCAGAACCACAAACCATTAGAGCACAAGAACTAAATTTGTATATCTGAGGGCAGAAGTTGGCTGAATGCTTTTAAACACACAGCAAACTGTGTTGGTGATCTCTGAGTATGTCAGCTTGAGATTCTCTACAGTATACAGGAAAAAAACAGTGCTCCTATCTCCAGGAAATCATCCTCCCCATTAAGGTTACAACTTGGACAATTTGGACCCAGTCCAAAGCTACTGAGATCAATGGAAAGAGTTAGGATCTGGACTTCCACATGTGCAGCAGACAAATGGATTGTGTACCTCCCTTGGAGAGCAAAAACATGCCAGGGGAGTACAAGAAATGTGTTTATTTACAAGTTTCTGTATCTGTTTATGTTGGAACCTTTCAGCAAGAATTAATACTAGATAGTTTGCTTTTATGAGTTTCAAAGTACCAGTCAGAGCTTCCATTTTATAACAGCCTCTAAAGAGCTTTAAATCTATCTCAGGTTGTTTATAAATACATTTACTGCCCAGAAGAGAACAGGTCTTATCACTGCAGAAACAAAGCAGGCTTTCTCCAGCAATGATCTTAAAAGTCTTTTCCAATCTAGTTGATTCTGTGATTTCATGTTGCCGCCTCTGAAACACTTCTCTAGATTTTACTCTTCAGTAAAGGAAGGAGCATTACTGGCCTTGACATCTCTTGAAGGACAACTAGGGCTCAAAGTACCATCCGTCCACATCCTCTCCAACAGAGAACTGACCCTGTCTGTTCTAGACATCTTCCTGGTCAGCATCATGTTTAGTTTATACAATTGTGTGCCACAGCAGATACAATAAAAGATCCCAGGCAGTGTGTGTGTGGGTACATGGGATCCCAACCTGCTTGTCCCAGCACCTCAAGGGCTCGCTGGTTGCTGAGGAGCAAAACCTTCCTCAGCCTCGTGCCCAGCCACTGGAGTGCCAGGTAGTTTGCTTTCCAGACACAGGAGCTCTCAGCTTCTCTTACACAACTCTTTACAATCTCTGAGGATCAGTGAAGAATAACCACAGGGTGGAAGATGGGAGGTATTGCAAGTGTAGCTTGTTAGTAACATCTGGCATTATTGTTGTCTCTGAATGATAGGCTCTCAGATGGAATAGCAGAGCAGCAGCTTTCTGCATTTTGGTATCCAACACGCTGAATTAATTCCATTATCTTTTATGGAGAGTTGGTGCAGGACCAGTTTTGATTGATGGATTGCATCTGCGGCTGCTGACTCATTATCAGTGTGGTAGATGTAGCTTTGTTTACAGGGATTTGCTTTCATTCATCAGGAAAAATTGCAGGTTGCTTTCCAGCAAGTTTTTTTGGTATTTTTTGCATTGCAACTTTTCAAAGTGCTCAACAAATGGCAGGCTTTGATTTCCATTTGCTTAATGCCTGTGGTAATTAACATTTCTGGGAGAACATTGTAACCAAATGGACTAGTTTTTTCTCCATTAAAATAATGTATTTTTTGCTTTTGCTAAAGAATTTAATTGGTATCTAGAATAACCCTGATATGAGAGCTCTTTCCTCACCATACGAGAGGAGACTGTTCCTGAGGAATGACACTGCTGCTTTTTCTGGGCTTCGTTAATTTATAATTGGCAGTATGCCTCATGGTACATGCCATCCACTTCTACAGACACTCTTCTGTCTGCAGCCCACTGTCTGCTGGTGGGGTGGAGAGAGGGCATGGATGGGAGTATTGAAATAAATACTGGTTCCTTGTCTTCCCACTAAAGAGCGTCTGGGCAGGTACTCCATCAGATTAACTAGCTGAACATCTTTCAGGGCAGTATTACACGGCTGGATCTTTCCCCCAGCCTGTCTTCATGGAGTTGATTTTGTAACTTTTATCTCCTTTGTAGCTTGTAGAAAACCATAGGATCGGGGAATCAAGAAATGAGGCTGAGGAGCAGGAAAGCAAAGGAGTATTCAGTGATACTAGTTTCTGTAGGGCTGTGCATTTCGTCCTGTATCCATGTTTCTTGTGTGAATGTTCAGGCAGTGGAGCTCTTGTTCAACCTGTCCTGCAGTGAAGCTTCCAGGTCTTGGTTCATTACAGGCAGAAGTAGTGGTCAAGACAGTTGTTCCTTCTTACACTTATTCCTGCTCCTTCCTTCTAACAGGAAGACTGTGCAGATCAGAGCACAGCAAACTCTCAGGATCACTGTCAAGAGCAGAACTAACAAATGTGAGGATGATTCTAGCAGTACTCATGTGCTCAGGGCTATACAGGGGGCTGACAATGCTGTAAATGAAAACACACACTGTAATGAAGAAGATGCCATCCTTGTGACCCAAGACAGAGAGGTTTCCTTCAAGTGTAAGGTGGAGGTGAGGATGACAGCAATGATGCTTCCAAAACCTGAAAAGTTTACATTTGAGCTAGCAGTTTATAAGAAGCTAAGGAGTCTTCCTTCTCCAGTGGCATCCCTGTGCCCCCAGCCTTCATCCAGAAGAAGAGGGCAGAGAATGCCCTCTGTGCATGGAGCAGAGGCAGTGATGGCCTGGTGTGCTGTGTGTCAGTGTTACTTGTGAAGAGGTATAGCACAGGCAGGACGGTGAGTATGCAGCTCACCACTGTCACGCAGGGCTCAGCTAGGTGTGTTCTGCAGCTGTGACAGCCCTACATGTATTTTCCCAGGTGTGGAGCAGAGCACGGCTAATGAAAGGAGCTGGTTTGTTGCTACAGTTGGTTGCTTGGAGCACGTTTGCTCTCTTGAGGGACAGATACAGATCCTGTTGAGTCACAGAGAAAAGGGTTTGATTCTGGGGCCGTCTGGGGATTTTGCTATATTGTGAAAAATTGTTCTGCCTTTTGAGGAGAAGATATCAAGATTCATAGTCTACTCTTAGGGAAATCTTAATTGTAGGCAGCAACTCTGTGTTGTGGATCACAAGAGATACATTGATCAAGTGCTGCACGGAAGCCCTGGAGAAACTGTGAACCAAATTAGTGAGAGACTATAGAGTGCTCACTGTATAATAGGTGGTGTTTTCACCTCATCAGCAGATAGAATTTCACTATTAATCATGACAATAACAAGGCAAGGACATGTTCACTAAAGAATTATTTACTACAGGCTGCCCGTATTGGCGTTTTGTTTTGGCTCTCATTTGGAATTAACTGGAAGGATAAAGCAAACCCCTCAAGTTGCTCTGGAGAGTCTCAAAACGCAGTCTTCAGTTGTGAGTTGAAGCTGAGCCACTGCTCCTCAGTGAGTAGTTTTGCCTCACAGGTAGGCTGGGGAAAGCTGCTGCGG
This sequence comes from Neopsephotus bourkii, assembly GCF_033783945.1. NCBI lineage: Eukaryota > Metazoa > Chordata > Aves > Psittaciformes > Psittacidae > Neopsephotus > Neopsephotus bourkii. The sequence continues at coordinate 1,404,285 of NW_026901417.1, read as the reverse complement.
TTCCCCTCAGCCTTTTCTCAATGCAAAATGTTGTTCATCATGTCCAGTCTGGCACGTGGCAGTGCACAGGGCAGGAAAGGCCATTTGCAAAGCTGTCAGCAAACAGTGGCCTTTAATTTGCCTAATTTGTATTTCAGGTGGGGTGGGAATTTCCATTTTCAGCTGTTCCAAAAGGGCTGCCTGAAATAGGCAGGTAGTGCCCAGATGTACTTCTCTGTAGTGCCAGGTGCTCCAATGTGTTTTCCAACAAAAGGAGATCATCTGTATTGGCCACTGCTTAGGGCAGTGGGGCTGAGAGCGCTGGCAGGACTCATGTATAGTGTAAGACTGGATTAAGAAAACAAACACAAAGCTTAAATCTGTTGCTTACAGAAAATTCCAAGAGGCATCATAGTCATGTCACTGAGGAAAGAAGTGAGGAGAGGGAATTGCAGAGAGTGGAAAGGGGATGCTCAGGTTTTGCATGGCACTGTCCTTGAGGTTGCAGGTGGTTTTCTCCTTGGAAGAGTGAGCAGCAGCCCTGCAGAAATGTGAGCTCTGTAAAATGCTGGATGAGGCAGAGAACTGGAGTATCCTGCAGGAAGATAGGGAAAGAAAGGAGAAGAGAGAGAAATGTAATCCAGGACCTTGAAAGGATACTTTTTGAGGAGCTAGTTATGAGTCTGTACAGGGTTATGCTCTGCTTGAGTTACAGTTTCTCACCAAGAGGTATCTACGTGCTGGGGAGCACTGTGGAAATGGATTTGGCCCTGAGTGGGAAGTGAGGAGTGCAGCTCTTCAAGTAAATGGGAAAAAATCCTTCCCTTCACTCATCACAGCAACCACCAGTGTTCCCATTGACAGTGTTCACCTGAGCTGGGGCTGGCACTGGAACTGTGCTGCCACATCTCCTGGGGCTGTGTCCAGACATGGATGACAGCTTGAGGTGCTGAGCAGCACGCTGAGGGACATGCTCTGCCTGCTGACAGAGGTGCTCTCTGTGCAAATTGGTCCATAACTTGGGAGCTTTGACAAGTTTTTGTTGGCTGTGCCTTGGGAAATGTTTCTGAGTGGCTGTTGCTGTGCTTTTATCTTTGCCCAGATTCTTTTGGCTGTCGCGGAAATAGCTGGATTATTTAGTTGTGTTTTTGAGGTGCATATATAGTCACCTGAAACCTGGTGGTGTAAAAACCTGCGTGTATCAGTAACAAGTACACGTGTTTTCACTAGAGAGCAGAGCTGTGTGACCCTGGCCTAGCGGCAAGGCCATGCCGATTCTGCTGTGCATGGAAGCTGCACTTGCATTGTCCTGAGATAAACCAGATCTCTGTTGGTTTGTTGGAGGCTCTGTGCTTGACCTGTTTCAGCTGCTCCAGTCCCCCTGTCCACACACAGCTCCTCTGCTGAGCTCTCCATTACCAGGGGGTCAGAGCTGGGAGGGTGACCATGACCCAGCAGTGTGTGCTTGCAGCCCAGAGGCCAGTTCTCCCTCTCTGCTCTGGTGAGACTCCACCTGGGGTACTGCATCCAGCTCTGGAGACTTTCAGTACAGGAAGGACATGGATCTGTTGGAGAGGTTCCAGAGGAGGCCACAAAAATGATCAGAGAGATGGAGCACCTCTCCTGTCAGGAATAGCTGAGGGAGCTGGGGTGGTTCAGCTGAAGAAGACTCTGGGGAGACCTTACTGTGTCCTTTCAGTACTGAAAAGGGGCCTGTAAGAAAGATGGAGAGAGATTCTTTAGCAGGGCCTGTTGCAACAGGACAAGAGGTGATGGTTTTAAACTGAAAGAGAGGAGATTCAGGCTGGATGTGAGGAAAAAACTGATTACAATGATGATCTAAAAGACTGCCATAGGTCGCAACATTCATGATCAGGTTGGATGTGGTTCTGGGCAACCTGCTCTAGTTGAAGATATCCCTGCTCATTGAAGGGGGTTGGACTAGATGAGCTTTGAAAGTCCCATCCAACTCCCAACTATTCTGTGATTCTATGCCTAGCCCCATGTGGTTGGCATGGCAGTGTTGCTGTTCACTTTTGTTCCTCCATGTCTCTTTAGCTCCTCTGCAGTTGCCATACTCCTGCTTATCACTTGGACCTGCTGCAGTGGAGACTGCTAATGGCACAGGACACCCTTCAGTGAGCCAGCTACCTGCCCTGTTAGTTTGGGCTGGTCTGGGGTGGGAGGGAGCACTGACACAAGAGACCCAAGACATGATTCTCCCCTCGTTGACTCTGGAAAAAAGCTGCCTTCACACTCCAGGACTTCAGAAATAGCTTCACAAGCTGCACAGTCTGGAAGGATATATCCCAGAGCTGCCCTGTCACTAGCGCTATCACTTGGGTACTTCAGCTGAAATACCTTGGGTGATGTTTTTCCGTTACTGCACCATATCAGATTCCTATTTGGAGTGTTGGAAGTGTCCTGGAGAGTGTTGGGAGCGTCTCTTCCTGGGGTGCTGCTTCTGGGAAGGGAGGTCTTATCAGAGCTGCTTTTGGGAAGCTGTGTGAGTTTTGATCCTGTGCTACTTGCTCTGTGTTTGTCCCACTTTCGAGTTCCCTGAGTGATCCTCTGGACTTCCAAATGTCCATTTTTTTTAATCTTTTCCATGAAAAGGCAGTTAACTGTAACTGATGGTTTATTGAAAATAAAGCTGAGGAAAACCGCCTGCAAAAGCTATGACTGCTGAAAACATGCTGATTTTGCCAAGAGCTGGAGTGTTGACAACACTGAAGTGACTAAGCATCTTGTGCTTTCCATTTGATAGGCAAAAGCAGTTCATTGAGATTGGCTTTATGCTGGAGTTTATCCTACCCCTCTCCTTTTTCTCCCCACCCCTGGTGCCCAGACTGCAAAGGCTGGCTCCAGCCCGTCCAGATTCTGTTTGTCAGCAGGCAGACATGCCGGGCTGTGTGCGTTGGATGTTGTGTAAGAGCAGTGGAGGAAACCCTTCTGCACTGCTCATTGCTCTGTGTAGTGAGCAGCACTGCCGGTACCTCCGCTGGCGCAGCCATCCAGCTCTTCCAGCGCTCCATGAGATCACCAGGTTCCGGATTGGGAGGGTGTGAAAGGAAGAGCTAATCCACTGCCTGGCACAGGAGTGACCACGCTCAGGGTTTTTTTCTGCTTTTCATACAAGAAAATTCTCTCACAAGTTTCCATTTTTCTATTGCATTTAAAAGGGATTGTTTTTAAATGGATGTTTCCTTCCGTTCCCTCCCTCCTTCCTCCCTTAGTCTAAACTATGACCACAGCCATTCAGGAGCTGCTGGCAGCTCAGCAGACAGACTGCTGGCTGCAGAGGTGCTCAAATGCACAGGCTGGTGAAACACATTTGCCTGGCTGTTCAGTGTGGGTGTGCATGTGTGCTTCAGACTGCTGCTGGGCTTTTTGCAATGCCCTCACCAACATGATGGAGAAGAGATAAGATACCACAGAGCAGGGCTGTGTTTGGTGCCTGGCCATGGACTGCCTGAGCCTGGAGCCCAGGAGAACCATTTACAGCATCGCTGTGGCTGATGAGCCTACTTTGTGCACAGGTGGTGATTGCCACGAGTGCATTTGCTTTCCCACAGCTCAGAGCACAGCCAGGCTTGTTCTCTATATGCATGAACCTGCGTGTGGATTAATGGACAACCAAAGCGGCAAACCCCATGGTTGCACCCAGCAAGGAGCATACTCCCAGGACATGGCACAGGAGGGATTGCATGTGTCTGCCACCTTCTGCCCTCACATCAGGCTGGCATCTGGCCCTGCACATGGTTCAACAGGAGATGATGTGTATCAAACCAGCATTTCTATTTTACCATCCTTAAAAAGGGCAGTTTAGTGAGGAATTGAGAAGTGCAAGAATAACCGTTCTGTCTAAACCTGTTTGCAGGGGTCTGCAGCTGGTTAAATGGCAGGTACATCTGCACAGCTGGAGGTCAGTGGGTGCTCATGCAGGTGGTGTCCCCTGCAACAGGCTGAATTATTCTATTTATTGCTTTTTGCTTATAAATGGCTGCCTCGCTTTATGCAGTGAACATTTGAAAGAATGCTCTTGATCCTGCAGCATCTCTTCCACACATGCATACATTCTGCTGTTGTTCTGCTGTCTCTGAAGCAACCTTCACACAGAAAGATGGTGTTTGTGTGAGGTCTTTGAAGGAAAGTGCCTCCTGTCACCTCTACTTACCTAAAAGAAGCTTTTTGGTTCAGCAGTGAAATGAAACCATCTGGAAAAAGAATCTCCTATTAAAATACTCCTCTTAATTTAAAGAAGTTGCACATTTAAAATGTCTAGATCTTCTGTGGGAACATGCTGGTTTCATCAACATTTTCAAGCAATGCAGCTGAACTGGTTTAATCAAGTCAACATTCTTCCTTTTGACTTTGTTATGGCTTTGATTGAAGTAAATCACTCTTGAGTATATTGTTTTGCAAAAACATCAGAATTTATAACTTTCTGGCCCTAAATTGAATTGAAGTAAGCATTTTGAAATTCTGTTCTGTTCCCCTGCCAGGAGACAGGAATATGATGGTTTTCAGCAGTGTTAGTTACAATTTTGGTGGTTGCTGTTAGCCCTCAATGTTCTGTCACACAGATAATGGTTTCATCTGCAGTGTGAAGCATTCTCATTTCCTTTTCTATGAATATGAGTGCCCATATTTCATGTTCATATGGACTCTTATTTCTTCAAGCTGGTTTTCCATGAGGTGTCTGTGCTCTGCCTGTCCTAGGAATCATTGTTAATGAAGGAACTGAGGAAGAAGCAACTCCTTGGTGGTCTGACCCTCCTCTGTTTACTGCTGGTTTACCTCACAGGTTTACTTCTGTTGACTTTGAGGGACTTAATCCCCGTTCAGAGCACTGGTCCTCCTGTGCATGGGCACTCGTGCTTGCTCAGTACACACACTGTGCACAGGACCGGCAACAGCTAAATCGATAGTGGCCCAGTACGTCCCTGCTAATGCCAAAGGGGCTAATCCTCGAACCATAGGAGAGCAAGACATTACAGCACAGTGGGTTAGGGAGCTCCACCAAGGACATAAATTGAAGCCTTCTGGTTCATGAAGGACTTCATGGGCATGAGGACTGGAGTGACTCTTGGGTTATCTTGCTGTAGAGCTCTGTAAAGCTTTCAACAGAGACTTTGGAAAACCTGTATTTCAGATGTGCAGGGCTTAATTTGTAGTGACATCTCAACTGAGCAGTGAAAATCAGTGACATTGTTAACAGTGGGTGAAGGACAGAGCTGAGAGTAAGAAGACTGGATTCTCATTTAGGTGAATCTGTTGTCCTGGTTGTGTAAAAGGACATTAAGGAAAGCGTTAAAATGTTTAATGGAAACAAAGGATTGCAATAATATCTGTTGGTGTTAGACTCCCTTATCCTCCAGAGATAGTGGGGTTTTTACCCTCTTGGTGCAGACACCTCTATTTCACAGCTCCAGCTTTTGATGCCATTAGCAACTAATTAGCTGCTGCCTCCAGAGCATCATTTCAGCACTGGGAAGGGATAGATCCAGAGGCAATGGCACGTGAGCTGCATGGCTGGCACGAGCACACACACTCAGTTTGGAGGGATGTGCTTTCACAGTGGGGCTCACCAGCCGTGCCTGTGCTTCACTCAAGGCTGTTTTCTCAGTGCCTGAAGTAGAGACGGTTTCTTTGATATGGAAGTTTAGGGGGTGGGGAAGTGATGGGTGTGGGGAACAGATGGAGAAAGCACAGGGAAAATGCAGTGCTTGAGAGGAATTAAAAGAGATACTTTTGTTGGGATCATTGCACTAGAAACAAGGAGCATCTAATGAGGGAAAGTGAGCCTCAGGATAGGAAAGATTGTGGTGCTATTGACAGAAAAGGGTTTTGTAAGGATTTCAGCCTTATCAGTTTGAGGTTAGTAGCTTGAGAAACCAAATGTTGAGGGATGTGGAAATGATTAAAAGAGAAAAGGTACAGAGGGACTGAATGAGGCATTGAGCAGAAGGGTTGAGAGGTGGGGAGCAGGGACAGGGCTTGCTGCAGAGAGGGTCCACCAGCTCTCCATCCTCTCTGTGGGCAAGAGGCAAGGGAGCAAAGAGAGGAACCAAAGGGGAAAACTGGAGGTGACCTGAACAAGCAAGTGAGCCGCTGGGCAGAAGAGGGATGCAGATGGGGAGAGGAGGAGGCAACTGTACAGGGGAGGGCAGCTGAGCAGCTCCTTTCACAAAAACAGAACTGTCCCATGATAAACCCTCAGCCATGCTTGAACTTCCAGGCATGTTAGATATAGAGATGACTGGCTTTCTGATTCATGCTTCAGCATATGAGGTGATTTGGGGGTTTTCTGTTGGGAGTTCAAGTTTATGCCTGAGAAGTGAGTGCTTGTTTTGAGAAACCTGAAGGTACAAGCTGGAGGGCAAACACTATTTCATGGGGGTATTCTACTTCCATTGCCACATTTACCTTGCAGGCTGCACTGCACCAGGGCAGCAGCAGTTGCCTCACTACCAGCAGTAGTGAGCAGTTGCTGGTTGGATATGAAGTAGGTGATGCACACAAGCTTTCCCTGGATGTGACCTGTGAGTGCTGATTATCAGCTGTGCTCAGCTGGCACCAGCACCGAGTCTGGCCGAGGGACTTGTGTGCGCTGGAGTGTTGGAGCCAGGGGGTACCAATGAAAGGGGATGGTGGCAACATCCTGATGTGGGACCCTTAGGGAAGGAGCTTATATTTAATTGTCCTTCCATTCATTATTTCCCAGCTAAAGCTATATACTAATTACAAATCTGGATTACCTGGAAAAGCTGCTGAAAGTGGGAGAAATTATTAATTCCCAACCTAAATTCTGAAGAATTAATTGCAGCACCACATGTTGAAAATTATCCTCCATACAAAATATTCTGGGTTTGAGAGCAGTTCTGAAACAGCGAAGAGAAGGCTCAGGGGCAACCTTATGACTCCCTACAACTGCCTGACAGGAGGATGAGGCCAGGAGGGGGCTGGTCTCTGCTCCCAAAAAACAAAGGATGAGACAAGCAGAAACAGCCTCAAGGAGGGGAAGTTTAGACAGAGATGAGGAACAGTTCCTTCCCCAAAGGGTGCTCAGGCATTGGAACAGGCTGCCCAGGGCAGTGGTGGAGTCATTGTCCCTGCAAGTTTTCACACACCGTGGAGATGAGACCCTCAGTGACATGGGTTACTGGTGGCCTTGGTGGTGCTGGGGAGAGGTTGGACTTGATAAGCTTAAAGGTCTTTTCCAACCTGGTTAATTCTATGATTCTTCTAAGCCATATGTCTGCCATTTTTCCTTCAGCCAGTATCCTTTAGCACACTGACGCCACTACACTCACGTTAGTAGTGGAAAACCTGCATTTATAAGAAGTCTCTCTCTGTGCACCATGCTGGAGCCATGACTGTGGGTCAGAGCTATGGAAACTCTCAGCACAGCATGTCCGTATCTTATCAGCACAGCTTCCTGTGCCAGCAGCGCCCCACACACTTGCTGGAAGCCCAGTTTCAATGGGAGAAGTAATCTTTCTGAATGGATTTTCTGGCAGGGTTCCTGTTGCGTGTGTGGCTCATTGTTCTTGCTGATGTGGCTGCGTTTTACCCCCTAGATTAATGGTTGTGGGTCGCTATTTTTTGTTGATGGGAAGGGTTCTGGAAAAAGAATCAGGCTGCTAATCCCATAAAATTGTATAGGAAGCCTTTTTGGTTTTAACTACTTTTCCTTGTTAATTGTGTAGCTTTTTGAGTGTGCTTTTGATACAAAGGACACCAGCTGATTGACTCTTAGAATTTTCTGTGGTCAAAGGGTTTAGTAATTAAAAAGAAACCACTTCCTTTTCCTCAGCACTTTTTAACAAAGTGTTATTATACCAGTTCATTTATATATGTGTATATATATATGTATATATATTCTATTCATAGTATAATAATTCCGTATAAGGTGTTACTGATGTCAAAAATAAGAGGTACTTGCCAGTGGTGGCATATCCTCAGCTGGTGTGAACATCCACTGCATGTACAGTTGTAACTCGAGTGAAGTCAAGAGTTGATGCCTCTGTAGCTACAGGCCTGCTGTGGAGCTGTGCCAGCTTCTGTGAGCTGAGGATCCGGCCTCTAATCTGTATTACAGGATGGCTAATATGATGTTTAACCACACAGTAACCGCAGTGTACAAAGAAGTTCTATTTTAGCACTGCTAGAGCAAAAAAAATTAGCTGTTAATGCTGAAGCCTTGAAGAGCAAAAGATTGCAAAGTGGGGGAAGGAGGCAGGAAAAAGCCTCCTCCTCTTTCGAATTAACATGTGTACAGACAAATTCTCACGTCTCAAGGCTAAGTTTTGTCTGAGAAAGATCTTTATGATTTGGGTCTTTGTAATTAAACCAGAAAGAATAATTATCTTAAACTTACATCTGCAGAGGAACAACTGTGTGTTTACTTCTTATCTGCCAAAAAAATCTCTCTCTCTTTAGCTAGAAAGATTAACAAAAAGGCCTTGAAGTATAAAAGCATTCTTTTTATTGAAAATATCTACATTTTGTGAACAGATTCAAAAGAGAACAGTCAAAACCTTTTTTTTTCTTTCTTTTTCTGTTTCAAAATGGGAGCAAGGGGGAAGCACGCAACTCCAAACTTAGTGCCTACGATGCTTGGAAGACATTATGATTAATTTTGTACTTAGGTTTCCAGATGTTGGATTTTGTCCCAACTTTTAAAGACCTCTAATGTTTAACAGGATATGTGCTGAGTATAGTCTTTAACAGAGTTTTCTTTCATAACTCTAGGATCTATGAGCCAAGGTAATTCAGGAAAACACTGCAGATTCGGAGCTAAATCTACAGCCTTCTAGGGAAAAAAACCCCAAAACATTAAATGTGCAAGTTTGGACTGGAGCTGTGTTTGTTTGGGAAGACTATGGATAGGTACCAGAGCTGGCAGCAGAACTGTTTGAATGCCTTCCTTCTTGTGCTGCTGGGGAGCAGCATTTCCTGTGCCCAGAGAGACTGCACAGGTGCAGAGTGCCAGCCCCTGGACAACTGCATTGAGGATGTGCTGGAGCCTGGGGAGTGCTGTGCCACTTGCCTGCAGCATGGCTGCACATGTGAAGGCTACCAGTACTACGACTGTGTCAACGTGGGCTTCATCAACGGCAAGGTACCTGAGGGGCAATCTTACTTTGTGGACTTTGGAAGTACTGAGTGCTCATGCCCCAAGGGAGGAGGCAAGATCAGCTGCCAGTTCATGCTGTGCCCAGAGCTGCCCCCCAACTGCATCGATGCAGTGGTACCAGCAGATGGGTGTCCTCAATGTGGGAGAATAGGCTGCCTCCACGAGGGTCAAAAATACGTAGCGGGGCACACCTTCCACATGCCCCCCTGCAAGGTTTGCCATTGCCCGAATGCTGGCGGTGAGCTGATGTGCTACCAGCTTCCAGACTGTAACACATTCGCCCTGAACACTGCAAGTCCAATAGATGCTGAAGACAGCGAGCCCGAGAGGCACTATGATGACCCATACAGCTATGACCAGGAGGCACCAGAAGGAGACAACACCCAGGTGGAGTCTCCAAAAAAATACAGGAGTTACTCCTCCCACCTAGAGCAAGAGAGCATCAGTCAGGAACAGAGTGAGGATTATGACTACCTACCAGCCAGCATTGCTCCTTCAGCTTTGGCTCTGGGTGACCCAGACACTGAGGAACCGGCTGTGCTGCTCACCACACCAGTGCCCAGGGCCCCCTCTGAAGTTCGCAGTGCCACAGAGAGAAGTGAGCGAAAGAGGGTACCCCGCACCACTGCAGCATCACTCCAGCAAGTGACACATAAGGGAACACCAGTAACCACCAGTGCTCCTCCAGAGCACACAAGAGCCACCACTGAGACACCCAAGCACATGGAGGAATTGGAGAGGAAACCAAAGGGAAAGCAAGGGGACAAAGAGAAGCAAGATCAAGAAAGAGCCCCACACTCTAAAATGAAAAAGCATGCCAGAAAAGATGACCTAGGGAACAGCCTGTATCTAGGCTTGAAAGAGGTGAATTTGACAGAGCCGAGTGCATCAAAATCTTCTCATGAAACACAGGAGGGAAATGATTTCCCCAAGGTAAAGTTCAGTGCCACAGCCTCTCCTCCTGTTGCTCTAAAGGAAGACCGTAGTCAGTCATCCCAAAAGCAGTCACAGACACTTTATCGTTACCGTCCTGAGGAGCATGGGGACCCCAACTCTATTCACGCTAACCCCAGGTTACCAGAAGGTAAGAACTGCTTCCATTGTAGATGCCTAGAGGACATTTACTCATAATAATGTTGGTGCATACCCACTGTTCTTTTTTCCTTATTGCTCTTCACAGGCATGAAACCAGTTACCTTCTTTGATCTCTGTCAAAAGATGGTTTGTATTTCATTTGACATAATAGATCCCGTTTCACTCTTGCCTGCCTTGCTTTGATTTCACAGACCATGGATAGTGTTTTCTGGTATTTGGACTTTATTTCAGATGATGATTTGTTGATCTCCAACCTTTTCTTTCCATTACTTGCCTTTAATTTCTAATGTGATGTTGGAGAAAGATCTTAACTCTACACACCAGGATTTAATCAGTTATCTGCTTGGATCCTCCAATTACAACTGAATGTAATGACATTTGTAGTGTTTGTCTTCTGCTGGGGAGGAAGTGGTGCGTTGTGCTTCCACTACAGAAATATTGACAGCACTTCTTGTAATATTTATCCCATGGTTGAAAGGCTGTCTAAGCTGGTTAGTACAAGAACTGGATAGATACACTCAAATACCCCCAAGGACTAATAGGGAGAAAAAGGACTGCCTCTTGCCTTATGTTTTTTAAGGGCTGGAAGTTTATGATGTTTATGATCAACTGTGGCAAGTGTACCTATTTCCTCTGTGCCTCTGTATTCCTCTTGACATCTGCAGTAGGTGTTGATTATATGCTTTATGCAATGCTCATTACTGTAATGAATGCAAACTTCATTGCTAGAAATTAGCACATATGCAGCTCATATTTCCAATTCATTTTTCATCAAATCAAGAGTAATATCTTCTTTTTCAAGATGTGACACAAAATGGCCTCCTGAGACTCAGATGCATAGTGCTTGCAGTCTGAGTAGAGAATACTGATTACTCCCTAGACAGGGATACTTCTTCCCAGGTTATCCAGGTTGCCCTTCAGCATCTTGAGCTGCCTAGTCCATCTACTCAAGAAGCTTAGGGGAGATAGGAGGAGAGCAGATTTGCAGCTGGGACTCTAGGTCCAACACAAACAGCACTTCATGACTGTTTACCACACAAAAGATGTGCCAGGTCCGTGATTGGCGATGGTGGCCTTTTTCTGTCACTTCCACTTCTGTTTTTGCTGTAAATACTTATCTCAGTTAGTGAGGTGACTTGACCTCTGGATTTCACCAAAACAATGCTCTACAAACCAGTCTTGCTTGAAGAACCTCACACACACCATCCAGTGGGATGCCATTAGGAAGTGTAGACTTTCAAGAGTGATTTAATAGATAGTTCCTGTGCTCCAAGACTTACCTCTGTGCTATCTTCTCTTCATGGAGGCCTGTTGTATTTTATTTCTAGCTCCTTTTTATTATGTGAAAGCTGCATAAACCAGGGGTGACTGGCTGATTATCCTGGGGGAGTAGTGAACTGATTGCAGCATTCCTGTTTGTGTAACATGAATAAGAGGATCTGTCCATAACACCTTCATCTGCCCAGTGCAAATGCAAGTGGCAAAAAGCATCAGCCTATGTAGTACACTGAGTTAATCTGCAGTACTACTGTGAAGCTTAAGCACAAAGCTCTTCTCTGACATTTGTTCCAGAGTCACTCAGATACACGTTAGTGGAGGTAGGATCGTTCCAGTTTGGTGGGATTTTGTAATAATTCTCCAGAATTAAGAAAACTGTCTGAGCCCAGGTTGGACACAGGGGCTTGGAGCAAGCTGCTCTAGCAGAAGGTGTCACTGCCTGTGGCAGGAAGCTGGACCTGGATGAGCTTTAACGTTCCTTCAACCCAAACCAGTCTGGGATTCTAGGATTCTCTGAAAAGTATAGAAGGCTTCACAGGAATTCACTAAAAATTCAGCCCAAGCTAGATGGCTATTGCATTTGTTCTTCCTATTAGCTGTATCCTGGCAGAAGAACTCAACTGTGGCTGGATCCCTGATGCCTTTGGTTAAAAACTTGGCTTCATTACTTGTATTTTATATATCTCACTTTGGTTTTATATGTAGCTGAGTTTTCATCTCCCAAATCTCTAAAGGCTCATATATAATCTAATGGTGGAAACAATGTGGAGGACTTTCATGCTTAGGAAAGGTTAACTGAGTTTTGATACTCCTTTTGCACTTTGCTTTCCCCTGTGTTTCAGTATGACCCATGCTGGTTCCCTTCCCACTGAGCCCTGGTCTGGTCCCTGGGAGAGTCTGTCCTGCTGAGGCTAACCCAGGGACAGCAATAACTGCATCTGAAAAACTGCTGTCATTAGACACAAGCATATGCAAACAGATGTTACACTGCACTGCGTTTTGCATCAGCCAGCTCAGATGATCCATTTAGCATCTTCACTCATGGACTCCAGTGAGGTGCTGTTTATTTGGGGACATTTTTCCCCCTCTCCTTATTTAGCTGCTCTGAGCTTTTCTGGAACCATCTGTTTTCATGGAATCACAGCCTGGTTTGGGATAGAAAGGACCTTAAAGCTCATCCAGCTCCAACCCCTGCCACGGGCAGGGAACCCTTCCACTAGAGCAGCTTGCTCCAAGCCCCTGTGTCCAACCTGGCCTTGAACACTGCCAGGGATGGGGCAGCCACAGCTTCTCTGGGCACCCTGTGCCAGCGCCTCAGCACCCTCGTGGTGATTCTGTGGGTGCTGTGTGCGACCAGGCCCTCTCTCGTGGTGATGTGGGGCAGCAGCAGCACTCGCAGCCCCAGGGAGCTGCTGCCATCACAGAAATGGGCTCTGTTGCAAACCCACTGGTAAGGGGGTGACTTTGGGGCTCTGGTTTCTGTTTGCAAGGTGGGACACACAGCACCAGCTCTGCAGGGCTGGGTGATCCCAGTGGATGCTTTCCACAGGTGTGGCTGTGGCTGCTGCAGGTTTCCAGCACACTGTGCTCAGTGCCAGCCCATAGCACTCCTCTGCAGAGGAACCGCTGGACTGCTACCCCATGTGTGAGTGCAGTTGTCGGAGATCCTGAATACCTTGCCCTACCCAGGCTGAAGAGCAACTTTCTTCAGAAGCATACAGATCTATTGCAGTTTCTGTGGCAAATGCTAATTGCTCCATTCCTAAAGGAGCTGTAAGTGTAAAGTAGAGGTACTTGCTCTTCTGCGAAAGTATAACTTAAGTACTTTCAGCAAGGGAAGGGTTGAGATTGATGGAGAATGTTCTCATTATACAGTCTCTTTCCAAACATCGATCTTACCCTGTCACTTACTGCAAGTGTAGCAAACACAGGGAGTTTAAGTTCCCGTATTTCCTTATCCTAAAAATGCCCTGAACAGAGGAGGGTTGGATAAAACGTATTTAAAGATCTTACTGTCAAATTTTGTTATGATTTTCCCATTTCCCCATGCTCTGCCAGTGGAGAACTGTTTCCTGAATCAATGTAACTCAGGTTGCAAAGAACCTTGTTGTGAATGGGGTTTAATTTGTATTCTGGGTTTGGCAGGCTGGATAGGAATTTGTCTAGCTTGGAACCTTTGTGTTTCAGAATAGAGGTACTTTTCCACTTAAACCAATCCCCAGTTGTGGATGACTTTATCCTGGTTGTTTTTAGAGATAAGGATAATGGCTCTCCAACTGCTCTCACCAATTTGCAAGCTGAGAGCAGTGGATGAGAGAATGGCATTTATGGCATGTGAATCCTGATCAGGTAGGAGGTACTAGGAGGCTCTCTAACTTGTAAGGATGTAGTTGAGGTTTCAAACAGCCCATCTACTGCATGATTGCTAGTACTGGGGCTCATGAAGGAAGATGACCTTGAATTCTGAACTGAGGACAATCAGGAAACGAGCTCCATGAAACAGACCTGCAGTGAGGTCTTTCCTGAGCACACCAACTGTTCATCACTCCTTCTGCCACCATAACATGTCCTGCAGGTGGGAGGATGCTATGAATGGTGCCTCGGGAACACAAGCTATTTGCAATTATGCTGTATTTTTTGGTATCAGGTGAAGTGTTCTTTCACATCTTCTTAAAATTACCTCTGGCTCAGTTCTACTTTGTCTACTTCATCCCAGTTCTCTCTGCAACAGAAAGCAATTAGCTTTGAGCCCTCAAACTAGGATAACTTCAGGAATAAAAATAAACCTTGGGAGAGTGGGGTGTGGAGAGAAAAGCCTCTGGGCCTGCAAGTGTGAATCAGCATGAATTCCAGCCCCTGGGGACTGTGCTCAGTTGTTTCTTTGGTAGTTGAAGTTCTGAGATAGTAAGATTATGGAGGAAGATAATGTGAATGGAGATAAGGCAGGCTGAGATAGAGGAAGACTAAAATGCTGTAAAATTAAGAAGAATTTTAAGAGAGAACTGCAAAATAGATGTCTCTGTTGTGCTAACAATGGCCTTCAGACCTGAGAACAACCAGCCACTGGAATAATCTCCTCATGGAAGTGATAGATTCCGCAACACTGGACACTGTTAATATTCAGCTCATCAGGGTGCTGGGACATCTATTCTAGACTGTGCTTTTGCAGGACAGGTTGGACCAGATGATCCTTGACATCCCTTCCAGCCTGGGATTCCCTAATTCTGTGATTCCCTGGACTGCCCGATGTGGCCCGACTTTCCATTTCCAAAGCTCTTGCTTTCAGTGGAAGCAGCATTAGTCCTGTAGTTCCACTTGAGGAGTTTGAGCATGTATCAGGAGAGCTGATGCATCCTGCCAGCCAAGGCACCCAGCCTTGCCCTACCCAGGAGCATACCTGTGGGGTCAGGGGTCATGGGTTCCTGTTTGTGTCTAGCTGGTCTCTGGACACTTTGCTGCGTGACTGCTACTTGCCCGTCTGTGTTTTGGGAGCTGCTGGGGGTCAGACCACTGCTGTTGCTTTTCCAGCTGGCTTCAGGTCAGTGTGCCTCTCAAAGCTGCAGATCCTGAATGTGGAGCATTGTTCTTTCTTTGCAAGTGAAGCATCAGAAGTGTTTCTTGTATTTGTATATTCTGATAGAGACATCCTGCAGGGACGCAGGAAACAATTATATTTTGCTGTCAGTGGTTTGTAACATAGAATTTATTACACTGAATACAAAATCTGCAGCCTGCCACTACCACACGGCAGGTGCAGTGACATTCCAGAAACACAAACCTTGCTTCAGTGCAGATCAGAATTTCCTGCAAAACAAACACTGACCTGAAAAGCATTTCATCTTCTGCAGCTGGTGTGATAATGTGGTGTAGTCAGACTTCCCATCACTGGTAGTGCATTTATGCACAGCTCTTCTGCTGCAGCACAAGGACTGGTACTCAGGCAGCTGGCTGGAGCAGTGTTTTATAAGGAAATTCATTGTGTTAAGTGTTGGCACCAAGGGGAGGTGCAGAGAACATTTGAAGAGAAAGTGAAGCAGGATGAAGCATGCATACCTGGCTGAGGAATGTAGGTGGGCACTGTGGTGTCCATGTCCCTCCCTGCCACAGGGGGCGGGAGCACGGGGCTGCTGGGACAAGCCCCAAAGGCAGTGTCTGCATGGGTCAGGTCTTGCACAGTCACACTGAACACAGGCTAGGGCTTTCAGATATCCTTAACTTCATGGGATTTAGTTACCAAGAGAGTACAGATCTTATATGTTGAAATAATAAATTCTGTTGGAGTTGAGAATTTGACCTATGGTGGCATCAAAATGTGTTCAGAATCCCATCCCGTGTACCTATTTTGAAGTTAGCTCTGTCCATGGCATGCGGCAGGAACATTTGATCTCAGTTATGAAATTAAAAGACTCTGGAGACAAACTGTGGAAACAAGATGGGAGTTTTCTTGTACAAATGAATGAAGCACTTGAAAAGCCCAGGCTGCTGAGCTCGCCAGGTTTCCTGAGGGGACTGCATTTGCTGGTTATTTATAGCATGTATCTGAGAGTATTTTTGGGTTCGTTTGCGTGATTGATACTTCTTCAGAAGGCAGAATTGAAACGAGACTTCTTTGCAGCAGTGTTTGTAGTATTCTAATCAATCACTGAGGAATTAAAAATGACCCTGAATACAGCTCCTTGTTAAAGGAAGGCAAATAGAAGTACCGTGTGATTCAAATTTGATGAGAGAATAAATAACTTTTTGAACAGTTTCAAATACATAGGCCAAACAGATTTAGCTTTCTAGCATCTGCTTACTCATGAAAGGATTTGTAATTTCATTACCCTGGGCCTCACAGTGAGCAATCTCTCCTACCTCTTAGGGATTCTTAGGTAACAAGTCAGCAGTAACTGGAATTTCATAAAGATCCCCTTATGTGTGAGCAGGTTTTATGTTTTACTGACTATTCCCAGTCTGCCAGTGCTATGCCTGAGATGACCAATTCTCTTCCAAAGCCACCAAAAAGTCCTAAACTGCTATCCCAAAGCAGTGGTGGTGTGGGCACTAAGCCAGAGTCAGAGAAGGATAAGTGGAAAAAAGGAATTGTGCTACCTTTAGGAACAGCAAACCTCCACTGAAGTGTTTTCCCTTTCTTAGCTTTGCCTGGAGGCCAGGGAGCTGCGTCCCCTGTGTATGATACACATCTCAAAAGCAATGAGCATCATCAAAGGGAACCTTACAGCCTTACTGCTACCATTCACAGGACAAGTTGTTGCTTGCATCTCCAGTGACTGGTACAGGTACAGGAACAGGTTTGTACACAGAGTTGTACCCCTTTCCACAGGGGTGATGTGGTGAATTGGGCATATGAGTATGTCTCAAGTAAGGTAAGTGCTTAGGATAAGCTTTATTTTGTATGAGGTCACTATGTAGAAATCTTATTTCAAGAACAAGAATTTGCACCTTCTCTCCTGTGTTACCCATCTGTGCCACATCATTACCATCCCTCTGGTTTTTGGCTGTCATTGGACCTCACTGTGGGTGTCCCCCTCCTTGTTTGATGCTGTCTCCTCTCCCCATAACCCTCTAGGAGCCATGTTGTGTGTTTTTTCAATTAAGGAATTGTTTCCTTCCACCTGAAGCAGCACTCTGGGGCATGCTGATAGCTGCAGGTTGGGGTGGAGTGGCAGCCCCTGATTGCTGAAGTGGCAGTGGATGGCTGCAGCCCAGCATGAGGGCTTGGTGGACTAGCACAGGGACTTTGCAGCCTGGTGTTGGTCACCAGACACTGGAGACCGGCGGAGAAACTCTTCTGAGAGAGCTGCAGGAGAAAGGCTTGCCTGCAGTGATGTTAGGGAAGTCACCAGGTTAACAAAACCCATATGAACTGTACTTAGTACGGGATCATCAATCAGCACTGCTGAAAAGGGACAGAAGAGTACTAGCCGGGTTAAAAAGTCATGGCCATGCAAGAAATACGTAGTCCAAGAAATTTTAAGCCGATTTTACATGGTGTATTCTGGTCTTAGCATGTCACTGAGATGTTTTGGTGTATTTCTTTGAGTCATAACCTCAGTAGCACCATGTGAGGGCTGCAGTCTGGCATAAAGCTGTAATAGTACTCACCTCCTCATATTCACTGTGAGCAACATCAGCTGTGTTTGGAGCAGGGGAGCTGGAGTTTGACTGGAGCTGGCTCATATGCAGGGAACAGAATTGAGAAGAAAATGAATGAGCTCTTGCAGCAAGAACATCTGGCTATACTTCAGTTCCCTTTTCTTCTCACCTCTCACTATTTATATGTTAGTTTCTGTCTGAGGTTTGAAAGACATTGTATGTGCTACTTCCTGGAAGCATTTTCTGAGCACAAGTTAAATTGATTAATATTACAGAGTTACATGTCTTGTCTGTTAAGTGAAGCATCAGAAGTGTTTCTTGTGTTTGTATATTCTGATTGAGACATCCTACAGGGATGTAGGAAACAATTATATTTTGCTGTCAGTGATTTGTAGCGTAGAATTTATTGCACCAAATACCAAATTGTACTGAATTGTACCGAATACCTGCCACTAGAACATGGCACATGCAGTGACATTCCAGAAGCACAAACCTTGTTTCAGTGCAGAACAGAATTTACTGCAACACTGAACTGAAAAGTGTGTCATCTTCTGCAGCTGGGTGGCAAAAGCAGATAGCCTTGGCTAGCTTTGGTACTGAAAACATACCTTTTGAATGTGACTGGAGCTTACTGTATATAATGGTCACTTCTTACGACTCTTTCCAGAAAGAGCTCTTTTGCACTGAATGAGCAGAATGGGAAACTTTCAGCTTGTTCAATGGTGTTTAAGAAGTTTTCTTTCTTTATTTTTTCTTTAATAATGATTCTGAGAGATCACTAGGAGGAGGACTTCCAGATAAGAGCATTAAGTCAAGCCATTGGCTGTGTGGTGGCATGGAAAGCCTTACACACACCTAACACCTCTGCCAAACACTATCAGTATTTGGCCATCAAGCCGTCAGCTGATGGCTGTTTCTCTCTACAACTCAAGTAGACCCTATTGTCATCTTCAGTTATTTCTATAAAACATCTTGTTTATGGCCTATAAGCTGCCGAAGATTAGTATAGTTCTTCCTCTAATCCGAGAATTCTTCCTCTGCAATGTGCATTAATTTTCCTCTTGTCGGAATTTCCTTGCATGAAACTACTCATAGCTTTAATTTCCAAATTCAGAACTGCAGCTTTCTAGCCAAATAATTTTGTAAGAGA
Source organism: Neopsephotus bourkii (assembly GCF_033783945.1). NCBI lineage: Eukaryota > Metazoa > Chordata > Aves > Psittaciformes > Psittacidae > Neopsephotus > Neopsephotus bourkii. The sequence continues at coordinate 1,385,545 of NW_026901417.1, read as the reverse complement.
TTTACTCTGAGGGACTGTTTTCATTGAAGATAACATACACTTAAGTAATGTCTCGTGTAATAATGATAAAACTTGTACTTTTGCTGGTTCTGGATCAAGGTTGATAAGCTCTGCGTTAACTCATGGCACTGAAATCAAAAGAAACTTATAGTACACACCAGCAATGGCTGGGTTTGATATTAGAACTTTACATAGATGTTGAATCAGCTTGGATTGACTGGAGTCACAAGCAAATTGTGTTTTTCTTGTCTCTCTAAATGAGGTGTAAGATAAGTATGGAGACTTCCCAAGATCTTGTGCACTGGTCTCAGAGGTTTCAGTTGTTCCATTAAACTAATGAATGTGCTTTACATATGTTGCTGAAGAATGGACTTTTGCCTTGCTTGGCCTCTGGCCCTGGGAAGCAACATTCCTGGTGGTGCCTGTACTATTTCTCCTTTGTTCTTGGCCTCAGGGACAAGAGGAGCAGATTTGAATTGTTGTGAGATTCTGTTGTGGGACAGGCAGGGACTCTAACTCCCTGAGTATTAGGTGAAACTAACCAAATCAGTTGAGAAAAGAGTTATACTCTTGTTGCTCTTATTCTTGATGAATATAACCAATCAGTTAAAATGGATAGGGGCTTGTGGAGCCAACCAGTTACATCTGCTTTTCAGTTTGAATAATTTGATATGCTGAAAAATTCTGACATGTAGCAGAGAGGCCAGTATGGGCTTAATATTTATACTCACACTTCTGTGCTAAGGTTAAATGTGTCTTAACATGCTGGGGCTGCAACTAAGCATCCTTTGTCCTTCAGTTCTGAGTCCACATTCTCACTTTGGTGGGTGCTGGCCCTGCAATTCTGCATTCCAGGGCAGCTGTGCAGAGCAAGCAGCTCCTGGGTGAGAAAACGTCAGGGCCTTCAAAGGTGGGTGCTTCGTCAGCATTGCTGTTTGTCTGCACTCCTTCAAACCATGGGATCTGACCTTTATTAGGTGACACTAAAGTCCTGTTTTGGAGTGGGGAGCAGCTTTACATAGTCTTGAAATCTGAACCTGATATTTCAGGGGGGTTGCACACTGGTATTCAGCTTTTCAATCGTGTTGGTAACATTTCTTCAGAAAGAAGACTTTGAAGGTCAAATACTGTCCTGTCATTTCCATATTAACCTCATTTGTTTCCTTAAGCAATACACTCATTTTAGCTGTATTGCTGCTTCCTGTAGTATTTTAAAGTGGTGAAGGACAACTGTTAAGCGCTAGAAATCTTAAAAGTTAAATTCTATTCGTAAGAAAGAACTCCTCACCTCTCCCATGAGCATAGAGCAGTTGCTCTCTCCTCACACGCCTTCCTTGTATGTTACATGTTTCAGGCAGACTCAATTTCCCTCCCAGATCATAGAATCACAGAATAGTTAGGGCTGGAAAGGACCTTAAGATCATCAAGTTCCAACCCCCCTGCTATGGGCAGGGACACCTCGCTCTAAACCGTATCACCCAAGGTCTTGTCCGATTTACAGTGAACAAAACCCTCATAAACCCCACGACTGTTATACAAATACATTATGATACCCATTTGTCTTTTTGTTTGTAAATTCCACAAATCAAATGTCAGGATAATGGATATTTATGAAGATGCAGTCGATAGCAGTGACTGAGCCCACAGCACAGCACGGTGCCAAGTGCCTCTTTCCATGGCAGGCAGGAAAGGGCTTGATGCAACTGATCTGGCATCACAAACCACAGTCCTGAAGGAAGAATAGCTGGTGCTGATCCATGAATATGCTTCCCCCATCCATGCCTGCAAAACAGAACTGAGGTCCGCACTGCTGTGTTTCAGGTGGGACACAGGAAAGTCCATTCTCCTCCAGGGAGTTAATCCTGCACCTGACCATAAGTATGAATGTGTAAATAGCGCCAACACTGATGTACAGATTGTGTGTGACTCTGTGTTGGGTATCAAATACCTTAGAAAAAGTGTAAAGTAACTTCCAGCTGTGCGCTGGGGACCTGGAAAATTACTTTGTCTTGTTTGCCCTTTTCTTACTCCTTGGTAGCAAGACTTGATTATTAACTTTAAAACTGCGGAGTGACTTTTAAGTACTTGTGCATTTATAAAACCACCTCAATCTGACACTAAAATACTTCTTAACATTCTTTGACTCAGTCTGTCAAGCAGGGGAGAGTTCAGACCTGCAGTGGTGATGGCCATTGAAAAGAGAGGTTTTGTAAGCAGGAGTTGTATAAGTGGCAGAAGTACTGCACAGGTTTGCATGGTGCTGTAGGAATGCTTGCTATCTCAGTGTAAAGATTCAGCATATAGACGGATGGAAACTATATTAATGTCCCTGAAAAGTGAGGTGCTGCAGAGAGACCCTTGGGTTTGGTAGCTGGAGATCGAGCTGTGCTGCAGGGTATCCCTCCAGAACCAGAGAGCCTTTGGCTGGGTGAAGAAGGTGGGCCCAAAGTCAATCATAGAATAGTTCGGGTTGGAAAGGACCTTAAGATCATCTCGTTCCAACCCCCCTGCCATGAGCAGGGACATCTCACACTAAACGGTGTCACCCAAGGCTTCATCTAACCTGGCCTTGAACATCTCCAGGGATGGAGCATTCACAACCTCCCTGGGCAACCCAGTCCAGTGCCTCACTACCCTTACAGTGAAGAACTTCTTCCTTATGTCCAATCTAAACTTCCCCTGTTTAAGTTTTAATCCATTACCCCTTGTCCTATCACTACAGTCCCTAATGAAGAGCCCCTCCCCAACATCCCTGTAGGCCCCCTTCAGATGCTGGAAGGCTGCTATGAGGTCTCCACGCAGCCTTCTCTTCTCCAGGCTGAACAGCCCCAACTTTCTCAGCCTATCTTCATACGGGAGGTGCTCCAGTCCCCTGATCACCCTCGTGGCCTCCTCTGGACTTGTTCCAACAGTTCCGTGTCCTTTTTATGTTGAGGACACCAGAACTGCACACAATACTCCAGGTGAGGTCTCATGAGAGCAGAGTAGAGGGGCGGGATCACCTCCTTCGACCTGCTGGTCACGCTCCTTTTGATGCAGCCCAGGATACGGTTGCTTTCTGGGCTGCAAGAGCACACTGAAGCCGGCTCATGTTCATTTTCTCATTAACCAACACCCCCAGGTCCTTCTCCTTGGGCTGCTCTGAATCTCTTCTCTGCCCAACCAACAAGGATGCTATGTGGGACAGTGTCGAACGCTTTACACAAATCCAGGTAGATGACATCAACTGCTTTACCGCTGTCCCTCAGTTCTGTAACCCCATCATAGAAGGCCACCAAATTGGTCAGGCAGGATTTCCCCTTGGTGAAGCCACGCTGGCTGTCACCAAGTACCTTGTTGTTTTCCATGTGCCTTAGCATGCCTTCCAAGAGAATCTTCTCCAAGATTTTGCCAGGCAAGTCCTCAAAGTCATGCAAAATAATTTTTGTTCTGTTGCTTTAGCAGCAAAGCCCTTACCCAGGCTTTAGGGGCATTGGTGTGTTCTGTGGTATATGTGAGTCTTGTTTCAGTACTCGTTATAGGGCAGCTCTTGGGGAGTTTATTGGGAATTAAAAGTTAGGAGTTGGTACTGTTGGTAGTGGGGATGGTTTCTGTTCAGTTGGATGTTAGTGGGGTGGCTATGTTTTATTCATGTGGTGTAGGGACGTTTTTTGTGGCTGGTTGAGGGCTATTGTTAACTTGTTTGTGTTGGAGATTGTGCAGGGCTTGTCTTGTGGAGCATTTTGGGTAGTTTAGGAGAGGAAGGGATGAGAGATAACAGGATGTAGTTTAATGTAAAATACCAGCTTTGGGAGTTGGGGAGAGAGGTTTGAGTCCTCTTTTTCTGAGATCACAGAATCATAGAATGGTTTGGGTTGGAAAGGACCTTAAGATGATCCAGTTCTAACCCCTTGCCATGGGCAGTGACACCTCAGTCTAGACCATGGCGCTCAAGGCTCTGTCCAACATGGCCTTGAACACTGCCAGGGATGGAGCATTCACCGCTTCTCTGGGCAACCCATTCCAGTGCTGCAGCACCCTCACAAGGAAGAGCTTCTGCCTTATATTCAACTTAAATCTCCCCTGTTTCAGTTTGAACCCATCACCCCTTGTCCTATCGCTACAGTCCCTGATGAAGAGTCCCTCTCCAGCATTCTTTAGGCCCCCTTTAGATATTGGAAGCCTGCTATGAATCTTCACACAGCTTCTCTTCTCCAAGCTAAACAGCCCCAATTATGCTGAGATGTTTTGTGAACTCTAAGAAAAGGTGTAGCCTTCACTCTTTATTTTATAAGACCGATGTTTTTCAGAAACTACTGTAGTATTTTAGTTGTCAAGTATTCTGTTTTCTAAGGATGTGATGTTGTGAGGTAGGATTAGGAGAGTGCTGAAGTAGGTGAGGGAGACTAATAAACATTTTCCAGCATGGAAATGCATGCCTTGAACATCACCTGCAGAATTAAGGAAGGAGTGCCAAATCCTACACTGTGATTCAAGTAAGCTGGTATTTGCAGTTATTTGTAAACCATCCAGAGTCATGTGGCTGTCCCAAAACATCACCTTTCAGTTAAATTGTAAGAGAGCTACAGTCTTCCTCAAAGGGAAAAACTAAATCTCAAGTGTTTAAAAGGAAGCAAAAAACCCAATCCACCTTCTAAATAAAATGCAGCCTATTAGAAGAAGCAAAAAAAGCAAAAGTTAATTAAAAAGAAAAAAAAAAAGGAAAAAAAGGCAAAAGAAAAGCCTTCAAACATGCATGTGTTTCAGCTCAGGCCCTGTTGCAGCCCTTCCCTAGCCGTCATGCTCTGTGGGCATGGAGGCTGAGGTCAGGTGGCAGTTGACCCATGGGGGACCCATCTTTCCAAGCACCTCTCCATGTTATGTACCTGGAGCACATTCAGAGGAAGGTCACTGCAGCAGGGAGGAACCGGAGAGGAGCTGGTAAAGTCAGAGTGTGAGATCCGGATGAAGGCATTTCTCTTGCTGAGCCCTAACAGAGAACGCTGGAGAGGGAAATCAGCCCTGCAGAAATTTTCGGCAGGGGTGGGGAGATGACCAGACAGGTATGTCCTGCTCATCACACACTGTGCTGGTAGAGGAGTGGGTGATAGGCTGGGCTTGGCTTTTTCTCTTTTGCTTGCAACTTGGAGTGGTTTCAAATAGTATCATAGTTGCCATAGATACGAGTCTGAATTGGAAATAGAGGTCTGGACCAGGCATTCAGTCTGTCTGCCAAGGCAAAGCTTGGACCTAGGGATGAAACCCGAGTGGGTTTGAGGAGCGACGCTGATGCTTGCGTTTCCACAATCTGATTCAGCCTTGCCACAGAGGGTGAGGATGTGTTTGACATCGCCAGGCAACTCCAGGAAGGGTTCATATACGCCTGGAGACTGGGAAGGGAAAAAATCCTTCATGCTTCAAACACTTTCTCGTCCTTTTTTGCCCCAGGAGGTCTGTAGAGCTCGGAAAAATGCCATGGAATCCTGGGACTGGGCTTGATTTGTGTTTTGTAAATGTTTCTGTGCAACAAAGCAGCAGCACATTTTAAGTAGTTCAGCTGGCTGAAAGCATCCTATTAAGGTATATTCAGTTTATTTGTCCCAGGAATGTGTGGCCAGTGTGTGTCTAATTACAGATAAGGCAACAAAGCCTTTAATCTTCTTTCAGTGAAAAAGAATCTGCAAATAAAATGGAAAACGTTTTGGTGAAATGTATGAAGGTCTTCTCAAGGATCTGGTCATCACTAATGAGACCCACTTAGGGAACTGGGAATGTTTCTTGCCTTATCCTTCTGCTTTGTGGGTGGCTTTGGATGTATTGGGACAATTTCAGCTGACACTGGAAATCCCTCACTTTGAGATAGAAATCTGTCATTCTGCCCGTGGAGGTTTCTAGCCTCATCTGTGTGTTGTTACATGGGGAGGGTAAGTCAGTAAGTACTGCTCTAGTGAAGATGACAGAGATGCACAGAAGACACAGTCTGGCCTGAAAAGCACATACTGAACATTGTGTCATATTTCCTCTCCAATTTCTTGCTCAGTAGGTGGTAGAGAATTAGTGTTTAATTACTTGCAGGCTGTGGACGGCAACCAATGCCCTGAAACTGTTTACATTTCTGGATAAGGCTGGAGCTGAGTGTTCTTTGTGGCTCAGCTTTTCTCAAAGTCTATGGAAGACTTTACAGGACTTGTTTATCTTTTATACCATATACTGGGATAAATGTTTGTTCTCAAAGAGGTTTTATCTATTTAACAAAAATGCATCCACATCTTTGTGACCTTATGTCTGATAAATCTCATTTATACCATTCTGCTTCCTAGCTTTTGAAAAAGCCCAAATCTGTTGTTCAGGAGGCTTGTTCAATCAGATCCACGTCTTCAAGGTGGAGCTGGAATTCTAGACTTGCTTGGATACAAGGAATTACACTTCCCAAACGTCACTTGAATAAAACATTAATTTTCCATCAAAAACCATTATGTTGCTCTGATAATTGTTCCTGGTTGAGTAATCGTCCTTTCCTTCTTATCTCCGGTGACTCATCCCAGAAAGTTCTCAACCATCCTGCTTTGCAGATGCTCTCAAGCTGTCTATTCCTGATCTGACTCAGCTTCTTTATCATCAGTGTCTTCTCTCATTGCTATTGTGCTGTGAAAATGCATGCCTCACTAAGGAGTTCACTCCCCATCCAGCTTAAAAATGACTGGCACTGCTGGCCACACGTTTAAATTTAACTCGAGTTTTAAGAAAGTTTTAGGGTAAAAATTCACTTCTCATGTTTTCAGGTTGTCTGAAGTCTTGAAGCTGCAACTGAGAAGCCCAGATTGCAAAGATGTATGCCTCAGTCCTTTTGTCTAGAATGGGAACAGATCTTTCAGCTTTCCTGTGAGTGGTTTGCCAGTATAATGAATTCCCAATATGATCTGTGCATCTTATAGCACGGTCTGTGTGGAGTTCTGTGGTGTCACCTGTCACCTTTGCAACCAGATTTGAGATGCTGTTACTGAAGTTATAGTGAATATAAAGTTTTAAGGAAGCTAATTGATGGGCAGTGTACTGAGCAACAAACCCATGGGATTCACAGAGATCCTTGTTGATTAGAGGAGACTGAGAGGGCTACAACCCTCTGAAGTGCCACGTGCTTCTGTGCAGGATGTTCTGGCACGCTGGAGTTCAGAGCCTACAGAGCTGTGCTACAGCTGTGGGCAAGTGTCATGTAGTGCTTGTACTGCTGGTGTGACATGTCTGTCAGCTTTGGGGTCTACAGCAGAACCTTTCAGGGCTCTCACTTTGCAGGCTGGGCTTCAGGAGTGGAGGTGCAGGTGTCGTAAGGTGTAGCTCCTGTTAGAATTACCTGCCTGTACATACACATCTAAGACTTGCATCTGCTCTTTAAGGCTACAGTACATTTTTGCTCCTGAAGGAACACCACAAGTTGCTGCCTGGAGTCCTGTGTACGAGAGGGCAGTGATGGCCTCATGCACAGGCGAGTCCTTCCTCCTTCTCAGTCCTTCGTCTGCATGTTGGTCTGGGTTACTGGTCAGAACGTTCATCAACCAACTCATTAATAGTACTGAGGAATACAGGTAAGCTTTCTTTTCCTTTTGTAAGTCACCCTCATCCTTTTATGAGCAAAATGAAAGCTGATGTTCAATATACGGTGCGCTGCAGTGAGTAAATAATTTGTTTTGCTTTTTATGGGTTTCGTTACTGAAGTTGTGTACTCTGAACTCACACTGCTGTTGTACTACTTGGAATTGTCCTCTTGTTGCCTGTACCACATTCGTGATAGCAAATCATCTTTACTTTTGATTGAATTTTCCACTCCGTGTATTATTTGCAGTTATTTAAGCTTCATATTTTGGGTAAAAGTTTTCTTTCCATGCTGAAAAGAGGCTTTAGTATTCGAAGTTGCACACTGACAATAACTTTCACTCAGTGAATGATGACAGAGAGAGGAGTTTTGGGATAATGCTGTGTTTCATATGGTTCTTTAAATATAACTATCATTTGAGGTGGTTACCTCAGCTGTCAGTCTGCTAAGATTACATAAAGTTTTTAAATTATCTCCTCTTTGTATGGCCAAGAAATGATTCAGTCCTCTTGAATATTGTATTACCTCAAGCTCTTGGTATTTATTACACATACAATCAAGAAATCAAGAGTCTGAGGCTTGCAAAGATTAATTTAGTAGCATTTAATAGCTATCTGTTTGCTAGTAATTTGGTTCAGCAGAATGAGAGATTTATTTTTGAATTGTCTTTTAATGAGCAGATAAGCAGGTTTCTCTATCACACTCACACTTTGGGCTGTCACTTCAGGGCTGCATTTTTACAGATGGAAATTGTTATCTCTTGGATAGGTAGCAGGCTGTTGTGGTGGTTTCTGATGGTTTTAACGGAGCTTGATTTTTAAATACCCTGTTAAATGCTTCTTTAAAAAGTAGAATAAGACTTTCTTCTTTAATTTAGAGGTATTTCTTTAACTGAATATTTGATACATGATGGAATTAGTACAGCCACAATGAACCTCTAAAACATTTCTCACTCTGTGGATAGCTGTGTGTTATTTTTGTCATTGTTTTTGCCTTTTGCTAAAACAGGTAAGGCAATGTAAGAATAGCTTTATTTTTGAAGGAGTTGCACTCATCGTAATGATTCTGAACTTGTTCATCACCGGGCCTGTACTCATGGCTTGAGCAGCAGTCTGTGGTCCAAGAAAGCCTCTTGCACAGCAGAGCTCCAGTGCAGTGCCAATCCATGTGGTCCTGCAGCATCACCAGTGAAAAGTCACTGTGTCACAATGGAAAGAACACTTGAAGGTGTGATGAAAGAAGTATGAAATAAGTAAATAGGGGGCTACTGTGCTAAGGGACATGGAAGTTTCATGGCTGCACTGCATCTGTGCCCAAGTAAAATCTTTACACAAGGTTGGCTCCACTGAGGTGTAAGAGTGGCTGTGTCTTGGGCCTTTTCCAGGCTGAGGGGGTTTGATAGAAAATCCTAAATCTGGGAGCAGAGGAGATGATGCATCGTGACATTGCAATGCTCGATAGCCAGAGTTCCGAGGCAGGAAGAGGTATATCCTATGTGATAAGGATTTCTGCAGCTGAAACAGGATGAGCACATCATGTGTCTGTGTGAAAAATAAAAAGTATTTTAGTTAACTAGTGAACTACCTGTGATTTTATTGATTTGTAGAATAGTTTGGTTGGAAGGGACCTTAAACATGATGTTCCTTCCCATGGGAAGGGACCCCTTCCACTAGAGGAGCTTGCTTCAAGCCCCTGTGTCCAACCTGGCCTTGAGCACTGCCAGGGATGGGGCAGCCACAGCTTCTCTGGGTAATAATGCTGGAACAATTTGTATGTGCAGCTCAAGTTTTCTCAGAGGAAGGAAGGGACCTGAACTGAATTGAAAGGAGTCAATTCGGACCTGGGTGCATGGAGCCTGACCTCGTCCAGCAGTAAATGTGTCAGACACTTGCAGGTTCTCCAGAGTATCATCTCCATTCTGGCCAAACCAGTTATTTCAACCATTTGTTCCATCAGAGCCTGGAAGCTGCCCAAGGGGAGGGCATTTCAAAGTCCTGCACAGTTGGTTTTCATCTTCCAGACTCTAAACTGTGCATGAGAAGGTGTGGGTCTACCCACTTTAAAAAGTCCAAAGTCTGTTTTGCGCCTCAGTACAGTGTTAATTGTCCTAAATACTGTTTGTGCAAGCTGCGCCTCCTTGGGAGGGCAGGCATTTCAAATGATCCTCCAGAGAGGAGGTCTGTGTCTCTATGGTGAGGTACTGCCTGGCATGAGGCTGGTCCTCCCTGTGGCACTGCACTCAGGCTGCTTCTCTCTGCCCAGGCCAGCCAGCCTCACAATGTTTCCAGGAGCCTTGATATGGCTGTCTGTTGGCAATGTCAAGCACCAAGCACAACTACAGCCTGGGGGAGACTGGATGGAGCAGCCTGAGGAAAAGGACTTGGGGGTGTTGGGTGAGAAGCTCCCCATGACTTCAGTGTGGCTTGAGCCCAGAACCCCCCCTGTGCTGGGCTGCGCCTCCAGAGTGGGAGCAGCAGCTCAGGGAAGGGGTTCTACCCCTCTGCTGCTCTCTGGGGAGACCCCCCCTGTGGTCCTGATCCAGCTCTGAGGCAGCAGCACAAGAGGGACCTGGAGCTCTTGGAGCGAGGCCAGAGGAGGCCATGGAGATGCTGCGAGGGCTGGAGCAGCTCTGCTCTGGAGCCAGGCTGAGAGAGCTGGGCTGGGTCAGCCTGGAGAAGAGAAGGCTCCTGAAGGGGAGACCTTAGAGCAGCTCCAGTGCCTAAAGGGGCTGCAGGAAACCTGGAGAGGGGCTTGGGACAAGGGCCTGTAGGGACAGGCCAAGGGGAATGGCTTGAACCTGCCAGAGGGGAGACTGAGCTGAGCTCTTAGGCAGAAGCTCTTCCCTGTGAGGGTGCTGAGGCGCTGGCACAGGGTGCCCAGAGAAGCTGTGGCTGCCCCATCCCTGGCAGTGTTCAAGGCCAGGTTGGACACAGGGGCTTGGAGCAAGCTGCTCCAGTGGAAGGGGTCCCTGACCATGGCAGGGGTTGGAGCTGGATGAGCTTTACCGTCCCTTCCAACCCAACCCAGGCTGGGATGCTGGGATTCAACTGGAAGTTTAGCTGACAAAAAAATGTGTAAGATTGGCCATACCTATAGAGACGTGTAACGTACTGTTCTGTGGGGCATTTCTTTTTGACATGAAGTAAAAAATCTAACAAAGCAGAGCCTGTGTGCTGCTCTCATGGGGTCCTGTAGCAGTACCTGGGCTTTCCTAATCAGAAATTTCAAATCAGAGTCATGGTGGATGCAGCCTGTACGTGACATGCAGGCTGAGGGGGCAGTGAGTAACAAGGAGGCCTGCACAGGGCTCTGTGCGTGGCTTGCACTGTAGCCATGGGCAAATGTGAGATGGTTCACACAGGCTCCTCAGTCAGGAGAGAATAGGAACAGGCTGCCCAAGGCAGTGCTGGAGTCACCATCCCTGGAATTGTTCACACACTGTGTAGACAAGGCCCTCAGGGACCAGTGGGTTACTGGTGGCCTTGGCAGTGCTGGAGAACGGTTGGACTTGATGATCTTAAAGTTCTTTTCCAACCTGGGTGATTCTGTGATTCGAAGAAAAAGCAAAAGCTAACCGTATTCTTGCAGCCTGGCAAAGCAAACAGCTTTGCACCACACAGGGCTTAAAGCTGCTGTGATGCTTGCAGAACAGAGTGGGCTGTCTGAAGATGTGCTCAGCATCGCTGCTTCTGCTGTCATTGCAGCTTTAAGGCTGGTCTTTACACAGAATGGCTTACCTCGGGGACAGTGTTATGATAAGCAGCATCAATCCCTACAGGTCAAAAGTCAACTTCTGTCATTTGCAGTTTGTGAAAGCCTGGGGAAAAAAAGAAAACAAAGGAGTATTGTATCAGGTGATAGGTAAGTGACTGCAGCTTCCTCTCTGCTGTGCAGACATGGCTGTAATTTGCACTGTAAATTCTCAGATATTTTTAAAGAAAACACAGAATAGGGAGTGAAGTGTGGGGGATTTTGGTGGATCTCCATATCCATTTTTAAGGAAGTCAGAAAGGAGCAGCAGTACATGTAGCGCCTACTTTGTGTTGGTTTCTTGCCAGGGCATCACTTTTTTTGACCTGTGTTCTTCATTTTATGCCAGTTATGCCTTATTTACCAATGCACTTCTTGAACGTCATTCAAAAGCCATGTGTTATTAGACAAGGCAGATCTTCCTTCTCCATAGTGTCAGATTCAGCTGTAGAAAGTGTGATCCTCTGGATCTAAAGGGACATATGGCCAACATCTTTTGTTGTTGTTTTTTTCTCTCTTGGGTCTTTTTTTGGTCCTCTGAAATAAACTTGTATCTATGTGGAAGTAAATCATAACTAACATAATGCTCATATCTGTGAGCTGGAGCTGGCTGAGACAGGTCTCCTGACGGGAGGCAGGAATGTGTTTCGTAGTTGTAGCAAATGAAGAAAACAATGCACACGGTTTGAATGAACTCCTCAGTGGCAGATAGGTCACAAAGGAGAACTTTGGCTAAGAGAATCTGGCTTGTTGGCTCCTGCCCCCATGAAGGAGGAATGTGGGCTGCTCTGGAGCACAGCAAGTCAGTGGCCCTGGGCTGGCACAGGGCTCTCTGCTGGCACCACAGCTGGGCACCAGTGCTGGGTGTCCTGGCCCACAGGAGCCTCACACATGCAAAACGATTCAACACAGGAGGGTCATCCCAGGCCCGGGTGTGCTGCTGCCTCCGTGCAGCTGAGGGGGTTTGCTGGCACCTTCTCTCTGCCTGCACCTCCCTGCCTCTGGCTCCACAGCTGATATTGGCACCTGCAGACGCTCTTGGCACTGGACTTGGCAGCCTTCCCTTCAGCAGGTGACGTGGAGCAGGAGCGCAGCAGCAATGTTTTTCTCATTGTCTGGGGGAGTCTACCCCTCCCTGCTGTTGTCAGGAGCCCCACCACATTTTAGTCTTTTGTCACTATCCCCGTTCCCTGGTTTCCTCAAATCCTGTCAGCTGCAAAGGGAAAACGAATGGGTTTTCTTCACAAAACACAAAAAATTGGATAATCTTTTCTTTTATGGGGGAAGGAGGACTGGGAGGGGCATTTGGATTCCACCAGCTCTGGTAACTGAAGATTACCACTATTAAGGGAAAAGTTCCTTGATAAGATGATTAAAAAACATAGAAAACTTGCATGTTTTAGCTTGGGTCCTACTTAAAAAAAATCATTTTGCAAAGATGGGGTGCGACAGACCCGTCTATTTATCTGGGTTACAAGGGTAGGAAAAGTCATCTGAGATCTGTACGAAATGCAGGTGACCTTGGCCATGCTGTACATAGCTTCATATATGGGCACAATACTTCATGGTGACAGCCGAAACAGTTCTTAAGGCATTGAGAAGGTTGTCAAGATACGCATCAAGAGAGATTGCTGTTAGTTAGGCTGCTGGGGTTTACATTTGTGGCCATACTGAAGGGAATGTGTCCTCAGCTTGAAGTCATTCTAATGAGTGTCAGGTCAGTCTGTCTGCAGAATTTAAAGTAAGCAAATAGTGACTAAAAAAGTGGATGTATTGCAGTGGGAAATATCAGGAGAGGAGCTGTCACTTGTGAAGCTGTGTGGTTGTAATCAGTAATCACTTTTTACATTGCTGATTGTATGTATACCTGTAAAACTTCAGATCGCTTGCATTCCTCCAACAGGATCAATACTGGATGCTTACTGGGTACATAGTTAGGAAGTTCAACTTGTAACTTGTTTTCTTATGCTGGGCTGGATTGTGAAAATATTACATCAAGAGTTAAAAATGTCAAGTCTGTCTTTTTAGCAAATGTCACTGGATGTCAAGCAACCATATCAAATTTAATTGACGTCTTCAACATATGAAGTGTTTTGGAACTGCTTCATGGAAAAAAGCCTTACCTGTCATGTTTCTGTTCGAGTTGGATCTGTATGTTGCTGGCAGAGAACTGGACAATTTGGGCTCTTGCTGGCCTTGGGCTGGTTTTGTTTGAAGCCAGATGTTGAGTCTTGGGAACTAATGTAACCTTCTGTGTCTAAATGCTGAAATATTTTGCTCATTCGCAGTTGTTTTTTATATGCCAACCCCACTGCACAGATGTTGGTTAACTTCTTTTATCTCTGATTATCAGTGACAATTGATGTTGTTAAACTTTGTACCCTAGATGTACATTGACATAAAGCTTTGGAAAGCTGAAAGCGGTGGAACAGTTCCCCACTCCTAGGCAGTTAAACAACTAAAATGTGAGATTTATGGAGGGGATGAGAATGGTGAAAGCAAAAAAATGTATTTAGAAGGCTTCTTTTCACTCCTTTCTGTATTAAATATTACTTCCTATCTAAATAACTTTAATCCACAAATCAAGGGCATGGAGTTGCACTGATCATTACTGGAACAGGTGAGGGTGTGGAAAAGAAATCAGCCTCACTAACAAATTGCTATGCTACACCAGGCAGTTCTGCTCTATGCTTAACATGCTGGAAATGTAAGTTACCTCAATAACATTAGGAATTCATGAAACTGTGAACTCGGGTTTCTGTGTTCTCTCAAGTTCTTCAGATATCTGTTTTACATCTTTGTAAGTGATCTGAATGATAGGATTAAATGCACCCTGATGAAGTTTGCCAGTGACATCAAACTGAGTGGTTAAGTGGACACTTAGGGAGAATCACCCTGCAGAATGACCTGTACAGGCTGGAAGAGGGGGTTGACAGGAACCTGATGGAGTTCAACAAGGACAAATGTAAGGTCTTGCACCTGGGAAAACACAGGCATGCAGCACAGGCTGGAATCTGCCTGGATTTGGAACAGCTCAGTGGAAAGGGGGTCTTGGGGGACACAAGCTCAATAGGAGTGACTGGTGTGCAGCTGCAGCAAGGAAAGCCAACAGGATATGGGGTTACATCAACAAGGGCATCACCAGCAGAGGTAAAGATGTCATTGTCCCACTCTGCTCAGTGCTGATCAGGCCACCCTTGGAATACTGGGCTCAGTTTTGGTCCCTGCTGTACAAAAAAGGTGTGGATGGGCTGGAGAGGTCCAGAGAAGGGCCACAAAGATGATCAAGGACTGGGCAGCATGTGAGGAAAGGCTGAGAGAGTTGAGCTTGCTCAGCCTGGAGAAAAGAAGCCTCACAGGAGACCTTGTCACTGTGTACCAGTATTTAAAGTGTGGCTACAAAGAAGATGGAGAATCCCTTTTTATAGGGAGTCCCATGGAAAAGACAAGGGGTGATGGAAAAGATAAGGTGGGTAGGAATTTCTCCTAGGGAGATTCCAGTTGGACTCGAGAGGAGAATTTTTCACAGTGAGAATCAGCCACTGCAATAATCTCCCCATTAAAGTGGTGGATTCCCCAGTGTTGGATACTTTAGGATTCAGCTGGCCAGGGTGCTGGGCATCTTGTCTAGACCATGCTTTTGCCAAGAAAGGTTGGACAAGATGATCCTTGAGGTCCCTTCCATCCTGGGGTTCTATTATAGTGCTAACTCATGGAGACACTGGAGATGGAACATCCTATGAAAGTCAGTGAATTGCTGCACAGGAATCACAGAATCCCAAGGGTTGGAAGGGACCTCAAGAGATCATCTAGTCCAACCTCCCCTGCAAGAGCAAGGTAACCTAGAGTACATCACACAGGAACTTGTCCAGGCGGGCCTTGAATATCTCCAATGTAGGAGACTCCACAACCCCCCTGGGCAACCTGTTCCAGTGCTCTGTCACTCTCACAGTAAAGAAGTTTTTCCTGATGTTCACATGGAACCTCCTATGCTCCAGTTTACACCCATTGCCCCTTGTCCTATCACTGGATATCACTGAAAAAAGCCTAGCTCCACCCTCCTGACACCCACCCCTTACATATTTGTAAACACTGATGAGGTCACCCCTCAGTCTCCTCCAAGCTAAAGAGACCCAGCTCCTTCAGCCTCTCCTCATAAGGGAGGTGTTCCACTCCCTTAATCATCTTTGTGGCTCTGCGCTGGAGTCTTTCAATCAAATCTTTTCCAACTGTATGAATTCAGTGTAGGTGTTGCATTAGTTCGACTTCATCCATTGGTGTGAGGTGGTTGCAGGCAGGAATTGTGTGGTGGGGTGATGCAGTGCAGACACACTATGTGCTGGTGCTGCCAACAGCAGAATGGATCTCCTCTTCCCAGACCTTTAATACATGCTGAAATCAGAAGCTTTGCTGTGTCATTGAGCCAAAGTGCAAAAAGGTTTAAGACTGATCATGGGCAAGGGGAAATGTAGACCCTGTGAGCAGTGTGGTAGGCAGTGTGTGAAGCATCAGGAATTGTGGGTTTGCTGAATGGTTGTTTTGTGCCCCGACATAAAAGGAAAGGGATTGTTTTTTTCTGTTGGAGAGTTTCCAAAAACACATGGGAAAAGAGATTTGGGGGGAGATAAGGAAAAAGGGTCAAGAAAAATAGGAATAATGTGTGCTGTTAGCAAAGGGAGAAGACTAAGGTACTCGGAGATGAAAACCAGGGGTGAAAGAGAGAAACCTTCCAGGGTAAGAGCTACAGGAAACCAGCTGGACACAGATGCAGTTGCTTAGTGTTGGAGGGGCTGTTGCTGCTCTGGTTACTTCCGTCTGTCCCAGCAGCTGGGTTACTGATGCTTTTATCAACACGGTGCAGTGCCATGTGAGCACAGACTCAGCTCAGGCCATAGCTGCATGCACAGCTCTGCCTTTGCACAGTGCAGTTTGGGTGAGGCAAGATTAGAGTGGTCCTAACCTGAAACATGTGGATGGCACTTCTCTGTTGTGGAAAGCTGAATATTCATATTTTGTGTGAAAGTTTTTGTAACAAATTGCCTAGAAAGCTTGTGATCCCAAGAGCTTTTGCGTTGTCTTTTTGCCAGATAGCCAATCTGTCATTATAATGTGGTTGCAGTGCATTTAACTTGAATTTAAAAACAAACAACTCCTCCCTAAAAGCAGCCTTGCCAACGGACTGCTGGTGGTCCCAGCCCTTGCTGACAAGAGCAGGGCTCTGAGCGGGTGCTTCTCCCACGGCTTTGGAGCTCCCCCTGGCACAGCAGCTTTAG
Organism: Neopsephotus bourkii; assembly: GCF_033783945.1. Lineage (NCBI taxonomy): Eukaryota > Metazoa > Chordata > Aves > Psittaciformes > Psittacidae > Neopsephotus > Neopsephotus bourkii. The sequence goes on along the minus strand of NW_026901417.1, from coordinate 1,368,952 downwards.
CTTGTCATGGTGCTGCTGTGATAGAAAAGCCTTCTCCCATGTCCTTGTACCAAACATCAGACCCACAGGACAGTGTTGAGCCTCAGAAAACTTTCTATCATCTCACGTGCAGAAAGGAGTGGAAAATCCTTCAGGTCAAAATGCATCTTAGATACCTGTAGCTTGGGCTTGTTGGGTCAATGGCTTTTCAAGCACTCCTGTGTTGGGAACACGTACATTTTTCTTTTATTATTTTTAAGGACTTGCCTCTCTGATTCTGGCTTTCATTTTGGTTTGCAGACACTTTGAAGATACGTGCTGATACTCTGTTAGAATCATATATACCCTATCTTCACTCCACCCCCTTCCTTTTCCTTGCAGGTTAATGCAGATTGGCAAAGCCACATCACAAGTCAGATTTTGACCCCATGTTTCCAGCTGTATGGAGGGGAGCAATTCTTCACCTCTCACCCCTGCGTGGCCCTTGTCCTGTGTGAAAGCTGATGTCCAGCAGCGATTAGGAAACAGCTGACAGCAAAGGGTGTTTGCTGACTGGGAGAAGCAGCAAGTTCAAAGTTGAAGCTCTCCCTTGATTAAGAAAGATGCATTCCTTACTGGGAGAGGGATGTGGCTGGTGCCCAGCCACTGCCAAGAACGTGGTGTACTGTCCCACACTGTCGTGCACGTTGCTTCCCTTCTTCCTGCTGAGGTCTGCATCAGTTTATCACTGATGGGGCATTGGGGGTGGAAAGTGCTGCAACAGCTCCCGGGTCACGTAGAAATGCAGCTGGTGCCAAATGTGGGAGCTCTCATCTCATAGGTGTCATCAGCAAGCACATTGATCTGAAGTGGCTGCATTATGTAAAGTTTCATCTCTGAAGTCTTGAACCATTTGAGTTCTAAGCACTGTAAGAGAGGAGTTCCCCTTGCATGTGTTAGTCAAGTACTGAGGTAAAGAATTTGTGGATTTAAATGTGACCTGGAGCCTGGCAGTGGTAAAGAGAGTCCTTCCCACAGGAACTTTCCTCTTTCCTGCCTCCAGGATCCCATTTGGGATGTGTGGGATCTTGGTTTGTCAGAGGTCTTTCTCAGCAAGAGAGGCTGGTTTGGGGGTTAATAGAAAAATTGCATTCAATGAGGAAAATGGGGGGATGCCACTGGCACTTGACTGGGATCTCTGGGTTGCCTGCTGTTGTTATTTGCCTTTACAGATCCATTTCCCACCCATCTGAGATTTCAGATACAGTGTAGAAAGGTGTAATTGGCAAATCCAGATAAAACCAAATCAGATCTCTGTGACTGCTGGAGAGACTCAAGTTATGCAGAGTCCTCTTGCTATGGAGTAGGTTATAAAAGACCTGGTTTGTGCGCATTTACCTTTGTGCACATAAATAACTAATCAGGTTGTCAGCTACAGAATTAAAAATGTACATTGCAGTCCCTTTAGAGAGTGATGTCAGTGTTTGCAAGTACAGCCAGCGAATAGTTAGTGCTAAGATATTTCTCCTCTTGGCCTGGGTGTATTGAACAACCAAGAGGGGATGAGTTTCTTTCACTTGTGTTCTCAGATCTTACGTAAAGAGTCTGTTTTTCAGAAGGTGTACTGACATGGGGAGATAAAAGCACTGAAATCCAGTATCTGCCTAGTGACTTTGGTCTCTGTGCAGGATGTATTTATATCCCTTTGATTTCAAGGGTGGAAATGCAGCTGGATTGTTGGAACACATTTGAGGAGGTAACCACGCACTTCAGCCATTCTGCATTCAGATTGAATGCAGACTGTGCGAACAATGTGTCAGTACTGACCAGAGTTGTGCTTGTAGCAATTCAGAATGCAAGCAGCTCTGTATGAAGTAATTGTCTCATATGTGAAGATAAATTTATGCCTTACAGAGCTGTGAATGTATTTTTCCATTCCCCAGACAAAATGGGTAGGTCCTTCTCAGTGAAGGTGCAAGGGTTGTGCTCTTTTTCCTTATAAATTAAGAGGCTACTGAGAACTCAAGAGGGGGAAGAGAAAAGCTTTCATTTTAAACCCAGGCAGACATTAAAAAGCTTGACTCTGCATCAACCTTTTGTAGCCTATAAAGACAATAAACAAACACTGTCCCATTTGAAGCTGTTGGCCCACTCTGCTAATGGAGCACAGTTGTTAGGCTAAAAACTAAAATTGTGAGAATGATGTGAAGGACCTTGTCCTTCCCAGGCATTGTGCTTGCCTGTGTGGGCCTCTACAGTTTGGTGGTGCTCCAAAACCTCTCAGCCACCCAGAGCCTGGTTTCATCCACTTGGATGCCTTCTTCATGGCTGATGACTCAGCAAGTTATTTTCTTTTTGCAGCTGTGTCCAGACTTTTCTGGGTTTAAGTATACAGATGCTCAGCTCCTTTCTTATGTGCTGCCCCAAAAGCTTTCCATCACTACTGAGTGCTTCGTATGGATCTTATTATCAACAGCCTCCAGTACTGTACTGAAACTGTGCACCAATTGTTAACTAATAGTAGGCTGACTTGAACTGGAAACCTGGTTAAGAAGTTTCAAAATGGAACTGTCCTGATATTTCCATCATCCAATTACAATTTGATCTTTAAACATGGAGCACTAAACCCACTTCCCTCTTCCATTTTGCAGTTAGTTCTGTCCTCCATCACCTCATCCCTTTATCTAGCTTCTGTTTCCTCAGCCTCAGCAGGTGCTGTGTGCCAGTGGGCATTGCTTTCCCACTTTGTGGTTGGATATTAAAAAAGAAAGAAAATGAGCAGTGGATTCTTTACATACAAATAATAAATCCTGCTTTTTTGGAAATGTATTGATGAAGTGGCATGTAAAGCTCTGCCTCTTTCAGTTATTTTCTTTTTTCTGTTTCAGAAGTCTCCTGCAGTAAGTAACTGTAATGAGCCTCTGTGGGAGAGATGGTGAGACTCCTCCACCCTTCAGTAGAATTTGCTGCCTTTATCCCAAATGCTCCAAAACACATTTGAATCAGAGTTGGAGCTTTTCACAAGTCAGTCCCTTTTCTCTCTTTCTTCATCTCTGGTTCCAAAGTAAAATATGTTCAGGAATGTAAATTCCTTTAAAATTGGCTGCAGTCTGTAGTTTCCAAGTGGGAAGTGTATCCAGAGTCCATTGCAGGAGATGGAATTCCGGCCGAGATTTAACTCATGACTGGTTCAGATGCTGTGGGCAGGCATGCCCCAATGCTGCTGTGGCACACAGACCTCCCCCAGCTGGGCAGAATCAGGAAGGGAAACCTCCTTCCTAGCTGTGTATGGAGAACATGGCTAAACTGGACCATGGCTCCTTCTTCTCGTTGTGTTTGTGCTTAGTTCAAGTGGTGTATGCATAAGAGCTTGAGAAGGAAAAGCATCACGGCTGTCTTTATGTAAAGTATAAAATGCTGATATGGCTGAAGGAATACTTTCTGTGGAGACAGATACAAGCTGTCAGCTAATGAAATGCCAGTCTATTCACAACATCCCTATGATTAGTTCATACTCTGTGGGAGACAGATGTTTCTTGTTGAATATTCCCTGGAGGAAGCACTATTATCCTCGATCACACTGCGCCTCGTACAGGACTTGAGTCAGCACGTGTCTGAGTTTCATCAGTGCTGCTGAACTAAGGACTTGCTTGGCTATAAACATGTTCAGAGTTACTCTACATATTCAAGGGCTCTGTGCTTTAATTTTTTGTAGAGGAGCAGACAGGGCCTGTAGGCTTCCATGGGCCCTAGATTCAGGTGAAAATATCCACTTTGACCATAGTTTACAATAATTTGCAAATGGGGTCTTAGTTGAAGGTGGCTTCACTAACAGTACTTGCAAGTGAACTATTGATAGTACTGGTGAGCACATACAAGCAGGACTTGCTACTTTTAATTAGAAGCATGGAGCTGAAACAAAACATAGAACTTCCACGTGTGATCTGGGTGGTGTAGTTTTTTGACAGGGAGGAAACAGGGAATTAAACAGTTTGTGTCATTGTATTTCTCTTGGTGTATTGTGGCCAAAGGCTCTAGTGGGGTTACGCTGAGCTGCAGCTGGGAGACCAGATAGTTTGAGCTGGAGTTAAAGTTGGAAGTGGAAATGAGACAAATGAGTACTTAGTACTTCCTGTGTGAAACCACAGCACCAGTTTCAAACAAGGTGCTTCATTTCCAAATTTCTACCCCAACTTATTAATTTCCTAGGGAATTGAACAATCTTGTTTCCAAGCTCTGGTTCTGATGCATGCTGCATGGCAAAAGAAATTTCCTGCTGTGCTTCCTGCTAGTGGCTGCTAAACTCCCCTGAAACATTCCAAACACCATTATCAGCTCATTCAAATTAATATTTCCTCCTCCATTTGTGAGGGATAAAGGGAAGTTTGTTCTGTGCCTTTGACTAAAGTATCCCACTGAATTTCCTTCACAATAACTGCTCTGGCAGTGGGTGTTTCCTGGAGAATTGAAAGTCCTTGGGGTTAATGGATCAAGGCAGAGCCCTGGGCCATCAACTCTTCCAGCCTGTCGGTTAATCCAGGAAATGCCCTAGGCTACGATCATTATTGCTTCAATCTTTGCACAAATACTGACTGCAGAACTTCATAAAGTCAAAGGAAATGAGAGAGTTCTTCAGAACATTGTAAACCAAATAAACAATGCCATTTAGGATTAGAAACTTGACAAGGTCTAGCAATAGGTACAGGAGGATACCCAGCTAAGGAGAGCTGGAGCTCTGCAGCAGCTTTTCTGAGCCGTTTAAGCATCCCTATGCACTAATTAGAAACTCAGTGAAACTTGGAGTTTTCCCTCCTCTGATGAGCAGTTTCTGGTGAACAAGCCTCAGCCCTGTCCCAGCAGAGCTGGAGGGCACATACCTCCCCTGGGACACCGAGTCGCTGCCTGATGCTGGTGTGTGATCCTGCCTTTGGTTACCTTCTCAAGGTATGCAAGGTGGTTTGCAAAGGCTGCGACCCCTGCTAACACCCTGTGTCAGGTTACTTTGAAAGCCATGCTGAGAAATGCAGCAGGAAAAACAAGGCAGCAGCTGGGGATGAGTCAGTGAGTCAATTTTCCCACTTTGTTTCAGCAATGTTCTGAATAGAGATGAGCATTCAATTCACAATGAATAACTTCTCTGATGAATTTTACTGGGTTTCTACTTTGCATGAATTGGTTGTGAAGAGAAAGAAAATCTTGGCTTGTTTTTCTCCCAGAATGATCCAAGAGTTGTCCTGTCAACAGTGTCTGGATAGGCTTTCCTAGAGAGCAGCTCGGGGTGCATATTCCAGCTCTGTACTGCATGTAGTTGGACTGATGGAAGCACATCAAGCACTGGTCAGCTGCTTGGCTTCTTGTTTATTCAATTAGCAAAACTCAAAATACCTAAAAGCTCCTGAAAGATGCAACCTGAAAGATGGGCAGACTTTGGGATTGGCTTCATATGACCGTTCATAAGCAGCTCCCTCTCATGTGTTAGCTCCACCAGTGTGTGTGAAGTGCCTGAACCTGCAGTGTGTGCCCCAGTGAAGAAGGTATGATCCAGATACAAATGTACAACACTTCTTTGTGACTTTAAACAGAAGTACAATTTCTCCTGTGATTGGTATGAGATCAAATGGCGATACATATATTATTGATATGGGTTGCATGATTAAAGTGTATCTAGCATTGTTGAGCACTTGAACTCCGACATGGCACAGCAGCTTGGCTTGTCCTTGATCAGCCTTCCAAACAAAGACCTTTTAGACCTTTTTCACTGCTACATGCTTAAAGAAGCAGCAACATGTATTGATGGGTGCCTGTCCCTAGCATTGCAGTGGTGGGGGTTGAATAGTTACGTGGTGAAACTAGTGATTTTTTCTGTAGAAAACCCCACGTAAGTGGGGGAGCACATAAGCTACATTAAGCTCTTGCACATCCTTCTGCCTTTTTATGTTTATTTGCTTTTACTTTTTAAGGAATATTATGTCTGTAATCTAACTCCCATTCCAGCCTCAGCTCAATTTGTCAGAACATACTCAAAGTGCTTGTGTTACTAAATGCTTGAGCTGCAGCAGATTCAGTTGTCTTGCATGACAGACAGTCCCTGCCTACATCTCACTGTGCCTCTTAACTTGGAAATTCAACAGGGCTGGTGGAAGTGATGGCTGTGAAGAAAGGAGCCTACCTAGCCACAAAAAGGAGCATGCAAAGAGGACTCTCCCCCAGGGTAAAATTCCTTAGGCAGGAATTACAAGGATAATCGGAACCAGGCTTTCCAAAGCCTTAGGTCTTTTGAAAGTTAATAGCCAGCAGAACATACTCTGTGCAATATCTGCGGAAGGAAAGTCAAGGAGGAAAATACAGCCAAGACTACGCTGAAGGGCAAGAAACATTATGCTTGCTTTGAGTTATTATTGTAGCTAGTAGAAGGATGGTTGTGTACGAACCATTTCACTTTAAACTCAGTGACAGAAGGATGGATCTCAGTGAGCCAAAGTTTTCAAAGGCAGGAAGAGAAATTGCTTAGATTTCTAGTTGGTGAAAAAGGTTAAAGAATTTATTTAGTTGTTCTCCCCCCACCACCACTTCTCCCCCCATTCTTCCAACCTGGAGCTAATAAAGGATGCTGTCATGGAAACATTAAAGACCAAACATAGTCTAAATTATCTGACCTCTGGCACAGGTAATACAAGTTTTGACTTACAAGGATTATCCAGAACTAAAGCCAGAGGGAGTATAAGGTTGCTATTCATTCACACTTTGAACAAAATCTGCCAAACAATCCTGGCTGAGGCAATGTTGATGTATGTCTCTATTGTACAGTGTGTAGTAAAATGAGAACATTCACTTGGGTTTATCCAGTATTTCATTGTGCCTTTGGGCAGACACAACTCTTCATATTTTGCCAAGCAAGCCAGCATAAGGAATTTATGAAAAAAGAGTAATGTAGGAAACAGTATTTTCAGGTTGAAATAGAAAGCAGATGCCTCCCAAGGAGTGAAGGCAATATAACAGGAATTTGTTCTGTATGAACGGTGGGTTGGATTTCTAAAAAGATGCAGGTGACTGGAGGGGAAGAAGGAGATCGTAGAAACCTGCTTTGCTTAAAGTTTAAAAGGAAGGCAGGTTGCTGCAAGTGTGATGGAACTCAGTCACATTACTGTGGTGATGGCATGGGAAATTGAGTGCAATAGGAATGGAAGGGAATGATGGAAAAGAGGGAAGAAGGATTAGGTACTGGACTGAAGCCATGGGATGTGTGTTGAACTCAGCTCAGCCTATATTTCTCCTGCAATCTGCTTTTTCCTTATTTCCAATGAGAGGAGCCTAAAAGCCTTATGAGTGCATGTGGGTTAAAGCCCCTTACCAAGCAATGAGCTAACTGAGGTTTGGTCATGGAAACACTTGAGCACTACTCTCATTTCAGTGAGATTTAGAGTCAAATCTGCTCCTGGACACTGAGCACTTTAAGGAACTTGCAATAACCTGCACAGAATAAACCATGCACTCATTTATCTGGGAACAGGTCCTGAGGAAAGCTTAACCAGGCCTAATGACGTAAGTGGTGGTTCAGATTGAAGTGAAAGCAGCTGGCTCTGGGGCTGTGTTGTCACTCTCCCCTCCCCTGTCTTTGCCAAGATAAATGTTGTTCTCCTCTTCACCTTTACTCATTAAAATGTCCTCCTACCCATCTCTGATGAGTCAAGAGCATGTTGTACTGCACACTGAATGGCAAAATTCAGTGAGGGAATTTAATAAAGCCTCTCAGACTGTTGACAGGTAAGAAACGACAAACTGTTACAGGGGAAAGCCACACTACTGTTGTTGTTATTAATTAAAGCTTTAAGTGATGAAGAGACTGGAGCAGAAAGAAAGCCCCCTAGAAACAGGTATTTTTCAGTTTTTTAATGACACCATCAAGTTAATTGTTGTTCTGTGAAGTTCTTCATTATTTGCCATAATATAGGGGTTTATGTTCTCAGGCAGGTATTTGATAAAGAAATACAATACCTTTTTCTCCAGTGTGAGCAAACAAATCTTGTGACATGGATGTGCTGCTTGCTCTGCAGGTCTAGATACCCCTTCTTTTAAGAGGAAAGATAGACACATATGAAACTATAAACACATGTTCAAGGTGCTTTGGGTTTTTTTTCATAAGGGAGCAGGAAACGAGTCATGAGCACTGACTAGACAGGAAAAGCAGCACTATGTTTTGATCTCTTTTTGATCATGTGTGCTCATGGAAAGGTGATGGCAACTGCTCCTGTTCTGATCTATACCATTTCTGTTCTTTTTCCACTCATCTCTGGTGGGTGAGTGTGGTTGCAGCAGGTGAAAGCAGCCTATCCTGCCAGATCAACTTTTATACCACATCACAGCTTGTTTTTAAGGTGCAGGAGGGTGCTAGGTGTGCTCCAGTAGTCAGCTTTCGTGCTCTCCCTGACCATGGCAGGGGCTGGAACTGGATGATCTTAAGGTCCTTTCCAACCCAAACCAGTCTGATTCTATCGTTCTACTCTTAACTACTTGTTAAGTCATCTGCCAATGGGTGTTGCTGAGGAGGCTCATTAGGGGCTCTCCAAGGCCAGTTCATTAAGCTGATGTGCCTTTTTGCAGGTGATGCTGGGTTGTGAGGCTGCTCTTACTGGGCTTGGGGGTGGATAATTTATGGCATCCTAGGGCTCGGACAGTTTATGCAGTGGTTTTGTTCAAAAATGATGTTATGGCTTGAGAGTCACGGTTGTCAGCTTCCTCTGTGGATGAGCAATGAGACCTTCAGAATGAAGATTCATCTTAATGGAGTGCCTCATTTCTAGAAGCCTCCACATCAAGATTAATCTCAGTGCACAAACTCATTTCCTTGCAAGATCCTGTGGTGTTTGTTGGTTTTTAGTGTTCTCCGTCCCTCCCAAGAGTAAGTACTGCAGTTTTGAGGGAGATAAATGATTTTCTTCAGGTATAGAAGCTGAATAGCTTGCTTCATCATAAGAACAAGAGCTCAGCTCAGTTATGGAGGTACGATCATCGCCTGTTTGTGGAAATTCAGGTGAAGCTGAAATCAGTGGAACTTTAGTGTCAGGAAACCTCTGCTAAGCAACTGAAATAGCCTATCCCTTCTTGACCATCATAGAGCTGGCCAGTGCTTTATCACTCTCAAAACATGGTTTGTGAACATGGGGCAGGGGGTTAAAAAGAAGGGAGGGTTTTTGAAAATCCTTTTTGTCTCCTTTGCTGTTGTAACTCCCTGTATAAGCAATTCAGTAGCCTTTAAGTGTCTGCTTTCCTCGGTGTAAAGGTTGAGCTTCAGCTGAGCTTTTTAAAATACACAAGCCCCTACCTTCCATAGCAGGTATTTCGATTGTTGTAGCTGAAAGGTGAAATTCCTGGGAATTAGCATGTCAAAGCTGCAGAGATATCGTATGGAAAACCTTGATGTGTCCCTGGGTCACTGGGAGGCTGTCGCACCATGAGTCAGGTTTGGACCCAGCACAGAGACAAGGTGGCATTTCAAGGCACAGTCAAGGAGGAGTTAAAATTCTCTGGAGGGTAAATGTTTCTCGAACTATTTCAATTAAACTCTAAATGCCTCTAAAAGACAATACGCAAACTTGAGATTAGGTCAAAATATGCTTTGGTTCATATGTGCGGAGTGACGTAGAGTGATAATTGTAGGAAATAAGTGACTAAATGGAAAACAAGTGAGGAGATATGATGGTGTTTTATAGTACAGCCTGAAATAAGTTATTTCTTTTCCTTGTGAAGAAATATGTAAGTAGCAAATTATCTATTAACAGGTCCTGTTAAATGGCTCTATGAAGTATCAGAGATGCACACAGTATAACAAATAGTCAGGATTATGGTGTTCTCAACTAAAATGACTTTGTTTTCCATGAGCAGATGCAAATCTACTTCTAAATCTGCTAAATTCATAAAAGCCCCAAATAAACAAGGCTCTATTTGAATGTTTAAGTATTTCAAAGTCTGTTATAACTTAAAGTCTGCATCCCGCATAGGCCTATGCGATCTTCAGTCTTGTACATGTATCTAGTTCTAATGTAAAATCAAAGTATCATAAATCCATGCTAACGACTGAGTCCTATTATGAATTATTCAGTTTTTCTAATTCCTGATTGAGATAAAATGCAATAGTTCATTTTATTATAACCGCATTCTAGAGTTAATTATTCATAAGTTCATAACAGAAGGTGATATATTTGGTAAATGTGACTGCTCAATAGAATGGCACTCGAGCCTAGCAATCTGCTATTGAGTCTTTACTGAGGACTGAGTAATTCATTTTGATTGGAATTATAAATCATGTAGATTACTGTAGATTAGTAATTTCTGATGTATTCTTGTGTTTTAAACCTAGCAGTAATGTAGCAACAAATGTGTTTCAACACTTGGTAAAATGAATGGCATTTCCACCACAGCACTGAATTAAAATGGTGTTGAAACACTACTTTATAGCAATGTCTTGTAATTACCTGGCACCAAGTGTATTTCCTGCCTAGTTTAACTGCATTTATCATCCCTCTCATGTCATACAGCACCTCTTACACATAACACAGCTTTTGAGACTCAAGTATATTTTTAACATGGTTAATAATGCTGCATAAAATGGAAGCATTGCACATACTGAAGCCCTGAAACTAGCTGAGGGTTCTTGAAAACACATTGTTGTGCAGTGTGAGGTTGCTGGGTGTTGGTCAGAGAGTGCCCAGGTGTGGAGACATCCAAGGTCCATTGCACTCACACATCTCCTACAACTCAGCTTGGGGTGGTTTTGTCTTATTTCCTCTTTATGGCAACACCAAACCATCCCAGAAACTGGCCTGGAAGTATGAATGAAATTCACACATCTTGTGAATTTACATCCATATAAATTGCTTTAAAAGAAACTGGTGAACTCAATTCTGATGAGCCAGTGGAGAGAGCAGGTGCAGCACTGGGCCATTGACTCTGTGGAGAAAGCAGAGCCCTGTGGTCTTAAAGACCATCTTTATTACATGTATTGACATGTGAGGCACATGTGTGCCTTCCATTGCTGAGGTGCAGGCACAGGGTGCCCAGAGAGGCTGTGGCTGCCCTGTTCCTGTCAGTGTTCAGGACCAACCTGGTCTTGTGGTGAAGACACTGTTACAATAGCATAATGACTTACTAAACCAACTTGAGTTAGGTGGCCAAGCATGATTACAGGGCTTATTTTGTTCAGAGATGTCAAAGGTTGAGTTGTCTTCAAACCAGTTGTGTCTTTTATTGTGTTTAAAACTCTAATTTGCTGCTTGTTCCTTCCTGAAAGATATTACAAGGTGATCTATCATGTTAAGATACTACAGGTATCAGTTGCCTCTTTTTGCATATAACCAAGTGAAATCAGAAAAGAAAGAAGAAAAAAGAAGAAAAAGCTGAACTACTGTTATTTTAAAGATCTTCTCGATTAAGAAAACAGAGCTAAACCCAATCCATTCAATTTAAGTAATTTTGGGTGTTTGTTCTATGCAGGTTCCACAAAGGAATTGATTGAGAGCTGCTGTGGAGCTGGCCAGCAGTGGGCTATAGACAACGGGGAGTGCACAGAAATCCCTGTCAGTGGAATGGATGGTGACATTTGCAGGTACGTGAGGCAAACGTGAGTGTTTTAGGTTAAAGCAGAGAGCAGCTCTTCAGGAGAAATCAAATGATTGTACAGTTCATGGGATGTCCAGGAGACTGGGAGCTGCTTAATTCACTGTGTGAATTATCGGTAGACTTGCAATATGTCTTGGCAAATTAGAAAGAAGGATTTCCTTCTCCCATTTCCCAAAATCTAGTTTAAACAAAAAACTCCTAGGGTTTCTTTCTGTCTCTCACGTGAGCAGAGCACAGTTTTGTGCTTCCCAGTTTTATGTGCATCTGTGGAGTTGCAGAAAAATATCAGGGCAGAGTTTGTCTGCCGTTTGGCAATGCTAAATGCAATGGTAATCTGTATCATTAAATGATGTGTTTATTGTCCAGTATGATGTCTGTGTTCAGCTGGAGTGGGGACCATAGGCTTTGGCAATACTGCTGGTACTGCTAGCATCTGGGCTGAGTTAGGGTGCCAGATTCCAACTGCACAGCAAGGAAAGAAGAGTAGGGTGCAGGGTAACATGGACAGCATATTACACTGGCTGTAATTCATTTTATCTCTCTCTCCTCCCCCCAGTCTGAAAAGGGCCTTAGGGAGGGATGAAGGCAAAGTTATCTGAGACTCACACCGCATAACATGAGCCAGATGGACTTCTGTAAGAGTGATCCCAACATTTCCAACATCAAAAAGAGTCTGGCGTAAATGGTTTTATCAAAGTTAGTATCATTGCACCTTTCTGGAGTTACTGGGAGATGAAAATCTCCACACACTTCCCCCCCCCCCCACCACCACTCTGCCCCAGATAACTGACACATACCAACCACCTGTGAAGTAAAGACAGATTAAAAAATTCCAGCCTTGCCCTAAGTAGGTGCAAATCCATTACAGTAATGAGCTGCACATGCACATCTGAGGCCAGGGTTAGATGAAAAAAAGCACATCCGAAATGTTTCAGTGCCTGGGAATCTATTGGGATTTAAAAGCTATCAGGAGTTCAGTTGTTTTACTTTCAAACTTTCAGTTGCATCCCTGTTTTAAAGATGTAAAACCACCTGTAAATATTCTGTGTAAAGCAAACATTTGATGCGGAGATGTATTCAAATCCATGGGCTCAGAAAGGAAAGCATAGGCAGAACCTTGCTGCTCCAACACTGAAGAGTGGCAGACCTGGTCACCATGCACATATCCAAACCTCAAGTGCACCACTTTGTGTGGCACAGTGCCTGCAAGTAATTCAAGCTCCCAAAGGGTCTGCCACTAGCCTGACTCAGTACCTAAAGATTTTAGAAAGTAGAAGATAGGTATTGATTGTAAAAAATTGGTTCCTCTATCCTATAAATACTTGGGGTTCACAAGTGATCATCACTGCACAAGGGATTGATTTGCTTCAGCTGAAGCAAATGGGTGAAGCCTCCCCAGTGCCAAGGCTGGAGATTGTTTCTAGAGAAGTTGCAAACTGAGTGGTCTGTTGCTTCCAAATGTAGTTTGGGGTTTTTAGAGTGGTGAAAACTTAAAGCTACTATGAATGTGAGAGAGGGCTCATTAAGGGGAGACCTTAGAGCAGCTCCAGTGCTAAAGGGGCTATAGGAAACCTGGAGAGGGGCTTGGGACAAGGGCCTGTAGGGACAGGCCAAGGGGAATGGCCTGAACCTGCTAGAGGGGAGACTGAGCTGAGCTCTTAGGCAGAAGCTCTTCCCTGTGAGGGTGCTGAGGCGCTGGCACAGGGCGCCCAGAGAAGCTGTGGCTGTCCCGTCCCTGGCAGTGTTCAAGGCCAGGTTGGACACAGGGGCTTGGAGCAAGCTGCTCTAGTGGAAGGGGTCCCTGCCCGTGGCAGTGGCTGGAGCTGGAGGAGCCTTAAGGTCCCTTCCAACCCAAACCAGGCTGGGATTCTATGTACCTTGATGTCTCTGGACATTCATGTATCAAATTGGTCTATCTCTGTGTAGCAACCAACAACCCTAACTGAAGGATGGGACCTGGGGCTACCTAAAAGAGGTCATGAGTGGTAACTTGTGGATGAACTTAAAGCAAGTTAAGGAAATCCTTAAATAGTCAGTTGATAGCCAGATATAAAAATATTTGCAGACTTGTGCCACTGGCTGTATCAGAAATAGGATGTTGGGGTAGATGGAATCTCCTCTGACCCAGTACAGCAATTTTTATCTCCTAACTGATGTGTGTTTTTTCATAGCAGATCAGTGTTTATCTGGGTGGCATTTGCATCAGCTGTACAAATATGAATCCTGCTTTCTGCTGACACTGTGCCCCAATTAGAGACTCACATCAGTTTAAGATGCTGACATCATTTCACTGATCTGAACTCATTAACTCTTCCCCTAAAGCAGAAATGTTCTGAATGTTATTTTTGAACCAACATCTCATTTATCGGGTCTGCAAAGAGGAGGTTTGTGAAGAAGAAACAAGAGAATGTGATTAATATTGTTCCCAATTAATTTCCGGGGAAAGAGCAGTTGAAGCTGAGCTGTGCTGATAGGTGAAGAAATACTAACATAACAATTGGTCAGTGATACACTAGTGCTTTTAGCCAGTGCTGTTCCCAGGATGTATTTCACACTGGAAAGAAATTTCTCATGGATAAATGTCACGCTTCAGAAGAACACGAATCTATGGAGTGTTTCAGTGTTTCAATACAGTAAACACCATGCACATATAAAATGTTTTTAGTAGCATTTTATCATTTCAACAAATGATGAAACCTTTCAGCTAGTTTGGTTTGGGGTTAGTTTTTTTTTTTTTCATTTTTCAATGAAAGTTGGGATGTCTTAGCTAAGCAGTAGTGGTTATATTACTGGTACTAAAATGTATTTGGGTAGTAACCATTCATTGCTCCAAAAATGGTATTTCTCCAGTTGGTAATTAATACTGGAGTAGAAAACCAGCTTCCTTGAAAACAGAGCGCATGGAGGTGGTGTTCCAATTCCTGTAATCAAACTCAAATCACAGCTTCCTGGTCACACTTACGCTATCAGCACAAACATGTTAATGTAAAGCTGACACCACAGGCCATTGGCATTGGGAAAGTGGCCAAGTGGCTGTGACTTGTGAAAGTGGCCTGGTTTCTACTGGAATAAGAGACATCTCTTTCCTTTTTAATTTCAGTTGAAGCATTAGGATGAAAGCTGTGAATTGGAAATATATTCTTCTCAGAAAAGGAAATCTTTTGTTTCCTGGGACAACTGTATTTTATTTCAGTAATAATGGTATCTGACTGACAAAAGTTGTTTGCTTGCAAATATTTCTGTTGCAGGAGAATGCTTTGCTATTAGGTGCTGGCTGTTAAAATGCACCAGCTTCCCATTCACCATTACCAGCATGCCCTACAAGGCAGCATGCCCTGTGACAGTGCATCAGCAAATGGTAGTTAGACACCAAGGTTATTCTTGGAGAAAGAAAAGTTTTTCTTAATTCCTTCGTGCCACCAGATCTGTCCAGAACAGAAGTTTACCCTTACTCAGAACATAATACAGAAGTTAATCTGAGCTTTAACACATTATCTGTGTGACATATGCCCAATCCACAGGTCACATACTCAGCATAACCCCCTCAGGAGAATTCTTGTGGCCTGAAGCTCTTAGTCCTCACCCTTCCCATCACAGGGACCCTTCGCTCTCCCAGGACCAGATGTTTCTCCTGGTGCTGCACTGTATGGATTGAGAGACAGAGCCGTGGGTACCCCACGGCCAAAGGGACTGATTTTGCTGCCCTTTTGTATAAGAATAAAAGAAGCATGTACCTTTTTGAAGGGGCTGGAGTGGGGAAATACACTATAGACTTTAAAATAGTAGGTAAGATGTTCAACGAACATCTATTGAATTTCATTTAGGAAATTGCCATTGAGATTTTTAATATATTTCATTTCAGCCTTCAGTGAATCTTGTTAAAATGTTTGATTTGAAGAGCTATGTGTAGGAAATGTACCTACCCAAAGTACTTCATGTACAGCGATCAAGTCATCCATAACCTTCTATTTGATAACCAGAAGCTTAAACTGTGGGTTACAATCTGTGGAGCTATAAAGGAGAGTTTATAGGGGTTCTGTGACGTGATACTTTCCTTAAATCTTGTCCAGAGCTTCAGCCCTCTGGCTGGTGAAGAAGCGTGTAGAGGTGCATTTCCCTTTGCCACTGTCCAGGGAAGAAAGCTTCTGTCTGTTTGCTGCTTCTGAAACCTTCTGAAGACTTCAGAGAACTAAAACCTAGGGCAGAGGGACTCTTGCACAAACACAGGAGAGCTGTAAAGGATATCAGTGACCAGATTTTGAGAGACCTAAACTCAATGCTTCTTGAGATTTAGTAATGATTTTTTTTTTTTTACTAGTAATATGAACAAAATACATCCTGCAAAGGTCAGTGGTACCATCTACACTAGTATTGAGACATATGTCAAAGAGAGACCACATCTCTGGAATATGTTGTGAATCCAATAGGTCCCGGGGGTTTTGCATCCCCTCCTGATGTCTTCTCAATATGAGTGAATGCCTGAGCTCATATTCCTTTGCAGAATTGCTCAGAAGCAGTGTTGCGTCTCCACCGTGAAGGAGAACAGCTGCCTGGCCGGCATGATCGCTGCGAAGGAAGGAGATGTGTGTGGGCCAGAGGAAGGAGATCCCTGTGGAGGATCAGCATACAAGGTGAGTTGCACTGATGCTTCTACAGGCTTTGCTGTTAATACGAGGTATCCTCATGTCCTGCATTTAGCAGTAATTTCTTCATACATTGTCATGGAGCACAGAAGGTTGTAAAGTTGCAGGAATGTGGCAGGGAAATGACACTGTTTGCACTGAGGTTTCAATTGCCTGGTGATGCAGCCTCTTCGAAAGCTTCACAGGAATGTTGCTTTGAATTATTTCCAGCTCTGTTTTTAAGGTGTAACTTGCTGTATTACTTTTGCTTCCTCACTTTGGAAACAGCTGAAAAGACCATTTTAGTTTTTCTATCTGTGATGCAGAAGGCTTTAGAAAAGGATAGGGCAAAACTGAATCAACAATCTGATCTGAAACCCATTAGTGAGGAGTTTACTTGGCTGCAGGGTTGAGCTGCAGCCTCATTTCTCAGTTAAACAAGATTGCAGCTTAGATGAAGAAGCATTTGAGATGATGATGAAAGCTTTTGTTCATAAATAAAGAGAGACCATTAAAGAACAGTTCAAATCACAAATCATGAGCCACAGCCTCAGCTTATACAAATGAGATTTGCTTTATGAGAACCAGTGGAGCCAAACCAATTTAAACCAGTTTGAAGATTCAGTATCTTGCCTGCTCACTTCTTTTTACCAGAAGGGTGCATATCAGAAGTCATTTCACTCTGATAACAATTTACATAGCTATAGCAAAGCTAAAGTGCAGCTTCCGTTGTCTCAGCAGGGAACTCATTAGTTCTGTCTGTTCTCATACGCTGGTGATTCTTGTGGATAATTGTTCACTGGAAAAGCAAAATACATCCGCGACTGCTGCGGAGTTTCAAGTTTAATCAGCTGTGTTGATCTGTCTTTCACAGCCATTATTTACTTGGGTTTGGAGTTTGCCATAGAAAGAGAATTTGTACATTTGAGAGAAAACATTAATATTTCTGAAGTCTGGCAGGATTATTATCCTGAGGTTTTCACCATAGGTCTCTTACATGCCAGACAGAGCACGAGCTGTAAAGTAAGTCTTAGCACACATGCCATTGCTCAGAAAAAAGTGGAGAGAGAAAACATCATAACTCCTGTCTGAACTGAAACAAGTTACAAAATACTCTTGTGGAATAGCTCCTTATGCCAGTTCCGATGTCATGTTTTCCTTCAAGAGAAACTATCTGAAATGGTAAAATTATCAAGGAACAGCTTTGCCCCCTGCAGTGCTGATCCAGCTCTGGGGCAACAGCACCAGAGGGATGTGGAGCTGTTGGAGCGAGGCCAGAGGAGGCCATGGAGATGCTGCGAGGGCTGGAGCAGCTCTGCTCTGGAGCCAGGCTGAGAGAGCTGGGCTGGGTCAGCCTGGAGAAGAGAAGGCTCCTGAAGGGGAGACCTTAGAGCAGCTCCAGTGCCTAAAGGGGCTGCAGGAAAGCTGGAGAGGGGCTTGGGACAAGGGCCCATAGGGACAGGACAAGGGGGGATGGCTTTAAGCTGAAAAGAGGATAGATTTAGAAGAGACTTTAGGAAGACTGGGTTGGATGGGGCTTGGAGCAAGCTGCTCTAGTGGAAGGTGTCCCTGCCCATGGCAGGGGGGTTGGAATTGGGTGGGCTTTAAGGTCCCTTCCAACACAAACCAGTCTGCAATTCTATGAAACTTTCCTTCAGAGGTGACCTCCCAAAAAACGCTGACCATGTATAGCAGTGTTCCCCCTTTGCTGTTGGTGACTGCTGTGTCTGAGAACCATAGATCAAAGGTATTTGCCTGGAATGTGAAAAGATTTTTTGCCCCAAAGTCTTTGCAAGATGTTTGGACTGTCCTGCAAAAAGCCAGGGGTTTTACTTCAGATAATGAACATGTGTAGGTCTTCTTCAGGCATTTTAGGTGTGGGGTCCTTTCTTTTACTTCTAGATGAATGCAGGAGTGCCAGGTCTTTAGCTGTAGGTATTCAACTTGTGTTCAATACAACTGAATTTTAGGCGGCCTTCAGTTGTTAGTCTAATACAAAAAGCACATACTTAGGGACTTTTTCCTAGTGGATGGAGATGCCACCATGGTAAATGATTCCTTTCAAAGATATTTTTGAAAGAAATGTGGAATGTTGTGAATCTAAGAGTGATTCTCAAGGTGTGTTTCTTGATTGCAATGTAAAAATAATCATATTTGTTATAAAATCAGTTGTGGACTCTGGTGTAGTTCAAAAGGGAGCTCAGAGAAGATCAAGACGTTCAAGTTTTTACATTTTAAAAGGAACTTTTTGATGAACAAGTTTTTCCACTGGAAAATGGAACACTTCTATTTACCTGGAAAGTATGTGAACCCTGTGAAAAGTGTGTGAGTGATTTAATACTCCCTGTGATGCCTGCACATAGGAGAAACTGTGAATCAAAACTATGACTGAAAAATACATGTTCTGCAAGGCAAATATTCAAATATTTTACAGTACTTCAGTAAAAACATGTGTGCTTTCTTAGTTACTTCTATTTTGCATATTGAAGCTGAAGAAAATTGTAGCCATACTAAAAATATGTACAGAAAGTAGAATTTTCAGTTCATAAAATTTTAAATTTGGGTATTCTGGGTTTGGGGGGATGAAAACAGGATGTTTATCTTTTCTAGCATGACCACAAGATGTATTAAAAAATAACATTGAAATAACATCATTGGAAGAGATGATTTAGTCCAGTTAGCATCAAAAATAATGCAGCATCTTCAGGACCTGCACTGTCAATTTTTCACAAATATGTATCTGGGCACGTAAAGGCAACTCTTTATGGCTGTACATTTTTGCAAATGTGAACAACATCTAATATTTATGATTTTTTTTTTGGGGGGGATGTTCAGATTAGAAAGGGGAACATAGAACATGAGCTGTAGCCGTAGGTACTGCGCTGGACATGCGAGGGATACAAACTGTGTGTGAAATGCTCAAAAACTAAAAGCAACAGTGTTTGAAACTGGAAAAAGGTGACTTGGGGGAAGAGTCCTGTTAGAGGACAGTGATCCCAGCCTTCCTGGCAGAGACAGGCTCTTGGTTTCTGTGAATACACATTTAGGAGGATTGCTAATCATGAAACTTGATTCCTTTCCATTTCCATACTGCGTCCAGCCCTCACAACACTGCTGCTCTTATTTGCTCTCCTCAGGTCAGGGAAGTAGGGCTTTCCTGGGAAGTAGGGCTTAGTTTAGTTTTCTTCAGTTCCATCCTTGGGCTTTCTGTTGACGCAGGCCACCGGGGCAGTTTGAATTACGACCTTCATTTTGTGTGTCTGATGCCTTTTTATAGACTGAGTATGGGAATAGACCCTGAAATCACTTCTCTTAGTTCAGAGAGGCTGTTACAGTGTAGCTGCAACCTGCAAATGAACCCTGCTGGGCTGAATGTCCCGACATGAAAGGAATTGCAGTGGGAAAGAGACTCGGCATTTTATAACTGTTCTGTCAGTGAAAACACCTAAACATATGTATATATTAGAGATGTTAGGACACTTGCATTTAAATCCAGACAGGCATCTTAAATTCACGTATAACTCCTGTATGTTTCTAGCAGAGACTTGCAGCTCCTCAGCTTCCTTTCTTGATTAGGTATCCACTACGCACGCATATTATGGACTTTTTGAATCTGATAGGAACCTGATATATTTCTGTGGCCTGACAGCAATAGATCTGGATGTGACTGAGTAAAGCATAACACAGCTTTTGTCTGCCCCCTGTAGCAGAGGAAACTGGAGGAGAGATGACATTCCAGGGGTGCCCCATTGCATCAGTTGTCAGTGAAGCTGCTGCTTAGATGCACTCAGGAAAGAAAAGGAAGGCAGATAGCTCACAAAATACACCCTGGCCTTTCATTAGCCACTGTCTTAGCAGGAGGGTGGGGTGTCCCCTGGACACTCAGGTGATTAAAGGTACAAGTAGGTTTGCAGGGTAGTGGTGCGCAGGGAAAAGTCTTTACTGCCAGAGCTCAGATGCTGGTGCTGATCCTGATATCCATGCAAGATATTTACAAGTCATTTCACATTGCTTCAAACAACTAAACATTTTTTGAGCTCTAATACAAAGATGTGTACATCTGTGTTACTTTGTTTAGAATATGCTATTTGCAGAGCAATGGCTGTGTGCAAGAGCTAGAAAGAGATGGTCTGTGGCACCATTAATGCCTTGCATGCTGAGTTGCTGAAATCATTGTCACACTGAGACTTGGTTTGCAGCCTGGCAGTTAGTGTAGGGTGGCAAAACCAAGCACCAGCAAAGCTTTGATGTCTGCAACTGTCTAAACCAAGGGGCTTCTCCAGATGCTCCACTGTTGAAGACAGTGCAGATCTTTGCAGGGCTTTGTGTGGGCTCACCCCTGAGTGGATTGTGTTAAATCCTTTTTACTGATCTCTTGCAGCAATGCTGTGACTGTTGTAATCTGGGCCTGCGACTGAGGAGTGAGGGGAAATCCTGCGAGTCCAGCATCAATCTGGGCTATCCCTGCAGCCATGTGATGCTGTCCTGCTGTGAAGGGGGAGACCACTTCATCCATCCAGAAATAAAAAGGCAACCTGAACCTCTGCCGACAGTGACACCTGAGAAGGGTAAGTGTCCAGTCATGGTTTGAAGACCTTGCAGGAAAGAGTTCCTTGTTCTTAAAACAGTTTTAAATAACAATAATAAGAAAGTAGGTGCTTCTGATTGTTAAAATGTACCTTCTTTAGTAGTGTGGGGGTTTGGGTTTTCCCCCTGAGTCACATAGTACAGAGACCTGCGATGAGACATTGGTAAGAAGCAAAGTTGAAGCTGGTCATTGTCTTTTAGCAGAAGCAGTCCTGAAAGATTCTTCATTAAGCAAATAAAGATTTTTTTTCCAGACAAAGTAGTCCCATGGATTCTGATACCAGTGAAATATCCTGGGAATAGATTTCCTATTGTGCTGCTGAACATCACAGCAGCTTTCTCATAGCACACTCTGGAGAAGCCCCAGAGGACTGCAAGTTAGTTTGCACTCTTTCAACATGCAAACATGGTGATGCTGAAGATCTGAGTCACATATCTGCAGCCAAAGAGGTGTGACAAAGGGAGCATGAGGAGTGTGGAGCTTGGACAGCTTTGCTTCTTCCCTCAGTCCAAGATCATACTCCTTCAATATCGCTCTGTAGCCACCAGTCCCACATGAGTTGCATGGTGACCTCCTGCATATGCTGGAGTTCCATTTTTGCCCATTCTCTTCTTGTGAACTAAGTGTGTATTCTTCCTCACCAACAAATGTAAGGGTTTATTTTGACCTAGCTGAGGCCTCACTGAGCAAGGAAGTTTGCACGTATGTGTTTAAGGAAAACTGACTGAAAAACTTGCTGAAAAACTAATTGTAGTATGGTAGAAAGTTTTGGCAAACCTTGTCGAGAAAGAAAAAGTATCGTGCTTCTGGCAGGGTTTAAAAGCAGTAGGAAGGATAGCCATGTCACTGTCAAGAGGGTTCCCGAAGGTTTGTGATGCTAGCTACAGAGGTAACCAGTAAAGTAGTATTTTGTGTTCAAAAGAGTTTCCAAACCACCTGGACAAGTTTTTCTCCTGAAATTTAAAATTCAGTGTTGTTCTTCAGTGGGGCCAATTTCAGACAGGGCTTCAGCATGATGCATTGGTTCAAATAACTGTAGCAATGGTGTTAGCAGTCCACATGAAAGGTGTGCTTGTGACCTCTCAGTGGCCCCTGTAAAATGCCTGTTCCTCCAGGAAGGAGGTGGCGGTGGATCAGCAGCACAATGGTCTTGTCTTCAGGGTGGGTTCATTTGCTCTTGGATTGTTCCGGGTGGATTTGATATCTGGAGTTCATATGGTGAAACACTCTGTACTATACAGTCCTAATGCTAACAGCCCTGCTAGAGAACCAGCAAGTGTTGTTCTGTTGTAGTTTCAGAGACAGAAGATCACAATGAAGCTTTGTCCATCAATAATGAAGCTGAGCTGTCAAATAACCTGCCTGGAGATGACCTGGATGAATGTCTTATCTATGGTGGGGAGCTCTGTCAGCATTTGTGTATAAACACAGTGGGGTCCTACAAGTGCTCATGTTTTCCAGAATTCACTTTGCAAGAGGATGGGACCAGCTGCTCTCCAGGTGAGAAAATGGGCAGGAAACACCATGAATGATGGTGTCTTTGTGCCAACTGCATTGATCTATCAAGCTTGCTTTGTTTCTGTGAGGTATTTGATGGGTGCTGGTGCATGGACATTTGCTGTAGAAATTGGACAGGTTAATAATATAGAGGAAACCAACAATTTAGGAAACTTAATTATGCCTTGGTTTTGTGTATTGGTGGCATGGGGGCAGGGTAGTA
Organism: Neopsephotus bourkii; assembly: GCF_033783945.1. Classification (NCBI taxonomy): domain Eukaryota; kingdom Metazoa; phylum Chordata; class Aves; order Psittaciformes; family Psittacidae; genus Neopsephotus; species Neopsephotus bourkii. The sequence goes on along the minus strand of NW_026901417.1, from coordinate 1,346,448 downwards.
TTTAATATGTTCAAATCAAGACTGTTTTCACTATTCAAAAGAGGATTTGCAAAGGTTTTCTTCTCAGTCATTTTGTGTTTCACAGTTAGCTTCCCTTTAGATGAACTTTCCCCAGTTCAGACAGACATCATTGCTTCCTGAGTTTTGTTTTTTATCTAAAATCATTAACATCTTTCAGTGTGTCCTGGGTTCAGCAGTAGTGGCTGGGTTTAAACCACAACACAGTGATACAAAATCTTAATATATCTATGTGGTGGAAGGCTTGAAAAGAAAGTCTCTTGTACTGTAATTATTTTGACGTCTGGAGATCTCCAATGGCAAGATCTGAAATCAGATAACCCTTAAAGTTGAAACCTTATATTAGTTACAAGTGCTTTCAGTTATTTAACAAGCACAGTAAGTGCTGCCATCCAATAACAAAGTTCCGTAGACTTCAGATACTTTCTGCCCAAGCCAAACAGCATTCGTGATGTCATTCTCAACGTCATGCTACAGTGCTTACATCAATAATGTGTTCGACAGGGTTTCTGCAGCAATGCTCTGCTCTGTTGCTTATATTAAAATCTGGGGAAGGAACCTGATCCAAAAGAGGCAAAATAAATGGTTCTTATTTTAGCACTGCAAAATTTGGCTTCATCCTTCACCTGGAGCATATGTGTATGATTTAGCTTTGCTTTGCTTTGCTTCTCCCACTACTAACTTGAGTGCAGATTTGGGTTAATACACCTTGTATCTGGGAAGTCAGTGCAGATGTGCAGGACTGCAGTTCTCATGGCTGTGCCAAGAATTGAGGGGGGGGTCAGACATCCCTTGAGGAAGAAGATTGCAACAAGGGTAGAAACTGCAAGTGACACATCTGAGACACATAGGAAGAGTGAGGTTAGGAAGAGTTGCTGCTGTCTTGCAGTCCTGGGTCAAATCAAAGGTTGCACAAGGGAGGTGGCAGGCAGGGCACCTCACTTGTTACACCTGCATGAGCTGTGCTCTGCCTGGCAACATGGCACAGTGGCCTTCCATTTCCCATTTTTCTCTGTGTATGTGCACAGCTCTGTCGTGCTCTGTGCACCCACACCAAGTAGTTGTGAATCTCATACTGGTGGTAATTTTTACACCTGTGATTAGATAGAATGCTTTTGTATTTGAACCTTTCCCATTACATTTCCTGATCTTTGACAGACTGTGAATGTTTTTGCATTTAACTTTTGCTTTTTAAAACGTGTCACACTTTTTCCTGAGGCTTGGAAGGAGGGGTGTGCTTGCAGTGGCTCTGTGAGGCAAGGAGAAAGCAGACATTGATGAAACTTCAGAAGCTACTTCTTGTTCTCTGCTCTCTGGGGAATTCAGGTTATGCCACAAGCATAACCTCTTGTTTGCCTCCGTGTTATAGCCCATTGGTTGTCTCTGATGTAATGTTTATATTTTTCTAATTAAGTGTCATTTTCTGTACCCCAAACCTGCCTTGCACTCAGTCATTTAATGTTGTTATTGTTCAGTGGCTCACACTTTGCTCTGGGTGAGACTTGTACTCAAATGAATGAGAAGAGGAATATCTCTCTTCAGAGATAATTTAGCCTTAGCAGAGGGGTTTGGAACTAGACAATCTTAAGGTATTTTCCAAGCCAAACCATTCTCTGATTCTATGATTTAGGCTTCTGATTTGGTGAGATAGATAAACTGAATTACTCCTATTAATGTACTAGAGCTTTTTTCTTTTCAACTATTCTGATACCTTTAACATTACTGTTTGTTTTTCATCCTCGTGACAGACAGCAGCTGTCATGTTTTCCACTTGGCTGTGTCAAAGTCATTCCGGGGTATCCTGTGCTTGGGAAGGTGGATCCTTTTCATCCGTGTTGAAATGGGATGTACAGAAGAACTTTAAAGACTTGGCTTGGATTAGCATTTTTTTGGTCATACACTGACTGAAAGACAGCCACTGTGTTTACAATAGAGCAATGTCTGAGGAAACAGAAGTAACACTTTGTTTTATTCATTTTACTCTCCAGAAGTTGTTTTCAGGCAGACTCCCTGATCTGTATCCATGGTGTTTGTGAGCATCTCCATTTAGTATGAAGCACTGTACATGTTTGGGCTGTCGGACAGTTGCTCATACTAAATGGCAGCTTCCAAAACTGACTGTTCACCTCCATGCAAAGGCAGTTCTTCAGGTCACCAGAATGTTTCCTCCTGCAAACCACAATGTGGGATGAATGGGAGCCTTGCCATGGGGTGATGGTGGAGGTAATGCTGTCCCTGATCTATCTCTGCTTTCTTTGCCTTACAGATCCTGACAGAGGACAGGTGACAAGGCTGGAAGCAGAAGCCACCATCCCTCCGGTAGCCTCTCCTTCTCAGCCTCTTCGCATCATGTCTTTAGAAGAAGAGCAAGATAAGTGTAAAGGTATGTTGGAGGTATAAACTGAAGGTACAGATGAGTGAGAAATGTTTAGAGAGCTAGAATAGAATTCCACACATCCCTTCACCAATCTGCTTTCAGTGCACGTCCTTAATTTGTTACTTCTGGCATAAGGCTGAGTAATTGTCAGGGGAAAGCTGTGGAAGTAATTTGAGGCTATTCTCTTATTTCAGGGTTGTTACACACCTGCTGTGTAGTTCAAGGTAAGCAGTACAGCTGTGCAGCGTAGTGTGAGCAATACAGGTAGGAGTGGCACAGGTGTAGTAGTAGGAGGGTTGAGTGATTAGGGCTGCCTGGACAGATTGTTTACCAACTGCATTCCCCATCGCCTAAACTGGGGTTATATTTGGGTGACCTGGAAGTTTGTAACTTCAGCTGATCTGTGTTGTGATGGCTAACGTATTTTACAATTTTCTTTGTATAGATAATGGTCCCTGCAAACACATCTGCAATGTTGTGGAAGGAAATGCTGTGTGCTCTTGTTTGTCTGGATATACACTCATGGCTGATGGGATTTCTTGTGAAGGTAACTGGTTCATGTTCACCACAGAGACATGGTTAAAGCACCTTTCTACCTCATACCCCCAGGTGTTTCCCTAAGTGTTCCTTCTTTTCAATATTGTGACTTGTAAGTGGCAGTACAGAGATCAGTGGCAGAAGGAATACCAGATCTGCTTTACAGATGACTCCTGAAGCACATTTGTCTAGTGTGCCTATTACCTGGGGACTTCAGGTGAAGGCAAGCCTGGACATGTGCTTTTTTCCAGCCCTCTTGGTTTCTCTTCTCACTGCTGTTCCTCCCCAGTGTCTGTCTACACATCTGTGGACATGCAGCTTTTCTTCTTGAGAACAGGAGCAGCTAGCAGGACTTGGGCATGTTTGTTGTCCTGAGGAACCCCCTCAGAGCTTTAGCTCTGCCCTGTCATCTGTTTTGTTCAGTTTTATTTCTTGAAAACCTGAATCCAATGAGGCTTCAGTGCTGTGAAGAATGTGCCATTGTGAGCTAGTTCAGCTCCATGTGTTTCACTTGACACTGAAGCTCAGGCCTGCACAATGATGAATGGTGAATTCCAAAGCTGCATCATGATTGTTCATGTTGTATAAATCTTAAACGGACATGTTTGGGTAGTGGTGAAGGGTATGTTTGCTCAGGAAAGTGCTGGAGGTTAAAAAGCAATTCCATGTGACATAATTCAATTATAAATCTGGAAGTTTGAGAGCAGTAACAGCCAGCAGTGAAATGAAAGAAGCTTCTGATGCTCAGAATTGCTCACATGTGATCCACATCCCTCTTAATTTCAGATCTGATTGAATAACAAATCACAAATCATTTTCATGAAATTCTGGAGAGTCTGTGAACAAAATGGGAATTTAATATCACCAGCTGAAATAGTCATTGTGCATTGCTTACTCAAGTGTGGTGGAAACTAATCTGATTAATTGATGTCAGCATCAAAAAGGGCATTTCCAGGCAATCGTTTTCCTACAGGAGGTGAAAGAATTGGGTAATATCAGTGGAAATAGTAAGTTTAAATTGCAGCAAGAGACATTTCTTATCTGTATTCAAGTAAGGATTTGATGGTCAGGGTGGTGGTGCACTGGAGCAGGTTTCCTGCAGAGTGTGCATGGCCTCTGTGTGACTGCCTGTTTCCAAGAATGCCTCTTTCTGTGGTGACAACAGTGTAGGGGTGCAAGTGAGGACTGGATGATATCTGAGGGTTTATTCCAGCCCTATTTTCAGTGTAGCACTGCATGTATTATAGCAAGTGCTGATGCGGTAGTTCCAACACACTTCATTTGGACATCTCCAGTGTGAAAGAAGTATTGTTTCATTTCAGCAATTGTTCTAATAGAATTCTGTTTTTCCCTTTTGGCTGCAACATGTTGATGTAGATTTGGATGAGTGCCTCACAGGTGCTCACGCTTGTTCCAGAGGACAATTATGTGTGAACACATTGGGATCATTCTACTGTGTCAACCACAGAGTGATCTGTGCAGAGGGCTTTATACTCAACAGGCATAGAAAATGTGTTGGTAAGATGATAGGTGTAAGCCGTTCACCACAGCATCATAATTCTTCATGCTCTGCAGTGCATTTAAACCATTTGTGCTCAAAGGCTCTCTGGCCATCCTTGCCTATGACATTTCAATATGAGTTAGTAAAAACACATGTGCACCATTTGCTGAGCCACTTAACATCATGAGTTGTATGCTATTTGGCTTTTTCCCTAGCAATACATTCTCAGGATACGTATAACTTTGTGCAAAAATCATAAAACTCTATAGGTATGATGACCACAGCAGTATTGATGACTATTAAAGTGGACTAAGGAAACAGCAGCTGATCTCTCTGGACAGCGTCAATACTGGCAAATCCCCAGACATCATGAAACAACAAAACTTCATAAATACAGCTCAAGAAATCTGCATAAGTCTGGGCAGTGGAAAAGATCCATTCCAAAATGATGGAAAATATTCAGATTAGTCTATTAGTGATTCTGGTACCAATTTCTTTGTGTGATGTCAAAGATGCATCATAATTCTGCTGTATCATCCCTGCTATTTAAGTTTGTATAAGAAACCAATCTATTTTTACAAGTGCTTTTATGAGGATTCAATTTCCTTCCAAAAGCCAAGGCCTGAACTTATGAAATAGTTTCTGTCAGGGGTTCTTTCGTTGAGGCTGGTTTAAGAGGCACCTGAGCTGCAGCGGTGTTGTGTGCTAATGCTGGAAAAATGGAGCACCCAGAGACCTGCAGCCAGTAATGAAAGCAGCAGTGCCTGTGACTATAATGTCATGTGTGAATACATTCACCTCCTTCCACCCCTGTCCTTCTTCTACATTTATAACATCGATTTTCTGACAATCACAGCTTTGGTTTTGTTCCTATCTTTTAAAGCTCTATGATCTCATCTTATTAATGAGCATCATATGCGGAATGGTTTTAAACTAACAGAAGGGAGATTTAGATTAGATACTAGGAAGCAGTTTTTCCCTGTCAGGGTGCTGAGGCACTGGCACAGGGTGCCCAGAGAAGCTGTGGCTGCCCCATCCATGACAGTGTTCAAGGCCAGGTTGGAGCTGCTCTAGTGGAAGGTGTCCCTGCCCATGGGACATTAAGGTCCCTTCAACCCAAACAATTCCATGACTCTGATATGGCATAAGGGCATGAGCAGGAAAATTGGTGCATTGTCATAGTTTAGAGCAGAAATGCAATTTAGCATCTTCTGGGTTTTTCTTAAATTGTCACAATTGTTTTTTTATTTATTTAGTTTTATTATTTCTTTTGAAATCGGAGATACTGTTAAGCATGGAAAACTAATGACATTATTTAGTTTAAATTAAATGGCTGAGAGAACGCTACTGGAAGTAAGGATGTCTTTACAGAGAAAGTACCAGATTGTGAGATGGAAAATGGTACTTGTAGTTGGCCACAGTCTGCATGATGGGTTTCATGGCTTTCACAGAGCCTGCTGCACGTACCACGCTTCTGAATAGAAGGTCTGGTAAGTGAGCAGCTGAAGGAACTGCCTCACCTTGAATTCTGCTTCTGAAGATCTTGCTATTCAATCCCCTGATGTTTTTCCTGGACTATGCAGATATATATAGAGAGAGAGCTGTCCTTTTCTACATCTCCCATGAGTGCTCTGAAAGTAAATTAATGCATATTTGTCAGCATCTTTGGCAGAAGGGGCTATAGAAGATGCCAAGTGCTTCCTTTTGTTCACTTTCTTCCTCTCCTGTCCTCTACCCCATGACATTATACAGAGTTTTATTGTGACTGATAAAAGATAAACCTCAGGCATTGCTCATTAAATGAAGGATACAGCTCTCATTTGTAAAGATAAAACATCCTCTTCTCCTTCACTAAGTATCAAACCTCTGTATTTCTCTACTGCAGGTCAGGTTTTTACAGATATCCTTGTAAATAATCTAGAAAACTTGAAGTTTCTCTTTTGTTGTGGTTTTTTTTTTTTTGGCTGGATCAGCCCTGTGTGCTCCCTACTCGTGCACAGCTCTGCCCTCTGTGGTGCTGGAGGACATCTGTAGCAGTTAACATTTTTCCTACTTTTCTAGTCAAAGGGGAAAGCCACGAGCATACTGTGGTCTGTTTTGTTCAACTGTCTCATTGCAGCCATATTCATCTAAGGTATCCTTTGCCAGCTTAACTGCTTTTGTGCTCCATCTTGAGCTATCTCAGACTCCATGAGGAAAGTTTCTTGGTAATTTGTTTGCAAATTATTGTTGTTTTAATGCTGTTACTCTTTGCATATTTTTAGGGACAGGAGGAGCAGTCTTTGCACAGCAGCAAAACAGCCGATAACCTTTTATCTCTTGAATTTCCTTTAGTCAGACTGTGGAAGATTATAATTCCAGGTGCATTCAAGAGCAGATATCCAGAATTCCTGAAAGCCAACCATGCACAGTGAAGAGTCACCAGCTGTTTAAACAGCTTGCGCACACCAGCTTTGTGTAACTTTGAACAGATATTAAAATGTCTTTAGGCTTGAAAGCTCCATGTTCTCCAGAGATAAGAGCCAGGTTGGATGTTTTTAATGTGGATTGCTTTTCCTGGTGACTTTCAGGCAAAGTCATTACCACCACCTACATGCACACTGACAGGAGGTTATTTTGCTGCTTTCTTTGCTATTCCCATCTAAATTTCCCCTTCTGCCAGAGTGACCAGCAAGTGGTCATTTTATTGCTGACCCACAGGGACTGTGCGTGAGCACGGGATGGGTGGTTGCAAAGTAACAGCGGGTCTACGTTAAGCAGATGTATTCCATAAAGCAAATTGAGCTGAAGTCATTCGAAGAGAAAAGAATCCTGAGGAACTACAGCTGCAGGAAAAACCGAAGTCTGCATTTCACATTGTTAGAAAAAGTGCATAAAAATTAACTTTTAATGTCAAAGTACATATTGAAAAGAAGAGGTATTACATGATTACATTTCATTCTGGTTTTACTGACATCATGTGAGGAATGTTGTTGCCACACACATCGACCTAGTAGGTTTTTTAAAAATTAACTGTTCCTTATTTTTAATATTTACTGAATTATTTTTCCTCTTATTCCTATTTTTTTTAAATACCATCTTGCCTTACCTCCCAGTCTGAACTGCACTGGATGAAGGCTGCAGCTTCCCATGTTGGCAGTTGACTTTGTTTCAAACTTAAAACATAACTCATGTTTTTCCTAGTGCTCTGCAAATCATCTTGCTGACTTGTTGAGCTGGTTTCCAGTACTGAAGAGAGGCAGGTTATGGGCACTCTTGATTTTATGGATAATCAACAGGGAGGGAAAAAGGAGAGAGATTGTCCTGTTTTATAGAAATACAGTTAGTCATCACTTCCCTCTACCGTGTGTCATAATGGTAGAGCAACATGATAGTAGGTACAGCCTGGGCTGAACAGAGCTTGTGCAAGAGCTGTGTGCTGTCCCAGCACAAACTGGGACCATAGTTCCAGGGATGCCTTTTCCCATGCTCATGCTAAGGGATGCTGTTTTGCAATAGGCATTGGTAGGAAGATCAACGACATGGGCAGGTGGGAACTCGGGAGACAGATAGTGCAAGTCTTCAGAGATCTCATTTTGTGGCATGACCATTTAGGAACGTGTTTAGGAAAATGAACAAAAAAGGGCATGTCTGTAATAAAATGAAAAGGGAACTTCGGTGGGCTGGCAACTGGCCTGATAGCAGAGAATGAGATTCATGCCCTAACAGTGGATATGACAGAGCAGAACTGTGCATGCTGTGTTGCTCACAGTTTAAACCCAGGTCACAATCATTAGGCTTTAGAGATACTCAACGCATCACTTGTGCACAAAACTTTCACTGAAAGCAGAAATTCTGTTTGTAATCTTCCAGTTCTTATCCTTCTAATTTCCTCAGATGCATTCTGGCCTGTTGGACTTGTTTTTTCAAGTACTCAGAGATTAGAAAATTGAATGAAACAATGTTACATTAGTTACATTAGATCTGTTTTTTGCCTGTGAAATCTTGACCTCCTTTCTAACTGTGTACACCTGGGAGTCAGGCAGAACACCTCCTACCCTCTCTGGGTAGTGTTTCAGACAACCACGCTTTCCTCCCGCTGGCTTTTCCAACATTGTGCCGAACTGAATGGAGTTCACATGATGCAGTGTAGTGCTGACAGTTTGTTTATATAGGAAGGCTTTTTGTGGTTTGCAAGAAAAGATAATCTCAGATCTGTTGTATAGCCAGCAGAGAGTCTCTGCACTGGTTTGGGTGCTGTTTAGTGGCTATCCAGAGCCATTTACCTCTAAAATTCAATAAAACCCAAGCAACAACAAGAAGAAAAATCTCTCACATTTTCTTAAGAGCTAGGTCTAGTTGGGTGAGAGAGGTCTATCACAGCAGCTCATGTGAGCTGGAGGGGAAGGGTGTTTGGTTTGGGGATTTTTCTTTGTTTTGGCTGTGTTTCCCCCCAACCAAGACCACTTACAAGAATTTTGTTCCTTACTCTTCATTCTAATCTGTAGCAAGCAGGGAGCTGTGCAAGCCTTAGGAGGGCATCACTATGTAAAAACACCGAGGTCGGCAAGTACCTGCCACTCAGGGGAAGTACTCCAATATCGTGTGGGACAGGCAGAGAGCTCTCCAGCATGGCAGTGACCTTGCTGTAGATTAATCAGCTGCTGTTGGATAGCAAGTACACAACATGTGAATAATAGTGGTGAGAAAAAAACTAAGCACAAATAAATGAGAAATAAAATGGCACCAAGCTAACGCACTGGTCTTGCCAAACTCAGTGCACGTCACCAGTTAGCTGACTTCAGCAGGAACTGAAATGTCTTGGTGCTCCTCCTGATATACTTGGTAGAAAACAAGTTGACACGTTTTCTGGGACAAAAAGTTTAAAAAATGCCTTTTCCTGTTGTCACTCTTCACGAGGGGAAGTAATGTATCTGATGTTGTACTGCTCTGAGATGAGGTTCTACAGCCAAGATGAGCACATCCAGGGGAGCACATCATCACTTGATTGTTCAAGTGTAGGTCAGGATGGCCGAGCGGTCTAAGGCGCTGCGTTCAGGTCGCAGTCTCCACTGGAGGCGTGGGTTCGAATCCCACTTCTGACATCCCTGTTTTCAGGGATGGAAACACAGCCCTACCATCTGCCATGGACTGATCCAGACTGCACTGGAACAGGGGCAAGCTCAGGGGCAAGATTACTTGCATTAGTGTATATATGAAAACAGCTTCATGCATAGAGAAGCCAGATGACTGGTAGTGATTATGGTCAAAGTTGTTTTTTGTTAGTTCCAGAAGTACTTCTTACCTGTATACAGAGATGTGAATATGTAAGATTTTGTGGAGAAGCACAGGACAGTTTCTCTTCCCAGTCTCTACCCCTTTTTGTGGCTTTTAAGTACTTGCTATATCTGGCTTTCATTATTAAAATAAGCAAAACCTGAATCTGACGTTATTTCACCCAAGCTTATCGAAATGTAGCATTTTAGAGGTATGGCATTTCCTTCCCAAATTATCCTACATTCTGCAACCTTGTATTTAAGTAATTTTTATTTTTTTAAGACTTTTTTTCCTTCTCCACCTGCTGAAATCAAATCTTTTTAAATATTGAAATACAAATTTACAAACTTGATTGGGCCTTTCAGGTTTTCTCTCTCCATATTTTCTCGTTATATCCACTTCTAATGACACATTCCTTAGGCAATCAGTGTGTTACATGACTCCACCTTCAGCCAGGCAGGCAGTTTCAGTTCCTGTCTCCAGCAGCAGTTCCACACCAGCAGCTCCTGTCTATGTGGCATGAAGCAGCAAGACTGTTACATATGCTGAGCTGGGAAAACCTGTCATGAGCAATGAGCATTAACCACTTTCTTATTCAGTTGTCCAGGAGGTTTCTCTCCAGTAAATCAGAAGCCAATTATCAGTCCTCTGCCCATGCCCTGCATTTAATCAGTTCTGTGCATCCTTTGTCCTCAATGCCACCGCACATTTAGGTAGAGGGGAGGAGAAGGAGACCTCCCTGTGATTTGTGTCTCTTAAGTTACTCTGTGTTAACAAAAGATCCTGGGACAAAAGTCTTTCATCAGAATACTGTAGCACAGGCTGTATTGGTTATCTTTTGGAAAAAATGATTTCACTTGAGCTTTTGACTCCTTCCAAAAGAGCAGGAAGAGGCAAATCCCTTGCCAAATATATGGCACTGACTTGTTGAACTGTTCCTTGTAGACATCAACGAATGTGTGACAGACACACACACCTGCCAGCGGAGAGAGCACTGCCTCAACACAGTGGGATCATTCAAGTGTCTCCAGGAACTGAGCTGTCAGCCGGGTTATGAACTGAAGGATGGAGAATGTGTTGGTAAGACAAGTGTTCTTCAGCTGATGCAATAGCTGTTAGCAAAAGGGAAAGGGAAGAACTAGCAAAGCATTTTACTGTGGCTGGGCTGTGATACCAGGATTGTAGCTATAAAAGACTGAGCAAATGTTTGGCTTCATAGGCCACTTCTGAAATGCATTTATTTGAAATTGTCTCCAGCAATACCTATAAATTATTTGGAAAATTGATGAAACCTTTTGAATTAGGATTTACCCTGCTTTTAAGGGGTTAGAGAGAGATTTCACTGATGGAGGAATTCCTATTGCATTGCTCTGCCCAGCTCTTCTTTTCTCTGAAGGGGCTGATACTGTTTGCTGTTGAGCACTGAATCACAGCCTGAGTGGATCATGGGGCTGATTCAGTCTGGCCCTTCCTGTTTAGGAGGTCTGTCTGCATTTATTTACATTTGGAATTTTCACGGGGTTAAGAAGTTATTCTTCATCTCCCCCTTCTTGGCCTGTTATAGAGGTTGACTGGAGCTGCTAACATCAGCACAGCAGAAGTTGCTCTGCAGCATGGGAGTGTGCAATAGACACATGTGCCATGTCTTCTGGGGCAAAAGTCAGTCCTATTTACTCCTAAATTTTTTACACAAAGAGTTTCCTGACAGCTGGAGTAAGAGATGTGCAAGAGAATAACTGAGCTCTTGACATATACCATAAGGTCATAAACAACTGGTCAGAAATCTCGCTTTGTATACAGCCGTTATAAAGAAACCTTGGTTTAACTGAAGAGGTTGTTTGTGGATGTCTTGTTCTGCTGTCTGATTCTACAGCACTTCTAACAATTATTGCTAATCTTTCTAGTCTTAAAGTTAGATTATAAAAAATTACAAAATTTTACAAATTGTTTTAAAGTAGCCTTTAAATTACTGACCTATAAGGAAGACTAAAGTTTCAGAACTGCTCTGTAAAATTGCCTACAGATATCTTCTGAATTTGCAGTTTATGAAATACTCAATTCCACATTTTTCTTTGTCTCTGTCTATAGATACGCTAAGAAAACAATTAATATATGATGGCCTGAGACGGCTGTGTGGTTCAGCCTGGAGAAGAGAAGGCTCCTGAAGGGGAGACCTTAGAGCAGCTCCAGTGCCTAAAGGGGCTGCAGGAAACCTGGAGAGGGGCTTGGGACAAGGGCCTGTAGGGACAGGCCAAGGGGAATGGCTTGAACCTGCCAGAGGGGAGACTGAGCTGAGCTCTTAGGCAGAAGCTCTTCCCTGTGAGGGTGCTGAGGCGCTGGCACAGGGTGCCCAGAGAAGCTGTGGCTGCCCCATCCCTGGCAGTGCTCAAAGCCAGGTTGGACACAAGGGCTTGGAGCAACCTGGTCTGGTGGGCAGGTGTGCCTGCCCGTGGCAGGGGTTGGAGCTGGATGGGCTTTTAAGGTCCCTTTTACACAAACTATTCTGTGGTTCTATGAACCTATGAATATTGTACCTTCTGCATGTTCCCTTGTGGCCCTAGCATTTAACTGAGGTTTTAGAATAGAAAGAGAAGTACCAGCAGTTCTCTCCTTGTCCTCCTGGAGGAGTGGGGATGCAGATGTAGTTTTCTCTGTCTTATCTTCTGGTAAAGATGTTCATCACAGGGAGTGTTCGTAGGAACTAGCAGCATTTGAAAATATTCACAGGAACTGAATTTAGAATGAGTTTACAGCTGAAGTTTCTTCCTGGATGAGGTTCCTTCCACTGGAAAGTGGCAGCAAACCAGCTGGTACTTGCAGTTACTCAACACAGATCAGTTGAGTGTAAACTGATAAGCTTGAAACTTTAAAGCTTTCAGTCTGCCCAGCAAGCAAGCGTTGGGTTGGTGAACATCTCTGAGAAATAATCTCACACATGTAATACAAAATGAGAAATCTGTGTTGGGCTCTGGCTGCAGAATAGCAACATTGGTTATTAATATCACTGTCTCTCATTCCCATTTTTTCAGTATAGTTTTCATAGTTGGATAAGTGTTTGTTCTGTGTATGTAAGTACATATATATATACACATGTACCTGTGCACACAGTAAACCCCAGCCTTGTTGAAATGAGGTGCCCTATTAATATCAAATTCAGTGGAGGTAGGTTTCTACCTGGAATTACTGAGGAACAAGAGCAAGAGACCATTTTGCTTTTGAGTGTGGAACATATTTTGTATACTTTATTTGTAGTTTTGATGTGGGTCTTTAGGATTTTAAAACTGCAGTTGTCTGAGTATTTGTGGTTTACAAGAGATGCTGTGACCGAGGCAGTAGGGATCTGAGTCAGACTTGCTGTAGACAATTTCTGAAGCCTCTGCTAAAATGGATGGCCAAGAGCAAACACACCTAAACCTCGGATTTCCCATAGGCAGTGTTTGTTATCTGATTTCAGTAATGCTTTCCAACTTCCCTTCTGAGAAGTTAGCTAGTCATGAAGACTACTGAAAATTACAGCTTCACTGGTCACAATTTGGTGTTTTGATCTGATAACAGATATTGATGAGTGCAAGAGGGGAACTCACAGTTGTAAGGTAAACTTCGTTTGTCAGAATACAGAAGGATCATTCTACTGTGAGTCAAAGCAACGTTGCATGGATGGATTTTTACAAGACCCTGAGGGAAACTGCGTGGGTAAGTCTTGACCGAGAATATGTTTGTCATATGTGCAGCAGCACTGGCCAACTCCTCTTCCTTTTAGCCTCTCCAAAAGGCATATATTGACCACATGTAGTTTTCGTCAAATCCTGCTGTGAATTTAACTTAAACATCACTGTCCTTTTAAAGATATGTGTGCTTGCTTATTGAATTTGAAAGTCTTGACACAGGAGACCTTCATCAGCACAATACATTGAAATGAAGGAAAAGAAGTGACAGCTGGAAGAAAACAGACCAGAAAGGTTAAGTAGCTTCTCTCACTATTCTAATTCATTTTCTTCACCAGATATTAATGAATGTACATCTCTCCCTGAGCCATGTAAACCAGGATTCAACTGCATCAATACCGTTGGGTCTTACACCTGCCAAAGGAACATGCTGACATGCAGCAGAGGCTATCACTCCAACGAGGAGGGAACGCGATGTGTCGGTAAGGTTAGACTCCAGGGTCTGGTCAGGTGCCCTCTCAGAGGAAGAAGAACATTTCAGTTCTAAAAAAGGGGGTTTGAGGTTGCTAACTGTGTTTGAGGAATGGGAATTTGCTGTATGCATTTGCTGTCCAGTGAGCTTGGTGATATGCTTGCACTACAGGATGCTGCACTGATGTCTGGCTGCTGCATGGAGTTCCTCCTGGTACACCAGATGACACTGGTTTTGACTGCATATGGGATTTACTGGCTACTGTTCTAGAGCAAATGTGCTCTAGCTACTTTTCAAACTCATGCTGTCAGTCAAAACCACAATCCTTTGCTATTTTTACAGTATCTCACTGTGAGTGACAGGATCTGAAGCTATGGGATATAGCAAAGACAGACACTGAGTTTATGGACTCACAAGAGTAGCACTGAGTGGTTGTTCTTAGTAGCACTATGAATGGTGCTCCCCATTTACATCCAGTTGTGTGTCTATTTAGGATAACTTCTTACTTTTCTTTGTGAAAAAATGTTGAAATATTCATACAGGCTGGCATGCAGCTTGATAACCGATTTGCATTTGTTCCAATGTGTTTATGGAGTTACTGACTCAGAATAGCAGATTTCATCTCTTATTAACATTTGTTCTGTAAATGCACACTATGCACAGAGGAACTGAAAGCCTGCTGCTTGGCCAGGCAGGGTTGGCTATGTGTTCTTTAATTCCCTATGGTCTGTGTTACACAAAGTAGGAAATCGTAAAAGCAACAGTGGGGAGAAAAAAATAAGACAAATCAGCATTTTGGTTAGTGATGAAATCCTGATGATTTCTGCTTATGGTACTTTTGAATAAAAGGAAGGGTGGAAAATAAAGAAGATTTGCTTTCTGCTGCTCTAGGTGGGTGGAAACTGTGTTAGAAGATATATGATTCTGTGATTCTATGACTAGCAAGTTGAAATGAAAAATAGTGGTATAAGATAGACCCCATTTCTGCATAAATTTCTTCATTCTCCTTTTTGCTATTCATTATGCTCTGTCTCCCTTCGTGATTTTACCCTCAGGACTACCCAGAACCATGCTTGGCCACTGAGGAGGCAGGAAGATTAGGAAGTAGCACAAGATGGGGCCAGTTTGTGTGTAACTGAGGAAGTGGAGAAAGCTTCCTAAAACAGCTCCAGGGGGCAGAGTAGTGCAGCATGAAGTATTCCAGTTGTCACAACGGGAAGGTCCCGAAGTTCTGTCTTTGTTGCTGTGAAGACACAGCTCTTCAGCTGGTTTCCATCAGTCTTGTTTCAGAGAAGTCAGGGGCCTGGGTACGCTTGCACCACCTGAAGTGTGATGGCCCTGACATTGTTTTTTAGGTTGTTCCACCATGCCAACATCTCCATGACTGTCATTTCTTTCACAGGTCAGCAGTTGTCACTGAGCAGCTCTGAAGTAGTAGCTGCAGTGCTAATAGCCTTCACTTTCAAGTCCTGCCATCGGCTAGTGCACATCCTCTTCCTAAATTCCAAGTGGATGATTTATAGAAAGAAGCCAGCTTCTTTCCCTAGTTGTTCCTAAAAGAGAGTGTCTGTAATGTGTGACACAGGAGGAAATTGCCACATTCATGCAGCATTTATATCTTCATAGCCTGATGAGATAGCACAATGCATTGTAATTACTGATTATGCTTTGTCTCCACTTTACATGATTGACAATATTTTTAAGCAGCAGGTATAAGGAAGCTTCTCTAGTTTGATTTTGGGAAAACAAATGTTTAATGTAAATTGGTGATTTCTGTCTTTGCCATATCACTGTGTCTCCGCAGTCTGGATCTTCTGGTATTTTTTTGTATGGCTTTCTTTAAGTAGGCAGAGACATTCAGGAAAAAAACCCCAAACATATGGTCCTACTTCCCCTCTCTGTGGTAAAGACTAGTTTCCTTAAGGCATTACAATAGCTAATTAGATTCCCGATTCAGATTTATTCACAGTAGTAAATACACAATCTGCACGTTTCTCCAGCAGAACTCTACTTGTATGGTTATCTTCTCTGCTTAGAGGATTCACCTCTCTTTAAAATATTAGTATTTTCTGGTTTAATAAATGAGCCATTAAAAGCTACCTCATAATTTAACTGAAAAATACTGTAGCTATTGTGAAATACAGCATACTGGTGATGGTATAATGCCCTAGAGCTAATTAAAGTCTGAATGCAATGGAATATATAATTTTGGACAAAGTAATAAGATGGTTACACACACAAATACATTACAGATAAAACTGCTACTTTACAAATGTATATCTGTGTTTAAAACTTCCTTGTTCTGATGCTGCCTCTGAATTAAAAGAAAATGAGACAGCATTTCAGCAGAAATCTGTGAGCCTGTCAGGAATTCCTTGCTTGGCAAGTGACATTCCCTGCCATCCCTGACCCCTTCCCATGCCAACAGGACTTTCTTAGGTGGGAATCTGTGCTGAATATTGAGCTCAGTATTTGTCAGCACCTCTCAGCAGGGTTGATATAATCCCCACTTTTCCACATCTTTTCCACAGTAACTTGCTCTCACTTCCCTATCATTTTCTCTGCAAGTTGTTTTCCCGGGCGCTCTCCAGGGCTGCTGTTTGTTGGAGAACTGCCCAGAAAACCTTTGAAGTTAAATAGTGCTCCAGTTGATCACTTCAAAGAGAGCAGTAGGGAGAACCTCCAGCCTTAGACCACCATCCTAACTAGTGTTACATGAACAGCAGTTTGGATTGTCAAAGTAGTTGAAGGTGTCAGTAACAGGAAGGAAGCAGAACCTGATGGCTTAGGAAACAGCAGAACTCAGAATGCTTCAAGAAATACAAGTTTCTGAGGGCTAATCAGAATTTCTGATGCTTCTTGTCACAGATAGTAACAGGGATTTGTTAGATACTGATGAGCTATTTAGTCATGTTGCAAGTCTTATAAATCAGTGTGTATTGAAAACTCTCATCTTCATTTGAGCATTATTAAAATGAGATTGGGAGTGATGCATGTGAGTGGAGAAGCAGCTAATTTGTTGGTATTGGGGTTTGGATGAGAGGCCATGAAGAATATTAAGATGTGAGTTGAATGAGAAAAGAAGAAAGATCAACATTGAGAAAGAGTAAAGTGTAGACAGCAGAAGCAAGACTGAAAGGGTAACTGGAGATGAAAATAGCAATTGCTTTAATTGAAGGGATGAGCAGAATTTCTGGCTAGTTCTTGTTTTGCTTTAAATGCCTTGCCGTGACTCACAGAATGGCAGAACATCAGAATAGGGTGTTTAAATGTCATGGTTTGATCAGAATCAAAATGTGTAGGTTGAAATGCAGAATATACTGGGAAAGGTCCATTGCTGTTGTAGTTGCCATTTTCACTTCTAAGATAATGCATTCCTTTTCAAAAGTTTACTTAGGGTATGTAAAGCTGACCAGAGAAGCACAGTGGGAAAGGCTGATTCTCTTTGTTCTGTGCAGGGAGCAACCCTAGCAGTTTCTGTTCCTGTTACTTTGTGTTTTCTCTTCATAAACATTGATTTTTAGCAAACCGTATTTAACTGGTCGCTTTCTCTGGTTCTGCAGATGTGGATGAATGTCAAACTGGTGTGCACCGTTGTGGCGAAGGGCAGATTTGTCATAACCTTCCTGGGTCTTACCGCTGTGACTGCAAGATGGGGTATCAGTACGATGCCTTCAGCAGGAGCTGTATTGGTATGTAAGGCACAAGATGAGATAAAAAGACTGATTGAGCCTTGGACCTCAAGGCAGTGCTTAGCACCACTGTACTATGCAGTTACTAGTTGTGCAATGCAGAGCCTCAGTAGATAACGGAGTCACCTCTAAAGCAGCCATCGTCGAGTGCGACCAGCCATTTAGAGTTCTGCCATTCTGTGTTGTGATTGTGGCCCTGGTGCCCTTGGTTTGGGTTAGCTGCAGGTTATCAATTAAAGTAATCTGCAAAGTACTTCCATATGGGTTATGCTTCTGCTGCTGTAGGTATTTATCTTTCTGAAGATGCCACAGCTTTCTTCAGCATCTTGTGATTTATCACTGCTGTGCACCAATTAAAGCACAAAGTCAGATAGCGTAAAACCTGAGGTTGCAGCATTTCATGCTCTGCAGATCAATTTCTTGATGCTTTTTAAAATAACCTCCTGCATTTTGTTTGATGCTTTTGCTTCTAAGCTGAGTGTATATTTGCTTGGTGTGCTGGCAGATATAAATGAGTGCTGGAACTACCCTGGACGCCTGTGTCAGCACACGTGTGAGAACACCCCTGGGTCCTACCACTGCACTTGTTCTTCTGGTTTCCGCTTGTCCTATGATGAGAAGCACTGTGAAGGTACCAGACATTTTTCCCAAGAGGAAGAAATTGCAGTCTGATTTAAGGAACTTTAGAGAAGGAGTGAGGTTCAGTATAAATACAGTAAACTCATGATGTCCTCAAATTTGCAAATATTCAATACTCACACTGTCAGATGAGAGCAAACAGGTTTTTTCCCTTTTTCTATACCCTGTCATACTTTTTCCTTTGTTAACAGAGGAGAACAGAACAGAGTAAGGACAGGAGACTGTTCATGCCAATTTTAGTAAAGATGAAACATGGTAGTGATAAAACCTGAAAAAATTGATTTTGAATTGAAAGTCATACATAATTTCTTAAGGCAATGATTACATAATTTTAATCAACTGAAACATAAGGTCTGAAACATACATTTGCATGTATATGTGTTTTCATTGGCATATATAAACATAAAATTCAGGTGGAACAGACATCCTCATGCTTCTTGGCATTTTGCCTAAAGTAGAAACATCTTCTTGGGACGAATTAGTCCATCCTTATTCACCCTGATCAGAAGGACCTGGTAACTGTTCTCAGAGTAAAAAATAGTGGAAGATACCTGAACTACCGTGGCAACGTGTGTGTGTTTTTTTTGGATACAGATGTGAATGAATGTGATACTAGTCCCTGCAGCCAGGAGTGTGCCAATGTTTATGGTTCCTATCAGTGTTACTGCAGGCAAGGTTTCCAGCTAGCAGAAGATGGGCATTCTTGCAAAGGTAAGGCTGCTGCTTTGGCAGGTCAAGTTAAATATGTATATACTCTTCAACAGGTAGGGCTGCCTGACTCTCCACAGCACCTAGTGCTGCAGGTGATGCCTAAGGATGATTGTGAGTTACATCCTGACACAGACACTGCAAATTGAGAAATGCAATTCATTTTCATACCTTTCATCTGGGGCTGGAGTACACTTGTGTGACCGTAGAACTGGTGGGGTTGTTGTTTCATGGGGTTAGAGCTTCTGAAATAAATAGAAGTGAAGATAGGTTTACCTATGCAGCATCAGTTAAAGGCTCCACTCAGCCATGGTTGAGTGAAGGCTTGTTGTTACTTCTGCTCATGGTGGTTAAATGAGGAGTAGTGATCAGAATGGAGAAAGGAAGGGTTTTACCTGTTTGTTTGGAGTTACCAATGGTGACATTGGAGAGTCTCTAAGAAATTATGAAGAAACCCATGTTCTTCCTAGCACAAGGAAGCCCCCAAACTAATCTTAGAAGAATTACAGAGCTACCAGAGAGAGCTTTTCACTCAGACATGCTCTAGGCTTGTTCTTTTCCATGGATCCATACTACTTGCAACCAGTATTTTGGGGAGCAGCCTCATGTTCAGCATTTCAGAATCCACCATCAGTGGTCCTAGAGCAATGTCAAACTTTCATGGTTGCGTTCTTGTTTAAGAATGTATTATAAATGTGTCAGACAAGAATTTCCTTGTGTTCTGCAGCCTCCCTTTCCAGATTCCTGTTTTTCTTCTTACATGTGTTTGTAACTGTGTTTTTTCCCCAGATATCGATGAGTGCACACAGAGTGCAGGCATTCTTTGTACTTTCCGCTGCGTGAATGTTCCTGGTAGTTATCAGTGTGCTTGTCCTGAGCAGGGATACACCATGGCAGCCAATGGAAGAACCTGTCGAGGTAATGAGGAGTTTAGGAACTGCAGCCATTATGTTATGAAACTTTAATCCTTGGAATGATCTAAACCATTATGGTGATTCAGTCAAGTGTCCATGTTTTACATCAGTCACTGTTAAAAAGCCAGTATTTGACAAAGTTGCCAAATATTGGTATCTCCTGTGTCAGCTTTTTGCTGTGGCAACCCAGCTGTCAATGGGAGCTAATTGTTTAAACTAATTCCTGAGGGGCCCCATGTCATCATTCCGACTGGGGCACTTGACTACTTGCATGAGCTGTATGTGCACCTTGACACAGCAGTAAGTGATCTGGTGTCCTCTTTAGAGGTGCCAGACATAGAAATCTGTGGCTTTGTTATGGGTTGCATTTTCCTGTCCTGGAAAACTGGGAGAGTGAAAGTGGGAGCTCTGATGAGGACCTGGATGTCCAGAAGCCTGCCACCTAAGCTTAATTAGATTGGTGTTATTAAATGTTAGTGTAAATGGCATGTCCTGCACACACACACTGTTTTTTCCAGAGACGTAGAAATGTGTTCTGGGTGTCTGATGATTTTCATTTGGTGCACAGCTGTCTGGTTTTGAAGTAAAAATCCCTCATTTCCAAAGGATGCCCTGACTGTAGAATGACTGAAAATCTGGTTACCTTTCTGTACTCTACATGCATTCCTGCAGTCTGTTACACTAACTACCAGGTATTTCCTGCTCTTAGGTTTTGAGGAACCTGTCACATAACTTTTGGTTGTGTCTCTCCTAGGCTTAAATTCTCTTCCTAGTGGTAAGGGCAGTAAATTTACACCCTGTAAATCATGAACAGCATGAACGTGCTTGGTCCTGACTTTGGAGCAGAGGAGCAGACTAAACAACAAAATCTTTTCAGTTTTTAAGTATGGATGTGGTCACATCCACGTGCAGTTAAATTCTCATGTAAAAGTCACCTTTAGAAACTGCAGCTGTTCCTCTCCTCAGGCTTTGTTTGTTTGGTTTCTTTCCTTTGCTAACTTCAAGTGCTGCTGGCATGTTCCCTGCCACCTCTGCCAGACCTGGGGCTGGAGCTGAGGACCAGTTCCAGAGTTAACAGTGTGAGTCACTGCATTCATCAGCCAGCACAGCCCTTCCAAGCTGGAGGCACCCAGCGTGCTCCAGTCACTGGAGGTGCAGGAAGAGGGTTTGCCACACAGACCAACGCATGGGGTCAAATCCTCCCTGCTCACTCATCCTCTGTGGATAGAGTTCCTATTGTACAGATCAGCCAAACAGCAGTGTTTGGAGAAGCTTTTCGAGGTGCCTGTGCCACTTGGTACATGCGCCCTCCTTAGAGAGTGAGGGTGATGGACCTGCAGAACAGTGTGAGTGCTGCAGCTCTGTGTGTGGCATTTCGTCAGGCCTTGGAAGTAAAGCCAGGTACATGCCCTTTTCCTGAGCTCTGCAAGTCCGTAGTTGCAGGTCTGGGCAGACTTACACGTTGACCCTGCAACCATGGTCAGAGAAAGTCTGAACCAGTGTCAGCTGCATGAAACTCAAGAAGATGATACTGGTTTTCACCAGCTAAGATTGCTCATCAGTTGCTCATCATCTGACCAGCTCTTATGAGTTATTGGTGGTATATTCTTTATACCTTTCATTCCAAACAGACGAGATGTAGCTCATGTAATAATATCTCAACATATGGACCTTTGTGGAGAAACTGCCTGTGGTATTTTGCAGCACAGCCAAGCTGGTGAAGGGAGAGTCTCACGGCAGCGATTGCAATGTGGAAGAAATTTTCTTTTCACCTAGGGGCACGTCTGAGGATCAGCCAGGGATTTCGTTTGCTTTGATTCCCTCCTTCCTATTGTATGCTTTTCTTTGCAAGACCTTTAAACCAGTCAGTTCAGTGCATGAGATCAGTTCTCATCCCAGGGGAATGGAGGGTGTGGGAGGTTGTAGTTTTCCTCTGGAGAATCTCTCTCCTGTGTGACAGCTGGCAGAACTGCAGAGCCCTGCACAGTCCACATGGTTTGTCTGTTAGCATTTAGTTCATTTTAAAGCCTCCGTGCGTTGTCTAGACATTTGGGAGTACACAATGTGACTGTGAGGTCTTTGCCAGTATTTTCTGCTCAGGCTGGATCCTTGTTGCTGCATCTGGTTTTCAGCATTTTAAGGTCCATGGCTTGGGCCTTATTTAGGTAACCATGTTTATGCTCTAGGCCATAAAGTGTCTTTGAGCTTTAAATATTCTTTTTTGTCTTCTGCAGCATTACTTCTCATTACAGGGAAATATTTATATTTAACTGTGCTGGTTTTGGCTGGAGCACAGTTAATTTTCTTCATAGTAGCTGGTACGAGGCTGTGTTTTGGCTTTGTGCTGGAAGCAGTGTTGATCACACTGGGATGTTTTCGCTATTGCTGAGCAGCGCTTACACACAGCCAAGGGCTTTTCTGCTCCTTGCGCACCCCACCAGCAAGGGCTGGGGGTCTACAAGGAGCTGTGGGGGACCTGGCCAGGATAGCTGAACCCAACTGACCCAAGGGGTGCTTTAGACCATATGTCATCATGCTCAGTAGATAAAGTGGGGGGAAGAAATAGGAATGGGGAACATTTGGAGTGATGGCATTTGCTTCCCAGCTTACCATTAGGTGTGATGGAGCCCTGCTACCCTGCCCTGGGCATGGCTGAGCACCTGCCTACCTGTCGGAAGCAGAGAATGAATGCTTTGGTTTGCTTTAGTTGCATGTGCAGCTTTTGCTGTACTTATTGAACCACATTTAACTTGGCTCACCTGTTTTCTCACCTTTACCCTCCAGTTCTCTCCCTCGTCCCACTGGGGGCAGTGAGGGAGCGGCTGTGTGGGAGTCAGTTGCCAGCTGGGATTAATCCATGACATTAACTTACATGTTCAGAAAGGTGTGCACTGTTCTAAAGTGTTGTTCACGTTGTGTCACATTCAGAAGCTGTTCACATTGATCTGGTGGAGCTTGTACCTCCCGGACACTGCAGCTGGTCTGCAGTGATTACTTTGCTTTGTGCTTGCCCATGCTTTAATCCAGAGCAACCTTCTTCACAAATAAATTCTCCTGACATAGCCCAGCTTTCTTAGTTCTCAAAAACTCAGTGAGAAGGTCCTATTGGCTTTTAGCATGGGTTGGTTATATTCTGATGGGATCTGAGGGATGGGATCTGTTTATTTCTGAGGGATAACTTTTGTTGCAATATGGAATATGACATGGGAATGTGACATGGGAATGGCTAATGTGTAGGCAGAGAGTATCCCTCCACCCACTGCATGTGCTTGCTCTGAGGAGGGGAAGGCCCCTCTGCAAGCTTTGTTTGCTTGGGCTATGTGGACATTTTACAGCGTCATCCATGAAGAAGGAGCACGGACCAGTGTCTGTGCACATGCTCTGATGCTTGAAACCAGGTAGATGCTTCCTCCAGCCAATGAGCCTGTCACACATGCACAGTGGTGGACATGCACCAGGCTTGCTTAGGAACTCCTTGCATGACATAGGCTAGCTCTGAGCAAGAAACTGGATCAGGGAGTACCAGTGAGCTGTGAAGCTGTCAGAATTGGCCCATCACCTTCAGGAAACTGAAACCTAGCTTCAAGCAAAGCAGCGGTGAACACGTACACAGCAGCTGTGCGCATGGACAGGTTGGCTGCTCTGAGAAGTTCAGGGTTCCACTGCCTTGGACTGCTACCTAGTTACTTGGTTGTGTTTCCTTTCAGCCTAGTTTATAACATGACTTACAAAACATCAGGAGCAAGGGAGAATACAGCAGGGTCAGTTCTGTCTAGATGTGCACATTTGGTCTGAGCCAAACATGGTTGTGTTTGGCTTTTATTGTAGTGTGGAGTGGCAAGACAGAAGGATCCTGGGTTTTGAGGACTTTTTCTCATGTTGTTTTCTCCACTGAAGGTTAAACCCTGGGTTGCATCACATGTGTTTGCAATGAGAACAGCCAGGTCCACAGGAGTGTGCCAGTGTTTGCAAAGCACAGGCACAGAGACAAACTTACCCTGTGGTATGGGGCTAGCCCTGGCCACGCTGGCTGCCAAGCAAGGCAGAGACTATCACACAGTAGGGGAAGGCTCACAGGCTGCTGGTAAGGTGAGCTCCCTTGGCTGCCGCACACACTGAGCAGCACTGGCAGCTCTCATTGGTCATGGCAAGGAAGGGATGTTTTTTCACTGAGAACGTATGGATTTTAGCAGGTTGGAAGCAGTGTGATGGACCCATCCCTCGGAGTGCCTGTGCACCAAGGTGACCCTGGGACACCCCACTGGCTGTGCCTCACATCCCCGGGGTCTCCTCTGTGCTCTCAGTCCTGTCCGAAGAGGTAACACAGCAACTGAGTGGTGAGGACGAGCACTCAGCCTGCAGAGCCCCTGGCTCCTCTTGCTTCCTGTGCACAGTCTCTCATGAGCATATTGCATCCCTTAAACTGTGATCACTTGTGAACTTACCCTGTCTTTATCCTTGTGTTTCTTCTCGTTAGATGTCGATGAATGTGCAATAGGAACCCACAACTGCTCAGCTGCAGAGACTTGCTATAACATCCAGGGCAGCTTCCGCTGCCTGTCCTTCCAGTGCCCTTCCAACTACAGAAAAGTGTCTGATATGTAAGTATCGCAAGAACAGAGTGAGCAGTCCAGTCCAGTGCCTGGGGTGTTCCATAGTGCCTTAGTTTGTAGGGGGCAGATGTAAGCACTCAGAGCTCTAAGGAGATGCTTTGGTACCTGGAACACATTGACTTTCCCCATATAGAATTTTTGGCTGTTTTTCCCTCTCATTTCTTCCGAGCCCTCAAGCCCCCATTTGCCCTCCAACTGCTGCTCTAACAGCAGTCACCAGAGCCTGCAGCTCTACTTGCTGCAGCTCTAGAAGGGCTCTATTTATAATTCAGTTTCAAAAAATGAGATCCTCTATGCTGCTTCCAGCAGCAGTGGCTGCAGGTCACCACTTACAGTGGGTCTGGGGCTCCCTGTTTCATATTCTGATTGCAGTTCCCCAGAGAGGGTTGAAATGTTGAAGGGAAGCAGGAGCAGGAGCTGGCCAGGCTGCAGGGTTCTGAGAATAGCACACCCCACAGCTCACAGCTCCTCAGCAGCTGAGGCTTGGGAGGCCCATTTCCTGCCTTAGTGGCCGCCAGTGCTTTAGGAATCCACATTTAGTTGCTTATGATGGAGCAGCTTTGCAAGTTGAGGTGCTTGTTTCCCATTCCCATGTTTTAGCTATCCTTTTAAGGGTGTTTTTGGTTATATTTCTTGGGGCACTGTCCTGGGCTTGTGCTGTTGATGGTGAATCACAGACTCCTACTCCAAGCTTTGTGCAGCGTGACTCTGGATCTTTCTTCCCTGTGAGGGTGCTGAGGCGCTGGCACAGGGTGCCCAGAGAAGCTGTGGCTGCCCCATCCCTGGCAGTGTTCAAGGCCAGGTTGGACACAGGGGCTTGGAGCAAGCTGCTCTAGTGGAAGGGGTCCCTGCCCATGGCAGGGGTTGGAACTGGATGAGCTTTAAGGTTCCTTCGACACAAACCAGGCTGCTATTCTAGGATTGTTTCCTCATTGTGGAGCTTCCCGAAACAGCTGCGCATGTCCATGATCTTTTCCTTTTGATATTGTACTTTGACAATGTTACATCATTTACAAATGCTTTATGGGCATTGTAAAAGCAGAACAAGCAGTTGGTAATTGCACATTGAAGTTTGGGACTCCTCTGTCTAATATTTTGCTGTAGTCTTACATACATAGACCCTTTCCTGCTTTTACATGGGCCCTGACTGTGCTTCATTTCTCCTCCCTTAGGAGGTGTGAACGAATCAGTTGTTTTAATTATCTGGACTGCCAGAACACCCCGGTGCGCATCACCTACTACCAGCTGAACTTCCAAACCAACATTGTGGTCCCAGCTCACATTTTCCGTATTGGACCATCTCCTGCCTATGCTGGAGACAACATAATCCTTACTATCATCAAGGGAAATGAAGAAAACTACTTCAGCACTCGAAGGCTGAACTCGTACACGGGCATCGTCTATCTTCAGCGACAAGTGAAGGAGCCTAAAGACTTTTTGCTGGACGTGGAAATGAAACTGTGGCGTCAGGGAACATACACCACTTTTCTTGCCAAAATTTATATTTTCATCACAGCTCATGCATACTGAAGCATGTATCGACATTGGATTTTACTGGTGCTATGCTCTTTAGCTGTTCTACCAAAGCTTAATCCTGTTGAACTGGCATTTAATGTATTTAGCCTTTATATTATTTTTGTATCATTTCTTTAAACTTTTTTATTGGTTGTGTAAATTAAGTTAATTTTTATCTTTTGTGTTTTGTTTTCTTAAACAATTCTTTACATCATCATTTGACAAGGAACAAAAGAAGGGTTACAGAGGCAGCACATACGTTGTGTTCAATGCTGGAACCTTTTCTTAGCAATGACTTTTAGGTTTAGTCACATCTGCAGGGTATTGCACTAGAGAGGAAAGATGTTCACTTGGGAGTATTGGGTTTTGCCACTAAGGAAAAAAACCTTGAGCAATTTCTCTTTATGACACCGGCTTATGTCTTGGCTTAGCCACAGGATTCACTGAGGTTTCTCTGTGTTGGGATGCTGTCGGCAGCCATACGTGTACACTGATGGTTGGCTCATCTCATGTTACCAGTTTATTTTCCTCCTTCCAACTTTCATACTATGTTGCCTAAGATATATATAAATAAAAGAAAACTCCACCAGTGAAAAAGCCTATGAATGAGACTTGCTTTGGTGGGACTACTCATATGCTAAATATTTGCAAGACCAAGGCCTTAAATGATGTCTGCTTTAGGGTGGAAGCTCACATTGCCACTTCTAGTAGTTGTCTTTATAGGGACTGGCTTTCTTTTGTTCTGTAAGTGCTTTATCATTCTTAGAGGGATGTCCAAGAGGAAACATGGAAATAATAAAAAAATCCATTACTGCTCCTTATTTTAAAGATTGGGTGTGGCACTGAGGAATCACTTGTGAGTTCATATAAAGACAAAGGAGGGTTGCTTCTTCAGCAAAATTACTTCATTTGTGTTACTAAGTGGTGGAGAGGAAAATGCTGGTTCAGCTGGTGGTTTGTATCACGCCATTTCGAAAAGATCACAACCAGAGTTTTGAGCTGGATTTCCTCTGGTTCTACAGGAAACTGGATGAGGTCCAAAGCTGAAGGCCAGATGTGGCAAAGCATAGAATAATCAAAGTATTTGTTAGAATTAGAAATTAGTATCAGAACTTCCTTATGGCTTTTTTCTTCTTAGAATCACAGAATAGTTAGGGTTGGAAAGGACCTTAAGGTCATCTCATTCCAAGCCCCCTGCCATGGGCAGGGACACCTCACACTAAACCATATCACCCAAAGCTTTGTCCAACCTGGCCTTGAACACTGCCAGGGATGGAGCATTCACAACTTCCTTGGGCAACCCAGTCCAGTGCCTCACTACCCTTACAGTAAAGAACTTCCTTATATCCAATCTAAACTTCCCCTGTTTAAGTTTTAACCTGTTACCCCTTGTCCTATCACTACAGTCCCTAATGAAGAGTCCCTCCCCAGCATCCCTGTAGGCCCCCTTCAGATACTGGAAGGCTGCTATGAGGTCTCCACGCAGCCTTCTCTTCTCCAGGCTGAACAGCCCCAACTTTCTCAGCCTGTCTTCATACAGGAGGTGCTCCAGTCCCCTGATCATCCTCATGGCCTCCTCTGGACTTGTTCCAACAGTTCCATGTCCTTTTTATGTTAAGGACACCAGAACTGCACACAATACTTGGGGTGAGGTCTCACGAGAGCAGAGTAGAGGGGCAGGATCACCTCCTTCGACCTGCTGGTCACGCTCCTTTTGATGCAGCCCAGGATACGGTTGCTTTCTGGGCTGCAAGCGCACACTGAAGCCGGCTCATGTTCATTTTCTCATCGACCAGCACCCCCAAGTCCTTCTCCTTGGGCTGCTCTGAATCTCTTCTCTGCCCAAGCTGTAGCTGTGCCTGGGATTGCTCCGACCCAGGTGTAGGACCTTGCACTTGGCATGGTTAAACTTCATGAGGTTGGCATCAGCCCACCTCACAAGCGTGTCAAGGTCCCTCTGGATGGCATTCCTTCCCTCCAGCGTATCAACCGAACCACACAGCTTGGTGTCATCGGCAAACTTGCTGAGGGCGCACTCAATCCCACTGTCCATGTCAGCGACAAAGATGTTAAACAAGACCGGTCCCAACACTGATCCCTGAGGGACACCACTCATTACTGGTCTCCAGCTGGACATTGAGCCATTGACCACAACTCTTTGTGTGCGGCCATCCAGCCAGTTCTTTATCCACCGAGTGGTCCATTCATCAAACTGATGTCTCTCCAATTTAGAGACAAGGATGTCGTGTGGGACAGTGTCGAACGCTTTGCACAAGTCCAGGTAGATGACATCAGCTGCTCTACCCCTGTCCATCAGTTCTGTAGCCCCATCATAGAAGGCCACCAAATTGGTCAGGCAGGATTTCCCCTTAGTGAAGCCATGCTGGCTGTCACCAAGCACCTTGTTGTTTTTCATGTGCCTTAGCATGCCTTCCAGGAGAATCTGCTCCAAGATTTTGCCAGGCACAGAGGTGAGACTGACTGGTCTGTAATTCCCTGGGTCATCCATTTTCTCCTTGAAAATGGGGGTTATATTTCCCTTTTTCGTCGGGAACTTCACCTGACTGCCATGACTTTTCAAATATGATGGTCAGCATCTTAGCAACTTCATTTGCCAGCTCCTTCAGGACCCACGGATGGATTTCACCAGGTCCCATGGACTTGTGCACATTCAGGTTCTTAAGATGGTCTTGAACCAGGTCCTCTCCTACAGTGGGCCTGGGGTCTTCATTCTCACAGTCCCTCTATCTGCCTTACAAGATTTGGGTGGTGCAGTCAGAGCCTTTGCCAGTGAAGACCGAGGCAAAGAAGTCACTGAGAACCTCACCCTTCTCCAAATCCTGTGTAGCCAGTTCTCCCGATAGCTTCCGGAGGGGGCCTACGTTCTCCCTAGTCTGTTTTTTATTTGCTATGTACCTGTAGAATCCCTTCCTGTTATCCTTAATATCCCTAGCCAAGTTTAATTCTAACTGGGCCTTAGCTTTCCTAACCTGGTCCCTAGCTTCCCGGACAACATCCCTGTACTCTTCCCAGGCCGCCTGTCCTTGCTTCCACTTTCTATAAGACTCTTTTTTCATTTGAATTTTCCTCAGCAGCTCCTTATCTATCCAAGGAGGTCTCCTGGCCCTCATTCTGCACTTCCTTCTAGTTGGGATGCAACACTCCTGAGCTTGTAGCAGGTGATCCTTGAATATCAACCAAGAGTCTTGGGCCCCCCTGCCCTCTAGGGCTATATCCCATGGAACCTTACTAAGCAGGTTCCTGAAGAGGCCAAAGTCTGCTCTCTTGAAGTCCAGAGCAGTGAGCTTGCTGCACGCTCTCCTCACTGTCCTGAGGATCTCAAATTCGACCATCCTGTGATTGCTGCAACCAAGGCTGCCCTGGAGCATCACATTTCCAACAAGCCCTTCCCTGTTGGTGAGCACGAGGTCAAGCATGGCACCTCTCCCTGTCGCATCCTTTATTACTCACAGAAGGAAGTTGTCTTCCACACAATCAATTCTTCTTTTATTTTCCCACCCAAAACAGCGAAGAAGCTCCAGTGTTGGAATGTTCTGAGCTTCCCTTGTTCCAGCTAGAAACAGATATTCTGCAAACTTTTTAAAAGGAAAATCATAGCTACAATCTGTGGATGTTTGCTATAGTACATACAGCTCAGTAATCACAGAACTGTAGAATACCAGTTCAGGATGGACCTCACGGGTCACCTGCTCCAGCCCTGCCTGGTAAAATAATCAGCTGTTCTTTTCCGCAATTGATCTTATTTTGACCCTTGTGTACACTAAACAAATGGAGAGACCAGATCTTGGGGCTTTTTATGCCATAACCAACAATTTTATTATATTGTAAAATACTTGTTTGAACTGCAGCTTTACTGGTGGTAAACACCACCAGTATGGTGAGAAGGGAGATATTCTGTATTCGCTATAGCCCAAGGCCAACTTCTACCACTTCAAGTCATTTCTTTAATTTGGACTCTTACCGGTAATAAAGTGCAAATCTTTCTGTATCTGATATCATAAAGACCCATTACCAGGGAAAAATTATTGCTGTTCTCCAGCTGTAAAACATGGGAGCTGTGGGAGTTTGCATACATCAAGCTTTTCTTTGGTTTTTCGCTAAAAATGAGTTTATACAAGTGACTTTCTTCCATCCATCCTTTGTTTTACGTAGTGAACAGTTCCACAGGCACTGAGCAGGGAAGTGCCAACTGACAAACACACGTTTGTGTGATTCGTCATCTCAGTTAATGCAGATCTCACAGCCACAGCCCTGGCACCGGAGGAAGCGGAAGCAGCAGCAGCAGCGAGTAGGAGAGCCTTTCCCATCCATTAAGCAGGATCCGTGTTAAGCGGAGATGCCTTTCTCCAAGCCCCAGTGGGGGTACATCAGGAGTCACCAACACCCCGAGTTTTCCATCAGTGTTACTATTTGATTGAGTGTAAATGATATTCAAGCCTCAACAGTCTTTCTTGTCAGAGAACAAATGGACAAGCCATTTGTTACTTGGAGACCTTTTGCTGACTAAACCCAGCCACAGCCAATCATATGAAGGATCTGGCAGTTTGCAGCACCAACATTTCATTTTCTAGACAGGTAATTGATGAGGGAAGATTAGGAAAGGCCTTGCATATGATTATCAGGAAGTGCCATGTTACAAGTAAAGTCTCTCCATCAGCACTGTGCACAGTAGGCATTCTAAAAACGGGTTCAAGTATTTATTCAGTGCAGCTGGTTAGAGCAGAGGAAATGCTTGTGGGAGACCGTTTCCCATTCTTCTCTTCCCAGCATGATCAGAGGAACATCTTACCAATCCAAAGCGTGGTCCATCAGTTTTGGGAGGAGCTGCAATGCAGGGGCTGTTGGCACTGCAGCCTTGGCTCTTTTCATGATTGAACTGGAGCAGACATGTCCACCAAAGACCCACTGGCCAGCAAGGGTGGGCTTTCATTGGGTCCAAATGGCTTTGTGCTGGAACTTCAGTCTCCTGCCACTGGTCTAGCTCTTAGAAGGGCAGTTCCCATCTTCAGTAACGCGCCTTTTGCTTCATTTGGTTGGGTAACAGAGACAGGGATTGTGAGTGTACATCCACATACACAAAGGGTCTCAGCAGAAAGAGATCAGGCCTGACTGTACCTTTATGACCACGTGGGTTAAGTAGCTTTTATTCCCTCAGCTTCTTTGTGGCCTGGTTGAGGTGGATCAAGAAGAGCTACTCAAGGCCTGTGAAAGCTGATAAATTCATGAGGAAGACAAGAGCTGCGAACCTAATGAAGAGTTAGAGCAGACGTGGGGCAGATGATTATATATCTGTAAGAACTCAGATTATTAGTACATTCCCAAAATAGGAAATGGCTTTTATGTGACCTCTCTGAACAATGCATGTTCTTTTGGCTGGAATTAACATAACATAGACTTGAAATAGCAGGAGATGGGTGAGAAAGAAGGTTTTACCTGGTGTTCTAATGGTTTCCTTTCTGCACCAGGGAAGAAGTGTTTTACAGACTCTTTGTATGTAAAAAGTAAAAGTCTTTTAAGTACTGCAATGGCTGACTGGTCTGTGTATTCCTGCCTGAGCCTGGAGAGAAAAGGCATTGGATTGCTCAGCTTGGGCTTTACCCTTTCTCCTCACACTGGGGGACCAGAGTCTATGTGTCATCCAACACAGAAGAGCAAGCTGTTAACTGTAATGGGACAAAATTCTTACATTAGCTCCAGGATCCACAAACAGAACTTCATTCACTGTACGCTTTCTTCTTCTTTATATCAGTTATTCCTCAGTTTAGTGATTTAGAGCAGAAGTTGATTTCAAACTTGTGGATTTTATGGTTTGGATCATCCTTTGAGGTTAAAGCTGCAATAAGAGTCATAATGATCAGAGTGCTGGAGCAGCTCTGCTCTGGAGCCAGGCTGTGAGAGCTGGGCTGGTTCAGTCTGGAAAAGAGAAGGCTCCTGAATGGGGAGACCTTAGAGCAGCTCCAGTGCCTAAAGGGGCTGCAGGAAACCTGGAGAGGGGCTTGGGACAAGGGCCTGTAGGGACAGGCCAAGGGGAATGGCTTGAACCTGCCCAAGGGGAGACTGAGCTGAGCTCTTAGGCAGAAGCTCTTCCCTGTGAGGGTGCTGAGGCGCTGGCACAGGGTGCCCAGAGAAGCTGTGGCTGCCCCATCCCTGACAGTGTTCAAGGCCAGGTTGGACACAGGGGCTTGGAGCAAGCTGCTCCAGTGGAAGGGGTCCCTGCCCGTGGCAGGGGTTGGAGCTGGAGGAGCCCTAAAGTCCCTTCAGCCCAAACCAGTCTGATTCTATGATGCTGCAACAATGGCTTTAACATCAGCGGGTCAGACACTGCACAGACCCCATCCAGAGCGCCCCTGTCAGCCCAGGCACTGGCTGTTGCTTGTTAGGATGGGCAGAGCCGGTGGTAAATTATTTCAGGTGATGTTACAGGGACCCGTGGCTGGTGGGGCTTTGCAGAGCCCAGCGCCTGGCAGGGCTCAGCTTTGTGTCCAGCTTGAGGAGTCATTGCTCCTCCCTCCCTCCGGGTTCTGCTGGTGGTGGTACCTTCACCCAGCCTTGGGGCTGCTGTGCCCTGCAGCACTTTGCTCTTTACAGCCCAGCCAGAGGCAGCAGCACTGGGAGCTGCCTGCACAAACTGAAAATCAAAGGAGAAGAACAGTGAAACTGAACAAGACCCCAGTAAAGTTCTTCAGTTCCCTGGTGCTGTCATAGGTGGTTTTGGTGCTGCATTTGGGATTTTGTGTGGCCCTGGGGTGAAGTCCTGAGTGTGTGATTAAAACTGGGGTCCTTTTGGGTGGGTAAGTCCTGTGCTTCCCATCAGGCCTTTGCAGGGGATTTGCTTTCATCTGATTTGCAGGATATAGGGAATCTGTTCCATGTTCTTTGGCTCTTTGTCTCCCTCTTCATCCTCTACAGCTCATGTGAGAGCTCCTGGCTGCTCTTCCCCACTTACTCCTCTTTATTTTCCCCTTCATCTTTCCATTGCTTTCATCCATGCGATGAGGAAGAGAAACTTCCAGCCAGGGAGAATTATGACTCGAGTAAAAATAGACTTTTGAGGTTAAACAAAAGGCTCTTCACACTTTCAGAGTTTTCTGCATCAGAGACATTCATTGTGAAGAGGCTGTTGGAAACCAGGATTTAATTATATCCAGTTCCAGCACTGTGAAACTGAAGTCACACACTTGGGACTTTTGTCTTCTAAACCAGAATTCTTTATCTTGCATGTTCTCTACAAACAGCAGTTGATGTGTAGGACTATTCCACAGCTTTGGAGACCTTTAAATAAGCTTCCACGCTCCAAGGGCTCCTGCCTGGTGTACCCTGGTACATGCTGCTGCAGGAGTTGACAAGGAGTGTCACCCCTTGTCCTGAGGCTGTTCCATGGGCTTGTCCCAGTGCAGGTGGCAGTGTTGGAGCAATGGATGGGTTCTCCAGCTGCAGCCCCAGCAGAGGCTTGCTTGGCCCAGGAGCTTCTTCAGGGTAGATGGTGACTTCAGCTTCTGGTGAGCTGAGGTTCCCTTTGTGGTAGGGTTAAACATTACAACGCCTGCAGTGGGTTTTTCTTTATTAGCTAGGGTTGGAGAGGCAGAGGGTGCTGCTGTGGGGCCCCATGGAGAGAGGCAAGGAGGAGATCCTTTGTGCATTGCCAAGTCTTCCATGTGGTAGCCAAGAACTGTTCTGACTGCGGGAATTCACAGCAGGGTTTAGTTGCTCAGCGCATGGGATGGTTCAGGCTGGCAGAACTGAATGGGTGGTGCAGGGCTTGGGAAGCTGCTGCAGCAAACAAGACAATCCAGTCTGTCAGATCAAGACCAACGCGATGGGAAGGGTTCACTCCAGGGAAAGAATTGGCCTTGGGTGAGACACCTTGTGCTCACAAGTGACCCGAGGCCAGGTTAGTCAACACACAGCATATGAGAATGCAGATGAAATGGGTTCTCTCCAGGGCTCACAGGTATTTATTTCATTATTAGTAGTCTATAACTAAAGCAATAAATCAAATCTCACAGGGAAATATGAAGTTTCTGAAGGGAAACACTGGTTATGGAAAGGGCAACCTGAAGGAGTCAAATATTTGACTTAGTAGAATCAATAGACCCTATGGACCCCATTCTATTGACTCAATAGACCCAGCAGAAAACCAATGAATGCTCTCTTTGTGGGGGAGGAGGAGAAGTAGTGGTGGTGGGAAGGATTTAAATCTAATTTTATTTTGGAATAATAGCCAAATGTGCAGAGAACTCTCCTCAGTGCCACTGTTTCTAGGAAGTAACCATGAAGCATGCTAGTAAAACCAGTTTCCAATTTAAGGAAAATGCATCCAAAAAGGGACATAAATTCCTTGAGGGAACGGGAGGGTGGAGACAGACTCTGTACCACATATTACACCACAATTCATGTAGACAAGAGTCTGTACTCCCCACTGACACAAAGGTAGCAATTACTGATGGAAGTTATACCATTACCTGGGAAGGTTTGAGTACTGCACTGATATTTGGGATCTGGAAGTGCTGGAGTCTGTTCTGGGCTCTGTCCAAACAGATAACCAAGTGCAAAGCAATTGTGATGCACGTGGTTACAGCCTCTACATGTCCTTGCATGCAGGATAACAGTTGTAAAATAAACTCTCTACTTTACCCTGTAAGAGTATCTGTGGTTGGGTATCTACTGCATTAGAGGCTGGAATAAATCCTACTGACTATTCCCTGTCACCTGAGGATCTCCCATAGCAGACACCAGAGATGGCACCAGTGGCTGGTGAGGCTGAGGGTGTAGAGTCGTTGTGGGCCGCGGAGCATCTTCTCCTAACTACCAAAACCCCCATCCCAGAAGAGCCAACCAACAAAACCCCAACCTCAGTGACCCTGAAAACAGTGATTTCCTCAGAAAAACACTTAATTGTCTCAGGGAAGAATTTTCTGCATTTTCCCAGCAGCTGCGGACGCAGAGTTCCATTGAAGTGAATGGTTTAGGTGAAGACACAGCTTTAATCATAACTTAATTTTCCCCTGGGGAGATGAACAAAGACACATGACAGATGTTTGCAATGTTGCCTGAATCACATCTGGAAGACTCTCACATCTCTAGTTCTGAAGCCTATTCAAGAATACAATTACTCCACATAGGTACCTATACTATTGTGCAAAAACACATCTTTCAGCTTGTAAATCCAGTGGTCAGAGGAAGCTGAAGGCTGGGCCCCAGTTAGGAAGGACCTTGAGGAGGTAACAGACAGGAATGGAGATGCCAGACTGGCCACTATGGGGCTGCCCCCATCCCTCCATCTGCCTCCCACCCTGCACAGACACAGTGTGTGAGGAACGGGGGGGTTGGTTTGTGTGTTTAGTGAGTTGGATCAGTCTGGAGGAGGAGGAGGTGGATGTCCCTGTCACTGCTGTGGGTATGTTGTTTGGGTAGTCTCTTCCTAACTGGGGTAGAGTCCAAGCCCTTTGGCACGTGGTGCAGAGCTGCTTTTTCAGTGTAGTTTTTACCTGCTCAGGACTGAAGAGCTCCCATCAGCCCCATCTCACAGCCTTCTCACCCTTAGAGACCCCTGAGCTTCACAGAGTGTTTGGTAACTTTGATACCTTTAACAATATTATCTCTTCCTTTTTCGAATTCCACTCGTAGCCTCTCCTTTTCCATGGTTGCCTTCTGTAAGCTGTAGTGCTTTTGCTCCACTGCCAGGAGGTTTCCGTTTCATCGCATCTCTTCCTTTTGAAAGGGGCACAGGTCAAAAACAGAAACATCCAAAAAACCATCATCCCTTTCTCACTGATGCCTTCGAGGCCACCCCGGCACTGGCAGGGCACCATCCGCTGACACCACCACTGCCCAGCCAGGAGCTGAAGGACAGTATTGTTTTACATTACACTGTGCCTTCACACAGTGCAGTGCTATGGGTTGGGCAGGCAGCTGCTCTGTGCCTCTGGGGACGTCACGGGGATCATTGCTGAATGAGCGCCCTAGGAAATCACTAATAAAAGATGATTTATGTGTTCCCAAATTCCACTGGTTTTGGTGTGTTTCCTCCTTTTTTAGGCATTACGTTTCATTCTTTCTCAGAGTGTTTTAGCAGAAGAAAGCAAATGTAGAGTTTAATGTTGAATCTTTTCTCCCACATGTTCTTCATGTACATTTTCTGGGAAGGGTATTGGAGTTTACAGTGTGTGTCTGTAAGTGTCACTGTCACTTGTAGCCAGCACCAGAACCAGCCTGGGCAGTGTCTACTCTGACCCACAACCGGTACTCACATGGTCAGGTCATTCTGGGGCCTCCTTGGTACTATTCTGGCTTTCTTGGCCCAGGCTTGTGCTATAACTGGTTGTCCAGAGCACTGGAGTGAGGCATTCACGGTGAGCAGGAGCATCATGATAGCTGTTTCATAAGCTGCCACTTGGCAGCGATCTATTCCTCTGCCCCTTTACCAGGATTGGGTGATGCTGCAGATCACTGGATCCCCCTGCCCTGGTAGCTCTAGCCAGTTTCAAATGCAAATCAAGGTGTTTCACTATCTCCATTGTATACTACAGCTTCCCCTTCAGAATCAATAATGTAGAGATTTGCAGGCAGGCTCATTTTCTTTCAACACTGATTTAATCAGTTAATAATGGTTTCTTCCCTACCTCTTCCTACCTTTTTTCCCTTTTGTTTCTCATCTGAGCCACTGGAGAAATATTTCCTCTGTTCTCATAGAAAGTAATATATTCACAGCCATTCCAAGATACCAATGATATATTTTTCTTATGCTGCTAATTGCTTTTCTTGGCCATTAGTTAATCAAAGTGGAGGAAGTAGAATGGGGGCAGACAGAATAAATAGTGCATGGTTGGAGTAGAACCAGGACTAGAGCTTTCGGGGGGGGTGTTTTGTTTTCAGAGTGCTAAATTATTCATTGTCTGCACACTGGTGTCTTGCTGGTGAATGTGTGTGGTAACTGTGAAGGCAGAGGGGCAGTTCCTCCCTGGTGTAGAATAAGGACCACGTTGCTTCTGCAAACTCTAAATGGAGGTTTTGGCAACACAGTGATCTGAAGCGGTGCATAGTTCTAACACAGGCTCGTACCACGGCTGAGCTCAAGCATTTGTTTCCACTTAAAAGAGCCCCCTTTTAAACTGTCCTGCACGCAGGGGAGCAGGGGCTGGGCTTTGGTGCTTGGTTTTGGTTTTTTTGATGGTAAAATTTAAGATCCTTCCTCCCCATTTCCTGGCACTGTTGTGTGAAAAGCTTGCATGGAATGTGAAACCAAAGCCTTGTGCTAGCATAAACATCTCAAGGTCTTTCATCAAATCTGTTACACTTGCTGTCAGTGTGTTTCATCATGGCTCTCTAATGGGATTATGCTGATACTGGCTAGACAGACAGTCACAAGTTCATTCTTGCTTCATCTGGGTTTTCTGTTGGTGTTTTTTCCTGCCTTCTGTGACCGCTCCATCAGTTTTGGCAGATTTTTTTGGCTCAGATTGCCGAGACAAACCAGTTTCTAGATTTCTCCTTATTTGGAACAAGTGCCCTTATCCCTGTTGCCAAGAATATCCCACGCTGGGTGGGAAGGGGCCAGGAGCTCAGTGCAGTCACTGGGGGCTGCAGTTCCCAGAGGAAGTCTGGGCTGGGGTGTCAGGGCAGCAGTGCAGGAGGGGAGCCTACGTGCAGGGCAGGCTTTTCCCTTGTCACCTCATAAACACCAGCTTCACAGGACTGCTGACATCTTTGGTAGTACTCACATCTTAATTTGATGCTGAGGTGAAAGAGAACTTTTTGTCTCAAACAAGGCATTTTTTGGTGGAAGCTTCCCTGTTTACTTGAGTGCCATTTAACCTTCTCAAGATCCATAATACATGTAAAGACTCCCAGAAATGTGAGAGATGTTCTGATCTGCTCTTTATTTCTTATGTTCTAGAATAGACTAAAAGAGTGTTTTTATGAGCTAACTGAGGAAATTACTGCCATCCCTCATTTTTGTACTGAAGGGCCATCTTAGAAACAATGGGCGACCATGCAACTCAGAACAAAAGGGGAAAATGCATTAATATATGTATTTATGGGAAAAGGAGAAGATGTTAAAATAGTCTTAATGATTCAAGGTGGCAGAATGTTTTTCTTTTGGTATGAAGGAAGTTAGATTTGATGACTTCAGTTGAGATTACTATAATCCTCTATACCTGCCCTGTCTCACACTTACAGTTGGCTCCTGTGTTCTTTGGAGTGTCACAGTACAGTTGGTCAGAGAGGAGCATCATAAAGGAGTAAATGGAAAAACCACATAAAAAGAAAAACAAAAAGCAGGTCACCCATGGAAAAAAAACAGAATGTCTTTTAAGTGCAGTTGGTTAAAGCAATGACTGAAGTACTTGCAGTCATCCCAGCCATGTGGCCAGGTAATGATCAGCAGACTTGATAAATGTTTAAAACTGGTTCATAATTAGCACCTCCAGGCATTCCCATTCGTTCTGTCATGCCCACGTTTTCTCAGATACAGACAGAAGAAATGCACATCCATAAAGCCACGGACAGAAGGCATGAGCTGTTCACTACACAGTGAGCTCCAGCTCCTTGCATGATGGTGTACACATTGGAGACCAAACGTTGGGACAGACACGCTTCTGGAGGCTTTCCACCATCAAGAGTTGAAAAGCACCATTTTAAGACATCCCTGCCAGGAATTACATCCCTCAAACCATAAGTGCTGAGGTTTACCATGGTTCAGTGGATGCAGTTTAGTTCTGGGTTCTTGGCAAGGTTAGTCTCTAGACTCGCATGAAGTCATCACAGTATGGCATGTGGCTGGCTGAAAAAGTGGAGCAAAGCAGAACTCCCCGTTGCTGAAAGCTGGCAGGAACAGAAGGGAGGAATATTTCTGACTACATGAGTGCAGAGCTTTGATGGGGAGCTAGCTGGCTTCAGTGCTTTATAACAGACTGAATTAATGTGGAAGAAAGGAGCCAGAAGAGTGGGTGGGTTTCTTGCTGGTGTTCCTGAATTAGCAAGCATGGCTGGCATTGGGAATGTAAGCACACAGCGTGAGTGGTTGACAACAGCTGGGCTGCCCCAGGTAGCAGCCATGGCCAGGAGACTGCATCTTTCCATCTGTGCCTGGCAGAAAGGCTGGGATCTTTCATGGGAATGCAGCACTGCTGCATTTGTCTGTGACCTTGTCCCCTTAAGTCTGGATGGAGGTACAGCCCCTATGCTGCTGAGATGGAGGCCAACCCAGAACACGGCAACTGAGTTCTTGGGTCTCACTTCCATTGATGATGAGGCTATCATGTACCACCTTAGCAGGGTGTAAATGGCTTTCAGTGGATATAAATCAAACCTGTCCTCACCCTATGGCCACCTTACCCACATATTATTGCATGCAGAATGACACAAAACCTTTTGAGTGTAAAACTCAAACTCAATAGCCTCTCCTCCCTTCTGCCCCCTGTGAAAACACGGTGGGACTTCACCCAAGAGCTGGTTTGGCTGTGGCCCTTTATAGGGGTGCTCTATCCAAAGGGTAGAGACCAGCTGCAGTGTGGGCACCTCCTTCAGGGGGAGACAAAGGTTGAATTCTTTGTGCTGCTACAGACTTGATGTGACTGGGCAAATCAGTCAAACCCCTTTTACCTGGCTCTCCTCCCCACAGTGGGAAACACACTGGCCCTTAACACACATTGCATGAACACAAAAGATAATTTTTTTCCCTCTAATAAAAACAAATGCTACCCAAGCATCTAAAATATGAGTTTAGGGTATTTCCTGTTTGCTTTGCTGTTTGTTTTGGAAAGAACTGAAACTGATAATTGCTGCACCCACCAGCTCTTTGCCTCTTAACTCTTTTTTTTTTTTCTAGTAAAAGATTTCTCTTGAGGATTTTATCCTCATTTTACTGTACACACATTGCACTGAAACAACTTGTAACCTTTTCTTGTGCTTACTTTGAGAGCTGGGTCCTATTAATAGGATTTCATATAGCAAGAATGTAATATCACTGCTCTGTGATCTCTGCCACTAGCTTTAGGTATGGAAAGGAGGTTAATGCTCATCTAAAAGCCATAATTTATTTGGAAATGCCTATCTACAAGTGTACCTTTTCCCATGTTGCTGTGGGAGGGGTGAGAAGGAGTGATGGACAGCAGCTCCAGCTCTGGGAACAGATGGAAGGTGCAAAGCAGAGATCTTCAAGAGGAGCTGACATTTAAAGCACTATAGAGTCTGCAGGAAGAGATAATATTGTTTGTGAGATATAATGATATACTTGGAAAAAACAGAGAAGCTTTAGAGCATGCAAGCTGCAAAACATTTTGAGCCTGAATACTTACTTCTTTCTACCAGTTTATGCTTATGTACAATAAAGATATTATCTCTTCCCTCAAATTAGTCTTGTTCGTGTCCCAGTACTTTAATGTCCAAAATTACATGAGTAGGATTTGACTTTCTAACTTACTTTCCCATACTTGATATTGATGTCTGCATTGACCCACCTTTAAGGTGTGCTGTATGTCCTCATGTTTGGCAGAGGATGTGGGAGTAAGAGTTTCTTTGCAGTCCTCATTGGTTTTACTGCTGAATGTTTATCCATAAAGTCAAAATAAGCAGTCATCTGTACTGGCTCTTAATTTAAATTATGGATATCATAAGTACTTGAGTAACATCATTGTTTGTTATTAGGTTTAAAGCAGCAGGCATGAGTAACTAAGACAATACAAATGCAAATCTACTTAATTATCTGAGCCTTAAGTACAAGCCAATAAAACCAATCACAGAACAAGAAACCCATGTGAGTTACTAAGATAGGAAAGGCTTCAGGTAGAATTTATTATTAATTTTAAGTGGGCCAAATCCTGCAGCTCCTCAATGCTGAGGAGAGGATGTCTGAGTGTTATAATGGTCTACACCATGATAAGCAATGACAGAAGATGGTGGTATATGCAATGTGTTCCTTATTTAGACAGGCAGCAACAGGATGGTAAATGATAGATACTGATCTTTAGGTCCTACCAAAGCTGGACAGAGAACAGGATTAGGGCTGCATTGGGTAACATCCACTTGCAGATCCATCTGCAACTGGCACTGTGACCACATCTTTATCACCATGCAGAGTAATGTGACGTACTCAAAGAACAAGAATGCTCAATTTTTCCTTCACTGGTTTCCTGATGGAAGACACAAGTCTCATTACAATGCAGAATGTATACATATTTTCTTGGAGACAATGTTGGCTGTCTCCAGTTTTGGCATAACTTGTCTCTCCGGTGACAAACATACTGAATCTTTAGAAAGAATTAGTTAGAAAATGAAAACATAAAGCCAACCAGTAAACACAACCATCTTCATACGTTTAAACACACCACTACCTCTGCTGTGAAGTTTGCTGCTCCCGGTTAGATGCCATATTGAGACTAATGAAGTTGGAGCAGTCACTGATCTCACCCTGTAAGTGATGGAGCAGTGTAAGCTGAAACCAAAAATAAACTCATCTGCTATCAAGGACAATCAGAAGCTTTCACAGGGAATTTCAAAACAGATGGGCAAAAAGACTGTGAAAGATGCTGCTTTATTTCTTTCACGGAATATGCAATGAAAGAACACAATTGCCTCTTTTTTGTTTTTATCCTTTTTTTTTTTTTCTTCCTTTAAGTATTGTCCTTTATCCATGTGCTCTGTTAAGGCACTAAGTGTGTTCATTTTCCTTTAAGTAGAGGATTGTCAGGCTAGATAGGTTACAAGATGCTCACAAGGTTTTGGAGGCTTTGGTCTAATTCCTTCCTTCAGAAGATATCATCTCTAACCTTAGGCAACTAGATTATGGTTGTAGAATATTTTTCACAATAGATTGTTTCTTTCTTTCTTTTTTTTTTTTTTTTTTTTACTGCTTTCCCCTGCACTGAGGTTTTCTCTCTGTCTGTTTGAAATGGGAGGAATAACAACTATGCCAGAATGGAACTCTTTTAAAACATTGCCTGTATTCTGCAGTAATGTGGGGAAAGAAGAGTTGACTCAGGAAGAAATGGTCTAAGTGTTTGAAGGGGTGATGAGTGCAGCTATGAATACCCAGTGTTTCCCAGGACAAAAGTCGATAATGGTAACTGGAAAGAAAGAAATGTCAGCTGTAGCTGGGAGGGAGATGAGACTGCTTTGCCAGCAGAGGAAGGAAAGCAGACTGGGTGGGAAGAATGAATGGAGGAACCAGGTTGGCAGGAGAAGGAACTGACCTGCCCACAGAAACAAGCCTTCAGAGAAAAGAGGACTCTGCCCTTGGGAATCAAGAGCACGTTGTCAGAGAAAATTAAGACCTGTTCTATAAAATAGATGCTGTTTCTCCAAGGTTCTGAGCATGCCAGTGCTCCTGAAGTTACTGGACTTTCCTGAATGCTTACCATCAGCCAGTGACAATGGCATTCTCTTTACCCCGTGAATATGTGAAGGGAAGCTAACGCATTCTGTTCCCTTCAGAGTGGGAATCTGGAGGGGCTCTCGTGAATGAGACAGGAGGGAAATGGGTAGCAGGACAGTTTCTAAAGATAAGTTAGCTGTAAGGACAGGAGTGGGAACTCTGCTGCGTGGGCCCAGAGGGGATACCACCACATATGGCTAGTTATCTCATTCCTTTGCTAAGATTAAAATCTTGGAGTCTTTCAGGAAAAGGCTGCAAATCTCTGAGCAATGTTGAAGCTGCAATGTGGCTCTTTCTGACTGCATGGATTACAGAGGGGGCTTTCTATCTAAGCAAGTATTTTGGTCCTGAATTAATTAGCAGTTCTCTTACTGCAGCACTTTTACAGGCTATGCTCCCACACCTGCATCTCTTCACCTTTCCTGCCTGCAGCCCCAGTTGGCTTGTCAGCCAGGCTTTGAGTACTGGGCATAAGTCATTTGTGATGTAATGCACCATCTCTACAGAGTTATACCTACAATGACCTTGATTAATTATCTCTTTGATTGCATAAGCTAGTGCTAAAACAGACTCTGCAAACTGACTAATGCTGCTCTAGCATTTGAGGTAGACTGTTTTTAGTGGGCAGTTAGTGATGTCCTCACAGCATGATCACATAGTGCACAATAATAGGAGGCAACACTATAGCTGTCATTCTCCTCTTGGTTTCAGCATTCCCCCTGGCTATGCAAATGTATTTGGTTTTACAA
The DNA here is from genome assembly GCF_033783945.1 of Neopsephotus bourkii. Taxonomy (NCBI): domain Eukaryota; kingdom Metazoa; phylum Chordata; class Aves; order Psittaciformes; family Psittacidae; genus Neopsephotus; species Neopsephotus bourkii. The sequence continues at coordinate 1,303,396 of NW_026901417.1, read as the reverse complement.
GTCAAAATAGAAGTATGGCTAATGGCCACTGCCTTCAGTTATGCCAAAAATTTATGTAACCAATGTAGCCTGGCTGCTAAAGAACGCATGAAACTGCTGAGTTGGAGCAAGTGCAGGTCAGGGTATGTGCTGAGACCATGTTTTGTGAAACATCCTACAAAACCTGTAGGATGCACAAGGGGCAAAAACCAGCTTTTCAAAGACAACGGGCAGTGCAAATGGCTAGTTTTCATTTAACTCTAGGGTTACTGTTAGCACCTCTGTATGTTTCCTGCACTCCTAATGTTCTGCCTTCTAGACCATTGTCCCTGCATGGATCTGAAGGCCTTGGAGGCAGGATCAGACTGCCTGCAGGCAGCAGACAGGCTGTGAGGCTCAGCTCCTGTATTTGCCTTCACAGCACTACAACCAAACTATTGTGCCATCTCAGATAACATTGTTCTGAGTGGAAACAACATCTAAGTACTATACACAGGCCAGAATGAGAACAGTATTATTAAAGATTTTGTCATTCATGATAAACTGTTGCCAGAACTATTTCTCAGCTGCAGAGGATAAAGGTTCCTTCTAAAAAGGAGCATCAGCTGATTTAAAACTGAATAAAATTCACAATGCTGCATCACATTCATTAGCAGAAATAGTCAGAAAGATGATGGGTGTCACCACCCTGCCAGGAGAAGTATGACCAACATCAAGTCCCACTCCTCAAGGGTTTCTTTCACAACTAAGCAAACTTCCAGACATTCTCCAACCGGAGATTCAATTCTGTTGTAGTCCTGCTTTCCCAACACAGCACAGTTACAGAGCTTTAAAATCGGAGTCCTTGAGATCTTGAGGGCTATGTAAGGTGAGAGACTGCTTCAGGAGCAGCAGGGTTCCAAGGATGGTCTGGTTTGCCTTCCTAAGAGGTGCAATCCAAGAAAGAAACCTTGAGTCTTCCATCCAAACTAGTGTTTCAGAACTCGTCTATTCACCTGAGAAATCTAATGAGAGTTAACGGAAATGCAGGATGAAATCTTCTCAACCAGAGTTAAATTTTAGCATCTTTTAGAATTGTGTGGCTTTGCAATACAAAAAAAAAGGTAGGGGAGTAAAGGAACATGCTGGAAATGGTGTAGTGAGTAATGGTAATTGTGATGTATTTCAGCTGCTATAAATATAGAACTTATTGTAAAGGATTTGTGAAGGGAAAGTACTGAACAGCCAATCTGAGGAATTATATATGTATTTTTAGCAGCCTTCAGAGTGGTTATTTGTGAAAGATGTGCTTGTTGTGTTCCACTTACATAAAAACTGTACACAGGCAAGATTCTGAGCCTCATGTACTCCATGAGTAGGTTGTACTGAAGGAGTGTTCTCTGGTGTGGGGTGGGGTATATGTTGGGCTTTTTTTGCAGGGGAAGGGAGTGTTGTGGTTTTAAGTATTATTGATTTTTGTTTGTTTGCTTGTTTTTAACAGCTTCCTGTGAAATGGTGTTGAGAACAGGAGGAATACAGCCTTTCTCTTCCATGGCACTAGGGCAGACAGCAGACCCACTGTTACATCAGTGCAGCACTAAGAACTGAATGTACTCTCTACTCAAGAGTAGAAGACGAGCACATATGTATTACCCTGTGCTTGAGGGAAAATACAGACAGACTGTATTATGAAATGATTAGGTATAAGCAGTCAGAGAAGACTTGGATTCCACTGTCTCTATTAATTTACACAGCCAGATAGAATATTTTTTCTCTCTAATATTTTCTTCTGATTACTTTCATATTCAAATTTAAATTAAAGAAAATAAGAACTGGCCAGAAGTTCTCACCTTTAGTTTATGTGTTCTTTAACTATCAGCATGTAGCAGGATGTCATACGGCAACATGCTTCCATAACTGAGCCTGCTGGCTGGAAGGTTTTAGAATGAAGCATCAGTGATACATGGCTTATAAATCTCAGAAATTCAGAGTACCGATTTATACTTTAATTCAAGTACGCATCATACATATATTAAAATTCCAATGCTTAACTAATATAAAGGTCAATGGAATGCATAAGCTTCTCTCTTCCTACATTTTTAATTTCCGCATTTTGGTTCATTTGGGCAAATGTGCACACAGAGCAATCAGGAAGCTTAATCCAGCAGTTTATAAGGAAAGCTATAGTGATGTGTCTTACTCGAAATTCTAATTACTTTCTTCTGGGGAAAAAATTATAAGCTGTCAAACCATTGCTGTGCTAACTAGAAGTTTATCACTTTTGTTATGTAATCTCTGGGGAAATTAGATTACAGAGCCACTGTCTGACTCTAAAGGCCTATACACCAAACAAGAACAAAATGCCTTGATCCATGACCTGTTACACTAAAAAAAACCTGGAGCCTAGGATTTATAAATAACAGTGACGTTGACATAGGTTCATTTGCAAAGAAGTTGCATCCATAGATCTGCATTAATCTGTAACTGCTTATGTGCAAGGACTTATTTATAAAGGTTAGGAAGAAATATTTGTTAAGATTTAAAAGTGAGATAAGATTTATCTTGGAGTTTATAATTTCAATTATATACAATTAATAGCAGTCATAATTTAAGACTTCTGGTTCATGAAAGGCTTTGCATATTGATTAGTTCTCTCTTATTTTTCAGTTAGACATTAAGAATGCTGTCATTAGAATAGTTTTTTAAGGACTGTAGGTTTTCGTCTTGAAATAGGCACCAATGGGACAGACCTGTTTTTTATGGTGTAACACTTGGTTCCTAATTAGCTAGATACAGAATTTGGGATTTGCAGTGGCAGGATATTAATGTGAGAGCTAAAGGCTTTGGTAGTGAAGGTGAACACACAATTTTATAACTGTATATGTTGTCTACATCTACCTGGGTGTCTCCTTTTAAGACTGTAATAATATCAGTATGCAGTGCTACCCTGGCAGTATCTGTTTGGTCCCACGTCCTGGCTAGGTATCTCTGGTATAGGGCAGTTGTGGTCAGCAGGGACAATGACAGAAAGCCATGGCTTTCTATGTTCCACATGACAAGGCTCCTGGGATGGGGCAGTTTCTTGCCCACACTAGATCAAGTTGTCTGAATGCTATGGCTCCAAAGGTCTGTCTCCTGCAATAGGGATGACCAAGGAGATTTTCTGTGGAAACCATCTTTAGCCATGAAATCTCAGGTTCCAGAGGCTGCAAGTTCGACTGGGATACAGCTACTGTGCTGACTCTGTATTCCCAGGGGAAGTGGGCTGTATTTGCAGACGAATTTGGTTCTATTTCTGTTTTATACCACTAAAGTACCATACAGTTTCCAGCATCTTTGACCTTCTGTCTACTTAAATCCTGAATATAAAATAGGAGAAGGGATGTCCACACAGGAATATTTTAGCACTCTCTGGGAAGACTGGATAATGGTATGAGAGTATCAAGGTTTCTTTTAAATGCATGATGTAGAAATCTAAATAACTATAATGTCTATGAATGCTTCCAGACTGATATCAGAGGGAGAAAGCTCTTCTCTAGGCCCAGAAAGTCTTCAAGTATAAGACAAGTACTAACAATCCAAGTTTTCCCAGTTTGACAATGTCCCTCAGTTCTCTCAATGTCAAATCATTCAATGCATTGCTAAAAATACTCTCCTTATGCACAAAGCCAGCCTAGATGAAAGGCCAGCATTCTTTGAAGAGGAAAGCATCATAGCTGTCTGTGCTGATTGACTACTCCAAAAGAGCATTCTGCAGATAGCTGTTCATCTTACTGAATGGATTAGCTTTGGCTCTGCTCACACCCTCTTTGTATTTCCTCCTGTATGAGCATATAGACATCAAGGGCTTCTTTTTTTTTGCTATGGGTATACTAGGTGGCAGCTAATTTTAACTTGAAAGTGTGGACACCAGCAAATGGTGACTTTCAATTTTGCTTTTGAGGTCTATTTTGATCATGAATATTAAAAGTTTTGTTCACCGTGTTAGGGAACTAGAGCAATGTGTGTATCTTGTAACAATCGAAGCTGCTGTTTCCTATTTGGGTAGTTCATTAGCTCAATAGTAAAAATTGGCAAATAAATTAATCATTCAGATGCTGCTAGTTGATGCCTGCATTTGGAGGGTGTTTGATCTGAGGCTAATAAAGTTCCAGATTAAACAACACAACATTCTGGAGTCCCTCTTTCTCACTTGCAGTGAAGATCCTGTGCTCTTTGGTACAGCTGCAGCATTTTGGAACACCATAATATTAGATGATGTGTAATTATGTGACAGGCTGTCCATTTCTGAAGCAGCTGGAGTATAGGTTATGACAAGATACAGTGAGTGGATCAGACAGATTGAAAGATGAACTGTGGAGGATGAATTGGGGAACTAGGCAAGTGATGTTGCAGTTAACGTCATGGGAATAGTCCTAAATAGTTTTTTTCAGTAGCCATCTTCTTACTCAGATGTTCTGGCAGCACTGCAAGGAGGGTGACAGAGGTTGGCATGTCATGATTCCAACAACTGAAATGTCCTGGACGCATGAATGAAATTCTCCTGGAATCTGCCTTAATTTGAACATGATGTAAATTCCTTTTTTTGGATTTTTTTTTTTTTTAAGATAGGCTGAATTTGGGATCGAGGGAAAAAGAGAGCTCAAAAGTAGACTGGAGCCAGATGCAGCTGAGGGCTCTGTGTCAATGTCCTGGGTTCAGTAGTAGCAGTCATTTTTCTCCTTCTTGGTAGCTGGTGCAGTGCTCTGTTTTGACTTTCAGCTGGGAACAAAGCTGATAACAATGATGTTTTGGTGTGGCCAAGGACTTTGTGAGCCTCATGCTCTGCCAGGGAGGAGGGGAAGCCGGGAGGAAGCAGAAGCAGGACACCTGACCCAAACTAGTCAAAGAGGTATTCCATACCACAGCACGTCATGCCCAGGAGGTAACTGGGAGTTACCCAGGACACCGGGTCTCCTGGGTCGGACTCATTTTTCAGCAGGTGGTGTTGTATTCATTTCCCTTGTTATTTTCTCTCTTATTGGTGGTGGTGGTAGCAGTGGTTATTTGTGTTGTACATTGGTTGCTGGACTGTTCTTGTCTCAACCCATGGGAGTTGCATTCTTTCAATTCTCCTCTCCGTCCCTTCGGGAGCGGGGAAGGGGGGGAGCCCCCAGGGGGGGACGCGGGCCTCCACTGCTTCCAGCCCGGCACCACTCACTGGGAGTGAGTGCACGAGCTGTCTGGCTGGGTTTAAACCATGACAGTCAACTAATTTGAAAAAACCCAAGTCATTTTATGATCTGAACAAGAGAGCTCAGTGCTGGAAACTGTAATATGGTACCTACATGGCAATCCAACAGTACCAAGGGATTTGGTCCAGCAAAGCACTTGCTTATGAGCCAGTCTAGGCAGTATATTGTTCAGCTGATGACTATTTGCTGCTTTAAAGATTTAGCTGAATGGATCTTTGTGCTTTCATACTCACTGTTTCTATATACTGACACTTTCAGATTGCAGTATTAAATGACTCTGTAATATTGCCTTCCTGAGTGTCTGCTGAAGACAATTACCTCTTCAGAAACTCGTGGTACTGTCATTATTCCTAAAGATAATGCTTATATTCTAGAAGCTTGTTTTGGCTTGTTCTTTTGATTCAGTGTTGTGACTTGGTATCTTGATGAAGTTTTCAGGCATCTTCCTACAACAGCCCAAGGCTGCAGTAGTATCACATGAAGAATTCTTAGCATGTGGGTCCCTTAAGGCTAAAGGCAGAAGCCAAAGTAAGGAGGAGTCTCCTTCTATCTCATTTAAACTGCTAACACCTAATACACAGACCTTTCTCACTTTCATTAGCCAGGCTCTGAATCACACAGCTACCATCTTGCTTAATACTGAAGCCAAAATAGTTGGAGATGAACACATAGGACAGTACAGAAACCTGGGAGCACCCTGTAATGCACAAGCTGATTGCATAGAAATGCCCTTTATAGCATCCAGATATGCACTCTGTCCAAGGCAGGGCTTCAGAGTATTCTTAGCTTTAAAGATCCAGGCAAGACCCTGGTGTTTTGGTAGGTGCTGACACCCATCCTGCACAGGGATTGACTGCTGCACCCTCAAGGGAACAACAGCACACAACCACTCCAAAATCTCTATCCAGGTTCTCAGCCAAACAAGGAAAAGGCTCTGAGAGCTGAGATGCTGAACATGCTGAAACCCAGCTGTGTTACCAAAGAGCTTTATTTCTTCTTTAAGGATCCTTTCAAAAAATGTTGATGAAGTAAAATGGTTTTGAAATTATAGAAGAAACTGCATTTACATCTTACTTGTATCTCTCTCACAAAAGAAATTCAGTCATTACTACAAAAGCTAAGACTTGTCTGCTAGTGATGGATGTGTATGAATGAGAAGTGAAAGTTCATTTTATTCTTAACAGCCCAGTGCCACACTCAGTGTTTCAGCCTCTTAATCAGTCAATGTCAGAGAGTGTCACAGTCACTAAGCGCCACAGTTAGCACTGCACTACCCTATTACTTCCATTGCTACTCCTGCTGTTAAACGGGCTCTGCATCACAAGGTCTTTCATCAGAAGGCAGGCTAGGAGTGTGTGAAAAGTTTTGCTGAAAATACTTGCTGGGCTTTGAGGCATCCAGATGTCTGTGTCTTCCCAGCTGGCTGCAGTGGGCAGATGGCTAGGAAGCAAAACGTTCTGCAGAGGGGACACAAGGTTGAAAGACAGTATGTCAGCTATGTGAAGGGAAGAAAAGAAAGAGTAGGCTGAAATACTCCATTGTGGGTGACTCAAGACAGTACCTGAATCTCCCATCCTGTGTAGTTTCTGTCTCCATCACTGGAATTACTGCAGCAGGCCAGTGGTACAGGGATGGATGGCATGGCTGCTGTACTTCAACAATGCTTATCAGTGTTTGACCTTCAGTTTTATTGTAGTCTCTAATGTGAGGACTGAAATTTAAATAAAGCCAAACAGATTGCTTTTATCATTTAGCTTCATGCTGCAATCTCTCTGCATTGCTCCCAACCATCCCTTCACTTATTTCATCTTGGACTGATTGCCCAAAGGGGGTATGGAGAACATATTGCTTCTAGAAATATGAAGACAACGGAGGGGATTTTAAGGTCTTGCTCTCAAAGCATGGTCTAGAAATCTTTCCTCTGAGGAATGGGTTTCATGGTAGTGTTAATAAAACATGGTTCCTGTGTGAAAAAGCTAATGATAGAAAAATCATATTCTATCTGACAAAGCATAGTTTGCTACCCTGAGTGAAAGACTGAGGGATGCAGTGAAAATATGAGTCTATTCCTTCCTAAACCAAGGCCTCTAGGCAAATGTTAAGTTGCAGCTTATGTACAGCTGTTTGGGAGATGAAGGGTTCTCGACCTGCATAATCCCTTTTCAGGTGCAGACACCATGTCAGCATTTCTTTCATCATGTCCAGTAGACAAACATATAGCCATGAAGTGGTGGAAGGCCCTGCCTTCTTCCACTCAGCCCCTGCTATCAGTGTTGCTGTGATGCTCAGAGAGAAGCTCCAAGATGATGCAGCTTAAAGACGATGCAGAGAGCATATGCCTCCCTTTTCCCAGGTGGACTGCAGATCCTGGGATCCCTCCTGAGATCATTCTCAGCCCAACAGCCCCAAGGGCTCCTGGCAGAGCCCTGTGCCTCTGAACCTCCCTCTCCCCTGCATGGAAGACAAGTGCAGCATCCGCACAGGCGTATGAGGAGGACAAACTCACCAGTATGTACAATGAATTCTGAAATAAAGCTCTACACGTGCCAGGTAAATGTTAGTCCTTTCAATATTTAGCTTTTTTTCCCCCTCCACGGTGCTTTGAAGCTCTTCAACCAAGCATGTAGCTGGCAGCTCTGTAGTGGTTCATCACCACCACCTAGTGACCGGTTTTGTTTCACTGCTGCATTAAAAAACGCACAGCTTTAGCACAGGGTCGTTCGTATGGTTTCCCTTTACTGTGGGGCAACTCCAGACTTTCAGTCCTTATAATAGAATTACTTTGTTGTGCTGCATACAATCGTGATGAATTGTAAAAAAAAATAAATAAATGTAGTCCTCTCTATAGCACCATTTTAGGAGACTTAGGAACTGCAAGGTCATGCATGCTGGGGTTTTTCATGCTGCATCAGTAAATCTGTGCTTTTCTCTGTAGAAATACTACTTCCATCACAACTGTTTCTTGTTCACAAGTGTTATTTTTTGTGTTTATCAGTCCTTCAGCTGTTGCAATACAGATGGTGCAAACTCTGTGAGTGTTACTATGACAGAGATTATAAATACCAAGAGTGAATGCACACTGCACCTTCTTCCATGTTTGTCTGGTACTGTCAACATGAAACGCTTGTGGAATGCCTGTACAGGCTATATCTTAGTCCTCTGGTCTGTTTGGAGATCCTTAACTTTTTGTGCATGTGTTCACTCTTGGGTACTGCTTTTGCTTTTGTCTCTTTCTGAGATGGGCTTCTGTGCGCGCCTGGGGTACCTCACTGCAGGAACTCTCCCCAGTGTGCAGAGTGCAGACCAGGCCATGTCTACCTTTCCCTGACTGTACAGTCCTTGCTATCCTGGCAAGGCTTTCACCTTCAAATGCAAGGCACAAGTGCACACATTTGGATTTATTCCAAAACCCTATCACTCTTGAGGCCTATAAGGAAAGCACTGAGTTGTTTTCCAAATGCTTTGGGTGAAAGTCCTAACAGAAACCAAATCCAGAAAAAAATATAGTGATGTCTTATGGACACATGATCCGTTGAGAAGCCCGGAGAAGACTTGGACAAACACCTGAACTAAAGCAGGTCTACACCTGAGCACTGTGCATAGAAACACTCTGACCATTTGCTTCATTTAGGGACTAGGGACCACTCGCAGACTGGATGCTTTTAGCACTGAACACATCCTTGCATCTCCTTACATGTTGTAGTCATTTTCATAGCTCCAACCAGAATCAGGTGCTGAAGATAGTGTTTGACTTCAAGTGGAATGCTAGCACCAGGAGCAGGTTAACTGAGACTGTCTAATAATCCTATAGGTATTGTTGCTGTTGAAAAATGAGAAGGGGAAGAGAGGAAAACTGTGATTTACTGTAGTGCACTGCTAAATCTGAATCGACTTCAGCTGCTGCAAAGCTGAGAAATCGATAAGAAAGGCTTCTGACCAGACTTCAGTGAAAATATTTTGTTAAGATACTTTGAAACAGTTTGGAAAGGTTTTGGTTTGGTTTGGTTTGGTTTTTACCTTAGAAACAAGTGGAGGGTTATTTTTTTATTAGGATTCTCAACTAAAACTTGCTGATAACTAGGCAAGGCTATTCACCATCTCTAAAAGTTGGTTAGAGACTGTCTTGGTCCTAACAACATGCAGACCTGCTCTGACAGGAGACTGCCACAGAGATGAAAGGATTTGCGAAGGGCCATAGTGAATCAGTAGCAAAACAAGATATGAAAGCCTGGTTTGTGGATTTGAAATCTTTTATCAATGTAACTCTATTTCAAAGTACCTAACAGATGCATGAATTGGGTGCAGTTTAACCGCAGACATGCATTCCTGGGCATTTGTTTCCAATGAAAAGTTATACTGAAAGTCTATTTTGAAGAGTAAGGATGGGCTGAGATACATGCTGCTCTGAGACACAAGAAGGCACAAGGCACACTTATTTTCATGCTTAGATGACAAGGAATTTATATTAACTCATTAAACATGAGCAACCTGAAAGATTTTACCAAGGGGACTTTGGTTTCCCTAAGGTGGGAGATTAAACCAGTACAGAATGCAGTGTAGCAGTTTGAACTCTGCTTCATGGCTTAGGCAGGTTAATCACGCCTTGGGACATTAGCCAACACAGCTGATTATTGAGTTACTTATTTATTCAATACTCTACTTTTAAAAATCCCAGGCAGATTAAAATTCAGCAAACACTGGCTGCTACAGTGAGTGATGCACAGAGGATCAGAAATAGAGCAAAATTCATCTAACTTCCCCTTGAAACTTTGTAAATATGCACATTAAAACATGCTTAATTCACAATGAATATAAAGTTCATGTTCAGGAAACCAAAATACCTATTTACAACCCATTTTCTCCATAAATCTGTAGTTTACAAGGTATGTAGATCTTACGCAGGCCAACCTCCATAGTAATCCAACACTAAGAGAATTTGCTGCATGCCAGAAACTATTCCATGTTTCTCTGCAGGCCATTTTGCTAGAAGAAATCCTTCAAGAGTATCTGCACTGTTGGGCAGGATAGAGACTCGTTCTGCTCTTAAGGAAGGACAGCCTTAAAAATGCTTCATTTACAGCAGAGAGGTCAGGTTTTACAGTAAGTAACTGCAGCGCAGCTCACAGGCCTTAAGATGCCTCCAGATCCCTACTCCCTCTTCTTCCTGCACAGAGCCCTCCTATTCCAGCTCTTGAAGTTATTCTAAAGAGTAGCCATCAGTCCATACTAAATGTTCCTCCCCCTAATTCCTAACAGACTTTGATGTGGAATATGTTTGTAGGTTTGGAAAAGAAAATGGGAAAGCTTGTAGTAGGCAAAGCTGGCTTTCTGCCTTGGGAGATCAGCTGCCTGGATTTAGTGCCCAGTGTGAGTCCGGCTCCTCAGAGACAAGGCTGTGCCACTCAGGGAGCTGTTGGTTACTCACTTGTTACTGTAGAGGAAAAAAAAAAAAAAAGAAGAAGGAGAATTTTCTGAAGTAAAGTCTCTAAGATTTTTATTTGTAAACTTCTGTGCTTGCACATTAATAACCTGCAGAGTCCAGGAATTCTTGGTATTAAACATCTTTTAAGAGCTGCTGGGATGACAGCCAGAATATCGGACTTCTACCTATAGGATTTTTTTTCTCTTTATGTTAAAAAAGAAATATAGAATCATAGAATAGTTAGGGTTGGAAAGGACCTTAAGATCATCCAGTTCCAACCCTCTGCCATGGCAGGGACACCTCTCACTAAACCATGTCACCCAAGGCTCTGTCCAACCTGGCCTTGAACACTGCCAGGGATTGGAGCATTCACAACTTCCATTATATATACCTGCATCAGTCCTGAAAAAAAACCCCAAACCCAAACCAACTGAGAATATAAATGCTGAGGTGGTTTGGATCAGACAGGGAAAATGCCCCATATTTTGCAGGGTGCTCTTGCTTACAAAGAATAAGAACTTATTAAAACAAGAAGGGGTGTGGTGGGACATCTGAAGGAAATATCTGAGTGCATTACACCCCTTTAAGAAGTCATGAAGTTGTACATGCTGCTTCTGATGTCATTTCTCAACTCTGCTCTATCTTACTTGGTTTTTCCCCTTAGCCTAAAGTGACTCCCGTGTGCACTTAATCCTACCATCGGCTATGATACTTTTCTGGGTTTTTTGTTGCTGTCAGGGTTTTTTTTTGGGCGTGGGAAGCTGTAGCTTGTTATGGTGTTTTTTTTTGGGGGGGTTGGTTTTGGGGTTTGTGTGATGTGTTTGGTTTTGGGTTGTTGGGTTTTGGGGGGGGGAGTGTTTGGTGTATGGCTTTTTGTGGGTGGATTTCTTAGTTTGATTTTGTTGTTGTTGGGGTGGGTTTGTTTGGTGGTTGGTTGGTTGGTTTTTTTTTTTTTTTGGGGGGGGGGGGCGGTGGTGAAATGCCCCAGACACTGAGTTCCTTACTTAAGGCAAGGATTTTTGTTGGTGATACTGAGACAGAACCGCTACTCATCATGGCAAGGTTCTGACACCCCTCTTGGCACAGGAAGTTAACTATCACCTGGTAAGTTCTAAGCCATGCATTGACAGTAGCATGACCATACTTTCTTTGAAACTAGGGTTTTTCAAGTCAGATTTTGCTTTGTACCAAGTTCAGTGCTTCTACTGGAGGGTGCTTTTCTGTCTTAGGTTAAAATCTTCCTTTCCACCTAAAGGTTTATCTGATTACTTCTGAACCTTCTCTCCACAGTACGACAAACTCTAGGAAGAGCAAGAGGCTTTTCTCCAGGAGACTGGTGTAGCTAATGGCATAAACTGAGAGCAGTGTTCCTTCCACAAACATGGGTGTGTTCCACAAACAAAGGGTGGTGGTGGAGTATGGAATTGGGTGGGAGCTATGTTGGAGAAAGCAATGAGGCTGAGACAGTGAGTACTTCTAAGATTAACGTTCTTTTCTTTATAATTGCTCATCCTTTTCTTTTATATGAAAGCAGCTTCTTGTTGGCAATGGTTTTATTTCATGAGATGACTATATGGACAGTTCAGTTAATTTTAAATTAAAGTCAAAAGTGTGACTGATATGCATCTAATTCTGAGCCAGCTTCAAATTGGGTGGCTTGAGTAGTCAGAGCAGCATGGAGCTCCAAGCAGGTCAATCACGTTTGTGTTCACAAAATCCTGAAAGGACTTTGGAGCTTGCACAGAACTTCATGCTGTTTCATACAGAGAAATCAGCTTGTTCGCATTCTGCTTCTCACTGCATAGTAGCGTTTACTGTGGAGATGGTTAGTACCCCGGGCAGTCTAATCTCTCATAGTTAAGTCATATCCTGAGGCCTCCAATGTTAGGTGTAAAGGGGTTGTGCTACTTTATGGACTATTTTCCTTGATCAGATTCTGTGCTGCGGTAAGAAGTTGATGTTTGACTCACATATTCTGCAGTTTGTCAGGGTCTGTTTGACTATATAACCTGAGGTATTTTGTGTCTACAGTTATTTTGTGGGGGGAAAATGGACCCTTTAGGAGCACAGGTCTTGGAGCAGCATAAAGCTCATGCTGTTCTGTGCACTTTGTGTGCGCTAGTGCCAGGAGATGAGCTCAGAGGATTTAGAAATCCATTTGGTGTACAGAAGAAGATAATACATAATTTAGGCAAGAATTGTGGACAAGGAGCAACATAACATACAGTTAGGTTAGGACTTCAATGCAATTCAAGTACAGATGTGTCTCTGGGTGTTGCCCTTGAATTTATTTCATACATCTGTGTGAGGAGTAAAAGCAGAAGAGAAGTAGTGTTACCAGCATGTAACAGGGAAGAGGGTTTCTGCTAGAAATCGCTTTTTGGGTACTTGCAGTGTAGGTACCATGTTCTGAAGACTTCCCAGTTCACATTATATTGAAGTCTGCACTGTAAGTTAGGAGTTTGCTTCTAACCAAGCTTTTTTTTTTGGGGGTAGTATTGAGGAAAGGTGGTGTTGCCTTTATAGCTCTATAGATTGATGTTAATATTGTGGTTTTCTCCCTATAAATTGCTCACCTGCCTTTCAGTTGTGTGTAAAAATAACTATGTTTAATCTGCTGATGACAGGAAGATCTTACCCAGCAGAATACTATACCTGCTGGCAGAACTGGATCTCAGGGAACCCCTACCAGCTGCACATTGCAAATAAACATTATGGATTTTAATGAGCAGTTCCATGCCCACATAAATCAGATGTCTGGAAGTAACATTGCTGTTGCTGCCACCCATCAGTTCAAAAGATAGTAATAAACTGGTGGGTTTCTTCCAATCCACAAACATGCTTAATCCTGCAAGGGGCATGTTCCCAGTACATGCTTCACCTACATCCCTAATTTGTGATGTCAAAGGAGGGTTCTGTATGTCAGTGGTAAATAAATATTCTGCCATATAAAGCAGTCTAGTTCAAACTCAGGACCGGCTTTACAAATAATAAATTAATCGTCCACTTTCCAATATCAGATTTTCTAATCAAACAACATTACCAACTATGTGGCAGATCATGTTTTGGGGTGGAATAAAATAAACCCATCCCCTACATTGGTAAACCTGATGTTACCAGTGGCAGAGATGCATGTTTCATCCTCTGTGTGAGCTGAGTTGATGTGATGGTTGTGGAGGGAAAGTAAGATAAGGGCATCATTGTGCTATCTGCTGCTCCTATAGGGTTTCTTTGCTAAAGAAAAATTGATCTTTGGATGTCCTTTTATTCCTTATTATGTGGAGAGAGATCATGAAGGCAAAAGGCAAATGTTTGTAACATACACCATAACCTTACAGCAGCCAGTTTGTGCAGTCTCTCTTTAAGATGTTAAATATGCCTGGGTTATTTTTAAGCTCAGTTAATTTCCAAGGCATAAAATTTCAAGTCACTAATTACTTTCAGCATCCTTTTCCCAGTGAATTGTACTTGAGATGCTTTTAAAGGCAGTGGCTTGTTCACAGAAACATTGAGCACAGCTCCCTTGTAAGGAAAGCCTCGTCAGGATGCCTCGAACACTGGAGCCTGCACCACCCAGCGTATAGAGGGTCTCAAAACTGTCAACCTTCTTACAGTCTCTGGAGAATATGAAGTCCTTCTACCTGAGCTGAGTCCAGACTGAATTCTTACCTCTGGCTGGCATATCTTACTGATCTTATTTCCAACACTTGGAAAGCAAGCAGCAGTGCACAGGGCTGTGTATAATCTGCATCCAAGAGAGGAGGAGGAGGTGAGCAGTGGGAGAGAAGCACAGTTTCTGGCTTTCTGGCTGTAAGGAAAAATTTTGTAGTTTTCTGCCTTTCCAAATGCCAGGATCATACAGTAAAGGCGAGGAATGTGGCAGGGCTCTTTCCCTGTGAGCTGGAGCTATTGCCTGTTTCCTCTCTGTCACACAAATCTCTCAAGGTTCGTTATCTATCTGCCTATCACAGATGCTGAAAGCTTCATTTAGTTCATCCTTGCAAAGGCTTTGGGATCCTCTGGATGAAAGGGGTGTGCCAAATAAACAGTACAATAACCAGTCCAAAGGCATTGGTTGACTTTTGAGGCCACACATTTAAACAGCTCAGCTTCCAGTTTTGGAAATTGGAGGTATCAGGCTTCCCTATTCCCAGAAGAATTATGTGTACCTGATACCAACAGCATCAGTAACCTAATGCCTGTAAAACATAGGTCTGTGTTTTAAAAACTGGCTCTTTAATGAGTGATGGAGACATCTCTGTCTTTGCTAAGTGGGTTATTTTCACCCTCTGCCTGTTTATAGGCCAGGTGACCACAAATAAATCCTTAACTTCAGACTGTGTTGTGACTGCTGAGTAGCAAATCCAGCACTTTTTCTCTTGAGGTTAGTAGGTCCACAGCAATGGGAACTTCATAGATAGCTGGAAGGTGGCTGAGTGTTGTTTCACTTCAATTCAGTTGTCTTGTAGAGGAGCATCCCTTTGGACCTTGCTCCAGAAAGGTGTACAACAGAACTGAACTCTGGCTAATGATGCTGCAGGTTGTCCAGTATCTTCTGACATAATCAAAAGGAGATGCTAAATTTAAGAGCATCAAACTTGGGTCTGGCAGCTTCCCAGGTGAACAGCTGGCACTGGCGAGTGCAACTAACTCTCCCAGTGAACCTTTCCCACTCCTAGATCTTGTAGGCGTGAACTATGCAGATGGTTGATGTGCATGTATAAACATTAGGGCTTATTGAGTATCTTCCTTCGTGTTTTGGCTCATAGTTTAATTCAAACCAGGCTTTCTTTCTGTGATCTACCATTGTATTGTCTGTGAATATAAACCTCCTTTAAGATTCAGAAGTTATGCCCAGTGCCCTTCTGAGCTGTACCTGAAGGGTGGGTTTAGTGGGTTAAATAAAAGTGATGGCACTGCCCTTCAACTCACTCATGTCAGGTTTCTGTCAGTTGTGAGTCCTCTGATTTCATTACTCAGCAAGCTGCTGAAGTTGATGTTGGTTCTCCAGCTCTTAGCAAGGGTAAAATTACATTTTTTACTGGATTCCTGGCTTTCAGCAAATTAACATGAAGCCATCAGGGTTCTTCAGGGGAGAAGAGCAAGTGGAACAATTAGCCAAGCCATAAAAATCTAACTTAAAGAAAAGCTGCCAAAGCACAAGGCCAGTTCTCTATTTAAAAGTTTTATAGTAGTTCAGTTCCAGTTACTGTTGTACATGAATATAGGACAGATCTCTGGTCCCTTTCTGCAACATGAATTTTAATGAATTTTCTCCAATTAGTAGGGATACTTTGCTTTGAGCTCTTGCTAGGGGCACATTGCTTTAACCACTCACAGAATCTCTTCCAGGTGATACCCATGGACATTCATTGCTTCAGGGTTGTCCCCTGTGCCTGAGAACAAAAACTAATTTGGAACCTTCTTATGTGGAAACTGCAGACCTGTTACCTAAAATGGTGCCATGCCTTTTGTTAGATGGAGGTGTTCACAGTTTAGGATGCTTGTAACTGTGAATGCTTTCGCTGTGCAGGAAGGCATCCCTTTTGTGGGCATATCTCCTGTTTTTCCTCCTACTCGGTGGATAGTATGTGAAGGAAAGCACGGGCCTGCTTTCTTCATCGCTGTAGTTTTACTCACTGTTTCTTTCTGTTGACTGTCCTGGGTTGACCTCTGCTTCCTCCAGGTGCTCTTTATTTTGGACCTCCCATGAGCTGTCTGTCCATCCCTACACGCTCTGCTACTGCCCTTGCCTCCCCCAGCTGCTGTTTCTCCACCTTCTGTATCAGGAAGATAGAGGAATCATCCTGTCCCTCTTCCTCTTTCCAAGCATATCTAGCTTCCAGCTCCAGATCTCTCTCCCACATGGTAGATTCATCTCACTGGGATGCCAGTCTTAGCCTTTACTGATTGTGTCATTTCACTGTCATGAGGTACATCAAGGGCCACTTCATCCTTGCTTCCAATGTCAAAACATCACAGGAGCTGCCAGCATTTATTCCTTTGTCTGCTTGCACTTCTCTACCTGCCTCCCCTGCTCAGCAGTATCCCAGAGACCTTCCCATCCTTTTATCTTTCCCTTCTCTGCTTCATGGGGCACAGATGTGCCGTTTAGTCCTGGCCTCTCTTTGAAAACTTTTTCCTGCAAGTGTCTCCTTCCTCAGATATGCTCTAGAAAAGAAGAAATCGGAACAGATTTCCTCAGCAGCCAATGTAATACATATCCCTGGGGAAAATGTGTCTTATCTGCATTTAAACAAATGAAAAAGGTGTTGTTTGGGGTGGCAGGAAGGGGTTCGGTGGCACGGGGCCCTGGCTAGGGAAGGGGAGGCAACCAAGTACTTCAGGCTTGGGATTTCAAGGCCCAGAAGACACGTTTTTTACCCAATACCTAGCTCCATTTAAAGCCCAAGTGATCGTTCCCGTCTCGCCAGGACAGATGCAGCTCGGCCAGCCCAGCAATGCAAGTGTTTGCCTTTGCTCTCCTGTGCAGGGCGGCAGAGATGTCAAAGGCACGGCGGAGGTCAGGACTGCCGGGTGGACGGGTGCCCCTGGGAAGGACTCGTCCCTATTACAAGAAGTCATCTGGGCAGTGACTGTTCTTAAAACATCAGGCGTTTCCAGCTGAAACGGGCCGGTTTGACCTTTTAATGCATCACCCGTGACATCTAGTGGTGTCTGGGGTTATTGCACACGCCTGGCGCTGTGTCTTCCGCAGAAGTCCTTAAATCCTCGCAGGGGTTCCCTACGGGCGCTGAGGACGGGTAACGCCCCCCGCTTGGTGCAGGGCCATGTGTTGTACCCTCCTCAGGGTGTGGGGTGACATGTGTCGTCGTCCGCCCCCCCCCCCCCCAGTGTTGGGTGCAGGACAGGCTTCCTCTGGGCTGGTCACCGCAGACAGAAGGACCTGTGGCGGGTGGGACGTGGAGCTGTGGCGAGCCACCGAGGGAAGCTGGGACATGGCGCCAGAGGCCTCTTCTGGCTGTGGGAGGTAATGGGCAAACGTTGGTGGGCTGAGGAACAGGAACAGGGGTCAGGGCCGTGTGACGGGAGGGCCAAGCTGGGGAGGACTCTGGACAGCAAGAGCTTAGGGAAAAGGTGCTATGAAGTTCTCTCCTGAATGGTCAAATTGACCCTAGGCTAATAGGTTTGAGGTGGGTGTGCTGGGGGATGCTGCCCTGCTCTGGTGGGAATGGGCAAAGCCAGCAGGACTCAACTACTGCTGTGCCACTGAGCACCTCAAAACTGCACCAAAACCAGGGGGAATCTGTTTGCCTTGGCTTGTGCAGCAGCTGCCGTGACACACTGACCTGCACTGAGGCACTTGGTATTTCTGGAGTGCTTTCCAACCTTAGCCATGCTTTTAATGCTTTGGTGTTGTCTGTAGGTGGTGTAAATAAGTGAGTCTGACCATAGAGATGTTTGACTCCAAGGAACACAGACACAGAGGTCTGGTGAGAATTGGGCTGCAGGCTGGTACTTTCTGTGCTGCAAGGCTGCAAGTATAATTGCTTCCTCCTTTTCCTTGGGACAAGCATGTGCCAAATACACTGCTGACCCGAGCATGTAATTTTGTTCACTAACAAATTAAAATAGTGAGGGAAAAATGAGGTATTTTTAAAGGAAACTTTCACTATAAACTTCAAAACTGAAATCTGCAGATTTGGGGTAACCACTATGTCCTGCTTCCTTAACACTGTCACCTTGTGTTACGCACAAGATGTGACCTGGGAGCATGCATCACCAGAACAAGCCAGATTACATCTAGTCACGTCAGAGGTTTCAGAAGTCCCTCCGAGACAGGCAAAGCCAGAGACGCTGCGTGCCCCGGTGACACCCAGCCAGTTCCCTCAGTGTTTATGCAAACTGTACTCACTCAGATTCACACCAAGTAAAGATCTGACTGTTTAAAATGATACAAGTCCAAAGCTACCCAGGTTTCAAAGGCAGAGTGTCAGTTTGAGCAATTAACAACACAAATAGAAACTTCTGGTAGTGTTCCATTTGTTAGTGCCTGCTATCTTCATCTTACAAGTAGCATTTTGACCTGAGAGAGTTGCTGGGCTCTGTTCCCAACTGCTGGTGCCCTGCTCCACAAACCCACCCTGTCAGTGCCTGCCCTTCCCTCTTACTGCTTATCTTACAAAGTGGCATTGTTAAGCCTGGGTTGGAGTGGGTGAATGATGACAGCTCAAAGTCTCTTCATGCCTTTTTATCTCTGGATCTTTTGGGGAAGCAGAACTCATTCCATTTCAAACCTTTTTATTCCCATTATGCTTAGCAGGGCAACAAATTCAGTTGTGTGGGCCAAGATAAAGAACTAATTCCAGCATCCTGGAGTCCACCCAAAGAACACCCATTCCTTGCTCTTTTATAATCAGAGGGTTCAGCAACTCTGACAAAAGCAGTAATTCAGGTGGGTCAGTCCCAGGCTGTTTCAGGTTGGACTAGGCCAAAGCAATACCTTACCATGTTGGTGAACAAAACAGGAAAGTTCTGGTCCACCTCTTCCCAGCAGTTTGCTCTTTCAGTTGCGTATTCTCAGCTTGTTGAAACACTATTGTCTTCTTGTCTTTCACCAGAGTGAGAGTTGCAGGACCTATGACATAAGGGAAATGGTTATCTCTTCTGAATAAATGCAAGCTGAGAACACAAGGAACAAAATTTCAGATGAATATGGAATTAAATATTTATATGCTATGTAGAAGCCATAGGTACCAATATTGTATAGATACCATATTCTATAGCATATAACACCATAATTTAGTCTGTGGCTGCAGGAGAAAGGCAGATCTCAGAGGCTAGAAAACAAAGTGAAGGGACCTTTAGAGTTGTGTGTGAAAAGGGAAGATGAGGAATGTACACAGCCAAGGTCAAGCTGGATTTGTTAAGTTTTCCAAGGTGACACTCATTTATAGAATTAAAACTACTCATTCTGAGGGAAGGAACCTTTGCACAGAGGCTGAACTCTCATCCAGAAAAGTGCAGTCCTTGAAGTAATCTAGATTTAAAGTAGTTTACAAAAATTCAGCATTCATAAAGAACAACAAAGAAAATCCTTCATAGAGGTAAAAGATTTGAGTATCCAAGAAGTAAAATGGAAACATGTTTTAAGCTCAAATTGCAAGGCCTCTGTAAGAGGTTAAGAGATGAAAGCAGTAGTTAATCAGGTAGTTTCTGATAATGATTTATAGAGATCCACAGCAGCAGTGAGTGAAATCTGGGTGCCACTGTGGCAGCATTAAAGTGCTTTAGCCTTCTACCTGCCTACGGCGTATCACATACACAGTTGTGACAGCAATGTGCATGTTCCACACTCAGATTTTTTAATGGGGAGTCATGAGCTGTTGGAGGATGCTCCCACGTAGGTGCAGTGTATTTTGGGCAAGTGGAGGTGTGCATGCAGACAGAATTCAGCCAGTTACTCTGCTGACTTCCCTCAGGCCAGCATTGGGCCAGTGCTGATTTTTATTTATATTATTTATTTATATTTGAAGGTGATACTTTCGTTAACATACTCAAAGCCACCATTCTCTGCAGCCATACCCTTATTATATGAGCTTTGCTCATCACAGAACCAAAATAACACTTTGACCTTATTTTTAAAAGCAAACTCTCAGTACCTGTGCAAAAGCAGCTTGTAGGAAACCCACTGTCTTAAGTCACATGCTATTTATATGCTGTATATTGATTACACAGAAATGTGGCTAATTTACACATGGATAATATGTCCAAAGAGTCTCTTTCATTCTCTTCAGACCTACTGATGAATGTGACCTCTCATCATAATTCATTTTCCAGGAGGACTTGAAGCTGCTATTTAACTTACCCAAGTAATTTCTCATTCTTCCTGAGGCATGTCATCAGAAGACTTCCTTCGCAATTATAAATATAGGAAAGGGTGTGAAAAGGACTTGGACAGTGATATATATATGGGATTGTATGTTCCATTCAAGATCATTGTCTTTTGTATCATTAAAAATAAATCATAACTACTTGTAAACAATTAATTCAATTTCCTTTATTACAGTGTAGTTTAATTTCTCTTTGCCATGCTTTTCCATAATATTATTTTTTAGTCTCTCTTCATAATGCATTGGTTTGCAGCCTCCCCTAAGATCCCCTTCTGTTTTCTCTCAGTGGGTGTAATACAGTGCAGACTATGCCCTTGCACGCTGTAGCATTGGTGTCTGTTTATTGCCAAAGCCCAAATGGGCTTGCCCATTGTCACATTGTCCCTGGGTAAAAATACCATTTTATTTGCCTAGGTTGTTCTAGTTTTAATTGTGACTGATATGCTCTCTTGAAACTTTTCTGTCCTAAGCTCATGAAGCATGTAAGGTGTTTGACGTGAGCTGGTAGACAGTATCATCAGATCAGCATTTATCCCCTCACTGAGGCAAGCTCCAGATCTAGGACGGACACGAGTGCCAGCAGAAGGCAGGGTCTGTTTGACTTCCCTGGCTAGCTGTCTTGTGAAACTATATCTGCCAGACTCTTGGAGACCTGCTGTAATTTGAGTGTTTCCTTCCCCTGCCCATGGTCCAGACATTACTTCTCGAAGCATGTTCCCTTGTGTCCTGGGCTCAGCAGTAACAGTCATTTTTCTCCTTCTTAGTAGCTGGTGCATTGCTGTGTCGGAGATGGAAGGCAGCTCTATGGAATCCCCAATGACAAGTTACAGAAACTGCTGAAGGGGAGGGTGAATTATTTGGAGCCTGGTGGGCCCATGACACCTCAGGCAATCAGGGCAGAGATGCAACATATAGATGGACTCATGATTGAGGGGTGGACTTAGCGATGGATGCTGTTGTCCAGGTTATTCAAGAGTGTGAAACATGCTACAATTAAGCAAGCTAAGTGGTTAAAGCCCCTTTAGTATGGAGGACAATGGCTGAAGCACAAATATGGGGAGGCCTGGCAGATTGACTACATCACACTTCCTCTCCTGCTCTGAAAGACTGTTACAAGAGATGGAGCCCGACATTATGGACCAGATGGACTCAGCAGCTTTATAGGGATTGGTCCATGCACTAAGGAATGATGTCTCTCTCTCTATCTCTCCCTCTGTGTGGATGTATATACATATATATGTATATATGTAAGTGTGATGGTATATTGAAAATGTGGGATCTGAGCATGACGTGAATGGTACTGTCCTGGGTTCAGCAGTAGCGGTCATTTTTCTCCTTAGTAGCTGGTGCAGTGCTGTGGTTTTGACTTTCGGCCTGAGAACAGCACTGATAACACCAATGTTTTTAGTTGCTGCTCAGTAATGTTTACTCTGACTAAGGACTTTGTGAGCCTCATGCTCTGCCAGGGAGGAGGGGAAGCCGGGGCGAAGCAGAGGCAGGACACCTGACCCAAACTAGCCAAAGAGGTATTCCACACCACAGCACGTCATGCCCACTGTATAAACTGGGGGCAGTTACCTGGAAGGGCTAGATTGCTGCTCGGTCAGGCAGGGTATCGGTCGGTGGGTGGTGAGCGGTTGTATTCTCTCCCCTTGTTATTTCCCTTATCATTATTGGTGGTAGCAGCAGCGGTTTGTGTTATACCTTAGTTACTGGACTGCTCTTACCTCAACCTGTGGGAGTTACATTCTTTCTATTCTCCTCCCCATCCCTCCGGGAGTGGGGGGGAGTAAGGAGGGGAGTGAGAGAGAGACTGTGTGTCTGACTGAGTTTAAACCACAACACCTTGGTGGTGGAAGCTGCTGTCAAAGATTCTGAATTCTCCTCATCAGTTTTTCAGGGCAGCCTCATCTTCACTGGGGAAAGCCTGCAGAAGAGCAGACAGCAGTTAGAGATCTGGGCCAAGTGGCTCCTTTTATGCTCTTCAGAATCTCTTTAAAATTATTGTAAGAGTAGTCTTCATCCTTTCCTTTCTTGACCACAAACTCGGACCCCAAGGAGTTCCCCAAATAGCATGACTGGACTTAAGTGTGGACAGGAAGGTACAGCCCACATGTATTTACGAGAAAGGCTGTAAATCATTTATGTATTGAAGCTACAGACTTCACTGAGTAAAGTTAGTGTCCTGAGAAACTCCTCGGTTGCCCTGAAAGGAGAGGGGAAAAAAAATAAACCGCTGGGTTCAGGATCATCGCAGGATATAAATCTCTACCAGCAAAGAAGGCATCTGGCTCTATGTTAATCCAGGACAGCTCCATGTGAGACAAAGGAGCCCTTTTCCAGCCATTCATCTGTTCAGGGTCACCTGCAGCAGCTGCATCTGAAATCTGGCTTTAAGGTTCTCTGTCTTGGTGACTCCTCTCAGGCAGTAGAGGCTCAGGTTCTCGAGGCTGGACATGCTTATTTGCTTAGGTAGTGTCTTGATTGCAGGCGGATTATGAGCTCAGGGGCACTGCATATCTTGGCCCAGGTTGTCTCTCTAAGCCATTGTAGCCTTTCACCCTCCATGCTCTGAGACTTCCTGATGAGCGTTCTCTATTACTGGGGTATCCTGAAGAGCCTACTGGGTACAAGAGATGTAAACACTTAGGAAGCAAGTGGAAAATACCACTAGGAAACAATGGGAACCAAATGCTCTTGGGGAAGCTGGGTGTATTGTTACTGGGATGTTGCCCAATCGTTGTACTTAACCCTGAACCTGGGGGCATGAATAACTGGTTCATGAGTGCTCTACACTGTAGCACTAAATCTGACAGCAAAGATAGCAACCCCATGCATGTGTCCTAAGGCCTGGACCTCAGGTGACAGCACTTTTTCTTCTTTTTGCTGAAGATTAAGGCACACGTTTCTTTTTGTTATTTAGAAAACATGGCTTTTGTACAGGACCAAGACTGCTGCTGTGAGTGGCCATCACTAGCTGAAACAGCAGCAAACCACCGCTGTCAGCTGATTGCAAAAAGACAGGAAGGGAGTTTTCTTGCAGATGTGGGACTTCTACATAGCTTTGCAGAAGCTTTATTGTAGCAATGATTTTATTTCCCTAGTTCAGTTTTTATATGGAGATATATGTCACTCTAGTCACGCACATGTTCTTGTACGCAATGTTGTTCAAGAAGTAATTACTTCTCATTACAATGGTTGGGTTTTTTGTTGCCTGCTTGTGCTGCTCTGGCACAAGGTATTCTGTAAGGCCATGTTGCAGGGGCTTGGGAAGCAGAGGCTTATAATCGGTGCATGCTCATGCTGTGCAGCAGCAGCTAGTCAATCTGGCCTGTTGTGTGCGTCATTTAGCCCACTCTTGAATACTTGCTGGAGATGCAAAACATCACCTCTTATTCCTCAACAGCTCTGGAACTGTGATGGGTCTTTGTGATCTATCGATTAAGACAAAGGGCAGCATTACAGTGCTCCGGGAAAGGAAGCATTGACTAGAGATGCAGATACATTATCTCACTTTATCAGACAGGAGTGCAGTTAGATGTGATTATGCCCAGCCAGAAACATCTAATATCTGAAAGCATGAGAGACACCTTTGCATTAAACACAAAACCCACTAGTTTTCCTCCTAAGATTTTTTTCTCCTTGATTGTAACTGAATAGGAAAATGCTGTGTCTTTCAATCAGGTGATTAGAACTGCTAAATGCATTGACACTGTTTACATTTTCCATATCATCTCTCCTCTGCTCCCTTTCTCTGCTCAGTATATTTTAACTCAGATGTGTGTAGTGCAGATACTGTGAACAGTCACACTGGTGACTGTGCCTTAGCTAGCACTGCAAGAGCAAAGTTGTAGGAGATTATTTCTGCATACCCTTCCCACACTGAGCGTGCATGCATGCAGTGTGTGAGTACTTCCTGAAGGGAAAGCAGGAGAGGTCAAATGGGCAGGAAAGATGTGATTTGTAGTTCTGAGAGCCATCCATGACTTCTACCTGGTTCTTGCCTGGTGTCTGTGAATACAATACCTCCTGATATATATGAATCCCCCCTCCCCAAGCTTTTTTAATGTCATTTCTGCTGTCTCTGTTGCATTCAGCAAGGCAATGGGCTGTGCTCCCACCAGAAGGAAGAAGCTAATCTCACAGCCTTCTCCTCCCAAGGCCACAGTCAATGCCTCTCAGAGAATTAGCAGCCAAAGGATGTTCCTGCAAAAGTCTGCTCACGCCCTGTAACTTTTTGTCTGTTAGCTAAATATAACATGGGTGATGATTTTACTGACACAAGGTAAATGGGTATCTCTTTATTAAGTCTCTGTTTGTGATGCTGTATTATCTATAGCTTCAGAAAAAGATATTTTGTAAGGCATGTGTCTTGATGCCAGATTGCACTGTTGTTATACATTAGTTAAATCAATACAGTGCTGCAGTAAATACTTGCATATCAATTGATCAGTTTTGTTAAAAAGCCCCAACATTTCTAGGTACTTATAGCTGGTACTATCCAGACCCATACCACTCATTCCTTCTTCAATGTAAACCTGGCTGTTCTCATGTCTTGGGATGACTTCCACTCGGGGGAAAGGAGTTACTGATCTGGAATACAAAATATTTGCATACAATTACTATAGAACAGGTGATGCTGAAACAACATTTCTTGAAATGCTCTTAAGTATGGTTCTTAGTGCAAGTGAACCTGCCACTGCCCACTTAACCACTGTTTCTTATAACCTAAGTTTCAATGTTCAGTGTCCTTACACAGCTTCAAATAGCCATTATATACCTCAGTTCCACCTACCAGGCATTTCCACCAGTGTGTAATGCTGCAACCAAAAGTTGCATTGGCTCAAGACTGAAAGCAAGCAATGTTTGGACTTAGAGCTTAGTCTTGTGTAGCTGAAATGAAGTGATTTTGTGCTCCAAAAAATCATTCTTACCTGATTTAAATGATTCTACAATCAATTCCTGCCCTAGGAAACAGCATTTATACTGTCACTGACTCCCATGTTCAAGAAAATATCATCTTAAAAGGAAACATGACCTGAACAATGTAGTTGCTCCACAGCACAGACAGGATCAGGCTTCCTGCAGAAATGCCAAAGCTATTGGATTTACTTTATTTTACTTTTTCCAAAAGTCCGTTGCTCTGCAACCTGCTATTCAATGTCCTAAGGGATTTTTCAGGGAGAGGTAGAGAATTCCCTCCTCTGTCTGGTTGCATTAACATCCTCAACTCCCACCTTGAAGGAGAATGCCTGAACTGCCAGACTAGTTTCGGCACAGGCAGTCTTCCGCACTGCTGCTGGACTCTAGGCCAGAAAGAAGGGAAGGATTGAACATGACACTTAAAGAAGTTGTTTAGGAGGGGAGATTTTAGTTCCCTGCTCCCAGGACTGGTTCTGTCCTTTTAAAGCACTAAGTTGTGTATCAAGCACAGGACTGTATGTCCTGTTCTTCTAATTATTTCATGCACTTTCTTTCAGAAGAAAAGGTGCTTGGGTTTTCCCCCCTTCTCAGAGTATGAGTGTAAACATCCCAGAAAGGGAAAATTCCTTTAAGAAAATGTTCCTTAGTGTGTTAGAAGTTCTGGAGTACTTGCCCTAATGGAAGAATGGGAATGACTTGGCTGGTTGGAAGCTGAGAATGCTGACTGTAGGAGATTCTTTGTCATGGTAAAGGTGATAAGCTCTGGTATATTGCACACTGCTACAACAAAGGATTTGGGGCAAAGAAATGGTGGCTTGTACAATAGTTTTAAGATCTGAACCAGTGAAATGGCTTTTCTACATGCACTCTGCTCTCAAGGCTTTTGGAGACAATTTGAAAATGTACTAAAAACCACAAACTTATTACTGAAGCTGTGGGGTAACATAAGAGTCCACAAACCTGGAAGTTAAAGGGCTTATGTCAATTTGGCTTATTCTCAGCATCAAAAGATCACGTAGACCCCAGGGTGAGCACTGTCCTGTTAAGGCAGTCTGCCCATTTCCAGTCACAGAACCACATCCACAGAACAAACTGCAGGCTGGGTGAGCTAGTGCAGCAGCAGTACCAACCCACCTCACCCTGCTTCTCTCTCAAAACATACCTGGTGACATGAATTCCTATGCTCCGCTGGGAACGGAGTCCTGGGAATGTGGTGTGCTGCCCTCAGCCAGGCCAGGGCCAGCAGGAGAAGCTGGTGTAATTTAGGAGCCAACCCAAGATGAAAAGAAACAGGAGGATAACACTGAGTAGCTTAAGGGGAGGGAGTCAAACTATATGGAGCAGTTGAGAAATGAGTCTTTCACATAAATGTTAACCAATGACAAAGAGGAGAGACAAGCATCTTAAATCTTGAGTCAGACAGAGGGCCTGTGTGCAGGATTTGCACATGCCTGGAAAGCATGAAACCCATGTGAGATATACAGAGTAGTTGAGCAAAATAAATGCTGTTTTTCTCCATTAGGCCATTATCAAACAAAAGAATGTACTTGTGTTCCTTTTTAATAGTAAGTTTCAGCCCTGAGACACTGAGGGGAAGCAAAAGCGTGTGAAAATTATATTCCTTCACTGCATAGTTTTAGATTAGAAGAAATGTGCATGCAACTCTCATAACATTGCAATAGTTTTCTTGGCGTTAGTATTCCTGGGACTCTTTGGGATAATTACTGACTTGTTAGCAAACCTGACTGAGTTGTGACAATCTGTTAGTGCCTGAGTTGCAAGCAGCTCACTTTTGCCGTCCTTTTAGAAAGATGGGTGCTCTCAGCACAGCCTTTGGTTGTATTTCAATGTTGCACTTGAGCCTGGGGAGGTGGTAAACATTCCAGGCTGTAGTGTTGGCACATAGGTTGTTTAAAGTTAGATTGTTAGACATTATTGTAAGAGTTATGAATATTTTTTCACAATTAACGAAACAAAGTTTTTGATGAATGACATTAGCAAAGATTTGGAGCCTTGAACATTAATTTGTCACATGCATTTCATGCATGGTTTCAGTTTTTGTTTCAAGAAATGCAGATGTCATGAAATCATAGCCATGACAAATGATAACACAGAAAACAAATAAATTCAGCTAAAGATAAATCCAGCACTGTGGATTTGTATTTTCTGAGCTTATTTATAGATACTTTAGATGAAATTTATGTTCACCAAGTTTTCTTGATGAGAAAATGTTGAATTCTACTTCGTCCATCAGATGTTATGCAGTCAGCTGGGTGGGTGTTCATCTAAATAAGGTGAAGATCAAGAAATCTTTTCTTAATTCTCCTTTCTTCCCTCTGGAGTTTGACACAGTATCTTTCACATTTCCTTTCTGGTAAGAACTAGATATGATGGAGAATGCACTCGCTCAGTTAGGCTGGAGACAGTGAACACAGTGCTGCCCTTTCCTCTCTGCAGTCGGAATCAAACTGAGAACACTTCCGTGTATTGATTTGCTGTGCTCTTTATGTTTAGGAGGAGCAAGATTTGACAAATTCTTTGCTTCCCCCTCTGGCTTTATCAGTAAAGCTGTCCTGGTTTGACTGAACGCCAGCCTGGTTTTCATAATATCAAGTGGTGGGAAATGAACCAGAGACATTCTGATTGAATGACTGGGAAGATTCACTAACGAATTAGAAGAGAATCATCAGTGCCTGGCACTTGCGGAGTACTTACAGCTTGTGAGAACTGCCCAGGTTGTAGTTTCTTACCATTATATTAACCTGGTTTTCTGATTGTCTGGAAGAACTACTATTAAAATCAGCACAGCTTTTTGGAAGTTTGTAACAATAATAGCAATAATAGAGATTATTTTTAACAATTATTAACAATCTCCCTCTCCATGGCCACTTCTTACGGTAAGTGAAGGAAATCATGTTTCAGGTGGTTATAACTAGTTTTAGTAACGTAATCGTTAATTCCCTTTTTCCTTCCCCTTTTCTGCACATCTGTGATTAAACATTAAATAGAGATGCACATCTGTGATTAAACATTAAATAGAGAACATTTAAACATTCCCTTTGGAAAAAAGTGTGTCATATGGTGGGACAGGAATGGGAAGCTGGTGCCCTCGTCTCTGTTCCTTATTGTATATTATATAATCCTGGTTCCGGTCACAACGGAAGTTTACCCAAAACAGCAATTGTGTGGGCACACAGGTACTGATGGCATTTCCTAATGGCCCTCAAGGACCAGTCAGTGTTTTAATGTTCTCAGCTAAAACCAGATGCCACCCTCCCTTTAGTTAGTAGTGTGAGATCACAGAAACTCCCTTTACTATTTCAGTTGCTCTGGTGACGCTGAGAGGAAAACATAGCTCATGGATTCCAAGTCTTTGTGGAGTGGGCTTAGCCAAGGCTTCAGCTGGACCAGCTCAGTGTGCTCTTAAGGAGGAAATCTTGAATAATGGAATTCTGTTGATTGTTCTTGTTTCACCTTCTGTTTCTGAATACTTCAGAATTAGTATTTGACCTCTTTTAAGATTTTATGTTTTTTTTTTTTCTGGTACTGTCCATCACTGTGGTATTGGAGTGCTCTCCACATATCAACAGTTATACTCCAGACTGTAAAGCTATATAGAAGTCTGACTCTTTTTTGAATATCTGTTGCCATGCCTCTGTCATGTTTCATGTGTGCTTTGTGCTTCCTCATTTGTATTAGACCGGTTATAACAACTATGAAATCAGCCTCAGCCCAGGTATCTGTGCAAAAATCCTCCTTTCCCCTGTGCAACTGTGAACATGTTTCACCAAGTTACAACTTCTCAGGCAGACAGAGGTGGTTAAGACTTGGTCATTCCCTTCAGAAGGAAAAACTGCATTATGAACCAGAAATATGGTCTGGGAATTATCTTGTCTATTCCAAACTTTCATTTTGTGTAAGGCTATTTTCCATACAATGAGCAGAAATGATGGCCTCTTCCAATAGAACGAGCTCTGAGCACAAGAATTTTTGTGTCTGTTTGCTTCTCAAAGTCATGCTGATACCTTCACCCCATTCCTCTTGCTGCATTTGAGCTGCAGACCTCTGTCTCTGCCCTTTCTTGTAGTCACTTCAGTTTTCACCAACTAACTTCTGATGTTCAGGATGCATAAGCTGGGACCAGAATATAGTCTCGCCATGCCTAGTCCGTGGCCCTAACTTCTCCAAAGTGAGTATGCTAAAAAGAGCTTGTCCACGTGGGAATCTTGAATTATGTACCACTCAGTGCTATCTTCCATGGACTGGACAGTGACCGATCAGCCAGGCCTGTTGGGAAGGGAGGGAAATGGCCTTCAGCTCCTCTCTGGGAGAACACTGAGCTTCTATCTTGCACTTCTCAAAAATCAGGCTACTGTAAAATAATACCCACTGCTGCTCATCAGAACTTTGCAGCAATTGGCACTCCTGTCCTAAGGAACACACCTTGTCTCTGGGTGTTACACATTCCTTAGCAAGACCCTCTGTCCAAGTCTCTTGCAGGACATGGGCAGTGGAACAGATGAGGTCCTGTGTAGATCTTGATTAGGTACATGTCTCAATGCAGGGTCAATTCTGGGAATGTTCAGAGGTATGAACCTCCAGGAAGCTTTCACGTATAAAAGCCGTGGAATTGAGGCAGCTGATACGCAGGGGAAAGGAAGGCTCATTTTTTCAGCTTTACATACTGCAGGTCCACTAAGACACTTATGCAGGCTTTGAATAGAGAGTGAGTAGCAGAACCTGGAAGGAAAACCAGGGCATGAATCACCACACTAGATCAATCTGGTTTGTGCACTAAGGAAGGATCTATGGATGAGAAAGAAGGGTGTCAAATGCCAACTGATCGGTGGACTAACAGTTTGTATACACACTATTGGTGTGGGGTGAATGCCCTTGTGTTCAAGAAGAGTTTGAAGGCTCAAACCCAGCAGTGATGTCTAAAAGAGTCAAAGAGGTATTATTTTAAAATCTCATTGACTGTAACTTACTGCCTGACCTGGGGAAGGAGGAGACTGCAGGGCTATTCCTCATCCCCAGCTCTGGGAAAATGATCCCTCTGACTTGCTGCTGAGTTGTGGTATTCTCATACCTCAAAAGCTGCTTGCTGCAGGGTTAAGCAGTTTCCTTGCATTTTAGCTGTGACTGCAACTACAGCTCTGTGCAGCACTGCACCACTGGTCCTGCACCATGCCATGTGCCCAACTCTTTCACATAGAAATGTTTCTTTAGCCAGTAACCAACAGTAAAGGCAGATGTGTAATGTGGGACCCATCCTTCCACACAGTTAGGATACAGAAATAGGGAGAACTGTGGATATGTAGCATAGAACCACAGAAAACAGGGAAGGTTGTAACAAGGTGGAATTAGAAAAAACATTGCCACAGGGGGAAAAATACACGAGAAGGTCAAACCACAGATTGAAAAACAGCATCTGGGGCTGACAGAAGACATCCTGAACAAACCACACCTATTTCAGGCAGACTAGCCTCAGAGAGAAGAAAACACACAGGTCCTGGCTCTGTGTGGTCTTACATGGGCACTAGACAGCCAGCTGACAGTAAAACTGGGGGGAACGCAATGGCCAGTCAGAGTTCAGGACTGTGAGACACTTGTCCTTGAGGACTAGCTCAGCAGCAAGAGCCAGGAGAGGACGGCTTCTTCACTCATCCTGCAAGTCTCTTCTGCTAATGGTAGTATCGACCATCCATATGCTCCCACATAGCATCCACCAGCAGGCACCCCACCAGGCAGTGGTAATGGTCAGTCACAAGCTTCAATATTGGCCACAAAAACCCTGTACCTGTTTGGAGCCTGAGCTCTCTTCCTTTTCCCAAAGTCATACTTCTTGCAGGGGAAACCAAGAAATTCAGAAGAGGATAGAAGCTGAGGTTTTATTCTAAGTAAAGATACGCTAGTGATGATTTTGAAGTGTACGTCTATGGTGTGCCGCCCTCCCGTCTGTGTTCCATGGATTGTGACACCATAGAAAATAATATGAGGCACATTCTCAAATACAGAGTACGGGACAAAGTCACTTTGGGAAAAATACAATTTCACAATCATTGTGAAAGGGCTGAGGTGAGAATAGAAATTTCTTCCGATAAGGAGAGTTCATGTTTCATGTGGATAGACCATCGGCAGAGGCTGTTCTTTTGGCATCAGTAGCTCATACATTCTGTAGATACACTCCGATATCATTCAGAAAGAGTTAATTCAAATCTGCTTCTATGTGAGCCTTTGAAATACACTTGCAAAGTGATTTTACTCCTTAGTGAGAAGCATTTGTCTCTGTTTTATTGACACTTTATCGTACAAGAAAAAATATCTTACTTTGTTCTCTCTCTAAAAATGCGATAATCTCATCATTGCCCTGCCCTGTTCCGCGCACCCCTCAGTGTATTGCTCACACAGAGGAACGAGCTGCTACGCTTCGGTCGGTGCTTTCCGTTTTGCTCTGCCTTGACCTCTCCCGTTGTTAGACCACTGGAGGGCGGAATAGAGACAAAGGAAACCTGTTTTCAAACCGGGACTTTCTTCACGTTGCAGAGATTTATGTGTGTAGAACGTTTCTTTTCAGTATTCTGCTGCTCCAGTTCTAGTCACTGTCGTTAAGGCTTTACACAGTGAAATCCTGACACAAATAATCAGAGGGGAAACTCCTGCTCTTTTGAATAAGAGTCAAGACCTTTTGCCAATATGTAGCAAATTCTTCTGTGAAGTCTGATGGCATAAGGCCCCTGGAGCACTTATGGTACATTGCAAAACATGCTGCAGAAGAAACAATGCCAAAAATGAAATAAACCCAAGAAGTCTCCATGCGACAGCAGTATGTGCAGAGCCTTTAGATCAATGGTGTCATCACAGGCAAAATCTGGTAGGCAAAACTTCATGTCTGGTTTAGCAATTCACTTTATTTTGAGAAAACACGTAAGCTAGACAAATTAATTGGTTACTCTATTTGCAGAAGTAAAACACTGTTGTGTATCTGCTATAAATATCAACCTGGTCATAGCTGTGATGCAACTGTCCCATACAGCTGTAGGAACTGTTGTCTCTATGCATTTGGTAGGTTTTCCATCCTGCTGTTCCAGTTATTTAGAAGTAATTTAGAAGTTATATAGGCACTGTATTGAGGGGATCTTTGTGGGTTCTTGAGGGTGGGCTTTGGTTTGATTTTGCCATTGTTTATTATTAAAGGCAATACATTCTGCTCAGTAGCAGTGACGTGGTTAACAGCATTCAGGAAAACCTTGCAGGCACTCTCAAATGGTCTAGCAACATAGAATGACACAAGTCAGTGAGTGTTCATATTGGTGCAAGGAGTTGGTTGCTAGTACAGATTAATGTCACTAACATATCTTATTGAACCCATCCCTAAAATTACTCCTAGAAATAACAGCCTTTGCAGTGTATGTACTAAACTTAAAAGTCCTTGTGACAGAACCAGCAGGCGCAGAAGAAGCAGGGTGGGTTTGTACTCAGAAAGCATGTTTTAAACTAGGGAAGTGCCCTTAATACAGTGCTGTGCTTTTCACTCCTCAGGGAGGAAAGGCCAGTCCCCTGCCTCCTGCTTTGCACTCGTCCCAGGGATTTCTACATCTCTTGTGATGCACTGTAGCTTCTTTTGTTTTGTTTTCATGCCACAGATGCAGTGCCTTCTGTCATGGCATAACCTAGGTGCAGTGGGCCTACAGCATACAACAGTGAGTGGAAAAGCTATTGATACTAGAATGCAGTGTCTCACCATCTTCTCAGTAAGCAATAACCCAGCTGGTGCCAGCAAGCACAGCTCTGTTAAAGTCCAGCTTCTGTACTTGCTGCCATGTCATTGTGATTGAAGGTGAAACGGGCTTAGGCTCAGCTAAGCAGTAAAGCCTTTGGTGAACAAGGAACACATCATTTACCTATACTAACCTCCAAAACCCCAAAAGAAAATAAAAAAGAAAGAATTTAGACTGGGAAAATAAGTGGGGTTATAAGATGCCTCAGCTGGCAAGTTAAATAACATCTATTTAAGTAGCACATACACTGGAGACAAAGATAGTCCTATTGGTGAGAGCTTCCCTTGGTCCCAGAGATTAGTAAGTAAGCCTGAGTATGACTTCTGGCAGCTTTTTAGGACCTTGCCTGATTCATAATTCATAGGCAGTGTTTAATATCTGTGAGTTGTTTTGTGAACTGACCTATTTTAAAGTCCCACCTTCTTCCCTGCCAGTTCTCCATGAGAATGGTAACCCAGCAGCTTCCCTGGGATCAGGCCCCTGTTTGTTCCACTTTGATCTAGGGCCGCATGCAGGTGAGGTGTCAAGTCATGGGAAGACAGGTCACCCCTAGTGAAAATACATATCCTGTGTCTCACATGCCTGGTTTGTTTACGGACAAATAGAAACACTTTTTTATGTCACAAGATAGCTCTTACACAGGGTCTTACGAGATCTGGTTCTGTCTTGCAAAGGGAGTCTGGGGCACAGATGCCAGCCAAAGAGATAACCTGATTATGTGCCTGTTTGATAGCTCAGCTCAGCTGCAGCAGCACCTGGCTCCTGATCCAGGATCTCCCAGGTGAGGGCCTGGGGCTTGGCCTCGCTGGGTGCTCTCCAGGCATGAGGCAGCAACAGGGGAAGGCAGGCAACAGAAGGAGCTCACACGTGTTTGACTGTAGGTCCTCACTTTACTGGTGGCCAGGCTTAATTTTTCATCACTACCCCTGTGTTGGCAGTTTATGGGTTTATCTTGTATTTCACAGAAGGTGAAAGAAAGCATATTTTTGTTATCCAACTAATTCAGTGCTTCTGGAAATCCTGCTTCCATTATTAGCAACATGACTGCTCTTTACAGAAAATGAATACCAAGTGAGTATAACAATGTATTTTCCTTGCGGTGAAGACAGCATTTAAAGTACAGAACAGCCATTAAAGACAGTAAAAAGTGCAATTTTGATGTTTTTCTATTTTACTTACGGTAGACAGGTAGTTTCATGTTAGAGATAAGCCTATCTGTGAGTGAAATAATTACTCCTTAATTAAGGTAATTATAAAAACAGGAATGTAAATACTCAGAGTATAGTATCCCTCAACATTTTTTCTTTCACATTATCCACAAACTTATCTTGCATACCTAAACCCTGTTTTTACTTGATGATTACAACAGCATATGCTGAAAACTGAAAACAGAGTAAGCAATTAAAGAGCGTGTAGACTGTTGGGTTTAAGCTGAGAGACTTTTTGTTGTCATTTTCCTAATTTCTTCAACCTTTATTTCTTTAGCTCATTTTCTAAGGAGCTAGTGGGATTCTCCCTCCGGTCTGACACTCAGCTTATTCCAGCTACATGTGGTCAAGGGGCAATACTTTCAAAGTTCCTTCAGGTTTCACAAAAGTATCTGGTCAAATGTAGGAGACTTCACTGCTATTGGAAAAGGCAAGAGCAGAGGGCGGGCTTTTGTTAGAGAGATGGGTGAAAATCATTCTGAATGCCCCAGCTGCAGGACAAGTTCTGTATGTTGGGACTGCAGAGAGTCCAACCATGAAGCAGGGGCAATCAAACTGCACTGAGGCTGCTGCTGCTGGAGCTGATCATTGGTTCACTTATTCTGACAGGTCATATCAAAGCACAAATCTCTTGTGTTTCTTCTTAATACGTAATCTAGCAGTTTCAGTAGCAAACAAAAACATGCAGCAGCAAATTCATCATTGTATTCTCAAGGCAAGATTAAGAGAATAACCAACACTACAGTCACAGAATCAATTATTGCTAGACTAGTTCCTGTATCTAGCTCTATACAGTAGTAAAAATGTTATCACAGACTGATGGCAGGTTTGTGGGGTTTTATTTCTCCCTAATAAAAAAGGGAAGTGTGCACATGGAATTAATGGGAGAATACTTCTTATGCCCAGCTACCTAATAAATCTGTGGGCATTTGTGTCCCCTCCTCCTTGTCTCTTTCTGGGAAGTTCTTTCCCTGACGTGTCTGTGCTGCAAAGAGGCCTGTTGTGTTCCTCTTTGAGTCTCACTGTGCTGTTGGGGATGTTTCTAACTGGGCCAGCTGTTTAATTTTCTTTGTTCCCTATATCCAGAGGTATATGACATGGCAAAATTTGACTTGGAGGAGCAATCCCTTCAGTCGAAAAGGCAACATTTCTGGCACAGTGGTTGAGATGCTGTAGGAGAGAATTTCCAAATACTTGGAAGCTGCATTGCACATTCATAATGTTCTATTATCAGTTTGTTGTCTCTGTGATCTGCCTGTGCTTGTTTCAGACAAATATAGTAGTAGTGTGGGAGTTGCATGCTCTAGTGCCAGAATCTCTATTATACACAGTGGGTACAGGAAAGCCCTGTACCTCCTGTGCAAGTGTGGCACTGTAAATGAAAGCTCCTTGGCCCTAAGAAAAATGAAACATGATAAAGAGGCACGCGGAAGGGTTAAAAAAAGGCAGAAGAAGCACCTGGATTACTTTTCAGGTTTCCAGTGTCAAGGCACATCGCTGCACATTGCCTATTAGGGCACAACAGTGGCTGTTTGCTGCTATGCTGAATCTAAATGTTATCTTCTTGGTTTTGTAAGATGCCAAATGAATTTAGAAAGGCTGCTAAGTACCCTCAGATCCCATTGAAAGAGGAGCTGCATCAAATTAGGGGGGGATAAGAACACTCAACGCCTTAAAAATCTAAAGGTATCTGATGGCTTGTTCAAACTGGGAGACTCAAAGTTAAGTCATGTTCAAAGTATAAATTTCATGAACAGAATTGGCTCCTGTTCAGAATTAACACCTTTTTACTACTGAAAAAGAGAATCAACAGCACATTTATGACACTTTAGCAAGTGTAAAGAATATATTCAAACCCACTAATTCAGTTAATGCAGCTTACTTCCCTGTGTGTCCTCTGGAAGCTGAGTTCCACTGGGAATAAAGTCTTCTGAAATGGAGGTGCCAAATTCTAGTCCTGCCATTGCTTTGCGTGTAGCCCATAGGATGACTCAAGTTTCCTGGACAGTCGCTTGACCTGTGTGTGTCTACTTTCAGCATAGATAGAACAGTAATTCTGGACACTTCACACAGGTTAGAGATTTTTAGCTGCAGATACGTGCAGGTATTGAAGTGTCTCTGATGATGCAATAACCCAGTGAAAAATTGTAGCATCCTTTCTTGGAAAAAGTAGCATTTGGAATCAATGCCATCGTGTGACAGGTCTGTGCAAACGCTCTGGGAGCACTATATGGCCATCCTAAACACTGCCTGCCCAACACCAGCTGGGATGTGCTTAAAATCAGGAAAGACTTCCCTGGACTTGAGGCATATTTCATAAAATCATTCACTCATAGAATGGTTTGGGTTGGAAAGGACCTTAAGATCATCCATTTCCAACCCCCCTGCCATGGGCAGGGACACGTCACACTAAACCATGTCACCCAAGGCTCTGTCCAACCTGGCCTTGAACACTGCCACAGATGCAGCATTTACCTGCCTCCGGGCACCCTGTTCCAGGGCCTCACCACCCTCACAGTGTTTCCTTGTATCTAACCTGAATCTCCCCTGTTTAAGTTTAAACCCATCACTCCTCCTGTCACTACAGTCCCTGATGAAGAGTCCCTCTCTACAAGTCCATCCTTGTAAGCCCCCTTCAGATACTGGAAGGCTGCTCTGAGAATATTTGAATTAGGCTTTAGGATTAGATTAACTCTTCTGGTTATTAATATGTAGTTTTACTGGAAAATTTTAAAGTAAAGAAAAATTTCTTCAGAAAACCACTGCAGTGCTATATTCTGTCATAGCCAAAATGAGGAGATATTCATATCTCCAGAGGGTCTGACACAATCAGTCTGATTGCTGCATTGAGAGTAGTATGTTCTTGAACAAGTTACGATGATGAATCCAAAATCATTCTCTGAGGCATCTGGAAGCTTTTAACTTATTGCTTTAACAATAAGATGATCAGGTGCCCTTTCATTAGACTGCACATTAAGCAAACTGTTCCTCAGTTTGTTTTCTTTAATTCACAGTGATCCCCACTACTCTGTTGTTTGAGTTTTGAGTTATTTATATTTAATTCTTAATTGTCTAAGAATTGCTGTTTTTTAAAGGGAAATGTGGACCATAATTATAATCCAGTGTAACACCTGCCTGACAGGGCAGTTTCATTTCCTATCTAAAGCCTGATCTCAGCTTGGATCTTGCCACTGAACACCAGAACTTCTGAAGCTGCTCCGTAAAACCTGCCATCCGGTAATGTTGTCTCCAAGTCCAATAATTTGAATTGTATAGTGTCTTTAATAGCTTTGCCTAACCATACTGTACTACAGAACACCATTTTCCATATTAAAGTTATTTCTTGAATATAATCTTTCATGTTAGAATTTCATCTGCTTATTAAAGATAGCTCCTGAAGGTCACTTAGTTGCAAAGAATGTTTCAGAATTAATCCTTATGCCTCAAGTTGGGGCTGTTCAGCCTGGAGGAGAGAACGCTGCGTGGAGACCTCATAGCACCCTTCCAGTATTTGAAGGGGGCCTATAGGGATGCTGGGGAGGGACTCTTCATCAGGAGCTGTAGTGACAGGACAAGGGGTAATGGGTTAAAACTTAAACAGGGGAAGTTTAGATTGGATATAAGAAGGAAATTCTTTCCTGTTAGGGTGATGAGGCACTGGAATGGGTTGCCCAGGAGGTTTTGAATGCTCCGTCCCTGGCAGTGTTAAAGGCCAGGCTGGACAGAGCCTTGGGTGATATGGTTTAGTGTGAGGTGTCCCTGCCCATGGCAGGAGCGTTGGAACTAGATGATCTTAAGGTCCTTTCCAACCCTAACTATTCTATGATTCTAAGTTTTGATATCTCACAGGCAAATAGTAATCCATGTGTGTGTTTATTTATATGTATATGTATTTATATACTGAGTGATCCCTTTTAGCCAATCTGATGAGCTTTTGGGGGTTGACTCATGACTTCTGAAGGGGTGAGGGGTTTGCAATACCACAAAACCAGCAGCTTAATCATATCTGTTGAAAAGAATGATTAGGTTTATAGCTAGGACAGTGCAAATACTTGTTAATGCTTTACTTTGTTGTGAAACAGCAGCTTTGTTTCCCCATGAGATCATGAGTGTTAAAATTTCCTGTTGCCATTGTCTTTGGTTTCAGGTGAGTTGGGGCAGGATGGGATGTATAATCATATGGCATATCAGTCTGGCCCAGGAGATAACACGTCACCGATGTATGTCAGTACTCTGTCAGCATGCTGCGGAGATCTTTTCTCTGACATTTGTGACATACCATGGCTTGTTAGTACGTGCCCAAGGTACGAACGAAGGAAGGAAGGGGGAATCTTTTCCATATCAAGATAATCCTCACAAATTCCAGTGACAAAATTCTTGAAAACCAAGTAAAAATATAAACTAATATTTTTCTGGAAAATACATATATATAGTATATTATATCTATATATAAAAGGAGGGAGGCAAGAGAGAACAGACTAAAATGTAAATTAGAACAGAGAATCTGAATACAAACTACAACATGCAAAATTTTGAGCAATATTAATTGTGCAGTGTCCTAACCTGTGTATCCAGGCAGAAAATGGGTCATATGTAAAAGCGGAGAGCCAGTTCAGAGTGAGTCTGGTTGGTAGTGACAGCAAAGGTTGAAGTTTTAAAGAAAGTTTAGTGAATTCTATAGGGCACGTCATTCTGGGTGCTGTTTGCAGAGCACAGATGTCCCAATATAACCATTACTACTAAATGGCCCCTTTACTGACACTGTTAACGGAGCAACCAAGCAGAGGCTGGCTTCTGTGCAGTGACTGGTGGCCTGCGCAGTGTGGCACTTACAGTTTGGTGTCAGGACAGCCACAATTTCACTCGGCAAACTTTACCTCTCTTGGTGCCCATCCTTGATGTCCCCTGTGGAAGAGCTTCACACTTCAAGACTCTTATTAAATCGAAGAATGGGTATCTTTTTTGTGAGGTAGGCATTGTGTTTCCCCTAAGTGCTCTAAATAGGTAAGCTTGATGCCTTAGGAAATATAGTGCCCATGGCACCCTTCATGGTATTTTTAGGGCTTTAAAAGGAGTAAGTCTTCTCTGAAAAAGAACATCCTGATCCTTTTTAAAATGACCACAGTATTTACACTTCACTACATTATGATCCTTTCACTTAATGAAACAAACCAAACGGTCCATCTGGGACACCTGCTAAGCTGGACATCAGCATTATTACTGCTGATCCTGCTTCTTGGGAGGGTTTTACACAGCTTGTTTTCCATGCAATTGACTCTGCGCCAGTGCAGCCACCTTAGCCCTTTGCAGCAGGTTCACCTTCAGTTCAACAGGATAATTGATCAGCAAGGGTACAGCAGGCAGGTGGGAATAGTCTGGAATTTGCCTGAAAGGAAAAAGGATTAAAGAAACCTGTGTGCATGCGTTGGGCTGCAGCAGTTTCCTGTTTGTAACTTTGTGGGGTGATGTGATTGGTATCTAATTGCTGCAGGGTTCCCTTTAAACAAAAACCTAAACCAGCCCAGTGACTCCTTTTCTAACACTGGTTGGGATAATTTATTTTGCTTCAATTGAATGTCTCTCCAGGTGTTGATCGTGAATGTACATAACTTCCTGTTCCTTGGTCAGTTCGTGCTTACATTTCTACGTCTTCCAGCTTTCCTCTGGAATTGGTCCTGCGATATGTGCACAGTGTTATGGTCACTCACTGCAGCTTCTTACAGTAAATATAAGAATACTAACCAGGATATTTCCCAGTGCATACCTGCAGTAGATGATGTTCAGCATTTGTTATTGCCCATCATGTATATGAAATGTGTGGCATCTAACAGTGCTTTTTTAACATGGACTGTTGGCTTCTACTCCCCAGGGAGTCCTGGTTCCCTCAGTGATGTTGTGGAAGTTGTTTTCCTCCATATGCTCCAGTTTTCTTGTTTGTAAATTAGGATTCCATATGTCTCTTCTCTTATAAAGCTGTTATTCCCCTGTTGCCTGCAATAGTATTACCCAGCAGAATAAAGTTTTGATGGCTAATTTCTATCAAATCTCTCCGTATTGTAGTTGTGGGGTAGTGCATTTGCCATTGCATCATTTGCAATAGCCCAGGAGACAACAGCCAGATCATACCCTACATCAACAAAACTTCATGGGCCGGGAAACACTGGGAGTTGATAAATCCAAGGAAATGTTTTGAATTTCCTTATTGGAGGAGTGGTGTTGCCTTTGTCTCTGAGCAGGGTGTGACCCTGCTAATCCTGAGTGCCTCAAATCCTGGAAGGAGAACGCATGAACTGCAGGTACTGCAGGAAGGATGCAAAGTTAAGCAGAACTCCGATCCTTGTTCCCCACTTGGTTGCTTCACTTCTTTGCCAGTGTTGACTCCAGAGATGGCATGTCAGCACAGTAATGCTGATCTAATAGTTCTCTTTCCAACTGCTGCTCCAGCTCCCAGCTTCAGTGGCAGTAGGGCTGGCAGGCGGTGATAGCTCGGTCCAAGCACCACCACTCAGCACAGGGCGGGGTGTGGGGGGGTGTGGGGTGTGTGCTGACGGGACAAGGAATTAATGCCAAAAGGCAAAGAACTGATTAATGTACTTAAGAATTAATCCATGTTTTTATGCCTGGGTGGGAAATGTTTCAAACTATATCCTTTGTAGATTGCGTATTTAGTAATATGATAGGAAATAGATGTGAAGTAAAACAAAGTTTAGGAACATAAGTTATAAGTAAATTGACATGTTCTGCAACCTTTATATAAACCCATAGATACCAGGTGGATTTACAGTTCATCATTTGCACTCAAAGGTTTTAGAAGTTGTGGATGTAGTTGTGCACAGTTGAACAAGCTGTGACATAGTGTTTGTGTGCTAAAGTGGAATATAAACTAGTCATTGGCTCAGTGAAGCTCTCCTCATGTGCGCAAGGCAGAGGTGGCCATGTTACTGAGAGCAAATGACAGCTTAACATGCCCCAGCCCTCTATCAGTTGATTTTATCTGCTGTGTCAGGAGGTGACAGGCTATGTCGGGCCATACAGAGGGCAGGGGGTCACAAGATGTCTCCTAAG
This sequence comes from Neopsephotus bourkii, assembly GCF_033783945.1. Classification (NCBI taxonomy): domain Eukaryota; kingdom Metazoa; phylum Chordata; class Aves; order Psittaciformes; family Psittacidae; genus Neopsephotus; species Neopsephotus bourkii. Next base: position 1,261,951 of record NW_026901417.1, on the reverse strand, counting down.
GTGAAGACAAGGATAAGGACACACAGGGATAAGGGAAGCTGGCTGCAGCTGGGGCGTTTGCCTTTTGAAGTCGAGACAATCATAACCCCAGCTCACAGGTAAAGGCTACAAGATTCATGCTGTTCAGGCCATAGTCCATGGAAGATGTGTACCACACCTTGTAGGATGCACAAGAGTGTGACTGGAGAATGAGAAAATACAGAAACCTGGGCAGGGATCTTGGTCTGGAGAGAGACTGGAATTTTGGATAGAAGAGCCGGAAGTGGGGCTGAGCCTCAAAAGGCTGGCTCCAGACCATAGGAAAGGATTGGAAAAGGATTGGTGATTTGATCTTATCCTCTAGCCTTTTCCCACTACACTGATAGGGAAAAGTAACAAGAAAAGTCACACTTCTGCTAAAGGTGGGAACTGAACCTGAATATAGTTTCAGACTGGTTGCATTGGGATCTATACCTTTGTGCACCTTGTTGATGGAAGGCTATGACTGGTTGAAGGAATGGAACTAGAAAACCTTTCATCTCCCCATGCTTTTTAAAATATCCAGGGGTTGCAATAGCGTGACCACAAAGAAAACAAAAACTATAAAGTTCCTAGTGGAAGGATACAAAATGGCTCAGCTACCCTGGGCTTTTGTGCAAGTCTGTTGTAACTTCAGGCAACTTTAAGGTCACTTTTACACGAGCAGCAACCAGTCAAAGTCCTACATGAGCCTGTGGCTGGGATTAATGCAAAAGTAATTAGAAGTTTCCATTGCTCATCTTTCTGTCTCTCCCACCATGCTGCTGAGTAAAATTCTATTGCTCTGCAGTAATTAGCCTCCAGTTTTGTTGTTTTAAAGTGCCCTTTTGTTTATTTTCTGTAAAAAAAAAAATTACTGGGAATTCTTTGACTGTTTCAGTGTCTGTCGTATTACTCCAGTAAATAACTTTAAAAAAATCAAATATTGATTTATACATTTGGCTTCCCTTTGTTCCATACAAGAGCAATGATTTCACTTAGCTATTATGATGGATAAAACTTCAGAGATAATTAAATACATTAAATCCCTAAGGGAAGACTTACTTCAGGTCTGAAGTATTCAGACTTAAAAGTACTTGGAAAGTGTTAAACCCACTATCACTTCAATATTGTGAGTTTAAAAAAAACAACAAACCCTCACTGAACAGATAGAGCACAAGCAACTGTTGTGTGTTAAAGACACCTTCCTGTATTCTAACAAAATAAAATCACTAAACCAAGGCTATTTCTTTGACTAATTGTGTATTTTATGTGACCTTTCAATACAACCACATAGCTGAGTAAGAAGTCTGACTTAAGGTGCTTTTTAAGACCCTGTATAATGTGGCCAGGTGCTGAGTGTCTTGTTTGTTCATATGAACATTGGTGATGCCAGCCTCACACTAATGTGCCAACACCAGGAAAGCCTGTTGATGTGTCTTCTCCCCACCACATCTTTCACTTTTCAAATCTATACTTAGATAACATGGGCAAGAACAGAAAAAGTGTTTAAAATCGACGTCTTATTGGAACATAAATTCATACTTACTTCAAGACTTGTTAGGTATTCTGGACTACTAGCAGACAAATGCAGAGAGCAGTGGGTATCTGCTGCATCTTCCACATCCGTTCTGGGTGGGCTTGGGACTTGCTGATCATACCAGTGCAGCTGGCACCTGAGCTATTAGGGAGATACTGACCTAAGGAGCTCTAACCGGGAGACCCTGGGAAATCATTAACTGTAGCGATTTTGTGCTGTGAATTGTGTTTAAATCAAAATAGGAATTTTCTGCTTTTCTTTTTATGGAAAAATGCACTTTTTTCAACTTTAGCTGAAAAGCTGATATTGGATTAAGAGGCAAAGTGTAAAATTGTCTGAAAAGGGCAAAAATCCCAACATACACATAAAATACCCACATTCCACATAAAAAATCTAAGTCATCTTAAAAACTAATATACATCAAAACTGAACTAAAGGTGAGAGTGTATCCATGTATGAGAAGTGTAAATATCCTCCCTGCCTCAGGCATCATTGCCATATCCCAAGGCTCCCTCTAGGATTAGAGTCCATGTAGCAGAGCCATACTGAGCAATGACTGACTTTCTACCCAGTTTCTCCTGACTGTGTGGGTCAAGCTACAATGGGAGACTAAGGGAATTCTGCCTTCAGGCTTGAAGCCTAAGCTGTCATAGCAGCTGGTGCAGGCTGCTCATGTTTGTGGGACCAGAGTCTGGTCAGGAGTTTCTCAAGTCAGATGAGATGAATCAGAGCTTTTCAAATTCACTATTGCTATATTGCATCTGACCAAATATAGGGAACATCAGCATGAGGAGTGTTATACTGGTATTCAATTTTTTTGGCTAAGGTATAATTGTGAACAGAAGGACCAGACCCTAAAATAAGCAAGAGAAGGTTGTCAAAGCTCTGTTTTCTTTTTTATTTCCTCAGGCAAAGCCAGTGCTCATGCTAACTAGATTGATCGAGGAGGACCCAGCCTATTTTATCTTGCTTTTGACAGCATATCTTGACAAGCATTGGTCTGAGACAACCATTAACCATTCTAAAACAAGCCTTAAAATCACTGTTTGCTTAGTTGTAGTTATGGTACAGTGCCATACAGTGTCAGCAGCCAAGGAAATCTTTACATAGAGGATGTCAGCAACCCTAGCCAGAAAGGTAAGATGTTATGATTCTGTGAAGAGAGTATGTGAATCAGAAGATTTATTAGCTAGAGAATGAATCCACATGATAATGTGGGAGACTTGGCATCTCTGTTTTGCCTGCTTCATGAATAAAATTCAGTATTTGTAAGTTAAATAAAAAAAAAACAACCCAGCTCTTTAATATTAAAAGGGTTAATTCTTAACTCATTGCTCTTTCACAGACAAGAAATATTTTCTGTAAGTCATAAATAACACATTTTAATAAACTGAGACTTTAATTACTTCATATGGTCCAACTTGCATTGTAATTTTGCAGAGACTGTTTGACACTGTTCCAACAGCCAGTTGCTGTTCTGCGTATTGAAAGATCTGACGTGCACAGGTCTTCATGGTCTGCTGGTGAACACTGTTAGTTCTGAACATATATTTGATTTTCTAGCAAAATAATTGACTTTTAACGGAAAGTGATTTTGGTTTTTTAAACCCCCTCATTGTTTTCACGATTTACCTTTAATTTATGTTCCCATGCTCTACAGTCATTTTTCTCCAACTGCACTAATTTTAGAGTTCAAACAGGGCTTCCATTTCACCCTTGAGCCAGGATCTTTGAGTTTGCTTTCAACTGTAAGTGCACAAGCCAAATTTTTGGAATCAGTTCAAGGTCAAATTCAGTTCCTTGGGGTTTTGTCTCGAATGTGAACTTCCACAAGTAATGATAAACTAACCTTTTCTTAGTGACAAATACTAGCCACTGTCTTGGTGGTGGCGTTAAAAGAGCAAGAAGCCTAAGGCTGGCATTTTGCTGCAAGGAGCTTCAACTGTTCCTAGGGGGTAGAAACTAATTCAAGCAGCATCTAGTTTGTCCTCCTTTAATTTATTTTTAGTGATTATATCACTAGAATAACCATTTAGTAGAGAACATTTTTAATGTTATCACATGTGCTTCCCTCCCTGATTCCCAGAAAATGGAATAAGGAATTACTAGACTTAGTTTGTTCAGCAGGTTCATGTTGAATTACATGAAATTTCCAGTTTATTTCTATATTGGAAAAAAAATCATATACTTGGAACACTACTTATGTCTATCTCATTAGGAGTACAATAAAAAACTCGATAGCTATAAACTATTATGCGTAATTAAACTGTCCTAGAAGGTTAAAACTATATAGTACTGCATGTGAGTCAGAGTGACTTTAAGGTTTGGCAGGAGGATACAATCTCTTTACTCTCAGTCCAATGGGAGAGGGTAAAAAATCACTGACCTCTCTGATGGGTGCTCACTCAGATGAGTGCTCCAAGTTTGCTTCCTTACCAGCCATGTCTGTACAGCATGAGCCACTATCACAAGCTGTTTTGCCAAAAGTTTTGGAGAACAGAAAGGCTTATTTTAGCTGGTTTTTTTACTAATATAAGAAATTTTATAGGAGAAGTATGAATGTTTTGACTCACTTTAGGGGAACCTTTCATTAGGTAGCTGTAAACTTGCAGGAAACATAGAAGACAACTACTAAACTGCAGTATCTGCAGTGAGCTGTTTGTGCAGCCTGAGCAATAGTTAAGACCTTGCCCCGTGTTGCAGCAGGATGAGCAGAAAATAACTTCTTCCAGAAAGCCTGAATTTTCCCTGCTCACAACAAAATATTATGAGCCTTTCCCCATATCTCCACTATTCCACCATTCTTCAATTAAACCAGATGGCATAAGAAACCTTGCATTTCTGTCACTGCAGGTTTCCTGTGGCATTGGACAGCTTTCATACAGCTCTCTTGCCCTTGAGAATCATTTTGCTGTGTGAAGTAGCAGCTCCATTGACTTCATTTTCTAGAGCTCACCTGCTCGTCGCTGCAGCCAAGAGGTAAGCCCTGTTCAGAGAACACATGATACAACAGTGCCACTGTTTTGGCAGTGAAGTCCTGCACAGGTCCTCATTACAAACCATGCACTGTTGCTGAGAATGTAGCCATGCTTTCCTGTCTGTGGAATTCCTTTGTTCAGATCTGACAGTTCATCTTTAACCCTGATTATTTATGGTTTGCCTGATTTTGGCTGAGCTCAGTTCAGGTCTGAGCAATTTTCCAGCGACTTTGTACATGATGAACACTTCGCTAAACTTGCTACCTATGCCTTTGATCAATGTTCTCTTATAAAACTAATTATTCAGAATGAAACAGCATACTGATGTAGTTCTTAGCTTGCTTTTGAACTGCCAGACTGGTGGATAGTCAATATATTCTAACTGCAAATGATAATGGTATTTATTGCTCCTTATTATTGCTTTTACCAAATGGTCTGCTGTAATTTGGGGCTTTTCTATTAACTTACCCAGATGTATTACCTACTTGTGCAGTGTCAGTGAAATAGCTCCTGCACAGCAGCATAAAGGGATATAGAGACTGCTGAAGAGTTTCCTATGGAAAAAGAATAGGCCATTCACACAAGCAGCAGACCAAGGATGAGAGTCATTTCAGTGTGGTTGCAGGAGTTACAGTAAAGTGTTCTTGGATAACTTCATGGAAGAAAGGTGTTTGAAGGAAGGATTTAAATGAGGAGTCAGAAATCATCTGAGGCTTCAAGACTGGGGAGATTGCCTCTAGGATGAGCAGTAGTATAGAAGAAAGTGGTGAAAATAATAGGAGACTGTAAAAGGAAATTTAGAGAGAGACCTGTGTAGAGGAAGAAAACCTTGGGCAAACCACTCGAGGCTTGGAAAGTAACCATGTACTTTATTTCTTTCTCAGTTGTTGAATAAAAGCTGGTTTTGTATCAAGCTTTGTGTTTTTCTAAGTTCCATCAGAAGTTTGTCATACTTCAGTCTTAGAATCATGGAATCATAGAATCATAGAATAGTTCGGGTTGGAAAGGACCTTAAGAACATCTAGGTCCAGCCCCCTGCCATACGCAGGGATGCCTCTCACCAGACCATGTCACCCAAGGCTCTGTCCAGTCTAGCCTTGAACACTGCCAGGGATGGAGCAGCTACCACTTTGGACACCCTGTTCCTGCGCCTCACAACCCTCACAGTGAAGAACTTCTTCCTTGTATCTAACCTGAACTTCTCCTGCTTAAGTTTGAATCTGTTCTTTAGGACCTGCTGGCTCTTTTGTCCCTTCAGTAAACTCTTGAGGCAAGTCTGGCTGGGAAAGTATGCAAAGGGCATCAACTGGAAACTTTGCTATGGGACTGAAGCCAAATGTAGTAGGGGAACGCAGTGGTTCATGGGTTTGGCAGTAAAGACTGACAGGTGCATCTGAGCATGGAGCTTGTGTACACTCTTTGGAGAGTGCCAAATGATCTGAAAGGTCTTTTCCAACCTAGCTGGTGCTATGGTTCTGCGTGGGAGTTGCTGCCACTAGTTGCCTGCAGCCCTGGTACCTCAGGAGCCTCGCGCTCCTCCACTTCCCGTCTTTCTAGCCCCACTCGTGCCACAAAACTCTTGCAAGATCGGGGGAACAGTTGGCCTTGATGATCTTAAAGGTCTTTTCCAACCTACTTGATTTCAAAATTCTATGATTCTGCAAATGGTAATGTTTGGTACAGTTCAGCCATAGATTTTATGAGGCTCTAACTGAGCCTTCAGTACCAACTTCTTCAGAGATTTGTTTGTTTCTTTGTTTTTTCTGAGAGTACATAAAAGCCTATTGCAAAATGCTCCCTTGTTTCCTCTTGCTATTACAAAATGTTTGTAAAAAAGAGTAGTGCTCTCATTTGTAATTCATCCAAACACAGACGTTTACTGTGCAGACCTATGTTTTAATTGCCTTGACTGTGTGCAATGAATTAATCTGGTTTATCATCAAATGTTTCAATGAGATTCTTGAGCTATGTATAGCTGCCTTAATCTTCTGTGTAGTTTGCAGTCCTCTTGCCTCTCAACGTGCATCTCTTCATGGACTGTAGAAGATAGCTTTAAATCTTAAGTACTGCAGTTAACCTGGGTGGACTGACTCTGGGCCTGACACTCACTGTGTGTCATGGGTGAAGTCTGCTTCGCTCATTCTGATATCACTCCCACTGGAATAAAATTTTCTTTTGGTTTCAATGGAATCACTTCTTATTAATACCTATACAAATAAGAGTAGGAGCTGGTCTGCAAATGTGGAATTATTCACTGTATCTCTCCAGCAGGGCTCTCAAAGATATCCAGTATCTTTGATCTATGACATCATTAGTTGTGAAAGCCAAATGAAGACATTCTACAACTGAAATGTATATTCCTAGATATGACCTGAAATGTAAATTCCAGTAATATGCCTCCTCTAGCTGATCTTTTACTTAATATAAATCCCTTTTTAACAAATTCTCACCACCCCCACTGCAGTCAGCTTTGTGCAGTGTGAAAGCAATGATGCACAACTAATTGCTGGTGCATTGTGCTCAGTTATAGCAGCTGTGAATGATTTCCAGAAGTTGATTATTCTTGGATGAATGATTTTCTTACCTCCAGTACATCCAGGGTTGCTGAAGTCTGATTTACTTTTGCTGCTATGATAGACCACAAACCAGATGTTATGCCTCAGTGATGCATCAGTCTGTGGTGGTAAAATTCGTTTCACATGTTGCCGTGGATATGTTCTCTAAGGTCTTTTGACACTGATGTTTTGTGCTTGTACGGTGCACATACTCATCAGGCCACGCGACTGGGAAGAGCAAAGGCTAAAACAAAATTTAATACCTTTAAATTTGATCCAAAGCCTTCAAACGGTTTCAAAAAGAAAAAAAAAAAATATGTATAGTGGCAGGAGGCAGTGTTTGCAGATGTAACACTCCTGCTCTTTTCAGTTGAGGACTATGCAACAAATCATCAACCAGATCCATTCTTCATGGCAGCCAGGGAACTTTGGTGGGCAGAACTTAGCCCTAACTGTTCAAACCAGTGTGACTGTCAACACATCTGTCTGCCAGTTATCTACTAAGATGTTCAGAATATTAGTTCATCCAGCAACTTCAAGCAGTCCTGTTTAGTTTTGATGAATGAACTGAGTCTTTTGCATTCAGAGCCACTCAGAGGTATGAAGACTGATTCTCAGAGTGCAGCCCTCAGTGCTGAACTAAACAGGAGGGAGGTTAAAAGAATTTCATGTGAGCATTGCTATTTCTGAAATATTTGTGGAACAGAGTTTCAAAGGGATTTGGGTAACTGGAGACACAGTGAATGGCAGGTGTGGCCTGCCACTAACCAGGAGGCAACATTCCTCAATGCTTTCTGAAGGTCCCATGGAAATAGGAGCTCCTGGAGGGCATCGCTGCAGGAGGGTGGTGCCTGTGGTCTCAAGACCACACTGTCTTAAAAGATGGTGTAGTCAGAGTGGGACATTCACAGGAACTGCATGAGGGAGATGCCCAGTGTTCACTGAAGTCATGTGTTTGAGATCTGAGGAAAGACTTAGTGCAGACCCTCCTGGTATCTAAATGGTGTCATAAACCAATGCACTAAGTGTTACTTTTGGTGCACATCAGTGGGATTTAGCTCCTCCAGTCTCAATTTATTGTTTTGACAGCAAGTTACCGGGTTTTTGAAAAGTTAGTCCAGGGTGTGTTGCTGTCTGTCAGGGTTGAACCTGCCAAGGCCAGATCCTAATGTGATTACTGAGACAGAATTATCGCTGACGTTCTGGAGTGTTGCTCAAATTAGGACTTCAATGTGCAGTCCCCCTTTTTTTTTTTTATATCATCAAAGGTTGTAATGAGGTTATTTGTTAGTGTTTTCAGTCAAATAATATACAACAAATCATCACACTTGTTTGACAGAACAAAATACCTTTTAGTGTTAAATCTGGTCTCCAAAATGACAATGACTGTTTACACCCAGGAAATTCCTTCATTTGTAGCAATTTCCTTTTCTTTTATTCCATTTCCAATTTCCATTATGAAACTCCCAGGCATGTAGCATGGCCCAATAAGAGGCAGAGTAGGACCAGAAAGGAGGAAATACCTGCCCTTTTGTACATTTCACTCCCAATTTGAGAAGGCAAGTAGAAGAAACATATACAGAAATTCCAAATGTAGGCAGTTAAAATAATTAGCAGCAAGATTAGCATGAGTGACACTTTCCTTCAATGTTTTCCACATCTCCCTTCACAATCAGATGTAAATGGAATATTGCAGCTGATGTAGTAATATCCCTTTTGTGAAAATTCCAGTGCAGATTATGGAACTACACCCCTCAACTCTGCTACAGACAGAGGTGAATATCACTGTACCTGCTTACAGGTGGAGAAGCTGAATGGCAGCAAAATTTTCTCTAAGGCATAAGCAACATCACTGGGAGTTTCATGTCCATATTTATAACAGGGTGTGTAGCTCTTTAGCTTCCTACAAATAAAAGTGAGATATGATTGCAAATCCAAATGTGCTGAAAGAATGGGAGCCTCTTTTTCATAACCATATCACCTTCAATGTGTTTCCTTCTCGGCCTTCTTCGTCTGCCCATCAGCTTCCTCACAGCCCTCACTGTAATCAACAGGGTATTTTCCCTTTGAGATCTCTTAGCAACTGTTATTACCATTATGTGAGGTCTGAGGTGGATACTGCTCTCAAGCACTGATACAAACAACACAGTTCTGGTCATCCTCGTGAGTTTGACGCAGTGTTTGCCATTAAGAGGTAGCTAATGAAACTGTGAAGAAAAAAAAGAAGTAAATAAAATTAAAGCACAACCTGGACTCCCACACCTAATAGTCCTGTGCAAGCATTGGTCTTGCCTGGGTATGGCTTTCCAGACCGGTTAACTGCAAAGCTTGGATTTATACCTTTAACTCAGTAGCAAAACACCTTTGCTGTATTTCTGCTGTGCAGGGGTTGCCAATAAGGAGTAAATCACAGGAAAATGTGCTAGCAGCAAGTAAGAAGAGGCCACTCTTCAAAAGAACAGTAAGTATCATTCTGCAGCACTTAGAAGGTATGGTAACAAAACTGGAAAGGTAGCCACATAGTAAAATATTCCTTGACCATTTCAAAAGTGTATAGATAATAATGGATTTCTCCAAGAATGCACTGGAAGACTAAATAACTTGCACTCAGCAGTCAACAAGATATTTCAAATGCATTCATTGATGTCAGGCTTGTACTTCAGTAACAGCATTCATGGTTCTGGATGCTGAAGCTTTGGATAATTGAGCCTTGTCTAATTAACTCATGATTGAATTGACTCCTGGAAAGATGTCATTTACATGTTTTACAGAGATTACGTGCATAAGATAATAAGGCTTTCTTCAAGCATCTCACTGGATATTTGCAACCAAAATAAACATACTACAGAGAGTAATGCAAGTTCCTGTTCCATCTCAGGAGCCATGGCAAAGGGCTAAAGCCTCAGTGTATTGTTGTGCCTCAGGTGCAGTGTTGTGCTGTGTAAGAGTACTAGAGAGAACAATAGGTGCAATACTGTGCAAGAAAGGAGAGCATCCAGTCTCATTCCATATTCTGTTGTTACCTTATCACCATTATTCTTCTCCTTGCACTGAATTTTACTCTGCAGCCCATCCCCTGCTACAAGCTGTGTGTAAATAACTATAAAATGAGAGATCTGAATGTATCTTTTCTTTTAGAAAATAGCCATACTTATTAATTCCTAGCAAAGCTTTTTCAAAAAATAATTGGCTTGCTCAAATGTTAGGCATTCCCTGTAAATGTCAGATCTGGTACATTTACAGATGCCAGAATCTGAGCAGAATCCAAATTACAGCTCACACCACAATCTTGATTGAACTCAAAAAACCAAATCTTAAAAAGCTACTTGAAAAATGGTCACTTTTATGTTCTTTCCATTTCTCACCAAAATATCTGCTCTTCATGCCACCTTGTAGGCCTCTGAGGTCAGTAGCGAGCAGCCTTAAGCTGGGCATCAATTTTGGGTTTAAGACAAAACATTTGTTAATACTTTCAGCAGGAACCACAGTGCTCTCATGTCAAGTGAAGAGCAGCTGTAATGAAGCCACTGGCATTGGTGTAGGGAGAGAAAAAACCCACAGCCCTGCACAGCATGTTTTATTGTGCTCCCTTATACTTCTTTTTTGTGGTTGTGAGGTTATTTCTTTTGTCGTCCTTAAATGAAAGCCAAGAGGATGTAAATAAAGCACCTGGAGAGGCCTAGGGCTGTGGTGGGCTCTGAGTGCAGGTAGATATCAGCGCTTGTTCCCTGCCTCAGCTCTGGGCCAACATGGGGGCTTCCAGGGCTGGGAAGGCACCCCCTGTGCTCAGGGCAGGCTCAGCCTAACAGCCTCATGTCTCCCTGTGGTGGTAGAGCAAACCTGTCCCACAGCTGGTTTCTCTCTGGTTTTGAGCTGCTACTGTGTGTTTTAAAGGAAGAGCTTTGGCTGTCAGATGTTCCTCTGCGTTGGGAATGGTGGCTCATCATTACTTAGCCATGGCTGTGAGTAAACCCTACTGCTGATAGGCACCTCAGCCTGTTGAGAGTGAACATTAGGTGGAGGTATTGGGTTATTCAGCATAATGGTGTTATTTTTCCAGTTCTGTAGCTCTGGGAAGCTTTCTGCTCTGATTATATTGAGAGCTTCAATTTTACAACAGATGATTCCAGTCCTTCAAGAAGAAAAACAGCAGTTGTGAGATTCATGGCTAAGACTCCAAGCAGGAGTGTATGTTACAGCATGGGGGGAGGGAGGGATTTCTCCGGACTGAGCCTTTTCTTGTGATTGTGGTCTTGTGTCAAATAATGTTGCTTAGGAAATAAGTGATGTGAGAACTATAGTACTGTTCTTTGTTTATCTGCTATAGGATGTGTTGGTATTTTGATGGTTGGGGTGTAACCAGAGGTAGTCCTCAGTAACATTAGTGCATTCTCTGTCGTGTGCATTTCCGTCGCTCCCAGCTTGCTTTAAGGCTTTTTTTCTGAGTAACAACAAGGCCTGCACAGAGCAGTCAGGGAAGCAATGAAAGCTGCTGGGCTTGTTTGTTTGTTTGCTCTCCTGGTACCACTTTGCTTTCTGGTTTCTTTCTGGTCCAGCAGCCTCATCTTTAATGTAACAAGTAATGTCCTTTCCTTTGAATCAACAAGGTCTGTCTGCAGCATTTTGCAATATTGATGTTGAACGAGCTGGAACAATGGAGTTTGGGTAGCTCCAGAGGGGCACATAATCAGCACTTTGATGTGTCAGTGCTGCCCATGACAAATGCACGGTCTGCTTTCTCTAAGTAATAAAACTGATGGGTGTTGGCACTCATGCTCGCATTCTTGTGCTTTGGTGTTAATAACAAATTGTGAAGCCAGAGACTTCATCAGGTGTTGTTCTGCATCAGTTACTCCTGAAGAAATTTATCAATCCTTGTAGACATTCTTACTAAATTTTCACGTTCGTATGGATTTTGTCATTGTTCCTAATACTTTGTATGGGGCAGAGATCTGTACTTTCAGTTTAATCTGGTTCTTGTATATCGTAGGATCCCAGCCTGGTTTGGGTTGGAAAGGACCTTAAGATCATCCAGTTCCAGCCCTCTGCCATGGGCAGGGACACCTCACACTGTTATGCAAACATATGGAAGATTTGTTATTTTGAAAGGAAAGCAGGACCAGATTTTAAAAAAAGAATAATCCCTGAGCAGCTCTGCAGGGACTGATCTGCTAACTTTGTTAACCGGCCTCAATAAAGACTCAAATAAAAACCAGTGAAACCAGTGCAAGTCCTCTCTTGACTCAGAATAGCCTTAGACTGGACTGCAGACTTCTGTCTTGTGCCATGTAGAAGCTGAATTTCCCCCATTTTTTCTCGTGCAGCCAGAGTAATTGTTCTACCTGGATAAACCTTTGTGTCATGTGTTTCATGAGCAATGGAGGAGATACTTATTGCTGTTCTAAAAATACAATGTATTCAACAGTCTTAATCCAGAAGTGCAAGATAACACAGGTCTCTTTCATTAGTGGGTTGTGGTAGGTATTGCTGAATCTAGTTCAAACAATTACCATTCAATTTTATGTCTGCAGGCTATGTAATAAGCTGGAATATGGTTTTCACTCTGATCAGTCACATGAGAAATATCTATTTACTGTTGCATACCCTTAAGCATCCTTATTCATACATACATTCATTCTGGCAAGTGCTGTGTACTTTACACCATTATATTATGTACAGAGGTAAACCATGGCTTGCTATGTCAGTAGTTGAGCAACTATTATTTCTTACCAGTGTGCAGCTGAGGATGCACCCAAAGCCAGACACTGAGCCCAGATTCCGAGACTGATGAACTAGGCTATAGCATCCAGCCATGGGGGGGAAATTGTGCTGATTCTTAATCTCTTCAAAATTTGGGGATTTGTTACTGTTTGTTTTGTCTTTTAATAATTTCATGAGGAGTAAAAGGAAGTGGTGGAACTGATTTAATTGTCCCATCACAAAAACAGCTTCATGTCCTTGGTCCAGAGTAACAGTCTGATGGTTTTTATCCTAAAGCTTTTGTGTTGTGAGTACAGAAAATGCAGCATAATCTTGTCCACAGATGAAAATCAGGGCCTTTTCTTGAGCAACAGCTCTACTGCTTGTTGTAGTCTATTGTAGTGAGTTTTAAAAAGAACAGTTGGACAAGGTCAGGTCAGGGAAGTTCTATTAATGTGAATCAGAAAGTGAGAGGGAAAAAGTCTTTTAAACAAAGAATTTCAAGGTGTGCATAGTTCTTTGGGGAATGTATAGAAAAAAAAACCTTTTGGATGAAATCTCATTGCAGTTTCTTCCTGGATGAGCTCTACTACTCTGCATTATGTAGAGATCAATACAGTTCAGAACATGCCATGAAATTGCAGACATGTGAGAGGTGATGGGCAGGCTGAAAGTGCAGAGGAAGCTCAGATCTTACCCATGGAGCTTAACAGTGCTGTGAAAATGGAGACCTCCTTGCAAGGGAGGCGTTGCCTGCAGTGTGGCTGCTGCTCTGTCAGCCTTGACTCCTGCTGGGAGAAAAGGAAGCTGGAACTTGTAGTGATGGAAGCATCTGTTTGTAGTTCACATCAAGTAGAGGATTATCTTCATTAAAGTCAAGGAAACAGAACACCATTAATAGGACAGTAACTTTGGAAGTGAGACAAGCAGTTGAATAATGCTGGTGAATCATGTAAAAAAAACCAAACCCTATAAAACTGAACAGATGTCTGTTGAATACCTACCAGCAGAGGTTGTATCAGATGGCACAGTGTCACTCAAGCCTCATGTGTTAAACTGCAAGGCTGAAGACCTGCTGGTATTTCAAATCTATCCTGAGTTAGTAAGGTGATTACAAATAGAGCTTTGCGTGTGTCTGTGCTTTGTGGATTTGTGTAGCCATAAATCAGGGCAGTTTAATGCTGAGTTCCTCTTTTAAAGCCTATGATCTTGAGAACAGAGTTGTCTCAAACTGTTAGGGGCTTATTTTTAATGTAAGCAACTTCAGCAACTGTGCTAGGAAAAATTCTATCAAGGGCAACATACTGCTGCTCAGATTGCCTTGCTTTGTCCAGTCATACCAAAACCATGCAGCCAAATCCAGCTTCCCAAAATACTGGGGAAGGCTGAGTATATCTGAATAATTCTTCATATGAGTGTTTGTATGAGAGCTCAACACAAAGGAAAGTCTGTCTATGCACCAGGTTAGCACAGATGCTCGTACAAGCTGCATTTCCAAAGCTAATGCCAGTTCAAGGGGCATGTGATACAGGGAAGGGAGCAGGTAGACTCCTGAATAGATCTGTCTAAATTAGCTCTTTTCTTTGTTTAAATCTGACTTGTGCCATTGGTTGTAGCACTCGCTGTGAGTAAACCTTTACCAACTACAAACTTTGCTGATACTTGGTTGAGAAAGAAATAGCAATTACGCAACATGCAGGTGCCCTGATAGCACCTGAAGGTGAGCTGATGAGCGAAACAGCCCTGGAGCATCAGTTTTCCTGTGTTTCAAAGCAGAGCATGTATTCTCTCAATCTGCTGATGCTGAAAGATGTGTCTCTTCACATGTCCAAATCTTGGTGCCAAGCAGCTAAAGAGAACACTAGTAAAGGAGTGACCTTGTTATATTTCTTAGAGGTTGGGCTCTAATGTGTCATGCAAAGTTAAACAAACACCACAGCTTGATACAAAAGTGCTCCATGCTCCTCATTAGTGCAAGGATTCAGACTGTTGATGATTATGAAAACCTCTCATTAATGTTTTATCTGTGGATCTATGTGAAAAGTGTTGCAAAAGAAAACACAGCATGGGAATGGGGGATGGAAATGATCTCTGTGCTGCTTCTGCGTTACTTTTTTAATGCTTAGAGAATGCAGAACATTTCAAGTCCGGCTTGTGCGATGTAAATATTACACTGGCTACTATGTACTTGGATCAAATGCTGAGTAAAATATCCCCTCCCTATGGAAAATTAATTCTCACATTATCAAATGTGAGCCAAAACGAGCACAGAGGCTGCCTCCTGCTGTTCCTCCTGTACCCCCTGTAAAAGTCCTGATCGGTTTCTCTGTAATGCAGGCCCCATTGTTTCGCATGTAACGTATCAGACACATTGCTGTCACGTGCCACCTAGAGCTTTATGATTGATGTTGTACTCTGTCTGCAAGAGCTTCCACTTCCTGATTATGCTATTACCTTCCTTCTCTGTGGTGTTGAAAATGCTTGTCTTGAAGACCATGATCGGACCTAGCAAATAACAAAGCTGAAATTCTGATGTGACCAGAATTCAATGAACCCTTACGGGACACTTCAGCACTGGCATCAAGATTCAAGAGCTTCAAGTCAATATTTCAGCCAGGAACTGAAACCAGCAAAGCCATTAGAAGGGTCAAGAAAGAACAATTCCAAATCTTTTCAGTTAAATGGTAGCTTCTGTTCTGAAATAACAGTTATCTGATTTATTTTTAAAAATAGAATAATTAAATCACCCCAACATAGAGCTTTTATCTCAAATGAATTTTAACTCATTTTCCAGTCAGTCTGTTGGCCAGAGAAATAGAGCTGCTGTTGAAATCTTGGGGGGATGTGGCTTGTTTGGGGGGTTTTGTCAAGCAATAGAAGTTCTAAGTATGTATGGGATTTCAATATGAAGACCAAAATTCCATTCAGATTTCAAGTTAAGTATGTGAAGGGTCAGCTCTTTACTGCAGGAAAGCATTCATTGCTTCTCCCAGGCCACTGTTCCACTGTTCCACTGCAGGTGGACTCCCCTTTCTGTGCTGGCCATAAACTACCTTGATCAACTTTTAATCTTCCCCTTCCTACTGACATTGTTAGCATGAAGAAAGACTGAGCTTGTGGGTGAGCTCCACTTGTGGGTGTGAAAGAATATAAACTGCAAAAAGTGAGTTGCCCTTTGGTTAACTGTGGAAAGTTGATGAACATCAGGGAAGTTTGCTCATTGGATTGCTCCTTTAGAAGTGGGAAATGTCTCTGAAGATAAATGGCTGTCATGGGTGAGCAGAATCTGACTTCTGCTTTTGGTTGAAGCTTTTGTTTGCAATGCTTGATGCAGCAAATCTGCATTAAAGTCTTGTTCAAGTGAATCTTTACAGATAGTGCTTTTTGGAATAGAAGGTCTCTATTTTGGCAAAAACAGCACAGCTATCATGAAATTCTAATTAACATGGAATTGCCATCTCTGCCCCATCCGCTGCTATCCAAGTGGAAGAACAGGAAACTTGGAAGTGTTGTGGCTGCCGCCTCTAAGCACTTAGCAGTCACACTGTAATGAAAACTTTACTTCACAAACCACTAAGATCTTGTTCACTTAGTGTCCATTCCCAATGTGATACTTCTAGTTTGCAGGTTTCTTTTTCAATCCCTTCCCACCTCTTGCCTCCTAGGAAGCAAGCACCTAATCTGGTCTCAAAGCAATGCTGCTGTGCTCTGCTACTTCTGGGTTGCCCATGGCTTGCTCCACACACAGGTCAAAGTGAATGCTCTGCACAGGCACATGACTTCTGCCCCATCAGAATGACTTACTTGAATATGAGCGCTGCAACAAAGATGCCTGAGTTTGAACAGCAGCTCTCAGGTTGCTGTGGGATGTGAGAGGAGAATGGACCCTCACGGCTCAAGGAAGACAGCTCTGGGGTATTACCATTATTAGACCACCTGGATTGTAAAGCTGGTATAGACAATATTTTGTTTATTTTTAAGTAAAAAATAAACTAGTCAAAGGAATTGCTTGTGGAGTTTTTTTGTCTCTTCCCTGCTCCCAGTATGCTCTATTAATGGTTATGAAAAGTTAGAGTTGCTTTACGTTTTGTTTTGTTTTTCCTTAAATGGGGATGTTCCATCTACTCTCTTCTCAAGCCTGATCAAGCTTTTTATTTGATCCCAAATAGTCTATGTTTTTAGTTCATAGAATTATGAATAAAGGCTTCATATGCCATTTAAAATACAGGTTTCTTCTCATTCGGTAGTGTTTGGCATTTACACTTCTTATTTAAACATGTTAAAGCGCTTCCATTACTAAATACTGCTTGAGGGAACCAAAGAGGGAGAAGAAGTTTGGCATAAATCCCAGTGCAATTTAGAGGTGAAGGACTGAGGATGCTTCACTATCCTATAGAATGACAGTAATTAAAATTAATGAAAAATCACTGCACAACACCCACCACTTGACATATTTCCTCAGGTGGTTTTTGCAGAAATCTCAGAGACCTGTGGTTTGGAGCTTTGAAGTTCCCCTGCCCCTCCTCAGTCTCACCTCTGCTTTCATAAATATTTATGAGCTATTATCTATATAGCTAGATAGTTGAGCAAATATTCTGAAAGAGGTTCATTACTTAAGACTTTTCTGTCTTAAGTAACTTAAGTTCTGTCTTAAAATGACACTGTCAAACTGCAGTTTTGCACAGGTAGAGATTGTACATTTGAGGAACTGCAGGTACAAGAATCTGCAGATGTGAGGATTTAAGAAGATCTTATTTAAGGTGGAATTGTCCGTGGCTGAATCCTTTAAAAATTCTTTTTTTATTTATACAATTTAAAATTTCTAGTAAAGAAATTTCGTTTGTTGAACAACAAAAAGTTGTTCAGACCCAACAACCAGAAGTGAATGTTCACCCCATAATCAGAAAGCTGCCTTTGCTGGTTTGTGCATCAGACACATAGGTTTGGTTCTTCCTGTTGCGCATTTTCGCTGGTTCATTCATCAAGGGTACCTTATTATGAGGATCTTTCCCCCATCTGCAGCAAAGAAGGGTTTGGTGATACACTTGTGACTTAGTGTTGGTGTAGGAGCCTGGCATGGAAGAAGTCTGACGGAATCTGGATTATCTAAATATAAAGGTCAAGTGGTGCTGTGGTTCATAATTCTTTTTTCCTGTTTTTTTGTGACCAGTAGCAGAACTCTAGTAAGTGATGGGGCAAGAACTATATAGAAACAGTTATTTCTTCTTGCCTTTGAGATCTTTGGGTTATTTCCTTCTTTTCCCTTTAGATGTTAGCATCTTACAACAGGATGCCAACAGACAAGTTCACTGTTTGACAGGTTTTGAGGGAACAAACCATCTTTTATGGCTTTTTGCTAGGAGAAACACCTGAAGAAAGTCCAGAAGGAACCTAAATGAATGTGTCTCTTCCTGTCACCACACAATGCCAATGCAGTTCCTGGTGTATGGATTCTCTTTAAGATGAAGGAAGCTTCCTAATCTTTTTGGATTTTTTTCTTTCTTTCTTTCCCCCCCCCCCCCCCCAACCAAAAGAGAAAATTATGAAATTCTTACTTATTTATAAGGATTTTTTTTCTTGCTATGAAAATACAAACATTAGTATATCAGAAAGGAGAGTTTTCAGTGTCACTTGAAAGCAACATTAAAAGATTCTTTTGAATCAGCAAAGCATCAAACATACAAAATCTTGATTCTTTACAGCCTCTGTGTTTAGCGAACAGTCAAAACACTTCATTACCCTAAGGAAAGAGACAGAAGTTGTTTCTGTCTTGGTACTTCTTCTTAGTTATTCTTTTGTTTTTTGTCATGTTGCAAATCAGCAATGAAGAAAACTCACTCAGCAAGCAGTAAAAGCAGCAACAAATGTTTACCCCTTGGGATATGTACTCTGGAGAGAATTCCCCACCCAAAATGAGTAGACTCCAAGGTCTCTGTGTACAGGTTTAGCCTGACTTGGAACACAGGCAAGCAGCCAAGCAAGGAATCAGACAAGCCACTTTTTGACTTGAGGTTACAGAATTTTCGATCTAGCAGGTTAATAAGTTATCCATGAGGTTCAAGCAGCACCAGAACTGCAATTGGGAATATCTGATATTAAATCTCTAGAATAAACATTCAGAACTAGAGAAAAGAAATTGCTCTGTGAAGGAATTGAGTAATATTATGATTTTCTTCTTCCTCACCCTTTGAAAATATTGCTTAATCCAGCCCATGACTGCATTTGCTGTCCTAAAGAAGGATATGTATGTGGGAGCCTTCGGTTCCACTATATACTTTCATTTGGCAGCAGTGAGTTGCGTTTCTGTCTCTCTTAGTCATCAGTGTTTATTAATAACCTGAATTTGGGGCAATATTCTTATGCTACTGTCGTGAGCATGATCCTGGTTCTACTGAAGTTGAGAACTTTGTCAGTGATGTAATGAAGATTTTAGGTTAGCAATGTATGTTTTCTCATAAAATGGAAAAAATATTTCAGTATACCCCAATCATCACTTTTCCCCCAAGATCTTTGAGTTACAGCTGAGTTAGAAGTCAGTTCCTTTACACTGTTCCATCACAATTCCTATGATGGTTTTACAATCTGAATTGCAAGAGATTGCATAAGAACTTCCAGAAGTTGCATGTTTTTGCAGATATGGATTTTTGTGTTAGAATGAAACAGACCATTTTATCCTCATTCAGGATTTTTAGAGAATGATAAATGATTTATGTAGATGTTGGGCAATGAAGCGTTGTTTGCTTGCAAGCCTATACAAGAAAGTGTCACACCTATGGCAGCAGTGTGAACACACTGAGGCTGTAGGCTCTTCAGGGTAGGGACTCTCGGTTTCCATAGAACTGAACAAACCGCAGCCCAAGACACATGGATCTGCCTTTTTCAGGGCATATCTATGACAGACAAGTGCTTCCAGGAAAAATGGTAAATTACTTTCTTTCCCAGCACTATTCAACAGTATGTTTGCTTCTTCTGTAGGTAGTTCTGGAATTAAATTGTCTGCCTCTGTTCTTCGTTAGATTTTGTTTCTTCCTGCCTTGTCTTCTGGGTTTTATGACTACTTATTTATAGGTTTGTTTCTTCCAGGCAGTTAAATTGATCTTTAATTTTGTTTCATGACCACAGAGGAAAAGAGCACAAGCTCGAGCAAGTTGGGAGGCAGCAGGTATTGTACATATCTTCCTGAGGCTAAACAGACCTTTGCTCGAGTGTCTTGGCTGCTGAAGTGTGCTCTTCTGAGGAAGGGGATGTTGAATGAAATCTAGGGAATTTGTTCTTTTATTAGTTTAAATAGAATAAAGATATGCGGTCACTCAGCCTTATGTGGCCTGTGCAGAGTCCAGATATGTGCTTAGTTACCAGTCTCAAAGGAATCAGCCTGCGAGTATTCATGTGGGGGTGGAAGGAGCAGAACAGATTATCACTGTGAGTCAGGGCTCTGGCTGCTGAGGTTGGTTTGGGGTTGCAAATCAATGTAGTTATAAAGACATTTTATGTCAGCATCTAAAGCCTCGTTATGAGTCAGAATTAGCCTGTGATTCAGGAGGGCAGGGGATGACAGCGGTGGTTGCATTCTGCAGTTCCAAGCTGTTGAGGAGAGCAAATCAGACAAGCACATGAGCAGTGTTTGGTACTGACAAAACAGGAGCTGTCTTTACTTGCCAGACAGCTGCTCATAGGTGCAGAGGTGCACCATGACTTCGGTTTTGTGAGTGATCCCAATACTTTGGTGAATAGGAATTGCCACTTTGTTCCTATGCCTTGAGCAATTGTCATGTTTTCAAAAGGAAATTGCTTTGCTACAGTTCTAATTTCCATTTTTCAAATACTGTTTTTCATCTTCACTTTCTGTTTGCTTTTCTGGGATGGAGCAAATCATTAGTTTGAGAAGATGCAGCAGTTTCTCCACAGACAAGTAAGGCGAGGCATTCAGCAGCGTAACAAATCATAGAAAGACAGAATGAGTTGGGTTGGACGGGACCTTCAAAGCTCATCTAGTCCAATCCCCCTGTAACAAGCAGGGACATCTTCAACTAGATCAGGTTGCCCAGAACCACATCCAGCCTGACCTTCCACCAGGTTGCTTGTTGTACTGGCAAATGCCTCACTGAATTGCTAAGCTAGACAGTTGTGCATGATAGAGCTCTGGAAACATCCTAGTGCTTGACTCTGTAGTTAGTGATCATTTATGGTACATGCATCTTACATGCAAGAGGATAGTCTTTTATCCTGCATTACAGACTTCAGTCTCGGTCAGATGCTGCTGTGGCAGTGCTAGACTTCACTTTCTTTAACAGTAGATCATGTAAAACTACATGTTGAGCACTTCTGGAACTGAAATTTTCTTGTGTTCAGTGGATCATCCTCAACAACAATGACTTTAGAGAACTGACCTCTTGGTGAAATATCTGTGGATTGTGATCCCAGTTTTCACTGCATATTACAAGACACAGGAAAACTTGAATATGTTTGCCTGTGCTGGAATGTCTTGTCCAAGTCATACGTGATTAATACTGTGTATGACTTAGGCAAGGATCATAGGAACTCAGGTTACTTGCATGTTCTGCTGCACTCTTTGTGGGATTTTGGGAGGGATTTATCCCAGAAGGACATTCTGAATTGTGGTGGATGGACAGAGTGTGGAACTGTGCATTAGTGCTGGGAAACACCTTAAGGAAATGCTGGAAGACTAACTTAACAGAAAGGGAGAATACTTCTCTACACAGTAGGTAGTGACCTTCTGGAGCTGGCTGCCCAAAGGGCTGGTGGAGACAAAGAGCGTTAGCTGTTTTACAAAGGCAAAGCCAGATTAATGGACCACTGGGCAGGGGTATGTCCTTGACAGCCTCAGTACAACAGTCATGGATGTCAGGGATCTGCAGGAGGAATGGCCTGTAGAAAGTGGCTGGACTTGCATGTTCTAAGTAGCACTTCCTCTTGCCACAAAGATGTTACCAGACTAAACAGAACCTTGGCCAGACCCACCAGGCATTTCCCACCTTCTTTTAGTGGCTCTGACTGCCAGGCTCCAGCCCAAATTTCTGTGGTTTTGCCTGCCAGAGAGTGAAACTATGCCTGACAAGCACTGCAGGATTGCATGTTCTGAGAGCAGTCAAGCGTATGGCTGAGCAGGACTTGTCTATGTGCCTGAACACTGGTTGTTACCAGGTGCCAGACAGGGAGCTCACACTGAATTGTGTGAGCTGTCAGAAAGGTTTGCAGGTCTCACACAAGTGTTCCTGCCAAGCCAACAGAATAACATGAATTTGACCAATGTGAACATAACCAGATTAGCTCAGATACCTGCAAAGGTAAGTCTTGGTAAAAAACAAAAGCAGAACTTTTCTAGCAAAACAAGTTACTGCTGCTGTGGCCAGCCCAGAAGTCCTCAGTTAGTTCAAGTTTGAAAGCAGGCTTTGAAAATTATCTTAATGCAATGAAAATTTATGCCAAGGATGAGCATCCCCTTTCCCTTCTGGAACAGCAGGAAAATCATAATGGGTGACTTATATATATAAAACAATTGGGTGCACAAACTTGGGATTGAACATCAATCTCACTCAGTGAGTTTTCAGGTTGGTCACAAGAATGAAGCTTGGGATAAGTTGTATAAAATGCTCTGATAATCTTTTTCTTTTTTTTTTTTCTAGTTAATATTGTCCATGTTAGAGAAATAGAGCCTACACAATATTGCTTGTTCTTTGTTTCTTTCTTATCAAGTTTCAAGCATTTTTGAGGCTTTGGCAGGAGTCCCTAATCCCTGCAGCTCCAAATGATTTATCACCTCCCTGTACATGCGTTGAAGTACTCATGTGCCAGCTGCATTGCGTGCTCTCCTGTGGCATTCTCCTCCTCAAGACAAACCTGTATGGGCACAGGCAGAGGTGCACCACTGCCTTCTGGGCAGAGCACTGACCTCTGGGGAGTTTATCACTCTAAAACTTGTATCTTTAGGTGGGCATATTTGGGAGATGCATTTATAAACATGGTTTTATCACTGATCCTTTACTTACCCAACTCTCAGTCTTTTCTGTATCATCACTCCATTTTAAAACTATGGCAAAATTAGTCCTTCGTTTTCCATTTAGCCATAAGTTATGGCTGCCTGGATTTGACTTAGACAAATTAATTTCTCCTTATTTTGAAATTGTAGAACTCTTTCTTTCTGTCCTTCTCTAAAAGCTGTTAAACCAGAATTGTCTGAGGGGCTTTCAGGGAACTGGGTACAGAAGTGCCAGGCGCATCCGTGGGTATAATAGGAGCAAAAGAGGTTTGCAAAAATGAGAGGCAGAAAAAGCAAACTGTTGTGATGCAAAAAGTTGTTTGCTCTTGTACAAGTGGATTAAACTAAAAGGGTGCTGTCACCCATACAGCAACAGCCATGCCCCTTCCCCTGCACCTTGTTTTGCAGGATACTTCAGAAACCACTGTGTGAAGAGCATCTGTCTGCACCCCTCCTTCATCTTGGTGTGTTGATAAGTTATACCTTGTTTTCTTCTGTGCCTCTTCTGCAGAGGTGGAAGAACTGTATCCATGCTATTGCCTAACAGCTTTGGAAGATTTGGTTTTTGCCCTACAAATCCTCCATTGCAAATATTAAGAGAACTGTGGTTTTGCTTGTCTTGAATTCCAGTTCTTCGCAGGGGATTTGACCGTTGGTAAAGCAAATGACATCCTGGGATTCTGGGCATCCCTGTTCTCCTTTGCCAGCAGGTGATAATCTGTTGCAAGCAAAGAATCTTCCTTGGGCACCCAGGAATAAAGCAGCAGATGTAGTCAGTGGCCAAGAAAACTGCTTGCTGGGTTTTTTGAGAGGTTTTGTACCCTTCTGAGAAAGTTTCTTACTGAAGAACACATTGGAGTTTTGCTGGGATTTGGAAATACCTGGGATTTGTTTCTTTTCCAGTCTCACCTTGTACATAGCTAATCTTTCCTAACTTCAGAAATACCAGTCTATGCCACACAGTATCTTTTTCTTGCTCCTGAATTCTGACCATGCATCCTGCTCTGTGCATGACAACTATTGTTAAATTGGCCAGAAAATGAGGTAGGTAGAACCAACAAAAGGTTTTCTCTTCATTAGGGACTGTAGCAAGAGGACCAGGGGTGATGGGTTCAGACTGAAACAGGGAAGTTCAGGCTAGATATAGGGAAGAAGCTCTTCCCTGTGAGAGTGGTGAGGCGCTGGCACAGGGTGCCCAGAGAAGTGGTGAATGCTCCATCTCTGGCACTGTTCAAGGGCACATTGGACAGAGCCTTGGGTGATATGGTCTAGTGTGAGGTGTCCTAGCCCACTGCAGGGGCTTGGAACTGGATTATCTGAGGGTCCTTTCCAACCTGAACCATTCCATGACTTTATTGGCACAAGAGAATTTAACTTAAAAATGAAAAAGCTCTTTCTAGCATTGGTGGCTGACTCCAGCCTTTACCAGCTGGGCTCATTTTCTAGGCTACTGGAACTGTGAAGAGATCAAAAGTTTAATGACCAGAGGGGTTGCATTGTAATGCATCATCTGACTTCTCTTAAAAATATTGCAAATCCAGAAAATGTTTTTAACATTATATGATGTACCATTAGTCAAAATACAGCCCTTCATAAACTTGCACTCTGCAGGATTGAGTGCTGGTGGCAGAGGAAACATTACACTGCCTATGGCAATGCACCCCCAGACCAAAAGCTTGCAAGAAATCCTGGAGCTGATGGCATTAGGATCCCTGCCAGTTTCATTCTAGTTTCTGCTCTCATATGTTAACTTACATCATTTCATCCTTGGACCTTGTAAGCCTCTTTAGAATAGTACATGGAAAAAGAAAAAAAAAACAACAAATTCTGTGGTAGAAGAAGTGTTCTGGGACGTGTTGTTGGTGCATATCCGTAGCTGACTGACAGCCATTTGCACTGAAGTTACAATTTAATGTAACATTGAATGTTACATTTGTGTAATGTAATGTTACATTTGAATGTAAGCTTGTAAATCACGGTAAACCCAGGTGTGTTTCTTTCATGATACTGTATCCTCGTGGGAGTATGGTCACCAGGATCTTCCGTAAGCAAGCAAGGGCAGGCGTGACATACACAAGAGGATTCAGAGCAAGTCTCTCACTTTCGGGGGCGGGGGGGAGATCACACTGTATTACATCCATTAGGAAATCACAAGGCTGCATTACCACTGGAGCATGGTAACCAAAACTGTTGGTTCTTGTCTTCGTTCTGCTGTTCATATGCTCTTTATGTATATGCTCTGTATACTCCGTAGGTATTTCAGCTGTGTGTCAGTTAATTCTTCTCAATGTTGTCTTCCTATGCCAGGGAAATGGAGCACCTGAACTGCATGCTCATTAGGTACTGCTTGTGAAGGATCCTGTAAGACAGCTCTTCAGGGAAGAGACCAGGCCTGGGCTTGTGTTGTGCGGTGCTGGGTGGGTTTTGTACTTCATTTGTGTGTAACAAGCAGGAGTGCAGTCTGTGGAAGGATGTGCTGCTAATGCTGCACTTCACCTATTCTTAGGAAGATGTTTTTCTGCTCATTTACACTTGTAATCAGTCAATGAAAAAATCACAAAAAATGTGAATGTGTTGGTCTCGATTCTGATGTCATCCAGGCAGGTGC
Organism: Neopsephotus bourkii; assembly: GCF_033783945.1. Taxonomy (NCBI): domain Eukaryota; kingdom Metazoa; phylum Chordata; class Aves; order Psittaciformes; family Psittacidae; genus Neopsephotus; species Neopsephotus bourkii. Next base: position 1,236,573 of record NW_026901417.1, on the reverse strand, counting down.
TGCTTGAAGTAGCTCTATTGAAGTTAAGGAGTAAATCTGATCAAAGATGACATCAAAAGCAGTGTAATCTATAAAGCGATTCTGCCTCATGTAGAACATACTGGTTTGCAATAAAAGAAGAGAGCTTTATTGAATTACGTTAACTTGTTGTCACTAAGGCAGCAGTGTAACCAAACCTCATTTCTGGCTTTCCTGGAGTGAAGATGAGAGGGAAATGGATTGTACCTCTAACAAAAAGAGCTGGGTTTGAAATCTTTGATGGAGATTCTGCTACAGGAGGTCCCAGTACACAGCTGGGATTTTTGCATTGTTCAGAATCAGACCTTGGTTCTGAGTGCTGTTGTTGGCAGTGGCCCTCATGGCTGACTCGCAGTGCAGCTGGTGTTGAGGCAAGCTGACGTGTTTGGAGTGCAAGGAGATGAAATTCCTGATGTGAGTGCTGCTCTGGCATGATGGGGGTATGCAAAATGGTTATCCCTGAGGCAATGCCTGAGGAGTGTGAATATGGCAGCACTTACCTCGTGGATTTTCTTGCTCTGTACCTACCCCCACTCCTACGCAATTACCTACTTCATAAAATAGTCCTCCTCACCCTTTGCCCATTGCATGAGAGCTGGGTGGATTCTGAGTCAAAGCAGAGAGCAGATGTGGAGCTTGGTGAGATCAGAATGCCACAACGCTTCAGGCAATGTTTTCAGTTGTGACAAGCACAAAGTTAAATAAATCTTTTTCTGTTTTCTGATCAATATTCATTTGACAGTAAGTAGGAGGTGGGGAAAACCAGTCAGCAATGAAGTGTTAGTGCTGAGCTAGGGCAACGCTGCCACTGCCTGTTGCCATCTAGTGGAGCTGGCCAAGTGCCAGGGAGCCTCCCTGCACCCCTGTTTCCAAAGGCTGAGATAGAACCCATTTAGATTCATAGAATCCCAGACTGGTTTGGGTTGAAGGGCCCTTAGAGTTCATCCAGTTCCAACCCTCTGCCACGGGCAGGGACCCCTTCCACTGGAGCAGGTTGCTCCAAGCCCCTGTGTCCAACCTGGCCTTGAGCACTGCCAGGGATGGGGCAGCCACAGCTTCTCTGGGCACCCTGTGCCAGCGCCTCAGCACCCTCACAGGGAAGAGCTTCTGCCTAAGAGCTCAGCTCAGTCTGCATTCATTTTGGGTTTGTTTTTTTTTCCACTTTCTCCATTATTCATTGCAATCCCAACTGGCTCCAGGTCTAATACAGCGTTTGCAAGGTAACGGAAGCATGTTGGCTGTGAATTTACTAATTTGAGTTTAAAGCACATATATTCTCTGGGTTCTGTAGAGCTTGCTGGTCTCTATAAAATCAAATGCGGGTGTGTGGGGTTTTGTTTCTGTGGGAAGTAGGAGTCGGAAACATGGGCCAGTATCTGCAATAGGATCCAGCTTGGAGTAAGAAGGTTTGAATGCTCTGGCTTTGCCTTTTGCTCCTTCACAGAGGTAGAAAAGGAATTTCCTCAAGATATCTTGTATTGAGGCCAAATTCAAATCACATCATTGTTAATGCATATGTCTTCTGGTTACTCATGGTTAGGAATGCCAGCTCTGTAACGAAGGTGTGGTAATTTTTAGGATAAGCCGCTGCTTCAAGGGAAGCAGGGGATTCACCAGGGGATATATTGAATCAATTTAGAACTTTTCATCCAGAACTGTAGGTATTTCAGATCCAAGCTGTATCTTCTCTGATCCTGTCTACGGGAACAGGGGCAGGCAGTGACTGGTGTTCTTTCCTTCCCACTCTTGCAGAGAGAGAACTATTATACATAGGATAAATTTGCAGCTTTGGGCTCTCATCCTATGACAGCAGTGGTTAGATTCTGTTAAATTTCATATGTCCTGTATATTTTCTGAGTTCCAAGGTATACGATGACACTGAGATGGCCTTACGTTTTTCAGCACAGCCTTTGGACCAGCATGTCTGGCAAAGTATGCTTTACATAATAAAACAGTGAAATGCTTTAAGTAATAGTAATACGGTTAAGCATCATGAAATAATTCCTATTCAAAAATGTATTTAACAGTAAAACTTGCTTCTGTGCTTGAAAAAACTGCTTGTTGGAGATGCAGTCTTTGTAAAGAAAGTCAAATTCAGTGAGTACTGGATATGGCACTGGGTAAATACCAGAAAGAATCAAAGTATAAAATGAAGAATAGAAACAGAAGTGCTTAATTTTGTTGTCTACATCCATGACACATCCAGGATCTGGCCCTTCTCCCTCTGATGCTTATGGCAAAGCATTAATTAACATTTCAAAGCTGGTTTTGAATTCTGTAAGGACTTCTGTGGTTCTGAGGGTAGCTGCCTGCACACACAGTCCCAGTGACTGGCGGCAAAACCAGATTTAAACCCTTTTCACGCAAGAAGATGCAGAAAAAGAAATGTTCCTTCAAACAGGCCTTGCTCCAGCCTCCCTAACCCAGGGACCCTTGTGGAAGTCAGCTGAGAAGCCTTGCTCTGCTGTTCAGCTGCTGTGAGCCTCAGCTGCCATGTGTTGGGGTATCAGCCTCTTTGGCTGGCAGATACTGCTATTGAGATGTCATTTTCAGTCCAGAGACCTGACAGAACCACTGCAACTTTCTTCCAGTGCACTCAGTGTGTGCAGCAGCTTGGTTGTGTTGTGAGAAGGCCCTGTGCCAGGGCCTTTGTTCCAAATGAAGGATCTAAATCATTAAATGTTTCAAAAACATGCTTAGAAGTCAACAGAGGGGATTAGAAAATCAGATCTATTCAACTTCATGGCAAAGCTGTAAGGGGTGAAAAAGTGTCAGAGTATTCTCAGAGTCAAAGCTGCTGATGAAGTCTCAGAACAACCTTGAGTAAAAGCACAAAGTGTGAGCTGGAACCCATGCTGGTGTGAAGATGTTTTGCTCCCAGTTAGATGAAGACCACAGACTAACACCACCTAACGCTTGAGCAGAAAGGCTTGGGTTTACAGCAGGATAAATCAGATAAATGTGCCATTTATGATGCGATAAACCCCAAGTCAATCCAAAATTGCACTTCCATGCAGGAAACTAAACCCAAACCTTCTCTAGAAGGTAGGTATGTATGTTAGGTAGGTCTAGATTTAAACTTTCTCTTTCCTGTCTGCCTATTCCTCCAACATCAACTGTTTGTACCAGAAGAGCAGGAGGGGGGGTATTGAGAAAAGCAGGAAGCAAGCACTCCAAGCAGAGACTGGGACACCTTACTGTAGGGAAGAGGAACTTGACACATAAATGAGCCTGTTAATTTACAGAACAGCAATACTGAAAACAAGCCTGCCCTGTACATGCAGACCATTATAAAGGGGCTTCATGAAGCTGGGCAAACCTATTAGTAGTGACAGAGTTGGACAAGTAAGGAGCTTCTCTTAAGAAGCTGGAACAAATCACTATTCGCATCCTCAAAAAAGGAAAAATCAAACTTGGCTTCCAAATCTAAGCTCAGGTTTCTAAAACTGGATGGGAGACTACTGAGAGGTGGGAATTGGAAGAGGAGGACATGGATGGTTTCTCTAAACTTGGATATAAGTTGATCAAAATCTGTGTTTATTATATTGCAATTAAAGCTGATCAGAAATATGACTTATTCTTGCCCCATAAAAGAATCTCTGAAGAGGAGGTTGAAACAAGTTGCAGATTTAAAATGAAGGAAGATGGATGCTCAGCTGGGACTTCAGCTGGAAAAGTTGTCAGGAGCAGTTTTGCAGAACTTTTCCACTCTTCTATTTGGAGCTTGAAACTGTCTCCCACCTTCCAGGGAAACGTGTAAGAAAGGGGACGTTCTTGGAAAAGAAAGGATTCTGCCAAGAACCCCACTGGTGTTTGGGGGGTAAGCAAAGTGGCGATGGAGGTATGCTGGGTACGTTCTCACTGCTCTGTCTTAAGTTTACTTCTAGAGTACTACTTCTATTGTAGATCAAAGAAAAAGGCAAAAGCGCACTAGAAATCCTTTTTCAGTGTTTTTCCGTGGTTTGCTGTGTTTTTCCTTCCTCCCCTCTATTTACTGTGTGGTCAACCTTGACAGGCTTTTACTGCTTTGCCAGGTTCTCTGGGAGCTGCAGGGACCATCCTTCTAATGGATATATGATGTAATTATATTTCAATATCCTCTGAATTGGTCCCTTCTACTACCACAGCGCTCACACATACCTGCAGTTGAAGGATTTGCTTTGTGCGTATGTCTTTAATGAGGATGTGGTCCTAAACTCTCAGAGAGGGCCAAGGGAACCAGCTGCACAAGAGCTTTCAGTACCCAGAGCTGACTGTGATGAACTAGGAATGCTTTTCATTTGTCTCGTTAAATGATTTCTCCCAGGTAGGAATCAAAATTTCTTCTTTTCATTATTCTGCTACAGTAGTTTAGTGACCAAAAATGTGAAGAAAAATCAGGGTGGAAACCACCCGCTCAACCTTCAGGACTTTTAAATTTGGCCTTTCAACCCTTACTTTCAACACCAGCTCTAGCGAGGCTTTGGTGCAGGGAAGGCTGATGACTGACCTGTCTGCTGTGTGGTGCTGATCTCTGCCTCCCTGCTGCTTACAGGAGAGGAAAAAGCTCTGAGACTTTTTTGGGTCTGAAAGTAGAAACATGGTCTTTTGGCTCTTAGCTTACAAAGTGCAGCTTCGCATTAGTCACAGTTACAGGGAGTATGTGGAACACTTGACACTGCAAATTGTAAGTAGGAACTGGAAGCTGTATTTCTATTGGAAGCATTACTGCATTTTCCTCATCTGACCTCATGGAGGGTTTTATGCAGAGCTTGGCTGGAAAGCAGGAGTCAGGGGTGTGTACTAACCTGGCTTTGGATGCTTTCTAGTAGTATTTTGTATTGCTGCATGTGTATGTGTGGGTGTTTGGATTACCAGAACTCAGGGAATTGCTGTTCTGGGCCTGGACTCAGTCTGTTTCCCTGGTTCTAAGTCAATTTACAGTTGATATCTTGCCCTAGTTTAGAAATGTTTTTTAGAACACACACATCGGCAGTTGACTCAGATGCAGAAATACAGATGTGCTATTAGGAGCAAAGAAGGCATTTTCTTTGAGGATAGAATCCTAAACTGGTTTGTGTTGGAAGGGACCTTAAAGCTCATCCGGTTCCAACCCCTACCACGGGCAGGGACACCTCACACTACACCATGTAACCCAAGCCCCTGTGTCCAACCTGGCCTTGAACACTGCCAGGGATGGGGCAGCCACAGCTTCTCTGGGCACCCTGTGCCAGCGCCTCAGCACCCTCACAGGGAAGAAATGACTAAGATCTCATATTAGTCTCCACTGTTAAAGCTTGAACCATTACCCCTTGCCATATCACTACAGTCCCTCATGATTATGATGTATTATCTTCACTAAGAACCAGCATTACTGTACGAAAAAAAAAAAATCAGCTGGATACAAGCTCGTTCAATAGCCCCTCTGGCTGTTACTGAATGTAAATGCTCACCTGCTGACCTGGATCCTAGCTGGTTCCATGTGTTATAGAATCCCCTGTTACCTTGATGCTGCAATCTGTATGCCTAAAGAAATCTCATTAAGGTCACTGGTGATTTTTCTTGGACAAAGATCATAGAAGTCGCAGGTCTTAAATGGCAGTGTTAAGGAAATCATTTAAATGCTAGATAATGATGCTCTTGTTTGCTTCATTCAGCAGTTAGTATGCTTAGAATAGCTTGGATTGGTCTTGGCCAGTTTGGGGCTTTTTTACAGTCGATATTTCAAGTGAGAACTGAAAAACAAAAAAGTTGTGAGTTTTGCATAAAATAAAAGAGAATTGTTTAAGCTGAAGGAAGAGCAGATGTTTAGTGGTTTAAAAGAAAAAAAAACACCACCAAAAATCAGTTTCCAACAGTAGCAGTTATGGAATGGAGCCCTAGAACATCAACAGCCTTGGCAGGAGTGACACTAGATGAAGGAACCCAGAGAGTTTTGAGCTTGATCAGCCCCTGAGCAGGTCTCTGCAAGACCAATGAGCTGGACTCTGTGGTGCTGGTTTTTCTTTGTCCTGTGGCTTTGAATGAAAGTAAACTACAAACACCTCTGTGTCCAACTCAACTACTCTGTCCCTGCCTGGAGCCTGGGCCTGTGTTGCTGTGGGCTCACCCCACCAGCAGAGAAGCACCTACAGCAGTTGCTCCCAATTGTGCTGCATGGTTTTGTTTTCAAAGCAGTTTCCTATATTTTGGTCATATAGAATTACACACAACTTAAAGCCTAGGTTGAGCTCTTTGGGTACACTGCAGATCAAAGGAACACAGACTGCAAAATGCTAACCAAATACATATCACTTCTACACACTCTTTCTCTGCCACCTTTCAAATTTTATAACTCAGTAGAAAAAGACTCTTAATGATGTGAATTTGCAATGATTAAAAAAAAAAAAAACCTGCGAATTGTCTGGTGTGATGAAAGAGGCTGTAAATCAAGCGTGGAAGTAACGTTCTGAAGTTGCTTTCTGCAGAAGGTCTTTGATCTTGAAATGCAGATGTTCAGCCCGGTGCCACAGCAGAGCACAGCATCACCTGACACCTGAGCCACTGTGTCACCTTTTGTCCATCAGTTCAGTGCCCTGCACTCTCTGCACCATTCCCAGGCTCCAGCAACCCCTTCCCATCCTGGCCTGGGATAACCAGGGGTCAATGTAAGTGTGGTGGCAGCTTGTGCTCCTTGAGCTGGCTTTGCCTTTGAGTTGCAACACTCTGATCTCAGGAAAACTCGTTAGACCAGAGAAGCAGCTGTTAAATGTCAGTGGCCTCCATAGCTGGAACATATATAAGGCATTTGAATCAACCAGCTCCCACTGGCCCAAGTGCCTGCTGTTGCTTGGGCAACCAGAACCAGAGTGACGTTGAACACAGAGGCTGTGTTTTGTGCTGCACTAAAGTAGAATAAATGGCACATGCTCTGGAAGCAGGTAATAACATCTCCCAAAAATAAGAGTTCCTATGTTAATCATATTTGACTTCTGGAACCGGCTTGTTTCCTTATCCCAGCCAAGCAAGCACGTTGCTGAAATTGTGACAAGTGCTTGCACACTTTATGAAATAAAAATTGTATTCAGTCTTTTTCCCCAGTCCCCTGTGCCAGGAATGCTTCACATGAATTGTATGGCCATGTTTGTAGGCTTCCTCAATCTACACTTTGTAGTGGAATTCCATTTAAACGCCTCTCTAATATGTGTCTTGTTCATGCTCTTTCCTTTGCACAGTATAAGGGATTCTTTAAGCTTTGAAAGTGAGTTGTTGTGGCCTAAAGTAACAAATCAGTTTTGGAATGCATGCTGTCTGTTGTAAATGATTTGGGGGTAATAAATTTTCTGGTACAAAGCAATACGCAGAGTTTTCATAATGTTGAAGCGTTTAGACTTGTCCTGGAGGGAACAATGTCGCTAGAGCAATGTGCCGTTTCCAACTATTTGTTATTACAAAAGCCAGTACTTTTTTCCTTAAGGTAGAATCCTCCTCAGGTTTCATGATTTGCTGCGACTTGTTTGATTTCGTATGTTAGACAAATAAAAATACTTGAGCACAGTTGTGTATCTGTTACATCTCCTAACGCAAACTCTTTTTTTTGGCTGCTTAGGAAAGCTTAGCTGTGTTGCCCTTTATACCACAGTCCCATTGAAATAGATTCGATTGCCCAACTTTTGATATGCTACATCTGAACCCTGAAAACTGAAATTAAGGCAACATTCAGAATCTGTGTTACCTTGAATTTTACATCATGGGTTTTTTCAACACTCATTAGGTTCTCGCCTTGAAACAGCCACAGATGGTGATTTCTAGAACTCTCTTCCACAAACAAGTATGATAAACAACCTGCTGGGGGCTTCAGACAGCTCCAAGCTTAGAAGTGGGGTTTGGTAACCCTAGATGTGCCCTAACAATAGACAGGACTCTTCCACTTTTCCATGCCAGGATCTGTCTCATTGGCTCTGAGTGTTACACAAGCTGAATGAAGGCTGGATTCTTCATCTGAGTATCCAGGTTTAGTGACTGCAGCGCAGGAAGATTGAACCTTCCTAACGTCCAGCAGCCACGAGAGTGAATAACTCCTTCACTGACACTCCCCTTTTCCCACACCCTCTTCTGAGCTGCAGCAACGCAGGGTACCAGCCTTGAAGGGGACAGTCAGGGTGCCTCCTTTTTACAAACAAGGCAAAACGAGTTTCAAGTTCTCTTGAGCTGGGGGCTTGCATTGTGAGTCCCAGGGTTATTCTCACTTATCTAGTCTTGCTCTTTTATTTTCCCTCCTGCATTAAAAACCTTACTGGGTTTGACTCCAAAGTGAAAAGTAGTGACTGTAAGCCAGATTCACCAGGAGAAAGCATTTGACACAAAATCCCCAATTAAAATAGGGAGTTGTTTAGGGATATTTTAGCAGATGCTTATAAAACCACTAAATTGTTGAGAGAAAAGACTGTGAGGAGCTGGTTTTCTGCTTTAATGTGAAGAAAAATGCTAAGCTGAAAGGGAAATTACAGTGGCTGCAGAGGGGCTGATGTTGGTGAATCCTCTCTGGATTACTATAGGTGGCAGCAAGAGGAGGCAAAGACTAATATGGAGCCAATGAATATAAAGTCAAGTCCCTTTTTCTCCTAAGAGCAATAGGTACAAAATGAACTTGGATCAGACTTAAATCTGGTACTACAGTACTATTACCTAACCATTGACCATCCAGACAGGCAGGTTATAATTCCCACAAGAAAAATATATGTGCTTGTGTAGTGGGAGAGTAGAGTACCTGGTCTTCTAACAGGAAACAGCAGTGGTGCTAAAAAGCATGTATAACATAGTGTCTTTAGACACCAGATATCCAAAGCTTTCAAAGAGTTAAGTGTATGAATTATTATTACTGGGGAAAGGAATATAGTTTCCTAATTCTCACACCCTCCCCATCTCAGGGAAAACTGGGAAGTTCTGGAATAGCATCAGGACTTCATGTTGAAAATACTATACACTGAATAACAGCAACTGTAGAGCTGCTAGATGGAGCACATCACACACAAAACACGAGTGAGTTATTTGAATAGATGAATGGGTTTGTATCAGCAAATCAATGTGGTTTCAAGGAGAATAACACCTTGGTATATCACAAAGCCAGAACAAGCTTCGTTTGTCAGCTCTCTGGTGGGAAATACCAATTTATTTTGGGTAGAGTGTTCTTGGGTTCAAGTGGAATGATAGAAGGAATTTGTGCATTCAAGATGGATTAAAATATGCTAAAATGAGACCTTTGACTATCAATCAGGAAGCAATCATTGAGTGAATGGTTTTCTAAAGCAATCTCACTAGACTTGACCTGTGCTACTTTTATTTTTAACATTAATCCAGAAAGAAGAGACTTGACACTGAGAAACTTCAGACACAGAGGACAGAGTGGGTAGCTGAGAGCCATCGGAATCAATCTGAAACAAGCCTCTATATGTGAAGGCAGCTAACAGCTTGTGGCGGCTCCATTAGGTTCCCATTTAAAAGAAAATATTGTTGTCTTGACATTATGACTTTTATAGTGTTGAAGCTAATACTCATATCACAGTATCACAGTATCACAGTATGTTAGAGATTGGAAGGGACCTCAAAAGATCATCTAGCCCAATCCCCCTGCCGGAGCAGGAACACCTAGATAAGGTTACACAGGAACGTGTCCAGGCGGGTCTTGAATGTCTCCAAAGAAGGAGATTCCACAACCTCCCTGGGCAGCCTGTTCCAGTGTTCCATCACCCTCACTGAGAAGAAGTTTCTTCTCAGGTTTAAGTGGAACCTCTTGTGTTCCAATTTGTTCCCATTTCCCCTTGTCCTTTCATTGTTTGCCACTGAGAAGAGCCTGGCTCCATCCTCGTGACACTCCCCCTTTATATATTTATATACACTAATAAGGTCACCCCTCAATCTCCTCTTCTCCAAACTATAGGGACCCAGCTCCCTCAGTCTTTCCTCATAAGGGAGATGCTCCACTCCCTTAATCATCTTAGTTGCCCTGCGCTGGACTCTCTCCAGCAGGTCCCTGTCCTTCTTAAACTGAGGGGCCCAGAACTGGACACAATATTCCAGATGAGGTCTCACCAGGGCAGAGTAGAGGGGAAGGAGGACCTCTCTCAACCTACTAACCACCCCCCTTCTAATACACCCCAGGATGCCATTGGCCTTCTTGGCCACAAGGGCACAGTGTCGGCTCATGGACACCCTGTCGTCCACCAGGACCCCCAGGTCCCTCTCCCCTACACTGCTCTCTAACAGGTCATTCCCCAATCTATACTGGAACCTGGAAGCTTGCAGATTAAATGGAACAGTGAGACCTCTGCTAGTCACGGTAGCAGTTATGCAGCTGATGTCTTCTATGTGGTGATAGCTGAGTATGGAGTATAGTGCCTGGTTAGCCAGGCAGCAGCGATAATGCAGACACGCTGAAGACTGACAATAAAAGCACTTGAGCTGTAAAGGCTTTTTGTACAGGCATTGGGGTCTGTAATGCACATGGGACTGCCCTGCCACACGTCAGGAGGCTCACTGGGCAGATAGTCAGGAGGTGTTGCCTTCTGCTGCTGGAGAGCAGTGCTGAGATCACAAGTGGAGATGTGCTGGCAGATCCCTGCACTTGGTCTGGGTCCAGCTCTCAAGTGAACAGGATCCAGCTGGAGTTTGTTACTTCAGGGCTACATAAGCAGGCTCCTAGCTGAGGATGGAGAAGAGGATCTGGTTTTGTAGTAGTGGGAAAGCTCAGGAATATTGTCATAAAAAGGATTTTATAATCTTCCCCTTTTCCAGTAGACCTGTTTGCGATCCAGAATGAGGATAGCAGAGTGGCTGCTCCCCATAGGGGTCTTTCCCTTTCTCTATGATTAGTTTTGTTTTCTCTATGGGCTGTTATTCCTAGGAGTGAAAGTGTCCATGAGGGTAGTAGGAGCCAGTCTGAACAGGAGGCATTTGGCTCCTGTATGGTGCAGGTGAGGTAATGTTGCCCTAGGCCATGCCCTGGGGAGGCAAATCCCTCACAGATGTCCTTTACTTGCTTACTGCCCTTCTCTCTTTTTCCCCCTCCTCCCCACTGTAGCTCCCAGAAGATGCTACCCCAGGAATGGGACACTTGCCTCTTATTTCTGGGAGACATGGATATGCCCTAGTGTGAAGGGAGAAGGGGCTTTGCCTAATATTAACATAAGAGGTGTCTATAGTTGCAGTGAATCACATTTGCTGCTGGAGCCATCTCTCTGTGTCCTTTAGTCCTTTTCCCTCTTTTACAAACCAGGAGCTCTATGGCCACTCAGCAAATTAACTTACTTATTGATTGTTCTGAGGCCTGGGGATGTAATTCTGTCTTTATTGCATCAAAATTTAGAAGATATTTTTGAACAGTGGCAAAAGCATAAAAGTCACAGGGAAAAGAAAGCTCACCAAAAAAATGAAACAAGCAGCAATATCTTCTGTCTCAGACCCATGTTTGTGGAGATAATCAAATCACTATGGATGCATGAGGAAGAAAGGGAAGATTTTAGCAACTTGTCTGCTTTGTGAAATTTATATCAGCAAACCTAATATTATAATGAATTTACAAGCTTCAACTTTTCCTTAGTTTACCTCATAGGAAGAAGTAGAGGGTTTATTGTGCAGGCTTTTATCTCTACAGCACGTTTTCAGAACTACTTGTCTTCATCATTCCCCTTTGTAGCCTAAAACTTGGCTCGGCAGCTCATGAGGTTTTCCATTAAATTGCTCAAGGTGTTCCCATAACAGCCTGCACTAATTTCCATACACAAATGTCATTCTCTTTTCCTAAGAACACCAGCAGAATGTGTGACTTCCACAAGGAGCTTCAGCAGAAGCATGCCCTGGTTCTACAATGGTAAATCTAAATCAATTGAGATGGATCAATTGTGTTGCATCATGAGCAAAACGAGTAATTCTGCTGTGGCCATTGCAGATTGTGCTCTTTTTCTCTCAAGTTTCCAGTATCTTGTAGTGAGAGTTCCTCATACTGAAGCCAATGTTCGTTATGTGCTATAGTGACTTCTGGCTAAACTCAAGTCATCGTTTGATCAAATTAAAAATCAAGACGGTTAATCTGAATTTTCTTGAGGATTTTGTTTTCAAAACTCCCTGCAGGTTTCTCACCCCACCTGCTGTGTGCAGGAGCTGAAGGTAGGTTGGCCTCAAGAAATGGTGGCATCAAAAAACTACCATCCTGTAGCAATAAAAACTTATGTTGACAAGACAGAAAATGTCGATAAGGCTCAGGACTGAAGGAGGTGAGGAGCTGGGGTTTGTATTCATTCTTTTCCTTGTTAAAGCACCAGCAGCACATGTACTACATTCCAAATAGATAAAGGATTCCAATCTTATTATAAAGTAGCTTCAGTTTGAAGCTGTCAGATCTCAGAGTTAGGAAAAGCAGGAGACAGTCTGTCACACAGGCATTTCTGTTTCTACATTTGCCTTATCACCAAGTCAAGAATGTATTTTTTTCATTTACAGCTACCTGTAACTTTCTGTAGCACAACCAACCTTTCATGCATTGAAGAGGAGTAGAGGTGTCACACTAATGATATGTTCCTTTTTCTGCCTTTTGAAGGGCAATTTAAATTGTCTTCCTGAAGCATGGCTTGCATTAGTGATGCTAAAATGTGTGCATGTGAATGGATACAGTGTAGGAGTGAAGGTATTTCTCTCCTCAAGACTGAACAGTGATTTTTTTTCTAATTGAAATCCAAATTGCCCTGTCTGTTTAAATCTGAAGTGTGGCGTGTTTTTATTAGCACCTCTCTGAAACCTTTTCATATTCAAATGAATGTTAAGTGTTATTGGATGACACATTTTAAAAGAAGAGCTCATTTGAGCTGTTTATTGTTCTTTTGAGAGTATATTAAGTATGCTCATTTTTAAACCAGATTTCATCATCTTCTGGTATTTTGGAAGAGAAATAGGAGCAGGCAGCTAAAATATCAGCTTTGTGTTAGCTCCTAACGATTATCCTGCAGTTTGATCTTGCCTTCTCCTAAATTTGCTGAATATTTAAAGAATAATTGAGTAGGGATTGCTACTTCAGTTAAGGTTTCTGGTTTTATTGATACCATCCACTTGGCTTTAGAAAAGAGACCATCTGTAAATAGATATTTGATGCCTGACTGGCATCTTTATAGATTTTTTTCCTAAGTGTATGTTCACATACTGAATAAGTTTTTCTGTTCTTAAAATACACATGGAGCAGCTTTAGAAGACAGTATTCTCATTCAGCATGTGATCTGGGAGGCCATCAGCCATGCTTGGGATAACTAGATGATTAAATGCTTTCAAGCAAGCTTTTCAATGTGCAGTATCTTCATGCATCACATCACTGGGTAGCCCACATGCACCTTGGAGAATGTTGGCTGAAGCATCTCATCATGATCCTGTGATTTAAGTATCTTTGAATACCAGAACTTCTTTGGAGTTTGTAGGATTTAGAACATTGAGAGAGCAACAGTACAACATGCGAGCTGCAGGTTGCTTCCAAAGCTGACATGAAGATCAGCCTGCCTGGCATACAGGACCAGCTTTCATAGAATCATAGAATAGTTAGGGTTGGAAAGGGCCTTAGGATCATCCAGTTCCAACCCCCTTGCAGTGGGCATACTCCCATATGACTGAACTGCTTTGAGCATCTGAAAAGTATCTCAACTGCTTGTAGAGACTTTAGGTGGCCAGACAAATTCCTGTCATCACCACCTTTCAGTACCATTTGATTCCTTTATCTTTCTGAGACCAGCAGAAAGTACATTTTTAGGCATACATTAGGTATGCTTTACCATGCAGAGGGCTTCCAATAGTGTCTTCTTCTACCTAAATTTCTTTAACATTCATCTTTGACCTTCATGGTTCAATATTAGTGTATGTGTTGGATGTGTTTTTTAGGAATCACTTCCTGGATTAGTCAGCATCAATGCTGAACTTCTGTACTCCCTAGACTTTGGAAAAGCAGCTATGTCTTGCTCGTAGCATTCCATGTGAGACAGCCAAAGAAAGCTCAGTAAATTAGAAGGGAACCTTCATCAGATGCAGTGATTTTCTTTTTACATCCAAGGTGTTACTTTTCCAAAGAAAGCAATGTTAGGCTGAGGTGGTGGCAGTTTTCCTGGAGATGTTAGGCAAAATACTATTGGAAATGAGTTTACCTGTTAGTGGATTGTTTCTTTGCCAATGCTTGAAATATATCACCAAATACCTTTCAAGACAGCATAGAACATCATTTTACCATAATGACTCTGAGCAAGATGGAGAACAGAGATACAAGCCTTTGAAAATCAGCACACACAATTACTGTTTTCTCATTTAATGGGCTCTTATTATTTATTTTCTCCTGAGCAAATGTTTCTCATTCATGGTGACATCCCCACTGATGTCTCTTCCATCAGCTTTATCAGTTTAAGCAGGTATCACTCACAGCTGTTGCTCTTGTCCCCAGCCCTGCTGTAGCTGCATGGCAGTACTTCCTGACTCCTGCCTTGTCTGCCCAGGGGGATAAGGAGCAGGATAGTGCTGGGGACCCCCTACAGTGGACTTTCCTGCAACATAGACAATCTGAGATGACAAAGATACAACAGTACGTTTCCAACAGCCAGAAAGATCAGGAGCAGGGTTGAAAGAGTTGGTGGATAAACTCCTGAATGGTGTGTCCACTTTGGGTATTATAAACAGGGCAATATAGATGTCACTTTTGACAGAGAGCATCACAAAAATGTGAGTTCCAGAGGTGAGGATCTGTTAGATAGTGATCTGAAACTAATTGTTTGTTCCTAGAGCATCACTTCCTGAAGCAACTTCACACCTACGCATGTCTACTTTCAGAGACTGAATAGTGTGCTCCATGAAGTTCTGGTTAGACAAAGTACAGTCAGAAGGGAATAGGAGTATGAAGAGAGACAGATCCACTTTGTTACTGATAGCACTGAGTTAACTGAGAGAACAGATCTGCAGCAGAAACATGATGCTTTTTTAAGTTATTGGGGGGGGGGGGGGAATATCCCAGCAAATGTTCCTGATATTCTGAGCATAGCTGTGTGTTTAAGTACCGCAAATAATGTCAGTACCACTTTGCCAAGAACATGTGCTTTAATGTCACAGAACTGGTGGTAGTTGGACTTTTCACCTGTATAAACATTTTGCTTCTTAAAGGATGAGCAGCTTGTGTAGAACAGTAGAAGAAGAGAATTTATTAAAAACCCAAGCTTATGGCTGTCAACAGCAAGTGTGTGGCAACAGGCAAAACCCATCCCTTGCCTAGCTTGTCACAGTGTGCTGCCTAGAGAGAGCATCAGCTGTGGTGCTGTGTGTGCCGCACTCAGCAGCTAATGTCACAATGACTTCCCGGATACTGCCTGGATCTCCTCCTCAATATGAATACATTTTTCTTCTTCCCACATTTTTATGCTATATAATAATTTTATCCAAAGGTTCCTTGGTGATGAGCTATGAGGTGTCACTTGTGGGCTACAGAAGCAGCAGCAGATGAGACAGAGGTGACACTGTGGTTTGGGACCAGCCATTTCAAATAACGTGATTGAGCTCTGTTCTCAGTCCAGTCTCTCAAATCCGCAAAACTGGGAGACTGGAGAGGACATACAGGGATTACAGGACTGTAAAATAGAAGAAAAATGTTCATTGGGATGCAGGATCCTGATTTGAAAGAGCAGGTTTTGGAAAAGGGGGAACAAAGAAGAAGGAAAGGAGAAAAACTACCTCCTAATATCAATTTTAAAAGCAAGCCTTGGGTTCAAACCTTGGGCAGAGGTTCAAGTCAGTTCTTTATCTAGACCAGCTCACCTAATCCTAGTTATGAGCTCTCTCCTCTGTTGTAGGCAGGAGCTGTATATAGCCAAAGGGGAGAATCTTCCCAGTTAGGAAATACCAAGGAACTTGCCTCAGCTAGCTGCAGCACTTGAAAGAATTTTTTCCTCTATTTCAGGCTTCACTGACACTTTTCACTGAAGCTTTTTTTGTTAATATGTCTCTCAGTTATTATGGGGCTTTTTAGTCTTTCAGTTTTGGACCCCTGAGGCTTTCAACTTTCCTATTGCTTCTTTGCAAGCAGGACTCCCACAGCTCATGCTTGGTGCTCTGTACCTTGCATGTGTCAGTGACCCTGTGGGCTGTGGTAACTCATTTGTATAACTCATGGGAAGTGCTAAATGAGAAGGGTGCTGTAGATTCTTAGTTTTGTTTCCAGTGCATCACCCTGCCCTCAAAACACAATAGAAATGAAGCATTTCTGGAAGAACTAGCCATCTGTGCAAACACTGCTGGGCTTCTTGTCCAAAGGCTATTCTATGGAATTTGGTGGTGAGTGTTTGTCTGTGCACCTGTGCTTGCACACAAGGACACTTTTTCTTCCTTATCTAAATATTTATACAGGAGATACTTGAACTTAATACTGCTTATTTTCATTTTGCTTTAGTGAAAATATTACTCTTAAACTAGACCAGGACAGAAACATGATGCAGTTCATGCACATACAGCAGGTCCATCTGCTGCTCAAGATTTCATATGCTTCACTGATTTCTCACTATAAAACTTCCTCAATAGCAACAATCTAGAGGAGACTGTAGCTTTAGGCCACTGGTATGATGTTGTGTGCAAGAAGGTTGGCCTCAGGGGACCTGTGAAACCACAAGGCTTTGCCACTTTCTGGGGAGGTCAGGCATGCAGCAGCCCTTGTGCTTCACCCTCCTTCAGCACTTCTGTTGCACTTGAACCACTTGATGGGTCTGAATGAGCTTGAATTCTTGGAGGTCAAACGTATTTCAGTGCAGATATGTTGTGATGTCTCACCTGCGCAGCACTCACCAGCTGGGCAATCCCAGCTGGGTGCCAAGGTGCCATGGCTTGGCTTAGGGCCCTGGAGCATGGAGCTGCAGTGATCTCTGTCCTGCTCCCATGTCCTTGTGCTGGCTGTAGCTGCACTGCAGTGGTGGCATGCTGCAGGCCACGCTCTGAGCAGGGCTCTGCTCCTCACTGTGGGTCCCTTCAGCACTGGCACCAGGTGGAAAATGAGGCATAAAAAAATACTTATCCCTTTCATTGTTTTAATTACAGAAATCAAGTAGATCCCTTCGGGGGGACACATCCTTAAAGCAAGTGAGCTGTAGATGGAGTTACAGTTGATGCATTTTATCATGAGAAATGTTTTCACAATGAAGTGAAATTTGGACAGATTTCAGTTCAGGGGTTTCAAACTGAGTTGTTAAACTGAAGCAAAACTGTACTAGAGAAAACTTTAAATTCTGTGGTCGGTTTTCAGGTTGGTTTTTTTTTTTCAGTTCAGAAAGTTCTGTCTCCTTTGCAAATTGTCTCTAAGGTTTATCAGAACACAGGTGAATTTTCTTGCTCAGCTTTGCTTTATGGACTCAGTGATTCTCTGATTCTGTAGAATGAAAGAGTATTGAAAAGAATTT
Source organism: Neopsephotus bourkii (assembly GCF_033783945.1). Taxonomy (NCBI): domain Eukaryota; kingdom Metazoa; phylum Chordata; class Aves; order Psittaciformes; family Psittacidae; genus Neopsephotus; species Neopsephotus bourkii. Next base: position 1,219,147 of record NW_026901417.1, on the reverse strand, counting down.
AAGTCCTTTTTATTATAGTGCAGTGCTAATTCTTGGAAATGCAGAAGAAATGGCATAACTAACAGTATAATACTTATACTGGGAATTAAACAACCTCTGTCACATCATAAAGTATTATTTCTTTCAAATTTCATGAATTTGTGATTTTTTGTGCTGCTTTTGCCTATATCCAGTTTACTCCAGATATGTACCTGAGATTCCCGTACAGTAGCCTGCTTATAAGCAACTCTTAATCTTTCCTTTTCTCTTGCTGTCATCTCTAAGTGCTCTTCCTGCAGTGATTAGAAACCTTCTTCACCCTTTAAGAATGGCATGTGGTCACAAACAATATATCCAGATGAAAGGGAAGCACTTGACCAGCATGTCTGAGCAGCTCTTTGATCTCCTTGCGGAAGGCTGCTGCATCTTCCAGCATCCCTTTCGGAAGGTGAACAAGGGAAGCATTGTCTCCTTGGGGCAGAGAGGTCTGCATACTTTACATAGAAAGGAACCTCTGGTCACCTTCTGTACAGTGTGCTGGGTGGAAAACTTAGGAAATAAGGTGTGCTAGGGGAAACGAAAGCAAACCAAGGCATGTAAGCCAAGTGCTGTTGATTGACTGGCCAGGCAGTCCTGGTTCTGTGTATGAGTCTCTAGGGTATTTGCATTCATGTGTGTGCAAAAGATACATAGATTTCTTTGTCAAGAAAAAACATTGTTTTTTTCTTGAATTAGACCATTAGAAAATAGTTATTTGGAGTGTCTGAGATGGCAACAAACACCAAATGATAGAAAGGCATCAGCTTGGCTTCATTTTGGAGCCATGCTGTACAGACAAGTTTGGATTTAGGTAACTAATTGAGAAGTGTCATTCGAAGGCAGAGCAGAAGCTCCTAGTGGTCAGCCTTGCCAAAAGAAACAACATCTTCTGGAGCACATGATGTTGAATTCGTGTTGGGGTAGCTTGTGTATTAAGTGATCCCAAAGTATTTTATGAACATTTGGGTGGTTCGTATGTTTAAGATGTGTGATGTGTCAAGAAGGACGTAGATGTTATTTCATTTGATAGTGGGGTCAGGGTAAGATCTAGGATCTTGTCAAAGCCTCCCAAGATTTAAAACCTCCAAATTGTTAGACTTTAAGTCTGGGTGTGGTCAAGGTCATAGAGAGAGCTCATGGTAAGTGGGCAGTAGATCATGAATCCTGGTTCCAGGATCCTCATCTAAACTGCCAGTTTCTATTGCTTTGAGAGCAATATCTATCTTTTATGCTTCCAACTATCATAGTTTGTAATTGCAACTGGACAAATGCATGAACCAAACAGACCTGATAAAGCATTTGCAGGCAACTGATCAACTTCCCTTCCTATTGTCCCCTGTAACATGGGAAAAGCCATAGTTGCATTCCCTGCCCAGGCCCTAGACAGCAGGCTGCTGGGATTTGACTTATGTTTGAGGGAGGCAGAATTCTTGGGTTTTCCCCTAATACTGCCATGCCTGATTGATAGAAGTGTCCTGTTTCCAGACGTTTGGAAGTGCTGGTTATGCTGATAGTGAGCAAATAACAATTTTAGTGTAATGAATACATGCTGATAGACAGATAAATCTTTTTCTTGGATATTTGCATGAATCTGGCCCCACTCCCGTTCCATTGAGAGCAGAGAAGATGCCTGTAAGATTAGTCCTATATTAATGACTACCAAACATTATGTCATATAGAAGTATAACAAAAGATTGTGTCATATAGGTACTAAGAAAAGCACAGTTACCTTCCTAAGGCAGTGTTTTAAAACCTGTTGGTTCAGCAGATCTTAGACCAGCATAAACAACTTTTGTTGCTCTTTTAAGTTGTTTGCATTACTGAAATGCTGATTGATTTCTGCTCTGCTATTGTCCAATGTATGGCCTTCTGAAAATAGTGTGTGATGTTGTTTTCCCTCTACGCCTTTTGAAGTAGTTACAAAATGTAGAGATGAAACAAGATATTGTAAAATGCAATTTAAATACATACTGCCTGATGCCTGGTTAATGACAGGGACGCAGCTTGTGGTCTCAGGGGAGAGAGAAACATTTGGGCAGTATGTCTGACACAGTCTGTAAGCAAGATCAGAAGCATCAAATACCCAAAAGCTAGTCAGGAGTGACTCAGCTATCAGTGGTTACTCCAGCTCAACATAGAATAGATATCCTAAAGCAAAGTGGGTATTGTATAAATGCATATGTTAACATTCTATGTGCACTTAGGCACACAAAGAAGATGGATTTCTAGAGAAGCTTCAATGTGTAGTTCTCTATAAGATTAGTATTCATGATGGATGTCTTCAGAATATTGGTATCATGTTACTCTCTCCATCAATCATATCAGTTTTGCAACTACTTTGGAAATGAAGTTCTACAATTAAAATGACAAATAGGGGCAAACAGGTCTTAGGGGAAGCTGCTGTAGAGCTGGTCAGGTAAGAGCAGCCCCCATGAAGTTTGGATTCATTGTGATGCTCTAGAACCAGGGTTTCTGCTGGATTGGCCCCATACTGGCTGCAAACACAGCAGGAAACTGCAGCAAGCGTGTGAATGGGAAGTGTGGCGACTCTGCCTTTGTGTCTAAGATCATAAGATCATAGAATTAACAAGGTTGGAAAAGATGTTTAAGATAAAGACCTTTAAGATACCACATCCATGAACTAAGTGGAAGGCAGGAGAAGTGAAGGACTTCATTGGCTGCAAACCTTTAGGCTGCTATTTAAAACTCTTCAGAATATGATTGAAAATACTGAGCCATTTAATTTTTGTGATATATGCTCTCAAATCAACTCCTGTTTCCCTCCTTTATTGTGGAAACGATCAGGGACTGTCTGATTGGAATCACCCAGAGAGCTCCTGGCAACTGTCTGGCATCTCCTGCAAAGTTGGTATTAGCAAGAAATAATTGAATTTCGTGTTTTTTACTACATAATTGCACCAAACATGTCCCCCCCCCCCCCCAACACCCTACCTTGAGAGGTGGGGGAGGGCAGAGCATGTGCAGAGTTGAGGAGACAATCCCTGTCTCACACATGTAGTGACAAGCTCAACGTGATTTTTATTGCAATAATTACTGTATCCTGCTGATCAAGAATAATTATCATCACCATAGCAACTTCCTTTGGAAGAGTGACGGGGGGTGGGACAGGGGAGGATGGGTCCTTGGGAGCAGTGTTCATCCTGCTCATTTGGTGTGGGGTTATGTGTGTCTGTGTGAATATTGAAATATTAATGCTCATCCTCCTCATTTGTTCTGACTTCCACATCAAGTAGGGAAATGGGGGATGTTGCATCAGCATAAAAGTCCAACTGTTGTGAATGCATCTATACTTCAGTGCGGGTCATTCTTTGACTTAGAATTTGGAAACACAGAGTCTGAAACAGCTGAGTTCACAGAACAGCATCTGTACATGCTCTCTTCATCTCACTGACCTGGACAGAACAATATTCTGTGCACATAACTGATGGAGCAAATGAGGGAAGCCAGGCTGGCTTGGTGCTTGCTATGCATCTCTACCAGAGGCCTCAGTAATCACATACATGTATGTGTTATTTCTGTATCTGGCGAGTGTTTCCTGTTTCAAAACCTCTGTCTTCATGATTTCTTGCAACATTCAGTGCATGTGGTTATTTTTCATTTCTTCTGTCAATAGCATTTCACCTATGCAGAGATAATACTGTTCCAAAGGTACTTTTTAGACTACTTTAAAATGGAAAATAACATTTTGAGGACTATGGCATGACCTGGACAGTTAGGATCTGTTTTCAAAAACTAGTCTTTAGTTTTATTCTTGCCATATAACACACAAACTGGTCACTTTAATGGTTTAAATAGATGATGAAAATAATTCATAAAGTGAAGACTGTGCTCTGTGAGTTCATAAAAAAGAGTTATGATATTCCAAAACATCAATATATCTTCACCAAAGTTTCCACATTCCTCAAATCAAGAGTTAAGGGAACACAGACCCAATGTTTTGGAGAAACTAGAAAAATAGATTTAAGATCCATGGCAAGCTTGCAACATGATGCTCAGTCTTTCCAGTCCTGAGGGCAGAGCCATTTGAAATACTTCACTTCGGGACTGTCAGAATACTACTTGTGTGGAAGGACCGAGATGAAGATACTGTTTGGAATTCTGAAGATCTGCTTCCAGATAGGTTATCCACACGCGTTCCAGGGTCTGATGCTTTCTTAGTGACACCACAGTGCATGCTGGAGTGATTTGGTAGGTGGTGGAGAAGATTTTCCCTCTTGCTCTGACAAGGACTCTCCCTTTTTGTACTGGGATACACCTGCTCTCAGTCCCAAATTAAATGTGGGCAATTGTGATGGTAAGTCTCTGGGTATGTCATGAATGGGATCATTTTGCCAAGCTGCAGATGTGGACCATCTGTAGGCAGCTCCTGTTAGGTAGGTTTGTCATTGCAATCTGCTATAGCTAGAGGAGTGACAGCCCTGTCCTCCAGAGCTTCCGAGCCCTCTTCCAAAGCATCTATTTATGCTGGTAGAGTATGAGCAATGTACCTGCTGTGTTAAGGTGTGCTTGAAGGGATGAATTAAGGCAGCACTGCAGAAATTGCTTTACTTTGAGAGTTTCTTCTTTTCTGCCTTGTTTCTTCATTTTTCCATCTTGTGAAGAGAATGTGGTTTGAGGTATACATCTACCTTGAGAGATCAAGTATATCTTGTTTCAGGGCTGACTGTCATAGCCCATCTCAGGAAAGGCAAAACAGAGTACATATCAGCCCAACAGCTGATAAGTGAAGGGAATGTTTTGGAAGGATTTTTGGAAGCAGTAACTTTCAGTAGGTCTGCAGTAAGGACAGGCCAGGTGGCCATGGAACTTCCTTATTATGCTCCCATGAACCTGACTCTGATCTTCACATCCTAAGTGCTTTGAAGACAGAGTATTTTTAGTCAGCCTATTGGAACATTATGTTAGGTATTGACTTTTTGGAACGCTGTGTTAGGTATTGACTTTTTGCCTTGTCTTAATTTTAAAGCATCAGTGTAGATGTGAACCCGTGTTCTCTTTCTGCTTCCTCTGGTTTCTTGGCAATGCCTATGCGTATTGAAGGAGATGCTCAGTATACAGCATTCCCTCACTGCCTGCATCCTTTCTGTCTTCAGTCTCTCTTGGCTTGTTTAAGTCCTCTTTTCCCACTAACAAAAGAGGAGGCATAAGTGGACTCCTACAAGCTGAGAGCTGGACAGAGGATGCAGACACTGAAGGGATGTCCCCAGGATCAGGAACATGGTAAAGCTCAAATAAAAGTAAAGGGGCAGAGCTTAGGTATCCATCATTTCCCAGCTTTTCAGTTCTTTTCCCACATACATTGTCTCTTCTTCCTACCCTCAGTTCTGAAGAAGTAACAGTCCAGGGAGTGAAAATTGCCAAAAATATGAAAACATTCAAATCCAGTAGCCCTTTGGCACCTTCTGTCCACATGCACTTTCATCACTGCTGTTATCAGCCCACCTTTCAATGCTCTGCTTTCTGGAGTCCAACAGGCATTCAGGATTAAGGCTTCTTCTTCTCTTTCTGGCACCCAGTTCCACGGCCAAGAAATGACTAGTGTGACTGATTCAAAATGATTCTTCTCTGAATGCTTATTAAAATCTTTCATCTCACGTTTATTCATTTTGCATTGCATTGCGTGTGGCCTTCAGGGCACTTTTGAAGTAGTATTCTTAATCTGTGAACTTGATTTCTGGGGGGCAGAGCTGCCACAAGAGTCACTAGAGGTGCTAGAGCAGACAGCAAGTTGCAATGTGTGTTTCAGTGTTATCTGGAAGCCGTCTAGAGAGGGAGATGGGCTGTGATATGCACTTGTTGCTCAGAGTGCTGTTTGCCCACTGCTGGGCAGCGGAGCCCTGAGCATCCCTGTGGTGGGCAACCCTAAAATCTGAGCATCTCTGGCAGTGCACTGTTTTCCCCATTTCAGGCAGTAAGAGAGCTCTCAGGTTCCATTGTGATACAGGTTGCTCTGATGTACTTTTTGCCAGCTTGAAAAACTTGAGACTGCCACAGCTTTCATCAGAACATCTGAAAGCTGTTGCTTCTTCTAAGAGCAGTTTTCCTGTCAAAATACAAGCATGTGGCTACTGGAGAGAGAAGGATGGGCCAAGGCTTATTTTTTTCATGTTAAGGATCTTATTCATATATGAAACACTGTCCTATGGAAGTTTAGATGCTCTGAACAAAAAGTTCCAGAAAGCCAAACAAGTGGTCAAACAAGTGATAAAACAGTAGTTTTTATACATAAGCCTGTTCTTTCTCCAGTCCAGGAATATGTCTATGAGGACGAAGTCAAGATCATTTTTCTTCTCTATTACTCATTATAGTAGCATCTACTGTTACATGCATCAAGTTTGATGTGAAAGGGTTTCTGCTCTCCTGATATTGCATCACTGGAGCAGTCTGTCACACTGGGCTTGAGTTGTTTCTCTGGCAAGTGAAGTTATTTCATCAAGTTTGGATGCCTTTGAAGGGAGCTGTGATAACACAGCCAGGAATCAACAGCTCCAGGCAGACAGGGTGGGGTGGAGCTGAGGACCTGGGGCGAGAAAGAGGTCGTGATACGAGACCAGGGCCAGGATGTGGGATGGGAACGGGCCCTCCTGCTCTCAGCCTGGTAGTCACAGGAAGCAGTTTCTGGGTTTAGCTTCTGTGTCTCTGACAAATCATTAATGGTTTTGCTTCTGTTTTTTCTAAACAATGCGGTTAAGAACTGATACAGTTTTGAATTAAGTAATTCTTGTTTCTGCACTTTGTCTTGGCTTTCTGTGTGTTGTTCTAACTACTGGGCACTAGAATGACAGCAAGAAACGTTTACAGAGTGTGACCAAATATCACATAATTAAGCAATTTGACATTGGAATGCAGAAAACAAAATGTAACAGTAAAAGACTGGTCTAGATTTCATCTGCTCAAAGTAATAATAAAGACATCAGCAGGGAAATCAGTCATGCACATATATTATTTGTGTGCACTTAAGTTGGACAGATAGGATAATGGATGTGGTATACACCAGATGTTACATTTCCTGAAAATAGATATGTTAAAGGAGCTCACAAGTGGTTGTCAATGCCCCTTTCATTACCCCATCACTCTAAATTTATCCACTTGAAGTAAACATCTTAGTTTGTCTGAACTTGGGATTCACCTTTACATTTTTTGTGCTACTTTTATGTGCACAGATAATGGCTAATAAACTCTGCCGTGTTATGTTACAGTGTTTCTTAAACCCTCCAACAGAGCAAGAAGACAACAACTTTCTTGACACCTCATTTTAAACCAAGAGCAACGGTGTTAAACACAGGCACACACTTCCAGAATAATTTTATCTTTTCTGTCACAACATGCAGAAATAACATTCTCAACTGCATCTATACCTAGCTTGTAGGTGTAGTTAAGTCACTGCACAGAAATGGCTGTTGCCTACTGTGAATTCCTACTATGAATATACACGTATTTGTAGTAGTTGGGGTTTCACAGTGTGATTTGTTTTGCTTTTCAGTGGAGCTTGCTTTGGAAAATGTCACAGTTTGGTGGTGTATATTAGAATAAATCTCCTGATAGGTTGGCTTTTTAGGTACCTTTCATGTTTTGTAAATCATGTGCAGACTTCTCAGTGGAGTAGGGATCTTTAGCATTGGCCAGCATGGTACATCATGTTGTGTTCATGATATTAGATAGTACCTTCCTACTCCAGCTAGTCAGGGCTATATCAGCCTTGTACAGCTGAGGAAAGCCATCACAGAACATGACAGCATGTTAATGTGTTACCTTCTCTGGCTCTTGATGTAAAACTAGTTCATACATAGAGAAGTTCTTAGAGAGAAATGGACAAGAAGAGAAGTGTAGAAGGGAACTTCCCAGGAGGGACTGAGTTGGACAATATGGGACATTCCGATGAGTACATTTTGAGGAAACTTTGTCTTTAAGAGTCTATTAATAAAGAATTTGGGTATAGCATTCTGTGATGTAGCACTGCTCAAGCAGCTGAGAGAGGCTTCTCCACGAAACCCTGCAGTCTTGTGGAAGCTTAACCGACTTTTTTAAAAAGAAGCTAATAAATCCTACTGAAAGGACAACAGGACTTAAAGGTGAAAAGCACTCTGTAATGTTTGTGAGACTAACCAAGGTAGCAGCTGGGCGTGCTTTCACAGACCGCATGACAGTAGCTGCTCAGCAGGTCAGTGTGTGGAGTGCTAGGAGCATGGTTCCCATCACTGTTTACACAGTGAGCTGTGGGAAAAGATAAGACTTAAGCTATGGGGTTGCTTCTTTATGTAATTCAGTCTGTGAAAATGAGTTTCAAGCATTCACAACTGAACATACTTATTTCATGTGGTCACTCTTGCCCACTGAACATTGCGGGACCATACTGATTCCTATGAACACAAGGCACAGCCTCTAACGTAGAGAGCCTTCCAGTCTTATCTGGGGCAGCAAAGGAATTTGTGTTCCTGTTGACCAGTGTTTTCAACACCAGAATCCTTTATTAAAGATGCCAGCCAAGAAGGGCAATAAATTTAGGTTATTTGAGCTTCTGAGCTATCATCTTCTCAGTGTAGCATTTAATCTGATAAGGAATAGCCAGATGTTGACATCAGATTGATGGGGGATGCAGTACTTGGACATTATTTCCATGTGTTTGATGTCTGGATGGTGTTCAATCCTAGTCCAAGGAAAAAGATGTCTTTAGCAGCTGGATGCCATTGATGTTGGTGTTTTCAGGGTCTTTAGGATGCTGAGGAGTACTCCACTGAAGTAAGGAATAGGATCTGACTAAAGGAGGACTCTGAAAAAGGAAGTGCATTTGATCTGGACAGGGCCTTTGGAGTGTGTGGAATGCACTTGTCAGCAGATATGCTTGTGCCAATAGGTTAGATAAGTGTGACTGTTTACATACCAGTTTGCTCTGTTACTGAAGAATTTCTGTAGTAACCAGAGAAACAGTTCCATCATGTGATAAATTAATTACTCCAAAGATGTACATCTTCATAAAACAACTTCCTATCATCAGGTTACATAGATGCTTGGAAAATGTACAGCATTTCTTACAGAGGAGATAGGTCCAGGAAATAAAAATCTTCTCAGACTTCAGGCTTGGCCACAACCAGGGCATGGCATAAGAAGTCTGTGCTTTGAGCAGGCTGCATTTGTGATCTAGTTTTCAGATCTCCTTAATAACCCAAGATCTGGATTTTTTTTTTCTGCTGCTTCTATTCATATATATTTGAACAGGAGCACCCAGGCTAGATAAGACTTTACATGGGATGGGTAGAACTAATGGAGGGAAGATTTTTAATCCATTATAAAAGCCATGGTACAGGACGAGGGGAATGAAAGAGGAACTTCTGATCTGTGGCTTCTCATGGTGATTTTTCATGCCATAAATGTACTCTGATGCCAGTAAAAGCGAACTAAAAGCATCTAAAAAAGCAAACTTAAAAGCATCTAATTGTATAGAGGAATCATGGCTTCCAGCGGTGCAGTTTCAGGATATTAAAATCTCTGGTTCATTTCTACAGCAAAGCCTGAAATTTTGGCATAAGACTTTTCCTTGCTGTATTAGAAGGGAAAGGAAAGCCAGAAACATGGCAGGAGAGTGGAAGATTTGACCTAAAAGTATTAATAAGGATCGGAGTAGTTGGAATAAAATTGTCTGTGCAAGTCAGGGTAAGAACTACTGCAACTGGAGAAGTTTGTATGTCAGGATATGTATTTTATCCTAGTTCCACATGACACTAAATGGTAGACATAGAAGTGTCTGGTTAGGTAGGAAAGACCTAGCAAAAGGGATTGCAGGTCTCCAGCACTGGTGGATCTTTCAGTCATGGTGCAATGTCTTTCTAGAAGCTGCTTTGGTAGGCAAATGGAAGGTACTGGGCTCAGTGAAAGGATCAGTCCTGCCTGTACTATGTTACCTTATTCTCTCATTTAAGCTTTGTGCTATAGCATTTGTAGTGATGTGTGACCTGGCTCAAAGTCTGAGCTATGGCAGCTCTAGCTATGTTTGCAGATACTTCTTAAATAACTTGTTGACATACCATAGATAGATATCTTCCAGACAGTTAAAACTTGATTTCAAAGGCAATTAGCTAACTAGTTCTATTAAAGAGATAAGTCGCTTAATAGGTCTAAACGTCCCTTTTTTCCCCTTTTTGCTACATGTGATAATTATGGAGGTCAAAAGCTTTTATAAAATTAGTGGAAGAACTTCATAAGATTGAAAGCAAGGACTTTGAAGAACTTCATAAGATTGAAAGCAAGGACTTTCTGTAGCATGTCTGGAGAAGAGAAGGCTGTGTGGAGATCTCATAGCAACCTTCCAGTATCTGAAGGGGGCCTATAGGGATGCTGGGGAGGGACTCTTCATTAGGGACTGTAGTGACAGGACAAGGGGTAACGAGTTCAACCTTAAACAGGGGAAGTTTAGATTGGATATAAGGAGGAAGTTCTTTACTGTTAGGGTGGTGAGGCACTGGAATGGGTTGCCCAAGGAGACTGTGAATGCTCCATCCCTGGCAGTGTTCAAGGCCAGGTTGGACAGAGCCTTGGGTGATATGGTTTAGCGTGAGGTGTCCCTGCCCATGGCAGGGGGGTTGGAACTAGATGATCTTAAGGTCCTTTCCAACCCTAACTATTCTATGATTCTATGTACAATGCACAGCATGATGGGATGCTGAAACTGCTGCAATAACTTTCTTCCCATGCAGTAATACAGACAATGTTTTGTCCAAGTGAAAAACAGGTAAGAAAGAGGAACACAAAAGCCAAAATCAAGAGCTTCAAGACGTTAAATTTTATGCAATCTGTGAAGAAATATATCTTTAAAATCTTGCAAGCAGATGAGAATGGGGAAGCAGGTCTGTAATTACTCCAGTCAGGTCATATGCCAACAGAAGAGGAACAATTAGCGATGCTTCCCAGTCAGTAGATATTTCTCCTTACCCAAGTGATCTATTGCAGAGGTGTGTAATTAGGACCACATAATGATAGGTTTGGGAACTCTATCCCTGTCAGAAAGGGAAGAAAATTCATCCTATTGATAATTGCAGGTTTCTCTGTGTCTCACTTCTTTCCAACCTCCTTTTCCCCCATCAGATTCTTTAAACATGCCTGGCTTTTGGCTCACCATATTTCAGTTGGAGTTAGTGGACATGTTTACAGATGGCATCCTCTAATAATTGATTTTTGGTTTTAATATAGCCATTACTTTTTGAGAACTCAAGTGGTACTATAGGAAACAGTGTGATCTGAATGAAGAAATACTTCCTCCTAGCTGTCTACCTGTGTCCTGTGTAGGGAATGTCACCAGGAAACAGTGCAAGGTTTCAGACTGCAAGCTTTCTTGCTGGCAAAAAGAAGACATTTTCTTTGACCTGCTGCCATCTTACCAAATGCTTTGGTTAAAGATGGAATACTACCAGTGAAATACTCCTTCCCAAAAACAGAACAAGATTTCAAGTAGGATGACACTGGCCCCAGTTTATGAGCAGCCAAAGACTCCATGATTTGAATGTAAACTGATGATGGCAGATATTTCATTGCTTAAAACAAGAAATCCTGAGTGAGAGGTGATACTGAACATATGAGGAGTGTCCTGAAGCCTGCTGTGACCAGATTCACACAGGAGGAACCCTGCAGGTGATTTTTACAGATTAGATGTCATAAGAACTGGCAACTTCAGAAACTGGATTTGTCAGTTCGTAATAACCTACAAATGCTGGGGTAGAAGTGATACAGGCTTTCAAGCGTTGACTCCAGTAGAGCAGTAGAGCTTCAGCAGAGCTAGAGCAGTCAGTAGACCTTTACATCTGGTACTCTGTCTGCAATGGGATTTCAGAATTATCTCCAGGTTAAAAATAAAACAATGACACCAATTCCTGGGCAAGGACCTGAACTGCAGTTCTCAAAAGGGTAACATTTTTGCTGCACTAGATCTGGTCATGGAGGTGAACCAGATGGCACCTTGAGTCCTTCTTGAGGCCAGGCAGGCACACAATAGAAGAACTTTAATCAAGAAGGAAAATGTTGCCTTCTCACTGCAAAAATATCTCCCTCCACCAAAAGCTCCACAGCCTGTCACTCCTGGTCTGTTGGAGGACATTACTTCTTCTGCAGGTTGCTGGGTACTTGATGGGCATCTCGTGTAAGCAGGCAGGCTTACTGCTTGTTTATTCTGATGGAATTCTTGGCACCAACTTGGTGTTGGTTCTTGCTTCTTTTTGGAGAGTTCTTCTAATGTTGCCCATGAGAAATGGGCCTGAAATGCACCAGCTTTGCACCTGAATTCACCCAGTTTGCAACAGATGAAGTAGGAGGGGTTGTGCCTGTGAGTGACACCTCTGTGCACACATTGCCTCAACCTCCACACTCCCCCCCCCCAAACTGCTCTTTTGGAGGCACTCTTAGTAGTTTGTAATAGTTGCAATTCTAGTTCTTAACTGAGCCCCATGTACAACCTAGGTGGGTAGTACCATGACCTTGGTAGTAGGGGGTGCTCCCCGGTGATAACCTGCTGTCCTGGGTAGTGTTAATGGGGAGTGTGGAATACTGACTGAACTTTGTCCACTAGTATTGGTGAAACAAAGACTGTACCTTTCTGGCATTCATGGAAAAAGCATCAGAAGAAGCCATCTATGGTGCACAGGTTGTGTCAGTGCTACAAATCACCTGAGCTGTGCAGTGTATTCTTGAGCACCATCTACTGGTACTATTATTGGAATATTAATAGATATTTGTGAGAGTATATTTTGTTTGTCTGCATCTAAAACCTCAACCATATGACATCCTCAGCTTTCCTAAGTAAAACCAGGTTACTGAAACTAAAAGCTGTTTATGCAGTAAACTAGAAATCTGACTTTGTTACTTGAAAGGAAGAAAGATGCTCCCTTTGTACTCTTCCCTTTTAACAGACTTCCTTCCATTCCCCAAAACGACATCTCACTTTTGCTATATGAGGATGAAATGAAGGTGTTTTTTCAATGAATAAAAACATCGAGTGACATCATATTTAGAGCAAAAGTCAATTTTCACCTTTGCAGCTCCACAGGAGACCTCAGGAGGCCATGCACTGCACAGTGGTGTTGATCTTCACTATCAGTCTGACTGCAAGATCCTAAGAGCAAGCAGGGGCCTCCATGCATGACCTGCTGGATTAGGAGTCAAATCTGCTGGTGGAGCACCTACAAGCTCTGGCAGGTGGCGGGTTCCCTGTCAGGTGCTGTAACAACATCACATTACTGCTGCTTCCATAGAAGTCCTTCTGTAGCACTGACTGCAACACATGTTGGAGGGTCTGCCTTCCCCATTGTACTTAACTCGCATCAGCATGGCTATTTTAGAGCTGTTGGTGCAATCTTTTTACTAAGGGTAACAACTGAGATACATTTCTGTGTATAGAAAACACACAGGTATGAGAGATACAGGCTGATTTATCTAAAGGATATTATAGGCCAGTTACAACTTGCTTCCCTTTTTTTAACGTGCTGGTAATAAGAATAATGAAAGATATATTTTCAGTCTTCTAACTTGCCATGGACTTGGGTTTATCCTTATATGTTCTTTTAACCAGGAGTGTCATCTGTCAACATCTGAAGTACATTTTCACTTTGAAAAGCAAGCAAACAAGTGAGTATGTTTCCTGATGCTAATGGAGGAGAGCTTGTTAAACAGAATGCAGAGTCACAGTAGCATTCAAACCAAAATCAGCTTTCCAGAAATGGAAAGAACAACATAGACTTCAAACTACATGAAACCCTTTTCCATAAGATCTATTACCAATAAAAGATTTTTACAGTGGCTTCTGAAATAAATGACACAAAGCTAACAAAAATCGTACGCAAATTAAGCAAAGTGGCAGCTAAAAATAGAGACAAGGGATTTTTATTCCTGAATTAGTTTGCACTGTGATTCTCTTAGCTTACCTTTACTTTAGCAAATAGTCTGTCAGGAGTCCATATCCGGGAGCTGCCAGCTACTTGGAGGGGCATTAGGCCTCCTGTTTTATGACCCAGTGGCAAGGATTTTACTTTGAGGGGGGCTCCATTCCCAGCAGTACATGGGTGTGCTGGGCATTTTAAAAACATGGTTTCAGAGAATAGCAATTGCGACTCAGCCGCACTCCCATATCCAGTAGCATGGTGATTTTAGCTGCCTGAAAGCGCTTCAGGACTTCCTAAATTTGTTCAAATAAGTAAGCATCATCTTTCAGAAAATTACCTACAGAATGCACTATAGATTATTAGAAGCCAGATGATACAAGCAGGACAATAGTGCACCTTTCAGCTCATAATCTTTGTCCCTCCGGTGTTCTTAGATAACTGCCTCAAAAAGCCCAGACCCTGACTCGAAGCTTTTCAGAGAACCAGGAGCTTTGTTCCTAGGGCTATTTCTGCTTTTTTTTTTTTTTTTCTTCTGTCACTAAAATAAAAGTAAGCCAAGAATATTATTCTTCTGAATTCCCAAACTTCTTGCTATGAATGTAATTCCTTCCATTGCTACAAAGATAACAATCTATACTTGCTTTCCTACTGTCAACAGTACCACTCACCTCTGAGGTACTACAGCCTGCAGAGATAGTTTTGCCATCCTGCCCCACAATTCATACTGTGTTTCTTCCCACAGGGAAATGGCTGGGTTGAAGATGCTGCCCTTTCAAGTGTTCATTTATTTCACTCTGATACAGAATTTTTTCTTCTGAATGATTTGTGATCTAACAAAGCCAATCACACCAGTAATTCTGCTTGAAAACCCCCTGTTCCATCTAGTGACGTATTGATCCTTTCTGTATATAGCCACACATTTACCTTGTGTAAAATTGGCTCGTTCTGCTCTGAAACTTTGGGACTGCAGGTAGTAGGTGGATTTCAGTGGCTCCTCTTGACTGGAGGGTCTTGCACTGGCTGAGGCTCCTAACAACTAGTCAGCTTGACAATGAAATTCTGGGGGTAACATTTGGCAATGCAAACAGCATGAAAGGGAGTAGGAAGATCCAGCAGAGTTCAGAGAAAGAATAAAGTGCTTAGAGCTGATTCAAGTCCAGATTGAACTGTCTGTCAGCTTCTGGTAGCTGTTTCTTGTGCATTATCTTCTTCTTACTTGTTTCTTTCTTTTTTTTTTTTTTCTGTAGTATCTTCTTTTTTTTTTTTTTTGTAGTATCTTTTTTTCCTGTTTTGAAAAAATAATGCAGAGATATGTGTAGAGAAGATGCTTTGATAAGAATCTAATCAAAAGTTCATGTCATCATTTCCCTCAACTCTTACTTAAGCCTTACAAGCACACTACTCCAAGTAAAACATGCTATTGTAAAATTCTAACATACCATCATAATGTTTGGTTAATTGTAACACAATGAGGAAATATTGAAGAAATCTGTAAGACAGCATCAACTCTTAGAGTGCTGGGCAAACACTTTGTAACACCCAGTGGAGGAAGGTGTTTTTAATCTGTTTTCATATCTGATGTGTGAGCAGAAACTGAGATATCAGTGCTGCTCTTTAAAATGGAGCACATACATCAATCATCACAAACATCAAATATCACCATGGCATGAGGAGAAGCATCTTCCAGCTGGAATGGACGCTTAATGTAAAATTTATGTTCGGAGTTTTCTAAGGAGAAACAGAGAAGAAAAATGCTAAATTTGCAGGTAGCGATAATGCAGAGCAATGCTGAAAGCCTCAAGGCAGACCTTGCTGCCTTTGGGGGGTTCTCCTCTCTTGTTTTCAGGTAGGGTCTTCTACTTCCACATATATTTTTGCTGCTGATATCCTAAGACAAACTGTGCAAGGACTCTGATCCTTTGTGGCTGGAACTGATTTTTTTGTGTGTGTCAGTAACATGTACTTGGAATGTCTTGCAATACAACATGAAACCCATTTCTTATTCAGAGGTAAAAGAAGGGTTTCTAGACTGCAAGTGTCACAGTTGAGGCACTTTTGTATGGTTGCTTCTGGGTATCCCATACTGAAGTTCACACCAGCTGCCTGCCCTGTGATACATCCCCAGACACTTTTGTCTTGCAGAGCTGCAGAGTGAATGCGTTCATGTTGCTTGTGCGTTGAGGCTCAAGAATGAGGTGCACTCCCTACAACCTCCTACAAAAGAGGATGTGTAGCTATTGACAGGCATTAGAAGGTGCTCTTTCCTGATCTCTGCCTTAGTATCTTTCAAACCTGTGTAGCTCCTAGGGAAACAAGAAGTGCTTCATGGGATACATATATGGAGAAGCTGGACTCTTGTTAAGATGTACGTACACTTTGTGTTGCACCATACATTATGATAGTGAGTGCTGGTGTGTCAGTGCAGCTTAGCGGTCACTTTAGTAGTAGATGACTTTAGGCATAAAAGAATAATTACTTATCAACATAGCTATGCAAAGAAGGTACAAGAAGGAATAGGTTACTTACATCACATTGGAATCTCCTTATAATCTTAAATTGGAATTCTTGTCTATGTACTGCTTCCCTGATGAAAACCAAAAGCTTTCTCACTTTCCCAAGGTCAGTCTAGTCTTAGTCACTGCAGTTCAGTGAGGTAGGGTTTATTTTACTTGTACATGTTTCTTCTCTAGCCCTTTAATTACATTTCCATGGTGTTTCTTAACACATTCTTTAATTCAGTCTGGTAGTCTTTTCATGTTCTTGCAAAGTCCTATGCACCAAGTGATGCATCTGTATGCACTACCTGTCCCTCATGTGCGTTTTTGTTGGCTGTTTTTCCTGTCAGCTTTCTGTATAGATCAGCACTGCTGTTGAACATGGTGAGTTTGAGAAAAATGAGAAATGTCTCTCATAGACTTATAGAATCGGCTGGGTTGGAAAAAGCCTTCAAGATCATCAAGTCCAACTGTTACCCCAGCAGTGCCAAGTCCCCCACTAATCATGTCACTAAGGGCCTCTTATATATAGCTTCATTCTTGCCCTGATTCATGTTACAATTAGACCCAGTCGAGTGGGAAGGATGCAGAAGGCTAGAGCTGTACAGCACGACTGGAACTATCAGCAGTATCAGAGCCCTCTGCTGGGATTAGGTATTCTGGCAATCCTTGAGCTTCATCCAGCACCACCTGCCAAGCTGGGTTATCTGGCCAGGATTCATAGCACCACTTCATTTGAGCTAGAAAATTTTGGCTGCAGACAGTGCCAGGTTAAGGGAATGCCTCTACTTCATGGAACTAAAGCTACTGTAAGACCTTTATGAGGAGTAGTGACCCATGATCTACCTGCATGAGGAGGAATATGCAGGACCACTGTCTTCAGGCCACTGGAGTTTGTAGTTCACAATCCTGGTTGTGGAGTGAGTATTAACTGTATGCAACCAGAGAAAGGTCAGGAAGTAAACCGCAACCATTTGGTAGGTACCAACTTTCCCAGTTTAGAAGGTGGTTGTTGGCATGAGCTGTTTTCAGGAGTAGGAATATCCAGAGGGTGAAATGGGCAGACTCCTGTTGCCCTTGTTGCCCCAGCATTTCTTACAGGTGAAGCATTTAGTGTAGTGTGACCAGGATTTTAGGTCCTCTCCTATCACCCATAGGCAACTCTAAGCAAAGTAACCACCAGTGGAAGAAGTGCTGGTGCACTGCAGGTTGTCAGCTGCCAGCTCTGGAGTTTTGTCAGTGCCAAACTCCATTTACACACACACAAAGGAAATAAAGAAAGAACTATTGGTGTGAATTTGAAACTGAACTTCTAAAACAATTAAGTGGAGCTGACCAAGTTCATAAAACAAAGCCTAATGACATGTCCCCCGCACTGCTTGGCTGTGTGCCCCCATTGACTGACTTGCAGAGTATTGCAGGCTTTAAGTTGGCATTTTTCATTAGTTGTGATAAAATATGCGATTCTCTGACCATTCCCTCTGTTCAGTTTGTTCTTGTAACTAAAACTACCTCGTCATGACAAGAGGTCATTATTTATTTGTGTGCAGGAAAGAACCAAGGCTACTTCATATATTCTAGTCCTCCCATAATAGCTTGATTCCTTTTACCATTCTCCTTTTCAGTATATATTACTAAAGTTTGTCTTAACCATACAGGAAAGGCTCTCACCATGTAACAATGCAATTGTAGGAAAGAGGAAAACACCAGCTTTGTTTGCAACAAGAGTGTTCCATGAATTGCTTCTCACTGTGCTTTTCTTCCCTGTGTGAATCCAGTGTAGATGGTGTGCATGTACCAGTTACAGAGTTAGCTTTTAGCAAAGCCTGTTGTAGTGTCCACCTTAAATTTTATTCAGAATAACATGAAACAACGCTGTGGATATAACCCTGAAGGCAACTACACGTGAAGCCATTTATCACCAAAAAAAATGTAAGGAATGTTGAAAATAAAGTTAACATTTGTAGTAATATTTTCACTTTTTTAACCTGTGGTGCTGAAGGCATTTTTCTTTGTTCTCGAAATATTTTCCTTTATTTTTATTCTTTATTTGTTTGATACCAAAACTGTTACTATATCAAAAAAGCAACTCAAAACAATGCCTCAAAATGTGTAAACTTTAGAATGCAAAGAGCCATCTTCCCATTTCCCCTCAGCTTCCCCAGCCAGGTTGTGGTGCTGCCCCATGGTACATCAAAAATATGCTCTTCTGCCAAGGTCTAAGTGGTCAGAGCCCACTCCTGTTACTTGCCATGGCACAAAGGCACACAGTGCCATGCATGTACAGTTGTGGCAGCCCAAAGAAGCGACATGAGGGGACAGTAATGCAACCGAAGTCCAAACACTGCTGCAGCAGTGTGGTATCCACAGCTGGCATCCAGCTCAACAGGCTGGAGGGTTTCTTCTGGTGGTGTTATTAGAATGAATAACGGGGAATCCCTTCAGGGCAAGGAGAGCTCTGCTGGTTGGTTTTTTTCATGTGGTTCTTCTGACAAGAATTGCTGTTCTAAGTAGCTAATTGTTAATATGAACTATATTGTCTGAGTGTGTGTGTCTAGTTGTGCATCCTCACTTATGCATAAACCCCTTCCTTTGACTTCCCAAATCCTCTTAGCTGAATGGAGAAGAGATACATTTGTGCATATAGTTGCCACGTATATTCTCAACTGTGTGTGTGGAGGTAGTATGGATGCAAGTAAAACCAATGGTAAGAGAGGTGGCATAGTATCAAGCTCAGTGTAGCATGAGAGAGAAGGAGCAGGGGAAAGCCTGAAACCTTGTGAAACTGCAGTGATTTGATTTGGAATAAGTGTGAAAAATAACCACAGGCACTGGGCTGCTTTTCAGAAGTGATGGCTCTTCCAGCCAGGTACAGGGGCTTAAAGTGAAGTTTGTCACATGTGCCCTGCTTGCTGCCTGGCTGCTGTGGAAAGATGCTGCAGCCTAGGGCTGTGCTGCACAAAATTGGTTGTGCAGCCGTGAAGTTGGAATTACAAATCAGAAAGCCTTGGGATTAAGATTCCAAAGGAGTAGAGTTTAATTACAACAAGCTCTCTCAAGCATTACTACACAACTTGCAGCAATGTACACAATACTAATATATGTTAACAGGCTGCTGCACAAGTTGTTCTAGCATTTGGCAACAGAAGTTTAGAAACATGTTTTAGTGACTGAGCTGTCTCTTAAAAGAGCCAGCTGAGAATAAACCTGGTATGGCCCAGAGGAACCTGCAGCACTGAGCACACTGTAGCACTCAGCAGCCTGTGATGGCATCCTGTGTGTGCCCACAGCTTTTACTCATAATGGTAATAGAGCTATTCACAGCAGACACTGCAGAACTGTGGAGTTGTTTCTGCTAAGAATTACTTGGTATGGCTGAAGAGGGCAAAAGCAGTAGCTGGAAAACTGGTGGCTTATAGAAAGCTTAAACTGACTGTGTTCCAAGTCAAACACAGTAAGTGGTAAACCCAGTGGAATGTGAAAGAAATTCATACCTTAGTGAACCATAAACAGGATCACTGATGATAAAATTTAATCAAAATGTAACGTTGCCCTCGGGATTCAGATCCAGTGTCTTTTGATGATTAGAAGGATTATCAAATGCAGATAGTCTGTTGAATACCACAACGTTGTAATGTTGCACTCTATGGAACATCAATGCCAGAAATAATTTAACACCTGCACATAAATCATTTTGCAATTATCTTTTGGGAATTATTTTATCTTAATCTTTTTATTTTGTTCCAAATAAAATTAGAGAGGAACACTGAAAGATGACACTAGGTGAAACAGAGGAAGGATAGGAGCACTCGCAGGTTATATAAACTAAGCTAAATGTCTGTTTTCCATTATTTAATTCTTAGATTGACATGAAGTTTGGCTGAGGATTGTAAAACAGAATTGGTTTGTGTGGATGCATAGAGAGTTAATTAAATGAGACTTTTAGCAATAGCAATGTTGAAAATGTATGTTCTGCACTCTTCAGCATTAAGCAGAGAGATATTAAGGGTGGAAAACCTTGAGCCTGTTGATCCTCCTTTCCCTAAAGCAAAACAGCCATTTAAGTTTGGGACTTAGAAAATTATCAGTCAGAAGTTACAAAAAACTGTTCTCTGATCAGGGAAGAGAAAAGAGACAAACTTAATTCTTCCTAACATTAAGAGGAGCTGGAGGTATAAAACCCCTGTGCACTAAAGGAGGATAACCGCCCGGGGTAACCTTTCAAAGTGGTGCTGAGTGACTCATTGATGTTAATGGAAACGTTGTGGCTAAATCCCCTGTAGTCCTTTGAAAGCCTAACCCCCGTTTTGGGAAGGATATAATGATGGACTGTATTTACAGAACCATATAAATAGGAATAAATTATTCCATTTCAATGCACCCTGATTATGTTTTAGCACTTGATCGCCTTTGTTTCAGCAGTGTTTTGAAAGCAAATTCTTGAAACCCTATTGCAAACAACTTTATTTTCTGCTCAGAGTAATCACATTGTAGTAAAACCTACAAATGTTTACTAGTCACATTAGTGATAAGAAAGCAAACTGCAAAAGCAACAAGGTAGATGGTCACTTTATATTAGGCCAAAAGAATGACAAAAGGACTCACTCAGAAAGTGTCAATAAATAACAGGCCAGACTCTGCCCTGACATATTTTCATACATGCTCATACAAACATTAAATACCTGCAACTACTTTTCTATTTGTATAGATTCCCTGTAACTTTCTGTGCCTGTTTTTCATAGTAAGGCTTCCCCTTGGAGCAGCAGGCTGCACAAGAGGAAGGGTGACCGTCACCTTCCTGTTTGCACATAGGAAGTCAAATGGACTTCCTATGTGCAAGGTGATAGTTGTGCTGTTAAAAGAACAGGTGATGGGGGGGGGGGGGAATCTCTGGCCTGTTTAGTACTGTACAACTAGTGGAATGGTGACGTTCAATCAGTTGTCTAAGAAATACTGCTAATTCTTTGTATGTGGTGTTCTCCCTAGAGGTGAAGAGGAGCAGACCTCAGTAGCTAGCACTGCCTGTATCTTAAGACTGGGATTTCAGTCATCAAAACTTGACCTAACCTCACAATTGTCCAAGGTGGAAATAATGGTTTGATTGCTACTCAGTGGTTCATTTTATTATCAATTCTTCCTAGAATATTCCCATACAAATGCCTCAGTCTTGTCTGGGAAGAATTAAATATTTCTGCCCATGTGAAAAGCTTCACTTGAGACATCTCAGAATGTCTGAGCTTTGAGAAAGAGATCTTCAAAAGCGAAGGGGAAGAAAAGTTTTGGTGTAAACATTTGCCAGGCTTGACAATGTTGTATTTAGAAAGCATACACTTACCATGTCTCTGTTGGGTCTATGAAGAGCTCTAGCAAAGCCACACGCTGAGCAATCAAACGTTTAAATATGCAGAATAGTTTGTTGAATAAATATAAGCTATGCTACAGACTAAACAAATACAGATTCTGGTGGTTTGGTTTGTTGCGGGTTTAAGTAGGCTTTTCTGTTGTTGAAATTATAACAACACACGTGCACAGGGAAGCTTTTACAGACTCTGCCGTATTTACTCTTCCTTTCTGATTAATTTACTAATCATGCAATCTTTAGTAATATTCCGGGTCTCTCAGTGGTTATTCTGGAGCGGGTTTTATCTGGACTGTTCTTACCAGCCTGGGAACATCCTGAAGTTGCCTTTGCTTGCCTTTTCTGAACAGCCTGACGGCACTCATGGCAGTGAGAGCACTACAGATCGTCACTTCTCAGGGGCCTCCTCTTGCCCCAGGATGGATGTGTTCCTTGCTCACTAGCTCAGTGCTGTGCAGGTTTCAGCTGCTTGCCTCTGCAGCAGCTGCTGCAAAGATTAGTGTTTCCGTGTCTTCAGACTTGGAGAAGGCTTTCAGTGCTTTAGGCCAGCTGAATAAGTAAGTTTTAGCTAAGACCATTATAACTCCCTGGAGCAATTGCTTCGCTTGCTCTCGTCATTGCCTGGTCGATGTATTATGTTATAAAACATCAAAATTCAACCAAAATAATCTGAAGAGAAAAATAAAAGCAGATCTCTTTATTCTGTGGTTTGTTTTCAAGTGATGCAACAAGAATGCAGTAAATATGAGAGCAAACTGAGCAGGCAATGATCAGCCTCTCTGGTATGGGTCTCACAGGGAGCCTTTCCACACCGTGCATGGGAAGGGGAAGTGGTGGACTGAAGCATCTATTGAGCACTTTTCCTGAATGCTACAGGACTTCAGGGTTTGGACCCTCCTCCTCATATAGCAAATGTAATGTTTACTTACACACTCTTTGCCTTTACCAATGTATGTGGCAGTAAAATTCACAGTAAAAGAGGGGAAGAATGTGTTAATATAGCTCATAATAGTGATACTGTCTGATCTGATTTCTAGTGGCTTACAAATAGAGTCCACGCTAATACGGGACATATATGTGCTCCATGTCAAATAAGAGAGCCTGGGAGAAGTAATTTTTAGCTACTCATCCCTGGCAGTGTTCAAGGCCAGGTTGGACACGGGTTTGGAGCAAGCTGCTCTAGTGGAAGGTGGCCCTGCCTGTGGCAGGGGGTCGGAACTGGATGAGCTTTAAGGCCCCTTCCAACACAAACCAGTTTGGAATTATAGGTTTTAAAATGAAGAGTATAACATCAATCTAAATACTATTAACATGGCTTATGCAGATCTATGATCAGTGGTGGAAACGTTGTCACACTCAGTTTAAAGTAAGAGCAGCAGAGAAAAGTCCTTTAATATGAAATGATGATTAAAGTGCTGAAGAGGAAGACGCTGTAGACCCTTGAGATTTCTTCCCAGCATTAGCACATGAGTTAAGAGGTTGCTTCATATTTTTCTAGATGTCACTGGAATTTTCACAGTTTCTCAGTTAATTCCAGAAATGCCTATCCTGGACTTCTAGTGTTGGTTTCATTGTCAAGATTTGGTTTCCCCACCATCATTTACATTTTCACTAAACTTCAGAGGCACTGTAACATGGAAAAATGGTGGTTTAAATCTGAAGGATGTCTGACTGACCTCTGAAGCATCTTTGAACAGTACTTGAGGAAGGCAGTGGAGGGAGTTAAGAATAGAACTGAAATTCCCTGAATTCCTCTCATTTGCCACTTCGTCAAGTCAGTCACTTTTGATGTATGTTTTCTCCAAGTGTTTGCTTGACTTCAGGTTCAGGTGCGCAATTTAGGGCTCTGGCAATTCTTGCATTTCAGCATAAGGCAATACCAACCCCATCTGTGTCCCTGCTCTCGATGGGAGGGACTCCTCTTCCACTTTCTATGACTTGGTTTGAATGGATGATGAAGTAGGCTTGGTTTTAAAACACCAGGTGAAACTGGAACATTGGAAGCAATGTAGTACATGTTCTCTTCCTTATGGCATGACAGTAGTCACTTTTGGTGAATGGGCAGTGACAAACAGCTGAGGACTTCGCTGGAGTTCACACTTTGCAGTCCTGATTCAAGTTTTCCATTGTTAAGCGTTCAGATGCTGTTCATGATGACTATGGCTGGAACCATGTGTGTTCCACCACTGGAAAGAAGTTAAAGGGTGAGGCAGAAAAAAGAAACAAAACAGAAAAGAAACCCCTCTTTATAACAAAGTGAAGTTTAAAACTCAAAGCCAGTTCTGAAAATACTGATCCCATTGTTTGTCTAAAAAGGGGTGGTGAGATACTCTGTAAGTGATCCCATAGTCTCCCCAGGAGCCATTTTCTGAGGTGTTTGTGTTTTCTCTTATTAGGTTAGGATTTTTGGGGGGTCTGTTGTTAGAACGAAGTAAATCATGCATAAAAATCGTGTGAAATTGTGACTATCCTGGTTTTGCTTTTATGCAGCCCTTGAAAGAAGTTCTAGTCAAATGACGTCCAAGTTAGTTGCCAGGGCTGCAGACAAATCAGCAGTTTTCTGTGGTTTGGGTCAGTATATGCCTGTTTTATTGCTTAATTATTTTTTCCAATTAAGTATCAGACAAACTTTTACTGAAATAGTATTATGAAGCAATGCAGGAAGGTCTCGGGTAGTTAAGGTGCTAGGGTGCAAGTTAGACTCTAATCAGTTGAAGTGTTTGGATGAGAGTGGTAGATCAGTAGTGGTAGGAGCTTCTAAAGTAGAATCATAGAATGGTTTGTGTTGGAAAGGACCTTAAAATCATCCCGTTCCAAACCCCTGCCATGGACAGGGACACCTCACACCAGATCATGTTGCCCAAGGCTCTGCCCAACCTGGCCTTGAACACTGCCAGGGATGGAGCATTTATCACTTCTCTGGGCATGCTGTGCCAGTGCCTCACCACCCTCACAGGGAAGAACTTCTTCCTTACCTCTAACCTGAACATCCCCTGTTTAAGTTTGAACCCATCACTCCTTGCCCTATCACTGCAGTCCCTAACGAAGAGTCCCTCTCCACCATCCTTGTAGTCACCTTCAGACACTGGAAGGCTGCCTTAACATTTGTTGAAAATAAGCTTTTCATAGAGCTGATATTCTGTAGCTGGTGGTCTTCTGTTGAAATCAGCAGATAGAGAGAATCTGGGACTGCCATTTGAGAAGATGTAATTCAAGATTGGGTGTTTCAGTGTACTTACAACTGCAGCAATACCTCTGACACAAATATCCAAGTTCAGAGTTGGTGAAAGCTTCTTAGCACTTGTTTAGATTTCATTGGTCTCAATATACAAATCAGTCTTCTTTTATAGGTGGAAATGGAGGCATAGGAATATCACTTAGTATCATTCTTGGAAGTTACTCTTCCGAACAAGAGGAATACTAAGCGAGAGAAGTCATCAAATCAATATCGGAACTCTTTGTGTCTGCATTTAGGTGTGTGTCTGGATGTGTGTTCATGGGATGGATTTGGATTCAGTGGCTATTTGTGGTTCAAGCTCATAGGTTTATGGAAAGCAACAGTTTGTTCTTACTCTGCTTTCTGCAATGTGGCAAAAGGCAGCAGAGTTCCTCTTGAAATACCAGCCCTTCGAAGTGATGTACTTGGACAACACTGGAGTGTGTTTATACTGATTTAGCAAGTATGTGAGGCAGCAGCATAGCAGTGAAGAGCTCTACAGAGAGCTGAAGTGTTGTACAGGGAGGAGATGGAGTGACCTTGCTTTGCAGTTCACCTGCAGATCATGCTGAACACAGAGCTGTCTTTTCAGGCTTCCTAGGAACCTTGCTGGGGACAGAGCAGGTAGGAGGGACTTTTTCTGTGGCTGGTGACAACTGTCCAGATTCTTCCCTACTTTATTATATATAGGACAGTGTCTTGTGTCAACTCATCCGGGGTCCTCCAGCCTAAGATCCTTTGTGGGGATGTAGATTTGGAAGGAAAAAGATCATGTAAAACATTCAGTGCAAGAATTTAAGGCTTTAAAGCTAATAATGATCCTCTTCCTGTGATATCTGGTATCTAAACAAAGTGATACCAGTGTGCACAAGGCCACAAGAAGTAGCTCTAAAATACTACTATCTGGGCTTTGGTTTTTCTATGTATTCTCTTTGAGGCAAGTAGGTACATTGAGAGACCCACAGAAAGTTATACATAGCAGATAGGCCATGTTAGGTTCTGGAATCATTAACACTAAATACATTTTAAAGTGTTAGCTTTCAACTTAAAGAAAAGTTTAAGTAAATTGCATGTAAAATATCTCCATGTTTATTCTAGAGTGAAGTGTTGCCTCACTTGACTCTGTAAAAATGCACTTCTTGAAACAGAAAGCTATACTGCAGTGCTTTCATTTATCCTATCTGGGAAAGTGTATCACATTTCTTCCTTTTCCTTTTCCTGTGAGAAAACAGAAGGAAAAGCCTTGATTGCAGGTTAAATAGCATGTATCCTCTAACTCTTGCACCAGATTGTTTCTTATGTACTTAATGCATTCACTTTGAATCCAAAGCCTGGAGGTTTAACTTCAGATGCCTTGAAATGAAAGTACACTTTGCTGATGCAGAAGGCATTTGCCTTCAGGTTGGGAAAAACTTAAGCTAACGTCATCTCAGCATGATTAGAGCTCGTGTGTGCTTCTGACCTAGGGGCATGCATGGACAGGCAGGAGTCGGCACAGACAATCAATTCATTCTCTTGCTTTGGAGAATGCAGTTGTAACAAGGTGAAAATCCCTCCAACAAGAGTAATAAAGGTCATAATTATTAAGAAACTAAAGGATAAAAATATTTGGGAGTGTCATTACAGTATTTCCAGTACTCAGAGGGTGGAGGGTGCACAGTGACTTAGAAAGAATTAGTTTTAATCAATACAAAAATACAAAAATTCAAGGTCAAGCTTATGAGCGAGTCTCAGTTTAAGGAAATGGTACCATGCTCATAGGCTTGCAGGGTTTGCATTTCAATTAACCATTACAAGTGTGAAGAATCAGGCTTTTAAACTGTAGAATCTACATCCTTGTGCCTGTTGTTAAAGCCAGCCAGTTCAGACTACCCAGCTTTTCAAGAACAGACCATCTTTTTGTCTTGTGGTTGTGTGGTGTTAACACCTTGGCTCTCTACCTGGCCAGGCTAATAAGCAAATCAATAACACTGAGCTATTTTCACAGAAGAATTGAATCCTTGTGTTATTTTCTATGCCTGATTCAATTATCATACTGAAAACCTACCAGTATTCCACTCCCATCCTTCTTCTGTTCCTTCCACTTTCTTTCCCTCCCAGTAGTTTCTAGCAAGCATCAGAACAGCTGGATGTGGATGACATCTCTTTCCTATCAGTGGAGTGAAGGTGACTGCTTGACTTTCAGGTATCTTCCGTACCAGCTACTCACTGAGCTCCCAGAAGAGGTACTGCGCTTCATGTATGAACTTACTCTGATCTGCCTGTATCTAGTTTCTGTAGGTGTGTATTGGCATATTTCCATCCTGCGTGCAGAAGAGGTGTGTAGATCTCCATCATGAATGCTGAAGAAAATTGCACTTGTGTGCACAGAGAAGTTTCTAAAGAATGCTCCAGGCACAGCAGTGGCCAGGGAACTGTGAGGTTAGGAGGGGTTCAGCAGAGACCAGCTCTCTGGTGGGGTTCAGGCACCTGCAGACCCTGGTGTCTGCTCAAAGCCACTGCAGAGCCTGCAGGACTCACAACGGTGCTGCGTTCCCTCTGGAGCCAGCACTGGGGCAGACTGGAGGTGTCAGTGGGTTCAGCGGGACCTTTGCTCTTTGTAACAGGGGCTGCTCCTGAACTCCATGAACTTGGCAGTGCTCAAGCCTCACGTCTGCAAGGCCTTGGGCTCCTTCTCTTGGCAGCGTTTTTGCCCATTGCTCCCTTGAAGGGAGCTCCACGTCCCACAGCTTGTCTCCTGCAGAGTTCCCTCTAACCAGGAGCTGCAAGACTTGTCCCCAGCCAAACAGCATTTAATCTCTTTAGGCTCTGTTAAGGGACTTAAGTCATTGCACCAAACACTTTTAGAGTATGTTTGGGGATTGAGAAGTGCTACTTAGAAAGAATGCAACTCTCACCATTGCAACTAAGGATGACTGCATGATACGATGTATAAATACACTAACAGATCTGCATAGTGCCAACACCTTCTACACATGTATGCTTTTATGCTCAGTGAGTAGGAATTTTATTTTTAGATGACTCTATAAATGAGAACATATAGTTTATAACTTCTAAAACTTCCTTAAATGCAAATTAAGGATGTCTTATCGACATCTTTATAATAAAAAAAATACATCATTCATTTGATCTGCTGTTTAAAAACTCAGGAGCTCACCTTTCTACCAGAAGAACACTGGGGATAACATATCATTACTATCATTATGATGAAGATGATTATTATTATTTAATGCAATGGTATACACCCCTACCTTTCAACCCTTTCAGCATATTGGAATAGGCCAGCCTTCAAGTCCATTTGTAAACGCCAGTGAAGATAATAGTCCAGTGCTCTTTACTGTAAAATAAATACTTGTACAGTTTGTTCTTTGTGTGTGGAGCACTGACACTAAACTGTAGCAGCGGCAGCCTGAATGATGAAGGAATGATGACTCAGCAGAAAACTTTGCAAGATGCAACACATGAGAACAATAATGCTGATCCTTTCTAATCCAGATTTAACATTTCCAAACCAACGAAATGTTTGAGGCTTGAAGCCCTTTTTAAACTATTATTGCCCTAGCAATATCGCTTCAGTGAATTTCCATTGAAAATATTTTTATATACTTGACTATTGAGAGCTAAATGGGCTGCAAGGAAAGGTTTCACTATGCTTTGTACTGGGGGATCACTGTGGAAAAACTGCATCACCCTAGTAATGGTGCTGAACATGACTGGGGGCTTGGCTAGTTGGCAGCCTGTCTGCTCCTGCCTTAGCAGGCTCCTCTCTGACACCTCCAGGAGCAGACATACGGGCATCTCAGTGGAGAAGTCAGATAAAGGCTCCTTAGGTCCAGCACCAAATGCAGACTATGTGCTGTGTTGTGACAGTCTGTGGACATGGGGATCTTCAGAGATCTCACCGAGCTCCATTTCAAAGGAGGAAAAAGAAATAACCAATTAGATGCTCTATGCATGTTTTTTGCTGGATTAAAGATAGGATAATCTGTGCACATTTGCACTTGTGGATTGTCTGGTTAGTGCTTACAAAAGCATAAGCGAGCTGAAGTTTGTTAGTAGTGATTTAACATGAGCTCAAACCCAATACATTTGAAATCACAAAAAGAAAGCAAGTCTTGATTATTCTGTGGGAGTAAATGTCACTGAAGGAAGAGGATCGTGAAGTTTTGAGAACAAATTCTCTGTAGAAGAAATACCTTCACTGTAGCAAATACAGAGAAAAATGCACTAGTAGCTGTGCAGTCCCCCAGTAACTGGTAGTCTTGTGGTTAATCTCTGTTTAAAATACATTTATATATTACACTGTGGACAATTTTGTCATTAAAATCTGTCTCATCTGTCTTGGTCTTCTTCCACAGCTGCACTTTGCAGGCCCATGTGCTGAGCTCACTTCTCCTGTGTGCTACCCCAGAAAGCCTTGGTTTCTCCATCTTTGGATCAACACTGTAGTTAGCTGTGAGAGCACCTGCCAAGCTACAGAGCTGTTCAAAAATGTCAGCTGGCTTCTTATCTGGCTAGGCTTCAGACACACTTGGTTCCAGTCTATAATAATTTCTAAAGTGGGATTTTTGCCCTCTGTTTTGAGGTTCTACCCTTTGGAATTCCTGAACCATTTCAAAAAAATTCAACCCCACCCCAGACAGACCTATCTTGTAGGTTCCTTTCTCCATTAGGGCTTGTGAAGCCCTGCTGTAAACCAGGAGCGATTTTGTTTCCTCTGCATTTTGCTAAAAGACTAGTGATGATATCAGCTCTGTAAGAGAGTGGTTTTCTGGACTTCCTTGCAGTGCAGTTAGTTTGCTGTCACTGCAGGAATCTCATCCTGCAGGTACAATAGACAGTTACTTTCTTGCAGGTGCAATGGGTTGTCTAAGTTTATATGAAGTTGCAGTCTTTGAACCTCTTCACTTTAGCAGACCATTTCAAATAGACCATTATAGCTCACAAAAATCCTGGGTGCTTTGGTACCCTTTGCTGGTCTGGCACTGCAACTCACTTTCCAGTGGTACTGTGTCCAATCTCTACCATGAAGAGCTGTGTTTGTTGTATGACATGCTAGAGTCATGAAATGGTTTGGGTTGGAAGGGACCTTAAGGCACATCCAGTTCCAACCCCCTGCCACGGGGCAGGGACACCTTCCACTAGAGCAGCTTGCTCCAAGCCCCTGTGTCCAACCTGGCCTTGAACACTGCCAGGGATGGGGCATTGTGTGGCACAGACCAACCCTGCTGAGGGGCCACATTTCCTGGAAGTAATACTAGTGCAGGGAGTATGAATAATGGCAACCCTGTGTAAAATCAAGGCTGAGGATAAATCCCATAAATACGGAAGCTCTCCATTACCTTTAACTAGTAATAAGGCATCATATACAATGCTGTTGCTATACAATAGTGTCCTGTGTATTTCTTCAGGGTTTTTATTTGTGCACAGGGAAGATTAATGGCACATCTCTGTGTTTGAGTGACAATTAGGAGCAGCTTTTTCATGAACTGAAGAAATAAATGAACTGAAGAAATAAATAGCAGAACTGTGGAGGGAAGGTGGGTTTTGGTGGCCTCTTCCAGGTCCTACTCATATAGCTCAAAGTGCTCGTACATCGGACTTGCACTGATGATTCGGCCACTCTGGCATAATAAGTGTTTCTTGGCATGGAGAAAATTGCGCTCTGCCACCATCTTAGCCAAATACAAAACCTTGCCAGCAGGTGGCATGCAAAGGGTGCTATTGCCCATGGCCTTTTGCTTCGGAGGGGTTTCCCCTTAAAATAAACTAGGAATGGGAGCTTAAAAGATGGTGAAGTGAGGAATGCTGTCTTTGCTGAAAGAGTGGTGCTTCACCATGAATAAGGAAAAAAAGGCCTGCCTGCCTCCCTTCCTCCCTTTATTTCTTCCTTCCTCCCTTCCAGGTGCTGCTCTTGCCCATCCAGGCGCTGGCCGCTGACAGCACTGCTCCATGCTGCATGGTGCCTGGCAAGAGTGACAGAAAAGACAAGGCACTTTGTTCGGTGGTGCCATTCCAGATTTCTCTGTGACAACAGGTCAACAGGCTGGCCCCGTGCCATTGGGAAACTCCGTTTGGATGAGAAATACTATTTTTTGTTTGTAGCTCTATTACAAATGTCTGGGTTTAAGAGCCTTCTGCTTCTCCCACATTAGCGCTCTAGACAAATCTTGAACTACCTTTGTGGCAAGGCCTAACAAACGCTGTCACTTTGACCTAATCCACTTTTCTGCACAGCTGTGCTAAAGTCACCTTTAGTTTTATCACATTTTAATGCAAACAAGGCCGGAAGGGTGCTTGTTTGGATTGAAGAAGCTGTGACAATTCATCTGAATAGGGACTTCAGTAACTGGGAAGAAAAATGTGACAGGGAGCTTTATCACTGCATTGTACACAACAATCTGAAAATTATTGCTTCTTTAGGGGCCTATTCTCTTCTTGAGGCCTAGCACAGTCTATGCTAAGCAGCTAGACAGAACTCTGAATGCTTTGCCAGTCCTAAAGACAGATTTTAATGCTATTGTTTGGGGGTATCCCTGACTTCCCTAAGAGGATTCAAAAACAGCCTGCAGAACAAGGCAGCTGACAGAAGACTCTGGCCAATCTTTACAATTCAAATAGCAAAGGCATCTTTCCTCGGAGCTCTGAAACTGGTCAAACTCCAGAGATGGTTGCTTTCAAAATTTGTCAAGTTCATTCAGCACTAAATGAACTGGCAAAACATGCTTTGTGAAGGCTTTTTCTTTACAAGTTTGCTTAACTGCTGATTTCCTGCAACAGTGTGAGCAAACAGAGAGGAGAGATCTTTTTCTCTGTTTAAAACCTCGAAATTGCAACAATGAGAGGAGCTTTTCAGAAATTATATATATAAACATTTACCAAATATGGGCAAATATTTATCCAGGCACAGGTCATGTTTGTAAAAATTATTTTTTTTATACTTCAAGTAAATTCCCAGACAAGTGCTTCAATGCTGAGGAGCTTTATCAGTTTGATAAAGCTGTTGCAAACTGAATATTCAAAGTATGCGCAGAACAGCATTGAATGAATCCTTCTGAGGCTGCAGAGGAAAATGGAGGTACTGGGAAATAAGGGAAATTGGATCTCCTAGGAGACAGGAACTGCGGCTCTGTGGGCTCTGCTCACATGTTGACTAGGCTCTCCATAGCTCTTAGCTGAGCAGTGCACGGTCCTGCTGGAAAAGATGAGGTGAAATTTGTTCAGGAGCTGCACATCTCCAGTTCACAATGTGAAAACTTTTGTACAGATACCACTTTGGCACAAATACTAGCAATAAACTTGTACTTGCCTAATACTAACTTCTCTCAGCTGGAAACTTTATAGCAGGGATGCTTTATAACAATGCAGACAAGTACATACAGCTGAGATGTAAGTCCCTCTTAACACAAGGAGAAAGGAGTCAAGGACCAGAAAGTCCACTATCCCCATGATAGCTCAGCACTTGCTGTGGAAAAAATTAGTGAAAGGTAAGATTTCTGCAGCCTTTCCTCTCCTCCATCCCACCCCAGTTGCTAAGATTGCAAACCACTGGGAATAATGACACAAAGGCAATGCGGGAAATTCTGCTGTCAGAGTGGCATGTGCCCAAGCTGGTTTTGGTTTCTCCACATCTGCTGGAAAATAAATAGCTATCATACTCTGTCACTTTTCTTTAAAGAGATTATACAGTGGCTAGCAAATATTTCACTGTGAAAAGGTGATTTATTGTTTTTTTTTAAGGCAATATGTATTTTGAACTTTTATAGTCTTTAATAACAAAAGCACCTCACAGCAGCATGATTAGCCCAGTTCTTTTCAGAAGCCATTCACTTTCTGGGTTATACAAGAGACCGTGTGCTGGTACTGAAGACCTTGGAGGACAGCTGTTCTCATTGGGAATTGCAGGGTGAAACCCAGCAGCTTCTTTCCTACCAGACACCTGCGGGGTTTACCATGTGCATGGGAAAGCAGTGGGGTGTTGCCAGGGACAGGAGCCAAGTCCATAGCTCTGGGTGCGGGCAGCTGGGCCTCTGCCGTGGACAGCTCCTCACCCAGCTCCGGCTTCTGCTCCAGCCAGACCATTTCTGACATCAGGGGAAACTCCTCCTAGAGCAAGTGGTGCCTGTGGAGGGGTCAGGGCCTCAGAGCTGCCACCCCAGGGCTGCCTGCCACCCTGGCTGCAGCATGTCTACTTAGTTCTATCAAGCAGCAGTACGATGCAGCTTTGCATTAGAAATGGGTACCTTCTGCCTGGGCCCTCTGAATTTTGCCCAGGTGATGGCTAAGAATGTTTGCCAAAGGAACCTGCTGTTTAGCAGAGGTTGTTTTTTTTTCTGCAGGGAATTGTACTTCAGCCCTATCTAATATGTATGTGAAACTGCAAGGCTGTTTTCAACGCATCTGAAATGCAGTTATAATTATCTTTAATAGTTATGACTTCTGTGCCAAGACTTGCCTGCAGTGTTGCAATTCCTGCTTCATAAATACCTTTCAGTTCTTTCCATTGCATCCTTTGCTGCTTCTTACCACTTTCCCTGTTATTTCTCATCACCTTCCTGAAACAACACATCCTTAACAATCCACCTCTTCAAAAGGACCCCCAAAACCCAGCTCTTAAACTGACTACTAATAACTTGCAAGTTACCTCAAGTATTTCCTAAGTTGCAAACATGAAGGGAAGATTGAAAACTGGGAACCTACAAAATCCTATCTCCTTACACAGGAATTCAGGTTGTTCTCACCTTAGCACTGCCATCCATTTGTAATCGGGCACTTTCCAGGGAAGAAAAGAAAATGATCTTTCTCTTCCTGCTTCCATACCTGCCTGCCTAATGCTGACAGTAATTACACTGAGTGAGTTGGTAAATTCTTGAGCTTAGTTCTGCTCCCATACTCAGTGAGACTCTAATGGATCTGGTTATACCCACAATAGCTCCGCAATCAAACCACTGTGGTGGACTCCAGTGCAAGATAATTAACCACAAAAGTGACTTATATGTCCCAGGCTGAAAACATAATGAAAACCAAGGTCAGTTGCTCTGCTGTAGGAGACAAGGAGGAGTCTCCCACGTTGGAGTCCATGTTTGCTTCCCACTATCTTTGAGACAGCAGTTAGTTTCTGTCAGAAAAGACTGTGTCAGCCCCTGCTTTTTTAACAAAGAAAAATTCCGAAGCAGAAAGACAGGTAACTTGGAGGACTACAGCAGCACTGATCCTTGAAACATAACCATATGGTGGTGCCATAAAGCAATTCTTTTATCACCCTACTATCAGGATTGATGTTGGCTGAGACCAGTGTTAGCTTTCTGTGAAGCTTATATGGTGCCTTTGTAATGTATGTTTTGTGCTAACTGGGGTGGGAAACTGGCAAAATACACTTTTCTGAGCTACTGGCAATTTTGTCTTATATCATAGCATCATGGAATGGTTTGGGTTGGAAAGGACCTTAAGATCATCCAGTTCCAAACTCCTGCCTTGGGCAGGGACAGCTCACACTAGACCATGTTGCCCAAGGCTCTGTCCAACCTGGCCTTGAACACTGTCAGGGATAGAGCATTTGCCACTTCTCTGGGCACCCTGTGCCAGTGCATCACCACGCTGACAGGGAAGAACTTTCTTACCTCCAACCTGAACTTTCCCTGTTTCAGTTTGAACCCATCACCCCTTGCCCTCTCACTACAGTCCCTGATGAAGAGTCCCTCTCCAGCAACCTTGTAGGCCCCCTTCAGGTACTGGAAGGCTGCTATGATCATGCATGTCTGCACTCTGTCACATGCCTAAGATGCTCCGTCATTATCTTAATAATCTTTCTTTGGTAGATAATTGCATTCAACCAGCATCCTCTTGGATGCTGATAGTGCATCTCAGCTGTTGGACTTCTCACGCATGCATGTGATCATGTATGGCTCTTTGAGTGTTGCCTCTAAACTACATTTTAGTTACAGGTTTTCTTTCTTTTCACAGTCTTTATGCTCTCTCCCTTGTCATAGGCCTTTCTTGTTGAAAATAGAGACTGGCTTGCTTGGGACCAGCCATCAATCCAAGAGGCTTTTTGTCTGAAACACATGATTTAAAGTAGTTATTGCTTGAAGGAGTCGGTAAACCCACACTGTGATAGCCCTGTGTACTAGGAGCGATTGTGTGTTTGTGCTTCTCTGCTGCCCCAGTATACACAACCTGGGCTCTGCCATTCTGGATTGTTCCTGGATTGGTACATGACACTTGGTGGTGAGCTCTGCCACCAGCTCAGCTTGTGCTGCTTCACTGTTCCCATCTGGTGCCCTTCGTACATGTATAAATGGGGACAAAATCTGGATCTCCTATTCAAGCTTGCAGAGCAATCTGGTTGCTAAGTCCAAGCTAGAAATAAAAGCCCAAATCCCCCTGGCTTGCTCAGTTTTACGAGCTGCCTGAAGGGACCTGCAGTGTTTTTCAGTGAAGAGAGATGTAAGTTTTCTGTGCACTGAAATGCATTGCTTTTCAAAATAAACATTAGTCTATAGCATCACTGCATATCTGGGGGTCCAATAAGCTTTTGAAGTTATTGTGGATATAGAGTACATGCAGATGGTGGTAGAACCCCCAAATTAATAGAGAGGATAGTAAGAGGAATGAACATCATCTAGGTCATTAACCCATTGTGTACAAACTCTGTGAGGACTGTACTGAGCCTCACCCTACACTTAAAGAAATATGTACAGTTAAAACCTCTCATGTCATAGATGTTGTATGCTTCTACCAGTGTTTTAAAGATGCTATGAACAACATCAGGCAGCCTGAAAAGAGCTAAGGAATATAACAGAATTGTAAATTAGGACAGCTTTAGAGGGAAAAAGAGCGTTTGGTTTGGATTGCAGAGCTCACTACTTTTCCTGTTAGCGCATTTTCAACTTTCTTTCCTCCCACCAGATGGAGAACTGTTCTTGGCTTGTGCTTACGCTTCTGTTACTGCTATGGAGTTTTATGTCATTGCCTTCGCATCTCTCACAGCCTACCTCACCAACTCTGCTTTATCTCCAGCATCTTCTTCCTTCACTGCTATGCTACCAGAAGGAGTTAAGTTTTGCCAATTGCTTCCTTTGCTCTGTCCAAGGTAGGAAAGTTGTCTTGCTCCTTAAACTTTCCCAGTTGTCTGCCGCGACACTCCCACCCCCAGTCAGCCAGATCCATCCCTCACTCACAGTCCGTGTTTTGGGTCTTGTAAATGTTCCCCCAGCAGGATCCAACATTACAGCCTTACTATGCTGGTATATTTGTTGAGCCCGGGCTTTTTACTGTCTCAACTTCCTTATCTATTTCATGTGCTACATAACTCCACAAGTCTCAGCTGATTCACTCTCTTCCTGCATGCTTTTGTTCATACGTTGTATTTCCCCTGCTCCCTACCTCCTTCTCACAGCAGGGGGATACACTTAAATTTCCTTTTGCTTTGAAATGTTTCCATTATACTGTAGTCTTCTCCAGCACTTCAATTTCAAGTTAGTAATGTAACAACTGAAGTGATCAACCAAACTTATCTTTTTTGACCCAGTATCACTGTTGCTTTCCATCTACAACTTGACTGTTTCTTCAGCAAGCCCCCTTGCAACTTGATTTGGGAACACATTACAAGCACAAGCAGCTCATTCTGTCTTCTTCTAGGACCCTCTTCCCAGCCCCTTCTACACAGAGACTGGTAAGAAAATGCCACTTTGAAAATAGGTGGGAGGTGCATTTACACTAAGAACATTTACACTGTTAATCATAAGTGTGGCATAAACATGCCTCTACGTGTTCAACTCGGTCCTTCCATGTACTTACACCTAACTTAGGATTTTTAAACTGTCCTGAGAAGAATCTGTCACCACGGGTGCTTAGAAAAAATGTGCTATAAATACATAGAAGTCTGTTGACTTATTCTATGGAGTGGTTTTGTATGAAATATTTTACAACATATAAGCAGATGGAAATAGATGGTTTAGTCCACTTTCTCTGTAGCTTAGTTCATTTGTAGCCACTGTGCTCATCAGTCAGGCATAGAATCTCATATTGCATGAAATATTCTTGCACATGCAACAGATTGTCTGGAAAGTAAGGAAATTGGCTCAGTAGCTGTTGGGCTGTAGGATGTTCTTTGCTCATCTCTCATGTAAATCCAAAATTCAAGGCAACAAGGGAGTATTTTGAATAGAAATGAAATGGTGACTCTGCATGTTGCTTTTATTCCGTATTTGACTTTCACAGGTGAAGGTATGAAGCTGTTGTAGTTGGGGTGATCCTGGATATTCTTAGTGACACTGGGAGCAGCCCTGGCAGGGCTGGGTGGTCATCAAGGAGGATTTTGGAAACATCTTTGCAGAAGAATCTGAGGAACTAAACATAAACTCTTACTGAATTGGCCAGTTGATCTTGGGGGAAACTTCCTTTTAATGAACTGTGCTCTGATGCTATTGTATAGCTCTGATGCTGTTAGATACTCACTTCCTTCAATTCTGTATGCTTATGTTGAAAATAAGTAGCATGCTTTCCCAAGTTTGTAAATTTAGTTCCATCTAGGGCACCTTACTCCTGCTTCATTGATTCATGGCCTGGAATCCATGGGTAGAAACTTTTCTATTCAGTAAATGATGTAACTTAGTTGTCACCAATAAAAATGACAGTCACAAAAGCATTGATAGCTAGATGGAAACATTCACACCGTTTCATTTAATTTGATTGATGCTTTTTAGCATGGTTAAGCCATCTTACCATTAGTTGGATATAATTAAACCATAGCTGGAGTGACTATTGTATGGTGTACTGACAGGCTTAGCTTTTGACTGTTTAGTGGTTTAACCAACATTTGAATACATACGGAGGAGTTCGGTCTCAGAAGGTGCTCATCTGTTCTTCAGTTACCTGTTAGGTTTAGTTTTATAGTGCAGTTGTCATACATGTACTTCATTTAAAGTCTAAAAAGAAAGAGTACCATGACTGTGATTTTCTAAAGAAAAATTGTTGGTTTATGGACACCATAAAAATGAATTTGAAATTTCAAATAAATTCACGTGTTTCAATATTTACATCTTTTCATTAAATGATGTTTTCTCCATGTAATAAGAAATTGGAATAAGGCTGTTTTGCTCAAGATATTTTATATTAACAGAATCCAGACTGTAGCTGTCATGCCCATTGCAACATGCCATTTGCTTTACATTTCAAGTGGAAGGTTACTTTAGAGTGATTTTTTTTTATATGAAATACAGAATATAAGTGGAAAATTAGTCTTATGAGGTCTAGTGAATGGGGCATGAAAAACTGGATAATCTTTGTCTCTCTTGTCCTTCTTGGGCTGAATTGCTATACCTCCACTGTCTGTGCCAAGAGGTCAAGTGGAACTTGTTGTATTAACCTGTTCTTACTTTGGTTACCTTGTGCAAGCTCAGAGTAAAGCCGTGTCTGGTCTCCCTGGCAGGTTGTTGGAGGTTTGTCCTCCCGGGGAGCTGTCTGTCTGTGCTTCATACTTGTGTGGTAGCTGCAGAGTGTAACTGGAGAGGAACGCTCTGGAAACCGCAGTTTATGATAGCTGCGATCGCACAAGTATCAGCTGACGATCCTGTGGCACCTTTTATTTCAAAGAAGTAGCGGTAACAATGGCTTATAGTAATAACAGTAATGCTCCTTCCCCCAGGGGAAAGCAGAGAATGCTATCTTGCCACATGATCTCATTTCTTTAAAGCTTTGCACTAACCGCTGACATATCGCATAAATGCCTCCTTTATTACCTGCCAGTGATTGTCTTCTGTGTTGGGAATAGCCTCCGGAACCCACGTCCACATGCCAGCAAAGTGCTTCACTTACTCCATGTGAATTTGTCTCTGTCTGGTGCTCCGTGAGGCCCCTCTATACACCTGAGCATCCTGACTAACTCGGGGAGCCTAAATTACACTGCCTGTGAAAGGCCTTTGTTCAGGTGCCTCAGTGGAGCTGGGTCTGGGAGTTGGCACAAGCCAGGGCTGTGTTTCTGTATTTGCCAAATAAGTAATTTGCTATTTTAGTTAGGGGTTGGGTTTTGCAAGTTCTGTCCAGCTAGTAATGGAGCCTAGCCACACATCTCTGCAAGGATTCTGGTTCTTACCTTTTTGATTGATTTTAAACAAAAACAACATTCAGTCACATCACTTCCCTTATCAGCATGCTAGTAGATAAAATAGTTATTTTTCAAATTGCCTCTCTCTTTCCAGTTTTAATAGATGTATATGGATACTTTCTAGTCATTTCAGTCTGTAGATACCTGTTTCGCATAAACAAGAATACACATTCTATTTTATACACCCATTCAAGTTCCATTTCTATTTGGACAAAGCACATCCTCTGTCTTTCCAGCCCTGCTTAAATTAAATGTGGGGAGAAACCAGTAC
Source organism: Neopsephotus bourkii (assembly GCF_033783945.1). Lineage (NCBI taxonomy): Eukaryota > Metazoa > Chordata > Aves > Psittaciformes > Psittacidae > Neopsephotus > Neopsephotus bourkii. The sequence continues at coordinate 1,179,797 of NW_026901417.1, read as the reverse complement.
ACAAGTCAGAGTGATCATTTTTGCCCAGTGGTAAATTACAGTCTACTACACACACACTTACTCAGACTAACATGTCACCGATGGAATTGGTAGTGGTACCTTTTACCTTCAGGTTTTTTAGTTTCTTTTTCTGCAATGTACTGTTTTGAAAAGGCTGGTAATTATGAGGTGCTCTGAATACAGCAGAGGGCTAAGCTCTTCAACAGATCTGTATTGGCAGATACATATTTTAATCATCGGCAATACATGTAGCAATGGTAATAGCAATCTGTTTCTGTTAGCTGTTCCTGTTTGCTGTGCCCTGGGCCACACAGCTGTGCAGTTCCCTCCCTGGAACTAGGTCTCCAAAGATCTACAGTTTCTTCTCTCTCTTTGTGCTCTTCCAGCCAAGCCTGGACTCAGATTCCACAGAGCCCTTAGCACAACTTTGCAGGCCCTGGGATATAAGTTGATCTTTCACTAGAGTCCCACCCGCTTTTGATTCCCTTGGGGCTCCTACCAGCTTTGACTCTGACTTGCACACCCCCTGTGTGAGACCATGTTGATCCCTGTGGGTGGCTCCAGGGTCCTGAGTCCCAGAGCTAACCTGAAAGTACATCATTTATGGACAGGTTCTCACGGCTTTTCCAACAGAGGAGTGCAAACCTTTCCAAGCATCACCTTATTCCTTCTTGCCACACGCACATACACGTTGTAACTAACAAACAGGCCCTTTGCAAGCGGATTGCAAAGTATTCTATTGATAGGGTTGAAGCTCCACAGCCTTTTCTTCAGGCTGTAATTCTGCATGAGGTCTTTGGGCTCCAGACGGCAAATCTTGCAACCTAAACAGCGAGGTACCACTGAGAGAATACTCAGTTTTAACTCAGCATTCTGGGGACAAAGATTTCAAGGACTTATTTTTCCGTTGGTATTATATGTGGTTTAACTCTCTCTGTATAATCTCTTCCCGCTGAAATGAGGACCAAAGATGCACTTCTATGCTATAGTTTCAACTGCATAAATATCTACTTCACTTCTGTTGCCACTGCTCAAGCTGTCTAAACAACGGCTGTGAATGATGGTAACAACTAACATGGAATAGCCCTGGGAAAGTACAATAATGCAAACTTCGAATGGGGGCGAGGGAAATTGTCTTATTTTCTTTTCTTCAGTAACATGAACTTACTTCCCACATTTGTTTGCTTTAGTTTGCTGATTTGCCAGGTGCACGGATCCAGTAGGCCAGGGCGCACCCAAGACATTTGCCTGGATGGTTTTCTTTCCTTTTACATTGCTCTTCAGATCCTGTTGCATAAATTAACACGTCATTTTCCCACATTTGGTAATAGAGGGTGAGTGCTTAAACATGGATTCATTCTCCTTTGTGCTTGTGTTGAATCAACAGTGCAGTGTTGGGTAGGAAGCGGATCTCAAGTATGATGACCTTCATCAGAGTCTTCTGTTGTGTGTGAAATGATCTCCTTCTGACTGTTTGCTCACAACTGTGATAGTAGGGAGCAAAGTCTGCCATCTGTACTCCTGTTTGGTAGTTTCATAAGCTTAGAACTAAAATGTTTGTGTGCCCATAGCAAATCTCAGTTTTGCACTGACCAACTTGAAAGCTTTTTATTTGGTCCAAGTCGTGTGAAAATAAATACCACGAATTATCCCCACAACATGGGAATTTTTCTATCCTTCAGTCTGTCCAGAAATAGAGGTAACATAAATCATTAAGAAAAGTATCTCCAAAACTACCATCAGCAGCACCAGCCATAAAAGGGCAGTTTTGGTTCAGTGATTAAAGAGAGGGGCTGAAAGTCAGGACTTGTGACTGGTGCTCTCGGTTAGTTTTTAAAAGAGGCTGAAGCTCTCTTTTGTTTGATTTCTGTTAATTCACACTGAAGTGCATGTGAGGGGTAGCTGGTTTTTATGCAGCTGATTTTTATGCAGCTGACTTTGATTGTTTTAGTCCTTATTGGCACTTTGCATTTATAAATGCTGCTAACTGATATAAGTGCTGTCAGTATGACCATTTACCATGACTGCAGAGCAGTCCTGCCTTAGCTAAGGACTCCTCCCCTGAGCATTGGAGTGCCTCTGCTTGGCTTGCTGTGGAGGATGAAGAGCTGAAAGATTAGAGTGTCTGTCCCTTTTGCTTTCAGAACCAATTTTCATTCAGTAGTGGCTAAAGCTGGTGGACAGATGGCTTCAAAAAGCCCTTCAACTAATAGGTGTTGCCAGCCCTACATCCTCTCTTCTGTTCACCATTTCATTCATTATGCAGTTTGAAGAAACGGGGAGAGCCAACTCTTTCTGCCAGTGTCACCCCTGCACGTAACTCCCCCTTCATTCCAAAGAGCTGTCAAGTGGCATTTTTCTTCGAAAGGGGTGGCAATCTAAGTCTTGCCACAATCAGTTTCTGAAGAGGAAAGGCCTTGCATTCATCCAGAGCACTGGCAGTTGCTGAGATGGAATTAAAAAGGAGAAAAAATAAGAGGAGAGAAAGTCTCAAAGGGTGTCAGGGGGCTATTTACCTCAAACAGCTTCGTTAGATGGAGTATGTTGTACAGACTTTGTTTTACAGATCCAGCTCAGTGTGCACAAAGAGAGTGCCTCAGATGCTGTGTAGGTTACCAGCAAGGGAAAAGAGAAATAAAAATAACACTGCAGCTTTTCCATTCTCCAAGAGCTTCTTAATGGCTTTGAGTAATTAGAGGCTGCAGAGCAAAAGTGGCTATTTCTCATGACAAACCCCATTTTAATTCAGCTCAAAGTGACCTGTTGATAGAATAAAAGAGGAGAAACAACCAACTGTTGGTTCTGCTTCTGTTAAGTGTTGGAACTGCTTCCCTTAAATATGCCAGGAATGAGAGCTCCTTTGGGGACTGAGGTCTTGGCCCAGCAAACAACATGGCTGATGGACTGAAGGCCATGCCTGGGACAGCAGTGTGCTGGAGGCAGTCAGGTGCTCTGCAGAGCTCAGATGTACCTACCTTACATTCCATTGGGTTGTACAGAATTGGGGAAAACTAACATAAACTGAGGTTTTCCAAAAGATTTTTTTGCTTTGTTCAACTCTGAATAACCATGTGGTCGGGACAGCAGAGGGGCTGCGGAAGGACTAGGTTCATGGGAGAGTCACTGTGTTCACCAAGGCTGTGTGCTGTCACACACAGGGAAGGAAACATTCTTGGGTTTACCCCAAGAAGGAATGAAAACCATGTTTCCTCTCATATGTTCCTTCTCCTTTCCCATATGCATACACCTGCAAGATTGGTGTGGTTTGGGCTTTCTTCAGAACATGATGGCCCCAGTTCCTTTCTTTTCACTGGCACAGAAGCAACTGGTGAGGGAAGAAACAAAACACACTCTGAGTTCTGAAATTCTGTGTTTGATCTGTTTGCTGTTAATTTTTCTGTTAAATAGAAACCATTTTTGGAGTAGCGTCATCCATTCAGAGTAATGGAAATTGAGACAGGAAGAGGAAATACATTTCTGATTTCAAAGCACATCTCAAACTCCTTTAAATTGGAGGAATTTAAAGCATCCTGGTTTTCTGGCTCCCAGTGTGAGGAGAAAGGACAGGAATTTTCCCCAATCATAATAAGATTTCCTTAAGTTGCAAGAATCCTTTGAAGTTTTTACAAATGTGAGTCAGTTGAACTGCTCCCGTGAAGGGCTCTGAACAGGTTGGTACCACTGGTGCATGGGTTGTGAATCCATGGCACATTAGCAGCTCAACACATTAACTTTGGTTTCAGTCATGACTTGCAATTAGCTTTGGAGAAATTGCGACACATGGGACTCTGCAGGCAGAGTGAATGTCTTTTCTGTGGGACTTCTTTGTTTTGCCTGGTGTGAGCACTTCCCTTCTTCTAGTCATCAGCTTTCAGTCCCTGAGCACCATATGCATGCTTCTGTAGGTTTCATGAAACACAGAACTTAAATCTAAGGCTTAATACATCACCCATGTTTAGAGAAGATGTGTTATTCTATGCATATATAAGTGCTTATATGTAATAGATATATTCTTTACTGACAACATTTGTTTATCCACTTCCATGGGGGTTTTAATGGAAGTATACAAAATACAACCAATACCTTGCCCAGACAGAATAAACCTTGATTAGTGTTTGTGTGCTCGAGCATACAGTCAAACTGTACAAACAACATCATGGGGAGGTGCAAGCCTGTCCAGAAGTCTTCTGACAAAGCAGACTGTGAACATCACTGACAACAGCAGGTTAGAATACAGCAGCATGATTTGAATACATCAGTCACCAAAGGGTATTCTCTGCCCAGTCCTCTAAGTAGGGAAACAACAGAATTCCTGGGAAGACTCAGGGGTGAGGGGCGCAAAGATGTCAGGAGAGAAAGTTCAGAGGGAAGCCAGAAAAGAGGGAGAACCTGAGATAATCTGAAGGGACCCCAACATCTCACACTGTGATTTGGGGTGATCCAGCACCAAGAGAACAGGGAGAACATGAAGTAACCCTGCACCAGGACTGCTAGTACCTCTACACTGACCTGCCAGACCCTCTTCCTGAACCACATTGCCTCTCCAGGGAAAGAGAAGTAGTATAATTGAGAAAACCATGTATACCTGTGATTAGTGTCTTGATATCCAACCCAATTCAGTCTTCATGCTTTAATTTGGTCTTGAACAGTGACAAGTCGGAAGTGACAAACCAACAGAGTAATTCCATGGAGACTGTAAGTAATATGTTGGGTATACCTCAGATGCTATTGTGATTTGACAGAGTTACTCATTATTGGTTTGAAGACTTCAGCAAAACCAGTCAGGATATGCTGTGGGGAAAATCTGAAGATATTTAAGAAATTTGTAAGGAATTTGAGAAAGGTAACAACCCATACAGCCAATGAAATGCAAGAAACAAAACTGTGTTTTGTCACAAACTCTAATGATATTTTTCTCTCTGCTGGAGCTCCAAATTGTCAGTGTCATCTGTGAAGTCAGAATCCATTCCTCCTGTCCCTAACAATCTTCTTTCTTTACTGCAAACCAGCTTAAGTCTGGGTGTAAGATGCAACAGGGGGAAGAAGCAGAAGGAGGTCCCTGTTATTGAAATGCATGTGGCCAGGGAGATCAAAAGGCGTTTTTAATGGTTTCACAAGTGACAGAGTGAATAGGGAGTGATGTGGCAAAGAAGCCATCAGAAGGGGCAGTTCGAAAGGAGCCAGTCACTCCCTGTTCCTGGATTAAATCACAGCAAATGAAAGACAATGAAATCCAAGAAAAGACTGAAATGTTTAAATGTTGGAAGATAATCTGTTCTGAGTCAAATCCTGCATTTCAAAACACCCTGACAGAATCTGAATTTACTTTAGTTCACAGTAGCATTAGTCAAGGACTTTATCTGTGTTTCAAAGCACAGCCTCAGACTTGGTGCTGAAATGGCTCAGAAGATTCAGTTTCAGGACAGATGATAACTGTAAGATAATGACTGTGCCAACTTGGTCTGCAGAAATCAGGCTGGAAAACTCAGAGAGCTTCTGATATTGTTTGAATATTTTGGCTGCTACAGTTGAACTCACGAGCACAGAAGGAGAGTTATATGAGAGGTTTTTAGGCTTCAGTGTGAGTCTATATCAAATATGTGGGTCTGCATCATTCCAGAGCACTGTCGAGATCACTGTGCATTGGTTAGAAAACAAGACTATGGCACATCTGGGTGACAGGACATACAGAATTAAGTGGGCTACTGCAAGTCTCTTGCCAGCAATTGCTATGCCATGTTTAGGTGAAAACAAGGGTCTTGCAGAATGAAAGCCCAGCACTTGCTCTTGACTGTTCTCCAGTGCTCAGCAGGCGTGACCTTAGTCATCATAGAGAATACTGGTAGTTTTCCCATGCATTCTCACATTAGTGCATTCCACTGAGGAGGAGAGTTTGTTTTCAGGGAGTGTCTTTCTACTAAAGAATTCTATAACCTGAATGAGTAGTCTAATAGCTAGAGTCAGTTGATTGTAGTTGTGCTGTACTTGTTTCCACTCTCCCCATAGGTGTTCAAATCTGCATTTTACTTGCTTTGTAGTGAACTTTCATTTAAAAACTTAAATGACCAGCCTGCAAATGCTATTTGTAATGTTTTATATCTGAGAGAATGAGACAGTGTGCTCTGTACCATGAAATAATAGGCCTTCACAAAATGCAAACCTAAGTAGTACAATTACTATGTAATGGCATTTGACTGCGAATTCATCTGATCTGACTAATACACACCTCAGTGTCTCCCATTGTAATGTTGTTTTTAATGCCATGTGTTTTGCAAGGATCTGGGTTTTTGAGATTGATTTTTCTATTGTTGCATCACTAAATGTAGCAGAGCATCACTTGGTTGTGTTCCTTGTGTTCAAACTTGTGTGTGATTTCAGTCCACTTAGTTAAGTTGAACTACCTGTGCTTTAATCATCAATTGTAAGAATAGAATACAGACTTATGTCAAATAACTCCCAGAAGAAAGGAATAAATGTGTTTTCTTTCCTATCTTGATCTAAATACTACTCTTGAAGGAAGAAAATGATCTCATTACATTAGAATCTAATACAGGGGAAGGTCTCAATGTAATGCATTAATGTACATTATAATAATTACTCTTGAAAGCTGAGGAATAATTTAAAGTACAGTATACTTGTAAATATTCAGTCATTCAGTAAAACTACTGAGCTTTGGGTTTGTTAGTTAATGCTTTTTAATTGTCAAAGCAGTAACTGGAGGAGGGCATCCATCTAATGTAATTACCTCAAAATACTATGCTACTAATATCAACTCAAGAAGGTACCTTTCATACTGAGGCTGCTATGGAAGGTAAATGGAGCTTGTCTAGAAAGAATTCAATGTGTTTCGGCATTCAAGAAGATGGAGAATGTGCACAGGAGAGCAGGTGTTGGGTCTGACAGGAATTATGAATGCCAAGGCAAGAGGCCAGTAGCTCCAGGATTGCTCCAGAAAATCACTTGGCTGTTGCAATATGGCTTGCAGCTGCATAAAATACAAAAGCTATAGACATTACCTACACCTCATAACTGAGTGGGCCGCCATCGGACGAGTCTTGCACTGCATGCTGTTTACAGAAGCCAGCAGATATCTCTCAGTCTCTCCCATTTCCTCGCTCTTTGCTGTGGTGTAGAAATGGAGTGGCACTTGGCACTGCACATTTGGAAAGACCCGCTGATTTTCTATTGTCTAATGGTCAGTTTTGAAGACCTCTCTATCCTACTGGTTTCTGTATCCTGCTTGTCACCTTTAGTGACTGGGAGAAAAGGGAAAGTGGGCTGGACAAGTCATCCACAGTGGATGGTTCCTGCACTCATAAACTGACACAATTCTGCGCTTTCCTGTGTGCTGTAGCATGGGATAGACTTCACCTGACCTGGGTCTTACTGCACCCAAGTGCCCTGTTTACTGGGAGCATGATGTGAACTAGCATGTTTAAAAGCAGAATTATTTCCTGAACTAAATTGAGCTGATGATAAATAGTTTTCCAAGAAGTAAAAAAATAAGAAAAATCTTTTCCAGGAGAATCACTTATTTAAGAGTGCCTGTGCTGCAGTGTATGTGCATTGCTGTGTGTGTTTAAATGTTGTTCTAGATATGTCACGTCCTGACTGAAAGGACTAAAAGATATTTGGATGTTCAGACTTACTATGACATAGTGAAGTTGTAGGACTTCTTTACTTGAGATCTATAGGAACAATTATGCATGTTGTAGAAATTCTCTTAACGAATTGTCTCCTTTAAACAAGCTTACTCCTTTAAGAATAAAGGGAGAGGAACTAGTGCATGATAGACAGAGGTACTGGATGGAGAATAGAAGGGAAGAGATCAGAATCACAGTTGTGCACGAAGTCTGTTTGCATGGACTGGCACCCCTTCATTTTGCCCCCTCCTTTTCAGAGTGAGAAGCTTCCTTCCAATAGATTTTTACTTGTTCAAATCTTCTGTGTCTTTAAACAAAGTGAATTATATAGGACTTGTTTATCTATTATGATATAGATCTATGAAGTAAAATTTAAGAGTTACTGGATATATTGTTCTGGTATTGAATCTTCTGAGAAGCAGAAAAATCTGTGTAAATCTATTTTGACTTTTGCTCTTGGTTGAAACCAACCCTCCTTCAAAGCCATGCGAATATAAAGCTTAGGTTAGAAGTACACTTTATGGACACTACCAGTTTTGTTCTTGAGAGTACCATTTCTGAGCAAATATCCATGCAAAAAGTTGATTGAAATGCCAATGAGAGCAGAACTTCACAAGGATTAACCCCTTCATACAGTTTCACATCTAGGGCTGAAGCAGAAGCTCTATGTACAGCCTACGATGGCTACCTTGCTCCATTACTAAAAGTCAGTGCTCCACTGCTGGGAAGGAGAGGAGATGAAGAAATTCTTCTTTATCATGAAAACAGTATATTGTAGATCTGCTTTGGATAATAGGAAATAAGCTTTTGGGAGTTGTACTGAAGAATGATGTGTTCTAGACTTTTGCAGTGGAAAGTGTTGCAGGGTTTGGTCATCCAAGTGTCCAGTATCCAGAAGAAAGTCTGGTATATTTAGTTCTGTGCCTTATTCATATACACTAAGGGGACAGGGCTTTCTTTCTAATACTGGAACTCTGCAATCCCATTGCTCCCTTATTATTTAATTACATTAATATTAAAAAAAAAGAAAAAAATATACTCTTCAATGGAATGAAGTGTGTTGGCTTTAAGAGTAGAACAGTTCCAAAGCACAAAGAGGCCAGGTCTTTCTAGGAAGGCTGGGAATTCTGTGTTGGCTCTCTTGCAGCTTCTAGAATCTCAGGCAGTTTGGTCTTCAGCATTTCCCAGGAGCAGAAGTGCTGGCATCCATCCCCTGGGACAGGTCTCAGGGAGGCTTGGGGATCACCGGGCATTCACGCTCCCCTCAGAGCAGTACAGAAGGAATGTATATGTAATGTGCTTCCTGACCCGTGGTCACTGGTTACTGCTTCATGATGTGGGTTCCTAGGATGTTATTGCAGTGAGCTCCTACATGCTCCACTAGTGCAGGGAGGAGCAGCCAGCATGTTCATGCTAATGATTGACAGCAATGAGTTTTCAAGGGTTGTGGCAACGGTTTCCTGGTGTCATGTGTACATGTGTGTGAGAAAATGCCACAGAACTCCCCCAAAACACAAGAGCTGGATTTGACAGCTTTTCTTAACAAGGTAGGTGTGTCTCCTGTTCTCGAAGGCTAAAATCATGGCCCAGTCCCGTTAGCTTCTCAGTGCTCCTTATTTATCCAATAGTCCCGCTGGATGTGTTGAGTCTGCCTAGATGGTATGTGGTGATTCTGACCACAAATCTTTTCAGAGGATTTGAAAGTAATAGCAGCAATAATAGTTACTACAGAGTGCACCTAATTCTGAAAGCATTTTGCCAGAATACCTGTCCTAATGTGGTGTTAATGTCTTCATTGCTGCTGGTGTTTCAGAGCATGCACAACCTGGCTAAAACACAAGCTCAGTGCAGAAAACTGTTCACAAGAAAGAGCTTGTTGGCTAGATTTCCCTGTGAGGGATTCCAAGGTGCCTTTGTAACAAAACCCTTTATTAACGATAGAAATTGAGGCAAAGGAAAGTATTGCAAGCCACCGAGGTTAACCAATATGCGACTTAAATCTAACTGTAGTTTGTGTTATCTGTAACTGAAGAAGGTCATGGGATCTATCGCTTTCAGTGGGAGTTTGCAGTGCCAACAAATTAGCATCAGAAGCTCTGGCGCAGCATAAAGAGCAGGGCTACAACCACAGCCTTGGAAACTTCTCAGGAGAGCTGTGAATGGTGAGGAACAAGCTCCCTCAAGCTTGTGATCTTCCTGTCATCTACTACAACAGCCCACTCATCTTGGCAGCCTCTATGTGCTTGAGAAGCTTTCAGCTGAGCCTTGGGAAGCAAATGGAGTGCTGGCAGTGCCGGGGCGGCTGGGTAGCAGAGCCCACATGAAGCCAGCACTGCAGTAGAGCAGCACTACCATGGCCATGGCTCTGGCAGTGAGCAGACAGCATGCCTCGTTTCACTGTAAGGATGAGGAAGGCAACAACAGGGTAAACCCAGAAGAAAAAGGACTTCTGAGAGAGCAGAAAAGCAAAGCAATTTCCTTTGAGAGCAATGAGTTTAAGTGCTTTTGTCCTTTCTTAGCAAGAGTGGCTAAGGAGGAGAGAAAAGGTAGAAAGCAAAGTCTCCTTCCCCTCCCCCTTGCAAAATCCTACATGCCCTCTTGGCAGAGATCCATCATTCACTTAATGTGTCCTGCTGAAATCAATTCATGTGTCAGGTTTTGGAGAGCTAGAACAAAATTTGTTTGCTGATCCCATCCACAGATCACTCAAGAGGATTCATAAAGGTTAGCAAAAAAAAATAAAAATCCCAGCAAACCCATATTCAATTTACTGTGTAATGTAATGCATTAGAAAATGTCAGACTCCAACTCAGAGGAGAAAAAGTCTGATTGTACAAAGCAGTTGGTCAAGGTCCACAAGCACCTTGAAGCACATGAAATTACACAAAAAGGGATTTTCCTCCTTTGGCCATCAGAAACCTGCCCTCTTTAAAGAGAAAATCTTTGCACTACTGAGGAAGAAGGTTGCGGCTTGAGGAGCTCTTCCCTTGGGAGCTCAGTGGGGTTTGGGGGCACAGCTCATGGCTTGGCCTGCAGAGGAGCTGAATGGCACCAGGGACAGCAGACAGTGTGAGGTGGAGCACACACTGGCATGACAGGAGCGAGCGTTCCCCTGGCCATCAGGCAGGGCTGGAGCCAAAGCCAGCTCCTCTCTCTTTTTTCTGCAGAATTTGCAAGTGCTGCTACCTCCAGATTTCGATGGAACTATGCCATTACATACCCCCATTAGGGCAGGTGGGGAATTTCCTCCTCCAGCTGTTTGTGTTCATAGACCTTCGTCAGCCTCTGATGGCTCCTGGGTTAGGTTTCCCTAGTCTCTGTCTGCACTGACATGTTCCACTTAGTTAAACTAAGAACAAAGATTCAGTCCAAGTGTCCGTGACTGCTAACAAGAGCTTCTCAGGACATAGGCTCAAGCTGACCTGGCCACAGCATTCTGTTCTGTCTGCTGATGTGCTCAAGGGATTCACTCCAAGCTGTTGCAACAGATACAAGTAGGATCTTGCTTTATGAAATGATTCTTAATTGAAGTACAAGTAAATGCATTGAACAGAAAGCAGCTTTCTCTAATCTTACATTTGAATGGAAGGGACTGCTGTAGATGTTAGTCAGCAGAGCTCTCAGGAATGTGTAAGCTTGACTAACACAACTCTTCTTTCTTCCCTTGGTTTACTCAGTTGCAGCTTCATACAGACCATTAGACACAGAGAGTGGAATCCTACTTTATTCTAGCTGATGAGCTATTTTACAGCTTCACTGTATGTAGTTCCTCTGGTAAACAGTGCAGGGCATGATGTCACCCTTGCTTAAAGCAATTTGTTGAGTTGTAAATATCAGTAATCAATTCCTGTGACTGAATCCTGTGACCTTGGATGTAATCCATGACAGAGCTGACTTTAATGTATTTTCTAGCCCTAGCACAAGTACTTTTAGCTGCCCTTTCCCATTAACTTCCCATCTCACTCATAAAATACTAAGAGAATTATATTCACCACTTCTGCCAATTTTAACCAGAAACAGTTCTTACTAAGGTATGTTAAATGTTGCACCCTAAGAGCTGTGATCTGCTGCTAGCCCTTGCTAGGAGCAGCAGGTCCTCCTTGGCCTTTGCTAAAACCAGACACACGTTACAGCCTGGGGTCTCTTAACCACAGTTTCAAACTTGGATTTAAGGGGCTGTTTACTTCTGCCCAAAGGAACACAGGACACTTGATCTGTATGTGAGAGATTTCATTGGGTCACTTCTGCCTCCTGCACCCTAAAGGAAAACTTCCGTCTTTGAATCCTGACTCTTCTTCCTGCCTCTCTTTCATCAAACTTGCATGCAGGCACTTTTGAAAATCATTGGTACTTGTTTCCATTTGATCATCTCCTCAAGAAAGAAAAATACTTCACAGTATTTATTTATTTATGTATTAACTTTGTAGGTTTTTGGAGGAGTTTTAGAGAGGATGAGTGGAGACAGACACGACAACTGTCAGACAGGAAGGGTATTTGCACTCATAGGGTCTTCTTCCTACCATCTGAGCTGATTCCAGTGCTACCGGCCCACACCCTATTAACTGAACTCCACACTACAGATCAGGGGCCAGTAATCAGTGCTGACCTGGCCAGGATTCCCCAGCTCAGGGCTGCTGAGCTCTGACACTATTGCAATGCTGTGTATGTGCACGCTGTGTTTGAAGCAAGGGCAAGAGCTCAGGAGCAGAACGTCATCTGCCAGAATCTCTCTTGATGTCTTTCTGGATGACATGAGAAATCTCTGCATATTTGGTTTTTCTTCTAGGCTTGTGCTAGGACTATCAGTGTATTCAGAGGTTGATACAGCCTTGTGGAACTCCCAATCTCTGTGCTCCCTATGATTTTACACATGTAATTCTTGGTTCTGGGCTTTTACTCTCACTGGCTACAGCAAAACTCCTCATTATTTCTCAACACCTTGGTGAGAAATTGATGTTGCTAACTTGCCTTTCACCTTTCCCCATGCTGCTGCACTACCTTCAGCATCTCTGGCCTCCCAGTAATTTCAGTCCAAGGGCCTTGACACTGTTGGTTTCGGCAGATGCATCAGGCCTGTTCTTATGTTGTGAATGTTAAGAGCAAATTGCAGCTCTGTGGCTCGCTGCGCTGAGTGCTGTGGAGTGTAGGTGGCAAGGATCTGCGAGGCTGAGAAAGCTGCTGGAAAGTTTGTTCCCTGGAATCTGAACTTCAGATGAATAGTACATGCTGGCTGTAATTTAAATTCAATCAATATTCAGTTAAAAAATAAATAGAAAGCTTTTTAGATCGGTGATGTAAGGGAATGTTGGTTCAAGGAAGTAATTACATATTATGTAGAAAAAGTCAATTTAAGTTCTCAATAATTTACTTAAGTGATTTACTTGACTGATGTGTTGTCTTGACCCAATAGGGCAGAGTAGCAGACACTAAGTTATGGCAGAGCTCCAGCAAAATCAGCCGTTGTTACTGTCTGACATAAATCATTAGCAAATGTCTTGTTCCAGGTGTACACAGGTGCTATCTTAGAAAAAAACAGTGATAAATTTTATGTTTGTAAACATAACTCTGTCAAAAGCAGTCCTGTTTCTGGCAGATGAAGATGTTATCCATCCCTCTTGGTAGGGCAATATACATCTCCAGGAAATAAGGTTCCTAGTGTATAATTAGCTGAAATTGGCAGTCCATAGGGCCAGGGATGTGTGCTGGTCTTTACTTGGAGAGCTGCAGAGGAAGGTGCCCTCTTTGCCAGTACTGCACATGCACACAGGGACAGCTTCAAGAGTGGCTGTTGCTGTGGGGAAGTGGCCCCCACCAGCACTGCTTCCCCAGCTTTGCCACCACTTCCCACAGCAGGCTCTGGGCTCCAAGCAGGGGTTGGTGTTTTTAAGGATGCTCTTTGGACTTTCCCCACATCACACACGGTATGTGTGGGAGACAGATTTCAGTCTGTAGCCATGACAACAATGCTGGGAATGCTGCTTTTTCCTTTGCTGTACCTGTGAGACACAGACTCCTTTTAAAAATTACCTTCTGTGCTGTGTTCTTTCTTTAAAGTTGAGAGTGAACTTTAGCCTCTGAAAAGATGAAATCTCAAGTGAATTGCTGGTGCCTGGGTAGGTGTGCTGAGCTGCTCAACTCAGTCTTGAACCACAGTAAGTATAGAAGAATAGCAGGGAGTCCCATATGTTCATTCCAGATCTATGGGAATTCTGCATTTAATCTACTGCTCAATTACACTAGAATGCCTGTTGGAATTCCTGGGTAAAGCTGGGGAGGCATAGAACCATAGAGCCATAGAATCATAGAATGAACCAGGTTGGAAAAGACCTTTCAGATCAAGTCCAACCATTCCCCAGTACTGCCGAGGGCACCACTAGCCTATTGCACTGAAGGCCTCGTCTATTGCACAGAAGGTCCCACTTGAAGGGACAGTGACTCCATCCCTGCCCTGGGCAGCCCATTCCAATGCCTGAGCAACCTCTGGGGAAGGAATAGTTCCACAGCTCCATCTAAACCTCCCCTGGCGCAGCTTGAGGCCGTTTCCTCTTGTCCCGTCCCTTGTTCATTTGGAGCAGAGACCAGTCCCCTCCTGGCTTCATTCTCCTGTCAGGTAGTTGCAGAACTAGCCAACATGTTAAAAAGCTTCAAGCAACCCATGAGTCCCCTCTTACAAACCAGTTTCCATGTTTTACTCTCTGGAGTACTTATCACAGCAGTGATGGAGGTGTGTCTCCTCTCATGCTTCAGGAGAGCCTTCCCTGGGGAGTGGGGACAGGCAATGTTCAGAGCAGGCTCAGGGGAGCACATCAGGTGTGGGCTCCTGCAGCCATCAATTTCTGAACAGTTTTCCACTGGCACTTCTGAAGCTCTGATTATTCTGTGAACTCAATCAAAACAAAGCAAAAAGTGCCCCCGCCCCCCCAAACAAACCAAACCAAGCCATTTCCCTGTTGTACTCCCTTGAAAATTAACACTGCACTGGAATATAATTCAACTAGTGCATATTCAGCATTAACACTAGCATTCATGGTCTCCCTTTAATTCCCATGGGCTGAAGGTCAGCAGCTTTAGAAAGGATCCCTGGAAGCAGAAAGTTCAGGACTGAGGAGGAAAACCAGACATGTAGTAGTTGGACAGGGGGTTGGTGAGCAGCAAAATACAGGGATACTCTTCATTAGAAAATATGGGTTTGCAATCATGACATGGAAATCTCCATTAAAAATAGTCAAATTGAGGACTCATACAACCCAGTAAGCCTCTTTGGTGAGGGGACTAGAAGTGTTCAGAATGGAGCAAAAAAGGCTGCCAACCATTTTCCACATGTATTCTCCCAGTAATATGTATCTTAAAATCTCTTCAGCTTGGTGGTGTAACTAGATTAACATTTGGGACCTATTTGCTGTGGCAGACAAACAATGCATCTATGATCGACTGTGGGCTAGGCTTAGATTTCAAATTTCAATGGTAAATGTGGTTGACAAACTTGCAGTTAAATTAACTTGATAGCCCTGAAGGATGAGGAGCAGTTTGTGCTTTACAGATAGGAATAGGTGTTCAAATTAGTTCTCAAAGAATTAACCTGAACTTCAGTCGTTTCAGTTTTTCAGTCTCTTCATAAAGCCTATAAATACCGCAGACAGGGCTTATGTCGTTAGTCTCTTAATGTTATAAACATTATAAACATTTAATGAAGTTAAATTCAAAGTACAACACGTTGTAAAATCGATCTAATCTTGCTGGGGAGACAAAGGGAAGAAAATTGTTTGAGTCATTTGGAAAACAAATTAAGAATTATATTCACTTAACTTTAAGGTGGGTGAAAAAATGTGACCAAGACAGATAGACCCATTGTATTTCAAAGGACAGCAGGGGCTGGGAGCAGCAGAAACCTCTCGCTATGCTAGAGGCTGTCCAACATACATTAACACCACTGTCGGTGGCAGGCAGCCCGACAGGAGTCACTTAGGAGATGACAAGCAGCACTTTCCTAGAAATTGGAGGAATTTCACTCTAAAGATTGCTGCTTGGTTGCCTCTTTCCCAAAGCAGATCCTGCAGCAGCTGAAAAATTCAGTGCTTTTGACCACGTCTTTGCTGTGCCATCCACAATAAACTTGTCAAGGGGACATTCACCTGCCCCCAGCGTTGCTCCTGTTCCCTCAGGCATGGTCTGCCCTCTTTGGCTCTCCAATGCTGCCTTTCTTGGCTGCAAGACAAAGCTATTCCTGCTATAAATGCCTGCAAATGCTTTCTTATAATTGGCTTTCTAAGGAATATGCTGGAGTGTGAGGTTCTTTCCCCTCCTAGTGAAGTGGGAGCAAAGGGCTTTACGGGCAGCCAAATCAGTTTCCTCACATGGTTTAGCAGCACCCAATGTCCCCTCAAAGTGCTAAGTGGAAGTAAAGAAATAAATAAAAATAAATAAATAAAACCCTATTAGCAAAGGATTACTGTGTAAAAATCTAAGACAAAGAACAGGAAAAGTGAAGGGGCAACGGACGTGTTAAAATGCTGCAGACAACAAGCTGCTCACAGGAAAGTGTATTTGTCCTTTCTTTTTCAAACTCATTATTTATTTTCTCTATTCTTCAGGCCTAATGTCTCACTAATGAATTCCAGGGGGATTTTTGAATCATGGTGATATCATGGGTTAAACCCCTTCTCTACTTTTTGAATGTAAATTCTTTTTGACATTCTTACTTATTGGGGAGCATTGACTTCTTTCCTACAACAAAACCAAAGGCTACTCGCTTTTGCATAGTTAACATTTTGCTAATGGGTAGCCAAGATTCTCTCAGCAGCTCAACAACATTTTCTAAAGCTCAGTGGCGTTGTTGTAGCAACTGGTGGCTGATCTGTGAATAAAGCAGATGTCATTGTGGCAGGAGAAAGGGAGAATAATCTATCACCCGGCCACTACCTCTCCTGCCCGAACAAGTCATCAAAATGACACCTTTGGCATGTAGTCACTAATGAAGGGCTGTGTACCACCTTATCTCATCTTGTTATTATAGAAACCAACATTATATGTGCTAGAAACACTAAGAGTTTCTCAGCCCAGCTGTCCTCGTGGAGGATGCACAGCTAGGATGTGCTGAGGCACTGACAGTTTGCCAGCTTCCTTTTAGACTTTGATTGATTTTGCACTTTCGTCCAAGCTGGTCTGACCTAAATAAACACAATATATATTCTGGGAACTGTTTTTTTCTTTACTGTTTAATCTGAATTCAGCTCATGCGGCTTGCAACTAGACATGGCCAGACATCAGCGTATTCTGACAGGTACCCGAGCTGAGCAGGAAAGGAGGGGCAGAAGCAGATAAATCCCCTTCTCAGAAAGGGTTTAATCCTTTTTGGGGGGATTGGGTTTTTTTTAAGCTTCCATTCTAACTCTCACATTTTGTACTTAGTTGGTACAACTCATTGATTTGAGGGAGTCACCTCACACCCCCCTCCGTTGGTGGCAGAAGATACAATGTGGTTTAGCACTGTCCTGTGAAATGCTTTCCATTAGAGTATTTGTTAACTCCCGTACATGCTTTCAGTGATGCAGCATCACAGCAACTGGCCCCTGCTTCATGGAGACCCTCAGGCTTTGCACTGAGCTTCAGCTTGTCAGAGGCTGTTCCCTCTGCAGAACTGCTGTCCACATCTGACTTAGAAAGACTCTCTGCTACCTCCTTTGCCTCAAATCATTGTTAATCATTTGACTTCAGGAGACAAAACACAAAACCAGGTTTCTACAGTCTCCCCAGTGCATGACTCATACTTAATGTGGAGGTTACATTAATTACTGTGTGCTTAGCATTTAATGAGGCTGAGAGGGAGTCTCCTCACTTCAGCTCCACGGAACATGCAGTGAACCTATTACACGCAATGAATATATTTCCCAATCACTCAAATCTGAGTACGAATTTTAGAAAAGGAGGCAGCTCAGTCATTGCTCGAGCTCCTTAAAACAGGATGGCAAAAGCTGAGAAATCTGGGTCGAAGTCTGAATTCTTTCACAGACTTCTTTGTGCCCACTGGCCAACCTTCTTGTGCTTTGTCTCCTGATTTCCTGTCTGTTTATGGGCATAACAGTGGCTGACTGAGGCTGGCTCAGTGTAGAGCACTTGTACAACTTGACACTTCAGCATCATAGAAGGCCAAAAGGAATTATCCTGATTTTTTGGTGTTAAATTATGTACCTTCCAATGCTGTGTGATGGCATTATGGTCTAACACTATCTGTACTCTACCATCTCTGTCAGTAACTTTTACCTCAAGGTACCAGGTATTTAATACCTTGAGTATTTTAAAACAGTTCAGATCAAATTTAAGTCGTTTCAACAATAAGCTCCATGTGGACAAACAGTGCATATTTTCATGGGCCCACGTGCAAAAGAAAAGTTGCTAGGAAAGAAATTAAGTGTGAGAAACAACTCACAAAACAGGTTTCTTGCTGATTCAATGAAATAGATGTTTGGATTTGGCCTGAGCCAAATGAAATTGTGCTGTGAGGTGTGTAACAGCTAGGCAGGCTTAGCTTTGGCTAAAGTCTTTAACTTTGTTTTAAAAAGCCATCAGGGCAGCTTTCTCAATTGTATTGAAAATGTGAGTAAGGAGCACATGGCATGTTAGATGGCTGGAGTGATGCCATATTTCTTGCATTGGTCTGAAAACTTAAAGGTACATTGTGAGAGATAGAATGTTTCCACACATTGAGTGTCCTCCTCTATAATTGTAACCCCACATACAGGTTAAAAACCAGGACACACAAGCCATCGGTGACTGGGAATGGACTGAACAGCTTATGAACACTCTAAAGAGAGCTAAAACTGCAACTGCTTGGAGAGAATAAGACAACAAGTGTATACACGCTGCAGGCATGAGAATGGTAAGTGAAGCACTACAGTAACAGCAAGTTGTGCATAATGTGCTGTTCCCAAGAGAAACTTCTGTGCATTCTTATGCATTAGAGGTGCACAGGTTTTCTATGCTGGTCCTATTGGGTTTGTGAGGTACCACTGATGAATTGTTTATATTGGCAACCACAAAATCAGCTGTGAATCTGGTATGATATATACTACTTGTATTTTGAGTGTATAGGGAGAGGAAAGCTAGCATAGGAAACGCAAACTGGGGCTAAGTTTTCTGAACTAAGTTTGACTATGTGTTACTAAGCATAAGTAAATGATTCAATGCTGATACCATCCTCTTTACCTCATTTTGGGTTTTTTTTATGTGCGCATAATCCTGGGAACATTTCTCTAATGTAAATATGATCTCATCTCACAGGGATATCAAACCTCTTTACAAAGAAAGGCATCTTTCCTAAAAAAAGTGGGATGCAGAGACTTTGCTAACAAAATTACAAGATCAAGGTAAGGAATTACATAAACCTGAGAGCACCAGTAGTAAATATATTGTGCTACACTTAGAAGCGAGTTTTCTCTGGGACTTGTTTCTGACCTCCAATTGCAAACTACATGATACATGCTATAGATGAACCTGTGAATATGTAAAAACAAAATGTAAAAATCAGTTATGTCACAGAGCTCCAAAGTATCAAAAGAAGCCTTTTGGTTTTTACAACATTACCTCTGGACAAGAGGATCACAAAGTTTTGGTATCCTTCTTCAGACACCTGGAGTCCTTTAGATCCAAGCGCATCTCTTCATCATTCTGACTTATTAATCCAGAGGTAGGGTTCCCTCAATTTTTGTTCGAGATTAAACTGCTCACATTTTGAGAAATTACTGGTACAATTTTGACCAGAAGAATGTTAATTGGGTTAGCAAATCGGGTCACTTGCCATGGTGACAATTACCCAAAATAAGCATCAATTAAGGGAGAATGTTTTGGAATCTAGATGAGCTTCATCATCTGAAGTTTTGCTGTGATACAATTCCTGCACTTGGTTCAATTTTGAACAGTTTTAGAACATTCAAGCCTGACTCAGACTGTACCTCTGTTGGCTGACAGCAACAGCATCTGCCAGATTCGGCCAACTTTGTCTAGGCACGTCAATCACTGAGGCTGCAGGATAGTCTTACCAAGAGCAGAGGTGGAGAGCTTCTTGTTCAATTGACTTCTTGGGGTTATGAGTTGGGTGCAGAGGGCTCTATTAGTTAATACACTCATTTTGGACATTCACAGTGCATATTTCTGATACCTGCTATAATGATAAATGTAAAAATGTTGTCAGAAATTAATCTGAATATATGCACCTCACCTGTACTCTGTGATGTTTGTATTCACCACACTGATTTTCAAGTGTGGTGAGTTAAAAACAGTTCTATAATCCACAGATAAGTAATTAAGAGCCTTGTGTAATATGGTTCATCTCCATTATTTTCCTTTTCTAAGTAACTGTGCACCCTTACAGTAACTTTACCAAATGAGTCACTTGAGAGCATGTTTTAAGGATGTTTTCAGTTTAATTATCACTGTTGAAAGACATATCTCCATTAGGTTTGTGCATACATGGCAAAGAAAACTTAATCATTGACTGATTCATGTTTTATGTAGGTACTTCTAGTATTCAAGCTAACTGTATTCAGGTTAGTTGTCCTTTTAAAAAGGCTGAGAGGTAAAATCCTTACAGTGTGCTTCGGAATCCCAAGGCAGAACTGCTTTATTTCCATGAATCCAGGTTCTGTTATTAAGTGAGAAAGTGAGATCGCATGAATAACAGCTTCCCAACTTGCAGTTACGCTTGTTCTCTTACACTTCCTACTCTTCTCACTCCTCTTGCATGTATGTTTTCTTTAAAAGCCTCAGCTGGGTTATGAATGTGAGCAGCAATCCAGCACTTCCTTTGGTTAGTGGAGATGAAAAGATGTGTTTTCTTTTGAGAGCTATATTGTTCTGCAGTTGTGTGCATTTCATTCCCATTGTGTGGTTCTTCACCAGGCAGAAATAGAGCTCTTCTATCCCTGAGGACAAAGAACAAACTGTTGTCGGGGGGGGGGGGGGAATATCTACCAAATTGTAAATCTTTCTCCTTCTCCTGTTTATTCTTCGTGCCATTAAAAACCGTTTAGCCAATGAACAGTTAATTCCAGACTCATGGCAGATTCTGATGGGCCAAGTTTCTCCTGTCTAAGATGATACAGCCAAATTTCCAGGTACTTTCTAGTTGAATGCAGCATTTTCCTTGCTCTTTAATTCATAGTTCCCAAACTGTTCTTGCAGTTATCAAATTGATATTTTCACTAATTAATACACTGATCATACACAATGCTGTAAAATACAGGGGAAATGTAGATCAAATTCATTTTATCATCATCCAGTTCTTTATTATTGTGAGCAAAACTGTTTAAAGTTATTTGACCTTCAGTTACTAATCTGCTTGCTGTACATTGCACGTCGCTGCTTACTGAAACAGAGAGGCAGCAGGACTTCCACAAATTCTTCTTCCTGCTGCAAAAGTAGTAAGTTATAGAATAACTCTAACCAGTAAAGAAAACACATTTTTGACTGTGATATGGTATTCACTAAGTAAAAAGCCAATACAAACTGGGGGAGGAAGGGAGATTCCAATATTAAATGTTAGGTCTGTAACATGTTGTTGTAATTAACATCCATACTGTATATACTTCCATTTTATGTCTTATCAATTGTTGATGCATGGAATTTAGAATTAAAAGCAGTGACTCAATCATACCCCGAATTGCTTTTACATTGCTTTATACTGACAAGTCGTAAGTTTGAAAGTAAATTATGTTCATAATTTTATTTTGATATCCCGTGCGGGTGTTTGAATTGCATAAAAATTCTATTTTAAGTGGGAGTTCTGCAAAGAAACTCTCTATGTAATCTTAATTATACACTGCAGGCTCAGGTGCTGCATGGGCTTGTGTTCTTACACAAATGATGTATGCAAGAAGTAAGTTAAAACAAGGAAACATCATGTCACATTCAGAAAAGTTCTAAAAGGTTAGATACTTACAGTGGAACTTTAAAACATCTTTTGTGATACTTTTATTTACTAAGAAAACTTCCTCTGGTTTTGCAGTCTTAGGTGGGAGTTTTGCCTCAGAAAGATCAGTGGACACAAGATAAATCTGTACCACATCCTCCTTGCAAGGCTCACTGCTCTCACGAGGAGTCAGGGAACTGTACTGCATGCTAGATGAAGGTTTGTCTCCTTACTGATGCCCCTCTTAGCCTCATTAAAAGTGTGAGATCCTGTAGTCTGGAAGTAGAGAAGAATCTGGTCTGTCCCAGACAGAACACGCAATATCATCGGTTTCTTACCCAATGAAAAATAACATTAAAATTAGATTAGTTTTTTACCAGTCACTAATGTGTCAAGCAGGAGAAACAGAATGATATTCACCACTCAAATAGCTGGAGAAATTACAGTGATAAAAAGGAAATACCATAAAGGGAACACAAAATAGCTTAGCTGGACTCTGACAAACAAGTGAGTAGTCTCTAAATTTGCGTAGATGTTTTCCTGAATTCCTGAGCACTGGCCTTCGGGGGGGGGGGCTTGAATAATGTAAATGCCAAAAAGAGCTGGACAAAAAGTAAGCTTTGTATCCTATCTATGAGAATCAGACGATGTGTGTCATGCTAGTTTTTACAGTCATAGTCTACAGTCTTCCACTGATTAAAATCAAATTTGACAGTAACACAATATAGAGGTTTAACTGACAGCACACACAGCACTTTTGCTAGTCATAACACCACAGTTTAATGACTGACGCATGTGGGAAGCTAATTCGGATTTTGCTTTACTTGAATGGGATAAATGAGCATCCAGTTCATACCAATGAGGAATTCAAGCCATGTGACAGAATTGATGCTACAGACCCTGTTCTTGTTTTGCATATTCTGCAAATGGAGCTGCAGGAAAAGAGCCGGTTTGTACACACATCCAGAGAAAGGTCATTCTGCTTCCTGACACATCCACCGACTGCAGCTGAATGATCCAGCTTGCTGCTGCTGTGTCCACAAACTAATGACCCTTCCTCTGTTAAATATCCTAAGAATTACAAATTGTATGCCTGTTTTGAGAAAAAGTACAGGTTGAACAAGCAGACATAGTATAAATAAAATATTTATATAAAAATAGTCTCTTACAAAATATACTCTCTTATCCTATGGTTGATTTTTCCAAAAGATGGAAGTTTGTCTGGATTTTCTTTTTTTCTTTTTTTTTCGACATATTTCAAACAGGATTTTAGTAACGTTTCTTTCTTTAATGGCAGGAAAACCACCCCCAAACTGATAAAGATTTGTAACCCCTACCACTTGACTTTTGTTCCAGACAACTAGCAGCAAACAGGAGAAAACAAACAAACAGACAAACACAAAAACCCAAAACAATAGTGTGTGTTTGTGTATGTACATATATATAAAGATGCCAGCTTTTGTACTTAAACATCTAGTACTGTAGAACACATCCTGCAAGTCCAACTAATAGAAATATCCTAGTGAAGAATAATATATACAGCCCCCGTTTTTCCTTGCCGTTTCTACAAAATTATTCCACAAAGCCAGCTATCTACTTTAATTGTAGAATAGATCCAAAAATGTTGGTAGAGTTCTTTTTAATTAAATAAATTAATATTAGTTTTATCTGAATAAATTGTTAAATATTGCTATTATTATGCCAAAGTGTCCCAACTCCCTGTGCTAAAATCTGCAGCACACGCACACACAAGAAAGGCAGATAAAGCAGTGTCTACAGAAACTTTCAAAAGTTCTACTCGCTGTAGCAAAAGGTATGAAGTGGAAAGATGGGCAAGAGCAGCAGAAGCTTTTCACGAGTGTAGAAGCCTAAATCTGTGTCATCCACACACTCACATGGGCAGTTCACGACAAGGCACTGTCCATCCCATCCTGTGCAAAGCCCTTTTTGAGGATTTCTCCTCTGCCCCTCCCTGCTCCTTGTTACACTGAAGTTTTTCCCCATTGTTTTTCCAAACCAAGAGTTAGTTGCCATGCTCAGAGCTTTTCCTCTGAGTGGTGTCTCTTCACAAGGCAGTCAATACTTCTTGCTTTAGAGGCGCACATTAACTGAGATGATCTTTTTTCTCTCTGTTTTGTGTGTCAGGTGGCTCAGGGTGGGGGTTCTTTGTTTTTGTTTCCTGGCTGACTTTTATAAGAGTCTGAAATGTGTATTCACAGAAGCAATGAAACATGAGAAGAAAAGAGAGGGCTCCATTCATCAGCATTTCTTCTGGGAGAGCAGGTCTTTCCTACAGTCTTGCGTAGGTACTTTGAGTGCATGTGCAAATGTATTCATGGCCAGGGACATGCCAGCCTGCCCAGCCACATGCTCACTTACAGGTATATACTTCTGTCCTCTCACTGCAAGTGTTGCATTTAACATAGCAGCACCAATGAAATTTGCAGTTGCACTGCCACACTCTTGAGTACTGGTGTGTATTGTAACCTCGACCACAGCACATGAGATCACAGCCATTGGACTGCTGGGCTGTCTTGTTGCACATCCTGCCCTGTGTTCCCACACTGCCAGTGACAGGGTCTTCTTCACAATAATTGGGAGATTTTTCTATGTACACTAAATCTGTATCCATGGGTTTACGATAGGAAAGTGGCTTCTTTATTTTCAGGAAGGTGGGACGCTTGTTACGACTTGCCCTCACTGGTTCGACTTGAACAGCTTCGTTGTATTTGTCCTTAAGGATGTAGCCCAGCTCCCGGAACTTAGGCAGAGTTGTCCAGCATGTTTTAGTGGTACAAGATCCTGAGACCCCATGGCACTTGCATTCTAACTTCATATTTTCTTCCAGAATCTGTATTTGGAAGAACAAAGAATGATGCATTAATAGAAGCAAGAGTCTCTTCAACAGGGTTATTTGATACATATTGAATGACAGTCACAGATGAGTTTGCTCTCCAGCATGAATTGTCACCTCACAGGCCACATTCCCACCAAAGCTGGGGCTTTTGCTTGCCCAGTGACACTGTTGTCCCAGGTAGGAAATGCTCATCAGCGTCAGCTGAGCATTGCTGCAAAGCTTATTCCCAAATTGCTCTTCGAGTTAAGCATGGAGGAAAACTTTTCCTAATTTCACAGCCCACAGAGCAAGGGTAAAATGAGACTCTCCTTAACCACATTTTTTCATCACTTTCATTTCCAATAGGAATGCACAGTCCTTCAGATTCATCTGGTGTTACAGCTCTTGACACATGGCAGTGAAATTAGGAACTGGCAGAGAATCACACTATTCCCTGAAATGCCACATGCAGAATGCTTTTAAAGTTCAACAATAGGTATTAGAACTTGATTCTTGTAAACACAGGCTAAAACATAAACTGCATTTCAGTTCTTGCACCTG
Source organism: Neopsephotus bourkii (assembly GCF_033783945.1). Lineage (NCBI taxonomy): Eukaryota > Metazoa > Chordata > Aves > Psittaciformes > Psittacidae > Neopsephotus > Neopsephotus bourkii. The sequence continues at coordinate 1,154,854 of NW_026901417.1, read as the reverse complement.
GACATGACATCAGCTGGTGCAAGATAGGAACAAGCAGCTAAACTCTATCAAGGCTTATTCTTCAGTTGGTCTCACATCAATCAGCAGTGTAGAGCAGATGATCATTTATTCATGTAGGCATCATCTGTTCTAAATGTTGCAAGCTAATGCTCCGATTTGGAAATCTAAGTATTATTTTAGTATACCATAGTCATGTTATTTGCACTTTCTGGAGGGTTTGAAGTATTTTGTGTCCTCTCACAGGGATCACGGATAATACAAAATGCCCCAGCTACTTTTAAGAAAACTAAGTCTGTCTTAGCGAGTAAAGATGAGTAACAGTTTTCATGCTTCGTCATCAATTCTTGTGAAAAAAATCTACCTCATTCATACTGTAAAAGCTTCTCAAACACCTCAACCCCGTGGCTTGCTCCACCCTGTCACATGTTCTCTTCTTTGTAGGGGTATCTCATGCTTACACCTGAGTTGTCACTACATTCCTTTTGAAGATAACAAGCTTCATCTTTCCTTCCACCTTCCCATCCTTGACGCTTTATCCTTGTGCCTTCTCCCTCCTGCTGCTTGTTCATCAACCCACTCTGCCAAATGAAACTGGAAACCAGCTCAGTCCCTGCTGTCCATCCTGAGCCTTATAACTGACCTTACTGAGCAGCTACATTCGGTCAATGCTAGAAAACACCTAATTCCAGCAGTTAATTTCCCACCGGTCTTTGCCTGAAAGAGGCCATAATGATTTTGATAATTAAATTCTGCCTAAACCAGCAAATCCCAGCAGTGGAAGCGCAGCCAGAGGGATTATCTGGGTTCAGGGAGTGGCCACACAAGTTTTCCCCTGAGAAAGCCCATCTGATCCACACAACTGACCTGGGCAGCCTACAAGGGTTGGTTGTACCCTTGTACAGTGATACAACAAATTGAATTAAACCTTTTTTATAACCCCTCTTCAGTTTTGGACATTTGTGAAACTCAGACACTGGCACTGGCTGCTGCTCCAGCCTGCACTGAAGGAGCCAAGTCCAGCTCGAAGGCTGGACATGTGTCCTGGGACTCAAAAGACTAAAATCTCAGCATTAAACCAGGGATGGCAAGGAGAAGGAGCACAACTGCAGATCCTAAGTGGAGCACTAACCCTGGTGAACATAACTCCATCCTGCTCTTGGCAGCCTTAGAATGAGTAATTTAGAGACTGCATGTAGTAGCTTATTCTCATACCTTTTGGTCTTCAGGCTGTTCTCATGTCATCTAGGCACAGTAATTGCTGTTGCCTAACCTTAGGAGAGTTTGTAGCTGATTCTTTACTTATTGTTCTTCACCTGCCCCTCTTTAATGAAGACAGGGATTTCAAAGGCATTAAAATAGCTTTATTTTTAGTCTGCGAGTGAAGTGTCAGCACATGTGGTCTGAAAGCAGGATTAAAAACCATAGAAAGCATAGGTCCAAGAGTTTGACAGATGTGAACTTAGTACATACTGGGTCATATTTCATGCTACTGTTTTTAGGTTAGTTTTCCATGCAAACTATCTGTGACTGCCCTAAAACTCAGATGTGAGAAACTTTTATACTCAGATCTACATCTTAACTTGCAGTTCTGCTCAAGCTTTGGCTTACATTTACGTTATCCTGTTATCTTGAGTTTCTCAGCCACTGCATGCTTCTTTTATTGCTCACTCATTTATGAGGTAGTACACTAAGAAGATAGATGAGGAGAGGGAAAAGGAGTTATAGCACAGAAACCGGAAAAATCACATAAATTCTTTTACCCTCATTTGTACCTTTTTAAAATCTCTCTTTTTTTAATTTGAAACTAGCCAGGGATGCATTTCTCAGCCCTAATTCAATCCCTGTTCATGTTCAGGGGCTGGACTTACATCCTGGTACGATGTTCAAACTTGCAACAAAATATTTCTCCCTTGCCTGCCATCAGGATCCTCCAAATTGACTTGAAACATTAATACAAAATACATCATGTGTCATCTACCCAGGTAGAGCTTTTTTCCTGCAGTATACTTAAATAGCCTAAATTGCCTTTTGGTCTGTTTCATTAGCAGCCCATTACAGCCAGCAACCTCTGAGAGAATTAGTAGTGCCACTAAAAGAGCTGAGCAAGCGGCTGGAGCAGTTAAGCAACTGGGCAGCTTCGTGTCACATGTTGGGATCCTTCTTGGGGTGACATGATGCCAGCCAGGATAGGCTTCTGCTTTCCTGGGCACACAGGCAGTTAGGATAAAAAGGAGTGGGTTTATGTGGAAATATGAAGTTTGAGCAATACTGGTTGAACCAAAGTGCCAGGGGTCCTTCTGAGATGAGAAAAAAAAAATTCTTGGAGAGGGCAGAAGGATGAGGAAGAATGCTGTCCTTTAACACTGTGCCACATTTATTGGTTTGGTTTGTAGGTGGCACTTTCTAAGGTTTACTGGCCAAGCTACACACTGTTGGGGCTGCATCTCCAGTATACTGTGCTAAAATCTGCCTAATTTGGGTCAACTGTACTCTGCAACTGAACTTTCCCGTTTAGTTCTGCCTTTTCTAACCCAACCTCTCTACCTTTGCCTCACAAACCCTTTGGTAGGTTCTGTCCTTGTCTATATGAAGTCCTCTTTCAATGTGCTGTTTTTCAGTGTGGGGTTTTCCAAATTCAGCCAGAGATAACTGACCCTACAGCCCTTAGGAAATAGGCTATGTGTAACTTTAACTGTCTGTCTTCAGCAAAAGCCTGCAGTGCTGATCAGATAATTTTGTTGGACTGTGACATCAGGTGCTTGGACTATTTGTTTTGCATCAAAATATGTGCACAGTGGTATTTTAGTACCATTCTAGGAGCCTCTGATAAATCAGTGCCTTTATAAATTGTAGATGAGAGTTGAGAAGGAAGAGAATAAACAAGGGGATTCCTTGCGTAGGGACAAGAGGCCTCAGTCTTTCCCTTGATTTCCATGAACCAAAAGAAATGCTCTACTCCTTAAAAACTTAGTCTGGTTAAAGCCAGAAAGCATTCTTCACCTGTCAAGACCAGGATGTGTGTCTTTGAAGGTATTAACCAGCAGCTCTCACTTTTTACATTAGACTTTATAAACTTTATATATCTTGAGACTGACTTTTCCTAAAATGTAAGAGCCTGAATGGCACAAGATTTAAATCCTAGATCCTCTGTTTCTTACCAGATGACCATATCCAGCTCTGTCAGCCATGGAAAGTAAATCTGTATGCACCAGTGAATGCTCTGAACTGGATTAAATGTGAACAAAGAGCCAGAGTTCTTTTAGCTTTGTCCACTTTTTCTTTGAGCTCCTACAGTAAACTGTCAGTACATGTTTTTCTCTCCCTCTCTCCCCTTGCCATTAGCCTCTGGGAAATAGTTTGCATGAAGAGAACTTGCACTGGCTCTCTCTATTGATGTTATCTTCAGATATAGTACCTTTGGGCACTGCCATTAGCAACTTAACATGTTTTTTCTTCACCTTTGGTTTTGCAGAGAATGTGAAGGGTGTATCGTGTGAGGGTGGCAAGCGCAGATCTGGAGAACCCTGCAGCCCAGGAGCTGAATGGGCTGGCACCAGCACTGCGGTCCTGCAGCAGTGGCCAGGGCACCTTGTAGCTGGGCCAATGGGCCTGGTTTCCAGTGAGACCAGCAGAACGTGGTGGCTGGTATGACTTGGCACTGGAGTGGTATTTGCTCACAAGTGCTTCTCTGCAGCCATATCAGAAGTGTGTCCTCTGGGTGGTCGGATGGGTGCTGTGGGTGTTCGGGTCAGGGCAAATGGAGCTGTTACGTGGCTGGTGTGCTCTGAAAACAGGTCACCCTCATGCAGTGGATGTTCTGAGCTCAGTGTCTCTATCACTCAGTCAGTCAGTGGTGTGTACCACCTTAGTTTTCAAATGCATCTGCCTGGGCAGTCTGAGACCCCACATGCCCACTCACATGGTACCGGGGACAGCCCTGGGTTTGGTCATGAGAACTCTAAAACACTTGGTGCCAAAACTATCCCAAAGGACTTACATCCTAAATACAGTTACCATTGTACCTCCAGCACGTTCTCCTTCACCAACAGGATTCCCAAGGAAACTAAATCCTGCCTCGCAGTCAGTACACTGTCCATAGTGCCTGGGGCCAGGGACCCTTTACTGCTACATCAGAAATAACTCAGACTCTAGTCTACAGGTGAAGCAGATGTAATGAGTGAGACAACAGACAATTCCTATCCCACCAAGGCCATAATCTTTCCTAATTTTGTGTGACATCAGATCATCTGGATCAGGAAATACCTGTCCCCTCTGAGTGCCTGAACAATTACCTTTACTGTAAGTGAAAGAACCCACCACTACTGGCAAAACAAGAGTGGTTTTTCACTCTGGAGAAGAGCATGCCAGGGGCTGGGGAGCAGTCACACCACTTCTGTGGGGTGGGGAGGGCAACGGACAGGTGCAAATCTGCCCCTTGCAGCTTGTGGCATATGAGGACTCATGATTTATATTACTTTCAGAGGCAATTGTAGCTGTAAGACAAAGCTACTCAAAATTCAGGAATTATATTAGAGATGTGGGTTTCTGCTTTTGAAGGATTCATTGAGGAAAAATATTGTTTAAAGCTAATATAGTAAAAATACATAGAGTAAAGCCATGTCATAGTGTTTGAACAAATTAACTTACTTGAGAACCAAAAGGATGCTGCTGTTTCAGTAACTTGCAGGACTGTCTTAACACCAGAGCTCTAAAAACTCAAGGAAATAATACTTGGTGCTTTTTGCAAAACAAAATGATTGCAAAACAAAAATGAACATAAGAGAGGATAAAACAAGAAACACTACTGCTGAAGAGAAACCCCTGAAAGCTTTGAATGTCAGAAACAGCATAATAAAAAAGTACTCTATTTCAAGTCTAAAATTAGCAAAGGCATATTTAAATGGAAAAGATTGATTCCCATCAGTGGATATCTATTCACTAGCTATATTAATAGAGCTTTTGTAACATGTGTTCTGTAGAAACACAACATATTTGCATTGCTATCCTATGGTAAACTAACGGGGGATGAGTTTGGAACCAATTGTGTCCCATATTAAGAGTGACTTATTGCAGTCTTTCATATTTCGTTCGAGCATATTATGAAGACCTTATTAAGCACAGTCAAAATATCTTTTTTTTCCTTTTTCTCATGTTTTTGATTAATAAATCTGTGCAAAATAACAATACCTGAAGTAAGTATCAAACAAATGTGATAGGCTGAGCTGTGACTATTCCAGAAACACAACTGCCCTGGCAGGTTGAACTATTTTTTCATTACAAGAGACTTTTGGTTTCAAATACAAAATGACTGGGAAATCACCACAGCATGTGACCTATATTCATCACATCACCACTGCACTTCCCTCAGACTAGGGCTCTAAAGAAAATCAGGCAACATGCTGCTCTAAGGACGAATAATGAAGACTGCCAAGAGAATGCTGCTAAATGACAGAATTCTGGAAGCCTCACAGGTGGGTGGTATTTCCCAATACCACTATCTACCCTCAGGAATGGAAATCCTGCTTTAAAGAGCAGAAACGCTTTTTCCAAATGCTAAATCGTGAGATCCTTAATAATTAAGACTTCAGAAATTTTGTGCTCTCATAAGTTTGACCTTTTTTTTGTAATACTGCTGCCTTTCCTCTGTGCCACCACAAAGCAATAGGCTCCTTAAATTTCTTATATGCATTTCATAGAGTTTCATGATTATTTTTATACTTTCTGTGCTGGAATATTGGTTGCCCTTTACTTCAGCTTTATAAAGCAGTTGACCATATGCAGCAATGATTTTGTAAATGTAGCTTCTATTTCCACAATACATTAAATAAGTAAAGTAAAAAATACACATTAGTCTTTCTGCATGGTCACAGCACTTGTGTACTGTTGTCAGCACATGCAAACTGAGTGAGATGTGCTTCTCTTTGTATTGTTTGAATTAGAGGACAGGAGACCTGGTACCCTTTGTTCAATGACTAGCACTGTGCAGAATAGCAAATGAGCACTGACAGCAAGGCCAGTAAAAGCTGAGAGGAATGCAGTAAAAAATGTTTTCTGGTGCATATTTTTCTTATACTTCTGATAACCTTCATGGCTTACAATGCACTTAATCAATTTATCACCATTTCTGGGACCAAAAGCACCAAAAGAGAAGTAGAAAGTAAATGTCACAGGATACTTTCATTGTTGTAATTTTTGAAGTATAGTTACATTTAGCATGAAAAGGACATAGGTGTTTGTAAAAAAGACATTTAATAAGGCAGATTCTCAGACAACCTAACAATACTCTTCTCAAATTAAACCATAAGGCATGGCATTTGCTTTTTTTTTCAAGCTGTAGGAAGTGCTATGTGAAACAAAAAAAAAGAGGTGTCTTAATATTAAGCTTTCTGTTGCTTCCAGGGGTCCTCCTAGGAGAACACCTTGTATCCCACCATAGCTGCTCCTAGGATGAACCTCTGCCAAAACCCTCACAGCTTTGCAAAAGTAGCTATGAGAGTGGATTCCATGTGTGTGGCTCAGAGTCTGTATCTAGCTTGCTCATTCCTCAGTATTTTTCTCTGACAGCTCTGCAAATCTAATCATGGCCCGTGAAAGTCAAATAAGGCTCTTAAGTTTTTATTTATCTTCATCAAGATAGTGCTTGCAGAGATAGTGGGCATGATGTGGCAACACCTGATGCTGATAGCTCAGCAAAATCTGATCTGGATTCATGAGAAATGATACATGCAGAAATCCACATGGGATTGCCACGTCAGGAGATCCCTCCTTGGAGCAGGTCTCATGCCAGGTATTCTCTTCTCCCTCTCCCTTTTCCATTGTGTCTGATAAGAGCTGCAAGCTAGCCTGTGGGATTCCTTGCCTTTTTATGTCCTTCATTAACACATTCCAGGTTTCTTTCCCCAGAGAGAAAATACCTGAACCCTTGTCTCTCTGTCTCTGGTCAACAAAATATGAATTGAAACCATGAATTCAGGAGCTGGAATTGTAAGCTTCAGGTTGAGTTTTTCAGACTCTTCAGGGACGTGCTGGGTGACAAAGTTCTCTGTGTAATATCAGATACAAAACCTTCTTCCCACCCTTCCTCCTGTTGGCAGGAAGTCCAGTTATAAAAACTCTTTTCAACTACAGATTACCAAAGTAATGCTTAGGTAAGTTTTCTATCAGGAAATAGGCTCCAAGTAGCAAGTTCCTACTGTCTTTTGGCAAATAGGCTGTGAGATGGAGGGTTCCTGGGATGGGACTTTGCGCTATCTGAGTTGCTAATGACAAAAGCTCGGTAGTTGACAGTTGGCTTGACAGCTTATTGAGGGGTTACTGCTGTGGTGGCTTTTTGGTACCTCTGTCTGCAGGACTGGGCTGACCCACACTTTGGTTTTGTGGATTTTTCTATTTCAAAGTAAGGCAAATATTTTAACAGAAAAAAATTGAAATAATTTAAGAAACCATGTGTTAATGTGTGTGATGAAGTACTTGTTTTTAAAAAATAACTCTTGGGAGACGCATTATCACCTAGATTAGACTGGATAAGTGCAATGCCAAGGAAGTGTCATCATGGAGGAAATTTAAAGATCAATCATAAAAAGGAACTTGGAAAAAATAGCGCAAAAAAAAAATCTGGTTTCTTTTAATGTAGTTTCACTATTACTGGAATGTAGCTGAATTGTCAGCGTATTATTTTCTATTCTCTATTTGTTTAAGTGAAGCCCCTCACTGAAATGGGATTGTGAGATTAAGGGAAAATTTATCTGGAATTGTTATTTGCTGCTGTCCAAGCAAGACTGACACTGTAGATATGATGGATTTTAGCTTTTGAAATAGGGAATAGTCCTGTTGTCTGGCCTAAGTGGGTACTTTATACAACGAAGCTAAAATAGACTGGAAAGGGGGATGGTGTTACACAATTACACGTAGAGTCAGTGGTTATTTTATCTAATTTACCTTCCTATCATTACAAAAGTTTTCTACAGTACCTATTTTCCTCTCCAGAAAGATACTGGATAGCATGTTCATGGAAGAAGTGAATAAAATATGATCAAGCAGTTTTGAAAATCAAGAAACAATACGGTGTTCACTGCTGCTAGGCCAGTTTACCAAGCAAATGAGACAGCAATTTTTCTGGATTTGGACATGCTGTCAACATAACATTTCTTCTTTGATCATATCTACCTTCCTATATTCAGGTCACTATTACTCCAAAATACTAATACTTCTAAAACAGGCCTCTCTAACATAGTGATCTGAGCAGTATTTTGCCATATATTAAAAAGATGACAAATGGCCATTGTTAAAGATGCCATTTTCCCTAATCCCTACTTTAGTCTAGGAGCTCAGTCCTGCAGTCAATGTATGGATCAGAGTAATGAAGTCAATGACATCTTAACTGAGTGATGTCTGCCAACCCTGACCTCTTTGAAGTCAATATAATTCTTCTAGCATCCTGTGTCCAGTGTGTCTAGTTTTAGTTTTGATCTTGGGACGGTGATCTTCATCCATACTCTGGGCTTCTAAATATGAATGCATCAAGCTGTCATTAAAATGTAGGATGGAGTGTTCAGTATTTTTAAAAGAAAGAAAGTAATGGTGCCTATAGTTCATATTTTAGCATGCTGTTTCTGAAGAAATTGGAAGTACTCCCAGATAGGATGAACTAAACTTATTTACACTCCTTATTTTGGCATCACAATGAATTAAAGTCTTGGGGATTATTCAGGCAGGGATGACACTGCTGCCCCTCACTTTGGGATATGCCATGGAGCCTGAGTCATTCTTCACATAGAAAAAAAAACGTAGGGAAAACAGGAAATGACACAACTGGAATTCATCCTCATCACAGCTAATGTATACAGAGAGAGGAATGGCACATTCTGACTCATTCCCACTAAACTTCATCTTCCGTGTAACTCTCCCCACCGGTAGTGAAGCACTCAAATGAAGTGGTGCTGGCACTGTACAGTAAAGAATTGGGAGCAACCAGGTAGAGCGTTTGGACAGTTGTTTAAGTTGTCAAGAGTAAAGTTTCCAAAGAGTGATAGAAATGAAAAGAACAGTCTTACTTGTTCCAGACAACTAATCAGCAAACACCTCTTGTGCTAAACTAATAAAGCCAGGTACTGGCAGGAGTAGTAGCTGCAAAATAATATCGCTTCATATTGCTTCCAAACAGTTTTAACCAATAGCCATACACAGTTAATTATAGGTTCGTTTAGTTGCATACCAGACAATGAGAGTTAACTCTTAGATACTCAGCACATAATACTATGCAAGGCATATTTCTCGTACTGAAAAATTTATAGACATTTCAGTTCTCCAAGCCAGCAATTTTAATAATCAAAGGATGTTTTCCCTTTCTATCAAGATCTTCAGGTAGTTTCAAAGTATTTCTACATTAATTTTTCAGTGTTGCCATTATAAAAACTCAGTATTTCTTAACTTCTTCACTAACTCCTTTGGTCTAGAAAGACACACAGGGTATCTGTATGTTTGATTCACAGAGAAACATTTTAAAGATTCAATCCTAACACCTAACATGCTGTTCACAGTTTGTAAGTGACACTGGAGGCGTACTCATTGCGCACTCTGCTACCATCCTCAGCAGGGAAGAGCACCTGAGCGACATCAAACTCACTCCCCTTCCCTTCAGCCACACTATTTTGCAGAGATAACATGACCTAGACTGTGGCAGAGGCTTCAGACCCATTGCCAAGGATGGTTGTTCCCTGGGTGGGATATCACCATGCTGGCACATCAAGCATCAGCTGCTCAGGACAGTGATAGCTATTCTTGTAATTTTAAGAGAAACTTCCCATTACTCCTGCAGCTAATCAGCATGCAATTATTTTAGTTATCATAAGGCAGCAACTCAATCACAATAATACATTGTTTTTTGTAAACACATTTCCACATACTTGGTATTTAAAATTCAAAATACTCACAGTATCATAAAGTAACATGATTTTGGTGTTAATTGTAACATTTGTGTGAGAATAATTATTCCACAGAGATGACTCTCAAATTAAGTTTTATACATAGGAGTTTTCCCCCTCCAGCTGCAGTTTGGACAATAGATCCACTCTTCCACGTTTTCAAATAGCTTCCACTTATCAGAGATAAGATCCTACCAGAAAAGCCTATCTCTGTAGCCTAGCAGCTGCCAAGATCAGCATGCCCGTATCCAGGCCAAGAATTTTAACAAGGATCTTTGGCCTGTTGTCAATGAAAATTTCCTCCTATACAGAAGAAAGTGGAATTTCCTAAATTTACACTTAATGCCTAGTGCAGTCTAAGTAAAACTCTTTTGCTTTTTGTCTTGCTTTTACCTGGCTTATTAGATTTTCTTCTTTTCATTCTAACAGGCATTGTAAGCAATAGTAGAAGCCTTTGTCTTACAGATGAGTAAACACCTATTAACAGATACTCCCTTTTAAGGTTTACTGCATTAATGCATGTAACTTCCCTCAGCCAGCTCACCTTCCAGACCAGACACAGCTGCTGATTTTTTTGTTAACAGATCTAACTTTTTATTACTTAGAGATGAGTTGAATAGCCACATCAAATAATACCATTAATAGTTCCTCTTTATAAGCCATAGCAGTGTTCAAGGCCAGGTTGGACAGGGATCGGAGCAACCTGGTCTAGTGGAAGGTGCCACTGCCCGTGGCAGGGGGTTGGAACTGGATGAGCTTTAAGGACCCTTCCAACATAAACCAGTCTGGGATTCTATGATTCTACAAGTGAGTTTTGATATCAAGATAGATGTTTTTAACAAAGGGTTAACCAATTGCTGTTGCTGTAGGTCTTTAGTTCACAAGGTCATAGGATGCCTGTGACAACAGCATCTAAGCACCAGTTTCACCAGTACATAAATCCATCAATAAAAGAAACTATGTGTGCCTGTAGCACACATTTAATGTATTAATCAGATAGTAATTTTATAAATATCTCTTTAAGGTGAACATTAATATAAACTATAATCCTGTGAAATATAATTGCAAAATTTCTTAAGGTATTCCTTAGCATGGTTATTTAAAGCTCTAATTTTCTGGAAAATATTGTAAGACTTGATTACACCTTTTAGTTAAAATTTGCTCCAAGTATAGCAAGACAGACTTGTCAGGTGGATTTTCTTAGAAAACAAAGCCTAAGTACTCACTTGGTGTCTGACTCTCTTCTGCCTTCCTATCTTCTCATATCCCATTGGTAATGGCTGCACCTTTTTAGTCATTTCAACCAAATATGACAACGGGTAGATATTTTAAAGAAAATTCTATGAAATAAAAGACCACAGGGAGCACACAAATCCTATAAATGCTCCTGGTTGCAATGTGAATGCTGGTGGTGTTACATTCACAAAGGCAATTCACAGAGCTTGCCCTCACCTGTAAGGCATGATTTTGCAGGAAAGCATCTCCACTGTTTCATTGGTTACATTTCCTGGACCTTTTCTGTTTTAACCAGGGTCTTAATTCAAGCTTTTGGGCACATATTCTTGACTCCCTATTGAACTTCTTCATCTACACGCTATTGTGCCATCTCAATAGTAAATTGTTTTATGACTTCAGGATTTATATACCCAAAGATAACAGTTTGCTGTGTCTCAATTAAAATCTCATGTGGGAATAGCCCTGCAAGAGAATACATGGTTATACTCATAATTGTGTGTGGTCTTATATTTAGTATAAGATGTAGCATGCTTAAGGCAAGGCTATTTTCCTTAGGGTAGGCCACCAGCTGATTGCTACCAAGAAAACCTATTTGGTAGATCACTAGCAATAGTGTTAGCTTAGATCTGATTTAGAGTTTGTGAATACTGACTCTTCTGTTTCTTCAGAGACCATATGAAGCCCATTAGGTGCAGTTCATATTTAAGTACCAGAAGGCTCAGGGTCATTTCCATAACCAGTTCTAATGCAGATTAATACTAGTGCCTTTTGGCACTGACTGGGCATGCAGAGCCAAGCATCCTCTCTGCAATTACCTGAAATCCTTATCCTTTAATAGATCTATTCTACATTCTTCCAGTACCAAAGCAAGCCTTGTTTGTGTCCTTGGACTAAAAGGTTGTTCTTCATCTAATTGATTTTTTAATTGTTTACTGCAAAATACCTGGAAATTCTTTCCATTAAAGCAAAAGTCTGTTCCATTTGTACAGCAAATGCCAGCAATTATTGCTTTTAGTGAGGGTTCAGGGTTTCATGGCTTCAGAGTTTTCTGCCACCAAATGTCTAGTAAAGCATTTGAACCAAACCTTGGTTTAACTTTCACCTTTACTGAAGCTTCTATTATGGATTGCTCCAAATGCCTCTACACAGCAAGGTAACTGAGTTCATGTTACTGACTCATCATTGCAAGGCTCTTGGAAATGCTCCTGGAGATACTTCCAGCTCAGACTGTAGGGGTTTGGGCTGTAACTGGAGAAGATTTTAGTTTCTATCCCCATTGACACAGCATGGTAGCAGAGATTCAAGCAGTCAAACCTAGAGTTATGTGATGAATGGGTACACTTGATCAGAGGTGGAATGAATGAGACTGCATTGTGCAGTATCTCCAGCATAATTCGGTGTAAACTTTATGTGCAGTATAAACACTGCCTGTTTGTCTATTAAAAATGTTCTCAGTGAGTAGCCTGGCCATTAGTTTCCTGCTAATTTGGCCAATGCCTGTCTTCTGTTGGGTTTTACTAAAATTGCTAAAATACAGAGATGGAAGTATCTAGACTAATGCAAGGAAATCAGTCTTAGGTTTAGAACCCTAAATGTGAAGTGTAACAAATGTCATCTCGGGAATACAGGAGAAGCAGAACTGTGCTCATTGGCTAGTTCTGAAAGTTTTGCAAGAACTTAGGCCTAGATTTAGGTATGAAACTCAAAAATCTTGTATTCTGATTTAATTTCTCAATAAAACATAAAAAATCACAGGTTAATATAAACAGTACAGGGCAAAACTATGCCCAAAATCTATGCTCATGGGTCAGAGTTAGGGCTAATAAACGCTACATTTTCTCTTTCTTAAAACTTGTATTACATGTTCAGCATAACTTTTACAATACCCATACATAGCACGTATTTGCTTTGAAGTGATTATGCTCTGTGATAGCTATATTTCTGCAAAATCAAACTCTACAAAAAGGTCACATCCAACAGTGCTGAAACCACTGATAGAACTGAATAATCTATACAGCAACTGCTTTCACCTAGACGATATTCCCCTCTGAGCGCTGGATGGCAAGTGCATGCTTTGTCAGAAGGAAATGCTGCTAAGTGTCCAAAGCAAAAGAATTAAATTAGACATTAGAAAATGTCCAAAATGGTGTGACCCAGCAAGTGGCTTTGTGGAGCAAATCCATCATTGGAGCAAGATCTGATCATTTCAGTTATAAAAGGTGCATATATTAAATTTGGAATCTGAGATCTTTGTTATTTATTAAGAGGCCCTGGCCCTCAGCCTCATGACAGATTGTCAGATCTGGTACTCACATACACGAAATGTGTGTTTTGCTCATAATGCCAGAATCCTCTAAAATTGCAATTGCAGGTAAGTGATAGCATTTATCATTCCCTAATCTTCAGCGTAAATCAGGAATTCAGTTTTCAACCACATAAGATATAGGAGGGAGCTGAAAGCCAAAATACAAGTGGGACCATGTATCACAATTTCTGATTAGCTGAAAGTGGAGGACAAGTGGAATGAAAATCCATTCGTGTGGATTACTGTTCTTGTGCAGTCCAATTCCCTCTCATCATTAGACTAACATTAATATTCCCTTTATCTTTACTCTGAGCTGTTGAGAAGATGCAGAGCTTGGCTGTCAAGTTGGGAGTTGTTTTAAGACCTATGTAAAAAAAGTAGGAAAGCCATAAAATGGCACTTTGATGCTTTCAAATACAAACACAATACTGTAAGAGTGCACAGGATGTACATATTTTTCACACCTAGGAAACTGCCCAGGAAAGTCTTGCTGTGCACTGCAAACACTCTGTAGGGATGGGATTTTTGGAAGCACTCAGCTGTGTCCTGTGGTGCCACCAACCTCAACGGGAGTTTTCCCATTCAGCTAATTGGACTTCCTCCAAATTCAGTGCTTGGCCTTTCTGGGAATCCTGCTGCCCCTCAGCAAGCATGTGGTGGTGAGGTTGCCAGGAAATACTTTGTTACATCTAATGCTCCTTTTCTAAATGCATTTCTAAATGTAGTTCACTACAGCCATGGTGCCAGGCCTTGAGGCTGCAGGCTTGGGGAGAAGGCAAGTACTCTGGACAGAAGGGCCATGAAGCACAGGAACTGTAAGGTGCGACAGGACTTGGTTTCCCTCAGGTAGCATGCTATAAGTGGACCCAATTCTATGGGTGAACGCTCCTTCTCTTTGCCTGTACCTTACAACCATGTCAGTGAGAGTTGTCAGAAGCATTTTTCACATGTTCCATTATGCCACCTGGTCACAGACAGGCACAAGCCATGTGTCTAAACCTTCTTATAAACCTTCTCCTTCTGCCCAGTTTAATCTACTCAAAATACCGTACACTTGAATTAAGCAAGCCAGCTACCAGGACATTCTACATAGGCATATATAGGCACAGGACAATGGGGAATGGCTTTAGCCTCCAGAGGGGAGATTGAAATGAGCTCTTAAGCAGAAGCTCTTCCCTGTGAGGGTGCTGAGGCGCTGGCACAGGGTGCCCAGAGAAGCTGTGGCTGCCCCATCCCTGGCAGTGTTCAAGGCCAGGTTGGACACAGGGGCTTGGAGCAAGCTGCTCCAGTGGAAGGTGTCCCTGCTCGTGGCAGAGGGTTGGAACTGGATGAACTCTAAGGGCCCTTCAACCCAAACCAGGCTGGGATTCTATAATTCTGTGATTCTATGCCTACCAACCCCATCTGTCAGGGGCCTGAACAGCTACCATTGAAGTCTGTCAGAATTGCTGCCACTATCAGCAAGGGGCACCTACCTGCCAACAAACCAAGCTCCCCATCTTCCTACAGCCTACAGGAGTGGAAGCATAGGAGCACTTTTCCCGGTCCCTTATCAGCCAGGCAAGAAGTCTAAGCAAGAGCTTGGTCATTCTGTGTGGAGGGGCAGCACATATGCTTGTCACTCTTACACGCTCAACACATCTGTTGACAATGGAGGTCCAAATGAGGGAGTAGTGAGGGGACCTGTATGTAAATGAACAAGCTCTTGATCAAGCAGGCAGCACTAGTCCTAGGTATGCTTCTCTCTCCATGATCCCTCACAGGAATTGTGACTACAAGTGGAAAGTTACTTCTCAAAAATCCTTCCCAACTTCAAACCACTCTCAATCGTTTCACAAGTAGTTAGAATCTACCAGTAAAGAGGAAAATAATTCATCAGCTTTGTGTTTAAGAAGCATCTCTAACACTAAGGACTAGAAGCTTCCGAACACAAAAATCGGGAACATTTCTGTGTCCACGCCAACAACAAAAATCAAAAAGGAGAAGAAAAATCTGTTGGGAAATGTGAAGTGCAATTGCAAGGGCACTGTTGAGTTCTGAACTCCAAGAAACATGTGGTTCTGCTGCTGATACTCTAATACCAGTTGATGGCTGGTGCCAGGAGTATGAGTGCAGCCTCACCCAACGCTCTGCTCGGAGCTGGTCTCTAGACTCCCTGGAGTCAATGGTAATTTTCAGCAGCTCCACACAGGTGAGCTTTATCCTGGTGTGCGTGTGCTATTAGAGACATTCTGTCTGATGGAGATGAGAGACAGATGAATACAGAAGTACGTGGGTTTGGTCACTATCAGTCAGTTGTGCTGTTTGCAGACATTGCTTAGCACCAATTACAGCTGGTACAGACATGTGGGAAGGTATCTTTTGGTTCCACCATGGGCCCCGTGTCCTCCAGCACACTGACTGTACCCTGCTAGCCAGGCAGTGTGCATCCTTGGTCAACTTCTGGAAACAGAACTCCTTTCAGGAGCCCCTGGGCTGATGGGGTCCCCCGGAAGGCTGCAGTCTTCCTCAGGCAGGACCACCTCAGCAGGGCTTCAATCCCCCTCTCCACTGTGAGCAGCTGAACTGAGCCATGGGTGCAAGCAGGAATAGTGCCTTGTTTTCACGTGCTTTCAGACCTAGTTCAGGCAGACATATTAAACATCCAGAATGACAGACCTATATTCAGAAAAGTGACAGGTGTTCAAACTGCCTCTTTTATCAGTCTTGTCTCTTTTCTAACAATGTGCTAGATGCTCACAAGTTTTCAAGTGGTTCGTCTGTAAGAGCTTGTGCTCTGTGCGGCTTCTTGTCTTCATGCTAATAGGCCAGTTAAAGTAAAAGGTATTCTGAATGAAGTAGGAATAGCTATCTCCTCTAGGGAACAGTTGCATTCTTGCAGTTGTGTGATGATTTCATGCTATGCAAGAACTGGAAGAAGTTCAGGAAAGTTACATGGCAGCAATCTCCTTCTGAGGTCAGAAGTGCTAGGAGGTGAGGGGGAGAGTGTCATATAAGCGGAGGCTTCAAAGAATGGGTTGGGAGAACTCCTGAACACCATGCTTTCCAAATGCAGGCGATTAATTGAAGGATACAATACTGAGCACTTCAGTCTATTATGTTCATTGCATGATCCACTTCAGAAACACCTTTTGTTTTCTCATAGTTTGCTTGATATTTGAAGCAACTCTTGTTAGGCACGTACTGCACTTCCCCTGCAAGCCTGAGAGCTGAAAGGGAAAACTGAAATGCTCCTGATTCAGAAGATGAAGGTACATTGCGAAGTTAGTGCACCTGTGTATGCTCCAAAGAGAAGCACTGAATAAGAATCCACCTTGATGTGCTCTTGAATTGCAAAAGCTTTCTAATGCAGCCTGTGCCCATGATTTATAACAATGACTCATAATATTGCATTATACTTAATATGATGTAACGCTGATGCAAGATGCCATTCGTGGAATTTCAATGTCACAGGGAAAAGAGAGGAGAGAGCAATCTGGTCATGTACCTTGCCGTGCTGTCAAAATGGAACGTTTACAGCCAAAATGTGTAGAACCTTTCAGTAGCTACTTTGCTGTTTTTTAGTAGCATAACTTGGAGAATAATATTTTTATTTTCTGGAGCACAAATATCTCTCAGAAGTGCATTATTGTGTTACTTGCATTAATCTAATTAACTTTGTACTTGAGAAGACAAATTTGCTAACAGATGATTCAGCCTTGCAATTATAACCCCTCACATGGAAGTTTTCAGGGCAAATCAGGATTATGCCTCTAAAATAATTTAAGCTTTATCTGTCTTTTCTGACCCAGCTGTTACGAATTCTCCTCCTGTTCTCCCTATGCTGCTTGCTTCTTACTACAGTGAATCAGCATTTCAGGAAATACTAATTCAAAGAGGAAAGACACCCTAAACTCTGCTTCTGGACGTCAGAAATAGCTGCTCTCCAGTAGGTTTGACAAATTATGTGAGGCTTCTTGGGCTACTTGGGGCAGTTGTGCAGGGTGTATGTGACCCCTGTTCTGAACTCTGCCCCTTCCAAGCAGCCTGGGAACTTTGAAGTTGTGCCTGTGTGCTACAGAACTGAGTCCTGGAAGTTTGTCACTGAGACAGGGAGAGGAACAGAATGAGAGCACTGCTGGCTCCACCCCAGAAGTGGAGGTATCATCCTGCAGGAACCATTGGCATCACTGGCATTGGTTTGCAGTGTGGGAGCAGCTGGAAGTGGAGACATTTTGCACCCACTGATTGCAGGTACAAGTGCTTCTCACTGTGCCCTGGGCATGCACACAAGTGTTTTCCAAGCATTGCACTACCAAGGCTGTTTGAGATAAAAACACATGGATATTCTCCACTTGTCACCTCTAAAATCCTCCACACATGGCACAGTCAGTTTTCATTCACCTCTAGAAAGAGCTGACAAACAACTGTGAGATTGCTCTGACAGAGTCACGTTGGCAGCCCTGGGGTAACAGCTGGACTGGGTGATCTTAAAGGTCTTTTCCAACCTGGTTGATTCTATGATTCTATGAGACTGTTCTTGGCACCACAGCAGATAGAGAGACATCTGCCTAAGTAAAACAAGACTATGAGAAGGTGGAAAGTCTTGAATTAAGACCTCCAAAATGTCTGGATCAGACTTTTCCTGATTCTCTGTAGGTTTATACCATGCAGTCCAACTCACACCCAGTGGGCCTGCCCACTGCAGTGCAAAGTCTGTCATCTCTTGCTCATCAAGATGTGACAGATGAATTTGCCAGCTATTACTAGGAAGTCAACTAGATAATAACACATGTATGATTTACTAGAGTGCATCCTGAATCCTCTGCAGCTGGTGTAATCCTAAAGAAGAACCGTTCCACAGGTCATTCGTGAGTGCCTAGGGCAGTGGGCACAGCACACAGTACAGTTTCACAGTGCAAGACCAAAGTAGAGGGGACTATCTTGTGAACAGCATAGCAGTGCCTACAGGTGAAGATAACAAATCAATAATTGAACATCTGGTTTATTTCTGGAAGGCCAGTAGGTGCCAGTCTGTCTCCTACATGCATGAATATCATCAAAAACCTAGCCATGGGCGAGTAAAACTAGACAAGAATTTGTAGCCCAGAGGAAAGCCACCAAGAATAGATTGTGTGGAGACTGATAAGATCCATATTGCTCCAAAAGGGAGAGTACCACCTCAAAACAAGACAGTCTTTGTTGTGAAAGGGTTAGGTTGTGAGAGACCTAGCTTGCCAAATACCCATAATGGCTTCCCTCTGCCAATTGTCTTTAAGTACTGTGATCTTTCACATAAGAGCAAAGCCTGAAAGGAATCTTGCTAGCAAAAACATCATTTATTCATTCTCTCCAGGATGGTGGAGGAACGTGCCTCTTCCCAGTCATGTTACTCCTTCTTTCCCCTGAAGATTTCAAACAGAGATTTGTTCGAACAAAGATCAGTAATTTTGCTCTGTAAAGGATGCAGGAAGAAGAGTAGAAATATCTCTAGATCAGAACAGTTCCTGAGCCTGCTGGAGAAATGGCAGATGGCCAGAGATAGCTCACACCACTGCTCTCCCAGGTAACAATGCGCAGAGCTCAGAATTCCAGGCACAATCCTTTAGGACAGCAAATTGTGCACATATAGGTGAGAAACACAAGGAGCTCTTGTCCTCAAGGCTTCTGAACACAGGCCAGCTCTAGGACCAGCTGCCCTCCTTCTCTGCCTTGGGTCCATACCTGGGCAATAGTGGAGACAAAAAAAAATGCAACTCCTTTTCTCTGTATCTCTGAGCTTTGCATTGGAAAGAAAAGAATTCTAGGCAGTAGCCAGTTCCATCTCTGTATGCAGTCGACTGCAGGCTGCTCTGTCATTTCTTGGGGATCTTTTAACTGCCAGCACCTACCAAACACAAGCAGACCTTTCAAGGAAGTACCTTTCCCACAGAGGTGAAACTCCTCTGCAGTTTTCTGTTTCAGTGGATTTGTGCTTGTATAACAGAGCAGAATGTGGATCTCGGTGCTTTACCAGGCTTCTCAGTAAGTAAGAAAGATCTCAGACCATTTGTTCAGCAAATATTAGTGGGTAGCCCTTGATCTATTCTCAGAACTCAGTGTTAATCTTGCTAGTGGTTTGACATACTGTGTTTGCACTAGAGAGCCAGACACAAGCAGGCACTGGGGATACTAGGCAGAGTAAAAACCATAATCTCATCTATAAAACTACTACAGTAGCATTAAATAAAAGAAGGGTTAGGCTTTTGTTTGGGGTGGAAATGGCTCTTTTTTCTTTTTTCAATCTACTTGGCTCCAGCATAAGTGGAGTTGTCTCAGAGCCCACAGGTAATTACTACAACAAAAATAGTATCCACAAATTTACTGCTGTTCCTAACTTCCTTCTCCCATTTGCTTCTAAGTCACACTACCATAATGCTCAAATCAGTGCTAATGCTCAGTGGAGGAGGTAAAGCAGAGAGCTCAGAAAGCAAGAGGATCGACATTCATTCTGCAAGATGCAATTAGCAAAAGAGCACCTTCCGTACAGAGAGCAGCGCTGGACTACCTGCACATGGGGAGCACGAGGCAGCCCCTGGCCACTCCTCGCTGGTGTAAATCAGAGCCCCTGCACCACCGAGACTGTTCAGGGTACGCTGGAGAAGGCCTGACCAGCAGGGATCTGAGGAGCGCAGATCAGGTCAGGTCTTGCTTCTGCAACAGCTGCTGTTGATAATCAGAAAACTGGCCGAGTGGAGCAAACAGTAAAGGCAGCAAACCCGGGCACTCAGTGCCCAGGATCCACAGGAAATGTGTTGGAAGCTGCTGAGCTCCTGTCTTCCTGAGCACTGGTTCTGGAGCAGCTGCTTTCAGATACCCAGCCCAAAAGAATGGGGAGGGGGCAGGCATCTTGCAAATCCATATAATGTTGTAACAGTGAGTCAGCCTGTGGCCTTTTTGCTAAAGTATTTTAATACTTCTAGAGGTAGTCCTCACACAAAGAGCAAGGTTTAAAGAGTTGGTTTGAAAATGATCCCTTTTCAAATGAGGAATTCATGTCTAAACCTGACGAAAATCCCATTCACCCACACAGTAGCAGCAAGCTTTCTACCATAAAGTATCATTTGTCTTTACAGTTAAAATGTTTGTTTGCTTTTTTCTTTTTCCAGCTGTAGAGGGTAACATTTAGACAAATATGTGATAGACAGATGGTCCAACCAGCTCGTATAACTCACCAAGGTGCCTACTTGTCTACTGTAAAATGAGGTCAGCATTAAAGCACACTGTAGTTGCTAGGCACTGTCCATGACCTAACCCATCTCCAGTCCCAGGCTGGAGATGGCCTGGGAGGAGAGCAGAGGGACTTACCTTCCGCCCAGCCTCATTGTTGTGCAGATTCATGAGTGTCCTTGCATTTTGCTTAATCTCCCGGGCATCCACAAACACTTTGGCGAATCCTATTCCGTATCTGATATCTGCAGAGCAGCCTCCCCATTTCCATCCTTCCTCCTTATGGTACTGTCCTTGTTTTTCTTTGTCACAGCCACAGTCACTCAGGTTGCCCTGTGTACAGGCAGCTGTGATTGCATGTGCTACTCCAGCAGCAATGATGGCGTATGTGAATGCTGCTTCTCTGCTACCTGAAATGAAAACAGTGCTGTAAATACATGATACAACATGGTGACATGAGTTAGAAAAACACAGGCAAGGTCCTGCCGCACAAACATCAGGAGGCTATTCTTAGGAGTGCTGTAAATCTGCAGGCATAAGCAGGTCTCTGCTCTTCTAAGTATTGATTTTTGTGGACGTTCACTTTCTGAAATGATAGCTCTCTATGATATAGTAAGATATAAAGTATTGTTTAGGCAACTTCATATATATATTTCCAGATGGTATTAGAAGCAGTCAAAACTTTTTATAGTAACAAGGTGGGGTGGCAAATGCCCTAGCTCAAAAAGAAAGAAAGAAAAGGAAAATAGGTGGAATTGGGAGTGAAATTGCTAAAACAACCATATTAAACTTCTTAAAAAAACAGAAATGGGATTTTATTTAGAAATTGAATTTTGCACTAAAAGGTATTTGTACAGGAAACCAGCCTCTGTTTACAGGAAGAAAACCTCTGTTAGAAATCTTGTTCTGAAAATACCTTTACTGATCTGGAACACAGGATTTTTACATTGTAGGTATCACAAAGTTTTCAGCAGTGATATTTGTGCAGACTCAATGAAATCAGTTTGGGGTTTAATTTCAAAATGTCTCAAATTTTAAATTTCAAAATTTAATTTTTCAAAATTAGGATGGAAAAAAAACCCTACCCTGTTGCAGGTACATGACAAAAGCAAGGCAAAGTAAAAGCCTCCCCAGAGGGCTGTGAGGAAGAGGTTAAGCCAATATTGATTTGTGAAACACAGAATCATAGGATACTTAGGGCTGGAAAAGGCCAGCAACATGGCTATAGTAACAACACACTTCTGTTTGGTTCTCACTTTAGATCTATGATTTAATTTATCTTCTTGAAGCTTTTTTGCATGCTGCTCTGTGTGTTTCCCACATGTGGATCCTACAAGATCTGAGAGACTTCCAGAACCAGTTCTGATGAACGAGGGCCCCTTCAAAACCTAAGGAGATTTGCAGAGGTCACCTATGTCTGTCAAACAGCCCTTGGAAAAAATCTTGGATCTCCCAAACTAAGCAATTACCCTTACTCTTATTTCTCCAAGGTCAGAATCTATCATTGCATCAGTAGGATCAGAATCAGGCTCTTAATTAGGAGAGGTGCAGATGAGAAGATCAGCTTCCCTTCTCCAAACACCCAGCCATGGAGTTCTGGCAGAGCTCAGCTACTGCCAATAGTTTCTTATACATGAAACAAGCACATTTCTGTTGTTTATTGGATTTCACAAAAAAATCCTTACTTGGGAAAGAAATCTTACAAGCACTTCATTCTCAGCTACATCCCCTTCACATCCATGGTCTGGATTTCTCTTACTTGCCACTAAATGGTTCTTCTAATGCAAAATGTTTGCTTCCTTAAGGCAAGGAAGTACAGTGGAAAACAAGACAACATAAAATCTGTTAATAGGCAACTTCATGCCCTTTTATCACATAGGCAATATTCCCACTAATACTGCCATGCACTGTATTTAAGAAACTTGTAGTAAAGTATCATTATTCCTCAAAGGATTTCTTGTTTTCCTATATTTAAAAAAAAGTCGCAAAGTGTTGAGTTGTTGGGACTGTGGGCTTTGCAGATGAGGCTTTCCAGAACATATGGCTTTTTATGAAAATCTGAATGTGGGATAGAAATCACAGGATTTAGATGGATTTGGAGTTGCGCTCTCAGTGCCTCTGTGTAGGTGGAGGAGGCAGGTGGAAATTGGGTCCCACTCCAGAATGAATCCACCAGGACCAGCCAGGGTACCCTGTAGTTGTTCCTCCAGTTTATCCTCAACAATATCCTCACCATTTTAAATACAACAGTATGAAAAATGCACTGACAAACAGGGCAAGGTACAATAAGAAGTCCCAGTTTCTCTGCTCAGAGGGGAGCAATGCATTACACTGGGTTTCTGGTGAAATTTGCATGTGGTTCTGGTTTTCCTTTGGTTGGATGATTTCTGCTCTATCACAAGTTGTTTTCACGATCTAGAATAAAAAACACTGGGAGATCACTTTAACCTGACATACTCAACATATTAAAGACTAAGCAGCTCTTTTGCTTCTTAGAAGGGAGCAAAATGCAAAGCAGGGAGTATAAAACTGGCACAAGCAGAATCAGACCCCAGTGTCAATC
Source organism: Neopsephotus bourkii (assembly GCF_033783945.1). Lineage (NCBI taxonomy): Eukaryota > Metazoa > Chordata > Aves > Psittaciformes > Psittacidae > Neopsephotus > Neopsephotus bourkii. The sequence continues at coordinate 1,131,639 of NW_026901417.1, read as the reverse complement.
TTGACCATAAAATATATTACATAAATTAAGTTATTTTATAAGTGGGTCTTGTTTGGGGGAAAAGTTGAGCAGCTTTTTAAAACTAAAGTTAGAGAATTACAAGGTAAACTCAGTGTCTGGAGGAATTGATCCAGGCAGGAAGCACCTTGGCATTTATGCAGTATTGATAAAGTGGAACAGGCTTGTCCCATCTGCATCAAACTATCCCTGTTTTTCCACAAATTAATCACTTTTTGAAGCTTCATTACCCTTGTCTGGCCCATAGGAATGCCAGCATACAGGCTAAGGGGAGGCTTAATTCATTTTGAGCCTCCTCTGTGACAATGCCTTAGAGACCAAAGAAGCATAACAGGGCTTTGGGCAGCAGATGGGATAACATGAGAATATGTGCTTTCCTACCACTTTTAAACAGCAAATGCTACTCCTCTGCTTCTGGTTTCAGCAGACAGTTGAGGTGCCTGGAGGATCTCAGAAGGAAACGCTGCTATAACAAAGTAGGCTCGGGCTGCAGCTTGCAGTCAGTGTGTGGTTTCCTCCGAGACTCTGCTGATGCTCCAAAACAACTGACCTGCTCCGTATTCAGTCTAATCTCAAAACATGGGTAGGTTGAAAGGTGCAACATCATCACTGCTGGATGCTGGATTCTAGATTCTGAATTTGGGAACTGAGCTGATATCATCCTCTTTTATCTTCTTTCTTGTTTAGTTTTCAGCTGAGACCTATGCTTTACTTTCCCTCTGGAAATTTAGTAGTAAAAACCTCGGGATCCTAGTGCTAGAAAAAGGTCAGGCTTTGATATCAACACTGAACTGAGCCTCTCATATCCAAGCTGAAGGTGATGGTAACTGTAGCATCACGAAATATTTCACAGGTGGGAGCAGCACCTCTGGTGCAGGAAGATAAAGAAATTCAGCAAAGCAGGAGGTATGGTACAAAACATAGGGCAAAGAAAGGGCAGAACTAGCAGCAATACATCACACCATGTGAGACACAGAGCCTGCTTTGGCCAGTGACCAGATTAAGCAAAACACTTCTTTCCTAGCAAAAATAGACAGATAGTCAGCAGGTTGATGGTAAAATCAAGGGGTTTGCTCTTCTGTATGACTGATAGAGTGTGGAAAACTCTAATCTGCAGTAATTACCTTCTCTAGATGGCTCAGAAGATCAGGCAGTAGCTGGGAGAGTAAATTGGTATGTTTTCAGCAGTGAGATCAGAAAAGACCTTTTGGAGAGAGCTTAAATAAAATGTACTCATTGGCGTGAGCTGTTCAAACTGTCTCTTGAGCAATTTTATGACCCATTCACTAGACACCTTGTGTGGAGACCCAGGAATTAAACCTTCTTGCAGTCAGTTCTCACTGAACCCATCCTTAAACTGCAACTGGACTTAAATCTATGGTTTTTAAAAAAAAAAAAAAAGTATTTTTTTAAAAGTAAGTTTAATTTAGAAATGCATATAAAAAACAAACCCAGTGATCTTTGTGGAAGGATTTGTGGAAATCATGATCCCAGATGTTAGGTCAACTTAAGAGGTTTTGTTGAGGCTTCTCCTGCCCATGGCTTGCAAGGGTGCATGTAAAACCACTTGTGATGAGTAAACTAGTAGAAGAAAGAACGAATGAGAGCTGCCTGAGCCCTACAAGAGTTGTGGAGAGAGGTGGAGAGTTGGCTGTGTGTGTACAGGAATTGCAAGCCACCCTTTCAGCTCCCATATTGCATGTTCTTCTCATTGTCTGGAATAAGCAAAGGCTAAACACACACCAGAGATCAACTCCAAGCTCTAGAAGCTGCAGGAAAGGATGCAGGAGTCTGTCAGAGGTTGCTTTGGTCATTAATAAAGCTGGTGATGTGACAGGTTTCTAACCACAGCAGTGTTGCCGGGTGTAACTGCTGTAACACCGTAAGTGATATTCAAGCACAGTGGCTGGCAGGGAGTGGGGGGAGCACCTTGTGCTTGACCGCAGCAGTGTCACCCACCAGCACTCAGCCTGGCCATGAGATATGGGCACTGACACCAGCCTGACTCCACTTCCCCATCCACACAGGGGCTGTCCTCAGCCTAAGCAAGTGCTTCAGTGCTGTGGGAACACAGAGGCTTTTCTTCATGAATCGGACACAAAGATCTTCCCGCTCTCTCTGGGCTTCCATAAGGTATTCAGCGTGTTGCAGCTCCAATTGCTTTGATGGCAGAGAGTTTGGCATCCATGGCCTCCAATATTCCTGCAGCTCCACTCTGATGATGCACATCATGCTCCGAAGCACTGGAGTCCTGCTTTAGACCCTTCACTGGGCAGCATGTGACAATCCCAGGTGGCTTTGTCTCTGAGCTCTGCACAGTCAACCACCACCACATTGTGTCAAATGTCACAAAGGGAAGCACTAAGATTACCACAGATAAGTGCAAATGTAAGTGGCTCTCCTAGCACTGAGCATACTTCCATACCTGGGAGCATTAATCCTGCAAATACTCACATGTGTGTCTTTGCTTTTGGGTATAAATGTTTGTGTGACTGGGCTTTGGCTGATCAGCAAGAGGATCAGCTGCAAAGAGTAGTCTGCATTCTGATTTTAATTTAGCTTTCAATTTAGTTTCATCTAAAAATTTGAACAGTTTGTAAAAAGCTTCATTCACACTGATTAGAAATAAGAACTTAGTTTTAAAAAGCTGCATAATCCCTTGATGTTGCATGGGAAACAGGACCTAAGCTTGCAAGATAGAGTGGGTTTACTTGCAGGAAGTCAGCAGGTGCTCAGCAGTTCAGTACCTCTCAGGATCTAAGTATGCTTCTAAATAACTTGGCCCATCCCATCAGTCCCCCCCCATGAACTGACTAAGCTGTGAAATAAAAAAGACAAATTTCTGTTTATCTCCCTGGAAAACATGGGCTGTATTTTTTGCTATTTAATGCCAAAAGGTCAGAGAGGGAGTTACCTGCAGTGACACGAGCTGAAATATGATTGTGAAAATAGAAAGATGGAAACACAATGTGCATTGCCAATTATGTGCCATAGCTAACATTACTTCACATCTCTCTATAGAGATCATAACTCATAACTAGGAAAAACGAAGAACAGATTCATCCTCTGTCTTTCGGGTGTGCCTCCTCCTTCCTTGGTAGGCTATGTAGGGTCTTGCTTTCTATTTCCTTAACCTAGCATGTGTGATTAATAAAAATGGTAGCTTAAAATAATCACTGAAGTACCCTTCCCCTATTTGACTTCCCCCTTCTGTAATGGGTCAAAGTTTTGAGAGGTTTGGTGCCTGAAAATACTGTACTGACTTGAAATGAAAATGGCAGTTCTCTATAATATCAGCAGCATGCTCTCTGCAAAGATTAGTACCAGGAAATAAAACGAGTTGCTCTAAGAGACATTCAGGAGTTTGGGGGATTTAGTCACTGCCCACATTCACAAACTGAAGTTTAGTTTTGTCAACACATGACATTCTTGGAGAGGAAAGACTGAAAATACCCTCTTTAAACTTAAAAAGTTGCTACTGAAGGCACATGCATTTCAAACATCACAGCCAGTATTTCAGAGTTGAGACAATGTTTTCCCCTTTTGTGATGGTTCTGATCCCTCCAGAAACCATGTTTCAGGAAGAGCCACGTGTTGACCCTGCAATAGGAGAGACTCTTCCACCTTTCCAGTGAAATGTAATCTTTCTGTTTCTCTGAAACATGCACTCACAAGACACATTTGAAGGCAGGTATGAAAACCTTCTGATGGGAATTCCAACTGCAGTGACCTTGGGGCAATGTTTTATCTTACTGTGACAGTCCCTGCTGAGATAGATTGACTTTCTGGCTTACAACAGCATGCTGGGTTTGGGATGTTCAGGCCATATTTCAGCCTGGCCTCTGTTTTGCCTGCAAGTAACTGTTCTCATGCAAGAATCTGACATTAAGAACTGTCTGTTAGGGCTGGAAACTGTGCAGAAATACCAGTTCAGACTTCGCCTGAGTAGATAGCAAGAGGCTCGTGAATGTCAATATTTCTTTTCTATGTATCACATGGGTTTTCCAACACCACTGGGTCAGAAAACTGAACACTGAATAGTGCAGGAGCACTTAGAGCCTGGTTTCCCATAGACTTGTGAAGGTAGTCTTACGTGCAATTTGAGAACTGCAAGATTTTCAGGATGAGCTACCAGTGGTTGTTTAGTTGGTCTCTTATTTTGTAATTCGAAGAATCAGACAATAAAACCTAACACAAGCAATTACATCAATATTTCAAAGCAAAAAGCTCTGGAAAATGGTTGAAGACTAAATCCTCTCTTGAACGCACCTGTACCAAATACTTGCAAAACTGTGTCCTTAACACAGTGACAAAACAAAGCTTTACGCTATTTTCTTTTAACCCTACCAGACCAGATAGAAGAATGAGCTAGATCTTGTTCTCTTTTTCATACTAGCAAAAGAGATAGTTCCTGATAGCTCCCAAACAAGCTACTTAAGGGTTTGGCTTATAGGGTAGTTGTTACTTATTGCAATAGACAAGAATATCCCCTCTTCATTTATGCTGTTGAAGCCATAGAAGAAAAGTGTATTTTAATATATGGGAAACAAAACACTGCTAAATTCAGTCCAGTGGACAGTGTAGAGCTAATATAGTGTATAAAGGACAGCTAACAGCCTCTCCTGTTTTAATGTGTACATCTGAGTATATCTGTAGTGATCCCTCAAAGGCACTAGGCACAATGTACACTGGTGCTGTGCGCAGAAGTTTGGTCCATATGGATTCTTGTTCTGATTTCAGTTTTCCTTATTCACATGACTAATATCAGATGGATGAAGGTATCAATGTGATTATACTGAAACATTTTTTAGTGTGAAAGAAACCAAAGAACTGACAAGTTTCGGTAAGACCAGGATGAAAATTTGGTTGAAACCTGTTTTGCTGTAATGCTCGTTGAAGACCAGCACGTCTTCACAGCCCTCAGCTGATTCTCTCCATCCTCTCCCATGCAGGGTCCATGACAGATTCTGCATGGTCATAGTGGCTTTCTTTTCACAGACCTGTACTGAGATGAGTTTCCTTTGTGTGTCACTTTGCTGAGATTAAGTCAAACAGTTTGCATTAGTTTCACTTGGGAGGTTTCATTTAATAGTGGCAGTGCTACTCAGGACATAGTTTTTCTGGTTTTCCCTATGACACCAACATGGTGCTGCCCTCTAGACGCCATGAAATGTTTACAAATCCTAAGGGAACTTTTTGAGTTAGTTATTCCTTGTCCTGTGATTATCACAAACAGCAAAGTTACTGTTGACTACCTGTTGACAAGGTTGCACACCAGAACGGGTTAGTAAGGCATCTGATGAAGAGCCTTCCCTATAGCACTTACTCTTTCTGCAGTCTGTCAGAGCCCAGCTCTGATTTTCACATTCTATCAAAGGCAACCCTGGTTGCTCAGATGTTGAGGCTTGAACAACATTTCACCTGAAGAGAGGTGGGCAAGAATTTTTTGGCCAGTCCTGCTTTAAACCCTTGGTTTAATTGTGGCTGTCTTCAGGAACAGAACTGCTGAGCACTGTAACAAATAGGTTTGGTTTTAAAAGTGTCCAGAACTGCAGCATTGCATCATCTCCATGGTTATTTTAAAATTTCTCTTTGTGACTTTACATTATTAATAAGGTGTCTACAGAATTGTCTAGAACAAAAATCCTTGTGGTGATCTTGATGGTGACTTTATCACTCCCGTAACTGGACTGAGTCCTCTGCTGGAGTAAACTGATGTCACTTTTACTCTGTTGTTTCTCTTCATGTTATTGGCACTTTAGTCGCCTGCTGTCACGATAAGATATCCGCAGTATGTCAGTAGGGAAGAATCTCTTATTTGAAGGACAAACTAGACAAAATGACACAAGAAATGGAGAGTATATGCTGTGCACTGGTTTGAAGTATGCTACACGAGGTGGTAACTCCAGTCTGTGGTCACAAATAGGCCATATGAAGCATGAATGAGTTTAAATAGTCGTTAAGTGTAACTCTACAACTAAATTATCCCTTGAAGATGCATTAGATGTGAATTTGTTAAAATACAGATACACACAAGCTGCAGATTAGAGCAGGAAAATTGTATTTGATGCTTTCCTCTTACTGACTTCAGTGTTTGACCAGGGATGCCTGTTGGCATTTTTAAGGTAGGAAAAAAGGAGCACAGGGCAGGGTCTCTGTCCCTCAGCCACACAATGGCAGAGCCACAGGGAGAACTGAGGCCTCCTGAATCACCCCGTAGTGACAAGAAGAGGATTTCAATAATTTGGGCACATTTGCATAACATTCCTAAAGCGGATCACCCTCTAAAGGTAAAAGTAAAGAAACCAGGTTCTGAAGAGGTTTAGCTTGGTATGCCATCAAAATCAGAGCTTGGGAAACAGTTCCCAAGAATCTGTGGTATCCAAGGGAACTTATTTGTATGGACAAACACATACAAATCCTATTAGCATAAGAGTTATTTAAGCACATCCTCCCAGATTGATATTAGACTGCTCACTGCACACATTCAGCAGTGCAGTGGCCAGCCAGCCACATCACTGTCATTCTGAAGTCATACCCTAATCATAGAGCCAGTACACCAGTGCCACTCCAGAGGCAGAGCATAGCCTCTGAGAGAGAAAGCTCAATGAGATCATGTGTGGCTTTGGACTTCACTGCAGGTGTCAAGACAAAGCTGCCCCATGTACTTCCTAGATAATAACTTTAAGGATGCAATTGGCCAAGAAATAGAATCAGTCTTTGAATGCTATAAAAGGTGATAATGTGTTAGTTGCTGTTTTAATAGTATTTCGTAATACACACAATGACAAGGAACTGAGGATCTAGAGCTGTCACTGCTAATTAAAAAAGCAACAAGGATACAGTAACTAATGTTAACCTGGATTGTTCTTGTGCACTGTAACCTTAAAATACACCCTCTAGGGTATACGGTCCTTCATGTCCCACATACCTCCTCCTGCTTAGATTGAGTCACAGAGGGCTGATCTCCTCTATTTTGTGGGCACCTAATTTGACTTACGGCTGTATAGCACATAGGCTTTACCCTTTTTTTCATGAGGGCAATATTGACCTTTATCTCTCTGACTGGTAACCTAGAGCACACCCCGACACAGAGATCTTACGAAAAGAGGGAGAAAACTGGGAAACAGATTATTTTTCTTATAGCTGTAGAAAAATGATTTGTGTCAGATACTGTAGGTCTCTGTACATGCTAATAGGGAAGAAGCAGAAGAACAACAAGACAACCTGAGCAAGAGTTAAAACACTTCCCAGTGTTTGAAGGCCTGAGTATCTCTATCCTCGAGACATCATGCACGTCTTGGGTGCAAGTAAAATTCACCACTGCAGATTTCAAACCTGTGTGATTTTTATCGAAGTTTGTTTTCAAATTTAAGTGTATAACCTGTTTAAATCTGAAGGGGTTTGTTATTCTTCAAATGAGTTTTATCATTTGGATGCCATTCAACACTTGACTGTGTTCCAAAGCCAGCGATGAATTTGCCCTATCCATCTTAGCCTCATAATGGATAGATAGAACATATTAAGAGTTATCACCTCAAAGACAGATCAAAGTCTACTTCCTTTAATATTGACTTTCTTTAAAAGGACCTAAATATAACCTGCTAGCTAAATAATTCAATTTTGGGCAGGGGGGGAACTGAGTGCATGTTTGTACAAGAGACCACAGCAACTCTGCAGTTCTAAGATTCGTTGAAGAATTAAAAATCCTTCTCACATTTTCTGTTTAAGGAAATGTTACTCTTGGAGCAAATGAGCCCAAACCTGTCAGCCATCCAAATGGTCTCTTCACTGACATAAGTGGCAAACACTTGCATGCATCACTGACAGTAACAGCTCAGCTCAAGGAATAGAAACAATGAGCTAATCTGAATAAATGGTCCATTTTCAGATGTTTCAGTGTCGTGCAGGGTCGCTTTTACATCCCCTCACCCTGTTTGATTATCAAAGGTGTTGAAATATCAGTAACTCACACTGGGATTTCAAATTTAGTCATCTTGTTCTTTCTGATCTTCTCTTAAATGTCACTGGGTTTGGAAAATGCACGTATCAGCATGCACACATGTGATAAAACATATGTTCACTTCCTGCCAGGAGTTCTCAGGAGTTCCAGAGCAGAACAGCAAGGATGTATTCCTGCATTTCACAGGAATGCAGGAATGAGGAACTGGGGACATACCCTGCCATTTGTCCATAGATGACTAAACAGTGCCTGGAGCAAGTCCAGTCCAGAGGGTTGCCCAGCAAGCTAGAAGCCAGGGCACAGCTGCTGTGGGACTGCTCAGGGCCTTTCTACCTTCTGTCCTCAATCACTTATTCCATTTGAATGAAAGATCCGTGTTTTCTATCATGCTGAGCATTGTTTGATGGGGTTTCTGCATTTGGCATCTACATTTTACATGGGGAGGAGGCAGAAAGACCTTAAGGCTGAAAACCGCAGATCCCAGCTTCAACTTCTGGGTGCAGAATGCTGTCCTGTAAGTGATTAGCTTTCAATGATGGCTTTAAAAATGGCTATACCTGTATTTGGAAAACACCTTTCCTGAGTCTTGGTATCTTAAGTTCTGTGGAATCAATAATTAATGAGTAAGCTCCGCTACTATATGATTTCAGTACAGGGGTATGAGAGCTCTCTTTCTTCAGGTATTTGTGTTTGTCACTATTAATGCTGATTCAGTTAAGAATTTAGATGTATTTTGTATTGTTGCAATAACTGGGTGCCGGGGGGGGGCCAAGGAAAGAAATTGGAAATGGGATCTTCTGCCTGTTGCTTGGAACAGTTTTTATAAATGTCCTGACATCTCAAAGCAGAACCCACCCCTTCTTTGTAGTGGGAGGGGGGACACTACATATAATTGCTATAGAATAACTACCGTGTCCAGTGGAAGTCTCTTAGAACAAGACTGATTCCTGGACTGAGTCTCAACAGGTACAAATATCAGGCCAGTGTCACTGCTGAGCTGCTCCCTGCTCTGCATTCCGTCTGTGACCACTACGTTTAACCAGAACCAAACACCTCCTTCACATCCTTAAGTACATGAACAAGGCTGCTGTCCTGTCCTGCGCACACAGATGGGGAACCTTTCATAAAGGATTTGCAAGACCAGGACAGTGCAATGCCGTGGTGGAAGCTAACACATGTGGAAGGGCTTTCCTTAACCAGAGCAGGTGCCCTGCCAGGAGGAAGCACAGATGTCAGTCACGCTGGTAGCAACAGCCATAGCATCGAGGTGAAGATGCCCAAGGTCACAGTCCTGCCCTGGCTGGCACAAGCTGTATGAGCCAGCTGGTCCTTCCTAATGCCATAGGTGTGCCCGTGATGCTCCCTGTGTGCCCCCCTTTGGGTGTCATGCAGGTGGGAGCCGGCCAGCAGCAAGCAGAGAGGCAACATACCCACTTTGAGCTCCTTCCCGAAGACAGTCCTCTCTCCCAGGGCAGAGCAGTTCCAGCGCCCGTTGCGGAACTGGAACTGGCACTCGTTGATGCCCATCTGGGACCCTTCCCCGATGACGATAATAGCGTCGGGCCTGCTCTGGCAGATCGCCCGCTGCCGGGGAGCCAGACCCGGGATCTTGTTACAGATGATGCTGGCTCCCAGGGCCACCACAGAGGAAAAACCCCTGCAACGACAACACACCAGGGGCTGAGGGGCGGCTGGTGCCCGAGGCACCCGCAGCACCCGCTGAGCCCAACTTTGGCAGGTGCCCCCGGAAAACTGCCGCCTCTTCCCGCTGAGCTTCCCTCTCCCTCTCTCCACAGCCGGAGTGGAGATAAGGCGCACGCGGGCTCCTGCCAAAACGGGACCCAACTTCCTCATTCGTGAAATTAAAACGCATGCATCGGCGTTGCGTGCTCGGGCCACGCACAGGCAACGGGCAGGGAGGGTTTTCCCTCTCCTGTGGGATAGCGGGAGGGCAGAGGGAGGGCGGAGGGTGATCCGCGCCCGCCGCCGCATCCCCCCGCAGCCGGGCGCACCAGGGCCAGCAGCTCCGAGCGACCCGGCCGGGGGATGCTGCTGCGGGACGGGTCGTGGGAGCTGCCACCGGCCCGTTACCCGCTGGGTGCGGGGGTTCAGTGGGCGGCAGCGGAGCCGCGGCCGGCGGCAGGTGGCTGGGGGGGTTGGGCGGGGGCACCCAGCGGCCGGGACCCCAGGCTGGGGCGGAGAAGGGCCCGGCTGCTCCGTGGGGTTCCCCAGTTCCCCCATCGGCAGGGACCTCCCGGTCCCAGCGGCTCCGCTCCCCGAGGGTCGCTAAGAGCGCGGGGGGGGAGGGAGGGGGGCTTTACCTGTCCTTTACGAAATAACTGTGATCACTACCATCATCTTTTTCTTTTTGAGACTTTCCGAGTTAAATAGTAACAGGTCTGGGCAGGTTCGGCTGGGAGCGCGAGAGCGCGATTGTTATAAAAGAAAGAAGGGAGGAAAAAAAAAGTTACTTACCCAATCTTGATATACACAATCCCCAGGCTCAGGAAGATGTGGAAGATCCAGCGCCTTGTTTTCCTGTTCATATTCCTTGCTTGCCGTGTCTCAGCCCAACGTGCGAAACGGTGCGTGCCGCGCAGCCGGCCCGGGGCCGGTCCCGGTCCCGGCGGTGCGGTGGGGTCAGGGCCGCCCGGCCGAGCGGGGCCCCCCGCGCCGCCGCGCCCTGCCGCTGCGCCCCGGCGAGCCCCCGCAGACTCTCAGCATGGCCCGCCGGGCCCCGCCGCTCCCGCGCTCCCGGATTTGTATGCCTGTCACACGTAGCGCTTTATTGCCGGGAGGGCACGGGCTGCGGGATCCTCCCGAGCGCCGGCGGCTCCCCCCGGTCCAGCGGTAACTGTCTCCCTGCTCCCCCCCACCCCCCTTTTTTCTTTTCTCCTCGCTTTCTCTCTTTTTCAGCTACTTGGGCGTGTTCTCCAGGGAGGGAGTTGTCCAGCCGGGGGGGAAGTAAGGCGGGAGGTGGGAAGAAGTGTAACCAGGACTGGCAGGCAGATCACCTGCCTGCCCGCAGGCTCACAGCGATCCTCCCGGGGCGCAGAGCGCGACTCCTCCTGCGGGCACGGCCCGGGGAAAAGCGGCGGGAGCTGCGCGGGGTGTCACCGGGGGGTGCCCCCGGGGCTGGCCCCGGCCCGCCGGACGGCATGGGGCCGCTCCCCGCGCTGCTCCGCGCCGGCCGGCACCGGGGACGGGGGCAAGTTTTTACTCCGCGGTAGCTGCCGCTCGCCGGGGCTGCCGAGCACCTGGGGCTGGTTTTATGCGTTTGCCCCTGCGCGGACGCTCCTCCCCTCGCTCTGCCTCCCCGCTACCGTGTAACGTGCTGCTGCTTTCCCTCCCGGTTTCCGAGTCCAACCGGCGCGGCGGGGCGAGCCCCCGGCAGCGTTCCCCAGCAGCGCCGCCGGTACCACAGCGCGCCGGGGCCGGGGAAAGCCCCGCCCGTGTGTACCTGCGGTGCCTTCTCCGCTTAGTTTGCGATGACAGAGGCGGGGACGCCTTGTCCCGCCGGGCCCTGCGCGGCCGTGGGCTCGCACAAGGTGTTCGTGGGACGGGGCAGCGCCGGGTCGGACCCCGCAGCCGGGACGTTCCGGGAGCCGCCGTCCTGCCTCGGGGGGCACGGGGGGGGGAGTCTCCTGGCTCTTCCTTGCGGGAATTTACACAGATAGGGTGACTATTTTATTATCCATTTAAAATATTTCAAGCAGGGAGGTTACCTACGCGATAACAGGGGTGTGGTGCGGGAATTGTTCTGCTGATAGGGGTTTTCTGAAAACAAAAAATAAACCAACAGTGAAAGGCGGTCGGGATCCCTCCGAGAACGCGGGACCAAACCCCTCTCCCGGGGCAGCGAGCGGAGCAGCGGCATAACGCGCCGGTGCCCCGCGTGGACCCGCCGCTCCCCGAACCGCACCGGCGGGGCTATGAATGGGCTGGGACAGCAGTCCGGCCAGCGCTGTCCCTGCGGAGTGCCCGGGCAGGGATGCGGCTCCCTCCCGTCTCCAGCGCCCTTTGTGTCCCGCTGCTGCGGGCGCTCTCACATCACCCTCTCTCCCGGGCGAACCGGGCCGGGCCGTCCCACCACGGGCAGCCGGAACCGGTGAGCGGCCCCAGGCCCTGTGCGGGGAATGAAACGGAATTTGGGGTGTCAGTGGTGGGAGCAGCCCCGGACCCCGCAAACAACCCCCCACACCTCCGCACCCCCGCGCCGCCACCGCAAGCTCTTGGTCAGAGCGCCACCTGGCGGGCAGTGCGGGCTCTGCGGGCAGAGTGATCAGAGAGGGATGCGCTTGGCAGCGAGGGCAGCACGGGCAGGGCCGGCAGCCCCCAGAACCTCCAAGACTTTTTGGGGCAGAGGGGGAGCAGCGGCCCCACGGCTTTACCAGCCTCAAGTGAAATAAAGCGGCAACGAGTGTCCCAGCAGCAGATACAAGGTGGTCTGGAGCGCATCGCATATGAGTGTGTAAGGCAGCACATAGTGAGAAGTGAAGGCCTATGCAAGAGAGGATATGCTTATGCATGGCTTAGGGCATGTCCTCTTTCGGGGGGGAATCCCCCAGAAAAGGCAAGTGCCGCTCAGAGAGACGCAGAAGGGCACGATTCCAATTTGCATTTGTCTCTCATCTCCTGAGATGAGCAGGGAACACGCTGTGCTGCTGTAGGAGGGAGCCCAGCCCCAGCAGCGTGCTGAGACAAGCACCCCGCGCTGTGGCCGTGCGCTGCCGGCTGCCCCAGTGGGGAAGCGCTGGGAACGGGTGTGTGACAAGCAGGGGATCGGGAGAACCCTGTGCACAGCTCACACAGAGATGCTCACTCAGCTCATTGAGGTACACAGACCAACAGCTTAAGCAATGTGGGATGGACCTGCATGAGGAAGTAGGATTACACAAGCTTTATCAGTTCTGTAAGTGGATGTGCTCAGTGCACTGTCCTCTGCATGTCAAGCAGTTTTCTGAGTGTCAGAACATGCCCTGCCATTTCAGTCACCAAAGCATGTTTTGCCTGTGCAGATTTGTGAATTAAGGTTTTATTTTTTGCCCCAGAGCAAGTCCAGAGGAGGCCACAAGGATGATCAGGAATTGGAGCACCTCCCATATGAAGATCGGCTGAGAAAGTTGGGGCTCTTCAGCCTGGAGAAGAGAAGGCTGCGTGGAGACCTCATAGCAGCCTTCCAGTATCTGAAGGGGGCATATAGGGATGCTGGGGATGGACTCTTCATCAAGAACTGTAGTAATGACTGTAGGACAAGGGATGATGGGTTTAAATAGGGGAAGTTCAGGTTGGATATAAGGAAGAAGCTCTTCCCTGTGAGGGTGCTGAGGCCCTGGCACAGGGTGCCCAGAGAAGCTGTGGCTGCCCCATCCCTGGCAGTGTTCAAGGCCAGGTGGACACAGGGGCTTGGGGTAACCTGCTTTAGTGGAAGGTGTCCCTGCCCGTGGTAGGGGTTTGAAACTGGATGAACTTTAAGGTCCCTTCCAACCCAAACACTCTGTGATTCTATAATTCTATGTATAACTTGGTACAATAACGTCCTGCTCCACACTTGGCTCCTGAGGGCTGGCAAAACCCAAACCAACCAACCAAACACTGCTGCTGCTGAGGATCTAGGGATGCATGGTGGAGGTGGGGGTTTGTAGCTTCTTTTGTTGCTTTTAGTACAATTGGTCGCATTGGTTCAATAACTCTTGAGCACAAATGGGCACAAAAGATCTCAGAAGCCTCAGCCTGAAACTAAACCTGCTTTCCAAAGTGGACCTCTGAACATTAAAACAACCAGGAGGTCATTTTAAATCTGCTTCACAGTTTCAGTCCATATTCTCTGCTGTGGTGACCTGGAACATAAGACATGGTCCAGGACCCTTTAGCCTTCATTTTGGGTTGTGGTTTTTTTTTCTATTCCTGGTGCTGAAGCTAGAGATGCTTTGTCCAACCCAACCTCAGCAAGTTGGCTGTTTAACACAGCACAGGGATATGGGATAGGTCAAGGCTGAGCAAACTGTCATCTAAGGGCTCTGTAAGAACAGAAAATGGCAAAGCCTCCTCAGAAAATGAAGATAAATCATTTACTGGGCTAATCCATTACTTTCTCTTACTCTGTTCCTAAAAAAATAGTGACCTAAATATATGTGTGTGCATGGGTGCGTGCTCATGTGAAGCATACATAAAGTAGCATTCCTGTGCAGATTATGGAGGGTAGTTTGTCTTGTTTGGCAAAGTGTCTCAAGCATTTTAATCACCGTTTAAAGTGCTGTAGACCTTAAATGGTCCTTTCAACCATGTGTCTTTCCAGTGGTCTATAGTAACTAATCTTTACCTACCATATACAGTGCATATATATCCAGTTTTCTTTTTTACACTATGTTCTTAAATTTGTTACTTGCTTATCTCTGCATAGTAAAATCCATATGAGGCATTATGATAAATTACCCAGTTTCCCTTAACAGAGTACAGCAGGAAGTTATAGGCAAATCAGTAAATTAGCACAAAACTTGGAACAACGATTAGAAATAAATGACAGAAAAGTAGGAATCAGGAGGCAATAGAAACAAACTTGAAACTGTTCTTACAAAGGTTAAAAGAAATCCCAGATCTTGGCCTTGAGTAACCTGCTCTAGTGGAAGGTGTCCCTGTGCATCGCAGGGGTTGGAACTGGATGAGCTTTAAGGTCCCTTCCAGCCCAAACCAGTCTGGGATTCTGTGATTCTATGGTAAGATGTATGCAGATAAACTCCAGTTCTGGATTCCTCCCTTGAAAGAACTCTGGTGTCTCTACAGGAAAGTCTGAGGCAGCTTTTGCTGCTCCATGAAGTGCTGTTGTCTGCAGGCCTGTCCCAGCACATGGCTCTGACTCTAAGAGAGTCCAAGGCAGTGTGAGAGCCTCTCACTCTGCTCCCAGGGAACACACTGGGTGTGCAGTCATCAGGCAGGGGCTCTCCTGCCTCCTGAGATGCTCATTGCCCTGAGAAACATATGCTGAAGCAGAGCAAATAGTTTTATTGCAGATATGATCTCTTTGCTCTCACCTTTTACTACCCTGTTCTTTATTTAGCAGCAGCCACTTTCTTCTGAACAAAGACTAGGCCCAAGCTACACCCTGGAGCCATCCATCACTTGTTGCTACAATGGTATTTCTATTGTTAATTGTTTGTCAAGGTTGCTTTTTGGGGTTAGGCAGTGCAATGATTTAGTATGCTGGCTAATCAGCTCTCAAAATGTATTCTCAAAATAAATTAGATCATAAAAAAGAAGCTTGAAGAGTCTGTTGGTCTTGATACAGTCCTTTGGACTCCCTCACAGAACCACAGCTGGATTCGATACTTACCTCTGGTTAGAGGTTCGCTGCTGCTGCTGGTCTCTGCACTGGCATGGACTAAGTAAGGAAGTTCACACAGCACCCGTCTGCTCAGTGTGTGGTTCTGGTCAAGGTTATTAATGTCTCATTTTTCATAAGCATAAAGAGATACAAGAAACATACCCAGAGAAATGAAAAAGAGAGATTGTCTGTCTTTTTTTGTTGTTTTTAAGATGGCCTCTGATAACACGAATTCACAAGGGAGAATGTGGTTAAAAGCCCATTTTGTAACTAGATCCTAGATGCACATACCATCAATACTCCAACTCTGGCTCCCTTTTATCAGGCTAATCATAGCTGCACTGTTTTGTTGTCAAAACATAGAAGTCAGACTAGAGAGTCCTTTCAGTAGCAAAAATGTGAGGTTAATATACCAGTGCTCCCTGTACTGAGAATCTCCTACCTCCTAAAAGGGTGTTTTAAAAAAATACAATAATAAATAAATAATACTCTCAAAGCCAGTTAATTTCCTGGGCTCTTCTTGGCCCATTCCTGTGATAGATCATATCCTCAGCAACCACAGCCCCTTCTCAGTTTACAGATGTATTCGTGGGGCTGCAAAATGAGCAGTAAATAGCCTGCTGCAGAGTTTCTCTGAACAAGGAGTACACGACGTGAGGAGCTGCAGCAGGTCAGAGCTCAGGAAGGGTGCGAGCCACCTGCCCTGCCCTGGCCACCCCTCCTAACCATGACTTAGCACCCGGGGGGGTGTGCTTCCAGAGAAAGCCTTGTCCAGTTTTGAACATTTGTGGCAATAAAAAGGTAACACGTGCCCGGTTGTGATCAACTGCCTTGTGGGGATGGACTTGGTGACACAGACAGGCAACTGGCAAGCTCAGGACAAGGGGTCTGAGAAATGTGGTACAGGTTTGCACCCTTTGAGAGGGACACCTCAGACCCCAGATCCCACTGGGGTGTGCTCCAGGTGGGGCTCATCCAAGCCAAGCAGTCAATGCAAGCCAGCAAAAGTACCTGGGAGCTGATTACCTGCAGCTTCAGTTAGTGACTGATGGGCTCAGAGTGTCACGGGCTGGATGAGGAGAGAGGTGGGTGACTAGAAGCCAGAAGAAGATTTGGGGAAAGGAAAGGGTGGCTCTGTTTCGGTGATTTAGGTGTCTACTTCAGTGACTTGGAAGATGCAGCCATTTGATGCTCATCTGGCATACAGCTGTGTTTGTGTGTGAGCATCACACACAGGAAGCACTCCCCTGCTGTCACCTCTGACATGTCTGCTGGCTTCTGGAGGTGGACACAGCCTGAGGACCTCCTGAAAACAAAGTCTGTGAGTCCTGGGTTTCTCTGGGGTTGCTCAGGCTTTTTAATCTAGGTACAGGTGAAGGAATACTTCACATTAAGGCCAAAGCAATGGGTGACCCATGTTTCTACAGGCACCAGGCCGGGCGCTGGGGCTATATCCTAAAATGGGATTGGGCTTCACCCTGCCTACAGCTGCAGACTGTGCCATGGGTACTTCACCTGCTTGAAGTTTGGACCCTGCCCTGCTGCACATACCTGAGAAGGAGATAATAATTAATACATATGAAGTAGAGTTACTCTCAAACAGTAATTCTTAACATCGATAGAAGTGGAGTGATAGATCCCTTCTTGTTAGTGGTTTTGAGCAAAGTACCTGAATCCCAGTGGTCTGCATCTTCTGCTCTCTCAACCAATGTGCAGATGTCATCAGGTGCCTATTGCACATCACACAGAGACCTCCGGTTCTACAGTGGTTCATTTTTGTTCCCTGACAGGTACAAACACATCTCTTTGTTCACTGGTTGCTGCTTATCCAGGCTTCTTTCTTCTGTTTTTCCCTGCACAGCTTCTCTGGGAGTCCTTTCAGATTCCATCCCCTCACAGGTTGGCCTTTACAGACACACTGGGGAATATCAGTTATCACAACTGCACTCGGGCAAATACCTTTTTGTTGTAGGGGTTTTTTAACAATAAAAAAGAAGGGCCTGACATTTCCTTTACATGTTTATTAATGGGCACAGAGGTGAAAAGATGAGCTGTTAAAGCAGATTATTTGTTGCCAAGGAAAGGTCTTAAAACACCATGGATCTGATCCAGCAAATATGACACAGTCTTCCAGGCAGTGTAAGAACCAAAGAGCTACAGATGCTGCTAAAAGAAGGTATTCCCAAAGCTATTGGGTTCTCCCCAGGTCTGCAGAGAGAGGGAGTAGCATGGGGAGAAGAGAGCTGGGGTACAAAACTGAAGGTAAGTCGTGCACCTTTGCCAGTTGTGGCCAGCTGGGGTTGAATCTCAAGTCCTGCTGGTGTGTGTTTTGGTGTTGAAACCTACTGGGTACCAGTGATGTGCCCCAGAATGAACTCCTGATGGTTGCTCACAGCACAGTGCGGGAGGGGAAGGGTGAAGCAGAGCTGAGCCTGACACTGGTGGCTGCCAAGTCCCAGGAGCACTCTGTTGGACAGATGGGCCATGAGCAGGGTGATGTGCGGAGCAGATAGCGTGGGGCTGGGTGGGAACAGCAGCGTGGACAACAAGGGTGTTGTCCATCCCTGAATGTGTGCAGGGCGGAGACATAGAATTGTGGATGGGAAGGGGTAACAAATAGCATGAGGAAATCATGTGGAGATCAGGGGAAGCAAACTCGTGTTCACAGCAGGAAGGAGAGAAAGGGTGGAGAGAGTGGAATGATGGGGAGGAAGGCACAGAAAGACATGGGTCTACTTTTTGTTCTGATAAAAGCTGACCTTGGATTAACACATGCTTACAAATCTGACAATGGGCAGAAGACATTTTGAGACTGTTACGACTATTGATAAGATTAATATCACTATAATTGCAGTTAAAATGATAGAACTCGAAACCTGTCTTTTCCCAAAATGAAGATTTCCCTTTCTCTTCTATTCCAGGATCTGAGATGTGCTTTTACAAGGCTGATGTCAAGGTGCCACTAGCAATTCACATGGCCGCAGTGATATCATGGTGTGAGAGAGAGTTATGAGCAATGCACATAAACTTTATGAAACGCTGTGTTTTTTTCCTCTTCCTTTTTAGCCAGTGCCCGAACTGAAACCATAAAAAATGGGCTTAAAATAGCACTGCAGGTAAAAAATTAAAAAAAAAAGAAAAGAAAAAAAAAAAAAAGGAAAAAAGGAAAAGTACTGAACTGGGTTTTTTTTCCAGCCAAGTTTGTTCAAACAGCCCTTGTTAATAGAGGAGCTTTGGGGGAATTCTGTGAACCCTAGGAAAGGGGATTGTATTGCAGATATCAGGGCTCTTATCAATAATTTCCTATCTCCTTGCAAAGCCAGGAACTTTTTCCTATCTATCTACACAGAGATATATTTTATGTCAAGGTGTAAGGCAAAATAGGCTTTCATTCAATATTTAGTTTCAAATTATGTAAACAATGTTAACTGATCAGTCAAAAGTGCGTCCATGGAATACACTTGCCTAAGTTAATCCATGGTTTTGGAAAGGCTGCTTGTGCAGACACTGAAAGCACATCTGTTTACCACGGACCAGCTGATGTCTTCGGAGTGAGCCATACAGCCCTGCAGTTACGCATGTCCAAAACATAATGTAAAAGTAGAGTAAATCATAGGACCACAGAATCAACTAGGTCAGAAAAGACCTTTAAGATCACTAAATTCAACAATAAAGGTACTGAGTATGTAATTGTAAACTGCTGGGTGTCTAACAATACCAAAGGCATCGTGATGGAGTCCTGGCATGTGCTTTGTGCAGTTGGGAAGATGGAGGCAAATCAGTACCACAGGTGCCAGAGGTTGTCTGGTGGGGGTCTGGGCCATGTTCCTGGTGATGTGGGTTGTTGTGGCCTCACTGAAGCTTGCTGGCTTTACCCAGGTGAAAAGACTTGGCACTAGGAAACTAAAGTTTCTTTATGCTGTGTTGGCACTGCTGCACTGCTCCTGCCACAGCTCCTGTGCTCTGCCAAGGCTAGACCTGGACAAGGGGTCATCTCTGACAACGAGGTTAGGACACTTCATCATTGGTTCTAGTGTCCATCTGCCAAAATGGTTAATTTTTCTAATGCACTTCACATGTTCGTCCAAGGCTGTCATATGGTCACATTGGATAAGCAAGGTGTCTGCTCTCTGGGCTAGGGGGCACTTCCAGATGTACCCTTTAACTGGTGGTTCAGGTTAAAAGGGCTTTGCAGCTGTATTCTTGCTGGTCTGGTTCAACTGAGTGCTCTTCTCAGCAAGGGAGTTTGCTGTGCTGTTCATCAGGAGGGAAAGTCACTGGATTGTTCCTGGGAAGCATTAGGGACCTGTGACTGGGTTGTGTTGATGCACATGAACCCTTTGGACACCTCAGAGTCTACCCTCTTGTGAAATAATTTCTCATGGAGTCAGGGCCATTTGAAAGGTGTCAGCATTGCACTTGATCTGAGCAGAAGGCACAGGCTGAAAGAATCCCTGGGAGGATCTATATGTTTGATCATGGATGTGTGGTAGGAGTACACTCTGATAATTCCATTTTCCACATATTGCCGTGCTTTGCAAGCCATTTGATGGTGATAGACACCTATCTCTTCAGTAGATTGCCTTTCTGCAGCATCATGAAGGATCTCATCCCAAAAATTCATTACTGTGTGTGTAGAAGACGAGGGTGGAAGACATGAGGGTAAGAAGGAAACCATGCTCATCGTTATAGTGAGCAGCTGCTGTGGCTGTACAAGAAGAGTGAAGTGCTTTTGCAAGTAGTCACAGGGAGCTTTAAGCAGGAATTCAGCACCCAGAAACAAGAGAGTTGCTTCCTTGGAAATATAATAGTGAGGGATAAAGGCCATTGTAGTTGAGCAGCCATAGAGCAGCTTCTTATCAGTGAGGGACAGTATGTCTTGAAGAGCCTTGAAAGCAAAGTGACTTACACTTGATGCTGAAGAGGAGGTGTTGGAAGAGATGTGAAAGGAGGAATGTATGTCAAAATGCCGGTGACAAACTGTGGCAGAGTACTGGACTGCTATGAGCAAAACAAGAGTAAAGCTAATGGTCTCACCAGATGTCAGATGGTGAGAGTTCAGCTGAGGGATCACTGGGAAAAGCTCTCAGCTCCTAGGAGCCAATGTAGGAGCCAACTTCATGAGAATTAATGCCCATTTGAAGGAAGAGATTCATAAGCTGGGCATTAGGAGAAAGACAGGAGGCTGTGGTGGGTTGCGGGGTGACTGACGCATGTAGTCACAATGCCAGTAGTGAAGGTAGGTGGATTGTAGGTAGGTGGAGGCACAGGCAGGGGCTTTGCTTTAGCCAGGAAGAGTATGAGTTAAAGATGACCTTACAGGAAGATCTTTAAATTTTTTACTTTTTCTTTGGATAGAAGGAACAGGCCTGGAGTTGAGCTGTAGAGCAGGAGGTCTCTGCAGCAGTGGTTATTGAGTTTGTGCGTGGAGGTGAGTTTGGGTTTGTTTGTTGTTTGGTTTAATGGGTGGTTTTCTCCTGGAAATGAGATGGTATGAGAAAAGAGACCAAGATTACCCAATGCTGGTGAAGAAGACTGCTTAGCAAATGTGCTCAGCAAGGGATGGTGAAGGCGGAGGATGAGGGGTGCTGGATCCAGAGAACAAGATCTCAAGAGTGTGGTCAACAGTGATAAAAGCAAATGAAGAAAAATAAAGAAGCAGTGTCTGACTGAAATAGTAGTAGTAAGATATGAGAGACCTCAACCAGAAAAGTTTCAGTAAGATGTGAGGGGCAGAAACTGTTGGAGGAACACCAGGACACTACAAACAGCAATGAGCTATGGAATGGAACAGTGTCTGTAAGGATAAAAAGGAAATCAAGGACCTTTTGGTACATCTTAAAGAAAGGAGATGCCAAAGAATGTTAATGAAGGAGAAATTGCAGGATTCAAGGTTTAATAAAGGGGAGGGGGGGTAAGGATAATTAGAATTAAAAGGGAGATATGAAACTAAGATGATGTGGAGATACCATTGGAAGGGAGAACAATGCAGTGCCCTACCACAGAGATAAGGAAAACCAGTCAGCTCAGACTTCCTGGGAGAACAGGGGAGCCAGGGGGAAAAAGTGGTTGAGAAGTTGCATCAGCCAGAGCTGCAGATATATTGCTTCAGCCTCAGCTGGATCTTAAAGCTACTAAGTTGGGAAGGTGACACTATAGAGAGGTGGAGAGAATGAATTTGCTGCTGCGTTAATAGCTTCGGGGGAAAACCAAAGTGAAATGAAGTCAGTAGGCCAGGCTCTGGGAAGGCAGTCTAGACTGAAATGAAGCTTGAAAGCAAATGAGCAATCTTCAAATTAAGAAAAGGATGGGGAATAAAGGTCTGCAAATATAGGAGGAAAGAAACACTGATTGAATTACCTGGATGAGCAGTGGCCAGAGGAGAAATCTGCAGAGTGGAGAGGTGAGGAAGAGCAGTGCTAGGTGGAAAATCCCCATATATTCACCATTTCAGAGTGACTGAGTCAAACAGGAAATGCAGATCAGCTGAAAGCACAAGGATATGGAGGTGCCAATGTAAGAAACCGGGTGAGTTGTCACATCAGAACCCAGCACCATTAAGAGTGGATGTAGGAATCTGGGAGGAGGAACAAGCATGGCAGAGGCTGGGGAGAGGCTGAGCAAAATAAAGGGTTTGGAAGCAGCAGGAATGGGAGGGAACCCCAGCCATTTGCACCATGACCCAAGAAGCTCAGAGAAAGGCAGATACCCGGAGAAAGCAGAGGTGAGGTCCTGATAGCTGGAGGAGCTGTGGGGTGAGCTCACAGGGCCCATAGATAACCAGGAGTGGAAAGAAGCACAGAGGTGGCACTGGAAAGCAGGTGGAGGTGCAGAGTCCGTGTGGCTGGGTGGAGAGGGTGGTGGGCCAGGGCAGAGACTCGACCCAGTGCTGTCAAAGGAAGGGGTGAAGAGCATGTTGGGAAGAGGATAGGCTTGGCATGGAAAATGGGAAGGCATAAGGAAGATAACGGGGCCAGATGCTGCTGCTGTGAACAAAGGGTGAGGTCAGAGCAGTGGCCAAGGGGCAGACGAACTCATGCACAAAGCTAGAAAACAAGAGGCAGCTCCCGCCTGTGGCTCCTCGGTGCAGCGCTGGGCTGCCTGCAATCAGAGGTGATTGATTACAGAATTAGGCTTGTGCTATTTTGGCCCTGTGACTTCAGATGCTGTAATCTAAGCCCACTGTGCACTTACCCTTGCAGCAAGGAGAACTGCAGGCACAGGGATGCTTCTGGGGGAGACATGTCAGAAAGCTTTTCCCCAAACTGCGTTTGTAATCCTGCCACTCCTCTCATCAGTCATCGAGCTAATATCAAACTGGCAGCGAGCTTCCTGTTAGAGTGTTGTGAATTTTCAAAGGCAAAGTGCACCATTGTTTAATAGCCAGTTATTCACTGGCATTGATAAACATACTCTCCTCGCCATTACTGCAGCAATTACTCACCTTCCTAATTTAGACATGAGGAAAAATTAATTCAAGCTTCCAGTTGATCATTTATATCTTTGGCTTTTGTAATACACATCACAGCACACTGAAAACAGCTCCACCACAGAGGAAACTGATGTGTCCAAATTGATAAGGTGTTTTACTCCTGCTCTGTAACCAAGAGAGGAACATCTGAGTTCAGGCTGAAGGGCTGGGGCCGAAGGTGGGGCTTTTTATGTTTTGGGGACATAAAAGTATGAAAATCATTTTGTTAACACTTAAGAGGGGAGAGATGTTGCTGTGGGCAGGCCGGGACTCCATGTACAGCTAGACAAGCAAATCAGGAGGATGTTGAAGTAATTTAACCTCACCTTAGCCCAAACCACCCTTCAAGTGGATTTACCCATCTCCAAACAACAGACACCAGAGGCATTCAGGGAAGGCTCATGGGGAGGAACAAGAGGATGCTGGTGTCTAGTTGAGGAAGAAGTGGTGGCAGAGGTACCTAAAACTGCTCACAGTTGTAGTAATGGTATGTCGCAACTCTCATATTTACTCTTTCTCATAATTCAGGGGCAGTGAGATGGAAAGGCATCCACACAACACTGAAACACGGAAATGCCTTAGTTTATTTTATTATCATTATTGAAGTTACTGCACAAACTGCAAAGGGCATGAGGTTCCTGTGGTAACTGTGGGCTCGAGCCCTCAGGAGCAGCGTTTGGGTCTCCTCACCCCGGCTGTGGTTTCCCTTCCAGTGTCCATGCCTGATGCTGGCAGCCAGTCCCTGGGAAGAGCAGGAGGAGCCTCTCCCCAGCACAGGCAGTGGGGTCCAACAGCACGTTCCTGGTGGGCACAGACTGCGTGCAAGCTGGAACCATTCCCATGTCTGCTGAACAGCGTGCGCATGGCGCACCCTCGTGCTCTGCACACAGCAACCTCTGCATCAAAGCTTGGGACCCCTCTGGCTTCATCCACCAAACTCTGGCTTATTTACCCCAAACTCTTGTCACTGCAGAGAGCTTCTGTGTTAGGGGCAGGACAGAGCTTGAGTGACCCCAGATGGGGGTTTCACTCTGCCTCTAGCCCTGAGAAGTGCCTGCAGAGGCTTGGAGCAACCTGCTCTAGTGGAAGGTGCCCCTGCCCAGGGCAGGGGGCTGGAACTGGTTGAGCTTTAAGGTCACTTCCACCCAAACCATTCCATGATTCTGTGAAGTAATGCCACCACTTCCATCAGCCCAAGAAGCAGACGGGATGCAGCACAGACAAGGCTCTGATACTCAAAGCAAACTTGAGGGAAACACTGGTTGAAAAAGTGAAAGGCAGCAAAATAACGTCTTCTCTTGGAGATAAGCTCCGATTAGCACCATGGTAGTTCAGAGTTTTGAGCTGAAGTAGCTAAGACTGAACACAAAGTTGGAGCATTACCTGAAATTTGGCTATTGCTTTAGTTGGGAGACAGAATCAGGCCTTTCCCTTTTCCTCCTTCAGTGCAGCAAAGGCTTGGTTAGCAGCAGATCATTGCTGCTGGGGTTTGCCAGGGTGTACCTGCTTGCTCCTGCTCCCTGTACTGTGTCTCTGGAGGTGCTGCTCTCATCCCATCCCTGGTGGAGGTTATGTCCTGCCTCTCTTGCTGCCATCACAGCTCTGCCTGTCTTTGGGATGCTTGAAGCTCTTCTGAACAGTTTAAGTGCCATGCAAACAAAGGCACAAACACTGCTGTGCCCAAGCCAAGCAGCCGGGTGGGCACACAAGCTGGCTGGGGCTGGGGAGGGAAGGATGGGGACACTGCTCTGGGGAGCTGCTGTGGCCAGGACCAGCTGCCTCCCAGGGACGGGGCACAGGCACAGCACTACAGCACTGCCGACGGGAGTCACTAGCTGTGAGCCCTGTGCCTGCACATCACAGTAGTACATGATACAGCCATGGGAAAAGCCATCCCTGGAGACCCTCAAGGTCAGGCTGGATGTGGTTCTGGGCAACCTGTTCTAGATGAAGATGTCCCTGCTCATTGCAGGGGGTTGGACTGGATGAGCTTTGAAGGTCCATCCAACCCAAACTCTTCTGTGAGTCTACATACCAGAGATGTAGGCAGAGCCTGCAGCACCCTGACATTCCTGGCTGTGGTGTCTGTTCCAGGTTTGGAGCAATCGCAGCACCAACAGTTTTGTTAGAACCGGGATGATCAGAAGAAAGAAACAAACCCCTGTCACTGGGTGTTCATCTTATCTGAGGCCATCATGCCTGCTCAGGAACTGTGCAATTCAGTTGCCCAGCTTAGCCAAAAGCTAAATAGTTTCTAAAGTTTATTTCCTGTCTTTATAGCAACTGTCTGTCCCTTTATTTATTTTCACTGAAAGTTCTGGTGCTCTAAAAATAATCTGTGGAGCAATTCTTGGGGCAGATTGTCCAACAATCACGGGCTGGGCTGGGGACAGCTGGAAGTGAAGGATGCCTCCTTGGCCAATCTCTGCTTAGGAACTTCCATCATGTTTAATGCTATGTTTTGTTCTGAAGCATTTTCTGCCCCTCGTAGCTGAGCAGAGCTGACAGTTCACACTGTTGTTACCTTGACAGGGCAGTTATCACAGCTAATCCACCCTCCAAGGTTTTTCCTCAGGATAATGATTGTTTCAGTGATTCATCTTGCAGACCCTGCCCTTCCTTATTCACGCAAATATCCTACTCTGGGCAATATTCCCGGGTCAGGCTCGTGCCACACATGTGACTTCCTCTTGGGCACGCAGACAGGGTGGATTTAAAGGTCAGGCATCTCGAAGGCAGCTTCAGTGTCACCTATGGGACAGCACGGGATGGGGTAAGGTCGGGGCTGCAGGGGAGCGGGTGCTGAGGTAGAGCTTACTCGTGTTTCACATGGGACAGGGGGAATGGTGCCTCTGTTGTTATGCTGGAAAATTTCACTGCTCCTGTCTTCAGTGGAAAACATTATCACCAGCACATCCTGGCATGTAATTTTGCCTCATTTATTATTGTCTCGCGTTGGCTTAATGCTTATAGTGCATTTCTAAGGTACTTAAGAGAGGGTTGTGGTTTTTCAAGGAAACATAACTCACGGGGGCAGGGGAGGGAGAATCCTGAAAGGTTTGGGCACAAATTAAGTCCAATTTTACTGAACATGGAAAATATAACCCGTGCAGGCTTTAACATGCGCCCTGCATGGCCAAAAGGCTGCGGGGAAGGGAACATGCCCAGCAGGCAGGATTACCACTCAGGAGACCTGGGCTCTGCTTTTCCTGCCAACCTGCTTCTCAGGGGCTGTTTGTACATCCTGTGCCTCCCAGTTTGGGTGCAAACCACCACAGTTTGTATGAGGCAGATGTTACCCAACACTTGTAGTTGTCTAATCTCAGATTCCTTCTCTGTATACATAAGCTGGATGAAACCCAGTGATGCCACCACAAAGGTAGATCAGAAGCTTGGTTTGGGAGGTTTTCCCCCACTTTAACTTTGGCGTTAGGTAGCTTCAAGTCTGTAACTTCCAGACAGGATGGGAAACAGATACCAGCAGGGAAATCTTTTGCAGTGCTGATTTTAGCCAAGATCAGCAGAACCTGATGGCAGTTCAGAGTCAAGCTGCTACCAACAAGTTCACTCGATTTTACTTCAGGTGCTTCGGAGGAAATCCAAGTTCTGAGTAAAGCACCTCCAGGGACAGAGGAAATAAGGGAGAGAAAACTTAAGCTCCAAACTTCATTTCTTTGTACACCAAGCACATAAAGTGTAAGGTGGCAACCGCTGCAACTCATCCTGCTGCCCTTTCAAGGACTGCGAGTTGTGGCTGATTCACAATACAGCCATGTGCTTGCTAATACAGTGAGGAACTTACTAACCCCACCCCCTCTGCTCTTGTGCCCCAGCCAGCAGACCTGGCCCTTTGCTCACACCAAATAGCTCCTCATGGGCTCCAAGCACCACCGGCGAAGTCCTGGTGCTCCTGGGACTGGGGCTCTTGCTCCTGAGTGTCCCTGGTAGTAGCAGCACTGATTGCCTCCAGCATGCACCTGTTCCATCTCCTTTAGACAAATTCACCCAGTGAACTGGACTGTGTTTTCACGTCACCATATCAGTATACTCACACAGCAGAATTCCTTCCCTGTGAACCTTTCACACACAGGTGGAGCATGATACCTTTCTCCAAACAGGGGTGTATGACTTTTGGTATCAAGAAATGACAATCAGCACACCCAGTGTTGACACACAGAGTGAAAACCTGCCTGAGGACCAGCCAAAACAAACTGGTCACGCGTTCCTCAGGGAGTCAGGATGGGTGCCCTGCAGCCACCTCAAGCCAGCACATAAGGGGAGGTGTGGGAACCCCGAACTGCTATGTGAGGCACTGTGCATAGCCACCAACAGTCAGTTTGTGGGATCTTTATGGGACAGAGGTGCTTCCTGGTGACCCATTTCATTATTTTCAATACCAAATTAATTCTGTAGATGACTAGTGCCACAGGTTAGTTGTGGCTTTGGCAGTGCTGGGGAATGGTTGGGCTTGAGGATCTTAAAGGTATTTTCCAACCCAGCTGGTTCTATGGTTCTATGATGGTCTTGCTGCCCTTCATTGTGCAGTATAGAGTTACGAGCTCTCTCAGTTCAGACTTTAAAGAAGTGGATTATTCTAGTGATTCTTGTTCTCACTTTTCCTTGAAAAAGTTAACAGAAACAATGACCACACTGATTTGTTTTGGGAGTTCTCTCACGGGCCTACACTTCCACTTGCAGTTTGAGTGTGTAACACCAATGGTTCAAAGAACTGGGGCTTTAGTGATAGAACAGAGGTTCAATCTGTGCCTGCTGCCTTGACAGCAAAAGATGTTGAAGACTTTGAATTGCCTTCAGCATGTCTAAAATCCTTTCTTTTGTTTTGGCAGAGTTCTGGAGCAACACTTCAGAGAACAGCTCCCCAGGCAGGTGAGGTTGCTCCCACTGCCCAAAGGACCAAAATTGGGTTACTTTGGTTGTACAATGCTAAAATGAAACCACACACATTGTATGGGTCCATCGTGTATACATTTGCTCAGGGTTTTACTACTCTGCAATGAAAACACCCAAGTAGTGTCCCTGACAGTAGGCTGGTGGCTAGAAAGACACGCCAACTACCCAGGTAAGAACAAATCCAGTGAACACTGTGTCCAGTAAAGGACCTAAAAATCCAAGTAGGGGAACTGGAAGCATATATTCACCATGGTTTAGGCTTAGGCAGTAGAGAAAGTAAGAGTTTATTTGGTTACTTGTCTGGTGGTAGGTAACAGTTTTCAAAATGCTCAGTTGGAACTGAGTTTTGGTTACACTCTCAAAGACGCATATTAAAAGAAGCTACCTATTAAGTTCATATCAGGTACCAGATACAATGCTTTGAGAGATATGGATGCAACTGTCACTTGTGTTCAAGTCCACATTGGTGGGGTATTTTTTTAAACAAAGCTTTGGTGACCAACAAATCACCTCTGAAAAAACAGCGTTTACGCATTATATTCTCAGGAGACTAAAAACAGAGCTCTGTTTGCATTTCTTTATGAAGTGGTTAAGTGTAACACTCCCTTACCAGCCCTAACAAAGAATTTACATAAAAGATGGTGACGCAAAACCTTATCTCATTAGCGTATCTCATTAGGTCATTGATGTGGTGAAGAAATGGAATCATTTTTAAAGTCTTTTTCCCATCTTTCCTCACCATGAAGCACTTTCAGAAAAGTTCTAGGGATGTATGGGCACACCGACATGTGAAATACGTATGAATAGTGCTAATCTGTTCCTTGAACCTACAGTAAAATCTCAATTGTTAATCATCCGTAAGAGAGAAACTTCCACATGTGCTGTCATTTCATAATACATCATAATATGCTGTCTAAAGGGCACGGTATTTTTCCAGGTGTACTGAGCTTCACATCTTTAAACACTTTGCTGCCCAGAGCCTGTGGAGACTCAAAACTTCCCATTCTATTTAACTCTGGGTTTTTTCTAACTTTGATTTTATTGTAAAAAAAGCA
Organism: Neopsephotus bourkii; assembly: GCF_033783945.1. Lineage (NCBI taxonomy): Eukaryota > Metazoa > Chordata > Aves > Psittaciformes > Psittacidae > Neopsephotus > Neopsephotus bourkii. The sequence goes on along the minus strand of NW_026901417.1, from coordinate 1,102,900 downwards.
GTTGTCACGGCTTATCTGTCCAACAGGGAACATGTTCGGTGCTGGAAAGTTAACATCTGGTACTTGTGCTGCAGCTACTGATGGCAGTTACAGCCTGGAATGGGCAAGTCATGAGAATATGAGCTCACGTATTTTTTCTCTTGCCTTAAAAGTGACATTTAAGGGCCAAACTGATCCTGCAAATCTACTTATGCCTTCAATATTTAGACCTTCTACTTTGTTTCTTACAGAATCCTACTCCACTTAGGAAACAACTATCATGATCTGAGAACGCTGGCTTTCAGCAGATAGAACTTCACACACTAAACTCTTTCCAATTTGGATATAGTGACCTCTGATAGAAACACAGATGGCATGGGATCATTGTAGAAGGGCATGTGAGGTACCAGGCATTCAGCTCTTCTAATGTCTTCATACAATTAAATATCTTACACCGAAATCTCTTGATATTTGGGTTGCTTTTCACTGTTTATTTTTTTCAGGGCCTGATTTAAAACACGTATTAAAACCCAAGTGCATCAAGGATGTACAAATATTTAATTGGTTATTTGTCTCGAAATAAAGACAAGAAGGAACAAATAAATGTGCCAGTTTGTATGGTAATTCACATTTTCTCCTTTTGAAGGCTCTTGAGAGGTCTAGAAGTCATCTAGTCACAGAGTCTGTACTGAATCCAAAAGCAGCATTTGAGTATTTTCTGCTGCTGATCTTGATGGAGGAAACCCTGGATTGGAGAGAGGCTACACAACGTGATCCACCCAGTACTGCTGTCTAGAGTGAAGCACTGTGTTCAATATCAGAGTTGCCAATGAGCACTTCATATGCAAATTTTATCTTATCTTTGGAAATTAGCTTCTGAGCACTGAAATTCACAGCAGTCACCCTGCAACTAATGAACCCAACTCAAGAGCATCTTCAATTTGGTTACTGTCACAGGCTGCACATAAAGGCAGTCTTAAAACACCTGGGACACCTGTCTTTGAGTCAACAGTGAACTGAGTTGGCAGAGCAGCTTTGTGTACAGCTGTGCTATGTGTGGCTCCAGAACGGGACTCTGCATTTCACAGGACCTCAGTGCTGCTCCAAAACAAAAGGAAATGGAGGGGGATCAGGAGGGAATCTGAGTTTTGATATTGCAAGAGAAGTTGACAGGAAAACTCCTCTGTTGCCCCTACTTGAAATATAACAGCCTGTGAGTACTGAATGAGATCTGTGTGGCCAGCAATATAACAGCGTGTATATATATATATATAAATATATATATATATATAGTAATCTTTGGCTGGAACTTCTTGGCCCCTGTTCAGAAATCCTGGAACACAATGGAGTGACCTGAGCCATGGCAGTGGGGACCCAGCTCCAACTGGGTTTGAAATGTGAAAAAGAACACAGGTATTTTATTCAGAGTAAACTCAACAAACCTCTCCTAGCTGGGAGTAGATCTTAAAAAACCCAACACAAATTACTAATGTTTACTGGTCTCTTATATAATATTCCCTCAATCTGTTGATGCCCATATTAAGGAGTTAGCTGTTCACCTTGTTTCAATCACTTGTGTAGGAAATGTACTTGGGCTCAAAGTGAAATCTTGCCCCGAGATGAAGGGAAAGATTTCCACTGACTTCAGCTGAAACAGGGTTTGAACATGCCTGTTCCTGTCCGAGGACAGCTTTCCAGAGCTGCTTGTTGCAATTCATCCATTTATAAAACTCTACTGTGGAAACACTTTATACTTCATGGCAAATTCTTATGACAGCTGAAACTTTTTTTAACAGCACGCAGACAACAATCACGTTTCCTGTGTTTGCATCTTTCAGTCACATACTCTTGTTATTTCACACTTCATTTATTCCTTAGTTATTCTCATGCCTAAGATGCCAACTGTTTTACTTGCCTTTCGGGTTTCTTCCATTGGTCTGATTTGGTTTGACCAACCTCTCTCACCTGCTAAAACACCAGAAATCCCACCTATGACTTGGTGCTATGCTGCTGTATGAGAACAGCATCTGCAGTGCTACTGTACCTACATACATCAGGAGGCTGCTGTTGAGAAGGGAACAGCAGGAACACTGTTCTGTTCACCACCACTGAATAGCAAGAGGTTAGTCAGCGTGTTGACTTGGCCTGTTGGCACTGGTAGTGCTCACTGCTGCTCTCCTGCACTCCCCACAGCAACCGCATTTAAAGCAGTAACAGAAAATGTCCTGCATTTGTTCAAAATCGAGGGAAATTTGCTTTGTACTGTCCTTCTAGCCATTGCTTTCTGCAGCTGCACCACCTCTTTCACTACAGAGCATACATTAAGGCAACTGGGGCAGCATATGCCAGCCAATGAAGAAACGACCTGGATGGTGTTACTTCAATCCCTGAAACCAGCTTCAGCCTCACTTTCCTGTAAAGTATCAAGGGAAGTCTCCGACTCTGCTTGTTTTGGCATTAAATACGATTGAGTTCTATGTACCAGGTCCTAACAGCATCAGTCACCACTTAATCAGGCAGGACGTTAGTCATAAGTATTAGCTCTTTGACATCGTACAGATTTTTTTTCTGTAGGAGTGGGGAAGTTCAGACTAAACTACACCTCTCTTTCTTCCTTACCCCTCTTCATTTTAGGTAGCTACTGCGGGAGGAAGCACTTATACAAGGAAGATTCCACATGTGAATCAGGTTTCATGTGCGACATCATTTTGGGATACTGGCATTGATTTACTACTCCTTACTACTTTCACTTAGCAATTTATGTGTACTTGTTGGGACGACTGAGACCACAGATAAATCCAAAGGTAATTAAAGAGTACGTAATATATAAGGAAACATATACAGGGAGAAATAAGCTCCCTCACAGGACTGTGACCTGCAATTGCATTATTTGATCCTTCTCTCTGGCTTTATACTGTGCTGGGTTTAACTCATCAGCACAACATCGTTTATAGAGGAGTTTTAACGTCAAAGGAAGTTAAGTGTTTTTTCAGTAATGCTCTCCTATTTTAGAAAGGACCTTTTCAGGCACCAAAAAAGCAGTCCTTAGTAGTATTATATGACTGGTAATAGCTTTATTCTGAAGATCACTTTTAATACAACAGGCTGAAGTAGAACAGTATCCTCTTTTCTAATGCACGTAAGCTTTGCACTGCAGCTTTGCTGTAGTGGTTTTAAGTGTCTGAAACAAGCTAGTATAAAAATCAAATTCCAGCGAGACCATCATGGAACAGATCTGATTTCTAGTGTTGCAACAAAACGTACATTGACATCTGGTGCTTCCAGTAGCTCCTGTCATGACTCATCTCTATAGAACCTTGGTACTAAATATACAGCTAAGCTTCTAAAGTGAAAGATGCTTTCTTGACTAAACCCAACTTCCTCCTCTGCTGGACCCCTTAAAGCTTAGCAGAGATCTGAAGGCCCCACCATGCACTGATGCCTCTAGAACTGAGGGATTTCAATTGTCTTTTGGGAATATCGGCCAAAGCCACTAACACCCATCTGAACTTGTCTGTTTTGAGCAGATTATCTGGGACTTTCCTCCCTCTCACACGCATCCCTCCCTCCCCTTGCATGCATCAGGTTTTGTTTGCTTGGTGAAGCCAAAAGATGAACCATATGTACACACCTATTACTAAGTCCAGCCTGCTGGTTAGCAAAACAGAGAGCAAGAAGAGGCTTTTTGGCCTAAGTATGACATGGCATTTCAAAGGACCACAGGATTGGATCTAACAATCAAAGATTCTAAATATACCATGAAAATTCTAGGTGTGTGTTGCTAACATCTCTCTACATACATTCAATTGACAGCTGAAGGTAAGTTTCCTTGCATCTGCTCTCGCAGGTTGGAAGGAGGCTGAATACAGAAGCACACAGGAAAAGTTAAGCTTGTGAATCTGCTACCCAGCCTGGGAAAGCTAAGCAGAGAACACCCTTTTGGGCGGTGGCAGCAGCTCTCTAGGATCTATTATAATATCAGCAATTCTTCTCTGCCACAATCCCACTGGTCAACACAAGGCAGCAGAGGGGAGAATTTCTAATGCAGAAAGCTCATACACTGAACATGGCACCAAGTTCCCAGAATCCCCTTCAGAAGCACAATTTGTTGGTAATGTTTCCTCTTAGGGAATAAGCTCCACAGGTCTCAGGTTTCCAACTACAAGGAAGATTTCAGAGCACACCTTCCTGCATGGAGGACCCCAGAACAGAAATAATCCTCCTGGGATGTGGAGCTGCACTGACACTGTATTCTATTTTTTGGAGCTCTACTGGAACATTTCCAAGACCACCAGGACACAATCACTTCAATATGGGTGGTAAACATGTCTCTACTGTTACTGCAAACTTTTCTGCACTGTCTGCTGTGCATTCTTTAAGCACTGTTTCTTTATTGGAAGGATTCTTGTTGTAGTGTCACCTCATCCTTGGACCCCTCTCTGAAAATACACATGGAAAAAAGCAAACAAATCCTATGCTTTGCTGAGCAGAAACCATTTACTAGGTGGAGCCCACAGCCAAATCAAGGTAAGAAATAATCTAATGAGATGGGGCTGCTGAACCACAGCATAATTCCTTTCCAGTCTGAGCCTTATCACTTCATCAAGCTGCTTCCAATTACAAGAAAAAAATGCCTGTACACCTTATAGGTAAGACAGAATCAGCATCAGAAAGCTGGGGGGTCAAGGTTAACATTCTTAAGGCCACTTCAGTATTGCACAAGAGGGGCTAAGATTTGATGTGGCAGAATCAGTATCACAGTAGCTCTCTGCAGTACTTGCTTATCACACTACGCTAAGATATAGAGACATTCATCCCAAAATTCACATCCTCTTGCCTAAGAAACACTTCCGCCTCTGCAAGAGGGGCTGGTTTTTAACACTTTTAACTTAAAAAAACCCTGTGATAAAAATGTTGAGCTGTATGTAATTTCAGACACCATGAAATTAAAAGCTTCATCTAGTTTTCTGAAGTTAAAGAAACCCAGCAGCATTCACAGCCAGTATCAAGTGTTACAGTAACAGAATGGCAAAAGTAAGTATATTAAGGCTAAAGCTTGTGTATTACTCCAAAAGTAAAATAAAACAGCCACTCATTTTCATCTAGGACTCAAGCTCTATTTATTTCTCTCACATATGGGGCCTTACAAATGCATCAGTGACAATGGGAGTATCACAGCTGGAGTGGGTAGCAGATAATTCTTGTGTCTTTCATAAGCATACTCCTTGTACTTAAAATGTGAAGTATATTAAAGCTTTTAAGGCACTTTGTACTGCTAGAATCAAATTTATTGGTATGTTTCTCTGCCCAAATCTGCTGATACCCTACCAGCTGTATTTATGCAAAAAGCCAAGGTGCAGTTAAGACTAACACAGCTCCGCTTTAGACTACAGGTTTTTGTGCAGCAATTTAAACTTCCACTGAGAAACCAGCTCTAGAGCAAGCGGGGTTCCTGCACATTCATCAGCAATGTGGATTCCTCCCTCACAGTGAAATCTTGTACCAAAGCTCTTCTTAACAAAAGTCACAGAGTAATTTTCAGTTATCACTGAATAACTGATTAACACTAATTCCAGTTAAAAGTTCATTTTTTTTAACATGGTCTTGACTTTACTTCCATAACATAGGCTTCAATTTCCTATAAAATTCACTTTTTTAAGAGAAAGTACAGGCCATTCACCATAAGATTGCATAGAATACTGTATTTTATTAACTAAATCAAACACATACAATTAAATTCATACAGGATGTTCCATATAAGCACATTTAGCATGTTTATAACCTACAACATTGTCAAGTTTAAATAGTGGCCAGTGTAGGCATAAAGTTGGCTTAATACAAGCTGCTCAGCAGTTAAAATAAAGTCTCTGTATCCCATAGCAGAGGGTATCCAGCTGAAGCCCTACCAGAAGCATTGCTGTAGTGATGGACTACTTTTTAATATATAATTAATTCCATGAGACAAGCCATGCAATTGTTCATTTTGACTGAAAACTTCCCTGCTGTGAGGCTGCAAATAATCTATGACCAAGACCTTTTTTATTAGGAGTGCCTATACCTGCTGAAAAACAACCAGTTTCAGGCAAGCTGTAAGCTGATCCTGCTGGGAAAGGAAAACTTCCATTTTACCACTTGAAATGCACAAAGCCAAAGGAAGACATATTTCAGCTACCTGATTACGAACACAGTATTAGTACCTTAATGTTCAGTTTAGAAGCCCATACCACCTCCATCCTAACTGCAGGGAACTCAAATCTTATTCTTGAAGGAGCTGACTTCCAAACACAGCCTCTTACATATCACAGCCTATGAATATCACAATCCAATGTCTCCAAAATGACAAGAGCACCCTCAAATGCAGCATTTTCCCAGCAGTTGGAAATACTGAATTCCAGCTAGCAGCATTACACTTGAGTCTGGTACCAAGTTTGCTGATACAGTGGTTTCCAGTGCTTAGAAATAGCTTGTCATTTCTCCTTACGTACCAAAGCTGCAGAGGTTAGGGTGGAGCCAGAACAGTCCTGGTGTTATAATAAAGCCCTAAGAAAGGCAGCAGGTTGTATAGTTACCTCCTTGTGAGCAAAATCCCTGCCCTAAAACTATGCAACCTACTACCTCTTCCTAGGAGCCCAATGCTTCCTTTTTGCAGTTCTTCTCCCTTAGCAGCTGCTCTGTGAAGTCACTTTAGCTTACCAGCTGCTTCTGGTCTTCTTCCTTCTAGGCCTTGGCACAAGTTGTAAGTTTACAATGTTATTGTTGCTTGGTAAGTAGTTAACCTGTTTTAACACTCCAGGCTTAAATACTCACAAACAGCTCCATTTTCACTGTGACCAGAATGCTAAACTTTCAGTCCCAAAAGGCATTTTCATGCTTTTCTTTGTTACGACAGCAAGATGCTAGCTGGTCACACTAGTGCAGAAGCACTTAGACTGGTTACACCTAGGATGTCAGGAGGAAGAAGAATGCAGTAAGTTTTAAAATGTCTTTTTATAATAACATTAATCCCCTCAGAAAAAAAATTACAGATCTTGGATGCCCAAACTTCATAGCTTTACACTCCCCCCTTTTGGTGAGGGGTGCATTTTAGCCACTCAGCACTTTAATTTTGTATTACATTGTCTCACATGCTAGAAGAGCTGGAGAAAAGCAGACTTGTTAATAAAGTGTAATTACAAGTTTCCCCTCCAGCTTCTACTAAGCAGGTGGAGTCAAAGAATTTAAACGCATTGTAGAACCTGGGGTCTCAAAGCAGTTTACGTCACAATGTACAAGTCTGAGCTACTTGTATTTTCACATTCAAACCAAAATTGTGTTAAAATGATTTCCACTCTATACCTAGGAACATGTGTGTGTTCAGTATCCAGCCAGCACTGTATCACTCACCTTGGAAGAAAATATGCATCAGTCCAATACGTCATTTGGGGATTACACCATTCACACCGACTGTTAATCCTGAAAACTGTCACTGATTGATCTGATACTTTACAAACCTAAATTTATCTTACAAATAAATTTTTACTCAATGCAGACATGAATGACTGCAAAGGACCGCAGTTTGTTTTACTCCTCAGGGAAGGCAATAGATTGTATAGTTATCTCCTGAACAGGGTAAAATCACTACCCTACAACTATACAATCTACTACCTCACTCTGACAGAGAAGCAGAAACTTCAGCAAAGACCTTAAGTAGCTAATCACAGTTCCATTCTAAAGGATATTTGATACTTCACTTAGCAATGTCAAAACAACACAACTGGAACATCACAAATTTATATTTGATTACCCCACCATATTCATATAGGAACCAAATCAGTCTTTTTTTTTTTTTTTACTCATTAGAAGAGAAAAACTAATGCAGAATGAGAACAGATTTTCTAAGAATTAGAAAAGTCTAAAGACAACCGCTCACAGGTACTACAGAAATACATTCTCCTATAATAAGCATTACAAGTACAAAAGTTCAGTAGAATCTGACATAAAGCTTAAAATTGAGAAGTTTCCATTGCTGATTTTCTGCTGCTTTAGGAAAGACAGTAGATTGTATAGTTATCTCCCAGTTGCGGGTATGACCCTAAAACTATACAACCTACTACCTCATCCCACAGTGCAGGCATCTTCACAGTGGACGGAGAAAGAGTGTTGCTTTAATAAAGACAAGTTAAGCTACCTGTAGACAGCACTTACAGAACAACCACAGAAAAAGCATTCACGCAATGAAGTTATTTTAAAGATGTTTCCTTAATTACAGAATTTTACCAAAGGCTTGGGTCTTACTAGATTTCATCTTTAGCAGGTTAGCAGTTAGCAGGTTGTAGCGGTCACAAAAACTAGTCATTAAACTTCTGTTAAAAAACTATTCCTGTTCCACAGCTGTAACCTCTCATCTGAAATTAGAAGTCTATCAGACATCATGTGCAGATACAAACTTCTTCCTCTTTAGAACCTTCAAATAATAAAACCTAGGACCACAGCTATGCAGCCGATTTCCCTGGATCAGTGTAAGGCCCTAATATTTGTAATTCTGATCAAATCAGTATTACATATAGTTACTTTTCCCAGTTATTTCAACAGTAAATAGTTCAAAGAAAATAATGTACTGTCAAAGTAGTATTTTGTGCTGCTTCTGTCTGTCTTCAATCATATACAGTCCTATGGACAGGGATTCTTTTATTATAAACAAAACTCATAAAGATTACAGCCTATACCCTGACATTCAATTGTTAAAGTGCCTTACCAAAAGGCCACTTCAATTTTAGTTTTCAGATCAGAAACAAGTGGGTTTCTCTTAACTGCTCATGACGTAACCTTACAATCAATTTCTACATTATTAACACAGCTCAAAATGATCCTGAAGTAAAAACCATCTTAGAATACTGAAATCAAAATACTTGCCAGAGAGATGTGTGACTTACAATCCCCTTCTTCGCAAGGACATCCTAAGAACAGAGCTGAAGAGGAAAAATAATTGTTTTGTTAGTGTAATTTATAAGACAGTTGAACATGTTTACAGAAAAGCAGTTTTAGAAACATGAAATACATGTTTTACTAGTACTTCATCCCAATTCTAAACCGAGGTTTTAAAACCACTCTTCAAACAAAGCCCTGATACAACAAGAGCGCCCTAATGCATGATCATGTCCTTGCCAAAAACCACAACGCGTGACCCAATGCATTAATATACAAAGGGATGACGTTATTCCTTGAACAGAGAAAAAAATTAAAAGTATTTTCCAACCCCCTCAATGCTTTACTCCAGAATCCTTTATACAAATACTGATGACAAGTTGTGGTGAATCACTCTTAAAATCTTGCTTGGAACTGGTACAAACCCCATTATTTGCTTTTACTAACTTACATGCCTACCAGAACATGTATTTTAGCATGCACCCGTGGACACAAGCAGTTGATCCTAATGTCCAAAACAGGAATAGATCACAAAAGTAGCACTGGGACAAAGTCAGACCATTAAGGAATACTGGCACACACCACAGCCTTTACACTGGCTCAGGCAGAGGTCCTGCTGTCAAGCATATACTCAGGACTTCCAGGTCCCCGTGTCCAAACCTTCACCAGCTAAGCAGAATTCCTGTAAAGTACCCGCTTCTCAATGAGGGAGGCAGCCTGCAGAGGCCTGTCCAGTGAGTCCAGCTGCAGAGAGCCAGCTCAGCATCTGCAGCTTGTTACTTAGCAATTCCAGGTGAGTTTCAGAAAGAACTTTCAGATGATGCTGAGGATTCTGTGATGTACTGAAAACCTTTAAGCGGTATGAAAAACTGAATAGGTGTTACCACTCAAAAATCTTATGTCAAAAAAGCAAAATGTATAAAAAAAAGTGTAAGAAAACACTTCTGAACTGTTTTTAAAATGAACTCTGAAGGAGACAAGGAATGTAGTATACATAGAAACCTCTGCTGCATTTCATCACCTTTAGACAAAAGTTAGTTATAAACCTAACCAACTTGAGATGTAGCAAAAAAGTTTTTGAGTTCTATTGACAGTAGGCCTCTACAATCTAAAGTTCCAATTTAATTATTCTAACTCATTTTCTACTGACACCACTAGATTTTCCTGCTCAGTACTTGCAGCTCCTCAATCCATAAGACTCTTTCTCCTTTCAAGAGCCCTTCATCTAATACGGGTCTGGATGGGCTGTTACTTAAGGTATAACATGTCCTTACTTCCAACTGTTATCCTGTGGTTATCATAACTGCACACAGGACAGTCATGAAAACCTCACTCTGTAACAAATACACCTTATGAAAGATCACCAGGTCATTCTTCTAACTACTGCAGAAAAGGAATTTGATGTTACATCACTCAGGTGCCATTTTTATTTGCTTAATACTAGAAAGAAATAATTAAAATTCTAGTCAAAATCCTCTTCTGAAAGAAGTTCTAGTTAACTTCTGCTTTTCTATTTTCACTGTGTACTTACACAAAGTCTAGCTAATTTGTGTTCTGCTTTATATTAATCCTGCAGTTTTGGGAGTTTCTAACTTGTGGGTTATTTTTAATAGTGTTTAAAACTCCTATCACCTAAGTTGCAATGTCCTTTCACAGAATGAGATCTGCCAGGTCTCCCTGGGAGGCCTGCTGCATGCTGCTTCCCTGATACCACGCATTAAGGTTTTCTGGCACACAGAAGCAGAGAAGCTGGATGTACAGCATGCTCCTGACACAGCCTCTACTGATGTGGTATGTTCTCATCTTCAAGTGAATCTGCTATTGCATACACCCCTGCTACTGAAGTCACCATACAGAAGATACCATGTCTTAGTACATCCCAAAAGTTCCTGAGTTATCCACCTTCATATTCTCTCCTTCAGCAATAAACACTTAGACTATGATGAGACTTTAAGCTTTTAAGAAATGCAAGTTTAACTTGTTTTCCATGGTAAAAGCTGAGTCCAAAGTTCTATTTCTCCAGTCCCCACGTGTTTCAAGCCCCCAGAGAAGTGAAAGCAAAGGACACTGCAGTTGTGGAACCGTGTAACTTTCACAGAGCACTGGCAAAGAGGAACGTGTCCTCTGCCAAACCTCTCTGCTGAAGCTGCCCAGGGCAGTCCAGGGCTGAGACACAGACTGCACACAGCTTCCACCACACGATGGAGCTCCAGGCCGCGAGTCAGCACTAACTCCAGTGACTTCATGCAGACTTAGGAAACTCAAGCGTTTTGTTAAACTTTGATGGGGAAAAGGAAGCAGCATGACTGATGTGAACTTGACCATCCTTAACGTTGCTTCTCCTCAGTAGTTACCCCTGCACCTTCTGTCACATGCTACATGCACACCTCATCACCTCTTTCCAAAAGTCCCTCAGCAAAATCACTGTCACAAAAGTTCCAATGTGGATTAGAATGTTCTCTTCTATATTTAGTTTTTGTACCTTCCTTTGTATTAATACTTATCTGACTAGAACCTTGCTCCTAATTTGTGTCAAAGAGAAGTGACAGTAGCAGAATCTAAATATGCTCTATCACTCTGAAGTATGTTTTCCATGCTTTTCTTGAGCTACCTGCCTGAAATGATCCTAAACTGCATAGGAAAAAAAGGCTCAAGAATGCACACATTGGCAGCACACAATGGAACATAAGCACTTTCAAGCTATTCTCCAACCTGTGAAATTGGAAAAAAAAAAAAGCTCACTAGTTATGATTTTTATTTGCTATCTGTTGAAGGAACAAAATGTGTATGCATGGAAATAACAGAAGTCCTGTTTCTTCTCAGTGTGATCCTAAAAGACTAATATTTTATTCTCCCAGTTATTACGTCCACTTTGCGGCACATAAGAAACCTCCTGAAGTTGAAAGCAAGCTTGTAGAAGGAATGTTCCAACACAAACTGTGCTTTACTGACACGTCCTACATGCAGTGTGGAGATAAGTATATACGTTAACTTGAGGTATACAGTGCTGTAGTACATCCTTCTGTGAAAGTATCATCTGGCAATTATAAATTTGTGAAGAGTTTGTTATCTGAAAAGACTCTACTGCTTCGGTTCAGCTGTAGAAATTCAGTGGGCAATATTAAGCACAACGAAAGTCAAAGCTGTAAATTAAAAACGTGTGTGAAGATTAAGACTAAAGAAATCAGTTTACTGATTATCAGACTAAAATAAATTTCTTGGTTTGGGGTTGGTTTCTTTTTTGTTACTTTGTGCAAAGCAAATTTACCTGCACTGAATACAGGCACTGACCAAGAAAGCAAAAATTCTTTCAGCAGAATGTAACACTTTCCAGGTGAAGTCCAGGCACCTTTTCATGCCTCAAACTTTAATTTCAATACCTCTACTCAGCTGTGCTAGTCCCTTTAGCAACAGTACGCTTGAAGTAAGTGTGAATCACACCAGAACAGTTTTGAAGTGGCAAATTTTACAAAGAGGAGAAAAGGAACATAAGCAGCTTCAGCACTCAACGCTATACAAATGTGCTTCACCTTGAAGCACAAGCAGTACCAAGGTCCACACACCTGAGAGGGATGTGAGTCCACTATGGTGAGTCCACCATTTCTTGGCATTTTTCACACCACACTTTAAGATTAATACAACTGACTGTCAGCAATAACATATTTATCTGGTGCCTCGATCAGAAATAGGAATTTTAATTACTTTTTAAAGAAAAACCTATATCCCATCTACAATTAACTGCTTTAACACAAAGTATTCTGGTTTTAAGTAATTATAAGATTAAAATACTACTGGCTTGACACATTTTTAATTAGTATATTTAATTTTGGCTTATTTTTTAATCATGTAGTTACAGACAGAATATAAATATCCAGAAACAGTGGCTTCAAAGAAGACAGAAGTCATTACTGCCCACTCATGAGCAGAATGAAGCACATCTCCTGTGGAGATCTCCAATATTAACAAAGAACCAAAGTAATACAAATCCTACCGTCTTCTCACACATACACTCAAGTTTACAATATTGGTATTAAACTATCTGTATAAGTGCTGCATGCATTACAGTACTGTACAAAGCTGGCAAAAGCCTCAGTGAAAGGAGTAACGTAGTAAGGATTAATGCTGTAAAAACTCTGTAAAGGAGTAAGGTTGTTGTAGTGTACTACACCAAAATGTTGTGTATTCAAAAAGGATTTGTGGAAATCTGGCATCTGTCAGTCCACTGCAAGAAGACATATATGAGCACATTTCAGTTTAGCTACAGCTTCAAAGGATACAAAGGCCTCAACACACTTCTGAAGAGGAAATCATAATTTGGTTATTTATTCCTGCTTCAAACAGGACTGCATACTTACTGTAAGCATAAAACTCCGTATTTAATCACTAGATTTGTGTCTTTTAGATCATGCCACTAGTACGAGGGCTAGCTTCTCCAGCATAAAGTCTGCATGTTAATAATTACGCAAATTGAACAAATAATGAAGTTAGTGCATGAGAACATTTTCAAGTATGTTGTGTTACACTATTAATTCCCAATATAACACCTAATGCAATTTACAAGGCCTGGGAGCCTTTCACTATTTTGCAAATGAACTGATGTTTTCCACTATTGACAACAGAGGAAAATACAGAAGGCATTTATCAAAAGGAAAGTGAAATAAGGATACAGCTTCTTAGTAGCAGAAAAACAAAACAAATGATTCAGTCATGACACAGTCTCCCACAGCATCCTCGCAGCTAAATTGAGGAAGTGTGGTCTGGATGATCAGGTAGTGAGGTGGACTGTGAACTGGCTGAAGGAAAGAAGCCAGAGAGTTGTAGTCTATGGGGCGGAGTCTAGTTGGAGGCCTGTATCTAGTGGAGTGCCTCAAGGGTCGGTACTGGGACCAGTATTATTTAATATATTCATCAATGATTTAGATGAGGGAATTGAGTGTACTATCAGCAAGTTTGCTGATGACACTAAGCTGGGAGGAGTGGCCGACACGCCAGAAGGCTGTGCTGCCATCCAGTGAGACCTGGACAGGCTGGAGAGTTGGGCAGGGAATAACTTGATGAAATATAACAAGGGAAAGCGTAGAGTCCTGCATCTGGGCAGGAACAACCCCAGGTTCCAGTATAGATTGGGGAATGACCTGTTAGAGAGCAGTGTAGGGGAGAGGGACCTGGGGGTCCTGGTGGACGACAGGGTGACCATGAGCCGACACTGTGCCCTTGTGGCCAAGAAGGCCAATGGCATCCTGGGGTGTATTAGAAGGGGGGTGGTTAGTAGGTCGAGAGAGGTCCTCCTTCCCCTCTACTCTGCCCTGGTGAGACCTCATCTGGAATATTGTGTCCAGTTCTGGGCCCCTCAGTTTAAAAAGGACAGGGACCTGCTGGAGAGAGTCCAGCACAGGGCAACTAAGATGATTAAGGGAGTGGAGCATCTCCCTTATGAGGAAAGACTGAGGGAGCTGGGTCTCTATAGTTTGGAGAAGAGGAAATTGAGGGGTGACCTTATTAGTGTATATAAATATATAAAGGGGGAGTGTCACGAGGATGGAGCCAGGCTCTTCTCGGTGGCAAACAATGATAGGACAAGGGGCAATGGGTACAAACTGGAACACAAGAAGTTTCACTTAAACTTGAGAAGAAACTTCTTCTGAGTGAGGGTGACAGAACACTGGAACAGGCTGCCCAGGGAGGCTGTGGAGTCTCCTTCTCTGGAGACATTCAAAACCTGCCTGGACACGTTCCTGTGTAACCTTATCTAGGTGTTCCTGCTCTGGCAGGAGGATTGGACTAGATGATCTTTTGAGGTCCCTTCCAATCTCTAACATACTGTGATACTGTGATTCCATGTCTTACCTAAGCTTCCTTTTCACAAGTCTCCAGTCTTACTATACAACTATATGCATGATCTATATGGATTGAGGTTGCACTTCACAGAGTATAACCTGGTGAAACAGTGAAAAAAATTACAATCAGCAACTTTAAATTAAAAATACCATGACAAAGAGCAATCTAGTAAGCCCATCTTCATGCAGCCAACTATTACATACAAAACAATACTACTACATCTGTTACCACATGTCAACTATACCAGAATGACTCTGAACAAGTCTTGAAGCAAGTCTGAACAACCACTGTAAATAAATGCTTGGGTGAGTTCACGCTGCTTAACAGCCAAGTGTTGCTGTGAACAGAACATACAAATTTGATGAGGAGCCACCCCAATACATGTGTGTTTTGGTAAAGTCCCCTGGCAGCCAAGTTGGCTTACCTGCTCCAAGAACGACGAAAGGATGCCCTGTTTCTCCGCAGCCGCAGGAGCTGCGTTTCAGCCAGTATTTCCTCGACTTCTGCGCCCTCGTTCTCAACATGACTCTCACGACGCGCCCCGCGGGCCCCCATGGCCCCGTCGCGGCCCTGCCCGCTCCCCGCGGGGCACCGCCAGCGCGGGGCAGGGCGGGCCCGGATCTCACCCCCGGCGCCGGGGGTTGGGGGGGCTCCCCCCTGCGGCCAAGGCCCCCCCTGCCCACACACTTGATAGCGGAAGTGACGTACCCAGGCGCTTACGGAATCCGCGGCCTATCCCCGGAGGGCGGCGGAGCCAAGGCACCACTGCGGAGCGCCCGGGGGCGTTACTTCCCAGTCCGCAAGTTAGTCTGGAGCAGACGGGGGGGGGCGGGAAGGCCCCGATGAAGAAAAACACGACAATAACCGGGGAGCCCGAGGGGACTGGGGGGGAGCAGGAGGCCCCGCCCGGCAGCAGCCGCCACAACCCCGCCTCTCACCGAGCCGGCGGCCCCCGCCCGCGGCCTATGCCGCTTCCCCTGCCGGGGACAGCTCCCCCCCGCGGGGCGGAGACACCGAGTGGAGGAACCGACCTGAGAAGCGCGCGCGCGCCAGCCCGCGGCTGGGTGGGGTGGCCGGGCCCAGGCCCGCCCGTCTGTTCCGCCCGCCCCCCAGCTCCCCGAAGCCCCACGCCTAGGCCCCTGCGGCCACTCCCCGCGGGGTGCCCCCGGCTCGCCGCCCGGCCCGCGGACAATGGCAGCGCCCCACGAGGACAGCGCCTGCGGCCGCCGCCCCGTTACCTGCCACAGGGTGACCCGGAGCAGCGGCGGGACCCGGATGGAGTCACGACCGCTCCTGCCGCCGCTCGCCGCGCGGCACCACGGGAAGGCGCGACGCGCCTCGCGTCGCACGCCCCATTGGCTGACGGGCATCAAGACCCGCCTACTAAAGACTCTGGGCGGAGGGGGTAGCCCGTCCGTCATCCGCGGCCTCTGACGCCCATTGGGGTTGGTGCCGTGGAGCACCGCCCCCCCCGGGGCTTTAGGCCCTCACTGGGCAGCAGTGGAAAGGTCTCCGCCTCCTCCGCCATTTATTACAGCCGTCCGGGGAGGGGGGGCTTTCTAATGGCACCCCTGGCGGGGACCTGAGAGGTGCGGGCCCTGTCGCTTAGGGTCAGTTTTTCTGCTGTGCTACGGGTGCAGCAGCCCCAAGGCCCATGATCTGGTCTTGTCCTCTCTGGAAGGGGCTGGGCGGGCTAGCCTGGGTGGCCTGGAATTGCCAGCTGGGATGTGTGTGTCTTGCAGCCTGCGGTCGCTCAGGTGCTGGTCTGTAGTTTGGACAGCCCCTAGTCCTGGCTGTCGTTAGCACTGTTACTTAGCCCTAGGGGCTTTGGATCCCCGTTGCCATTGCCCTTGTGGCTGCTCCCATGTCATTTTTCATAAGCAGCTTGCACTGGAAATGAGTGAGAAGATTTGGGGGTAGTGGTAACACATTAACTTAGCAGCAGTTGCCCAGGCTGTTGTGTAGTGCTGAGTAGTACAACACCAGGTAAATCACAAACACCAAGTGCAGCCAAAACGGGTTAACCAGTGTGTCTGCTGCAGTGCCTAGCAAGGTACATGTATCCACGTATATATATATATATATATATATAAATGTGGATGTGCAGTTTATCCAGAGCTCTTGTTAGTCTCTGTATTGCAAGAGTGGCTTTCTCCTTGGCACTGACAGATTTTGTTCTATTTTTTGTAGCCTATTTAAGTAGATGATTGAATGAGCAACACAACTGGAGTTTTAATTGCCTTGCAGATAGCATTCCTTCACAGATAACAATTCTCTTTGATTGGGGAGCAACCACTGAAGCACTTTCTTCATCATTGCCTGCAATCCTGATGAGCTCTTCAAGTGATGAGTTTGGACTGTTCTTTGCTGGTTAGGAGAAGAGTCTCTGTTCCAGTGGCCACCCTTGTAAGTGATTCTTGTTTTCAAGTTACTGGCCATTGCAGCTGGGTGAAATAATTCTCTAGCTCGTTGATGATGCTGTATTGTGAATTGTGTGGTTTGGGCAAAATTTGTACTTTTCTGTTTGCTACTGTGTTTAGGTTTTATCCTGTTCTGTTGCACAAAGGACATGATATGGAAGTACTATGTTAGTGTGTTGTTACTTGATTGAAATGCCTTTTCTGGTTATATTCCTGATGGACTTTTTTTAATGTTCTGGGGACACACAGGGGCTAGAAGGCACATCTAGAAGGAGAGGTGAGCCTGCAGTTTGTTAGTATGTCTGCAGAATCAGAGACATCAGGACTAATACAAGCTCAGGGAGGGAAATGCTTTTAAAACTAAATTTCAAACATAGATCTGTTTTCTGTGTCTCTTAATTTTTACAAGATCAGTGGGTGAGAGATACCTTAAAAATGTGTGAACGCGCAAAGTATTCCTATCCATCTTTCTTTGTTAACTCAGCTTTTGTTTTCTTCTTTTGAGACATTTTAGAAATAATTGGAACCCTGGTGAGTTCTTAATTTTGTAAAGGTGTAGAGAGTTTGAATGATGATGTTACAATGTGTGTGGTACTTCGCAGGTTAAGATTTTTATCACAAATGCAAGAAGGGATCATGGACCCTTGGTTTTGATGATGAGAGCAAGGAGCAGCGATCCAGCACCTGTCTGGATAATGCAGATACTTTGTATGTCAAACTAAATAATGATGCCTCATCAACTAAAAGGTGAACCCAAATGCAATTTTCATCCTCGTGCAGGTAAGCCTTTTTCAAATTTGGCCGGCTGCTAAATTACTTTTTAATCTTTACTTTCAAAAATACAGAATCTATAGCCTGCGTTAGTCGGAGAACTGTTTTTAGGTGTCCTCGAGGTACAAGCAAGAAGCGGTTTGGTCGCTCCTGCACTTCCACTGTGGGTCACAAGATGGGGTACGAATACTCAGAAAGATGATTATCCAAGTAACACATTCAGCAGTGAAACACCATCTTAACACTGTATTTTGTTGAGGCACTGTAATAATTCTTGCTAGCACACAAACAGAATTTACTAGAGGTAGTAGTTATTAAATGTTACTTTGCAGGAGTCATATTCAGAAAGTTTATAAGAGATATGAGTAAATTCAGATGTGCAATTTCAGTAATTCACAGCTTGTACTGGCTATAATGAGGATTCACTTTCTCCAGCAATCACAGCTACCAGATCCATGAGGAGGGATATGGAAGTATTTTTCAAAACCGAAGCATTCTACAGATGACACATTTCTTTTTAAGCAGGAAATAGTGAGTGATGGTGTTCTCCTGGGCCTGTGCTTTGCCAGATGCACGCTGATCCGTTGGTGGCCATTGCTCACTATACCTGTAAATGGGAAGTGCCACTGGTTTTGGCTTAAAGCGAACAATTCCACAGCATGCCTAGTCAGGCACCAGACAGTTGTTGAGGTGAGAAATTGTTTTATCACTTTTTGCCTAACTTAAGTCTTCTATTTTAAGGAGGAACTCCAGTCCTTCTTGTTGTGGATTCCCAGTTGTGGATTAGCAGGCCATTTTCACTAGCAGTGATTATTTCAAAAGCAGATCAAGGGATGCTGAAACCGTACATCTTGAAATGTAATAGCACAGAATCATTTAGGTTGGAAAGACCCTTAAGATCATCAAGTCCAACTGTTAACCCAGCACTGTCATGTGTATCCTAGGAAGAGTCTTTGGTCTTGCAAAATAGTACCAGATAGTTCTGCTCCCCTTTCTATTTCTTTAGTACAGATATGGATTGGAGAGTTTGAATTCTTTTTCTCATCTAACTGGATAACAGTGTAAAAAAGGCTGAAAACAAACATCAGTTCAGAAGATGATTCAGATGTATAAACCACTCATTCTGATAAATCCATCGAATGAAGTTCTTTGGAAAAGGGTTATGTAGAAAGCTCAAGTTCTGACCCCAGCTGGTAGATGCAGCAAACCAGTGGTATGTTTCTCCTGTGGATCATCTCATACTGTACTTAAGCTTCAGTTTTATCAGGTGTAAAAGATCGGAAGTGACAGTGAAGTTATTCTGAACATTTGACTTGCCAAGTACTGCCTGACTGCAGCAGCAATTACAAGCTGTAACCTTAGTCATGTGGAGCTCAGGTTACCTTCTGAACACAACATTCATTACAATTAAACAGCACCTGATTAGCAGCTTGGGGCAGCACCTTAGCAGGCTGTGAGAAGCAAGAGATAAGGGTGATAAAATTCACAGTTGGTCCCAGTTCTATTCATTCTGTGTGACAGTGACAGTGTCAGCACATGCCTCTTTAGAAATGACACAAAGGTAGAAGATGATCAAAACAGTGAAGATGAAAAAAGTGTGAAAAGACCTGGCAGCACTGGGACTGGAGAGAGTGTCCCAGCCTGGTGAACATGGAAGTGCATGGTCACGTAGGATTGGAACTGGTGGAACCTAGATCCCTGTTTTCTGTTTGCTTCTGGATTTTCCATTAACAAGTTATGTACAAGTGACAGCTGAAGCTTTTCTCACAATTAGGGCATTCATGTTTCTCCACCATTCCCATATGAATCTTGTAATATGAAAAAAAAAAAAAAAACAACAAAACTTTAACTTATGCTGCACCCTCATTTCACTGAGAGTCAGTAAAAACATCATTAAGCTTATGGCAACTTAGTCTCTTATTTCAGTTAAATTTGCTTGAAAGTGGTCAGTGGGTTCAAAAGGAATGAGAGGAAGAAGGATGAACGCACACACATACCTTGGAAACAGGACTGAAAGTATCAAGTGGAATTTGGTACAAGGACTGTGTCTGCCACTTCTTGTATGAAGCATTTGCATGTTGAGAATAAAGTTGCTGGTTCATGGTCTCTTAAAAGCATCTTGAGAGTAGTTAAGTCAGGGATGCAGTACCTGCTCTTTGATTTACATGTTCTACCAGTATGCCTGTCATCTTCCTTTCTCAAGGGGTACCAAGGAGCTGTGGGGAAATAACAGCTTTAGTTCCAGTCTGGTCTGTTACCCTCATTAGCAACATCTGTTGCTCGCACAAGGAGGCTTAGTACTGAGTAGGGGCTGATCCTATAAGCTTTCGGCATTGGTGCTTTGATCACTACCACCCTCATGCATGATCTGAAGTGGTATTTTAAAAGGAAAGCCTTCTACACATGGAAAGTAATAATCATAGAATCACAGAATAGTTAGGGTTGGAAAGGACCTCAAGGTCATCTAGATCCAACCCTCCTGCCATGGGCAGCGACACCTCACACACACCTTGCATGCCACACAAGGCTTCATCCAACCTGGCCTTGAACACTGCCAGGGATGGAGCATTCACAACCTCCCTGGGCAACCCATTCCAGTGCCTCACCACCCTAACAGGGAAGAATTTCCTCCTTATAGCTAATCTAAACTTCCCCTGATTAAGTTTTAACCCATTACCCCTTGTCCTGTCACTACAGTCCCTAATGAAGAGGTCCTCCCCAGCATCCCTATAGGGCCCCTTCAGATACTGGAAGGCTGCTCTGAGGTCTCCACGCAGCCTTCTCTTCTCCAGGCTGAAAAGCCCCAACTTTCTCAGCCTGTCTTCATATGGGAGGTGCTCCAGTCCCCTGATCATCCTCGTGGCCTCCTCTGGACTTGTTCCAACAGTTCCATGTCCTTTTTATGTTGAGGACACCAGAATTGCACACAGTACTCCAGGTGAGGTCTCACAAGAGCAGAGTAGAGGGGCAGGATCACCTCCTTCGATCTGCTGGTCATGCTCCTTTTGATGCAGCCCAGGATACAGTTGCTTTCTCAGCTGCAAGTGCACACTGAAGCCGGCTCATGTTCATTTTCTCATCAGCCAGTACCCCCAAGTCCTCCGCAGGGCTGCTCTGAATCTCTTCTCTGCCCAACCTGTAATTGTGCCTGGGATTGCTCCCACCCAGGTGTAGGACCTTGCACTTGGCATGGTTAAACTTCATGAGGTTGGCATCAGCCCACCTTACAAGCATGTCAAGGTCCCTCTGGATGGCATTCCTTCCCTCCAGCGTATCAACCGAACCACACAGCTTGGTGTCATCAGCAAACTTGCTGAGGGCGCACTCAATCCCACTGTCCATGTCAGCGACAAAGATGTTAAACAAGACCGGTCCCAACACCGATCCCTGAGGGACACCACTCGTTACTGGTCTCCAGCTGGACACTGAGCCATTGACCACAACTCTTTGTGTGCGGCCATCCAGCCAGTTCTTTATCCACCGAGTGGTCCATCCATCAAATTGATGTCTCTCCAATTTAGAGACAAGGATGTCATGTGGGACAGTGTCAAATGCTTTGCACAAGTCCAGGTAGATGATATCAACTGCTCTACCCCTGTCCATGATTTCCATAGCCCCATCATAAAAGGCCACCAAATTGGTCAGGCAGGATTTCCCCTTAGTGAAGCCATGCTGGCTGTCACCAAGCACCTTGTTGTTTTCCATGTGCCTTAGCATGCCTTCCAGGAGAATCTGCTCCACAATTTTGCCAGGCACAGAGGTGAGACTGACTGGTCTGTGATTCCCCAGGTCATCTATTTTCCCCTTCTTGAAAATAGGAGCTGTATTTCCCTTTTTCCAGTTGTTTGGAACTTCACCTGACTGCCACGATTTGTCAAATATGATGGACAGTGGCTTAGCAACTTCATTCGCCAGCTATTCTTCCAGAATCTCTTCATTGTCCCAGAATCCTATAGATCCCTTCTTACATAGCACCAGGAGTACTATTCAACATATCCCATGTTAGATTTCCAAAAAGGTAGTCCTCATACTACCAAAAGAAAACCCAGCTGAAAACTTTTTAAGTTTTCCAGAGCTAAAATGTGCAGATATTGAACGGGCATTACCTTGAAAAGCAGAAAGGCATTTGTGTTCATTGCCAAAGGAATGTAGAGAAATGATGTAAGGAAAAAAAGTGGTAGGTAGGCTCTATGCCTGCCAAAAACTTAAATGGGGCACTCATATGAATATGTTCTGGAACAGTGATCAGCAGATTAACAAATCCATGAAGTGTTATAGCCTGGCATTTATAATTTTTTAAGACATATAAATTATTTTGTAATTCCCTTGAATAAATTGTTAACCTCACCTTAGTACTTAGCGATAGGTTTATATTAACTGTGTGTGGTTATGGTTTAAGGATGTGAATTACATTTCTTGTAGAGAGTAAATTCAAAGTGCTTAAAGGTGTCGGGTTGTAGGAAGGATTCACAGCATAGGCTATACATAGGCTCCTTATCCCCAACATCTCTCAATCCACTCCTGTTAGACAGCCTGTGTTAATCTGTCCTAGGCTACTGTTGTATTGACACTCTTGTAGTTTATGGTGGTACACTGAAGCAGGCAACAGAGCATGAACACCTCTCATTCTGTTTGCCGTTCAAAGTGACTTTTAATTGTTTGATGGATACTGTTAGAAGTGTGAAAACCAAATGTTGTTAGTGAAGCTGTAGTGGTTTGTCTTCCAAACCAAGATTGCTGCTGTATGTGTTCCATTGGCATTTGCAGTACATGATGTGAATTTTGCCAAATCACATGCCTTTTAGTTGCTAAATAAAAAAAGCATACTCCCTTCCTGTGTCATGTGAATTTTGCTATCAGATGGTGTAGGATAGTTTCACATTCAATAAACTGTACTATTGGACCTTACAGCACACACAGTATTACACATTTAGCATCTTGGTGATAGACAGTGCTAGATAGCCCACTGGTGATGGGGTGTAATGGAAAATGATGCGTAAGTGCAGATGAACAATCCTTAGCTGCAAAACCTTTGAATGATGGAGGTAGGCAATATCTGCAGAAAGGATAAATATTGGTGTTATTCCTTCATTGTGTGTTAGACAATACAGTCACACAAGCATACACAAACATACAAACCAGGGTGTTTTGTATGAGGGAGAGAACTCTGACTTACGCCTAGTTCAGGAGGTGCTTTCTGTGCCTGAATGATGAAGGCACACATCAGTATGGGATACAGTGAACAATGGCTTCACTGGTGGAACAGGAGACGACACTGAAAAGGCATGGTAAGGCTGAAGAGCAGACCAGAAAGCAGATGTAGTTTTGTAAAAAGTTTAGTGTTTGAATACGATGTTTGAGTGAGGTGCAGTGAAATGAGGAGCCAGCCAGAGAATTCAAAGAGGAGATGGCAGTTTTCAAAGACAAATGGACAGTATGTGTCCACAGTCTGTCTAGAAAATTACTAATCACCGTCTGTGGCATTGTGTCCTAGGTCCATAGAATGAATGAAGGGGTTTTGTGTCTTTCAAGCTATTTATGATTATTTATGGTGTTGCTAACTCTAGTAAGTGCTGGTGTAGGAATGTCAGTAGAATGATTCAAGTCCTTGAGGAATGAGAACTTAGACCCCTTAAGATAATTGTTTTCAACGGGTCTACTCAGAATGTATTACTCTAATGGGAACTGCATTGTTTAGTCTGAAATACAGAATTTAGCAAATCAGAAAGATCTTACAGTTTCTGTTAACAGGTAAAAGGAGGGGGGGTGGTTTTGCTGTTTGTTTGGGGGGGGTTCTTGTTTATTTTTAATATTCAGAGGCATATCTTCTGAGATAGGAGGCTTTATGAGAATCCGTAAGGCTCACATGGGCCCTCTTCTCAAGCTTCTCCAGGGTGCTCTGGATGGTATCCTGTCCTTCAGGCTTATCAACTGCACTAGGCAGCTTGGTGTCAGCAGCAAACTTGCTGAGGTACACTCAATCCCTCCGTACCCTCAATACAGTGCTGGTACCAGTACAGGCCCCAGACGGGCACCACATGTTGCTGATTTCCATCTGGACATCGAGCCACCATCCACCAAATTCCTTATCCACCAAACAGTATGCTGAAAGAGGGAAGTTTTAGATTAGACATTAGGAAGTTCTTACCTCTGAGGGTGCTGAGGCCCTGGCACAGGGTGCCCAGAGAAGCTGTGGCTTCCCCATCCCTGGCAGTGTTCAGTGCCAGGTTAGAAGGGGCATGGAACAACATGGTGTAGTGGAAAGTGTCCCTCCCCGGGGCAGGGGCTTGGAACCAGATGATCTTCAACTCAGTTCAGCTGTGAGGTCAGAGAGCCCCATGGTGCCACACAGCCATAGAAGCCATGGCTCAGCCCTCATTCCTGACTGCAGCAGCAGAGGAGCAGCCATAGCAGTAGCTGTACAGCTGTAGCAGCAGCTATAACAGCAATAGCAGCAGCAATAACAACAGCAGCCCCAGCAGTGTGGTGTGCATGCAGGGGGCAATGGCCCTCACTGATCATCTCCTCCTCATCCTCCTCCTGGCACCACAGGCTGTGGCTGCTCCATGGCAAGCGTGGAGAGCAGATGAGCAGTGGCACTGGTGCAGCCTCTCATGGGCAGCGGCTCCTCTCCATGGGAAGCATGGATGATGGCTTTTCCAATCAGTGCTTTAGCAAGGGCTTCCTCTCTGGTGGTAAATTACACTATTACATGTCATTTTTCATTTAGAATTGTGTCTTTTGTTTTAACTCACTCATTCCAACTCACATTATCATTATCTTGTGCGGAAAGCTTCTTCAAAAAAACCTGTGCCTTGTTAGCAATATTCCTGTTGCTATCATTAATGTCTTTAAAATGTATTTTTTAGACAACGGAGTAACTCAACAACATCAAACGCTAACATGGCATCTGTTTGAGGAACTTAAAGTAACTGTTCTCTGCCAGGTACTGAAATAAAAGTAAAGACCTGGCTGTCGTAGCAGTTATGTTCCATCTTTTGTTAGCTCCAACCCACCCACAGCTGTCTGTGGACACGATTGCAACTTTGGTTCAGGCAGGGCTGGCTGATTCTCTGCTCTGCTTACGTGGGATATCCTTACTCCACGGGAATGAAGATTTGGCATTCAGGTCTGAGACATTCATAGGTTTTCTTTTGTGAGGTAAACCTCTATCAATTAACTAGAGATGAGGAGCAAAGCCAGCAGGCTTCAGAACACTAGGTAAGGAGAGTTATTTTTCCCCAATTTTCAGATTCGAGACCTTTCCCAGAGAAAGCAAATGGGGGACACTACAATATTTGAATACATGTTATAAAAAAGTACTTTGATCAAAAGGTGTCTGAAGATGTATTGCTAAGGGATGGTGTTGAGTTCCTAAGGGCAGATAGTATAGAAGTAGAAAATGCTCCCAGAAATAAAAAATCCATATTCATTGTTTGGTATTTAATACATTCTCTTTCCTGAAGTCAAGCTATTTATCCGTTTCAGGGACAGTATTTCTTATTCGTTGCCTTTACCGTTTCAGTCTTTGGAAGCCAGTTACTATCTGCATGGAAAAGCTATTTCAGCTATCAATGAAACGGGTAGCCTAGATTGCAGTGTAAGGACAGCACCATTTTTTCTTTAATCTTACAGAAGTCCAGTATGCAATTTATTTATTTTTAGCTGGCATTGGCTAATCCTTATGATAGTACAAAAATCGCATCAGTTGTGTGAAGCAGGCAGGAATGGTAACAGTCCCACAGTGCTTCCCATGTCTGGAGCTAACTTGATTGCTCCAGACACAGGAACATTGGGTTATTTCTTATAAACTACATCATCAAGTCTTCACTATTGAAGTACGTGCCAGAACACAGCAGTGAATGCACAGTACACACTTCATGTCAGCATGGCAGGGAAACTGGCTGTGCTGCCTGCAGTGGTGGGAGTCACCAACATGAGCTGTAGTTTTGGACTTGACAGTAATATTGCAGTAGAACCATACAATTTTTTACTTGTTCAATGTAAAATAAATGACTTCTTATGAAAAAAGTAGATTTTGAATAACATGGGTCAGGTTCTCCTTAGTGGATGCATAAAAGGTGATCGGAGAGGCCCAAAGTAAGTAAAGCTGCAAAAAAAATCTTTATATGCTATGACAAAATATTAATTGAAATACTTAACCTGAAACTTAGACTTTCAAGACATATATATATATCTATATATAAATATATTATTTTAAAATCCATTTTTAAGAGCTTGCCACCTACTAATTTCTGAGACATGAAACCCTTCTCAGTAATAGAATTTTTTAACCCAGATTATTTGCTCTGGCGGTGGATTTTTCGTTTTGAGACTTTGGAGTCAGGCAGTTCAGATCCATATCCATTTCTGCCTGACAATTGTAGTGGGCATAACCCAGGCATCTCTTCAAGGACTCAAGGACAGGGTCAGTAGAGGTGCTTTCAGACCTCTGTGCTGAAATAGAGGGCAATGCTCTGTGTGCTCTTTAGTTTTCTGGTATGCAGGGTATATCAGATAAAATATTTGTCAAAAAACTTGGACAGACAAAGGAATAGTTTGATGTGGCTTTTTATTCCAAGTCTATTAACAGTTAGGTGGCCAAATACAGAACACTTTGTTGGCCTCTCGGAGCCAGAGCTGCTCCCGTTGCTGGCTGAGATGCCAGCAGGCTTGTTGGGGTTGACTTTAGAGCTGGTGTGAGCTCCAGGGAGTCCTTCCTGGGCCAGCTCCCAGCATGATGCATTTTGCCGAGCCTGCCGTCACTGGGGGTGCTCTGCACTATGAACCTGACTGGGAGAGACAAGTGCACTGGAGTAATCCCATCGTTGAACCACACTTGCTGAGGTGTGGATCTACCCTGCACTTTCTTGCAGCCATGCCTGTCAATGAAGGTGATCCATCTTCCCCTCTGGGTTCCAGGACTGATGCTACAGGAGATGGAATGGATACATCATGGCCCAAAGCTTAGCCAGCTAGGAACCTCTGCAGAGTGTGGACAGAGACCTGCCTCTGTGTGCCCCCTCCTTGCACAGTCCCCTGACCACTTCAGCAATGCAGCCCCGCTGATATAGGTCACAGCAGGTAACTGAGGCTTCTCTGGGTGTGTGTCGCAGACATGCATGAGGGGAGAACTTTGCCAGCTCCTCAGCTGGATGCTGTGCTCAGGCCTGGCTGGCATCACAGGGGTGCAGAGTCTGTCTCTGCTGACATCACAGCCTAAAGAGGGGTTTTCTATAATTATTATTTTTGATCCTTCGATGGCGGCTCTTCCTATCATTGTGAAGCAGAATTCACCAAGCATCGGGCTGTTCACCCACGAATAGGGAACATGAGCTGGGATTAGACCATCGTGAGACAGATTAGTTTTGCCCTATTGATGTTGTGTTGTTGCAGTAGTAATCCTGCTCAGTATGAGAGGAACCGCAGGTTCAGACCCCTGGTGCGTGCGCTTGGCTGAGGAGCCACTGGCGCGAGGCTACCATCTGCGGGCTTATGACTGAACCCGCATAGACGCTTGTTGTGCTTCTGTGTCATTGTTGCTTGTGACTGACCCAGGAGATGACAGTCTTGTCCAGAATGTATGGCTGATCGTCGTCCCGAATCTTCATTAGCAAAGTCAGGTCTTCCTCATAGGAGAAGGAAAACTCCTACCTTCAGACCTGGGCTGATGGGTCTCGTCTGTATAGATGAGTGAAGGTCAAAACAGTAGATGACAAGGTGCATGGGAAGCTGCAAGATCCAACGTTGCATGCGGGCGCACCAGTGCATGGGTAGCTCGAGTTAGCTCAGGAGTTGAGAGTCGTGATCGGACACTTCCTGATTGTCTCAGCACCCTTTTTCCCAGTGTCCTGGGTTTAGCAGTAGCAGTCATTTTTCTCTTTCTTGGTAGCTGGTGCAGTGCTGTGTTTTGACTTTCAGGCTGGGAACAGAGCTGATAAAAATGATGTTTTGGTTTGGCCAAGGACTCTGTGGGCCTCATGCTCTGCCAGGGAGGAGGGGAAGCCAGGAGGAAGCAGAGACAGGACACCTGACCCAAACTAGCCAAAGGGGTATTCCATACCACAGCACGTCATGCCCAGGAGGTAACTGGGAGTTACCAGGAAGGGCTGGGTGGACTGGAGGGTTGGAGGAGGTTTCGGTCAGTGCTTGGTCGGGCTGGGGGGGCGAGTTATCGGTCGGCTGGTGATGAGGTGTTGTATTCTCTTCCCTTGTTATTTCCTTTATCATTACTATCATTGGTGGTAGCAGCAGTGGTTTGTGTTATACCTTAGTTACTAAACTGTTCTTATCTCAACCAGTGGGAGTTGCATTTTTTCTGATTCTCCTCTCCGTCCCTCCAGGAGTAGGGGGAGGGCAAGAAGAGGGGGGGGGAGGTGAGTGCACAAGCTGTCTGGCTGGGTTTAAACTACGACAGTTCATTTTGGCGCCCAACGTGGGGCACAAGGGGCTGAGACAATGACAGATCTGACCGGATTAATAGTCACTTGTCACAATACTGATTTACTGGCTCTCAGAGTAGTTCCTCTTGATCTCACAGCTTCAGAATGTTGTAACTTACTTAGAGCTGGTATTTGCTGTGTTAGTGTTTATCAAGTGTGGGGCTTGGGCCAAGGTTCCTGTCTCACTGTACTTTATGGCAATGACTTGCAATACGGGCGGGCTCCAGCAGCAGGATGGGATGGACGTGACCATGGACTGGTACCTGGCCGTCTGGCTGCTCCTCACCGTCCTGGCCCTCGCCCTCGCCTCCGTCTGCGTGAGGCTCTGGGAAGCCGAGGGGGAGCAGCCCCGGGAGCCGGCGGCTGCTGAAGCGGCCCGGGAGAGCGGCCCCGGGGACCAAGCGGGAGCGGGACTGGAGGCCGCAAGGGGACGGCTGCTGGTGGAGGAGGTCGAGGAGCGGGAGGAGGCGGCTGCCGAGCAGCGGGAGAAGGCGGCGGAGGAGCCGAGCCCCGTGGAGGAGCCGAGCCCCGCGGCCGAGCTCAGTACGTGGCGGCCGAGAACATTCCCCAGAAGTCACCCGCCAAACCCCAGGAGGACGCAGGAGACCCCGCAGCATTTCCCAGCAAGGCAGGGGAGGAAGAGCTGGACTCAGAGAGGCTGGTGGTGGGAGAGCCGGCAAGCACAGCAGCTACACCAGCCCCAGTGACAAGTACAGCAGCATCGTTTGAGAGTTCTGAAGGTTTTGGATGGCCTTTGGGTACCCTTGGGACCTGCCTGCTGACTGTGATGGTGTTCACCATGTTGGCACACACACAGACTGTGTTTTACCCATCACCATTTTCTCTGATCCCAAAATTTAAGCAGAGTGGGGTTTGGGTCTTGTCTGGGGTTAGACGACGATATGGGAGGACCAAGAGGTTTTCCCTGAGGCTGGACAGCCATGAGTGGCAGGGTGTGTGGGACAGTATGGGTGAGTATCTAGTCCACTGGGCCCCTCCAGTGCTTTGGAAGCATTGGAGATGGAAGGCAGCTGTATGGAGACCCCAGCAACAAGCTGCAGAAACTGATGAAGGGGACAGTGAATTATTTTAAGCCTGGTGGGCCCATGGCATTTCAGGCCAACAGAGCAGAGATGCAACATCGAGATGGACTCATGATCAAGGGGTGGACTTAGCAATGGACACTATTGCCCAGGTTATTCCTGTGTGTGAACACTGCACACAGCCTCTCCTGCTCTGAAAGACTGTTACAAGAGATGGAGCCTGACATTATGGACCAGATGGACTCAGCAACTTTATAGGGACTAGTCCATGCACTAAGATAGAAGTGCACTTAGATAAGAGTGATGGTATATTGAAAATGTGGGATCTGAGCATGACGTGAATGGTATGGAATAAGGGGTGGATAATGTCCTGGGTTTAGCAGTAGCAGTCATTTTTCTCTTTCTTGGTAGCTGGTGCAGTGCTGTGTTTTGACTTTCAGCTGGGAACAGAGCTGATAAAAATGATGTTTTGGTTTGGCCAAGGACTCTGTGGGCCTCGTGCTCTGCCAGGGAGGAGGGGAAGCCGGGAGGAAGAAGAGACAGGACACCTGACCCATACTGACCAAAGAGGTATTCCATACCACAGCACGTCATGCCCAGGAGGTAACTGGGAGTTACCGGGAAGGGCTGGGTGGACTGGAGGGTTGGAGGAGGTTTCGGTCAGTGCTTGGTCGGGCTGGGGGGGCGAGTTATCGGTCGGCTGGTGATGGGGTGTTGTATTCTCTTCCCTTGTTATTTCCTTTATCATTACTATCATTGGTGGTAGCAGCAGTGATTTCTGTTACACCTTAGTTACTAAACTGTTCTTATCTCAACCCGTGGGAGTTGTATTTTTTCTGATTCTCCTCTCCGTCCCTCCAGGAGTAGGGGGAGGGCAAGAAGAGGGGGGAGGTGAGTGCACAAGCTGTCTGGCTGGGTTTAAACCACGACACCCAGATTTGCATATCACACTTGCCCTTGGTCATTGAGCTTGTCGTAAGCGTGGTTAAAGCCCGTCCCAGAGCTTCGCTTGTGAAACCAAGCCATCAGTTGTGAAACTGAACCAGTACTTTCTGCTAAGGTCCTCTAAGAGCAGAGCTGCGAGATGAAGGACGAAAAGCAACCCCAGAGAACTCTGAAGTTCTAAGGCAAATAGTGGAGGAACTGAGAAGAGAACACAGTGGGTCTGTCTCACTCTGCCTTAGCTGTGAGGTTGTAGCTACACATCTGGAGATGCCACAGCCTGCCCAGAGGGAAGGGATCCGTCAGAGCCTCCCTGCAGCAATGCTGCTTTCAGGCCTTGTAGGAGCTGGATAGCACAGAGATAGGTCAGAGCCTCTGCTGCCAGATGTGGCTCCAGCGAGTACCAGGGGCAGTTGCTCCCCAGTGTTCCCATTACAGCTCAGAGCTGGTCTCTGCAGATGGCAGTAGAAGAGCTGAGGCATAGCCTATGCCGAGCTTGTGTTCAGCTCATGTGCAGCACTTCTCACCCAGTAGAGAGCGAGATCCCAGCAAACCTGGCGACCCTTTCCCAGTTCTGGAACTCAAGTGGAGATGCTGATTCAGCAGCTTCCTGTGATGTGTTCCATTTCCTGCCTGCAGAGGGACAGCTGGATGGGATGACTGTGACCACTGCTGGTTATGATAGGGATGGGTGCAGGAGCCCTTCTCAGAAAGTCTGTTTCCCCACTGGCCTCACTGCAGCGTCTTCCTGTCCTCTCTGAAGTACCATTTAGCATAACCTTACAGGGGACTAAATGCACTCATGCACTGCACAGCATGAGGCAGTTGCCACTCCCTGATCCCAGTGCTCAGGCTGGTGTCTCCTTGGAGTGGTGACGAGGTGCAGAGTGATGAGATCCCCAGCACTGCTCCTTGGAGTAGTGATGAGGTGCAGCACCAAAACCTGATCGATGTCCTTGAGAACTAGTGCCTCATGAAGATGCCATCTCCCTGGTGGGGAACGGTTCCATCAGATCCAACTTTCTTTCCCAAGGGATGGAACAAGAGGCTGTGCAGAGTGAGGCAGCTGCAGGAGCACACAGCATCTCAGGGCCTGTCTCTATCCAAGACACAGTGCCGATGCAGGACACTGAGAAGCCAGGTAATTGCCCTGATTGCCAGACTGGGCAGGGGCTTAGAGGGAACCTCCCTGTCCTCCTGCCCCCTTCAGCTCCCTTTGGTACTGAGTGCTCCTGCTGGGGTCCCTAAGCAGGAGACGCATCCTGCGAGGGGCTGTGAACTGTGCCTGTGCTGGAGACAAGCCAGAAGGGGAGAGCAAGGCTCAAGTCTCTCCCAAGAGGGGTGACTGTCCTCTTGGGGTGTGGGAGCTGTCCTGAGGCGAGGGAGAGTTTGGGGCTCGCACTGCCTGTTGCAGGAATGGGTTCTGTTCCTGTCCCTCGAAGGGGCAGCTGGTTAAGCAGCTGTGCCCCCCCCCCCCCCAGGCTCTCCTCCTGGCCCCCGAGCTGTGTTCACTGGGATGCCCTGTCCCAAAGGCAGGGAGCGGCCTCCAGGCAGCAGCACTGCGGGAAACAAGAGTCTTTGCTGCCACCTTAGCAGCGGTGCACAGACCATGCTCACCTTCTGAACTGCCCTGCAGGCACTGACAAGGAGAGATCCTCAAGTGCTTCTGGTGCTCAGGGTGCCTAAAGTTCTTTCTGTCCACCAGACACCAGAAAGAGCTGCATGATCAGCGTAGCATCCACTGTGATTGCCGTGCCTCTTGCACTTGTTTTTCTACTTCGTGTACCGGTGGTGGAAGAAGTCGTAAGGGTGAGTTGGTCATTTCCCTGACACACACTGCTTCCTTCATGCCTGCTCCTGGTACAAAGCATTTCTCATCAGACTGCTGTGGAGTGACAAACGAGTGGTTGGCCAAGATGATCTGTGGAGGTTTCTGCTGCAGTCACATGTTTTAATTGGTTCCTTAATTCCTGGCCCTCCTTATGGGGAGCCCGCTCTGACTGCAGCCAATGCCAGCTCCAACACCCTGCTGAGACAAGAGCAGCTCCCAGGAGGCAGAGGCAGAGGCAGGGCGAGATGGGGCAGGGGATGGGATTGCACTGCGAGACGGGTACTCGTGCCCTCTCCTGACGCGTGAACCTGCCCAAAGGAATGCCCCCTCTTGCTGGTGCTTTGAGGTGCACGTGTTCACATCAGCCACAGTGTGCCAGCAGCTGCACTCATGGTGGCCTTGCCAGCTCTGTGCCATGCTGTGCAGGAGAGTCCCTGTGCCCCATCTGCAGTTGAGAGCCTCAGTGGCCTCCTTTCCCCACAGGCACCTCTCTGCTGTTCAACAGACCGCCAGGAAACCGGTGGTTGCCCCTCGTGACCGGCACCAGGACCATCCAAACCATCAGTCCTGGGAGT